>NC_072432.2:117587500-118837500 GCF_028878055.3 Symphalangus syndactylus | reverse complement strand
TCTGGTCAGGCATGGTACTTTAACATCTGCTCCCATTTCATTGGCCAAGCGTGTTACATTGCCACGCTCATGGATGGTGTGGGGAAGAGCACTCCTTCCCTGGTGCCAGGAAGCAGAGGAGGGTGAATGTTTCAACAATAATGCCCCAATGGGCCAGGCACAGTGGCTCACACCTATAATCCCAGCACTTTGGGAAATCAAGGTGGGTGGATCGCTTAAGGTCAGGAGTTCGAGATCAGCATGGCCAACATGGTGAAACCCCATCTCTATAAAACATACTAAAATCCCCAGGAGCTTTTAAACACAGATCCTAAAACCCACGTAATTCAAGAAATGCCTTTGGAAGCACCCCAACTGGAAGAAAGGTGAAGAGGTAGTTTGGTCTTCATAGTGCACATTGGGCTGCCCAAAATCTGAAAACTATTCTTACCAGAAGGCAGAGAGGTTTGCAGGGGTTCCCATTCCTTTCACTCATCCTTGTAACTCTATGGAAGCCAAATTTGGTCCCATTTCATATCTTAGGGGAGGTTAGAGATTGTATGTGGTACAGGGAGGGCAAGGTCTGGGGTGAGGTGCACTATGGAGATGCCGGTGGCTGCAGGCATTATGCCTGGGGATACGATTCTCATGAGACTGTTCCCATGGCACATCTTTGGCTGTTTTTTACTTCCCTTGTCTCCCCAAAGTCTGTGCTCCAGTTTTCCAATCAATTCCAGAAAACTCTTTCTGCCTTTAAAAAAAATACAAAAATACAAAAATTAGCTGGACTTGGTGGTGGGTGCCTGTAGTCCCAGCTACTCGAGAGGCTGAGGCAGGAGAATTGCTTGAACCTGGGAAGTGGAGGTTGCAGTGAGCCGAGATCGCACCACTGCAGTCCAGCCTAGACAACAGTGAGACTCCATCTCAAAACATAAATAATAATGCCCCAATGGGTGAGAAATCACTTTCAGATATTCAGTTTGTATCATATGTCGTGAGCTCCCTGTTTTCAGAGAAAAGTGTCCAAATGGGCCAGAATCCTTTATTATTATTATGATTCCTTTTTAAAATTCTGCCATGGTTGCCTGGAAAAGATGGTGTGATATTTGGAACAACAGACAGAGCACTAAACTGGGAGTCAGGAGACCTCTGTCCTACTTCAGTTTTACCCTTTGACCTTTAGCAAGTCACTTCACCACTCTGGGCAGCAGCTTCTTCACTATTAAAGTAGGAGGGCTTGACCGAGTGATGATCAAAGTGTATTGTAAACCATAAAATTCTAATCTATGGTAGACTACCAATTAAAGTCAATAGCTAACAGTGTCTGTGGGTATGGTGTGATAGTCAACTAATACTTGTCTATTAGAGAACTCATCAGCACAAAGGCAGCAGATGTCAAAGGAATCCTGCTCTACCGGAGGAACGTCTATTGGTACCTTTCAGGGTATCCCACCCACACCCAGCATCAGAGGGAGAAACATCGAGTCTCCTTCACTGTCATATAAACAGAGCCCTGCCCCCACGGTAGAGCTGCCTGTGCAGGAAGCAGTTCCACAGCAAATCAGCTCGGAGCACCTGCCTTGAGGCCTCTAATTCTGGACTCATATTTGAAACCTTTTTCTCTTTCCATGGGTGTCATCATGAAACAGGAAAGTTCCCCTGTCCCCCTCACAGGGCTCACAATGTGATGGGGATGTGGCTCGCTTCTTCAGTGCCCCGCTGCTCAAAACCCCTAGGGAGAGCAGGGGCATCACACTGCCCTTATAAAAAACAAGCCGTCTCCTCACCGACATATCCTAGCACACTTTCACCCAACGCAGGATGGTGCTTCAAGGTTTCTGTCTGTTTGGTGATAAAGTCATTCTGGTCATTCCTAACTTTCGAGTGTAGAGGCAGCTACAACTTACTGACATTGGTAACTTGATAACTTGCTCACTATAAGTCCTTTCATGTGCTTTTCCTTACCAAAGACTTGGGATGAAAAACTATTAGGGCAGGATCAACAGCTATTGAATGCGTTTCCCCTGAGGCTCCGCGTACACAATTGCATCCTCAGCCCTATTCAACACCGGACGGGACACAAAATATAAAGGGCCAACTTTGTTGGCTAATATCCAGTGAACAAGCATCTCCACAGTTCTAAGCACTATCCATCCTGACCTGCAACATGCAATCCAGTGAGGGATCAGATCAAAAACATTATAATAACATACTTATATACAGCTTGTATTGCAGTATCCAGAGGCAAGCGACGTGGGAGTGCAGAGGGAGAAACATTCATAGATCCTTGGCTGATCCTCGCTAGACAATAAGCTTCATGCGAGCAGACACGCATATTCATGTTGTTCACCATCTATCCCCTAATCCTGGGAAATAGGACGAATTCAACAAAGATGTGTTAAATAAATGCATGGATGAATATATTTTACAAATGAGGAAATGAAGGCCCAAGAAGGAAAGTGACTTGACTTGACCAACATCCCAGGGCTAGCTAGAGAAATCTGAACCAGGATCTCCAAACACCTAATCCAATGCGTATCACAGTAGATCAACCACCAAACCTTCAGGAAAATTTTCCAAGAACCCTGGGCTCACTGCTTCATAACTAGCCTGGATAAACTTATAACAACATGCATCCTGGCATTGGACATGGCTGACTGTATAATTAGCTTATTTCGTACCCATATGGAGCAGCTCAGCTCCTGTGCCTCAGTGGGGAATTCCTCGTATGTTGCTAGGGTCGCCTTCTGGGATTACATCTTCAGGGGTGTGCAGGAGGAGGAGTTGGCTGTGCTGATAAATGAATCAGAGAGACAGGAGGAGAGCTGGCAGAGTCCCCCAGGCGAGATGGATGGGGGCTGGATTGTGCTCAGGGCTGTTCTCTTCCCTCGGCCTCTTCTTCCTCTGACCTGAAGTGGACCCAGTGGGAAAATAGCGCCTGCTTCTCCAGGACTTATTGCTTAGTCATAAATCTCCATCTCGGGGCTTTGTATGGGAAGCAGGGCGGCGGTGGTTGGGGGGGGGGCATTGGAGAGGGGAGACCAGGTGAGGGAGGGAGACTGAGCAGAAGGAATATGGGAGGAGGAAAGAAAAAGAGACAAAGATATCTGACAAAAGTTGAAGGGCCAGCAAAACCTCTTTAACTCAGGTTTCATAAGTTGAGAAATATTTTATCACCCTTGCGAGTCAAACCTCTGAAAATCAACAGGGCTTGAGAGTTGCCTGTATTGATCTGAATGCCCGAGATGTATTGAAATATTCATGGCTGGATGTATGTGTTCAGAGAAGATGCTGGGGGTGGGGCCTGGTGCAGAGAGAGGGAGATGGGTAGGTAGATTTCTAAGTAAAAGCCAGTCTCGTTTTCATTAAAAATAGATTAATTCTATTAGTTGGACTAAAACCTTACACTTAAAAGGAAATGAGCTTGTTTGTCAGACAAATAAGCCACTGGCAAACCCAGGAAGAAAAAAACCATTTATTTATTGCTATTTAATAGCAGAAGAGCCAGGGAGAGTTGATAAAATTAGCACGGTATCCCCAAGGGGGGGAGCAAGGGCTGCTTTGTTTGCAAAGCCAATTTGGACACTGCAGCTTTGATCTTCACTTTGAGCATTTGAGCAGGCATGTTAGTATCACTCATTTCACAGGAGAATTGGGATTCAAGTTTCCCCAACAATCTAAAAAGCAGTACATTAGAAAGGGATTGTCTGCCTGTAGTCTCAGAGTCTCAATACCCTTGATACTAATTTGATGTGATGCATTTCACCAGATGTGTCTACCTGAACGATATCTGATGCCCAGGAGACTGTGGTCCTGCCTGAGAGTATTAGACTTGGATTTTTTTCCCCTTTTGAAAATGATTGGATGAAGGCATCCATAATTTAAAATCTGCATATAGATATGACATATGTTACAAATATTTGAGAAAATTCATGCAAGGAATTGAACAACAACAACATATGGAAAACCAGTTCCAAATAACAAGGCAGAATTAAAAATAATCTATTACCTGTAACCACCCTCCTCTTACATTCCAGAGCAACTGACAGAGATGGTGAGAAACCTGTCTCGAAAAAAACTCAAGCCCAACAAGGCATCCCTCTGTGGAGCAAGCCTGTGGGAGTCTGAAGAGAATGTCAGGTTGGTTTACATTCCAACAGGGCTCATCATTTCCACATTATTCAGGTGTAAGAATGATCCTGAAGAAAAGGCAGCAGGCGTGGAATTGGATGGATGGGCGTATCAGTAAAACACAATGTAACTTCGGGGAACCTAAGCCATTCTGAGCAGCTCCTGCCCTCTTTGTGGGTGGACAGCGAGTCCCAATGGCTCTCTGGGTTCAGTGAAATTCAATTAAATTGAAACATTTAAAAAATATGTACAATGTAGCCAGCCCTGGCTTGCACAGGCAGCTATTTCCAGAGGTGGTGGGGCTGGCTCAACCCTCTGATCCCTTCCCACTCTTTCTCCCCATTTTCCCCTCTCTGACTTTCACAACATCCATAGCTGCAGAAGACAAGAGAGAGATGCGGAGCGCCCTCTTCTCAGAGCTTCTGGGAGGACCTTTTCTGATGGGAGAAATCAAAAGTCTGCCAGAGAGTCGAGCATGGCTGTAATTCTGCTGTTTCTTTCAGTGAACGCCGCCATCTATCACTGCTGCATCACCTTCGTATGGTATTTACGAAGTGCTTTATAATCCCCTCCTCGTTACTCCTTCCAGAGCAGGTTAGCATTTTTATTGTTATTCCCATTTAATAGATGCAGGAAGAATAGCACAGAGACCATTTCCCAGGGTCTCACAGGAAGAGCAGGGATTAAGTTCAGATCCCTAAATCCCTACTCGGTTGCTAAACTAATGCACGCTTCCCTCTCCACATCCCTGCCCCCCCTTCTACATGCAGAAGAACCAGGAGGGCTCCATGAAGCCCTGTGACTGGAACACTTCTTTTCCAAGCGAGATCCACTGTGGTTATTAGAAGTGGACAAGGTGTTCCAGAAACATTCTCAGAGATAAATTTCCAAGGTATCAACGATCTGTCCCCAGGGGTTGGCGATGCCACCTGGAGATCATAGCTTCTCTTCCTGCCCTTCTCTTGCCTTCCCTTCTGGCTGAGGTTAAGGACCAGGAAACCTTTGCCAGAAAGGATGGGGATAGGGCTGAAAATGCTCTAAGTTCAACAAGTGGGTTTTGCATCTTTTCCATCACCTAACCAAAGCTTTGGAGATGGAGGAGTTTGAAAAAAAATATGGTTTTGTCTAAACCTTTGCAACAGACTTCTAACTGTGGCCCCATCTTCCTTGCCTACAGGCTGTACTTCTTCCAATCTGTCATCCCTGTTCCTGTTTCAGTGGTTATCGGTCCCGCAATCCCATAGACATAGCCCTGCTCAACTTAAAATTTTTCACCGATCTCTCCTACTGCTAGTGGGGGATTTTAAATTTAGGAAACATACTTAATGGGTACCAGAGGGTCTACAGCCCTTCCTGAAGTTGAATGTAAAATGTAAAAATATATGTGTATCACTGTACATTTTTTCCAGAGAAAAGAACCACAAATTCTACTCTACTCTATGTTCCAGAAAAGGTTAAGAATTACTTGTGTACTGCACAAAGCTTAAGCTTCTTATTGTGGCATTTGGGGCCCTTGTAACCCAGCCTCTCCTTGTTTGAGCTCATATCTCAGTCTCACGCTCCTTCTCTTCACTTCCTTGAGCAAACCATGAGCCTCCAGGCCAGCACACGAGCTTTTCCCTCCTGCTCCAATGCCCTCCCAGCCTTCTGTTCCTCCTCTGGGAAGTGGTTCAAAGTCCCCTCCTGTGTCTCCCTCGAAGCCCCAGAGCATTCCTTGCTTCCCTCCTTGGCAGCTCTGGTCATGCCATGTTATACTAGTTTATTTGACTATCTCCTTGTTCAACCATGAGCTCCTGGAAGGTGGGGACTGTGTTTATTATTTTGGTTCTGAATCCCTAGTCGTTCATGTATGTCCCTAAATAGATGTTCAGCACATATTTTAAAACCCATAACATAAATGGTGTCCAAAAAATTCACTCGTGTACTATGTAGTCTCTCATTAGCCCAAGGTTAATGAAATGACAGGTAGACTCTGCCCATGTCACCTGGAGGCACTCCAGGAGGGGTCTGGCTATGCAGTGCACATCTTTTCTGGTCTGAGCTGTGGTTTGGTGCCACCAGATGGTTCATTCACTCTGGACTTAAATGTAGATTGAGACAATTCTGCACCTGTAGACCCTGAAATTTCTAGAATAGAGGAAATGATTCCAAGAATCTCCCAGTGAGTTGGTGTCTGTTTCATTGCCCCATATGAATAGTTTGGGCTGGGAGAACACTGGGTTCTAGGCATCCACCTTCCACCATCAATGTGGGGTTGCTTACTCTGTGACCTTCCCCAAGAAGATAATACTTCAGCTTACTTGACACTATGAGCTTGGCAAAGGACATGAGTGAATCACTCACCCTGTGAAAGCTAAATTTGTGTATGCTATAGAGGTATTTGCAGAAAGCATAAAAGATTTGAGGAAGCAGTTTAAAGTCTTGTTTTTCTCATTTTCCTAAGCCATTTTTTTTTTTCTTTTTTGAGACAGAGTCTCACTCTGTTGCCCAGGCTGGAGTGCAGTGGTGCAATCTCGGCTCACTGCAAGCTCCGCCTCCCAGGTTAATGCCATTCTCCTGCCTCAGCCTCCCGAGTAGCTGGGACTACAGGCACCTGCCACCACACCCAGCTAATTTTTTTGTATTTTTTTAGTAGAGACGGGGTTTCACCGTGTTAGCCAGGATGGTCTCAATCTCCTGATCTCATGATCTGCCCGCCTCTGCCTCCCAAAGTGCTGGGATTACAGGCATGAGCCACCGCGCCCGGCCCATATCTTCTTAATGAGAACATACAGAGGCAGGGGAACAATCACATTAGTCCCTGACTCTGAGCATTCACACACCCCTCCGTGATATCACTGGGACCTCAGCCTCGTGGGATACACATTCTCACAGACACTTGCCCAGAAACCAGGCTCATGCCTCACACATCATGTCTCATTCCTAAAACCTGAAGGCTCTGGTTTGAGCATTCCTAAAGCAAGGATGATCTAGGTGTGGGGAAATTATTTACCTACTCTCTATACTGCCCCAGGAATGTTACATGCATTCATTCACTTCATCCACACAAAAAACCCTGTGAGTTAAATATTGTAATTCCTATTCAGTCGATGACAAAACAGAGGCTCAGAAATATTAAATAACGTGTCCTGTGTCAAGGGTCAGTGGTCAAGATGTGCATGTAGACTGGTCTGGTTCCAAAGCCCATGTTCTTTCCACTGTACAGACAGCACAGGATGGGGCTGGACAGCCTGGGCTCTGGAGTTAGGTTGTGTGGGTAGAATACAGGCTCCACCACCCACTAGTTATGTGACCTTGGGCATATTTCCTAACTGCTTGGTGACTCCATTTCCAGAGTAAAATGAGGGAAATATTAGTACCTACCTCAAAGTGTTACAGGAAGAAATAAGTGACACGCTTGGAACACCCTATCAAAGCTTAGGATTGTATTGATACAATATTTTCTAAACAAAAGTTTGGACAAATAGTCTGACAAGTAAAAGTACATTTAGGGCTTCAGCTAGGTGATAGCCCAGAATACTGGCTTCCCTCATGACTCCAAAAATTATGACCACACCTCTAGTTTAGACACCAGTGATTGGCACTTTCCTTCCACTTGTGGCACATTTCATATATTCACTTTTTAAGCCACAGAAAAGCATCAGGATAATAACTTGAAGATTTCCTCCCCCTACAATAACCTCCAAATCCCTTTCCTCATCAGTATGCTGGTAGGCACATCTATTTAATATGGATTCTTTCTCATTTCTCCTCCCAGTGCTTCTCTTCCACGCTTGGACTGATTATTCTGTGTTTTCATTAAGAACATTTTCCATTTGCCAGTCCAAAAAAACGACTCCTCAATGTGATGGCATCATTTCCTGCAGAGAGAAGCCCTCCCACTTGTGGCCAATCGCAAGGCCAGATTCAAACAAGAATTAACTTCCAACCTTTTTTCCTCAAACACAAATAGAAAGGTCAAAAGCTAACCCTAGAGACAGTCGCCTGCCCACTTCTGCATGTAAATTCCAAAGATCTTTATAGTGTCTAGCTGGAGAATTTCCCCTCTGTTTCTGTTGTATTCCTCTCATGCTCTAGTTCAATAAAAATAATTCTAGCAGCTTAATAAATGTCTCCTGGATGTCTTGCAAGGATGCCATTGCAGGCTGGGTCTGGGAAAGCATGGTGTGATGACTGGTTTTATTAAGATGTATTATTTTGGTATAGAGAGGTCTAAAACTTATTTAATAGACTTTTATTAAGTATCAACAATGAGCCATGGATTAGAATAGGGTGTGAGTAAGACTAGGTCTATGCCTTTGAGAAGCTCAAATGGAGACATTCAGGGGTAAGTAGATATTTTCAATGACCTTGAAGAGCACCGTGTGAGACATAGAGACTGAAAGCTGTAGGAGACAAAAGAGAGCCACTCACCATGCCAGGAAAAGAAGAATGGTTTCACAAAAGAGGCAGTCTTTTTTGACAAGCTGATCTGGAAACACAAGCAGAAGTTTGCTGTAGTAGAGGTAGGGCACACTGGTGGGGGCGGGGTAGGGAACAGAGCAAATGCAGGAACAGAGAAAGTGTAATTATACTAAGAATATAGAACAAACTATATTTATGTAAATAAGATGGTTGAGTTTTCTTTGGAAAGACTATGGAGTTCCAACACTGAGACATAATCATAAAACAGAAGAAGATCATTTCTTTAAATGAGAGCAATGGACTAGATTAGTGTTGCTCCGGAGTAAGTTATAGACACTTTTAATGGGAAAATTTTTTTGGCAGATCCATAATGTTGACTTAACACATTTTTATGTTTTGTGCAAATATAAAACTGGGTATAACTTCTTATAAGTATTGAACAGCTATAAATTCATATTCACTAAGTGAATAGAAATGAAACTCAAAAGGTAATAAAATGCATTAATTTAAAATAACAAATAATGTTGTTTGGCAGAAACTAAGCTGCTATTCCCAACATGAATAGAGCATTGAAGGCTACACTCCGATTACTTTTGGATTTGGTATGGCTACACATCTGTGTGTTATGCGATCACTAACTTCCCCATGACTCTTTTAAAATTACTGAAAA
Organism: Symphalangus syndactylus; assembly: GCF_028878055.3. Lineage (NCBI taxonomy): Eukaryota > Metazoa > Chordata > Mammalia > Primates > Hylobatidae > Symphalangus > Symphalangus syndactylus. The sequence goes on along the minus strand of NC_072432.2, from coordinate 118,828,316 downwards.
CTTTCAATCATGTAGCACACCTGATAATATTTAATCTTAACTTTACAAAATGTGTAATTTATCTACTAAACCTGATTCTTTCGGTCATCTGTTACAGGACATCATTTTCATGACATCAAAGTGTTTATTAATTTAAAAACTTTAGAAACAAACAGCATACCCTATGAAAGTGTCTCTTAATGGAAAATTATCAATGGAAAGTAAGTCTAGTGTTCATTACTGGCAAAGTGTGAGTACAAAGAGGACCAGGTTGGAAGCCATCATGGTGACATCAAGACCTGTTAACCTACTCACAGTCAGACAAGCCAAAGTACAAGTTCCCTTTGGGTGATCCCTTCGACCAACATAAACACAGTCCCAGAATCACATGGCTCCAGGTCCTCATTCAGAGGTTCTCAATATTATAATAGAATATTCATCAACAAAATGAGAATATAGAATTTAAAATTTCACAAAGAACTTATAGACTCTTAAGATTATGTTTGTAGACCCCAAGAGTTGACTGCACCCAGTTTAAGAAAAGCTGGACCAAATAATCTTAAAATCCTTTCCAACTCTGAATTTCTCCCATTATTCTAAAAGTTGGAAATGAAAAAAACAAACCCAGACAACTGAGTCTTGATGAAAACCATCAGGTTATCCAAATTTGTCTCCTCTCCTTTGCTCCCCTCCTCTCTTTCATGCCCATATCTTGCTCATTCCCCCAAAAACCCAAAATTCTGTTCTCATAAAAATCTGCTCTTGCGAAAAATAAGATCTTGGCCCCCCATTTCTGAGTGCAGATTTAATCATCATCACTTCTTCCAAAAATAATGCACATTACGCTCGAGCTCTGGATTTAAGTGTTTCTTTTTTCCCTTTTATTTTTAAGCCCCCATGCAGGCATTTTGTATATAAAGAAATAAGTCCAGGGGAAAAATGTTTGGTGGGGGAAAAAGGGAGGCTCGGGGACATACCAGGGAGGTGGCAAGCCCTGGGGACATTTCAACCCTGAACATCTGGACCCTGAGTCACATGAGTGATGACAGCAAAAGTTGCACAATTATAAACTGGGCAGATTTGAAAATTGATCCTGAATCAAACAACCACTAATTTTCCTGGTCCCCTCTGGCAATCATTTTTTCAAACTGTTCAGGGCTTTAAAATACGAAAATAATGAACGTGTGGCAACTCCCCTCCCTTCCTCTCCTCACGCCATCAGTTTCCCACCCCCTCTTTGTAGAAATCTTCTGGTTGGCTATCTATATTCAAATTACACTTTTCAAACTGTTCTCTCAATGAGTTCAAGAGGAGTTTATTTCCCCCCACAATTGCTGCTAAACTATAATTGCCTGCTATTTCTTTTGCCCCCTTTTTGAATAAGTGGTGTTAGATTTGCCACTTTGGCTAATCCTCAGGAATCTGACCTGTCATTATACAAACTTCTAAAAATATCAGCTTGCACTTCACAGTTTCCGTTTTGGTTTTATGTAATTCCTCTCCAATGTGTTTTATTTGAACGTGCTAACCTGCTTTGAAGAAAAAAAATTGCTAGCTGGCATTGCCTGTCATCTGCTGTGTTCCTTCTCAAAAGGCCTCAAATGAGAATACTGGTCTCTGGGTAGTTGAATTTTTATGAGAAGAATGAAATAGAGGAAAAACTTATTGACACACACATTTCCCTTTGGTCTCCTACAATCTCAGCAGAGAACACATTTCTTCTCTATATTCTCTCAGCTAAGGCACTCCGAAGGGCCACAATAATAGAATCCAGCATTCAGCACCTATCAATCAAACACCTGCTAAGTGCCAAGCCCTGCATGAATTGTGGGTGATGAGCAAAAGTTGTCTAATGAGGAGGCTAAGGGAGATTCTTGGTTTGGTTGGGGGTAGGTGGGAATGAAAGCGCTGAAAATAAGGATCTGAAATCATGCTGGGCAAGTAGAAGACATCTCTTATGTGAAAATAACAGACTAATTTTGCTGTCCATACTGGGGAGTAAGGCATGCCTTTTCCAATGGAGAATTTGCTTCTGTGAGAATAGGGTCATAACTGGAGGAAGAAGGCTACATGAGACAAAAGTTGGCCATCTCCCTTCTGCATATATACTGCTCATGGTTCTCCATAGCCTCTTCCTGGTCACTACTGTGATAGGGCAGGAAATGGGAATACCTCCATTCTGTCCTGAAGAAGCTCACTGAGGGACCCCCAGCCTAGACTCTGCTTCTCCAAGAGCACCATGAGGGCCAGGTTTCAGCCCTGTAAGACAAGTCCCCCTGTAGATTAATATACTACACCTCTGCTGAGCTCCACATCTGCCAGAAATGGGCTTTAAATATGCATGTGGGACCCTCAGACCCCCTTGGCCTGGTTTAAGTTCACACTGTAGGCTCTGGGCTGCCTTGATGAGTGGGACCACTATGCCTCTGTGACCCATGCCATGTCTGAAGACACTACTACATTTCACCAAGTGTCATCATTCAACATTCAGGCCTCAGAGCCCGGCCCTGGGGGCCAAAGTTCCAACCTGCTGGCCTTGCCTTTGCTGCCTCCTTCTCCAGGTCCATCCTTCTCGGTGAATGTGCCCAGGTTGGGTTGTCCACATGATGGAAGGGGTCCAGTGCTTTTCTATTTTATGTTCAGCTCAATAAAGAGTTTCTGATGTACTCACTTTGGGAAGGGAAAAATGTTTCTAAATATCTCAACATGGACAAGGACTGGATGGCCTGAATATAAAAATATGGTGAATAATTGACATTACAACCAATTTTACAGAAATACAGATTATCAGAGAGTACTATAAACTGTTGTATACCAACAAAATGGATAATGTATCTTAAATGGACAAATTCCTAGAAACATCCAACCCAGAAAGACTGAATCACGAAGAATAAAAAATCTGAATAAACCTATAACCAGGAAAGAGATTGAATCAGTAACCAGAAACCTCCCAAAAAATAAAAGACCAGGACTAAATGGCTTCATTGGTGAATTCTACTAAGCATTTAAAGAAGAATTAACACCAACCCTCCTCAAACTTTTCCAAAGAGGAGGAAACACTTTCAAACTAATTCCATGAACCCAATATTACACTGATATCAAAGCCAGACAAAGACCACACAAAAAGAGGAAACAACAGAACAATATTCCTAAATATTGATGCAAAAATTCTCAACAAAATACGAGTGAACAGAATTCAACACTACATTAAAAGTATTATATACAATAAGCAAGTAAGATTTATTCCTAGAATGCAAAGATGGTTCAACACACAAAAATCAACCCATGTAATATACCACATTAACAAAATGAAGCGAAAAAAAAGCCATGATTATCTCAATTGATGCAGACAAAGCATCTGATGAAATTCAACACCCTTTTATGATAAAAACACTCAACAACTAGAAATAGAGGAAAACTATTTCAACATAATAAAGGTCATATATGAAAAGTCCACAGTTAACATTATACCCAATGGTGAAACCCTGTAAGTTTTCCTTCTAAGAATGGTAACAAGGCAAGTATGCTCATTTTTGTCACTTCAACTAAACATAGTACTAGAAGCCCTAGTCCAAGCAATTAGGCAAGAAGATGAAATTAAAAGCATCAAAATTGGAAAGAAATAAGTAAAATTATTTCTATTCGCAGACAAAGTGATCTTATACATAGAAAACAATAAGGATTCCATAGTAAAACAAAACAACAACAAAACCTGTTAATAAATTCAGTAAAGTTGTAGAATTAAGTCAGCATCAGCCCACAAAAGTCAGCTGTGTTTCTATACACTAACAATGAACAATCTGGAAAGGAAATCAGGGAAACAATTCAATTTACAATAGCATCAAAAATAATAAAACACTTAGGAATAAATTGAACCAAGAAAAAGACTTGTTAAGTAGAAGTATAAAACATTTGTGAAAAAATTAAAGGCACAAATAAATGGAAAGATACTGTGTGTTCATGAACTGCAAGACTTAATATTGTTAAGGCATCAATACTACCCAAAGAGAGCTATAGATTCAATGCAATCTCTATCAAAATTTCTGCATTATTTGCAGAAATAGAAAGATCCATTCTAAAGTTCATATAGAATCTCAAGAGATCCTGAATAGCCAAACAATCTTGAAAAAGAAGAACAAAGTTGGAAGTCTCATACTTCCTGATTTCGAATTTTATTATAAAGCTATAGAAATCAAAACAGTTTGGTACTGGCATAAAGACAAACATATAGAAAAAACAGAATAGACAGCTCAGAAATAAACCCTCCTATATCTGATCAAATGATTTTCAACAAGGTTGCCCAGACCACTTAATACAGGGAAATAACATTTTCAACAAATGGTGTTGGGAAAACTGGATACCCACATGCAAAAGAATGAAGTTGGAAACTTTTCCTTATGCCATACATAAAAATTAATTCAAATGGGTCAAAGACCTAAGTGTAAGAGCTAAAACTATAAAACTCTTAGAATAAAACAAAAGGAATAGCTTTATGACATTGGATTTGGCAATGACTTCTTGGATATGATACTAGAAGCAAAGGCCAATAAAAGACAAAATAGATAAGTTGGACTACATCAAAATAAAAAACCTCTGTCCATCAAAGGATACAATCAACTGAGTGACTGAGAGAAATGGAATGGGAGAAAATATTTGCAAATCATGTCTGGTAAGTGGTTTATATACAGAATACATACACAACTCATAAACTCAACAATAAAGACAACAATAGCAAAAGCACAGTGAGTTATTACCTCACACTCATCAGGATGGCCCTGATTAAAAAACAACAACAACAGAAAATAACAAGTGTTGGTGGATAAACTGAAACCCTTGTGCACTGTTGGTGGGGATGTAAAATGGCAAGGGAGTCCTGCTTCTTGCATCCCATCTGGGTGAGTGCTGTGCTGAGGGACCCATGAGTCTTCTCTGGAGCTGTCTGATTAGTGGACCATGGACTTTTCTTACTCAAGAGAGTTGCATCTGGGCTCCCTAAAGTTGAGGGCATATGAAAATGTACGGAGTGCTGTCTGCTTTTTGTCCTGAGATTTTTAAGGCAGAAAGTTCTTGCGAGCTATCAGTGCATGAAGGCAATGTGGTGTTGTATGCCCAGGAAGAACATGGAGCAAATTTCTCCTCTTCCTAGTTTTCAGAGGGCCTTGGAGAGTGAGGAAGGGCACACAGTGGTAGCTGTGTCTCCAGGTGAAGAACATCTCCCATCCCCCAAAAAATGTTGCTGTTCACCAACACAGAGACCACAGTTTCAGCAGAAGCCCATCACAGGAGACAGAGTAGGGTGAGGTAAGGGACCCCACTCCATGTGGCTGAGAGCAGGCACTTCTGCTCCCTCCATCCTCCTCCCATCCTCAGCTTCAGAGGAAATGTAACAAATGCATTTCTGAGACATTCAAACAGAGTATTTGAGAGCATAAAGCAGGGAAAAAATAGAATCATTTTTCTGTCTCTCCTTGGGGGGTTGAATTTACATAGTGCACCAGTTACCCTAAGATGCACAGGGTGCTATGGGACTCACTGGAAGGTGACTTGGGGGCTTTGAGGGGATTGGATGGAAGGCATTGTAGGCAGATGGTGACTGAGCTCCAAGAGGACTTGGCTCAGGCCATCTGGATGGGTCCATCAAATGACCCTTTTTGTTTCTGTTCATCTGAACCCTCTTTGTTCAGACCCTGATGCCTTGAGCTGGTGGGTTGGGAGCTGGACATATGGGTTGCACCCCTCATTCTCTCCACATGGGACTTCTCTATACCCTGTGCAGAGGCATAAAGCTGACCACCCCCACCCAACGACCATGGCTCCTTAGTCTTAAGCACTCTGCAGTAAGCAGAATTTTCCCCTCTCACAATTCCTCTCTGTTGGTTCCTTGCCATGTCCCAGAAACCAGGGTTACGCAGGAGTCGTAACCCCTCCATACCCTCTCCTCTCTTCCAGCCCAAGCTAATTTTCTTCACTATGTTCATGAATACACATAAATCTTAACTCTTGGGCCAGTAAAAGGCGCTCTCTTAAAATGCTTGTGGATCCTTTTCAGCTTCTTGGGACATGCACATATATAATAAAATATAGCATCTTGTGATAATTGACCAGATTATTTACTGGAACTGGGGAGAGTGTGAGCTCATTTGAATGAAAATCTTGAACAATAGTAGTAGCAGTCATCATAGCAGTAGTAATAATAATATTGATAACTCTTCCTTATTGAGAGCTTAAATGTGGCAGTCATGGTGCTAAGTATTTTCAGTATATCACCTCTTATTTCTCAGAACAATTCGCTCCCTAACAGACACACCTAGGCAAATGACTATCAGGTATTTGTTTGTAACACTCACATATATTCTTTCCTAGCCTAATATTAAGTATTTTTAATAACGTCTTTTTATTGATGGGGAAATTTAGACTTAAAGTGACTGAATAACTTGGCCAGATTATCCAGTTGAATTAAGTGACTTGTCTTCAATTACAAGGCATTCAGGTATCATAGCATTTTGGCTGAAAAACGAAGTAATTTATGTCCTAAGACTTAAATTTTACCATCTAAACCCCAAATTTAATAGCATTAATTGAGGAGGACATTTTCACTTATTTGCATAACCAAAAATCCTACAAAGTTTTCTAACAGATTCTCTGGGAAATGAATTTGCAACCCTTTGCTTCAATTTTGAATGAACATACAGTAGAATGAATGTATCATATCAATCTGCATTATTCTTATAATTTTTTAAGCATCCATGTGTATTAAATCTTTTTTCAGGAATGGTCTGATAAGAAAAAAGTAAGAAACAATGGGCTTTACAAATTCCTATTTAGTCATAGTGTTCTAAAACAGAGTGTATTGTTCACTAGAGTAACTGATAAGAAAAACAGTTATTGTTATAATCTAGCTTGTGTACAGGGAGTTTTAGAAAGTTTTAAACTCTGACCCTTTATTTTTTGTGCATTTTCACATCTCAATCAAGATCATTGTGCCAATCAAATAAAATTGAGATTGAGAATATCTGCCCTGCTATGTTATAGTGTGACTGGGTAATCACAATGGACATTTTTTTAGTGCTTACTATGTGCAGTGTATATATCTTAAATTCATTTGATACTCAAAAAATCCTTTGAGGTAGGTACTATTGTTATTTCCATTTCACAAAGAAGAAAATTGAAGTTCTAAAAGGTTAATTTGAGCTATGTAATTGATGGAGGCAAGATTTAAACCCCGGTAGGCTGGCTCCCCAGCGGAGGTTTCTAACCACTTCACCATAAAATATGACAGTATGTATTTTAAAAGTTAAGTTTTCATCCAATCAGAGGATCAAACGTTAGTTTAATCCCCTTTCTTTAGACTCAAAGGGGTTAAACATCTTTGTGATCAAATATTGCCTCACTGGAACTTGGTAACCACTAAATACGGGTTCCAAAGGCCCTCTGAAAAGTTAAAAGTATTGCACAAGTGTTAGTATTACTAATTTTATTGGCTTGAAATACCATGTTTTTAACAGTCCCTGAATAGATGATATTGGTACTCCAAATTCAGGACTGAGTTTAGATTGTCCAAATGGCATTCAGCATGAAGTTCTTTTGGAATGCCTTTCATTATTTCTCCAAATGTTTCCAAAACTGAAAATCTTAGACTCTGTGATGTCAGTCAGAAAGATGATGTTAGAAGAGAAAAAAAGGTTTTATAATTATTTCTACCCAAAACAATAATTCTCTGCCAAATCACCTATCATTCTAGATTGAGGTTATTATGAAGTTTGGCTCTTCCTCAAATCAAATACGTCCTTCAAGAATGAAGACTCACTATTGATGGCATGCAAAGGAATGTAGCAAGTCCCCCAAGACCATTTCCAAAGATGAGCACCAACAGTGTCCTCAGAGTTAAGATCAAGATGGTACCAGTATACAGCTTGCCTCAGTAAGTACCTTGAAGTATTCATAGAAAAGTGTTATCCTTCTGGCATGTTTTCTTAAAAAAGAATTCATAGTACTTAACTTACATTGCTCATATATTTTCCCCCAAGTAGCCCCATCCTATGTTAATATTTCAGGGTGATGCCACCTTCTTGCACAGAACTTCAAACAATTAACAGAGAATGCTATATAGGACTCAGAGTCAGAGCAGCAGGCTGACCTGGTGAACTCCCACGCCACCCCCACTCCCCGACATTTTATATCCCAAGCTACAGGACAGCTAATGGTGCTTGTGTTAGAAACAGCCAGGACAAAGGTCAGCAGTGAGGAATGTCTGTAGGACCCTACTTAGCCAGCTCCGTGAGGCTGATGCAGGAGGGCGTGATGATGAGAAAGTAAGCCCGCAACTGTTTGAGCCCTGTTATCTGAGCCAATGTAAACATCGAACCACAAATACTTCCCCTTCCTCCTCCAGGATCCAAATGTCAATTGCTTCCAGCTTCAAAGTTCTGAGCCTGTACCACACCTCCCTTTGATTCCAGCTTGCTTGGAAAGAGAACAACATGCCTGACTCCATCTGTGCGGTAAAATTGAGTCTCTTTAGCTAAGTCATTAGGAGATACTGGGTGTGCCCCAAACCTGGATCCCTAAAATTTAATTCACCCTAGAGAAAATTCTGGCCCTCCATCAAACGACCACACAAACAACAGGTCAAACTCTGAAAAGGCCATCCTCTAGGTGGGTGGGACCCAGGACAAATCAGCTCCAGTTCTGGAGCCTGAGTAGGAAGGCTGAAGGGGCCACAGAGGATGCCACAGTGCTGAACCTAGGAATCATTCCACCTGGGAACTGGGACAGAGGGACAAAACAGATTGCCAGTTCCCCTTTCCAAGCCTCACATTGTTTTGACCATCAATATCAGACAGTATTATACTTGCCATCCCTTTTCATTAGTAAACTTATCCCCAGCCCTTTAGCTTAAAAGCAGTTGAGCTTATGATCCATTATAACTAGTTTGCCAAATATTCAACCCCCTCTGAGTGCTTTTTTACATTGGTGTGGGTGGTCAGAAAAAATATTTTGGCCTTTTTTTGGGCATTTTATGGACTCTTTATTATCAGTGCTATAATGCTGAAGTCTAGCACTTGAGTTTGTTTTCAGGCTACGGTATCTCTTTTCCTATCCTACTCCAGAAAATGTTGCCCTGTTCCCAGGCCCAGCAGGTGGAAGACAACCATGATCCTCTTCAGGCAGGTGCTAGGTTTGGACAGTTCTTCCTGGTTTTTTAGCAGCTTGCTACATAATGGTGATGGAGGAGGAGGAAGGAGGTGGGAGGTAGAGGTGGCAGCAGAGCCATTTAAATGAGCAGCGTTGGGCCAACTCTTGATTCTTCCTGGGGACACCTGCCATGTGGAGACTGAGCTGCTCACCTTGCTCATCTCCCCACCACCCCAGTCCCAGTACAGCCTGTCTCCAACCGTGCCTTTCCTTCTACTATTCTCATTCTCATTTCCATAACAGGACTTTTTTTTTTTGGTTCCAGCTCCCAGGCCATATTTTCATGATACATAATTTCCCTTGGGTTCATAGGTTGGAATTTGACCTCTGGTTTCATAGGGCTCTGGTTCCTGGCAAGTAAGAGAATGCTGCTTGTGAGAGCAACTTAGTGAGAACTAGTGGCTGCCATGGTCAACGTTTCCCAGCCCTCCTGCTGATCTGCATGTTAGCTCCATACGCACTCAGTTTTGTTCATTTTCAGAAGTGAGAAACTGTTTGACTACAGCCAACTTATATAGGATTCTTAAGCAAATGGAGAGTAACATGAGAGGAATGGTACAGGTTTTAGACTCTGATAGGCTGGGTTCCCTGTTCTGTTTTAACCACCAATAGGCTGTATGTCATTGGAAAAAGCACTACCTCTCAGGGTCTTGATTTCCTCATCTGTAAAATGGGAATCGTAACAGTCCTTTCAGGAGCTCTTAAAAAAAGAGCTTTCGTGTGAAGAAAGAGTGATGGATATAAGATACTGGACTTGCTAATGTTTTTGCAATGCTATCTTTTGTTTTTTGCCTGTGTGCCTGCCCACATACCACTCATTGCCTACAGCATTCTTCAGCTTGCTCTTATTGTAACTGATACTTTAGATAGTGTGGTTGGAGGAAACATCTTTGAGGATGTCATATTTGTGTCAAAACCTTGCAGAGAGCCAGGCAAGGAAAAGCTTTACCAAATAGAACAGTGCTTATGTGCAGTTACTATGGCTTTAGTCTTCCAGTCTCCACTCATTTTCAAAGTTATACAGGTCAGTACCTCCCCAACCCCAACCCTGTCACTTCCTTCAGTGAGGTTATCATATACATTTATAACGCATTAAATTCTTTTGTTGTAGCCTATATTCCATCCTGGGATCCCCTGACCTCCTAAGTGATTTTTAAAAAGTTGTATATAAGAAAGCTCACTGTTTGCAAAGTTCTGTGGATTTTAACAAATGCAAGATGCCATGCATTCACCATGGCAGCATCACATAGGTCAGTTTCACTGTCCTAAAGAATCCCTCATGCCTCACCTATTCAACTCTTTCCCTTCCCCAAGCCCTGGCAATCACTGATCTGTTTACCATTGCTATAGTTTTGTCTTCACTACAATCTCATATAAACAGAATCATACAGTAGTCATCCTTTTCATACTGGCTTCCTTCACTTAGCAGCATGTGATTCTGTAATTGTTTTTAACAGTTCATTATTGAGGGCTAATTAGATGTCAGCTAATGCTCTAGGCAGCTTGACTATAAATCCCCATTTGCCTGGTGTAGTCTGTGCTTACACCTGTTGTCCTTGCATCTCACTCATCATAGTATTTTAGCACAAACAAAAGTGTCCCAATTTGGAAAATAAATTATATTGTCATCCTAGTTCTAGGTTATGAGACTACATCCATGAACAAGATGAAGTCTCTGCCATTAGGGAACTTACATTCTAATGGATATAGATAGATAGTAAAGAAACAAACAAGAAAATTCCACATACTAGTATAAAGGGAAAAAAGAAAATATTAACAGAACTAAACAATCCAGGAGATACTTTAGATAAGTGTGGTTGGAGGAAACGTCTTTGAGGATGTCATGTTTATGTCAAAACCTTGCAGAGAGACAGGAAAGGAATCTCCAAGGCAGAGGGAAAAGAAAATACCAAATATCTAAGGCACAGAAACTTGCCATGTTTAGGAAGAGAAAGAACTAAAGGAGAATAGAATAAGGTGAGTTTGCTGCAATAAGCCAAGTTAAGAAAATTTAGACTTTTTCTAAATTCACTGGGAAATCACTGAGGGTCTTAAGTTGGGGAATAACATGACATGATTCATATTCTAAAAAGATTAGTTGGCCATGCAAAGAAGACACTGGAGTGAGGCATGCAAAAAACCAGAGAGACCAATGGGAATCAATCGCTGTGGTCCAGACAAGAGGTGATGGTGGCTTAAACTTTCATAGTGGTGATGGGAATGGAGAGACATGGTAGAGTCAACATGTATATTGTAGGTGATCTGATGGATTGGATGTTGGGGTTAAAGAAACAGTGATAAGATATTTCTAGATTTTGGCTTAGCAACTGTCTGGTAGGATCATTTACTGAGGTTCAGTGCTGGGGGGAATTGGGAAGGAACCATTGGATGGGTGACAATTCCTGGTTTGTTTCAGACATGTTAAGTTTGAAACATTTGTTACACATCCATGTAGTGATATCAAACAGGAAATTAGTCCTATGAGTTTGCAGTTTGGGAGAGGGTTTAGAGCTGAAAATTAACTGAGAATCCTCATTATGCATTATTTAAAGCTATGGGACTGGTTAAGGTTTCATAAGGAGAGAGTATTGATAGAAAATAAGACTCAGGAATAAGCCGTGGGAATTCTAACATTTATTAGTCAAAAAGTCAAGGAGCAGCCAGAAAAACAGGAGGAAAAATAGGAGTTTGTTTCATCAAAACTAAGAGGGAAAAGTGTTTTAAGAAAGATAGGCAGTCAACTCTCATGAATGTTGCCAAAAAGTCCAGTACAGTGAGTTCTATTAGGTTTGGCAACATGGAGACCATGAGCATCCTTGACCAGGGCAGCTTTAGCAGAGCCATGGAGATGGAAGACAGATGAAATGTGTTGAAGGTGAACTTGAAGAGGAAGCACAAATGGCTCACAGTTTGTTTAACTGTGATAAATTCCATGATAGTGTAGACCATCTAGCTTTTAGTTTTTGCTGTAACCCCAGTGCCTGCAAATACTTGCCATTTAAATACCTCCACACTCTCATGAATATTTCCAATGCCTACTGTGTAACCTATTTATAACCAGGACATAAGCTAAAAGCTGCACTGAAACAAAGATAACTATTAGAAAGACCTACAAAGATTGTCTGTTTTATTTAGGCCACTTTTATATTTCATTTTTTACAATTATCACCCAGGTGAAGGGAAATTGGCAGTCCCCCAAAATTTCTTCATCTTCTTTATGATCACTAGCGCTTCATTTATGGAAGTTTAGAGAATCATGGGTGTTCCTATTATATTACACTGAAGCATTCCCAGTTTAAGAGAGAAGCTGGCCATTTAAAATAATAAATTTAGAGCAATAATTCTGATTTAAAATCCCAAATCATATTAGCAAAACCAAGAAGGAGGAGAGAAGGGGGAATTTACATGTTAAATTACTCATCTAAAGTGGGAGGAGGCAAGGGATAATGTTTTACACATGATATTAACAATTAAGAAACTACAGAATAAAATGTATTTTGGGGTTGACTTCTGGGCCTCCTAAAAGTTATTGCCAAATGCTTCAGCAAAATAAAGCAGACAGAGCCTTAAGATCAGGAAAGGAATCAAACCACCAGCCAGCCAAAGCTATACCATGCCCAGTTTCACTGCAGAGCATGAGTCCTAGGCCACCAATAAAAGGCATGGTTCTGTGGGGCCTACGGACAGTCATTTCAAAACCATTAAATGGAGAGTAAATTAAATTAAAATAAGGAAAGAGTGAAAGAAAAACATCCACCCATTTAAAATGAGCCTAAAAATATAAGTTCCAAATAAAGCGAGAGATAGGAAAAAAGCCAACAAAATTAACAATCAAAATATGAGTTCACTACAGATAGAAATAAAATAAGAAAACAACCTGAAATAGGCCTCAAAATAAATATGTTTAGGATCTATGAAGAGATAAATGAAGGAATCATTTATCATGATCTTACACATAGAAAACCCTAAGAGTGCCATCAAACTTTTAGAACTGATTTTTAAAAGTCAGTAAAGCTGCAGGATACAAAATCAACACATAAAAATCTGTAGCATTTTTTATGGACTATCAATAAACTAGCTGAAAAAGAAATCAAGAAAGTAATCACAGTTATAACAGCAACAAAAATAAAATAAAATAAAATACCTAAAAATAAATGTAACCACAGAAGTAAAAGATCTCATCAATGAAAACTATAAAACACTGATGAAATAAAGAGGACAAAAAAAAAAATGAAAAGACCTTCCATGTTCATGAACACGCTCTTTGTGAAAATGAGCATACTACCAAAAGCAATCTGCATATTCAATGCAATCGCTATCAAAAGATCAATGACATTCTTCACAGAAATAGAAAAACAATCCTAAAATTCATATGGAACCACAAAAGACCTCAAATAGCTAAAGCAATCCTAAGCAAAGAGAACAAAATGGCAGGCATCACACTGTCTGACTGAAAATATACTACAAAATTGTAGTAACCCAAGCAGCATAGTACTCGCATAAAAACAGACATGTAGACCAATGGACCAGAATAGAGGACCCAGAAATAAATCCACACAGTTACAGCCTACTGATTTTTGACAAAGATCTTAAGAACATTTGCTGGGGAAAAGACAGTCTATTCAATGAATGGTGATGGGGAAACTGCTCATCTGATATGGTTTGGCTGTGTCCCCACCTACGTCTCATCTTGAACTGTAGTTCCCATCATCCCCACAGGTTCTGGGAGGGACCTGATGGGAGGTAACTGAATCATGGGGGTGGTTACTTCATGCCATTCTCGTGATAGTGAGTGAGTTCTCATGAGATCTGATGGCTTTATAAGGGGTTTCTCCTTTTGCTCTGTACTTCTCCTTGCTGCCACCATGTGATGAAGGATGTCTTTGCTTTCCCTTCCACCATGATTGTAAGTTTCCTGAGGCGTACCAGCCATGCTGAACTGAGAGTCAATTAAACCTCTTTCATTTATAAATGATCCAGTCTTGGATGTGTCTTTATTAGCAGCATGAGAACAGACTAATACAATATCCATACATGGAAGAATGAAACTAAACCCTATCTCTTACTATGTATAAAAAAAAGTAAAATGAATTAGACTTAAATATAAGATCCCAAACTATGAAACTATTAGAAGAAATCGTAGCAGAAATGCTTCAAGACATTGGAACAGGCAAAGATTTTATGGATAGGCCTGCAAAAGCACCTGCAACAAAAGCAAAAATAGACAAATGGAACTATATCAAACTAAGAGGCTCCTGCATGGCAAATGAAGCAATCAACAGAGTGAAGAGACAACCTAAAGAATGGGAGAACATATGTGCAAACCATTCATCCAACAAGGAATTAGTATCCAGAATATACAGGGAACTTAACAGCAAAAAATAATCATAATAATCTGATTTTAAAATGGGCAAATGAACTAAATACACATCTCTCAGAAAAAAAAATATACAACTGGCCAACCAGCATATGAAAAAATGCTCAACATCACTAATCATCAGGGAAATGCAAATCAAAACCACAAGATATCATTTCACCCATTAGAAAGGCTATTATCAAAAAGACAAAAAAAAAAGGCTAGCAAAGATATGGAGAAAGGGGAGTTCTTATACACTGTTGATAGGGATGCAAATTAGTACAGCCATGGTGGAAAACAGTATTGTGGTCCCTCAAAAAACTAAAAAATAGAACTACCTTATGATCTAGCTATCCCCAAGGAAGGGAAATCAGTATGTTGAAGAGATTATCCACACCTCCATGTTTATTGCAGCACTATATGCAATAACCAAGATATGGAACCAAACTAAGTGCTCATTAAGAAATAAATGGATAAAGAAAATGTGGCCTATATACACAATGGAATACTATTCAGCCATAAAAAGAATGAAATCCTGGTATTTACAGCAACATGGATGAGCTTGGAGGACATTATGTTCAGTGAAATAAGCCAGGGACAGAAAAATAAATGCTGCATGTTCTTACCCTTATGTGGAAGCTAAAATAGCTGATCTCATAGGAGCAGAAAGTAGAAATATGGTTACTAGAGGGAAGGAGAAAATAGGGAGAGGTTGGTTAATGGATGCACAACTATAGCTAGATAGGAGGTACAAGTTCTAGTGTTCTGCAGCACTGTAGGGTGACTATAAACAACAACTTATTGTATATTTTCAGATAGCCAGATGATTTTGAATATTCCCAAAGAAGTGAAAAATATTTGAGATGATGGATATGCTAATTACTCTGATTTGATCACTACACATTATACACATGTATCAAGATGTACCCCATAAATATGCACAATTATGTGTCAATTAAAAATAATGAAAGAAAAAAGTTAAAAGAGGAAGAACTGATGATCAAAACTTGTCCCTCAAACTGCAAATCCCTAAGCTGGGATTTACCAACATAGATTGAAAATAAAAATGAGGCTTGTCTTAATCCATTCGGGTTGCTACAACAAAATACCATAAACTGGGTAGCTTATAAACAACAGAAGTTTATTTCTTCCAGTTCTTCAGGCTGGGAAACCTGGTGAGATCCTGATTTCTGGTTCATAGATGGAGGCCTCTTGCTGGGTCCTCCATGGTGGAAAGGGCTCACTAGTTCTCTGGGGCCTCTTTTATAAGAGCACCAATCTGAATCATGATGTCTCTGTTCTCATTAATCACCTTCCAAAGGCCCCACCTCCTAGTACCATCACCATGTGGGTTAGGCTTTCAGCATATTAACCTGGGAGTGACACAAACACTTAGATCATATATCTGATAGCCTGCACGTATGGACAGACACAGAAAAAGGTTTAATTTTTTTCTGTAGGGCATTTAAATGATGCCTATTTTGTGAATGACATGCAATGTGAAACTATAGGAAATAAAATGGAAGTAGAGGACATAGGCCCCATCCTAAAAGTGTTTAAGTCTAGTTGGGGGAGAAAGACATTCATCCAATGAACAGCTAGAGACACAAACACCTATCTGATCACAGAGAACTACTTGACTGCTTTCATCATGTATATCATCTTTACCTTTCCAAAACACTTACATAAATAATCTTTTCTCATGACAATTCTGTCATGTGAGAAGATTAGATAATGTCCTCATTTCTTAAGTGGGGAAAGTTGGATGGCTGGTCTATGTTATTCAGCAGGTTAATGAAGAGTCATAGTTACAACCAGCTATTCTGAGTCCTAGATGCATTGAGGTAAAACATCACCCAGAGACCCCAGAGGATGAATCTTCCAGCAGCTTCTCTTTTGTTCCTTAGCAAGGGCTCCCCAGAACTCATTTTAAAAACAATATGGATTTTTGCTTCTGGTTATGCTGAAGTAGTTTGCAGCAGACCACTCTCTAGCCCAAAACAACTGGAAAAGCTAAATAAAACAAAGCAAAATAAAAGAATTAGTTTCAAGGCATTGGAGAGCTGACAAAACAACCAAAACTGGGGAGAGGAGAATATTCTAAAAAGGAGGACAGCTCAGAGATTTCAACCAATAGATTGCATTTGTTTTTGTTTTTCCTGGGGTCATTACTGATTCTGAGCATAGGGAAAGAGGCTGATAATCTGGAATTTGCCTCCCAGAGGGAAGGCTACTGCTGGGGGACAGAAAAACCAACAGAGACATTTGCAGTGGTGAGAGGGGCTGGTGAGATGACTGAGAAAGAGTGGACAAGAATACCGAGCTGGACACAGAGCCAATACATAGAGCTTAGTACATTGGCTAAAAATCTAAAGCTGTGACTCAGAAGGTTAAAAAACTAAGCTGGAAGCCTACAGAAGAAAACAAAACAACACAAAAAAACAGGGAAAAGTTGTCCGGAGTCATACCATGCTAAACACAGGCATTAGGGTTTAGGATCTATCTAGGAGCCAAGTAAACCAGAGACAGACTTCACCATACCAAAATTGCAACTGGCCTTGAATCAGTTTGTTTCCTAATGTAATTAGTTGATCAGTTCCCACTCTGTCTAGCAGAGGAAAGACAAACTCTTTCAGGATGAAGTTAACATTACATGGAACCTCTACTGTGTGTGTATGTGTATATGTGTACACATAGAGTCTAGTATTCTATTTAAAAAGTTACTGGGTATGCCAAGAAACAGGATGACTAATAATAAGAGAAAAAATAGATAATAGAAACATACCTACAGGGGATACAGACGTTAGTGTTAGTACACAAGGATCTTAAATATGATTATGATGCTAAAGACAATAAAGAAAAGGTAGAGAAAAGAGAAGATTAAATGTTTCACCAAAGAGTTGGAATCAATCACAGATTTTTTGAAAAGTGGACCTTTAAAACTTTTAGAAAAAAAAGTATAGGTAAATGTCTTTCTGGCCTTGTAGTAGGGAAAAATTTCTTAATACACTAAAAGCACTAACCTCAAAAAGAAAAGGTTGACAGATTCAACTGCATTAAGAGTTTTTAAACTTCTGCTCAAAAAGACACTTTAAAAAAGTAAATAATCAAAATATGCATATAATGAAGAAACTATTCCAATTGAAAATATATTCTTAAATTTCTATACGATAATAAGAAACAATCTAATCGGGGAAAAAAGATTTTCTGAATTATATACCATATGGCTAATAAAGTGAAGGTATGTCCAACTGCACTAGTAATCAGGGAAATTCAAATCAACAAACGGAGATGTCATTTGTTTGCTTATTTGATTTATAAAAATTGAAGACTTTTTTTTAGGTCTGGCTATCGGTGGGCACTCCATGCCTACACTTTATTTTTATTTTTATTTATTATTTTTCCATAAGTTACTGAGGTACAGGTGGTATTTGGTTACATGAGTAAGTTCTTTAGTGGTGATTTGTGAGATTTTAGTGCACCCATGAACTGAGCAGTATACACTGCACCATATTTGTAGTCTTTTATCCCTCACCACCACCCCCCCAACTTTTCCCCCCAAGTCCCCAAAGTCCTTTGTATCATTCTTATGCCTTTGCATCCTCATAGCTTAGCTCCCACATATCAGTGAGAACATACCATGTTTGGTTTTCCATTCCTGAGTTACTTCACTTAAAATAATAGTCTCCAATGTCATCCAGGTCACTGCAAATGCTGTTAATTCATTCTTTTTTATGGCTGCATAGTATTCCATCATATATATATATATATCATCTATATAGATATATACATCTATATAGATGTATATATTATATATAGATGATATATCTATATCTAGATATCTATATCTATATATCTAGACATAGATATATATCGATATCTATCTATCTATCTATCTATCTATATATATATATATATCACAGTTTCTTTATCCACTTGTTGATTGATGGGCATTTGGGTTGTTTCCACAATTTTGCTCTTGTGAATTGTGCCGCTTTAAACATGCATGTGCAAGTACATTTTTTGAATAATGATTTCTTCACCTCTGGGTAGATACCCAGTAGTGGGATTGCTGGATGAAATGGTAGTTCTACTTTTAGTTCTTTAAAGAATCTCCACTGGTGGCTGGCTGTACATTCGCATCAGCAGTGTAGAAGTGTTCCCTGTTCACTACATCCACACCAACATTGACTGTTTTTTGATTTTTTGATTATGGCCATTCTTGCAGGAATAAGGTGGTATCACATTGTGGTTTTGATTTGCATTTCCCTGATCACTAGTGATGTTGAGCATTTTTTCATATATTTTTTGGCCATTTGTATATCTTCTTTTGAGAATTGTCTATTCATGTCCTTAGCCCACTTTTTGATGGGATTGTTTGGCTTTTTTCTTACTGATTTGTTAGAGTTAGTTGTAGATTCTGGATATTAGTCCTTTGTTGGATGTATAGATTGTGAAGATTTTCTCCCACTCTGTGGGTTGTCTGTTTACTCTGCTGACTGTTCCTTTTGCTGTGCAAAACTCTTTAGTTTAATTAGGTCCCAGCTATTTATCTTTGTTTTTAATGCACTTGCTTTTTGGTTCCCGGTCATGAAATCCTTGCCTAAGCCAAGGTCTAGAAGGGTTTTTCCAGGGTTATCTTCTAGAATTTTTATGGTTTCAGGTCTTAGCTATAAGTCCTTAATCATGAGTTGATTTTTGTACAAGGTAGGAGATGAGGATCCAGTTTAAGTGTCCTACATGTGGCTAGCCAATTATTCCAGCACCATTTGTTGAAACAGATATCCTTTCCCCACTTTATGTTTTTGTTTGCTTAGTCAAAGATCAGTTGGCTGTAAGTATTTGGGTTTATTTCTGGGTTCTCTATTCTGTTCCATTGGTCTATGTGCCTATTTTTATACTAGTACCACACTGTTTTGGTGACTATGGCCTTAAAGTATAGCTTGAAATCAGGTAGTGTGATGCCTCCAGATTTATTCTTTTTGCTTAGTCTTACTTTGGCTATGCAGGTCTTTCTGGTTCCATATGATACTTAGAATTATTTTTTCTAATTCTGTGAAGAGGGATGGTGGTATTTTGATGGAGATTGCACTGAATTTGTAGACGCTTTTTGCAGTATGGTCATTTTCACGATATTGTTTCTACCCATCCATGAGCATGAGATGTATTTCCATTTGGTCATGGCATCTATAATTTCTTTCAGCGGTGTCTTGTAATTTTCCTTGTAGAGGTCTTTCAACTCCTTGGTTAGGTATATTCCTAAGTTGTTTTTTTTTTTCAGCTATTGTGAAAGGGATTGAGTTCTTGATTTGATTCTCCACTTGATCGCTGTTGGTGTATAGAAGAGCTACCGATTTGTGTACATTAATCTTGTATCTGGAAACTTTGCTAAATTATTTTTCAGTTCTAGGAGCTTTCTGGAGGAGTCCTTAGGGTTTTCAAAATAAATGAACATATTAGCAAACAAATGAACATATCAGCAAACAGTGACAGTTTGACTTCCTCTTTCCCAATTTGGATGCCCTTTATTTCTTTCTCTTGTCTGATTGCTCTGACTATGACTTCCAGTACTATGTTGAAGAGGAGTGGTGAGAATAAGCATCCTTGTCTTGTCCCAGTTCTCAGAAGGAATGCTTTCAACTTTTCCCCACTTAGTATTATGTTGGCTGTGGGTTTGTCATCGATAGCTTTTATTACTTTACGTCCCTTGTATGCTGATTTTGCTGAGTTTTAATCATAAAGAGATGCTGGATTTTGTTGAAACTTTTTTCTGCACCTATTGAGATCCTCTCGTCATCCTCCCAATGAATCCCTGTGGTGCCAGCAGGAATGGCCTGCTAGGGGACACAGTGAGCGCCTAGGGCCTTTCTGATGCTTCGTCAACACCTGTATTTTGCTCAGTTCTCTAAATTGACTCAGCTTCAGGTAAAGTCAGAAACTTCTCCTGCAAATGGATATTTAGCTTCTCCTGTGGGTGTGTGTGTTCGGGAGAGGAGGGTCTCCCTTTTCCACCTCCACAGTTGGGGCTCTCACAGTATTTGGGATGTCTCCTGGGTCCCACAGGAACAGTCTGTTTCCTTCGGAGGATCTGTGGGTCCTCTTGGGTTTGCTGGTTTGTTCTTCCAGTCAATCTGGAGCTAAAATTCACAATGGGAGCTTCCGCAAGCTGCTGTGTCTGGAGCTGCAATCTAGTCCTGACTCCCATTGGCCATGATGATCAAATTGAAGACATTTTTTGCCAAACATACAGTTTTGGCAAAAATGTGTGTCAGTAGGATCCCCATGTGTAACTGCTGAGAGTGCAAACTGATAGTCATTTTATAAAACAGTACAGCATTATCATATAAAACAAAGTTCTTATATCCCGTAACTCAGTAATTCTACTCCTAGACATATATCCAAGAAAAACTTTAGTATGCGTGTCTCAAGAGATATGTACAAAAATGGCATAGCAGCACTATTCATAATATCAAAAAACTAGAAATAGCCTAAATGTCAGGGGGAAAAAAATTGACAGGGAAAAGTTAAATGGGTATATTCTCACAATGGAATATTTCAGAGAAATGAAAATGAAAAATTAAAACTACATAAATGACCTGGATGAATCTTAAAATGTCACATGAAAAAGAAAATCCCAGAGAATTACATGTAGTAAGATATTCCTTTTATACAGTTCAAAATCAAGCAAGATCAAATCATGTATTAGGCAATAAAATACTTTTTAAAGCAGGAGAATGCTAAACAAGATTCAAGTTAGAGATTATTCCTCAGAAGCACAGAGACACGCAAATGGGATTAGAAAGGAGTCCATAAAAGGATGTATGTTTTTGGTAATAATTCAGTTAAGTTCTTAAATCTTCATTGGATATTACATATTAAGTGCCATGTCTCTATCTGTATAGATCTAGATATCTATCAATATATATCTATCCAGATATATATAGTATTATACATATATATAGTATTCATGAACCATGAATTATAATATATACATTACATATATTATGAATATATAAAGACCAAAAAATCCTAAGTAAAGATTAATAATGTATAAAGAGGCATTACCATATATGTAATAGAGTTCTTTCTTTAATCATGAGAACATTAGGAACAACCTTAAGCCAATAAATTTTGAAGCTTAAATGAAATGGGTCATTTTCTGGAAAAACCTAAATTCTAAAAATTAAGATGGAATTTAAGGAGTTTCACCCCTTAAATATGTCAATATCCTTTAAATGCCTGTGCACAGTGGCTCACGCCTGTAATCCCAACACTTTGGGAGGCCAAGGCGGGTGGATCACTTGAGGTCAGGAGTTCGAGACAAGCCTGGCCAACATGGCGAAACCCCATCTCTACTAAAAATACAAAAATTAGCTGGGTGTGGTGGTGGGTGCCTGTAGTCCCAGCTACTTGGGAAGCTGAAGCAGGAGAATCGCTTGAACCTGGGAGGTGGAGGTTGCAGTGAGCAGAAACTGCACCACTGCACTCCATCCTGGGCAACAGAGTGAGACTCTCTCAAAACAAAAAATCCTTTACAATAATTTAACTAATAAAATATTTCTTTACCCTCACAAAAACATTACCATTCTAAGTGGTTTCATAGCTTAGTTTTTTTAGACATTCAAGAAATATTGTCTTATGTAAACAGGTTTAGTAGGTGAGGAGAAGTTATACAACTCATTCTATAGGTTTGATATAAAATTGTCCCAAACTGAACAAAAATAAGATCATATAACTCAAACTCATTTATAAGCATGTATACAAAAATTTTAAGCTATTAGCCAATAAAATTCAATATATATTCCAAGATGCAAGGATGTTTCACCATCAGAAAATCTATTGATATATTCCTACCATATTAACAAATTATAGAAGGAAAATCATATAATCATCACAATAAATGCAGAAAAGAGATTTGACAAAATTCAACAGCATTCATAATTTAAAGAAAAAAAAAATTCCCAGTAAACCAAGAAGG
This sequence comes from Symphalangus syndactylus, assembly GCF_028878055.3. Taxonomy (NCBI): domain Eukaryota; kingdom Metazoa; phylum Chordata; class Mammalia; order Primates; family Hylobatidae; genus Symphalangus; species Symphalangus syndactylus. Next base: position 118,805,808 of record NC_072432.2, on the reverse strand, counting down.
AAATTTCTTTAAGAACTGTATCCAAAACCTAAAGCAAATATTATTCTAATTAAAGCCAAGAACAACACAATGATTCTCACTATCAAATCTACTATTAATATTGCACTAGATATTCTAATTACAAGAAAAAAATTTAAGAATTGTAAAGGAAGATACATCGCTCACATTATCTGTAGAAAATACAGTTTTCTACATTGAATATCAAGTCTGCAGGCAAACTAATAAAGATTCATCAAGAACACTGGATAGGAGATCAACATATAAAATTCATAACAAGCAGAGTACAATGGCTTAATCTCAGCTACTCAGGAAGCTGAGTTGAGAGGATCCCTTGAGTCCAGGGGTTTGAGGCTATAGCAAGCAGTGAGCTATGATGAGGTCACTGCACTCTAGCCTGGGCAACAGAGCAAGACCCCTCATCTCTAAAATAATAAAAAATAAAATTCATAACAGACAGGATAGCAGCACTAACAAATGTTGTTGGCCTCCTCTTATGAATACATGTCCCATAGAAGCTAGGAAGAAATTAGTGAATCAGAGTGGTTAAACAAACAAATAAAATGCTAGCAACTCCAGAGCAACAGTGTGCGATTGGGGTCCTGGTGAGGCTGTGAGTCAGCATGAACCAGCATGACAAGTATAAAAGTCAACATGAAAAGCGGGCTGGATAGCACAGGTAGGACGAGGGAAAGTTTGTGTGTTTTTTGCTTTTTTGAGACAGGGTCTCACCTGTTGCCCAGACTGGAGTGCAGTGGTGCAATCACGGCTCACTGCAGCCTCAACGTCCTGGGCTCAAGCAATCCTACCCCCTCAGGCTCCTGATTAGCTTTGACCACAGGCAAGTGCCATTACATGTGGCTAATTTTCTGTAATTGAGACGAGGTTTCACCATGTTGCCCAGACTGGATGTAAAGTTTTTTTTAATGTGCCTTTTATCTCTCCAGGGCTAGTGTCTTTATTGCTGCAGGCAGAACCTCATATGTAACATCAAATACAGCAGCAGTGTGGAGTCCCAGCCCAGCAATAAAGGGAGAGTGAAAATCAGGGTGGTGCATCAGCCTCTCCAGAAAGGACTGCAGCTAACCACTCAGGTTTCCCCCAACATCCAATCACCCACATCTCAGTACCTAGAGGATTACAGTTCCTGAAAAGGCATAGCCAGGGCAAAGAGAGGGACAAGCAACGGAGCTGAAGCGTTTCTCCTCCGGAGAGTGCACACTCTGGGACCTGAGCTCTAACTCCTTTCCTGGGGTTTGCTTCATGAACCAAGAAGATCAAACTTCCCCAGTAGACTGTGAGTTTGCTAGAAACAATCACAAGACATCTTCATGGCGGTTATAAGAAAGAAGGCAACCTGGACAAGTGAAACCAAAGAGAAAGCGGCAGAACAGAGTAAGAATTTAAAATACCTGTCATCAGTGAGAAAAGAGAGGTTGTTCAAAACATGAAAGAGGAACATAAGAGAGGACACTTTCAACACTGAAGGAGGAAGAAGTCATGAAGAATCATCTGCACATATTACACATGAGAAATAAAATGGATACACCTAATGTTAAATGATGAGTTAATGGGTGCAGCACACCGACATGGCACATGTATACATATGTAACAAACCTGCACATTGTGCACATGTACCCTAAAACTTAAAGTATAGTAATAATAAAATAAAATAAAAAACTAAAAATGGAAAGAATTCAGTTAATAGCATGAATGGAGACATAATCATTTTCAGATCATATTAAAGAACTCTTCCTAGAAGGCACCAAGAAAGTATTAACAAAAAAATATACATGTATTGAAATGCCAGGGGAAGAGAAAAAAATAAAATATAAAAAACACAGTTGAGAAGAAATAATTGGATTTTCCAGATTTCAAAAAATTTCACTTTCAGATTAAAAATAAATGCAGAGTAAATATAAAGCTCTCCTGCACTAAATAAAATTATAAAACTTCAGAACATTAAAGCCAAAGAGATATTTCCAAAAGATTCCAGAAAAAAGCAGCAGCTCACCTACTGAAAAGCAAGAATCACTTTGACATCAGACTAATTACAAGACCAAAGGCAGGCAGCAATAGAGAAGTATTTTCAAAATGTTGGAAGAAATTATCTTAAAGCCTAGAATTTTACAACCACAGAAACCACTATTTAGATATAAGCATGTAATAAAGATCTTTTTTGGCATAAAATGGTTTGCTACAAATACCTCTTCGGAAATACTCTTAAAGTATCCCAGTAAGAAAACAAAGAAGTTCAGGAGAATACTTATAATATAAAGGAAGGATTGATGGTAATAAATTTACCATATATCCATTACAAGTCAGAATTAAAATTCTAGATAATAACAACAAAATGAAGAGAGGAATGAGTATAAGGAAAGAGAGAAATAAATTATAAACCATTTCACATGCGCCTAGATGCACACATTTTAAAGAAAATATTAGCTACCTAAAGCCAACATATGGATCTTCACCAGTAGATTTTATCCTAATTAGTAAGGGTGATTTAACATTAGAAAATCTATCAGTATAATTTACTACATCAAAGGTAGATGTAGAGAAAGCACTTCATAAATTAAATTAAAATACTTATTTATCCAGCCTGAGCAACAAAGCAAGACCCTGTCTCTACAAAATTTTTTTAAACAAACTTAGCCAGGTATGGTGTCATGCACCTGTAGTCTCAGCTACCTAGGAGACTGAGGCAGGAGGATCACTGGAGCGATCCTCACTGAGAATTCACTAAATTGGCCAATTAACATTCCAGCAGGATTTTTTTTAGAAGCTTAACAACTTATTTTAAATTTTATATGTAAGAATGAAAGGTCGTGAAAAGCTAAATCAACTTTACACTCTGTGTATATATTGGTGGTTTATCAAGGAGGTGGTATCATAAATTGATGTAGAAAGAATGGATTGTCTAATTGATGGTGTTGGTAAAACTGGCTCACAGGAGGAAGAAAGCTTACCTCGTACTATTTGCAAAAATCTATACCAAATGGATTAAAGATCAAAAATAAGAATGTGAAACTATAAAGTTGATAAAGATGTTGAAGTAAATCTTACCTAGGGGTGGAGCAGGATACTTTTAAATGAGACTCCACAACCACAAATTTTAAGGTGAAATTTTAGTGAAATTGACTACAGCAAAATGAAAGAATTCTGTTCAATGAAGTATACCATGCATGCAGTTAGTTGCTGGGTGACAACTAGGAGGAAAAAAATATATATATTTATATATATGTGAGTGTGTGTATCTTATACATAAGATATATATATATATATGTATATATATATATATATATAGTATAGGATCTACATGGTTAAAAGCCAATGAAAGATCAATATTGAGAATTTAAAAAGACTCGCAAAATCATACAGAAAAAGATGGCACAACTAAAAGACAAATATTTGTAGGCGATATTCCTAAGAATGTGAGAAGGAAGTGAGCTTCCTAGGTCTTACAAGTTAATTCACTAAATTGGCCAGTTATAAAATAAATATGCATTATACTAGCAATATACTCTGTTAGAAATATAATAAGATTCCATTCATGATAGGAACAACAACAAAATGAGATTCCCAGACATAAATATGATTTTTAAAAATTGCTTAATGCAAAGAGGGATCAAAATCATGTTTCTGGATGGGTAGATATGATTTTGCAAGTTGTCAGTCAGCCATTATTTAAAGAATGAATCAATGAGATTCTAACAAATCCTAAAAGGACCTTTCTGGAACCTGAGTCAATCATTTTTAAAGTTTACCTAGAAAAATAAATGGAAGAGTCAATAAATCTTCTAAAAAAGAAGGGTGGAATGACATTAGTAAACATTTAGACACACTGAAATTCTACAATAATGAAAACGTATCCTTTCAGATAAACAGATAATTGAAACAAAAGACAAAGTCTAGAGTGGAGAATAGTATGTGTAAGAATTTGATACCAATAAAGGTGATGTTTAAAATCGTTCAAAGAAAGGAATTATTCAGTAATAGCACTAGGAGAATTACCTATTTAGGGAAAAAATAAAGTAGTATGAATTCTATCTCACAACATCTTCAGTATAAGCTGTAAGTTGAAACGTTAAAGTATTTGAAATAAAGTAACATGAAAAAGCATATTAATCTTGTATACATGGAAAGGCAGAACTTATCAAAAAAAGAATATATTTCACAACATTAAATGAAAGAATTCTATATGTAAAAAATCAACAAAAATGAAGTTCACAGGCAGATGAAAACTGGGGAAATATTGTAATATATGGCAAAAAGTTAATATCTGCAATAAATAAATAGTTCTTACAAATATAAATACAAAGAAAGACAAAAGATATAAGCTGTGAAGTGACAAAAGAAGAAATATAAATGGTTTATGAGATGGAAGGAAATTTAACAAAGTACTCAGGTAAATGTAAATTAAACAACCATGAGGTGTAATTTTTATATATACTTTGAGTTCTGGGATACATGTGCAGAACGTGCAGGTTTGTTACATAGGTATACACAAGCCGTGGTGGTTTGCTGCACCTATCAAGCTGTCATCTACATTAGGTATTTCTACTAATGCTATCCCTCCCCTAGCCTCCCATCCCCCAACAAGCCCTGGTGTGTGATGTTCCCCTCCCTGTGTCCAAGTGTTCTCATTGTTCAACTTCCACTTATGAGTGAGGATATGCGGTGTGTGGTGTTCTGTTCCTGTGTTAGTTTGCTGAGAATGATGGTTTCTAGCTTCATCCATGTCCCTGCAAAGGACATGAACTCATCCTTTTTTATGGCTGCATAGTATTCCATGGTGTATATGTGCCATATTTTCTTTATCCAGTCTATCATTGACGGGCACTTAGGTTGGTTCCAGGTCTTTGCTATCTGAATAGTGCTGCAATAAACATATATGTGCATGTGTCTTTACAGTAGAATGATTTATAATCCTTTGGGTATATACCCAGTAATGGGATCACTGGGTCAAATGGTATTTCTAGTTCTAGATCCTTGAGTTATCTCCACACTATCTTCCACATTGGTTGAACTAATTTACACTCCCACCAACAGTGTAAAAGCATTCCTATTTCTCCACATCCTCTCCTGCATCTGTTGTTTCCTGACTTTTTAATGATCACCATTCTAACTGGTGTGAGATGGTATCTCATTGTGGTTTTGATTTGCATTTCTCTAATGACCAGTGATGAGCTTTTTTTCATATGTTTGTTGTTCACATAAATGCCTTCTTTTGAGAAGTGTCTGTTCATATCCTTTGCCCACTTTTTGATGGGGTTTTGTTTTCTTGTAAATTTGTTTAAGTTCCTTGTAGATTCTGGATATTAGCCCTTTGTCAGATGGATAGATTGCAAAAATTTTCTCCCATTCTGTAGGTTGCCTGTTCACTCTGATGATAGTTTCTTTTGCTATGCAGAAGCTCTTTAGTTTAATTAGATCCCAATTGTCAATTTTGGCTTTTCTTGCCATTGCTTTTAATGTTTAGTCATGAAGTCTTTGCCCATGCCTATGTCCTGAATGGTATTGCCTAGGTTTTTTTCTAGGGATTTTATGGTTTTAGGTCTTACATTTAAGACTTTAATCCATCTTGAGTTAATTTTTGTATAAGGTGTAAAGAAGGGGTTCAATTTCAGTTTTTGTCATATGGCTAGTCAGTTTTCCCAACACCATTTATTAAATATGGAATCCCTTCCCCCATTGCTTGTTTGTGTCAGGTTTGTCAAAGATCAGATGGTTGTAGATGTATGGTATTATTTCTGAGGCCTCTGTCCTGTTCCATTGGTCTATATATCTGTTTTGGTACCAGTACCATGCTGTTTTGCTTACTGTAGCCTTGTAGTACAGTTTAAAGTCAGATAGCATGATACCTCCAGATTTATTCTTTTTGCTTAGGATTGTCTTGGCTATATGGACTGTTTTGGTTCCATATGAAATTTAAAGTAGCTTTTTCTAATTCTGTGAAGAAAGTCAATGGTAGTAGGATAGGGATCACATTGTATCTATAAATTACTTTGGGCAGTATGACCATTTTCATGATATTGATTCTTCCTATCCATGAGCATGGAATGTTTTTCCAGTTGTTTGTGTCCTCTGTTATTTCCCTGAGGAGTGGTTTGTAGTTCTCCTTGAAGAGGTCCTTCACATCCCTTGTAAGTTGTATTCCTAGGTATTTTATTCTCCTTGTAGCAATTGTGAATGGGAGTTCACCCATGATTTGGCTGTCTGTTATTGGTGTATAGGAATGCTTATGATTTTTGAGGTACAATTTTTTACCTACAAAACTGGTGAAGGGGATATGGGGAAATAGGAAATTTCATATAATACGGATGGGAATGTAAATTGATTAAAAACAAAACAAAGCAAAAATCTTTCTGCCAAGCTATATGTGTGAAAAAACTGTAACACTGTGCACGCTATTTGACTCAGTGATTCCATAACTACAGCTTATAAAAATATAATGAGAGGTGCTAAGGCTTTGGGTCCAGGGATGTCTATCAGTTATGTATAATCATGAAATGTTCAAAACAAGCTAAGTGGTCAATAACAAATTGACTGCATGACCTATTGAGAAGCTAGAGCATACAGCAAACACTGAAAGTTACATTCTATGAAGAATTCTTGATTTCAAAGAAAATATTCTAAATGTATTAAGAAAACAAAGTTAGAAAATGCTTGTATTTCATACAACATAAAAAAACCCTAAAAGTATATATGCCAATATGTTAACAAATTTATATTACAGAGGGGACCTTATACATGATTTTCATTTCATCTTTATGATTCTATACACTTTGCAAATTTTCTACAAGGAACACATATTTATTTTGCAATCAGAAATATATAATAAATGTTAGTTTTATAAATTACATTGGAGTGATGGAAACAAATTTATTTTCTGCTTCTACCAATGTATTCACATTTAAATATATTCAAAGAAAATGTAGTATCAGGAAGCATTAATAATTTATATATAGTGAGCCTGGAGAACTATAAGCATTTCACTTGGCTTCTATTTTCACTCTGTCTAGTCTATTAATTGGCACAGGAACTCTAGATGGGACCAACAGCTACAGACTCCAAGCCATGGATCAATTAGCTCAAACTTTGATAGTCATACAGGCAAGCTGAATTTTTTTGGCCTCATTTTCTCGTGGACACGTGCTTATTTCAATGTTGGCACATTCTGCACAGTTATTAAGAAATTGCTGCAGGCAAGTATGTAAAAACAGCCAGAGAACCATTATTCTCAACTACTTCGAACTATTCCTTCCTTCATGCCTTCAATTATTCATTCATCTCTATTGTAGTCTTTTATTTTATTATTTATTAAACACTTATTATATGTCACATGATGGGCTAGTTACTTGAAGGGATTGAAAATATAAATGAAACACATTCTGTACCTTAAAGCTTTACTTAAGGCTTAAAAGTTTTAAGTCTTGGAGGAGTAATAAAAACATATACAAATAGCTACACACAAGTAAGAAGGAATGTTATGTGGTCAATACATGTGACAAAATCGATATGTTCTCAGTAATAGGAGTATTTCTGTCTGGTAATTGGAGAAAACTATTGTAATCATATAAATGCTGTCTGAGTTGAGTCTCAAAGGATAGATAGGAATTTGGTAGATTGGAGAGAGGGTGCTCTCCAGAAGGAAGGTGTTACTCAGTAGGTGGCACTCTCTGATGCACACGTGGGTGAGGAGGGTGGGAAGAGCAGACCTGCTAGAAGGGAAGGATCTGAGATTGTGTGAGAAAGTCAGGTGGTAGCCAGAGATGGTGGAAAATCTTAAATTCTAGGGTAGGGAGTTTGATATGGACTTGATCAACAGTGGGAAATCATTGAAGGTTTTTGAAGAAGGAAGACATGTCATGATCAAACTGTACTTTAGGAGTTTACTCTGGCATCAGTATGCATTTGAGATCTCAAATTCAACATGCTCAAAATTGCACTTAATTCTTCTCTTATTTTCCTTCTTTGCTTCTATGGCCTCTTACTTCCTTACTCCCTATCGCAGTTAACAACCATCATCTCTGCAGTTATCCAAATAATAAATTAGGGGTCATCCTTCATACTTACCACCTACCCACTCCTAATATCCAATAAACCCATGAATTCTACATCAAGCTATAAGTCAGATACCATGCTTGACACCGTGCAAGACTCTGGAGATACAATGGTATCTGAAGTCCAGAATTTGCCATAAACGAGTTGGGCTTCAAAGGGCAGATTTATAAATCTAAAAGCAGCTAAAATAGTAGAACTAGAGTTCTGAAAAAAGGGCAGGGATTGAAGCTATAGATTTAAATTTCCATATAGAAATGATAGTTAAATTCATGGGATTAATATCAGATTACCCAGAAAATGAATATAGAGGGAGAAGAGAAGATGGCCTACAACTATATTCAGTGAGCAAGAGAAAGAAGAACCTCAAAGATATCAGAGAAGAATTTACTGGAGAAACAGAAGAAAATGTAGGTTTGTGTGGTATCAGACTGAGAAAAGAGTTTCAAGAAAATGGAAGTAAGTAACAATGTGAAATGCTATCAAAAGTTTAAGGGGAACAAAGAATAAACAGCCCATTAAGTATGCAATTAGGAAAACATTGACAGACACTCATTGAGAGCAGTTTCTGTAAAGTACAAGCTGCTTTGGAGGAAACAAAATAATGCAAAGAAGTAGAAGTACCCTGCATCTGTAAATATTCTTTTTAAAAATCAATTTAAGATCAGATGAATATAAGAGTACTGCTTTAATGAGTTTTGAAAATATATTCACCCACATAGTCATTACCCCAATTAAGATACAGAACATGTCATTCACAAAAGTTCCTGGGGGCTCTTTTGAAATCAAACTCTCACAAGTTTTGGGTACCCAGTGATCCGATTTCTATTGCCATAGCTTAAATGTACTAGTCCTAGACCTTCATGTAAATGGAATGATGTACTTATGTACTCTTTTGTGTCAAGTTTTTTCACACAACTTAACTTTTTGAGATTAATTCTGGTGAAGAAAGTCATTTCCTCATTTTTATTACTGAGTAATAACTTATTGTATGGATATCCCATAATATATTGTATTCCAAAAAGATTATTTGAAAATCAATGTTTCAATGTTTCCTATTTCCATTTACCTCTTGATGAACATTTGAGTTTTCTCGAGTCTGGGACTATTATAAATAAAGCTGCTGTGAAAATTTGTACACAAGATTTTATGCATGTGTGTCTTTATTTGTCTTCAGAAAATAGCTAGGCTTAGAATTTCCAAGTCATTAAGTGGATGGGTATATAATTCTTTTCCAAAGTAGGTGTATTATATTACAATACCACAAGGAATATATGAGAGTTCCAGTTGCTCCACATCATCCACAACACTTGATATTTTCAGTTTTAAGACTTCAATCTAGTAAGTATGAAGTGGTATCCCATTTTGCTTTTATTTGCATTTTTCTGATGAGTGGTGGCATGCATCCTTCATGTACTTATTGGTCATTTGTAAATCTTCTTCCCTGAGGTTTCTGTTTAAGTTTTTTGCATATTTGTTTCATTAGGTTGTCTGGTTTATTATTGAATTATGAGAATGCCTTACATATTCTGGATACAAGTCTTTTGTCAGATATATTACTAAAGATATTTTCTCCTGGTATGTGGTTGCCTTTTCATTTCCTTAACAGTGTTGTTTGAAAAAAAGTTATTAATTTTAATAAAGACCAACAAATAACTATTAATATTTTAATAGTTTGCTTTTTGACTCCTGTTTAAGAAATTATCACCTTAAAGTCACAAAGGCTTTTTCTTATATTTTCTTCTAAAAGTTTTATAATACCTGCTTTTATGTTTAGATATCTAATCAATTTCTTTATATGCACATCCAATTCATCCGGCATCATTTGTTGAAAAGATTATATTTCTTTGATGAATTATCTTCATATCTTCATTGCAAATAAATTGACTATAAACATGTGGGTGTATTTTTGGACTATTTTGTTTAATTGATATGCTTTTTATCATTATTTTAATAACTTAATGATATAATTTCTTTAATAATTTAATAATATAATTTCTTGATTACTGTAGCTTATAGTAAGTGTTAAGGTTACAAAGCAAAAGCCCTTGATTTTGTTTACAAATGTGTGTTGTATATTCTAACTCCTTTATATTTTCATACAGGTTTTAGAATCAGTTTATCAATGGCTACAAAAAAAAAAAACCTGCTGGGATTTTGGTTAGTATTATGCTAAATCTTCAGATCAGTTTGGGAACAGGTGATACTTAATGTTGAGTCTTCTAGTCCATGAATATGGCATAATTGATTGAGTCTTTTAAAATTACTCTCAAAAATGTTTTAAAGTATGTATTATATTTTTCATCTCTTATTAATTTTATTCCAAAGTATTTAATGCTTGAAATGCTATTTTAAAGGGGAATATTTTAAAATTTTATTTTCCAGTTATGGGTTGCTTATGTATAGGAATGTAATTAAATTTTTATAGATTCCTATTATCTGTGAATAAAGAATTTCACTTCTTCCTTTCCTCAAAGACATTTGTATGTCTTATTACACTGGCCAAACTCCAGTACAATGTTGAATAAAAGTGGTAAGATAATATATTCTGGCCTTTTTCTGCTCTTAGGGGAAACATTTAATATATCATCATAAAGTATAATGCAAGCTATAGTTTTTCAATGGATGCTCTTTATCAGGTTGAGGAAATTCCAGTCTATTCCTACTTTGCTGAGAACTTTTTAAAATCATAAATGGGTTTTGAATTTTGGGAATGCTTTTTAGGTATATGGTAGGCTGCATCTAAAATAGCCTCTGATGGCCTCTGCATATTCACACCCTTTGTGTAACACTCTACTTTGTGTATGAGCTGAACCACGTGACTTGCTTCTAAAGAACAGGATATGGCAAACAGGAAGAAGATGTCATTTTTGAGATAAGGTAGTCAAAGGCTGACTTTCCACTTGCTTGCACTCTCTCTCTTGCCCTCATTTGCTCCCTCCAATGAAGCAAGAGGCCATGTTGTGAACTGCCTTAAGGAGAGGTCGCTGTGACAAGGAACTGAGGCTGACCTCCAAACAAGAGTCAGCAAGGAACCAAGGCCCTCAGTTCAACCAACCAAAGCCATATGAATGAACTGAGAAGTGGAACCATCCTCAGTAATGCCAAAAGATGACTGCAGCATCAGTTGGTATCTTGTTTGTGGCCTTGTGAGAGACCTCGAGCTAGAGGCATCCAGCCAAGCTATGTAATGGATTCACAGGAACTGTGAGATAATACATCCTCACTGCTTTGAGCCACTAGGTTTTGGGGTAATTTGTTATGCAGGAGTAGAAAACTAATACATGTATCTATTGAGATGATCACACGATTCTTCATTTCAAGATGAATTATACTGATTTCTTTGTGTGTGATGAAGTCTCACTCTTGTCCCCCAGGCTGGAGTGCAATGGTGCGATCTTGACTCACTGCAATCTCCGCCTCCTGGGTTCATGCGATTCTCCTGCCTCGGCCTCCCAAGTAGCTGGGATTACAGGTGCCTGCCACCATGCCCAGCTGATGTTTGTGTTTTTAGTAGAGACAGGGTTTCACCATGTTGGCCAGGCTGGTCTCGAACTCCAGATGTCAGGTGACCCACCTGTCTCGGCCTCCCAAAGTGCCAGGATTACAGGTGTGAGCCACTGTGCCCGGCCCTGATTTCTTTAAAAAAGTGAACCAACCTTGCACTCCTATTTGTTTATTTATTTACTTTAGAAAACTTAGAAATAAAAATTTTAATGGATGGTACTATAAATGCTACCATTAATAAAAGTATTAAATTACGTTTATTTGAATTAACAGTAAAGTATAAATCACGTATAATTAAATAAATTGCTAAAAAATATTCAATTTTCATCCCAACAAGAAATATCAATTCTTTTTTTATTATTATACTTTAAGTTGTAGGGTACATGTGCACAACGTGCAGGTTTGTTACATATGTATACATGTGCCATGTTGGTGTGCTGCACCCAGTAACTCTTCATTTAACATTAGGTATATATCCTAATGCTATCCCTCCCCACTCCCCCCACCCCACAACCACATACCGCAAGGTATGTGATGTTCCCCTTCCTGTGTCCATGTGTTCTAATTGTTCAATTCCCACCTATAAGTGAGAACATGCGGTGTTTGATTTTTTGTCCTTGTGATAGTTTGCTGAGAATGATGGTTTCCGGCTTCATCCATGTCTCTACAAAGGACATGAACTCATCATTTTTTATGGCTGCATACTATTCCATGGTGTATATGTGCCACATTTTCTTAATCCAGTCTATCATTGTTGGACATTTAGGTTGGTTCCAAGTCTTTGCTATTGTGAATAGTGCCACAATAAACATACATGTGCATGTGTCTTTATAGCAGCAGGATTTATAATCCTTTGGGTATATACCCAGTAATGGGATGGCTGGGTCAAATGGCATTTCTAGTTCTAGATCCCTGAGGAATCCCCACACTGTCTTTCACAATGATTGAACTAGTTTACAGTCCCACCAACAGTGTAAAAGTGTTCCTATTTCTCCACATCCTCTCCAGCACCTGTTGTTTCCTGACTTTTTAATGATGGCCATTCTAACTGGTGTGAGATGGTATCTCATTGTGGTTTTGATTTGCATTTCTCTGATGGCCAGTGATGGTGAGCATTTTTTCATGTGCCTTTTGGCTGCATAAATGTCTTTTTTTGAGAAGTGTCTATTCATATCTTTCACCCACTTGTTGATGGGGTTGTTTTTTTTCTTGTAAATTTGTTTGAGTTCATTGTAGATTCTGGGTATTAGCCCTTTGTCAGATGAGTAGATTGCAAAAATTTTCTCCCATTCTGTAGGTTGCCTGTTCACTCTGATGGTAGTTTCTTTTGCTGTGCAGAAGCTTTTTAGTTTATTTAGACCCCATTTGTCAATTTTGGCTTTTGTTGCCATTGCTTTTGGTGTTTTAGACATGAAGTCCTTGACCATGCCTATGTCCTGAATGGTATTGCCTAGGTTTTCTTCTAGGGTTTCTACGGTTTTACCTCTAACATTTAAGTCTTTAATACATCTTGAATTTTTGTCTAAGGTGTAAGGAAGGGATCCAGTTTCAGCTTTCTACATATGGCTAGCCAGTTTTCCCAGCACCATTTATTAAATAGGGAATCCTTTCCCCATTTCTTGTTTTTGTCAGGTTTGTCAAAGATCAGATGGTTGTAGATATGTGGCATTATTTCTGAGAGCTCTGTTCTGTTCCATTGGTCTATATCTCTGTTTTGGTACCAGTACCATGCTATTTTGGTTACTGTAGCCTTGTAGTATAGTTTGAAGTCAGGTAGCGTGATGCCTCTGGCTTTGTTCTTTTGGCTTAGGATTGACTTGGCAATGCAGGCTCTTTTTTTGGTTCCATATGAACTTTAAAGTAGTTTTTTCCAATTCTGTGAAGGAAGTCATTGGTAGCTTGATGGGGATGACATTGAATCTATAAATTACCTTGGGCAGTATGGCCATTTTCACGATATTGATTCTTCCTACCCATGAACATGGAATGTTCTTCCATTTGTTTGTATCCTCTTTTATTGCAATGAGCAGTGGTTGGTAGTTCTCCTTGAAGAGGTCCTTCACATCCCTTGTAAGTTGGATTCCTAGGTATTTTATTCTCTTTAAAGCAATTGTGAATGGGAGTTCACTCATGATTTGGCTCTCTGTTTGTCTGTGATTGGTGTACAAGAATGCTTGTGATTTTTGCACACTGATTTTGTATCCTGAGACTTTGCCGAAGTTGCTTATCAGCTTAAGGAGATTTTGGGCTGAGACGATGGGGTTTTCTAGATATAAAATCATGTCATCTGCAAACAGGGAAAATTTGACTTCCTCTTTTCCTAATTGAATACCCTTTATTTCCTTCTCCTGCCTGATTGCCCTGGCCAGGACTTCCAACACTATGTTGAATAGGAGTGGTGAGAGAGGGCATCCCTGTCTTGTGCCAGTTTTCAAAGGGAATGCTTCCAGTTTTTGCCCATTCAGTATGATATTGGCTGTGGGTTTGTCATAGATAGCTCTTATTATTTTGAGATATGTCTCATCAATACATAATTTATTGAGAGTTTTAACCCATGAAGCGTTGTTGAATTTTGTCAAAGGCCTTTTCTGCATCTATTGAGATAATCATGTGGTTTTTGTCATTGGTTCTGTTTATATGCTGGATTATGTTTATTGATTTTCGTATGTTGAATCAGCCTTGCATCCCAGGGATGAAGCCCACTTGATCATGGTGGATAAACTTTTTGATGTGCTGCTGGATTCAGTTTGCCAGTATTTTATTGGGGATTTTTGTATCAATGTTCATAGGGATATTGGTCTAAAATTCTCTTTTTTGGTTGTGTCTCTGCCAGGCTTTGGTATCAGGATGATACTGGCCTCATAAAATGAGTTAGGGAGGATTCCCTCTTTTTCTATTGATTGGAATAGTTTCAGAAGGAATGGTACCAGCTCCTCCTTGTACCTCTGGTAGAATTTTGCTGTGAATCCATCTGGTCCTGGAGTTTTTTTGGTTGGTAAGCTATTAATTATTGCCCCAATTTCAGAGCCTGTTATTGGTCTATTCAGGGATTCAACTTCTTCCTGGTTTAGTCTTGGGAGGGTGTATGTGTCGAGGAATGTATCCATTTCTTCTAGATTTTCTAGTTTATTTGCATAGAGGTGTTTACAGTATTCTCTGATGGTAGTTTGTATTTCTGTGGGTTTGGTGGTGATATCCCCTGTATCATTTTTTATTGCACCTATTTGATTCTTCTCTCTTTTCTTCTTTATTAGTCTTGCTAGTGGTCTATCAATTTTGCTGATCTTTTCAAAAAACCAGCTCCTGGATTCATTGATTTTTTGAAGGGTTTTTTGTGTCTCTATCTCCTTCAGTTCTGCTCTGATCTTAGTTATTTCTTGGCTTCTGCTAGCTTTTGAATGTGTTTGCTCTTGCTTCTCTAGTTCTTTTAATTGTGATGTTAGGGTGTCAATTTTGGATCTTTCCTGCTTTCTCTTGTGGGCATTTAGTGCTATAAATTTCCCTCTACACACTGCTTTGAATGTGTCCCAGAGATTCTGGTATGTTGTGTCTTTGTTCTTGTTGGTTTCAAAGAACATCTTTATTTCTGCCTTCATTTTGTTATGTACTCAGTAGTCATTCAGGAGCAGGTTGTTCAGTGTCCATGTAGTTGAGCAGTTTTGAGTGAGTTTCTTAATCCTGAGTTCTAGTTTGATTGCACTGTGGTCTGAGAGTTTGTTATTATTTCTGTTCTTCTACATTTGCTGAGGAGTGCTTTACTTCCAACTATGTGGTCAATTTTGGAATGGCGTGGTGTGGTGCTGAAAACAATGTATATTCTGTTGATTTGGGGTGGAGAGTTCTGTAGATGTCTATTAGGTCTGCTTGGTGCAGAGCTGAGTTCAATTCCTGGATATCCTTGTTAACTTTCTGTCTTGTTGATATGTCTAATGTTGACAGTGGGGTGTTAAAGTCTCCCATTATTATTGTGTGAGAGTCTAAGTCTCTTTTTAGGTCTCTCAGGACTTGTTTTATGAATCTGGGTGCTCCTGTATTGGGTGCATATATATTTAGGATAGTTAGCTCTTCTTGTTGAATTGATCCCTTTACCATTATGTAATGGCCTTCTTTGTCTCTTTTGATCGTTGGTGGTTTAAAGTCTGTTTTATCAGAGACTAGGATTGCAACCCTTGCCTTTTTTTGTTTTCCATTTGCTTGGTAGATCTTCCTCCATCCTTTTATTTTGAGCCTATGTTTGTCTCTGCAGGTGAGATGGGTTTCCTGAATACAGCACAGTGATGGGTCTTGACTCTTTATCCAATTTGCCAGTCTGTGTCTTTTAATTGGAGCATTTAGCCCATTTACATTTAAGGTTAATATTGTTATGTGTGAATTTGATCCTGTCATTACGATGTTAGCTGGTTATTTTGCTCGTTAGTTGATGCAGTTTCTTCCTAGCCTCGATGGTCTTTACAATTTGGCATGTTTTTGCAGTGGCTGGTACCAGTTGTTCCTTTCCATGTTTAGTGCTTCCTTCAGGAGCTCTTGTAAGGCAGGCCTGGTGGTGACAAAATCTTTCAGCATTTGCTTCTCTGTAAAGGATTTTATTTCTCCTTCACTTCTGAAGCTTAGTTTGGCTGGATATGAAATTCTGGGTTGAAAATTCTTTTCTTTAAGAATGTTGAATATTGGTCCCCACTCTCTTCTGGCATGTAGAGTTTCTGCCGAGAGATCAGCTGTTAGTCTGATGGGCTTCCCTTTGCGGGTAACCCGACCTTTCTCTCTGGCTGCCCTTAACATTTTTTCCTTCATTTCAACTTTGATGAATCTGACAATTATGTGTCTTGGAGTTGCTCTTCTCAAGGAGTATCTTTGTGACGTTCTCTGTATTTCCTGAATCTGAATGTTGGCCTGGCTTGCTAGATTGGGGAAGTTCTCCTGGATAATATCCTGCAGAGTGTTTTCCAACTTGGTTCCATTCTCCCTGTCACTTTCAGATACACCAATCAGATGTAGATTTGGTCTTTTCACATAGTCCCATATTTCTTGGAGGCTTTGTTCGTTTCTTTTTATTCTTTTTTCTCTAAACTTCTCTTCTCGCTTCATTTCATTCATTTCATCTTCCATCACTGATACCCTTTCTTCCAGTTGACAGAATCGGCTACTGAGGCTTGTGCATTCATCACGTAGTTCTCGTGCTGTGGTTTTCAGCTCCATCAGGCCCTTTAAGGACTTCTCTGCATTGGTTATTCTAGTTAGCCATTCATTAATCTATTTTTCAAGGTTTTTAACTTCTTTGCCATGGGTTCGAACTTCCTCCTTTAGCTCGGAGTAGTTTGATCGTCTGAAGCCTTCTTCTCTCAACTCGTCAAAGTCATTCTCTGTCCAGCTTTGTTCCATTGCTGGTGAGGAGCTGTGTTCCTTTGGAGGAGGAGAGGCACTCTGAGTTTTAGAGTTTCCAGTTTTTCTGCTCTGTTTTTTCCCCATCTTTGTGGTTTTATCTACCTTTGGTCTTTGATGATGGTGACATACAGATGGGGTTTTGCTGTGGATGTTCTTTCTGTTTGTTAGTTTTCCTTCTAACAGTCAGGACCCTCAGCTGCAGGTCTGTTGGAGTTTGCTGGAGGTCCACTCCAGACGCTGTTTGCCTGGATATCAGCAGCAGTGGCTGCAGAACAGCAGATATTGGTGAACAGCAAATGTTGCTGCCTGATCGTTCCTCTGGAAGTTTTGTCTCAGAGAAGTACCCAGCCGTGTGAGGTGTCAGTCTGCCCCTACTTGGGGGTGCCTCCCAGTTAGGCTACACAGGGGTCAGGGACCCACTTGAGGAGGCAGTCTGTCCATTCTCAGATCTCAAGCTGCAGGCCGGGAGAACCACTACTCTCTTCAAAGCTGTCAGACAGGGACATTTAAATCTGCAGAGGTTTCTGCTGCCTTTTGTTTGGCTATGCCCTGCCCCCAGAGGTGGAGTCTACAAAGGCAGGCAGGCCTCCTTGAGCTGCGGTGGGCTCCACCCAGTTCAAGCTTCCTGGTCGCTTTGTTTACTTACTCAAGCCTTGGCAATGGCAGGTGCCCCTCCCCCAGCCTTACTGCTGCCTTGCAGTTCGATCTCAGACTGCTGTGCCAGCAATGAGCGAGACTCCGTGGGCATAGGACCCTCCGAGCCAAGTGTGGGATACAGTCTCCTGGTGTGCCGTTTACTAAGACCATTGGAAAAGTGCAGTATTAAGGTGGGAGTGACCTGATTTTCCAGGTGCCGTCTGTCACCCCTTTCCTTGGCTAGGAAAGGGAATTCCCTGACCCCTTGCACTTCCTGGGTGAGGCGATGCGTCACCCTGCTTCGGCTCACACTGGGTGCGCTGCACCTACTGTCCTGCACCCACTGTCCGACTATCCCTAGTGAGATGAACCCGGTACCTCAGTTGGAAATGCAGAAATCATTTGTCTTCTGCGTCGCTCACGCTGGGAGCTGTAGACTGGAGCTGTTCCTATTTGGCCATCTTGGCTCCACCCCCCTATTTGTTTATAAGATGCTTTCCTTTCAATATATTTACAGTTTTTTATTTGCTAACTTTTAAAAAAAGATTTGTATCTATGTTCATGAGGCTGTTGGTCTGTAAGTTTATTTTATTTTAATATCTTTGTGAGGTTTGGTATCAGATTTATACTAGCCTCAGAAAATGAGTTGGAAGGTATTCCCTCTGTTTGAAAAAAGAATTACGGGGCATCAGCAATATTTCTTCTCAAGTATTTAACCGACTTCATCTGTGAAACCATATTGGCCTGCAGCTTTCTTTGTGGGAAGATGTTTAATTACAAATTCATCTTCTTTCACAGATACAAGGCTTTTCAGAGTTTCTAATTATCCTTGTGTTAGTTTTGTATTGTCTCTTTTAAGAAATTTACCAATTTTATCTACATTGCCAAAGTTGTTGACATATGACAAAAGTTATTGGTCACAATATGCCCTTATTATCCTTTTAATGTCTATTCAATCTGTAGTGATATTATTCTCTTCACTCCTGATAAAGCAAATTTAAATTTTCTCGATTTGCTTATTAGCTTTGCTAGGTGGTTATCAATTTTATTAATCTTTTCAAAGAAATATCTTTTTAGTGCTGTCAATTTTCTGTTGTTTTCTATTTCATTAATTTCTAATCTGATATTTATTATTTACTTCCTTATACTTTGCATTTAATTTGGTCTTGTTTCTAGCTTATGGTGGAATTTTAGATCACTGATTTTAAATCTTTTTTTAATATATAAGCATTAAGTCTATAAATTATCCTCTGAGCACTCAGCTACACCCAACTTAATTTTAGAACCTGCTTTTTTTCATTCAATTTGAAATATTCAATTTGAATATCCTTCTTAGACTTGTAAGTTATTGATATGCAGATTATTTATTTTATAAATACTTGGCAATTTTCTAGGTACCTTATGAATTTCTCACTGAATTTTACTATGGTTAAACACTTCAATCTTTTGAAATTATGGTCTTTCTTTTCAAATGTTTCAAATGCATATGGTAGCATTGGGATATTATGCAAATATCAATTAGGTCAAGTTGGTAGATTGTATTATTTATATCTTCTGTATTCTTACTCATTGCTTATCCAGTAATTCTATAAATTCCTAAGAGTGCTAAAAATCTCTAACTATAATCGTAGATTTGTTTATAGTTCTGTCAGTTTTTGCTTCATATATTTTGAAGTTTTATTTTTAGCAGCATATACACTTAGAATTCTTCTTTCTGAATTAACACTTTTATCTTAACATATGTTGATATTCATATATCCATATCAACTTCCCCTTGCTTACTGTTCAAATGGTATGTATGTCTCATCCTTTTACTTTTAGCTAATCTGTATCCTAATATTTACTCTCATTTAGACAACATATGAGTTTTGCTTTTACAACCAGGCTGACTATTTCTGCCATTCCGTTGGAGTTCTAAGCGCATATATAACTAAGGAAATTGTCAATATGGGTTGGGTTTATGTTACCACTTTGTTTACTCTTTGTGCCATTTGCTTTTGTTTCTCTGCTCTTCCTGCTTTCTTTTGGGTTATATTTTATGTTCTTTTATTCTATTAGCTCTTTAGCTATAAGTGTGTATGTGTGTGTGTGTGCGCACATGCATATGAGAAAGAGATAACTTTAGGGATTGAAATACTTACTCTGAAGTCTACGAAGACTTTTGTAAGTTCTCTCCTCTCCAGTATCCTACCCTGAAATTTCCAGGTCTTGTAGCAGACCCTAACACTGATCTCATCCTCCCCAACTCAGCAGGATTGCTATACTCTATGTGGGCTCCACTTCCTTGTGTCCTGATTAGCAAATTGCCCTAGGTAGAAAAACAGTATGAAAGTGGGGATCTTCTTCTGTGCTTTTCCTTTCTCAAGGGTTACAGCTCTGTGCTGCCTCTTGTCTAATGACTGAAAAGAGTTACCTGTTTCTCAGCTTATCATTATTTATGACAGGAGGACATGTCGAATATTCTGTCCCTTACAATCCAAGCTAGTAATGTTTCTTCTAATACAACCCTTTAAAAAATGTGGCTTTCCTATCAATTTGATTGGGAATCATTAAATGCCCCCAAAGATACATCCATAATTCTTTTTGAGAAAGGCCTTTCTCTATTTGTGACCTTGCCTGGAGCTGCTTTAGAATATGACCCTGTGGTTCTTAGAAGTCCTTTGTGAAGAGAAGAGGATCTTCCTGGAACTACATTAAATAGTTCTAAACTAAATGATCTTATACCCACACCCTTAATTTGATCTTTACCCTGAGGCTGTTTCCTACTTTAAGAATCTTTTCTGAGAGAAAATATTTGCTAGGAATAAAAAATAGTTTTAAGGCCAAGTGCAGTGGCTCATGCCTGTAATCCCAGCACTTTGGAAGGTTGGTTACTTAGTATGCCCTGAACCTAATGCATGTCCTGAACCTAGTGCATGTCTTTTAATTTTTTCTTGCAAGCTAAACAGTTCCTTCTTGAGTTCATGTATCTCTTCGTGTATCATTACAGCTAAAAAATGACAGCTGATACTTCTAACTTTCTGCCAAGAAATTTCCTTATTCACATCCACACATTAAACACATATTCTAGCTTCCAACTTGCTGCAGATAACAATCTTGCTCATCTTTTCACCATTGCATAACTTGGGTCTTTCTGCAGTGTCCACAAGAACTTTCTTGTGTTCATTTATCTTCACTCCCTTTTCCTTCACACACCCTTCCCACCTCCATCTGCCACCTGATCCCAAACTCCGTGGCATATGTTTTAGGATTTTGCTATACGTCATCCTACTTCCAGGTAGCAATTTCTCTTTTCTTTAGCCATTGCTGTGTAACAAAGCACTGAAGAATTATGGCTTAAAACAACTTTGTCTTATTTGTCAGAATTCTGAAGTTTCAGCATCTCCTCTGCTGGTTTAGGCTGGGATAATACATGAAGCTTGATTCAGCTTGATTCAATGATTCTTTGCATTTATCCTACTTGGGGTTTATTGCTGGTTGACTGGGCTGGAGGTACAATATGTCCTCACTCACATGTATGGAAGCTGGCACAGGCTATTACTAGGGCACATGATTCTCTTCCACATAGCTTATCTCCAGCAGGCTTGACCGACCTTCTTCCATGGCAGCCTCAGTTCAGGGTTGAAGACAACAAAGGTAGGAGCTGCAATCCTTCTTGAGGCTGAGGCTCTGAAACCTACAAAGTGTCACTTCTGCCACATGCTTTTAGTCCAAGGAAGTCAAGAGACCAGCCATTATTCAAGAGAGCAAGAAATAGGCCTCATCTCTGGATGTGAGGAGTGGCAAAGTCATATTGCAAAGAGGTGGGCATATTAGGATAAAAAGAAGTTGTAGCCTTTAAACAGTTTCTCCTATGTTAAGAATTTTAAAAATTAAACAACATTACAAATGACAAAATGTAAAAGTAGATATGTTTTGTTACACCTTAAACATATTGTAAAGGTGAGCATAAAATAGCTATTTTAAATGGCATACATAGTATGTGAACAAAGATACTTTAAACGGGATACATCATATAGCCTAGGTAAATAAATGAATTAATAAATGAATAGCTGAATAGACACTCAACAGCACGGTTATCTCTTAAGGACTGATACCTCTAGAGATAAATATTTTACCATATATAAGCTTTTGACCAATGTAATACGTTACACGACTAAAGCTGAAAAAATTACGAACCAGTGGAAGGTGAGATCATATTAGTCAATGAGAGTCATTTCAATCAACTTCCAGACCACCTTTCTTCTTTTTTAACAGCTTTGAGATATAAATTATAGACTATGTCATTCACTCATTTAAAATACACAATTTAAATGTGTATAACTTAAAGTATATAGTTCAGTGGTTTTTGTTATATTCAAGTAGTTGTATAAGGATTATGTCCTTTCTCTTTATAAAATTACCCTCTTTACCCCTGGTAATACTCCTTGTCTTTAAGTCTATTTTATCTGATATTCATAGAGCCAAATCAACTTTCTTATTTTTAGTCTTTACATGGTCTGTATTTTTTTCAACAGTTTACTTTAAATTTGTCTGTGTCTTTCTATTTAAAGGACTTTTTATGTAAACAAGATACAGTTGGGCTTTACTTCTTTAAGCAGGCTGACAATATTTTCCTCTTACTTGAAGAGTTTTATTTAATGTAATTATCAATATTGTTAGGCTTTAGTCTACAAATGTTTTAATTTGTTTTACTTGTCCCTTTTGTTCATTTTCTTATCCTTTTCTGTCTTCTTTTGGATTAATTAGGTATGTTTTAATATTCCCTTCTCTCTCTTCTACTGGCTTTTTAGCTACCCCTTTTTATCTGGGTTGTTTGTTGTTCTTGTTGTTTTGACAGAGTCTCGCTCTGTTCCCAGGCTGGAGTGCTGTGGTGCGATCACGGTTCACTGTAGCCTTGAACTCCTGGGCTCAAGTGATCCTCTCACCTCAGTCTTTGGAGTAGCTGGAACTACAGGTGTGTGCTACCATATCTCGCTATAATATGCATCCTTAACATGCCACAATTTACTTTGAACTAATGATATTCCACTTCCTTTATAATAAAATACAGAAATTTTACAACATAATAACTTAAATTGTACACTCATCCTTTGTGATAATGTTGTATTTTTCTCTTTTCATACTTTTACAAGCCCATAACATATTAATATTTCCCTTAAATAGTAAACTGTATTTTAAAGAATTTTTATTTATTTATTACTCCGTGGTGCAATCTCAGCTCACCACAACCTCCGCCTCCTGGGTTCAAGCGATTCTCTTCCCTCAGCTTCCCGAATAGCTGGGATTACAGGCGCCTACCACCATGGCTGGCTAATATTTGTATTTTTAGTAGAGACAGGGTTTCACCACATTGGTCAGGCTCATCTCGAACTCCTGATCTCGTGATCTGCCCGCCTTGGCCTCCCAAAGCACTGGGATTATGGGCGTGACCCACTGTGCCTGGCCTAAAGAAATGTAAAAGGAAAAAATTTGTCTTTCATATTCAGCCATATATTTACCGTTTCCGATATTCTTCATATCTTTGTCTACATACAAGTTTCCATCTGGTATAATTTTGCAGCAGCCTGAAAAGCATCCCTTAGCATTTCTTTGAGTTTAGGTGTGCATCTTGGATCATTCCACTGTTTTCCATGAGAAGTCAGCAGTCATTGTCCCCTATATGTAATGTGCCTTTTTTCCTCTGGCTGTTTTGTGATTTTTCTTTCTCTTTGGCTTTCAATTGTTTGACCACGATGTGCCTACTGGTGGTTTTCTTTGCATTTATCCTACTTGGGGTTTATTGAACTGTCTAGAATTATGAATTGCCATTTTTTATTCAACTTTGGAAAAATTTTAGCTGACAATCTTCAATAACCTTTTCTGCCTTATTTTGTCTTTTATCTTCTTACACTTCAAATACACATATATTTGATATTGTGTCATGGTTGCTGAGTTCCTGTTATTTTTTATTTTGTTCTTTTTTCTCTCTGTACTTTAGTTTGAATAATTTAAATTCATCTTTCTTTAAATTAATCATCTCTTTCTTCTGTTTTGTCCAATCTGCTATTAATCTCTTCCAGTAAAATTTTCATTACAGATTCATTTCTCAATCTTAGGATTTTCATTTGGCCCCTTTTTCACTGTTTCTAAATCTCTCCATAAATTCCCCCATCTCTTCATCCATTTAATCTACCTTTTTCTGTGAATTGTTTAACATATGTCTTTAATATAAATTATATTTCCTTTAAATTTTTTTAAAATACAATTTACTACTTAAAGGAGAAATCATCAACAATATATGAGGATTATAAAGTCTGGAGGAATAAAATATCTTACAACATATCAAAAAAGAGTATTAATATATTTAATAGCTATTTTAAGGACCGTGTCTGATAATTCCAACATCTGGGTTTTTGGGTTTGTTACTACTCATTGATTTTCTCTTAATCTGTGTCACGTTCCCCTGCTCTGTTGCCTGAATCATAGTATTTTATTGTGTGTTGGACACTGGGTCTAAAAGAACAGTAAATACTAAAGAAAATGGGCATGTGCAACTTGGGTGACTGCTGATGAATTTGATCCAATCAGGAGTTGAACTGTTTGGGGGCAGCATTGCAGATTTAGTTCCTCCAGCAGGGAGGTGGAATTTAGTATGAGGGATCTAAAGAAGTTAGTCTGCTTTTCAGCCCAGCCCCTAACTCATGTATTGTGCTGGTGCTGAAATCTTTGAACACATGAGACATTAAACAGAATGGGTGTTTGGTTGTGGCTTTGGTTAGACTAAGTTTTTACACCTCTGTCTTCAAACACTTTGGAAGTAAGTTCAGGCCTCTTTCTCTGGGAAAGTCCAAAGACCAAACCCTATAAGATGGCTAGGCCTCAGAACAAAGAGATGGTGAGAGTGGACGATCATGAGACTTTAAAACCACCAGTCTTCATGACCTCAAATTTTCAAGAATTCAACAGAGCAAATCCATGAGATAAGATTTGGAGGCAAAGAGTGTTTGGAAACATGAGACTTAGAGATCACATATTTCAAAAACTGTGAGATGGCTAGATTTGAGAACTCTTTCTGCTTTTCACCTTCTCTTCCAGCCTCTGTTTACTTAGCAACATTAGTGAGTTACTTGGAAGAGAGAATTATTTCTGCACTGGGGGCTCCTCCGGGATCAAATCTGATGATACCAGCCTCCAAGTTTGTCAATAGTTTAGAGGGTTTCTCCCCACCCAAGCAAAAACTGTCCTTCCCTGAAGCCTCATTTGCCTGTCATTTTACCCCCAAACTCAGCAACTCAATCCAGGTATGCAACCTCCTCCATTCCTTGCTGCTCACCTTCGAAGAGCTCATTCCTTTAAAATTTGGTTCTTTTAGATTTGTGTCCAAAGCTCTGTAATGACACTAAATAAAAAGTATGCTTTTTGTTTTCTCTGGTGATTTCTTCTTCTTTTGGCAGGAGCAAAGGTCTTTCACATGCTCCTACTTGCTAACCAGCAGCAGAACTCTGGATGTTCTTTTAAATATTGTTATTCATGGCTGCATAGTTTACACCTTTGTAGATAGATTTTTTTTTCAAGTTGGAAAAGTCTTGCCAAGCCAAATTTTGTGAAAAAGATAAAATGCCAGGCTAGCTAATATCGTGCTTGAAATATACATATATAAAATTCCTTCCTGGAACACCCTTAGCAATGTTTGTTTTTCTTCTTTCAAGGAATTTCGATTGCTTAGAAATAGCAATGGAGAACTAGCTCTTGAGCCAGCTCCAAAAAGAAGTAATTCCTAAAAAGTATTGAGCAAAGCAGCATCGTTGAAGTGAACACTTGGCTTCACAAAGAAAGGACACCAAAGAACAAAGCCAATGGCAATTTGTGAGTGCTGCTATATTTGCTTTTTAAAAAGCCTCAGGTCTCTATAGTAACTCCTTATTATAGTGCAATCAAATTTTACAAAAAGAAGACAACTCTGGAGGAGGCAATAAGAATTGATAGGTATGAGATAACCCTGCAGGTAATGAACTGAGAGGTGAAGACATTTCCTTATTCTCAAGAATGCTTATACACTGTTGGTAGGAACGTGAATTAGTTTAGCCACTGTGGAAAACAGTTTGGAGATTTCTCAAAGAACTTAAAACAGAACTACCATTTGACCCAGGAATCCCATGACTGGGTATATACCCAAAGAAAAATCCTTCTACCAAAAAGACACAAGGACTCATATGTTCATTGTAGCACTATTGACAATTGCGAAGATATGAAATTAACCCAGGTACCCAATAATGGTGGACTGCATGAAGAAAATGTGGTACATATATACCACGGAATACTATGCAGCCATAAAAAAGAACAAAATCATGTCCTTGGCAGCAACACAGATGCAGCTGGAGGCCATTATCCTAGGCGAATTAACACAGGAACAGAAAACCAAATACTGTGTGTTCTCACTTGTAAGTGGGAGCTGAACACGGGGTCCACATGAAGACAAAGATGGGAACAACAGACACTGGGAATTACTAGATGGAGGAAAGGGGAGAGGGTTAAAAAACTACCTATTGGGTACTATGCTCACTACTTGGGCAATGGGATCATTCATACCCCAAACCTTGGTGTCATGCAATGTACCCATATAACAAAACTGCACATGTACCCCCTGAACTTAAAAACTGAAAAAGAAAACATTTCCTTATTCTAACATAGAGGTGGGCAATGTCCTTTCTCAGGCACCAATCTGAGCTGTGTGCGGTGGGCTGTCCCACTGCCATGGCTACCAAAGGGCGGGAACAAGCCAGTAAATGGGATGGATATGGGTGTGAAGGCAGAGCTGAGTGGGTAAGGGGAGTGCAGGCCAAGATCAGATAGAGTCAATCACCATGAGATGCCAAGTTCACACCAGAGCAACTAGGAGAAACAGATTCTAAGACCCAACCCAAAATCTGAACTGCTAGAAAAAGGCAAGGAAACAAGACTTCAACATTCAGGCTGTTGCCTGGCTGACCCTTTGTTTCCACTAAGAGAGAACATCCTGACCCAGCATCCCACTCACCGTGGGAGCTAAACTATTAGCAGTTGATTTATTTCCAGTCTTAATGTAAAGTATATGGAAATGGAGCTGGAGTAGGAGTTGAGAAAGAATACTGTTTATTAAGCAATGACCCAACACCATGCATTGAAAGAGCAGTGACTATTTAAAAATTACCCCAAGGCTTGCCTATGTTGGTGTGTTTTCCCTTTGCATTCCTGGGGCCTTGCAAAAAAGAGTAGAAGAAATGTAAACAATTACAGGTGCTTTATGAATATTGAAGCAAAACAAAATCAGCTAGAGGTGGGGTGAGGGAGGAAGGACTTTAAATTTAAGACATTGTTATTTAGAAATTTTTTGAAATAAAAAATTTAACTTCTTCCAGGTTCATAAGTCTGTCTATCAGAAGCAAAGGTATTTTGAGCTTCCAAAGTCTCATTGAGGGTCCTTCCTGGAGCCCTGGGTGGGCACCCTTTGTACTTTGAGCTTTCCCACCATTTCCCTTATTTCTTGTCTAGACGAATTTGAAGTGGTAACATAAAACCCAGAGAAAGAAACCAGTTTTTAATATGCAAACCACCAAGACTAAATCTGGGCCTATGAGCCTCCGAGGCTTCATAAAAGGGAGGATAACGTCAGCTTAGGCCTTACCTCAAACCACAAGACATTTACATTCTGATTTATGGTCTAGGCTGGACCAGTATAAGTTATCAAGAAGGATCATGTTCCATCGCTATTTTTTAAAATGTAAAATAAAGTAAGAGGACTGAACTTGCTCAGTTCCTTCCTTTTTGGTTAATGGAATTGCTCATGGAGGTGGGGAGGCAGTTAGACCCAAAGCAATCCTTTAGAACAACCTGGGTTTCCTTCTCAGATTTGCCATAAGTTGACCAAAGGATCACAGTCAGGTTCCTCTTACTCTCTAGGAATCTCCACTTTCAGCCTCAGTCAGGAGGTGACTCTGCCCTGTACTCTGCACTTGGCAGACTCCTTTCTGGCCCTTGTCCTGTGGAGGAGTCCCCAGAGCCAAGGCAACATGCCTGCTCTCCATGGGAATTCCTTTCCCAAATGGCCCCTCATTCACTTCCAGGGCATGTACAGCCTCTGGCCCACGACTGTCCTCCCAAGTGGTAACTGACTCACCAATGCCCTTATCCTTTCCCCAAGGGGTGGTCAAAGGGCAGTTATTTGCAGAGCATGTGAATGGAGCTTGGCCATGTGGCTATCATGTTAATGTGTCTGTATATGTGCAAACAGGGTGCCACAAAGACCAGAAATATCTGGGGGAAGGTAAGGAGATAAGAGAGTCAAGTTGGTGGCTGAGAGTTGGCTCTTCCAGGGCTGCCAAGAAATCCTAGAACTCTAAAATGCAATCTAGCCTTCCAAATTTGCTAGGGCAAAATTTGTTTAATATTTTTAAAGCTTGGGTTATAAATTTTAACTATTTAGACATATGTGGGCCACCATTTATAGCTTTGTTTTGGGCACCACAAATGTGGAAATAGGGCATGTCTCCAGAACACTTCCCTTTTTCCTTGATCATAAACATCCTGACTGTCACAAACAGTGGGGTTTTGAAGGTCTTTAGAAACCTCCAGAACCTCAAACCATTTTTATTTCTCTCCTTTCAAGTTTCAAGTGGTTACAAAAAGCAGTTCAGAATTTGTTCCTGTTGATAACTAACTCATGCATTACAAAAAGCTACAGAATGTATAGCAAACTGTGAATTCTCTATAGTGGTATGTTTTCTAAAAACTCAATATAACATTAATTTTTCATATCCATATTACATATTTTGCTTCTATGCCCATGCAGGCAGAAGATCATAAGTAATTGTTTTTCATTTATACAACAGAACTCCATTGGGTTTCCATAATGGGGCCTGTAATGCTATATGGTATAGATATACACAACTAACTAAAAAACAACGTCATAACAGCTGTTAAAAGAAGTGTATCTTCAGTAACATGGAAGAAGAACGTTAAACTACTCAGTTAAAAAT
Organism: Symphalangus syndactylus; assembly: GCF_028878055.3. Taxonomy (NCBI): domain Eukaryota; kingdom Metazoa; phylum Chordata; class Mammalia; order Primates; family Hylobatidae; genus Symphalangus; species Symphalangus syndactylus. The sequence continues at coordinate 118,777,225 of NC_072432.2, read as the reverse complement.
AGCTACCAAGAAGTGGCTCACTCAGTCTCAGGACTGGAGAATATGATTAATCCCAGCACTAGCACAATAAATAAAACTTATTTATTTTTGTGATCACACCACCATGAAGTTTTAGAACACTGAGAAAAACAGAAGATCTTAACAGCTTCTAAAAAGAAAAATCAGGAATATTCACGGGCCAGAATGGCCCTGGACATTTTAACACTAAGACTGGAGGAATGCCATCAAAATTATAATGAAAAAATTTTTCCAACCTAAATTCCATAACTGATCAAACTATTAACCTAGGATAAGGATAAGCTGAGTATGTTTTCAGATATGTAAGTTCTCAACATATACACGTTTACTGAAGGGTACTAGAAAAAGGTGCTCCATTTTTAAAATAAGAAGATCAGCTAATAAAGATGTAGACACTAGGCTTAAGTAATGAGGAATTCAATATGAGAGAAGTGTTATATAATAAAAGAAACCCCTAGAATACAACAAAGAATAGCCCCAGGATGGCAGCAAACAATAGGCTTGCAACCAACGGTCAGGAACTAACTAAATAGATAAGAAGGTTTCTGCAGTAATGTCTCCGAGTAGATAGAATTGCTAAAAATACTTAATGCATTGAGATATATTGAGAGAGAACTTGAGGCTGAATCAGAAATAAGACCATAGAAAACGCAGTACATCAACAAAACAAAACACTTAGTAAATCTAGGGAAAACAAATGCTTGTTCAAGAAAGGAAAAAATAATAGTATTCTATGTGGCTCAGCTGTGAACAGTATTTATGTACTCAGTTTAAGCACTGATGATAGATCTAGCCAAAATATATATTTATTTTGGGAGAATGGAAACATGAATAACTGTGCATGCTTTTGCTACTAGTAGAGTGATGGGGATGAAATGGCTAAGTTCTCATCTTCCTTAATGGGTAGGTCATATAAACTAAGAAGTCAAGAAATGGCACTATGGGTAGCTATTTAGATATATAGAGCTAAGTATCACAAAAGATGAAAACTCAGTTGCAAGTGGTTGCCTCTGGGGAACAGGACATCAGTGACGAAAGGAAGCAGATGTATGGACTATGTGTTGTACAATCAGTCTGTAGAGGAGGAAATTATTATCCTAATTTTGTAGAGGAAGACATTCAGGCTTAGGGATAATAAGAATGTGGCTGAAGTGAAACTTGAGTCCAGCTCTCCTAACTCAAGGTCCTTTCCTTGTGTCATGGCTGATTTCTCAAACAGCTCTCTGAGCCTGAGAATATTTTATAAATTCAAGATTGCCTTACTCCTAGGATATTGGTAGAACTGCTGTTATTTGGTGGTAGGGTTGGGAAGGATGTTAGTGATAATCTGGCTCAATCTCATTCTACATATAAAAAACATGGGGCTCAAGAAAGATTTTTCAGGCCACCAACTTATTAAGTACACAGAACAGTACCAGTGGGAAATCACTGACTAAATATCTTTTGAGTTGCTATGTGCCTTTGTAACATTCCAACAAGGCAGGGCTTATTTTTATTTCACAGATCATGGAACCAAGGTGCATAGAGACAAAATGCATAGCTGGGATTCTACAAACAGATGGGGGTTTTCCTTGAGCAATCACTTCTAGTCTACTCCCTTGAGACAGGATCCTCGTGAACTGTATCACGTCAAGGGAGGTAAAATTTTACTGTACAAGCCTCGTCCCTTTGTGCCACTTTGCCCCTCTGGAGCACAGATGCAGTAGAGTCTTTCCATGGTAATCAATCCGAGTCAATTTCTGGAATGAGCAAGCCAAGTAAAAGGAAATCCTCACCACATTTTATACTTTCTCTCATTATCAAAATGGCCTCATGGACTGTTGCTTCCAAAGCATTTACAACGTGGTGACCTGACAGATTTCTACTGTCAGAAGTGATCATGTAAAACAGTTCAGCAACACCCCCATACATGGCAAGAACTGAGGAAGGTTTATTTTGCTGGCAGTGCACACACCTTTCCAAACAAGTACGTTTCTTTTTCAGGTCAGTAAACCTGTGTTCAATAAAAATCCCATGGGAGACAAGAGGGCCGGGAACAGTTATTGATTACATCTCGGTTACACCTGAAGCGAGGTTCTCCTGGCTGACTTGATTAAAATCAAGATCTCAAAATCTACATTTCCACAACATCACATCATTTTCCATTACTCCCATCCACCTTCTCGCCTCTCTATCCACCCACCCCCCCCAACTCTGAGCCTGTGGAGTGAGGGTTCTGCTGAAGATGTTCTGGCTGTGTGCTCCTCAATTTGTGCATTACTTAATTGAAAGACAGCCTGACCCTGAGATGGGCCAAGGCACCACTAGGAAAAATGATGAATGCTTCCCTTGTCAAGGTAAGTAAGACATTAGAACAAAGAGCTGCAACACTTCATTTATGAGCATCATCATGGAATGAGCTCTTCAGTGTGATTTTATTTTCTGGGGCTCAAAACCTAGCTGTACTTCTTACCTTACATAAGTTACTTAACCTTTCAAAGCCTCCATTTCTCCACTATAAAATAGAGATAATAATGTTTGTCTCACCCATTGTCGTATTAAATGAGAGGATGAATTTTATGCTTCTATTTGTATTAATAGTTTTGGTTACATTCCAGGTACACTTTGAAGGTTAGTTCACTTCCCTTTGACAGTATCAAAACTCTAAAAGAAGAAAGCATATCTCCTACTTCCCTGACTTGTCAGTAAATACATAGTCTTGATGCCTCAGTCATGGGCTGGCCTCATTTGTTAGAATGACTCTTTCTTACATCCAGTGGTAGGACACTGATCACTGATCTAGATAAACTTAATGAAACTGACTTACACATGGAAACTGGATAGAAATAAAATTACCTTACCTCAAGATTGTTGATATCTTCCAGGGAATATATGAAAATTATACATCTATATATATGTATACATTATATATATATATTTTAAGACATATATATAATAAATATATATTATATATGACATATATAATAAATATATATTATATATGACATATATAATATATATTATATATATGACATATATATAATATATATTATATATATGACATATATATAATATATATTATATATATGACATATATAATAAATATATATTATATAAGACATATATATTATATATATATTTAAGACACATATATATAATAAATATATATATATTTTAAGACAGAATCTTACTCTGTTTCTCAGGCAGTTTTGCAATCATGTTTCTCTAGTGCAGTTTTGCAATCATGGCTTACTGCAGCCTCTATCTCCCCCGGTTCAGGTGATCCTCCCACCTCAGTCTCATGAGTAGCTGGGACTACAGATGTGTACCATCATGCCTGGCTAATTTTTGTTTTTTGTAGAGACAGGGTTTCTCTATGCTGCCCAGGCTGGTCTCAAACTCCTGGGCTCAAGCAATCCTCCCACCTCGGCCTCTCAAAGTGCTGGGAATACAGGCATGAGCCACTGTACTGAGCCAAGAATTTTCTTAAGTGTTTTACTGGATTCAACTATATTGTGAGACAAATAATGTACATGTTGGGAGTGATGGTCTGTCTCTGTTGTCATGCAGTACAAAACCTCACACACCAAAAGAAACGGCCTATGTTCAAATTCTGATTCTTCTCATTAGCTGTGTAACCTTGAGAACATCTCTTCTCTGCCCTGAGTCTTAGTTTCCTCATCTGTCCAATATACATAATATCTTCCTTAAAAGGCAAGCACCTGGTTCACACTAAGTCAACAAATGGTGGCAGTTATTTTTAATAAATAATCATAACCAGGTGGGATTCTTATTTTCCTCATCAAAATTAAAATCAAGTTATGCCATGTATTAAAACAATTCTGTCATTTCTGCTCCTCTCAAGAGCAGATGCTTCTTCAAATTGATTTATACTAGTGGAAATGAGATTAATTCCACTGATACGTTCTTCCATCAGGTCCCATTATTTACTCGTATTGATCATCTATGATAATCAAGTTCACACTATTGGATAGGCCTCTAGGAAAAAGAGATGGAGCACTAACATTTATTATCTATTGCATGCAATGAATTGTGCTAACTGCTACAGCATACATCAATTACATTATTTGTTCCTGCTAAAAACTATATGAAGAAAAAACTAGGCTGCCCTTTTTTAAACGTCTACAGAAACTGAGGCATGCAGAGGTTTAATGCATTGTTGATAGTAAACAGCAGAGCTTGGATTCAAATCAAGGCATGTCAGATTTAAAATAGCCCACACCCACAACTTTAAAATAGCTCATCAGATATGGAAGTATTCCTGCAGGATTACAAAGGATGGGATGAAATTCACATTCCAAGATCATTTCTTCTTCAGAGCCTGTGAGGAGCAAATAATCTTTGTTTATATTCCAGTGTAAGCAATAGTTTCCCCAATTTTCTGCTTCCCTTTTACTGAGCATTTTCCAAATCCTTGAAAAAATGATTAAGGTTATAAATTTTTCTTCTAGCAAACTGTGAAAAATGAGCTCATCAAGCTGCATAAATGTTTCTTGATTATAATGAGATTGTCTATGACTCTCTTGTTTTCTGCAATATCTGAAAGTGTCCCCTTCAGTTAGTTGTCCATTTCTTTCTCTTGCTTGCTTTCTTCCATTTTTCTTTTTCTCTTCTCCTTCCTTCCTTTTTGAATGATACCCTGAGGTTAAAGGATATACACAGCCGTGCAGAAAGAAAAAATCAGAAATAAAATGTTTATGAAAACATTTCTGTTGATCAGAAGGAACAAATGAGTACTGCTTACCCAAGATATCAAAATAAGGACTCTACTGAGCTAAAGCAAAGCCTTCAGGCTAATGTGATACCTACTGAAAGCTTCATTCTGTTAAAAAAAAAAAAAGAAAGAAAAACAAAAGGCATGTCAGGTAAAGTTCAGATGTGTCCAGCAGGGCATGTCTTTGTTCAGAAGGCATAAGAAAGCACTTTTTTTTTTTTTTTTTTTTGGAGACAGAGTCTCTCTCTGTCACTCAGGTTGGAGTGCAGTGGCACAATCTAAGCTCACTGCAACCTCCGCCTCCTGGGTTCAAGCGATTCTCATGCCTCAGTCCCCCCAAGTAGCTGTGATTACAGGCACCCACCACCATGCCTAGCTAATTTTTGTATTCTTAGTTGAGACAGGGTTTCACCATGTTGGCCAGGCTGGTCTTGAACTCCTGACCTCAAGTGATCTGCCCCCCGCTCAGCCTCCCAAAGTGCTGGGATTATAGGCGTGAGCCACCGTGCCCATCCAAGAGAGCAATTTTCAATGAGAGCATGTACCACTGTCTTATACCATGCCAGAAGCTATAGTCTTCCTAGGAATGCTATAAGATAGGGACTTTTCCCCCCGCATTTTACAGATAAGAAAATTGAGACTCAAAAAGTGGTAAACTTAAAGGAAAAAAAGTTATAGTAAGTGGAAGAACTTGGATTTGAATCTCATCTTTGACTGGCTCAAAAGTAATTTTCATTTACTATATACCTATCACACACCAGGTAATTTACAGAATGACCTCCAATCCTCACAATAATCTCACAAGGTAGCTGTTATTCTCTCCATTTTTAAAAATCAGGAGCCTGAGGTTTAGGCAGGCTGAGTAACATTCTCAAAACTACACAGCCAGCAAGAAGTCGAGCCAAGGTTTTAACCTTGACCTACAGGCTCCAAAGCCATCATGTTCCATGGCCCCAGAGATAATGACCACACTGGCCTTAATTAATACAAATTGACAGTGGATGTGGAAACAAGGAGAGTCTACAGGAGAATACTGCTGTGTTCTTGGAATTCATGCCCATTGGGAAGAGAATGGGTGCAAAGTTAGTATGGGCTATGCAATTCAAGAAACAAATTTTTGGAAATATATTAAAGAAAAAGTAAAAAGAGGAGTCAACCCACGGACAGAGAAAAATAAGAACCAGAAATTACCAAAGTAAAGTTATGACAATACACTCATGGCTGATGTCAAATAGAAAGACAAGTGCAGTCATCTAAAGAAATACACAACCCAAGAAGGCCACTGACATGAAAAGAATAGGACTAAGAGAAAGGGCCCCTTGGACAACCTAGAGCAGACTCTGATACAGTAGGTCACTTTGAGAAAATATTTTAAGAAACAAATGAAGAGTCTGGGCCTGGTGGCTCACAATTGTAATCCCAGCACGTTGGGAGGCCAAGGCAAGAAGATCATTTGAGCCCAGGAGTTCAAGATTGGCCTGGGCAACACAGTGAGATCCCTTCTCTACAAAAAAAATTTAAAATTAGCCAGGCATGGTGGTCCCAGCAACTCGGGAGACTAGGGTGGGAGGATTGCTTGGGCTCAGAAGACAGGCTAGAGTGAGCCATGATGACACCACTGCACTCTACCCTGGGTGACAAAGCAAGAATCTGTCTCACGAAAAAAAAAAAAAAAATCAAATAATGAAAAAATACTAAAAGTAAATAATAACACAACAGAGTCAGCAGGCTATACAACACCCGCCTCCACTGCATCTGTATTTGTTTATTTTCATTCCAGAAAGAAAGGGATTCTGAGTTTTAATCCCAACTTTAGTGATGGTTCCTGAGAGCCCCATGTAGTAGTGTAGGAGAACATGCAGGATCCCAAAAGTTGTCAGCCTTGAAGTTTCAAGTTAATATTAAAATTTTTTGTGGAAGGAAATTGAAGAATAGAATAAAAAGGATGCAGGAGTTGTGGATGGGTGGCAAAAGCATGTAAGAATGATGTGTCAAAGGAGGAAAAGTATAGACTGCATCTGTATATACATATGGTTGAAATTGGAGTTAGACTGGAAATTACTCAGAGCCTAATTAGTGCTTAGAGAGAATCCCTTTGTCACTGGCTTGATCTAACTACTTCATCTCCGGGAACAATGGGGGACGGGCTGTGCTGCCTGAGGGTAGCAAGTAATGGTCTGCACCATCTGTGGCTGTTCTCTTGCACCTGAACCCAAGGAAGAGCCACCCTGTGTAGGAACTGTTACACCCTGGATACTGAATATGCACTTATCTCCACTGCCTGCCCCCAAGCCCTTGCAAGAGGAAGGAGCCCTGATCTTGGAATAAAGAAGAAAATTGTCACTGGGAATAACCTGAAATCAGTGTCTTGAAAAGATTTTCTTTCCTCACCTTTTCTTTCCTTTTTTTCTCTTCTTTTCTTCCTTCCTTTTCTATTACATTACTGTGTGAACATAATAGATGTTGCACTACTGGTCTTTGAAGAAGGAAAAGGAGAAAGCAATGCAGAGTGAAACTGCTTACAATAAAGATGAAAGAAGATGAGCAAAAGTGGCCATGGATAAAGAATATGGAAGAGGAGGAGGAAGACTAGGAAGAGGAGGATGAAAGGTAGGAAGAGGAAGAGAAAGAGGAGGGAGAAGAAGGAGGAGGAAGATGAGAGAAGGAGAAGGAGGAGGAAGGAAGAGAAGAAGGAAGAAAAGAAGAGAAGGAGGAAGGAAAAGAATAGAAGGAGGAAGAAAAGGAAATTGGGTTTCAAAAATAAATTACAGAAAAATGATTTTCAAAACATTAAAAGTATGAGAGACAATGTGTTATTGTTAGGTATTGATGTTATACCCAAGAATCACATTTTCTCTTCTGTAAAGTAGATAATTGTACATGCCTCATAGGATTTTACTAGGACAATAATACCAACTATTTCACACAGTTAAAGAACTAAATTAGATAATGCATGTAAAGCACCTAAAACATATTTAGGACACAGAAAATGTTCAATATTGTTTAGCAATTGTTGCTATGTTGTTGCTGGAGTAGTAGTAATATTAGTATTATTGAAAAGCATGTAATGTGCCTAATACATCTTCAGGTAAATGCAAGTTTCTAATAAATGGCTATTATGATCATATTAATTCAAAATTATTATTGCTATTACTATTTGAATAAAAATGTGACATAAAAACACTAGAAGAATAAAAATAAAGAAAACATACCATAAACCAAGAGACTAAAAACAAAATAATGGGAAATCACAAGATCAAAGTAACAGTAAATAAAAGTTCAACTTTCATGTATCATAAAAGCAGAAAGGAAAGGAAGAAAAAAGAAAATTAGTCATATATTAAAAAAGATGAAATATCATAATTTGCAGATATTATGGTTGTATAAAAGAAAAAGAGAAGAATACCAACTGAAATATTAAAACTGATAAATTCAGAAAGGTGTTGCTTTAAAAAATAAGATGGCAAAAGTCAAGATTGTTCCTATATACAAATAGATGTAAAGAAAATATTAAAAATAAGATCTCATATGCAAGGGTGCATAAATATAGAACTAGACCTAGAACTTTATTTAATAAGAGAAAGATTTAGAGACCCAAATACACTCACAATCCTAGAAATAAATTTAACAAGAAATGTGCAGACTTTGATAAAGAAAGCCATAGTCATTGCCCCAGGACATAAAAGAAAACTTGAATAAATGTAAAGGTAAAATATATTTGTTGGGGAAGAGAAAATGATTCTTAAGTTTATTTAGAAGAAAAAGTCATAGAATTTAGCAAAAAAAAAAAAAGGAAGTGGAATTTAGCAAACAAAGGAAATTAGTATGGCTTTATATTGTATTTAATACAAACATTTGTATTACAAATTAAATACAATATAAAGTCATACTAATTAGACCATTATAGGAATTACTGTTGGAATAAGATAGTAATAGCCAGCATTTAACAGTTGCTTTCTTTGTTCCATGCACTAAGTGTTTTACATGTATTTACTAACTTTATCTCATTGCAATGCTGTGAGGTGAGTACTATTTTTATCTTCACCTTAGAAGAAGGAATCAGAAGCAGTCAGATTAAGTAACAGTCATCCACAGACATACAGCTGTTATGTGTGGAACTATATTCAAACCTAGCTTCCTATCCACAAATTTTGTCAAAGACGTTTTAGAAGAACTTAATAGATGGAAAACTTTTAATCTGATATTTAATTTTTAACCATATAATTAGAAATTTCCAGTAAAACCTTAATACTTCAAATGAAACCTGATGTTTCACCCTTGCTCATACCCCCAATTCCTATGTCCTAGAGGCAACCACTTTAAATTATTTTAGGTATTGCCGTTATAATCTGATCTTATACTTCTAAATTAAAAGCTTACATCTCTATTCTTTGGTTTTTAAATTTTAGACATTATCCACTGACTTCTAATTCTGAAATGTGAGGATTTATTTAAGCACAATTATCTCTATCATCATCATATAGCAATTAATCTCTGGTTAAATCAGTATTTTCCATTTATATTAATATAAATATTATTCACAAAGTTATATAGTAGACTAAGATTACATTGTCCTTCCAGTACCAACTCAGCAACTCCCCGGACAGAGCCTCCAGGGGCAACTGAAAGCCTCTGTGCCACTCCCTCTGCAGTGGAATTGCCCTTAACACCCTCAGACTAACAAAGGAGTAAAGACCCTAAGTGCCTCATTCACACCACCAACAAACTGCAGTTAACCCAAGGAGAGAAGGCCAGTCCTTCTTCCATGGCACCTTCACATCCCCCATATCTCAGCACCAGACAGGTAACTCCTGGCTTGGGACCACAGCACAAACCATCCCTCTTGGGCTGACTGCACTGAGTGATTGCTAACCTGCATCTCTCTGGAGTGCAGTCCCCAGGAGTCAAGCAAATGACTCTTGGACACTTGATCTCTTACTTGGACTACTAAGATCTCTTCCTCTGCTGCCTCTAAGCTGGGGAAGGACATAAACACTGAGATAACTTCAGAGCTGCTGTGGGCAGCCCAGGAATGCCAAGTTGTGAACTACAGCCAGGACTCAAGTGAGAGAGAAACTTTCAGAGCACTGAGAGGGAACATGGCTGCCACTGTGAGGAAACAGGGGAGCCACACAACTGGGCAAGAGTCTACCAACTGACTAATAAGCCTAAGTATCACCTGCTGGATCACACCCCAAAGCTTCAACACCAACATCACTAACATACCTCACTCTGAAACAAGACACAAGAAGTCAGCTTCAAATAAAGACCCTACACCAAGCCTCAGCCTGGTGAAAATAACCAGAAAAGATGTCTATTAACTGTACTCAATTTCTACTACAGTTAAATGAACACCCACATGCAAAGATGAGAAAGAACCAATGCAAGAACTCTGGTAACTCAAATGGCCAAAGTGTCATATGTCCTCCAAACAACCACACCAGTTCTCCAACGAGTTTTTAACCAGGCCAAACTGGCTGGAATGACAGAAATAGAATTCAGACTATGGAATAGGAATAAAGATCATCAAGATTCAGGAGGACAGCAAAACCCAATCCAAGGAAAATAAGAACCACAATAAAGTGATACAGGAGCTGAAGGACAAAATAGCCATATAAAAAAGAACTTAATGGGTCTGACAGAGCTGAATCACAAAATACAAGAATTTCACAATGCAATCACAAGTATTAACGGCAGAATAAACCAAGCTGAGGAAAGAAACCAGTCTTCAGAACTGGAAGACTGGTTCTCTGTAATAAGTCAGACAAAAATAAAGAAAAAAATAATAAAAATGGATAAACAAAACCGCTGAGAAGTATGAGATTATGTAAAGAGGCCAAATCTATGAATCATCAGCATCCCTTAAAGGGATGGGGAGAAAGCAAGTGATTTGAAAAATATATTTTAGGATATCATCCATGAAAACTTCCCCAACCTTGCTAAAGAGGCCAACAGTCAAATTCAGGAAATACAGAGAACTCCTGCAAGATTCTACACAAGATCATCCCCAAGACATATAATCATCATATTTTCCAAGGTCAAAATGAAAGAAAGAATGTTAAAAGAAGCTAGAGAGAGTGCAGGTCACCTACAAAGGGATCCCTCTTTCAGCTAACAGCAGATCTCTCAGCAGAAACCCTACAAGCCAGAAGGGATTGGGGACCTATATTCAACATTCTTAAAGAAAAAAATCTTCAACCAAGAATTTTACATCCACCCAAACTAAGCTTCCTAAGTGAAGGAGAAATAAGATCCTTTTCAGATAAGCAAATGTTGAGGGACTTTATTACTACCAGATCCACCTTACAAGATATCTTGAGAGGAGCACTAAATATAGAAAGGAAAGACTGCTACCAGCTAATCAAAAACACACTTAAACACTAAGAACAGTGTCATTGTAAAACAACCACACAAACAAGCCAACACAATAACCAGCTAAGAGCACAATGACAAGATCAAATCCACACATTACCAATATTAACCTTGAATGTAAACAGGCTAAATGCCCCAGTTAAAAGGCACAGAGTGGCAAGCTGGATAAAAAATAAAGACCCAGTGGTATGCTGCCTTCAAGAGACCCATCTCACATGTAATGACACTCATAGGCTCAAAATAAAGGAATGGAGAAAAACCTACCAAGCAAATGGAAAACAGAAAAAAGCAGGAGTGGCAATCCTAATCTCAGACAAAACAGATTTCAAACCAACAAAGATTAAAAAAGACAAGGAAGGGTATTACATAATAGTAAAGGGTTCAATTCAATAAGAAGACCTAATTATCCTAAACATATATGCACCCATCACAGGAGCACCCTGATTCATAAAGCAAGTTCTTAGAGACCTACAAAGAGACATAGACTCTCACATGATAATAGTAGGAGACTTCAACACTCTACTGACAGTATTAGACAGATCTTCAAGGCAGAAGATTAACAAAGATATTCAGGGCCTAAACCCAGCATTGGACCAAATGGATCTGATAGACCTTTACAGAAATCTCCACACAAAAACAACAGAATATACATTCTACTCATCACCACATGGCATGTACTCTAAAACTGACCACATAATTGGACATAAAACAATCTTCAACAAATGTCAAAGAACCAAAATCATAGCAAACATACTCTTGGACCACAGTGTAATAAAAATAAAAGTCAACACAATGAAAATCCCTCAAAACCATACAATTACATGGCAATCAAACAACATGCTCCTGAATGACTTTTGGGCAAATAATGAAATCGAGGCAGAAATCAAGAAGTTCTTTGAAAATAATGAGATACAAAGATACAACATACCAGAATCTCTGGGACACAGCTAAAGCAGTGTTAAGAGAGAAAATCATAGCACTAAATGCCCACATCAAAAAGTTAGAAATTTACTAACTCAAATTAACAACCTGACTTCACAATGGAAAGAATTAGAGAAGAAGAAATCAACCCCCAACACTAGCAGAGACGACAAATAACAAAAATCACAGATGAACTGAAGGAAATAGAGACACAAAAAACCATTCAATAGATCAACAAATCCGGGAGTTGGTTTTTTGAAAAAATGAATAGGACACTAGACTAAGAAGAAAGAAGATCCAAATAAACACAATTAGAAACGATGAAGGGAGTGTTACTATGGACCCCACAGAAACAAAAACAACCATCAGAAACTGCTATGAACCTCTACACACACAAACTAGAAAACCTAGAAAAGATGGATAAATTTCTGGACATATATACCCTACCAAGACTAAGCCAGGAAGAAATTGATTCCCTGAACAGACCAATAATGAGCTCCAAAGTTGAATCAGTAATAAATAGCCTACCAACCAAAAAAAGCCCAGGACTGGATGGATTCACAGCTGAATTCTACCAGATGTACAAAGAAGAGCTGGTAACATTCCTAAAGACACTATTCCAAAAAACTGAGGAGAAGGGACTTCTCCCCAACTCATTCTATGAGGCCAGCATCATCTTGATACCAAAACCAGGCAGAGACACAATAAAAAAAGAAAACTTCGCTGGGCACGGCAGCTTGCGCCTGTAATCCCAGCACTTTGGGAGGCTGAGGTGGGCAAATCACAAGGTCAGGAGATTGAGACCATCCTGGCTAACACGGTGAAACACTGTCTCTGCTACAAATACAAAAAATTAGCCGGGTGTGGTGGCAGGCACCTGTAGTCCCAGCTACTGGGAAGGCTGAGGCAAGAGAATGGTGTGAACCCAAGAGGCAGAGCTTGCAGTGAACCAAGATCACGCCACTGCACTCCAGCCTGGGTGACACAGTGAGACTCTGTCTCAAAATAAGGAAAACTCCAAGTCAATATCCTTGATGAACACTGATATAAAAATCCTCAACAAAATACTTGCAAACCAAATACAGCAGCACATCAAAAAGCTAATCCACCATGATGAAGTAGGCTTTATCCCCAGGATGCAAGGTTGGTTCAAATATGAAAATCAATAAATATGATTCATTACATAAACAGAACTAAAGACAAAACCCAAATGATTATCTCAGTAGATGCTGAAAAGGCTTTTGATAAAATTCAACATCCCTTTATGGGATGTGCTTTCAGCCAACAAGCACATGAGAAAAGGCCCAGTATCACTGATCAATAGAGAAATACAAAGAAACATACCTCAAAATAATAAGAGCCATCTATGACAACCCACAGCCAACATTATACTGAATGGGCAAAAGCCGGAAGCATTTCCCTTGAAAACCAGCACAAGACAACGATGCCCTCTACCACTTCCATTTAACATAGTATTGGAAGTCATAGCCAGAGCAACCAGGCAAGAGAAAGAAATAAAGAAACCCAAATAGAGAGGAAGTCAAACTATCTCTATTTGCAGACGTTATGATTCTGTATCTATAAAACCCCATAGTCTCAGCCCAAAAGTTCTTTCAGCTGATAAACAACTTCAGCAAAGCCGCAAGATACAAATCAATGTACAAAAATCACTAGCATTCCTACACACCAACACAACCAAACTGAAAGCTAAATCAGAAAGGCAATCCCATTCACAGTTGCCACAAATAAATAAATAAATAAATAAATAAATAAATAAATATGATACCTAGGAATACAGATAACCAAGGAAGTGAAAGATCTCTAAAATGAGAATTACAAAACACTGCTCAAAGAAATCAGAGAAAACACAAATGGAAATACATCCCATGCTCACGGATAGAAAGAATCAATATCAGTGAAATGGCTATACTACTCAAAGCAATTTACAGATTCAGTGCTATTCCTATGAAACTACCAATGACATTCTTCGCAGAACTAGAAAAAATTATTTTAAAATTTCTATGGAACAAAAAAAAGAGCCTGAATAGTCAGGGCAATCCTAAGCCAAAAGGACAAAGCCAAAGGAATTATGTTACCTGATTTCAAACTATATTACAAGGCTACAGTGGCCAAAACAGCATGGTACTGGTATAAAAAATATAGATCAATGGAACACAATAGAGAGCCCAAAGATAAGGCTGCACATCTATGACTATCTGATCTTTGACAAAGCTGACAAAAGGAAACAATGGTGAAAAGACTCCCTAGTCAATAAATGGTGCTGGGATAACTGGCTGGCCATATGCAGAAGATTGAAACTGGACCCTTTCCTTACACTGTATACAAAAGTTGACCCAAGATGAATTAAAGACTTCGATGTAAAACCCAAAACTATAAAAACCCTGGAAGACAACCAAGGAAATACCATCCTGGGCATAGGAACTGGCAAAGATTTTTATGACAAAGACACTAAAAGCAATAGCAACAAAAGCAAAAAATGACAAATAGAATCTAATTAAATTTAAGAGCTTCTGCACAGCAAAAGAATCAACAGAGTAAACAGATAACCTACAGAATGAGAGAAAATATTTGCAATTTACTCATCTGACAAAGGTCTGATATCCAGCACCTATAAGTAACTTAAACACATTTACAAGAGAAAAAACAAACAACCCCATTAAAAAGTGGGCAAAGGACATAAACATACACTTCTCAAAAGAAGACATACATGCAGGCAACAAGCACATGAAAAAAGGTCAATATCACTGATCATTAAAGAAATACAAATCAAAACCACAATAAGATACCATCTCACACCAGTCAGAATGGCTATTACTAAAAAGTCAAAAAATAACAGATGCTGGTGAGGTTGTGGAGAAAAGAGAACCCTTATACACTATTGGTGGGAGTGTAAATTAGTTCAACCATTGTGGAAAGCAGTATGGCAATTCCTCAAAGAGCTAAAAGCAGAACTATAATTTGACCCAGCAATCCCATTACTTGGTATATACCCAGAGGAATATGAAGCATTCTATCATAAAAACACATGCACATGAATGTTCACGGCAGCACTGTTCACAATATCAAAGACATGGAATCAACCTAAATGCCCATCAATGACAGACTGAATAATGAAAACATGGTACATTTATACCATGCAATATTATGCAGCCATAAAAAAGAATGAGATAATGTCTTTGGCAGAAACATAGAGTTGGAAGCTATCATCCTTAGCAAACTAATGCAGGAACAGAAAACTAAATGCCACATGTTTTTACTTGTAAGTGGCAGCTACATGATAAGAATTTATGAACACAAGAAAAGAAACAACAGACACTGGGGTCTACTTGAGGGAGGAGAGGGAGGAGCAGAAAAAGCATTCAGTACTGAGCTTAATACCTAAATGAGGTAATAATATATACAACAAACCCCTGTGACACATGCTTATCTATATAACAAATCTTCCCATGTACCCCCAAACCAAAAATAGAATTTTTTTAAAAAGATTCTTTTCAGACAAAAATTGAGAAAATAAATTACAAGAAGACAAAATAAAAAAAAATGTTAAAGGAAGTTCTTCAGGGAGAATTTTTATGAGAACAAAAACAAAATACAAGAAAGAAACCTTTCTGAACAAAAAAAGGAAGATCTCCAGAAATAGTTTTTTTTTTAAGTAATGAAAGAAAGGACATTTCTTATTTGTAATTGCTCTAAAAGAAATTGCTTATCTTCAGCAAAAAAAAAAAAAAAAAATAGCGAGATGATAGATTTTAATTCAAACATATAATTACATTGAATGTAAATGACCTAAACACACTAATTAAAAGACAAATTGTTGAAATGGATTTTTCAAAAAGCAAGATGCTTTCTAAAGAAAACACACTATAGTTATATAGACATTAAAAGGAAGGGAGAAGATATATCATGAAAATTCTAATTTCACAGGAGAAGGAAATCAAGGGTATTCAATTAGGAAACGAGGAAGTCACATTGTCCCTGTTTGCAGATGACATGATTGTATATCTAGAAAACCCCATCGTCTCAGCCCAAAATCTCCCTAAGCTGATAGGCAAATTCAGCAAAGTCTTAGGATACAAAATCAATGTGCAAAAATCACAAGCATTCTTATACACCAATAACAGACAGAGAACCAAATCATGAGTGAACTCCCATTCACAATTGCTTCAAATAGAATAAAATACCTAAGAGTCCAACTTACAAGGGATGTGAAGGACCTCTTCAGGGAGAACTACAAACCACTGCTCAATGAAATAAAAGAGGATACAAACAAATGGAAGAACATTCCATGCTCATGGTTGGAAGAATCAACATCGTGAAAATGGCCATACTGCCCAAGGTAATTTATAGATTCAATGCCATCCCCATCAAGCTACCAATGACTTTCTTCACAGAATTGGAAAAAACTACTTTAAAGTTCATATGGAACCAAAAAAGAGCCTGCATTGCCAAGTCAATCCTAAGCCAAAAGAACAAAGCCAGAGGCATCACGCTACCTGACTTCAAACTATACTACAAGGCTACAGTAACCAAAATAGCATGGTACTGGTACCAAAACAGAGATATAGACCAATGGAACAGAACAGAGCTCTCAGAAATAATGCCACATATCTACAACCATCTGATCTTTGACAAACCTGACAAAAACAAGAAATGGGGAAAGGATTCCCTATTTAATAAATGGTGCTGGGAAAACTGGCTAGCCATATGTAGAAAGCTGCAACTGGATCCCTTCCTTACACCTTATACAAAAATTAATTCAAGATGGATTAAAGACTTAAATGTTAGACCTAAAACCATAAAAACCTGAGAAGAAAACCTAGGCAATACCATTCAGGACATAGGCATGGGCAAGGACTTCATGTCTAAAACACCAAAAGCAATGGCAACAAAAGCCAAAATTGACAAATGGGGTCTAATTAAACTAAAGAGCTTCTGCACAGCAAAAGAAACTATCATCAGAGTGAACAGGCAACCTACACAATGGGAGAAAATTTTAGCAACCTACTCATCTGACAAAGGTCTAATATCCAGAATCTACAATGAACTCAAACAAATTTACAAGAAAAAAAACAAACAACCCCATCAACAAGTGGGCAAAGGATATGAACAGACACTTCTCAAAAAAAGACATTTATGCAGCCAAAAGGCACATGAAAAAATGCTCATCATCACTGGCCATCAGAGAAATGCAAATCAAAACCACAATGAGATACCATCTCACACCAGTTAGAATGGCCATCATTAAAAAGTCAGGAAACAACAGGTGCTGGAGAGGATGTGGAGAAATAGGAACACTTTTACACTGTTGGTGGGACTGTAAACTAGTTCAACCATTGTGGAAGACAGTGTGGGGATTCCTCAGGGATCTAGAACTATAAATACCATTTGACCCGGCCATCCCATTACTGGGGATATACCTAAGGGATTATAAAACATGCTGCTATAAAGACATATGCACACGTATGTTTATTGCGGCACTATTCACAATAGCAAAGTCTTGGAACCACCTAAATGTCCAACACTATGATAGACTGGATTAAGAAAATGTGGCTCATATACACCATGGAATACTATGCAGCCATAAAAAATGATGAGTTCATGTCCTTTGTAGGGACATGGATGAAGCTGGAAACCGTCATTCTCAGCAAACTATTTCAAGGACAAAAAACCAAACACTGCATGTTCTCACTCATAGGTGGGAACTGAACAATGAGAACACATGGACACAGGAAGGGGAACATCACACACCAGGGCCTGTTGTGGGATGGGGGAATGGGGGAGGGATAACATTAGGAGATATACCTAATGTTAAATGAAGAGTTAATGGGTGCAGCACACCAACATGGCACACGTACACATATGTAACAAACCTGCACGTTGTGCACATGTACCCTAAAACTTAAAGTATAATAACAAAAATACAAAATTCTAATTTTAAAATACTAGGTTGGCTATTTTAATGTCAAAATAATTTTTATAACAAGAAATATTACCTAGAATTTTTTAAAATTACATAAAAATGAAGGGGTAAATTCTCCAATAGTACATGACAATTATAATTGTGTATGTACTTAAAATAGAGCTTCCTAATATATGAAAAAAACTGATAGAACTATAGAAAAGAGAAAGTAGACAAATCCATAATTATAGTTGGAGACTTCAACATTGCTCTATCGATAACAGAACAGATTAGATAGAAACATCACTAAGATTATAGAATATTTGAACAACACTTATAATAATGGGTTTACTTCTGAAGCAATGAAAGAAATCAATACCTAACTTAATAGAGAGATATAACATCAGTCATTGATTGGAAGACTCAATTTGTTAAAATGTCAGTTTTCTCAACATTTATATGTAGACTCAATGCAATCTCAAAAAAATCCCAGTAGGATTTTTTGGGTAGAAATTAGCAAGCTAATTCTAACATTTATGTGGAAGTTCAAAAGAACTGAGATGATCTAAAATAATTTTGAGGAAAAAAAGAATAAATTTGAAGGATTCAAACTACTTGACTTTAAGACTTATTATAAGTCTACAAAAATTAGCACAATGTATTAGAGAAAAAAACAAACGTATAGATAAAAAGAACGTTAATAGAGTCCTGAAATAATCCCACACGCACATATATGTGGTCAATTTTCAACCAAAGTGCAAAAACAAGCCAATGGAGAAAGGATAGTCTTTTCAACAAATGATGCTGGAACAATCAGAAATTCAAGTGCAAAAAAAAAAAAAAAAAAGAACCGCATCCCTTACCCTCACACCACAACAAATATTAACTTTAAAAACAATCATAAACTTAAGTGTAAAACATAAAACTATTAAACTTCTAGAACAAAATAGAAGAGAAAATCTTTGTAATTTCGAGTTAGATGAAGATTTCTTAGATGTGACACCAACAGCCTAATCCCAAAATTAAACATGGATAAATTTGACTTCAAAAAATTAAAAGCTTTTGCTTTTTGAAAAGCACTGAGACATGAAAAGACAAGCAATAGGCTGATATAAAATATTTGCAAACAGCTATCTATGTATTGTATACAGCAAATATGAAAGAAAAAATACCTTTCAAAACTGAATGAGAAAAACAACACAATTTTTGAAACAGGTAAAAGTTTTGAGCAGGCATTCACCAAAGAAGATACATGTATTACAAATATATACTTGAAAGATGCTCAACATCATCATGTCATCAGGGAAATGCAAATTAAACCACAATGAGATATCACTAAATAGTTATTAGAGTGGCTTTGAAAAAAATGTTGTTGAGGATGTAGAACAACTGCAACTATCTCTGCTCTAAAGAGCAACTGGAAATGCAAATGCAAAATATTTCCTCTTTGGAAAACAGCTTGATAGCTTTAGGTTTAACATAAATATGGCATATAACATAGCAATCCCACTCCAAGAAAAAGAATTTTCATTTACTTTCACATAAAAATTTGTATACAATGTTTATGGTTGCTTTATTTACAGTTGTCAAAAATGGGGAAAAACACGAATGTCCTTCAACTGGTAAGTGGATAAAAATAACTGTAGTGTATTTGTACATTGAGATTCTACTTTACAATAAAAAGGTAAGAACTGATATTGAGATACCCAACAACATGGGTGAATCTCAAAGAAGCCACAATCAAAGATCTACTTTCTAAACTGTTATACCTACATTTATAAAAAAGCAAAAATTTAGAGACGAAACAAATCAGTGGTTGCCAAGGATTAGGAATTTGCTACACTGAGTCACCTAGTAATTTGGGGGCTTGATTGAACTATTTTGGTATCTTGATTGTGATGGTAGTTGCATAAATGTATTTTCAAAATGCATAAAACCACATACTAAAAAGAGCATATTTTATAGCATACACATTATACTTCAATGAACCTGACTTTTTCAGTAATGCTAATTGAAAACTTTGTGTACCTGTGTAAATTATAAACATCTCTGCAGAGTGATAAAGCTTTAAACCAGCTTTTTCATTGAGAGATCCCCAAATGTCAGTATCTTAAGGTCTTCTTCTCATGGGCATTTCCCTAGAGAGAAATCCTCCCCCTTTCGTTTTAGGTTATTTGAGATTGGTTTTCAGCCATCTGGGAGCTGAAGTGGGAAACGGACTAGGTGTCTCACAAATCAACATACAGATTTTCATTTAGAACATCTCTTCACTACTGTGCCTCAGTTCTGCCCTCAGTTGTACTTGGTGATGCCAAACCTAGAGACAACTGGTTAAACCACCCTGCAAAAAGTGCATTTCCATCTTCCCTCAAGGTACTGAAGGGCAGTCGCCTAGCTGTACTAAGGAGAGGGATTTGTTGCTTCTGATACAAATATTCAATCAATTCTCTGTCCGCAGTTTTTTCATTAGAGGCATCTGCTGCCTCCAATTCCTAGGTCTTTTCAGGGTCTGTAGTAGGAATCCTTGAACCTTCTTGCTTCATGCTGGCTTCCCTCTTGCAGGCTGGCATTCATCTCGCATCTGCAAAGTGGGTTCCCACTCACCCACCAGCTTTCTAGTTTCAAAAATGCTGGTTAATATCCCGCTACTCCTGTAATCTCTTCCCCCAATTTCTTTGTACTGTGAGTTTCACTTTTTTATGTTTTTATTGTCATTACAATTGGGCTTTCAGGAGGAAGCAGAGACAAATGTGTGTGTTCAATTTGCCATGTTTAATCAAGAGTTCGGGGGTGGGGGGTATATTTAAAATCAGTGAGGAAAGCCTGGACTATTCAATAAGTGATATTGGGGCAATTTGATAACAAACTTGGATTCTTACATACCATTTCCTAAATACATATTTAAATTTTAAAAATGAAAAGAAAATTCACATACATATTAATATAATCTTGTGATAGGGAAGGCTTTTTAAGCATGGCACATCATACAAAGACCATGAAGGAAAAATTAATAGATCTGAACAGCTAAAAGTGTAAGTAAAAGCCTCATCTCTGAATGACAAAATAAAGTAAAATAAAGTTACATATAAAATACTAGAAATATGTTTGTAATATACATGATAAATATAGAATTCAAGTCCTTAAAGCATAAAAATGTCTCAATAATAGAGAAAAAGATAAAAACCTAATTTAAAAATACGCAAAAGACAAGAAGAGTCGCTCACAAAAAGGAAATATAAATAAATGGAATGATTACAAATTGTCAAGCCTCTCTGTAACAATAAATACTAACTAAACTACACGCACTGGTAAACTTTTTTGTTTAAGCACAATATCCAATAACTGACAATGGCACAGAGAACTGATTATTCTCATGCAAATGTAAATTTGGCCTTATGTAGAGCAATTTAGCAACCTATTAATGATAATTTAGCAAGACAGTATATTAAGCCTTAAATGAATAATATACCCTACAGACAGCAATTCGACTTCTAGGATTTTTTCCCCAGGAAATTATTTTAAATGTATGCAAAGACTTCTGTTATGAAAATATCAATATTGTTTATAATAGCAAACATTAAAAACCGTGAACAATTGCAGGTTGATAAAATAAAACACAGTCTTTAGTCTTCTAAGAATAATGTTGTAGTTAAAATAATGTTTTCCCATGGAAAAACACTGGTTATGTATTTCAAGCAAAACCAACAGAATTACACAATTTCCTGTAGAGCATGAAACCATTCTGTGAAGAATACAAGTGTGTGTCCATGTGCAAATGGGGAATGAGCTGGGAAAAAGCCCATGTGGGAATTCCACAGGGGTTGTCTCTGAGTGTTAAGAGTGTTTTCATTTATTTTATTTTTATTTAACTTATCACTGTTTTAGATTTTCAGTGATGAATATGTATTTTTAATTCACAGAAAAACAAAGGATTTTAAAAAGTAGACTCAAGCTAGAATAGTAACAAAACTGTAAAATACTTAGGAATAAATTTAAGAAGAAATTCAAAGACTCTATATGAACAAACTGTAAGTGGAGGATAAATAAAAGAAGACTTTTACTATCCACCTGACAAGATTCATAACCAGAACATATAAGCAGCTCAAAGAACTTAATAGCAAAATAAAATCTGATTTTTAAATGGGTAAGAGATCTAAATGGACATTTCTCAAAAGACGACATACAAATGGCCAACAGGTATCGAAAAAAATGCTCAACATCACTGATCATCAGGGAAATGCCAATCAAAACTAAAGTGAGATATCTCACCCCAGTCAGAAAGGCTATTATAGAGAAGATAACCGATGCTGATGAGGACTCAGAGAAAAAGGAATGCTCATATACTGTTGGTGGAAATGGAAATTAATACAGCTACTATGGAAAACAGTATGGAAGTTCCTTAAGAAACCAAAAATAGAACTACCACATGATTCAGCAATCCTACCAGTGGTTATATATCAAACGTAAAAAGGAAAACAGTGTATCAAAGAGATATCTGCACTCCCATGTTTATTGCAGCACTATTGACAATAGCCAAGAGATAAAATCAACCTAAGTGTCCATCAATGGACAAAATTTTTAAAAATGTGATATACACACAACGGAGTATTGTTCACTGTAAGAAGGATGGAAATCTTGTCATTTGCAGCAATATAGATAGAACTGGAGATCATTATGTTAACTGAAATAAGCCAAGCACAGAAAGAGAAATATCACATGTTCTCACTCATATCTTCATATGTAGGAGCTTTAAAAAAGTGGATCTTCTAAAGATTGAGAGAAGATTCATAGTTTCTAAAGAACAGGAAGGGGAAAAGGATGAGGGGGATGAAGATAGGTTGATTAATGGGTATAAACATACACATTGACAGAAGAAGTAAGGCCTGTGTTTGATAGCACAGTAGGGTAACTATAGTTAACAATAATTTCTTGTATATATCAAAATAGTTAAAAGAGAAGATTATGTTCCCAACATAAGAAATGAAATGATAAATGTTTGAGGTAATTGATATCCCAAATACTCTGATTTGATCATTGTATATTGTATGCACATATAAAAATATCACATGTACTTCATAAATATGTACAACTATTATGCATAAATTTCAAAAAGCAAGACTTTTAGGTAGAAATTACATAGGGAAATACCATGTAACTGGTTGGGAAGTCACACGATTTTAAAGATAATTCATCAAAACACAATCTTTTGGCCATTCACAATGAAATAGTTTTAACTTTTTGTTTTTAAATGAAAATCGTTGGGATTAATGAGAATATAGAAAAATGGAATTTACACACTTTAGTAGTGAAATTGTATGTTTATACTGCATTTTTGGAGGACAATTTTACAATACTTAGTAAAAATCTTAACCTTTAAATCAAGAATTTCCCTATTAGGAATTTGCCCTAAGGAAATAATTGAAGATATACCTAAATAGTTGTTAAATCAATAATTTTATAATAAATGAAGCAAATAACCTATGCTGGATTCATTAAATCCATTGATTACATAAATTACATTATGCCCATACAGTGTAATGTCATCAGAAGTTTCAAGACGTTTTGTGGAAGACATGTAATCAGGCAGTGTTCAGTCAACAACAACAAAAAAAAAAACAAGGCCAGGCATGGTGGCTCACGCACGTAATCCCATCACTTTGGGAGGCTGAGGCGGGCAGATCACAAAGTCAAGAGATTGAGACCAACCTGGCCAACATGGTGAAACCCCATCTCTACTAAAAATACAAAAATTAGCTGGGTGTGGTGGTGTGCGCCTGTAGTCCCAGCTACTCGGGAGGCTGAGGCAGGAGACTCGCTTGAACTCGGGAGATGGAGGTTGCAGAGAGCCAAGATCATGCCACTGCACTCCAGCCTGGCCACAGGGCAAGACTCCATCTCAAAAAATAAATAAATAAATAAATAAATAAATAAATAAATAAATAAATAAATAAAATAAAAATAAAAAGGGAACCAAGCCAGGTATTTCAAATAGAAATAATTTATTCTAGGGATTTGGGTACATAGGTATTGGAAAACTGAAAAGAAAAGGGAAAAATCGAATTACCCAGACATCAGTCTTTCCTTACCAGACCTCAGACCTTCCTTAATAACTGAAGGAAGCAGCCAGTATCCCAGAACTGAGGGAATTAAAAGAAATTGGTGGTGTCAACAGGCCAAAATGGTGGTGAACTAACAATACTCACAATGAGGAGATTTATCATTCAGCCCAGTAATCACTCCTGGGCAAAAATCCTTGGCATAAGGTACAAAAGAGCAAACCTTGAAAATTCGGGATCTAGATTGGCATTATTTGGAATTCATGAATAGAAGGAAAGTCAAAGGGGTTTTCTAAAGCAGGGTTCCCCCAACCTCTGGGCCACACGTCACTACCAATCTGTGGCCTATTAGGAACCAGGCCACGGGGCAGCAGGTGAGCAGCAGGTGAGTAAGGGAAGCTTCATCTGTATTTACAGCCTCTCCCCATCACTCACATTACTTCCTGAGCTCCACTTCTGGTCAGATCAGTGACAGCATTAGATTCTCATAGGAGTGTGAACCCTGTTGTGAACTGTGCAGGTGAAGGATTAGGTTGTGTGCTCCATATGAGAATCTAATGCCTGACGATCTGTCACTGTCTCCCATCACCCCTAAATGGGACTGTGAAGTTGCAGGAAAACAAGCTCAGGGCTCCCACTGATTCTACATTATGGTGAGTTGTATAATTACTGCATTATATATTACAATGTGATAATAATAAAGTACACAATAAATGTAATGCACTTGAATCATCCTGAAACCATCCCTGGTTTGAGAAAACTGTCCATGGAAAAATTATCTTCCACAAAACCAGTCCCTCATGCTAAAAAATTTGGGGACCGCTATTCTGAAGGTCCTGGAACTGAGGGTGGGCATGTTCAGGCTGCAGCTGGCTGGGGCCTGCCATTCTGCTCTACCAGGGACACTTACTACCCCATTACTGAAGTTAGCTATGTGGCTAATTACTTGGGTGGGATCCTACGCTTTGAAGTTTGTAGTTACCACACACAGATATTTGTGTTGTTTTGTTTGTAAACCCTACCCCATCCCCACCCGCACTGAAGTGCCTGTGTCATTTGTTGTGAAGGGGGTAGCATAGAATAGCTCATCCCTGAACTCCATGAGTAAATCTAGGCCTGCCTGGGAACTGGTAGATGGCCAAGTCAGTAATACCAGGTTCACTTGCAAGTTTTTACTGGCACATCTTGAGACTTCACCGGTAGAACATTTGGATTTTAAGGAATAAGTGGAAGATTCTTCAGTGTTGATATTTTGCATCAAGAACTGTGTATGTATGTTTCCACTAGTAAATACCAGCAAAGTTTATGGGAGATATTTCTGACATAGTATAAATACCCACAGCTTTGGAAGAACATGTGTCATTTCAATTCATGCTGTGCTAAGGGCTCTTGATTGACAATTCACGTTGTTAGATACTCCTCACAGTGGAAAAACGGGATGCAGGAGTAGCTGTAAATGTGGATGGGCATGTATTGCCTGTTCCTTGCTAAATTAACAGTTTTGGTCACTCTCCACTGGTGAATGAATCCATATTTAATTCTAGTTGTCTAACCTAATACTTTCTCTACCAAGAATGAGGGTCAAGTGTTGGAATCTCATGAAGGGGAATACAGTGAAAGAACAAGCAATATCAAAGAAATTTCTCCATCTGGAACTACGAAACGTGCAGCCATATTTGCTGACACACTACGATTCATGAGATGACCATGTGTACCAAAGTTGGGGGTTGACGATGGACCCCAGCAACAGCAGCTGCTTAGAAAGATGTGAAAATATTAAGGAGTTAATGCATTACAGCTGGACTTTCCTTCACTGACTTAGGTAAGACAGTATGGAAAGAGATAGTTGTAGTAGAAGAAAATCCACAGCACTGAGCTTAAAATAAAAATAAATTGGTGGATATAATAAAACAGGAAAGTCTTTCTTAGGTAAATGAGCAAAACTGGCAGAAATCTAGGTCTAGCAACTTGAAGAGTTGATACAGCAGGTCAAAATGTAGCCAAATAAAGTCTCCAGGGTCATGAGGAAGAAATCAAAATCACTAACCAAAGAAAAACAGACAAACAGAACTACTTAGTTGCTACTATGCTTTCGCTTTCTCCATCAAGGAGAAAATGGAGTGGAGAATATCTACCAGAGGAAAGTAAAAACCAGGGAGGGAGAAGAAAACTAGCTACATCCACTTACTTTGCATTACACAGCTGTTATGCAGAAATGATTTCCAATGTCTATCGGAGGAAAAAAACAATCCTAGAATGTGATAAACCTCAACAGGAATGAAGGAAATAAGGAGTGAGGGAGAGAAAGAGGGAGGGAGAAAGGAACAGGGGAGGAAGGGGGGAGAAAGGGAGGGAGCAGAGGAGGAAGGAAGGGAGGGGAGGAAAGGAGGAGGAAAGAAGGGAGGGGGGGGAAAGGAGGAGGAAGGAAGGGAGGAGAGGAAGGAACGGAGTGGGGAGGAAGGAAGAGAGGGAAGAAAAGGGAAGGGAGGAGGAAGGAAAGAGGAAGAAAGGGAGGAGAGGAAGGAAGGGATGGGTGAGGAAGGAAGAGAAGGAGGGAGAGAAAAAAGTAGTTCATTGATTTACTGTGTGCTAGAAACTGGTATCAGTTTCATGTCGGTTAACTGACATTTAAATTTTACAAAACCCTCAAATGTAGCTTTTTTCTATTCTGTTTTGAAGATGAAAAATGACATACTACGCATAAAGTCAAACAGCCATTAAGTGGCAGAGCTGGGGTTTAACCTGGATCTACGTGACTTCAAAACCTGTGTTTATACCACTTTATTACAATATAGAGTTGTAAAACTAAATCTAAGGCCACAAACTAGCATGGTCAGGGAAGCAAAACTTCATAAAGGAAGTAAAATTTCACCTAAGTCTTGAAGGGAATTCAATGTAATTAGACTATAACAAGCAAGAAATCCATCAAAACTAGTGCTTCAAGATAACTGTATAGTCTTAAATGATTTCCATGGAAATGAACAAAGCTTCAAAATTAATGACATAAGTGTCCATCTTCAGAAGTTATATAAATGAACAACAGAATAAGCTCAAAGGAAGTAGAAAGTGATAATTAAAGTAGGAGTAGAAATGAAATAGACATACACACACACAAAAAATCAGAGATAGTCAACCAAGTCAAAAGTTGATCTTTGAAACTAAAAACAAGACAAATAATCTTTAGTAAAACTTAGCAAGAAAGTAAGAGAGAGTATTCAAATAAACAATATTGCCTATTGCAAGCGTGTATAACCACGGATATGGTAAAGATGCTGTTAACTACCATGTGCCAACATTCTGAAACTTACATAAAATGGACAAATTCATAGAAGAACCTAACTTAGCAGAATTGACTCAATAGAAAATAAAAAGTTTTAAAATTCTACATTTATTGAAAGGATTAGATGATGGTTAAAAATTACCCATAATAAAAGTACTAGGCTTAGATAATTTTATAGGTAAATTCTATGAAACTTTCAAATAACAGCTCATCCCAATAAACACAAACTTGTTCTAACAGTAAAAGGATAATAAAGTGAAGTATTTCTCATATTACACTATGAAAACACCATAATTCTCATTCCAAACTCAGACTAATGCATTGAGAAAGGAATATTACTAGCCTGCTTCACCTTTGAATACAAATGTGGAAAATCCTAACCAAGATATTTGCAAATTGAATTCAATAGTATATGTAAAAGATTATAGAACATAACCAAGTGGGGTTTATCACACCAAAGCAGGTGGTTTTAATAACAGAAAATCCTCAAATATAATTCATCACATTAGCAGCTTAAAAAAGTATATGATAGATGCTATAAAAGTGTTTGCTGAAATTCAATACTGATATATAATAAAGACTCTTAATAACTTAGAAATAGGAGGGAAATTCTTTAAGCAGATAAAGATATGTTTCTTAAATGCCCTAGAGCAAACATCACCCTAAATTTCGAAACACTAGAATTATTTTCTTTCAAATCAGGAGTAATTTTATTATACCTCTATGAAATATTGAATAGGCTATCTTAGCCAATATAATAAGACATGAAAAAGAAATTATAAGGATTAAAAAAGAGGAAAAAAGTTTTTCATTATTTACAAATTATGTGATAATTTACAAAGAAAACTCAAAATAACTTACAGAAAAGTTATTTAAAATAATAGAAAGGCTGAAAATTGGCTGGTAAATATATATGTGTGTTTTCATTTGTGTTTGTATATATGCTTATGTATTTTTTTTTTTTTTTTTATTGAGACGGAGTTCATTCTTGTTGCCCAGGCTGGAGTGCAATGGCTTGATCTCGGCTCACTGCAACCTCCGCCTCCCAAGTTCAAGCAATTCTCTTGTCTCAGCCTCCTGAGCAGCTGGGATTACAGATGTCCGCCACTACGCCTGGCTAATTTTTTGGTATTTTTAGTAGAGACGGGGTTTCACCATGTTGGCCAGGCTGGTCTCGAACTCCTGACCTCAGGGGATCTGCCCGCCTTGGCCTCCCAAAGTGCTGGCATTACAGGCATAAGCCAACATGCCTGGCCACTTATGTATTTTTAGATATTCAAAGGTTAGTTCTATTTCTAAACATTAGTAAACAACTAGAAAATATAATTAAAGAGAAGATAGCATTTACAATAGTCTCAGAAAATATCAAGAATCGAGCCTTGGCATGGTGGCTCAATGCCTGTAATCCCAGCACTTTGGGAGGCCAAGGTGGGAGGGCCACCTGAAGTCAGGAGTTTGAGACCAGCCTGGCCAGTGTGAATAAACCCCATCTCTAATAAAAATACAAAAATTAGCTGGGTGTGGTGGTGTGTACCTGTAGTCCCAGCTACTCAGGAGGCTGAGGCAGGAGAATCGCTTGAACCCAGGAGGTGGAGATTGCAGTCAGCCAAGATCATGCCACTACACTCGAGCCTGGGCAACAGAGCAAGACTTTGTCTAAAAAAAAAAAAAAAAAAAAAAAAAAAGTTAAGGACTGATATACTGATACAGTTTGAATATTTGTCCCCTCCAAATCTCATGCTGAAATCTGATCTCCAGTCCTGGTGCGGTGGCTCATGGCTGTAATCCTAGCACTTTGGAAGGCTGAGGTGGGCGGACTGCTTGAGCCCAAGAGTTTGCGACCAGCCTAGTCAACATAGCAAGACCTTGTCTCTATTAAAAAAAAAAAAAAAGTAAAAGAAATAAAGAAATGTGATCTCCAATATTGGACGTGGGGCCTAGCGGCAGGTGTTGGGTCATGGGGGCAGATCCCTCCTGAATGACTTGGTGCCTCTCCTGCATAAGTGAGTTCTTGCTCTGTTAGTTCACACAAGATCTGGCTGTTTAAAAGAACATGGCACTGCTGTCTCTCTTGCTCCCTGTCTTGCCATATGGCATGCCTGTTCCCACTTCACCTATCTGCTATTGTTGAAAGCTTCCTGAGACCCTTACTAGAAGCAGATGCCGGTACCACACTTCTTATACAGCTTGCAGAACAATGAACCAGATAAACCTCTTTTCTTTATAAATTACCCAATCTCAGGTATTCCTTCATAACAATGCAAAACATACTAATACAAGGACTAATGCCAACAAAATATGTGCAAGATGAGAGACACTGCAGAAAACATAGAGAGATAGAACGTGTTCATACATAGGGAGATTTACCATAGAAATGACTATTCCCAAATTGAACTACAGATTCAATGCATTTCCAATTTAAATGACCACCGTGTTGGGTGGGGAGTGGGTTTTTTAAAAGTAGAATTTGATAATATTATAAAATGTGTATTAAAAAGTAGAAAGCCACAAATAGCATGGACATTGCTGAGTAAGAAGTATAAGAAGTATAAGGAAAGAGCAAATGCTTTATTTAGATACTAGGACCTACTATGAAAGTCTGGCAATTAAAAGACTATGGTATTAGGGCAGAGACAGACAAATTGGTTAATGAAACAGACTTAAAGAACCAGAAATCGACCAATTAATAGAACTTTGGGTTAGGACAAAGGTGTAATGTCTGATCAATAAGAAAACTAAGTCTTGTTCAATAAGTGGAACTTGGGTGAAAAGGGGTTATCTATGTGGAAAAAAATACAAATGTAACCCTATCTCACTTCATGGCCCAATACCAACTCCAGATGAATGAATGATTTAAATGAAAAAAGAACCAGAAATTTAAATTTCTTAGCATAAAGACAATTAAGAGGAATAGCTTTTGAGATGAAAAAAATTTTTTGGAAAGGACATTAAAAAAGGATGACTATAGGCTGGGCGCAGTGGCTCACGCCTGTAATCCCAGCACTTTGGGAGGCTGAGGTGGGTGGATCACGAGGTCAGGAGATTGAGACCATCCTGGCTAACACGGTGAAACTCCATCTCTACTAAAAATACAAAAAATCAGCCAGGCATGGTGGCAGGCACCTGTAGTCCCAGCTACTCGGGAGGCCAAGGCAGGAGAATGGCGTGAACCCGGGAGGCAGAGCTTGCAGTGAGCCCAGATCATGCCACTGCACTCCAGCCTGGGAAACAGAGCAAGACTCCATCTCAAAAAAAAAAAAGAAAAAAAGAAAAAAGGATGACTGTAAAGAAGAGTGATAAATTTGACTATACGAAAACTAAAAACGCTTGTTCTTCCAAAACCTCATAAAAAATAACAAGTTGAAAATGGAGAAGATATTTGCAATGCACACAATGGATTAGTACCAAGATGATATAAAGAACTCATATCAATTTAAAACGCACAAACAATTCAATATAAAAATGGGCAAAAGTCATGAACAGGCATTTCAGAATTGGATGTAACTGATAAACATTTGAAGATACGTTCAACCCTATTAGTGATCTAGGAAATTCAAATCAAGGCCACCAGGAGATACCATTTTACACCTATTTAATTGGCTAAAAATGACAAACCAGTGCTGGAAAGGATGGGGATTCATAAGATCTTTTTTACACTGCTTGAGGAGTAAACCAGCAAATTCCCTATAGAAAACATTTTGTCATTATTTCCTGAAGTTAAGCCTTCATATATCTTATAACCAGTAATTCTATTCTTTGATAAATACCCAAGAGAAACTCTTGCACATCTACAACAGGAAATATGTATTAGAACACTCATGGGAGCACTGTTCACAATAAGAAAAACCTGATGTAATCCAAAAACCCATCAACGAGAGGGTAGAGAAACAAACCATGGTATGTTCACACAATGTGTACCATATTACATATCTGAAAAAACAAACGACTGCAACATATAATGATAGTATGCTAAATTTCAAAGTCCTCCCAAATTACATTTAGCATATTATTTTTATAAAGTTAAAAACAAAAATTATATGTATAGGAATACATTCACACATATATGCATATATGCACATGAACTGTTATGAATATACATGAAAAGAAAAGCAAGGGCATGAATCAACATTGGAACCATGATGATGGTTAAGTAATCTCAGGAGGGGGAATAGCAGAATGGGATATGGATACATGACTATATGTACATTATTTTTAAAGTCCTGACTACTTCTGAGTTGTGGCCTTACAGATGTTTTTATAGGATGAAAACTAATGAATAAACAAATATTGGGACATGAATCAATGATAGGAATGCGTCATGAACTAAAGATCGTGATTAGTCCATTTAATCATAATTGTGGAAGAACAAGAAACACTTTATAGGTCTCTGGACCAGCTCCACGCACAGGACTCAGATGATGGAAATGTCTGTATATGTACCGGCCTATGTGATGAACATCACCTTACATGGAGCCCTCAAAATGTGGTTAGTACAAAAGAGGAACTAAATTTTCAATTGTGTTTAATTTGAAATTATCTCTATTTAAATTTAAGTAGTCACATAGTATGAATAACTTTTGGTGGTGGAAGAAAATAAGCAATGTTCAGGGATCAGTGCCCAAGCCATTTACCTGGCTGAAATAAATAGTCCTTCATGGAAAGTAGCCTAGAGTAAGGTTGACCAAAGTTACTTAGCTTGTGGAAAATCCGGTTCACTATTTCCAAAGGGTAGAATATTTACTTTTCTTTCCTCTTTTTATCATTCTACAAAGAGGGGTATGAGACACCTTTTCATATCACCAAACCAAACTGCCTGCTTAAAATACTCATTCATTCATTCAACATTTCTTTTTTCTTTCTCCCTCTCCCAAGTGCCCCCGTTTCTGTAAACAAGCAGGAGTGCTGAAGACACAAGCTAGTTATTATTAAAGTCTAAGATGGCATGTTTAGATGTATTTACCTCCTTTTTGCTAATGGCATCATTCAATCACAGTTTAGTAGCTTCCAAGTGAGAAGATTAGAAGTATCAGGGGAATTGCTCACTGAAACCAGGAAATGTGGGGTTTTTAGTTCAAACAGTATTTAAAGGAAGCTGGTGAGCAACAGCTGAGAAGATGAAAGATCAGATCAACGCCTCCCTTTGAAGTAAAGACTACTCAGACTGTGAGTATAACAATGTTCATTACTGCCAGAACTCCAAGTGGCTGTTCCTGACGCATGCTTTAGAATGTATCATAAAATCTATAAAAATATCAACAAGATGCTTTCAAGTGACACAAAACAGCTAGAGTGCCCTATCTGCAGGGACACTGCTGTTTAAAGGCAATCTGCTGGATTGCTTTCCATCTGGGACCAAGGCAAGTGCCTTCCAATCTCTTTCTTCCCTCCTTTCCTTTCTTCCTCCCTTCCCCGCATCCCCAGCCCGGACCAGAAACTAATATTTTTAATGTTTCATTTCTGCTTCCTTTGAGGGCCAGGAGGAGAAAATGAAGCTTTTCTTGGCTTGCTTCTCAACTCTCCTAAGAGATTCAGAGACAAAAAGATTGCTTTGGGAAAATAATAATGCCAAATGAGCATTAAAATAATAAATGGATTTTCTGGAAATTAGGTTCTCAGAGGTCATGCAATTAAAAGTTAGGAGGAAAACACACCTCAGGCTTGATTGGAGGAGACATCGAGAGCCAGGGCAAATACTTCCGCCATCCTTAAAGTTCCATTCAAGGTTTTCAGTGTATGAGCTGCTTGATTAATCTATTTGCATACTTCCAGGACTTGATAACAAGCCAGAGAGTAGTATAATTTCATAGGCACTGATTATTAATAATAACATGGAACGTAATTAGGGCCGTGAATATCTAGGGGGTCACAGTGGGGCACAAGACAAACATGAGTCAGCAGCACAACATTATTTGAAAAATAACAAACAAAGGCCCTGAACTGCCTGCAGAGATGGTGGGATGCCTTTCATAATAGTGGGTGTTGATCTATTAGACTTCGGGCCTGCACAGTTAAAATCAAGCAACGTATTTCCTATATACTCTCCTAAGAATTTAGGGAAACCCAGGAACCCTTGGCAGTGTGTGTTTAAGGAAACGTGTTCTCTTTGTGATAAGGTTTACTCCTGGGTCTCTCAGGAAGCAGGATACATTGTCACTCTTCACTTTTGCCCAGTGACCTCACTCACACAGTCTTTGATCCCAAGAATTGGGAGGAACCTTCTAGTGCTTCTCTAGAAACCTATTTGCCTCACTGATGCAGGCAGGAGATAGTCGAGGCTAAGCCTCAGATCAGAACCTTGGTCTTCCAACTACCTGTTCAGTGCTCTTTAAATAAATAATCCACTAAAAAAGTTTACTGAGGCACTATTCACAATAGCAAAGTCTTGGAACCAACCCAAATGCCCAACAACGACAGACTGGATTAAGAAAATGTGGCACATATACAACATGGAATACTATGCAGCCATAAAAAATGATGAGTTCATGTCCTTTGTAGGGACATGGATGAAACTGGAAACCATCATTCTCAGCAAACTATCGCAAGGACAAAAAACCAAACAGCGCATGTTCTCACTCATAGGTGGGAATTGAACAATGAGAACACATGGACACAGGAAGGGGAACATCACACTCTGGGGACTGTTGTGGGGTGGGGGGGGAGGGGGGAGGGATAGCATTAGGAGATATACCTAATGCTAAATGACGAGTTAATGGGTGCAGCACACCAACATGGCACATGTATACATATGTAACAAACCTGCACATTGTGCACATGTACTCTAAAACTTAAAGTATAATAATAATAAAATAAAAATAAATTATATATATATATATATATATATAAAATCCACTAAAAAAAATTACACTTCATTTTTGCCCTGGGCTAGAAAGCCAGATTCATGCAAGAGGACAGAGTTACATATCTTCCTAGCGCAAAATCTTGGGGATCTGACAAACCAGCTTAGAAAGGGCTGTCTTACATTAGACCAACAAGCCATGTTTGAAATATCATGTTTTGTACAAAAGAGTGTTTGGTGAGGAATAGCAGAGAGATACTTTAGAAGCTGATATGTTTGGATGAATTAAACCGTAGCTGATGTCTTCCTTTGAGAAAATTGTTTTCACTTGTTCTCCCTCCCTCCAAGAAAGCATAACCAGAGAAAGACTGTTACACTACGGAATGTGACTGTCTAGGTAGACACAAATGTCCCACTGAAATACTCTCCATCCCCTAGCTGTGGGTTCTCTCACAAACCTTTCTCGCAAGAGTAGATTCTGCTCCTGTTATTGAAACACTGGGGATTTGGTCTACATCCTGCTGTTCACCACACAGAAAGCCAGTCACTGAGATGAGTATTGCCAGGGAAGACGGCTTTAATCCAGTGCCACAGCCAAGGACATGGAAGATAGGTCTCAAATCCATCTCCATGACCAACTAAAATTAGGAGTGTATATAGCAGAGAAGAAATGTAACCATGTATGGAAAAACAGGAATTTGGTGGGGGGTGGGGGTGGCGGGGGTGGGCAGGAAAGGAAGAGAAGCTGATCAATGGGAAGCAGGTGGTCGGTTAGGCAATCATGAAGGGTGAGGGGTCTGGTGTCTTATTGTCCAGACGCAGTGATTTCAGTAAGTTTCAGCTCCTTGATACTATCTGAAAGGGCTGATGGTTGGTTTCCAGAGAAAGGAACTCAGATAAGACAAATGTAGCTTTCTCAAGTTTTAAGACTGGGAGCGCCAATTTCTATGTTTATTCAAAGAAACCATAAACATTAGTTCTATGGGACAATTGGGCCAGTTTCACTCCCAATGAGTACACAAAGGCCTGCATCAGAGGGTCTCTGAGGTCCTTTCAGATCTAAGGTCTCTGGTTCCATTATTTAACAAGATCTCCTTGCTCTTCTGTTAAACTTTAAAGGCAGTAGTCATCTGCTTTTACATTTGATCAAATTGGATCCTTTTTAATGGAATGGCATGGCAGAGTTCCTTTTAAATGTATAAGAGCTTTGCTATTTAATCGATTCCTCAATCACTTTTTTAAAAGAATATGTCTTTGACTCTACCTCTGCTTCCTGATGGTAGGCTTTCTCTAAGTTTTTTTTTTTTATTCCATTACATGGTAGATGAAAGATGGCCACAAATCCTCCCTACTGAGAGGTGAGGTCCATGTCCTCCTCCTGTGGAACTGGGTGGGCTTGTGACTGCTTGGCCAATAAAATACGGCAGCAGTAATGCTGTGCCAGTTTCTGGGTGTTGGCCTTAAAATTTGACAGCTTCTACTTCCTATCTTTAGAATCCTCATCTCCATCATGCCATAGGGAAGCAAAAGCAACCTTATGGAGGGATCCACATACAAA
Organism: Symphalangus syndactylus; assembly: GCF_028878055.3. NCBI lineage: Eukaryota > Metazoa > Chordata > Mammalia > Primates > Hylobatidae > Symphalangus > Symphalangus syndactylus. Next base: position 118,741,590 of record NC_072432.2, on the reverse strand, counting down.
GGAACTTAGGACCCCAGCCAAGCACCCACCCAAATCCAGCACTAACTTGCCAGTCATGGAAGTGAATCCTCCAATCCCATTTCAGACATGTGGGCTAACATCATGGAACAGGAATGAGTCATTCCCACCAACCCCTGACCAAACTACAGATTCATGAATAAATAGTTACACTGAGGCAGTTTGTTACACAGCAATATATACTACTAACAGTAATGACGATAATAAAGATAATAAAGCTAACATTCTGTAAGCATTTATCAAATTATAGATATGGTACAAAGTACTTCACATGATTTATATCATTTAATTTTTGCAACAAAGCAAGGAGGTAGCTACTTTTTTCCCCCTTTATGAAGGAAGAAATTGAAGCTTCACATCGCAAATAACAAGCCCAAATTCACATAGCCAGCAAGTGGCAGAAATAAAGTCACCAACCTAAATCTGCCTTCACTTTTGCTCTGTTCCACTCCCACTGCATCTTGTCCTCTTGGAGATTCATCTCTTGCATGGCAGTATCTATTGCTTCTCTGCAAATGAGGTCCACATGGGTTTTGACAGTCCTGGCTTCTCACAAGCTCCCATCTGATCTCCATAAGAACATGGATAAATGTCTCCTTGGATCTCCCACCCCTGTGCTGCCTCCACACCTTGTTGTTCTAATCACTATATTGCAATTCATTTGTTTGCCACTACTTCCCTTCTAGGCTTTGGGAGTCTCACAGGAAATGGACTAGGTCTTATTCTCAAAATCTTTAGTACCTCCCACATAGTAGACTCCACATAGTATGTTTATCTACATTATTTTTCTGCTTCCATTGAACTTGTTATGTCCCAGAGCAAATCATTATCTTCATTCTCAGCTGACTCTTCCTTTCTTCTTCCCTATCCTACCAGACCTCACCATTCTCACAGTCCTGCCAGCTCTCTTGCCTTTGAAGACCCCTCTGCTCCTCCAGGCACTGAGTCCTATCGTTCTTCAGAATGTCCCTCACTTCTCCCCTGTCCATTGCATTCCCTACTGGGCTCCCACTGCACTCTATGTGGATTGGTGTCATTTTTCTAGGACTGGCCTTCCTGCTTTCTTCTTATCTCTTCCCATCCATTGTGACCCTTTCTTCACAAAGGCCAGATGCACCTTTTGCTATGGCCTGAATGTTTGCATCTCCCCAAAATTCATATGTTGAAATCCTTACCACCAAGGTGATAGTATTATGAGGTGGGGTCTTCAGGAGGTTATAAAGTCATGGGGACAGAGCCCTTGTGAATGGGATTAATGCCCTTATAAAAGAGATTCCTCGCTCTTCGTACCATGCGAGGACACAGCTAGACAGCACCATCTATGAACCAGAAAACGGGCCCTCAGCAGACACCAAATCAGCTGCTTTGATCTTGGACTTCTCAGCCTCCAGAACTATGAGAAATACATTTCTGTTGTTTGAGATACCCAGTTTATAATATTTTTTGATAGCAGCCCTAACAGACCCAGATGGCTTTTTAATTCATTGCTTGTATCTTATTACTATACTATCGAAACCCTTCAGTGGCCTGTAACCCCAAAATTACATCTAGCTGTTTCGTTTTGTTAATTGGGATGGTTTCAACAACAAGTAATAGAAAATCCAACTCACATTGGTTTAAAAAAAGAAATACAGGATTCATATAAGGGCCATCCAGAAGTAGGATCGATGGCTCAGGGCTGTGAAAGATCTAACTTCTTTCCATCTCTCCAGCATTGGCTTCATGCTAAGGCTGGTCTTTCCCATGATTTAAGTTGCCTAACAGTGAAATCAAGGGCTTCATGCTTCCCCAGTAACTCCCAGTGAAAGATGTAGTCCCTGTGTGTAGGTGGGTGGGTGGATGGGTGTGTGTGTTTCCAAAGATAAAAAAAAAAAAAACTTTCCCAAAATCATCTAGTAGACCTTTCCTTTCAGTTCTTTATTGGGCTAAAGTTTCTGTCAGTACAATAAGGGTTTGGCGCTTGCTTGTTGCGCATGTCTGATGTGAATTGGCTGCAGTTCTGTTTCCTATCATCTAATTCTAGGGCCCATATTGAAGGAAAACTCTTATCTAGGACATTGCCAGACCCATCCCTGGGCTCATTTTCATTAGCCAAAGTAAGTCCACAGCAAGATGGGCATCAACGAGGTCCACGGGAAAGACAGTAAGTATTATGAAGACTCACAGATCTACCTACATTGGGCTCATGGACCCATTCCTGAACTTGCTATCAGCAGTGGGTGGATATTATCCCTACACCAATCAGGCATACCCCTTAAGCTAAAGTCTGGTCTCCAAGAAGGTTTTCTGTAACCCAGTTGGAAAAAGGAAGCTGAAGACTTAATCACTTAACCACTTAACCAAGTGTCCAATATACTTGGCATTCAAGGTCTTTCATGTTTTTTTTTCCCAACCCAAAGATCCAGTCTTCTCTCTTTCTGCTCTCCCACTCATCCATGAATACCTTCTTCTAGAGACAAACATTCCTGACCTTTGCTGACATTGGTTCTCACAGCCCGGCCTTCCATCCTGGCTACACCCTATCTCTTTCTAGAAATATCTCCCCTATCACTCCCATCCACTGACATTACTTTTCCTCTGACTTCAAACACCACTTATTCACATAGACTCATAAAATGTGACACATTCAAGGACCTTAAAAATAACTTAGTTCAGGCCGGGCGCAGTGGCTCATGCCTGAAATCCCAGCACTTTGGGAGCTGAGGTGGGCAGATCACCTGAGGTCAGGAGTTCGAGACCAGCCTGACCTATATAATGAAACCCCGTCTCTAACAAAAATTACAAAAATTAGCCCGGTGTGATGGTGCACGCCTATAGTCCCAGGTACTAGGGAGGCTGAGGTGGGAGGATCACTTGAGCCCAGGAGGCAGAAGTTGCAGTGAGCCGAGATTGCACCACTGCACTTCAGCCTGGGCAACAGAGTGAGGCCCTGACTCAAAATAAATAAGTAGCTTAGTTCAGCATTCCCTAAACAGGAGACACGCCAATCCTTTAAGATGGTTTGTGTCTCCCTGCTAAAAAAAAACAGTGGTAGAAAAAGTAGGTCAGACACTGTCTATAAGTGTTACAGTCTCTTAATTATTAACAATGTCCATTAGCATACTAGAATTTCTGGAAAGTTTTTAGGAAATTATTATGATTAAGAAATAATTGTCATAGTTACTAAATACATTATATAATAAATACACTTAAAATATAATGTATAATATGTAATATAAAATATATCATAAAATTATGATTAAGAAATTAATAGTTAAGAAATTAAACTTTAAATTGACATTTTACAAATATATTTGTCACTGATTACTGTCCTGCACAACTAGTAAGTATTCCCTGTTACTTAGGAAAATGCTGATGTAGGCCAAAGCCTTCATTTCATAAATTACATTCCTGAGATACAGATAGGTCTAGTGACTTGTGTCAGGTCACACAGCACCTGTGGTGGAAGATCCAGGTTTGGAGGTAAAACTCAGTTTGAGGACTGTCTTTTAAGTAGGTGTTTTAAGGTAGATTAACCACAAAACATTAGAAATAATTGATGTCCTCGGCTGGGCATGGTGGCTCACGCCTGTAATCCCAGCACTTTGGGAGGCCGAGACAGGTGGATCACAAGGTCAGGAGATCGAGACCATCCTGGCTAACCCAGTGAAACCCTGTATCTACTAAAAATACAAAAAAAAAAAAAAATTAGCCGGGCGTGGTGGCGGGCACCTGTAGTCCCAGCTACTCAGGAGGCTGAGGCAAGATAATTACTTGAACCCAGGAGGAAGAGCTTGCAGTGAGCCAAGATCGTGCCACTGCACTCCAGACTGGGCGACAGAGCGAGACTCCGTCTCAAAAAAAAAAAAAAAAAGAAATATTGATGTCCTTGTGTTAAATGAGGATCATAATAATATCCACTTATCAGTGTTGTTAAAGGATTAAATAAGATAATGTGTAAAAGCATTTTATTTGATTTATAATTCAATAGAAATAAACTATTATTGCATTTGGAGAGTTAGAACTACAACTCAAATCTCCAGGCTCCCTGTCCAGTGCTCCCTGTCCTACACCATCCTGGCTCTCAACCTTTCTTATTCTGTTGGTCATTTAATTATTTCGCTACCTTTTAGTCATTTGGCCATTTCTAGTCTGTGCGCCTATGTCGCCATCAAGACTAGGTGGGCGCAGTAGCTCTTGCCTGTAATCCCAGCACTTTGGGAGGCCAAAGCAGCGGATCACTTGAGATCAGGAGTTCAAGACCAGCCTGGCCAACATGGCGAAACTCCGTCTCTACTAAAAATATAGAAGTTAGCCAGGTGTGGTGGTACGTGCCTGTGATCCCAGCTACTTGGGAGGCTGAGGCAGAAGAATTGCTTGAACCTGGGAGGCGGAGGTTGCAATGAGCCAAGGTCACGCCACTGCACTCCAGCCTGAGCAACAGAGCAAGACTCTGTCTCAATAAAAAAAAAAAAAAAAAAGAATGTAAGTTCTTTCAAGACAGTAATACATCTTCTACATCCACTGTTTCTTCACAGCACCAAGCACAATATTGAATATAAAGTATTTGAAAAACACTCAATAAATTAAATTAAATTTTCCTCTAAAGCCAACTGGAAAATAGTATTCAGTATAGAGTAAAAAATTTTTCAGAAACGTACTAATTTCTTAGTCTCTACCTGAATACTAAGAAAGAATTGAAGACAATTCAGTGCCCTAAAAGAAGTATACTATTTACTGAAAAGTTACAAGATCTCTAAATTTGGAAAGGACAGCTTTATTCCCGAGAAGAGTTGCAATCTGCAGCTGGGAAGCAGAGCCACTGGCTGAGATAGAGAAGGGAAGGGTGGGACAGGAGTTTTATGCTAAACACGCTGGCTAAACATACATAAAGGGGGTTACCTACATGCGTGATAAGCAAATTTACATGTTACATAAATCCCATGTTCACACAGGGGTGGAGACTTAACATTAAAATGCAGGAAAATTAGGCTCTATAGGCTCTATACATTAAAAGGTGACACTCAGGACACAAAGGCACTACGTGTGCAGCCTCTGTAAACCAGTCAGAACCAGTTCATGGTCAATGGTCATTTGTAAGGGAAGAATGCTTTGTGAAACTGGTTATTTGCCATGTCAAAAGTCACAAAAAGGGATGGGAGTTGGGCCACAGTATCAGGTGGTGTGCTGAAGTCTGTGGAGGAGTGAGTCTTATTTCTTTTCCAGGGCTGGTTTCTATTTAACTCTTAGGAAAAAAAAGAAAAGAAAAGAAAAGAAAAGTATAGTGAAGAAGGGGGTGTACTGAGGCGTGACCAACTTGCCATCCTGTCACTGCCTGGAAATTTAGTTTTTAAAGTTTTTCTGGAGTCCCCTTGGCCAAGAGGGGTCTGTTCCACCAGTCCAGGGGGCACTTAGGATTTTATTTTAATTTCACAATATTCATGCAGAGGGAGTTTCAAAGAAAATGAGATAGATAATTTAAAAGTTTGACCTGTGAAAGGAAGGTTTAGGAATATGAGAGTTTTTTTAGTTCTCATTATGAAAAATTCTAATTGTGTTTCATAATGACAAGTCCTTGCAAAGTTAAGTTTCTATGCACAGCTTCAAAACACTTTAAACGAAAATACATGGGCATATATATATGTTCTATTTAAACAAATATACATGGGCACATACATGTTCTTTTACTAGTGCTAACAATTACAAATTCTGGGGAGACTTAAAAATTGGCCTTTATGATTTTTTAAATGGGTGGAACATTTAGATTATCTGTAGTCCTAGAACTTCTTGTGTTTAAATCATCAGTTTCCAAAATAAGTGGAAAATGTTTCAAAATCTATAGAGAAGAGCCCTCACATTCCCAAGATTTTTTTCTTTAATAGTCTATTATTAATGCTTGTAACAGCAAATAATTGCCATTACTATTGCAGGATTAAAATTCTACCTGCTTGTATCCCTCAACAGACACTAATGGATAAATTGTTTTGTTTCGGTTTTTGTTTGTTTTTGAGACAGGGTCTTACTCTGTCACCCAGGCTGGAGTGCAGTGGCACAATCTCTGCTCACTACAACTTCTATTTCCCAGGCTCAAGCAATCCTCCCACATAGCTGGGACCACAGGTGTGCACCACCATGCCCGGCTAATTTTGGTATTTTTTGTAGAGAGAGGTTTCGCCATGTTGCCCAGGTTGGTCTTGAATTCCTGAGCTCAAGCAATCCACCCACCTCAGCTTCCCAAAGTGCTGGGATTACAGGCATGAGCCACCATGCCCAGCTCTGAAATTCTTTTTCGAAGCTAAATTTAAAAATTACCTTTATTCTACTTCTTTGTTTTATATCTCCCTTTATGCAATTCATTAATATATCCAGGTAAATGGATTCATGAAACATTAATGAATGGCATGTTTCCTACAGCCTTTAAAAATTCTGGAAATATTTTAAATATAAGACATGAATTTTTGCCAAAGTTATATTTAAAAGTTTAATTAGTTGAAATACAATTTAATCACATGTATCAGTCAGGATAAGCTAAGTTATGCTACACTAACAAACCTCTCCTAAATCTCAGAAAGCAGCCATTCATTTCTTGTTCTCACTATGCATCCAACATGGGTGGTAGGTGGCTCTGTTCATCTTAATCACCCAGGACTCAATCTGATGGAGGCTCCATTTCAACATGTGCTTCCACACTCACCGTATGAGTGAATGGGCAAGCTGTAGTGACTTATACTGGCAATTAAATGCTTCCGCCCTTGGCAAAAATGTACATCACTTCTACTTCCATTTCATTGACTAAAAACAATCTAATCATGTCCAGGTAAATCCTATCAAATTTTTGTTGTTGTTGTTTGATTCTTTCTGGCTTAAATTCTACTCCTGCATTGTCCAATACATCAGTCACTAGCCACATGTGGCTAATGAACTCTTGAAATGTGCTAGTCCCAATTGCAATAAGTAAAAAACGCACACTGTATTTCTAAGACTTACTACAAATAGGAATGCAAAATATTTCATTAATCTTTTTTTCATATTGATTACACATTGAAATAATATTTTAGACATACTGGGACAAATAAAATATATTAAAATTAATTTCACGTTTCATTTTACTTTCATGTCACTATCAGGAAATATAAAATGTGCTTCACATCGTCTTTCTGTTGGAGAGTTTTCTGGCTTATTCAGGATTTTGTCGGTCAGTTCAAGGGTCTGCTCTTCCCCTTCTCTCATGGACCAACTCCAGGTAGACTAAGTCTGCAAGGAATTCAGAGTGAGGGGCTTATCGGGCACAGGCTGTCCTCTGTTCTCTTCTGTTATCCATGGAGATGTACTTCATCCCACCTAGTCTTTCATGGGCAGCCTCTAGACTCAATGCATCCTCAGCTGAGGTCAGTACTTCTAGCAAGATTTTCAACTTAAGAGTCCATGCCTGAGCACTGACAAGATCGTCTCGATGAGACAGAGGGGCTCTGTGAGTCTTCTGTCCATTTCAGGTCCATTTGCCTTTCTCAACAATTGATGGCCCATTGTTCTCTTACTGTAGTGGACACAGCACTTCTTTACAACATTGACAATCTCCTGGAGCAACTCCCTCAAACCTATGTGCATTTTATTTATTGCAATAAAATATATATATAATTTACTATTTTAGCCATTTTTAAGTGAACAGTTCTGTGGCATTAGATACATTTACACTGTTGTACAACCACCACCACCACACACCTCCAGAACTCTTTCATCATGCCAAACTGAAACTCTGTACCCGTTAACTACATGCATTTGTTGCCTTTTGGAGACAGGGTCTCACTCTGTCGCCCAGGCTGGAGTGCAGTGATGCAATCTTGGCTCACTGCAACCTCTTCCTCCAGGGCTCAAGCAATCCTTCCATCTCAGTTTCCTGAGCAGCTGGGACTACAGGTGCACACCACCGCAACTGCCTAATTTTTGTATGTTTTGTAGAGATGGGGTTTTGCCATGTTGCCTAGGCTGGCTTGAACTCCTGAGCTCAAGCAGTCTGCCTGCCTCAGCCTCCAAAAGTGCTGGGATTATAGGCATAAGCGACCATACCCAACCAACAATGGGCATTTTATTATTTTTTGAGACAGAGTCTCACTCTCTCGCTGAGGCTGGAGTGCAGTGGCATGATCTCAGCTCACTGCAACCTCCTCCTCCTGGGTTCAAGTGATACTCCTGCCTCAGCCTCCTGAGTAACTGGGACTACAGGCGTGTGCCACCATGCCTGGCTAATTTTTTTTATTTTTAGTAGAGACAGGGTTTCACCATGTTGGCCAGGCTGGTCTCGAAATCCTGACCACAGGTGATCTGCCTGCCTCAGCCTCCCAAAGTGCTGGGATTACAGAGTGAGCTGCCACACCCAGCCATAATGTGCATTTATATTTTTTTATTTTTTTTATTTATTTATGTTTTTCTTTTGAGACAGAGTGTTGCTCTGTCACCCAGGCTGGAGTGCAGTGGCGCAATCTTGGCTCACTGCAAGCTCCGCCTCCTGAGTTCATGCCATTCTCCTGCCTCAGCCTCTCCGAGTAGCTGGGACTATAGGCGCCCGCCACCACACCCAGCTAATTTTTTGTATTTTTAGTAGAGACAGGGTTTCACCATGGTCTCGATCTCCTGACCTCATGATCTGCCCGCCTCAGCCTCCCAAAGTGCTGGGATTACAAGCGTGAGCCACCGTGCCCGGCCGCATTTTAAATATCATCTCTTCCTCGCCCCAGTGGAACTCAATTCAGGGCTAGGCCATTGGCTTTTTCTTTCAGAAGGCACACCAGGGATTCAATCTACTCTCAGTTCTTCTCTAAAAACTTCTCTTCCTCAAGATCTGTGAAGGAAAACTGGCTAAGCCAATACTTCGGGCCTGTAGTTTGTAAATAGTGTGTCCATATAATTTTTTATCCAAACTTTTAAGAGTAAAGAGGGATGCTTGTAGTAACTATATTAGCAGGGACAGCAAACAAACTTGGGCCATCCTAAACAAATTGAGATATATGAGAACCCTATTTATTAATAAGCAGTTCTCAAAGTGCAGACTGGGGACTCCCAGGGGTTCCTGAGGCTCCCTTTGGAGGTCCATGCTATGGTTCGAATGTTTGTCCTATCCAAAACTGATGTTGAAATTTAATTGCCATTGTAACAGTATTTAAGACATGGGACCTTGGAGAGGTGATTAGTCCATGAGGACTCTACCCTCATAAGAAGGATTAATACCTTTATAAAGAGGCAAGTTCAGTTCAGTCCCGTTTGCCTCTTTGCTTGTTGGCCTTTCACCATGGGACAATACATCAAGAAGGCCCTCAGCAGATGCCTGTACCTTGACCTTGGACTTAACAGCCTCCAGAACAGTAAGAAAATAAATTTCTGTTTATTATAAATTACCCAGTCCAGGTATTCTGCTATAGTAGCACAACATATACTGTAATAGTCCACAATGTCAAAACTACTTTTATAATACAAAGATAATATTTGCCTTTTTCACTTTCATTTCCTCAGAAGCATGCAATAGATGTTTCCAGAGACCACATGACATATGAGGTCATTACTCTGGTACCTAAAAGAATATATGTTTTGTTTTCTTGAGTTTTTTAGAATGTTTCAAGGTCATAGGTTTACTGTATGAACAAATATGTTTTCAGACATTAACTCTTTTTCTCAGGGCTTCAAATGAAATTTTACCAGCTACCTTTGGCTATATCTGTTATAATCTCTCATTATTGTCCAAGAAATCATTATTTTGAAATTCCAAAATCATTATTTTGAAATGCTCATGTGAAAATTTAAGAAAATATATTTTGTTGTCTTTTGCAATTTTATTTTTTAAATTCATCACTTTTAATTTCTAATAAAGTAAATACCTATATATAACCTACGCTACCACCTCCTCCACCCAAAAAAATCATGGGTCCTCAATAGTTTTTAAAAGCATAAATGAGTCTTGAAACCACAAAGTTTTAAAACTGCTGTTAGATATATTTTATGCTTAGTCCTTGGTATACAAAAAGACTTTAATTCTCTCAAAAAAAAAAAAAAATACCTCTTACAGTGAAACAAACCTTAGCTTTCAAGACCATCTGCTCTTCCAGGGGCTTTAAGAGTTTATCTTGTGTGGCAAAGACCAAGAATTTGATTCTGTGTTCAGCAGTTCACTTTCCCTAGTGATGCCTTTTTAATAGTAAAGGGGCTGAGGGAATAAATTGACTTGGAGAGAATTAAAAATCATTGTTTAATAGTTCAAAATATTATCCTTACACATCTATAAATCACATTGTGATAGAAAGATGGTATTTGACCAGGACCCGCAGTTCAGAACACCCAAAGTCTGCATTGTCACTGTTAGCATTTTGAAATGGTCAAAAGATATGTGAATTCAGAATACAGCCTGAGAAATGAACACTTCTAACCGGAAACTTGCCTTCAAACCTCCATAAAGAACCCTAGCCCTGGTAAAGTGAGTTAAGCCACATGCTGCCTGACTGCTATAAGGATTCCTTACTACAAGAGAGCAAATACTTAACCCTATCCTCTTTAGAGGCAAATAAATATGAGGATCCTCACTTTGGGATCCACATATCTCAGTGGTAGAGAAGCTGAAAGTTTTCTGACATGGTTACATTTCTGGTATATACACTTCATTATTTCTAGGTTAAAAAAATAATTCCAAGATAAAGTTAATTTTAAGAAAAAGAAAGGAGGTGGGGAGTAAGGCAGAGCATCATTTGCTCAAGTAAAGTTTACGTTGCCCCAACTAATGTTCCTTTCCATAGTAATCTTGCCCAACATTAATACTGGGGTAACCCAACCTTAGCAGTACTCCAACGCTCTACCACTGTAGTGGTGGTGGAGGTGCTTTACCTCTCTAGGTCAAGAGGCTAGCAAAGCTCTCCATTCACTCCTAGACAGTAGCCAACTCAGCCTACTCAGTCCCCGAGACAGTAAGTACCAAGCCTGCCAGGATCTCAGCACCTCCTAATAGCCGATGGGATCTGGAATCAGCTAGCAAGCCTATTAGTAACATGTCCCAGGAGGGCTCTAAGGCCTCTATTGGATTTGGCTTTAACCAATCAACCAATCCAAATGGGCTTCAGTGAGACCATCTGACTCCTTAGCTCCTGGCAGTGAATCATGCCAGTGCCAGGAGATAGTCTGAAAGATCCTTTTAAATAACAAAGTGAGATCAGTCAGTCCTCACAATTCCACTGCCATTGGAACATTGTCATTTGAAAGACTGGGATATCCTTAGAATAAGCTAAAATTAAGTCAGCTTCCTCAGTCCAAGCCACATTTGATCTTGGTTAATTCCCTTCCCCTCCCAGACCACCATTTTGGACCCCAAATTCCTCACTGCATAAGTGCATGTGATCTAGTCTTTTGCTTCCTCATATTCACTCAGCCTCCAGTATTCCCCAGTCCTTGACCCTGCAGAGAAACCTCACTGCAGTCACTGTGCCTCTTCTCTTGGCACCGCTGGCTGCCTCAGCCCCTCAGCATCAGCATTGGCTATAGTATGACCTCCATCACACCTGCCACACATGACAAGAACCGCAAAAGCTCCAGTCCCCAGGTTCAACCTGTCTAGACACATAGAGACTCTGGCTCCCCACCCCATCTACTTCCAGACTCAGATGTAGCACTGTACCACTGGGCATCAGTCTGCCTCCCCAGAAGTCAGTTGAGGGGGACAGTCAACAAAACATTGAGACAGGGATGAACCCTCAACAAGAGTCAGGATGAGGAGAGGATCCAGTGAATGAGTTTCCCTCCGTTTTTCCCAATAACAAAAAATGTTCTGAGACACAGTGCTTGGGATAGCCTGTGCAAAGGGGGGCCATATAGCTAAGTAGCTTGCTTCCTTTCCTCTTTTCCTGCCTTACCTCCCTATTTTCCTCACTCTTACAGCCCTGGGATTGCACACCTCTGTGCCCACTTCCCAAGTAAGGCATTACTGCATAAGCTTTGCTTTGAGTTCTGTTTTCTGGGAAGTCTAGGCTAAGATATTAGAATCATGATATAATTTAGATGTGGATAGATTTCAATCAATTGTTCTTCTCAAGGGATAGATAGAAGATGTTGATGGGAAGGTGTTTGAAGCCACACTTGGTGCACCTAGAGCAAGAGGAGGTCAAAGAACAATGAGAAGTTTTGGAATAGTGTTCATCTGGCAGCTGTTGGTCTGGCCTCTTGTAAATGCAAATATGCTGGGACTCCTCTTATTTCCATTGTTCAATCCCACATTTTGTCTGGTCTTTGACTGCTCTCTGACTGCTCTCCTGCCTCTCTTGACTCATGCAGTTTGTCTCACATTTACTGGCTCTTGCGGTCTCCAGATTTGCCTTGCACCCGTGCCCTATGTTGCTCAGATTGACTTTCTCGGGCTTCTGGCTTCTCTTCCTCACCTGTGGCCCCATGTTCTGGCATGGGACAGCCCTGACCCACTCCAGATGCTCAGCCAGCCAGCTCCATACATCTCAGCATGTGGCCATAATATCCTGTGCCCTTGAGTAGAAAAGAAATCTCTAGCCTGTGTCATAATGTGGGGAAAATTTTAATGAGATGATACTATAGGGAATGCAACTACTCCCCTATGCACATATTAGTTTCATACTGAAATAGGAGGGCCAGGTTAGAAAAACTAAACTCTTAAGTTAATGCCAATTGGATACTATGTTCTGGGTTAAAATTTTGTCAGTACACATGAACTATTTGGAAGGGAGAAGAGACTCAATCCTGTGAATCAATAGAATTTTCGTAACATTTGTGCCTACGTAGTTTTTCACCAAAAATTTATCAAACAGGCACATTTTAAATGAAATGCAGTAATTGCAATTGGTTTCGGGTTAATCAACCAAAGATAGCAGTATATTTGGGGAACAAATTGCTAGCTAGACATTGATCTGACTTAAGAGTATTAAAATTGGGGTAAATATTTTTTTTTTTTCTAAGACAGTCTCACTCTGTCACCCAGGCTGGAGTGCAGTGGCACAATCTCGTCTCACTGCAACCTCCACCTCCTGGGTTCAAGCTATTCTCCTGCCTCAGCCTCCTGAGTAGCTGGGATTACAGGCTCACGCCACCACACCCAGCTAATTTTTGTATTTTTAATAGAGACAGGTTTTCGCCATGTTGGTCAGGTTGGTCTCAAACTGCTGACCTCATGATCCGCCTGCCTCAGCCTCCCAAAGTGCTGGGATTACAGGCGTGAGCCACTGTACCTGGCCGAAAGATTTTTTTTTTTTTAAGGGTACAGGAAGTGAAGGTGAAAAGACTGAAGTGTAGTGACTGCTGAGTGACCAAACCTGGCCTTGATCCAGGCATCATGTCTCCCAGGGTAGAGGGTGGGGTTGGTGAAGCCAAAGGCAGGTTAATTTTTGGGGTCAAAGGACATTTGTGTTGTCCCTGGGCTTCTGGGTCATCTCAGCCTATGATGTTCTGTCAGCCACCAAACATGGGACATGAAAATGGATTTGTTCAAGTGATTCCAAGCCTTGGCACCTTTTTAAATGAGCAAGTGACACAGTGCCAGGCAAGACTCAACCTCTGCAAATGAATTAATTAGACTTTCAAAAAGAGCAAGTAGGCTCGCAGTGGTGTTTTATTACACAGTTTTCTAAGCGGTAATTGAAAAAGAAGCACTTGCTTTTAAATTCCCTCCTTGAGGTGTTAATTGTAGCAGGGAGGGTCTGGGGAGACAGAGAACCCTCTGTAAAGTGCATCGCTTCCTCGCTCAGGACCTGATGGGTACAGAGACTTTTATGCTTGTTTTGGGAAATTGAAGGAGAAGAGCAGGTCACAAGGCTGGCCGTGGGAGATCCAGCCATTGCTGTAATAGAGAAATTTTAAACATGCTCCTACAGTGCTCTGCTTCCAAACTACTATAGATCAGAAGGTTAATATGAATCAAATTTTTAAAAAGCACTGGACTTGATCCTGCCATTGCCGTCTGGGTAGCCTGCCACCTGTCTTCCAGTTCTCTCCTTTCTCCCTTTCCTTCCATCAAGAAAACCTAGTCTCTGGGCTACTGTTCAACCCAATGCTTCAAGTTCCTTAAGATTTGCTGAGTAGCTACGACATATGAGCCATTCAAGAGCTACAGCAGTGAATAGGATAGTCTGTCCTCCTAGAAGATGTAATAAGGGGAAGACAGGCATATGCCTTGAGTCTGAACAGATTCACGGCCCCCGTGGTATAAGAAATAAGAAAATGCAGTGGAAGTGATAAACCACGGAAGATGAAAGAGTTATGCATGTCACTTTTGGCCCACCTAGGGTTAGGGTCAGAGTTGAAAGTTATGAAGAAATCATCCAATCAAATCCCTTCACTAATGCTGGCCAGACACGGTGGCTCATGCCTGTAATCCCAGCACTTTGGGAGGCTGAGGCAGATGGATCACCTTAGGTCAGGAGTTTGAGATCAGCCTGGCCAACATGGCAAAATCCCATCCTACTAAAAATACAAAAAATAGCCAGGCATGGTGGCTGGCGCCTGTAATCCCAGCTACTTGGAAGGCTGAGGCAGGAGAATCACTTGAACTTGGGAGGCAGAGGTTGCAGTGAGCTGAGATCTCGTGCCATTGCACTCCAGCTTGGGCAAGACCCTGTCTCAAAAAAAAAAAAAAAAAAAAAAAAAAAAGGCCGGGCACAGTGGCTCACGCCTGTAATCCCAGCACTTTGGGAGGCCAAGGCGGGTGGATCATCTGAGGTCAGGAGTTTGAGACCAGCCTGGCCAACATGGTGAAACCCGTCTCTACTAAAAATACAAACATTAGCCAGGTGTGGTGGCAGGCGCCTGTAATCCCAGCTACTCGGGAGGCTGAGACAGGAGAATTGCTTGAACCCGGGAGGCAGAGGTTGCAGTGAGCCAAGATCACATCATTGCACTCTAGCCTGGGGGACAAGAACGAGACTTTGTCTCAACAACAACAAAAAAATCCCAAATCCCTTCACTAATGCTGTCGTGTCCCTGGACACCTGGGATTGCAATTATGTAAGATCAGTAAGAGCATAGGTCCTGGTGCCAGGTGACATTTTGAGTCATGGCTCTACCACGTGACCATGAGCAAATTACTTACCCCTTTTCTGTGTCCCAGGGTCCTCATCTGTAAAATGGGGATGATAATAGTACCCACCTCTTAGGTTTTTCATGAGAACAGAATACATTTATACATGTAAAGCACTTATAATGCAGCCTGGCACATGGGAAATGCTATCTCTATTCAAACTGGCTGAAGGACTGGTAGAGCCTCACAGAGGAGAGGGATGATGGAGAGGGACTCACGGGAGCCTCTAAGGGGTGGCAGAGGACTTTAGGAGACCCAGCATAGGACCAAGCCATGCAGGTGTCCAGTACAACAGGCACACACACATTACCCTGACGATAAGCCCACTCACCACCCAACCTCACTTTTGTACAAGGGAAAAAGAAAAGGAGAAAAAGGAGCCGGGATCAAATGAGAATTTATATCAAAGGCACAGAGGAAAAAAAAATCTGGCAATGGCCATTTATCTGAAAGTAAGTAAGTTTTTTTGCTATGGACACAGGAGAGCTTAAGAGCTAAGTCCAGCTCAGTTGCAGAGAAAAAGGTTCTATTCTGCACAACTGAGTTGGTGGCTGAAATTCATACCCAAGAATCAGATCAATGAAATTGCCCCATGCCTTGCTCACTACATTCCTGCTTTCTGTTTCCGCAGCTGCTTCCTCTGGTCATTGAGGTGTCAGCTCCCGCTGTGCCTCAGCCCTGCTGCTCCCCGGAAGCCCCGCCTTGCAAATCACAAAATGTACCCAGCACTCCCTCACCCAGCCTGGGTTGGCAGTGGCCCCACAGGACACATGGGAATGATGATCTTTAAGTCTCAGATGCTTCATGAATAAAGTGGATGTGATGGTGCCAAATCTGATTGAAAAGTGGGGAATCAGCTGACCTTTCCCAGGGATTAAAGCATCACCTGCTGTGCACGGGTTTTGTGATACATTAAGGCAGTAGCGCATGTATGGTACCAGGAGTAACATTTATGTTATTTTAAATAACAAAATAAGTGCTCAGGAAACAAATTATGTTGTAATAATTATTTTGTTCTTTGGGTTCTAAGATCTCTGATGTTGCAAAATACATATACGCGTGGGTTTCTATGAGGGCACTTCCATGGAAATGAATGTAGAGTTGTACATAGGAAAGCTGGGAGGAAAGCTGGGAGAGATGGGGGCAGCTAGAAATTATTCTAGCTAAACATAAGAACAGCCTGGAAGACCAGACACGGTGGCTCACGCCTGTAATCCCAGTGTTTTAGGGGTCTGAGGAAGGAGGATTGCTTAAGCCCAGGAGTTTGAGGCTGCAGTGAGCCATAATCATGCCACTGCACTCCAGCCTGAGCAACAGAGCAAGAATCTAACAGTAAAAATAACAAATAAAAAAAACTGCCTGCATGAAGTTTCAAAAAATCCCATTGTCCAGGGCACTCCACGACAATTACATCAGAATTTCTAGGGATAGGCTGCAAACATGAATAATTTTTTAACCCCCCAGGTGATTCCAATGTGCTGACAAGGTTAGGACCCAGCTCTGCAGTTTAGATCTTTGCTTCTCAAAATGTGATCGTGGACAAGCAGCATCAGCAGCCCACGGAGGGTGTTTGTTAGAAATGTGAAGTCTAATTTACATTCTCACCAACTACCTATTGGGTACTACGCTTACTACCTGGGTGACAGATCCATACCCCAAACCTCAGCATCACACAATATACCTGTGTAGCAAACCTGCACATGAACCCCCTGTATCTAAAAGTTGAAATTATTTTAAAAATAAATAAATAAGAAATGCAAAAATCTCGGGTGTCAACCCAGATCTACTAAATCAGATCTGCCTGGGAACAAGTTCCCATCCTACTAGGTTTTTCGTGAGGACGAAATGAGCCTATGCATGTCAAGGACTGTTGCAGATATGACCCTGCTGGGACATGGGAACTGTACTCTCTGTGGCTGGCTAAGCTTTGGTGATCCCTGGGCCTCGGTTTCCTCTCTGATAAAACAGGATGCTGAGCTAGACGATCACAGCCCTGGCATCTGATCAGTCTGTGGCCTTCTGCCCAAAGCAGCCCCTGATAAGCCATGGTCCCTCCCCCACCCCCGGCCCTGGCTGGGATCCCCAGGGTGTCCTGCTGAGGAGTCCAACCCAGGAGCGACTGAATCTGGCAAGAGCTAAAAATTAATTCCCTTCAAATCAATAATTTGCAATTAAGCACAGAAGACACTAAGGCCAAGGGGGGCCAGCTTCTGGAGAGAGGACAGCTGAGCACTTCAAGCCTTTGGAAATGAGAAGGGGGGGATGCCCAACCAGTTCCAAGCAAACAAATGAACATTCGGTTCCATTGTTTGTGAGGAAGCAGAGGGACTTAAGTGGTA
The DNA here is from genome assembly GCF_028878055.3 of Symphalangus syndactylus. Taxonomy (NCBI): domain Eukaryota; kingdom Metazoa; phylum Chordata; class Mammalia; order Primates; family Hylobatidae; genus Symphalangus; species Symphalangus syndactylus. The sequence goes on along the minus strand of NC_072432.2, from coordinate 118,724,187 downwards.
CTTGAAGAGTGGGGGGGGGGAAAAAAATCAAGAGATTATATCAGCAGGACTCAAAGCCAGGAGCTAATTTACTCTCAGCAGCCCTCTTTGCTCACACACTTCCCGTGGCTCGGTGCCCCCACTCCGCCATGCTGGGGCCCTCTGAAGCCTTTACAACAGGGCTTCACAGTTTGCTGGCTTCAGGCAGCACCCAGCTCATGAAAGAATTGGAAGCCTGCCTGGGTCCCCGCCCCATCCTCAGCAGCAAGTGTCAGACCAGACTGGGTGAGCGCCAGGCAGGCAGTGCCAATGGGGAGTGCAGATATGACAGAAGCAGAAGCTCAATGGAGCCAGGATGGAGAGAAGGTTGCTGCTCCACAGTGATCGCTGCAATCTGGGGCCCAAGCCATCCCATAGATCTCCAGAAATGTGCAGGAATATATAGAAATTCTTGAAACAAAATGGAAATGTGTTTAATTTTAGAAGTAAATGGATGCCATGCAGCCCTGGGAGGTGGAAGAGGCAAAAATACAGTATAAAGAACCACAGTTCTGAAAAGACAGGAAATTCAATGTACAGAGATTGTGAAACCAAATGCTGCTTTTTTTGAGTTTCCACAAACCACAGTAAAACAAGGAAGGGAATGCCATTTTTTCCTCCCATAACAATTTAAAAATGACTTGCCTATGAGTCCTTAATAAGTCAAAGCTAAACTCCTTGCCAGAAAGGACAGGGAAGGGAATGATACCTATTGAAGACCTACTGTGCGCTGGTGTCTGGGGCTTTAAAACAGCATCTCATCTGGTCCTCACAGTCCCATCTGGAGGTAGATTTTAGTATTGCCTTCATTTTACCTGGGAAGAAATTGCCCAGGATTGATGGCTCAAATCTGAAATAGGAATTGAGCTCCACTCTATAGAAAACACTCATCTGAAACATGAAGAAAGACACAAAAAACTACAAGACACCACTCCTACTTATGCTGTAGTTGGGAAAGCAAAATTCCTAAAGCAAAAAAGGTAACATCATCTGGCAAGTGCCACATGGGTAGAGCTGAAAAGAACAGTGGCATAAGCGTGAATAGGGAGAGATCAGCCAGGACTTGAGTGGACAGAAAGACACAGTGCACATTAGGGTTGAGGGGACCTTGAAAGAAAACATGGTTTGAAGGGTGAAGGGGAGGAGAAACATGCCAAGTGAAGGTAGCAGCTGGAACAAAGCCACGGGAATGAGGGTAAACTGGATCTGTTAGATGGTATGAAGACCATTCATGATGCATTTTTCTTTGAGGATGTTGTGATAACCTGGAATAAAAAGAATTGGCCCTATAAAGTTGTTGTCCAAATCTTTTTAATTGTGAAAGGAATTCTAAACCTAGCATATAATAAGGAAACAGAACTATTCAGTCATTTGACAATTATTTGCTTGTCTTGGGCCAAGACTCTAGGGCACAGCTGCTGGCTTGGCACGTTGTTAAGAGCTCAACCTCCTGCAGAAAACATGGAACCAGGTTCCAGTCTCTTAATAGGTGATACAGAACTACAGACTGAGACTCCCACCCACCTATAACTATGTCAGATCATGGTGTGCTGTACTGTTCTCCTAAATGTAGAGCTAGGCTCTGGGGAAGGTTTCAAGCATCTCATTCTAGTCCACTGGAGTTATTTCTGTGAGCACCCCTGGAGAAGAGCCAGATGTACCACAAGTCAACTTTACATACTGGCCAAACCCAAGTCATTATCCGAAGAGAAAAGAAGCAAGAGGAACCAGGAAGCAGCTGAAACACTCTATGGGAGAAGTTTTGCATCTCTATTCTCTGTGTGGGGTAGAGAGGAGGCTGGTTGAGACTTCTCCTCTTTTCTCTTCTTCCTCCTTCCTCTAAAGCAAGACATTCCATCTCCAAGGAGGAAAAATTCTGGTCTGGATTGTTTAAATTCCAGAACATTGTATTGGATGGAGCACTGTTCTACCGGGTGCAGCACCTAATAGAACAAAACATCCCAGGGCACATGAGTGCTGTATCTTAATACCAATGTAGCAGTCACATGAGCTATCCCAGGTTCAAGGTCCGTTCATCTTTTCTCTTCTCCTCCTTCTTCCCTCCATGTCAGAGTGGTAAAGATCCCTGAACTGCTCTGAGTGGTTCTATTTTCCCTATTTATATTCTATTTTTGCTCCCCTTTGGATGCACACTCTCTGTTTCTCTTGGGTAAAGGAGTCCTGGGAGGGACAGCATAGGCCAACTCTACTCCCATCATGGAAGCACTTAACTCTGTCTCTTCAGGGCTCCTTTTTGCTGAGTCTGACTTGTTTTTCCATTGCAGATGTAACGTTAAGACTTATACTTGGCTGTGGAGAGGAAAATACAAGAGTTCACATGATTTATTTATTTATTTTTATTTATTTAGAGACAGAGTCTTGCTCTGTTGCCCAGGCTGGAGTGCAGTGGTGTGATCTTGGCTCACTGCAACTTCCGCCTCTGGGGTTCAAGCAATTCTCCTGCCTCAGACTCTCCAGTAGCTAGGATTACAGGCATGTGACACCATGCCCAGCTAATTTTTGTATTCTTCATAGAGACGGGGTTTCACCATGTTGGCCATGCTGGTCTCCAACTCCTGACTTCAAGTGATCCATCTGCCTCGACCTCCCAATTATTTCTTTTTGAGGCTATGTTGCCCTTCCTGGTATAGGGGAAACTGTGGAGGGGACTCAGCCTAGTTCCTGGAGTCCTATATCGGGGTAGGAAATGCTAAGTGGAGTCTTACTCACTGCCATGCTTTGTATCCCCATGCACCTCCCTCCTCTGAGGAAGACCTAGTGAGAAGGAGAATTACCTAGACCAAGGCAGGATTCAAGTATTTCGGAGTACCCTAGGCAAATATAATGGTCACTGCTTCCTAACCCAAGCCCTTAATAAGACTCAGTGTCTGGGATGCAACACTCACCTGAAATCATCAACTCCCTGGGAAACGAGGAAAATTGGAGGTTCTATGCAAATCCCCTCTTCCCACTTCTCACCCCCTTCTGCGACTGAAGCACACACACAGACATGCACACACACAACGCGGCTCTACACAAATTAGATTGAGACGTTTTCCGGAAAAACAAACCATGGTTCTGTTTCCATGGAAGCAGTCGCAGGTCCCCAGTGGCAGCAAATGGCAGGCAGACGGCGGTGAGGGAGCTCACGGTGCGCTCTGGGCCCGCTCCTCGCCGCCCAGCTGAGCAGAATGCGCGGCGGGAAAGTGGGAGGCAGCCTTGAGCTGCACCAGAAAAACCAGGCCTCCAGGGAGACAGTGAACCCCAGCTGTGCCCCCTCTTTTGGGGCAAATGTACATCTGGGCACTCTGGGCACGGCTCCAGCCAATCAGCCAGGCTTATCCTCCCACAGCTTCTCACAAAAGCCTGCTCGCTCAGAGCAGATGGCAGTGCCAAGACGGAGGCTCCACCGAGATGGAGGCCACCCATGGGGCTGGCGCTGCGAGAACGTTGCTGCTCCTTGCAAACGCCCTTTGTCCCACCCCCATCTGTAAGGCACCCTGCTTGCCTCAACTCCTAAAGTGAGTACCCCAAATGTGGTTCGTGTCCTATGAGTGGTCCCCAAGGTGATGTGAGGTGGGGCATTCATGAATATTCTCTAAAAATTTTAAATGACATATTTATTGTAATGTGTGCTCGAGGAAAAAAAAAAAGGGAGACTGGGAATGATGGCTCATGCCTAGTCCCAGCACTTGGGGAGGCCGAGGTGAGAGGACCCCTTGAGGCCAGGAGTTCAAGACCAGTCTGGGCAACACAGGGAGACCTCATCTCTACAAAAAAAAAATTTTTTTTTAATGAAAATAAACACAGACTCCAATTTCGTTAATAGTATTGCTTAACATAAAACTAAAGTATATGTTTAAATAAAATGAGTCCATTTTGAGGTATTATGAAACAAATGATAGGATGGACATTTCACAGATACAACAACTAAAGAATGTGACAATTGGGTGTGAATAAACAAAGATTGGGAAACCTGTGTTAAGGAAAAGATTACAACATCCAAGGTCCTCTTTTAGAACTGCACAACCTTCCAAGCAAGAGGAAAAAATGCTTGAGGTGACAGGTACAAGATCAGGTCTCTGGAAAGGGGACCCCACCGAATTCTCCCTTGGGGCCAATATATTGGGTGTTCCCTTTGCCTCCCCTAGTTGACATCCAATGCCAGTGCCCAGCACACTTTGCTGGGGCTCCCAAGAGTGGTGTCAGATAGGATATTCAGCTTGTGGAATTGTGTTTCATACTGACCCCAAGCCTACCCTAAATCAATTTTCTGGTAAGCAAGACCAGACAATGCAGAAGGCCCACTTAGAACCATGACCTTGGAGCCAGCTCTAAGCAGCCAGCAATGTGCTCCTTTCTCCCCAGCCACACCCTGGCTGCTGTCAGCATTTAAGACTCAAATGCAACTTCTACGAAGAGGGTACCCCCACCCCACCCTGCCCAAACTGCACTTCCCGAGGTCTCATCACCCCAAAATGTAGTCACAAAAGAAGCAATAAAAGTAGACAAGAAGTAGAAGCTTCTAACTCCCTCTTCAAACCCAGCTCTATATTAGCTCCGGCTGCCATAACAAAATTCAACAGACTGAGTGCTTAAACAACAAGTATTCATATTCTCACAGTTCTGGAGGCTGGAAGGCTGAGATCAGGGCACCAGCATGGCTGGGTTCTGCTGAGGGCTCTTTTTCTGGCTTTCAGACAGCAGCCTTCTCTCTGTCTTCCCATGGCACTAATTCTTCAAGGCTACAAATCCCTTCATGAGTGCCCCACCCTCATCACCTCAGGTAACCTAATTATCTCTTAAGGCCCCGCCTCCAAATACCACCACACTGGGGAATACTGTGTGGTATTCCTCAAAACATGAATTTTGAGGCCACACAATTCAGTTTATAGCAACTGCTTTGAAGCTTCAGGAGAAAAAAGTAAGAACTGGACCATCAAGTCCCCATTGTAAGCTACAGTTGGCCCTCCATATCCGTGGGTTCCACATCCAAGAATACAACCAACCTCAGAAAATAGTGCCCAGGCGTGCTGGCTAACGCCTGTGATCCCAACATAGCAAGAATCCATTCTACAAAAAAATAAAAATAAATTAGCCAGGCATGGTAGCATGTTCCAGTAATTCCAGCTACTAGAAAGGCTGAGGCAAAAGGATGGTTTGAGCTCAGGAGTTTGAGTCTGCAGTGAGCTATGATTGCACCACTGCACTCCAGCCTAGGTGACAGAGTGAGAGAGACCCTGTCTCTAAAAAAATTTTAAAAATAAAAAATAAATTAAAAAAAAATTCGGTCGGGCATGGTGGCTCATGCCTGTAATCCTAGTACTCTGGGAGGCCAAGGCAGATGGATTACCTGAGGTCAGGAGTTTGAGACCAGCCTGGCCAACATGGTGAAAACCCATCTCTAGTAAAAATACAAAAATTAGCAGGGCATGGTGGTGCATGCCTATAATTCCAGCTGCTCAGGAGGCTGAGGCAGGAGAATTGCTTGAACCTGGGAGGTGGTGGTTGCAGTGACCAGAGATTATACGACTCACTCTAGCCTGGGCAGTATAGTGAAACCCCATCTCAAACAAACAAACAAACAGTAGGACAATTAAAAAAAAAACATAAAAAACAATAAAAATTTATATAGCATTTACATTGTATTAGGTATTATAAGTAATCTACAGATGACAAGGTATACAGGAAGATGTGCATAGATCATGTGTAAATACTACATCACTTTATACAAGGGACTTGAGCATTCTCAGATATGGGCATCTTGTGGGGAGGCCTGGAACCAATACCTCATGGATACAAAAGTAATCATACTTGTGACAATTCTATAAGGCAAGTATCATTTTTCCCATTATATAGAAAAGCATTTTAAGACTCAGATAGGTTAAGTGATTTGGCCAGGACTCTACTCAAGTCTATGTGACTCCAAATCTTGTTCTAGTTCATCGCTCAGCCACCCCCTTTTCCTGGTCTTCCTCAAACTCCATGGTGTCCTTCTGTGCCTCTTCAGGCCCCTCCCTACTTCCTCTGCGCATGTAGTCAGAAGGGGTCCCTAGAGAGCCCATCAATCTGAACCCCTGTAAAAGGCCATTTCCTCATAACACACCCTGAACATCTGTAAAAACAATTTCTCCTCAAGCTCACAACTCAACCTCATAATAAAAACTCAACATCCAATAGAGCCTTTAAAAAAAAAAACAAAGTCCTGATGGCATTTTAACTCCTAGAGGGACTTAGTGATGTTTATTTCCCAGTTATTCTGGGAAGATGCTTGTCTCTTTGGGATAGGGTTATCTATGAGGCACTGGGGTTTTTCTTTTTTTACACTGGGAAGAGTTTGTTGGTGTTCAACTGTATAAACTAGATCATGCTGCTGTAACAATCTCCAAATATCAGGCATTTTAATTTATTTCTCACTCACTCAAAGTTGGCTCCAGGTTTAGGCAACTTTCCAGGCAGCTAGCCTCCCAGTGTTGAGTTGACATTCCAGCAGCTTCCATCCCTTTCGCTTCCAAAATAGCCCAGACAGAAGACAAGACTCTGAAGAACTGCACATCAGCTCATGCTGCATTGTCCAAAGCGAGTCAGATGGTCATGCCTAACCCAAGGGCATGGCAATATACAACCCTCCAGGTTCCAGGAGGGAGCAGAGAACCAGAAATATGGGGAAGATGCACTATTTATCTGCCACACCGCTGAAAGGCTGTCCTCTCATCCACAAGTGCAGGGAGAAGCCTCATTGTCGACAGGACTGCTCATCTAAGAGTCAAGATGAGAGTCTGAGGCCCTTCTTGGCCATTTCTTAGCTATGTGGCACCATGGAAGTTGCTTGGCCTTGCTGAGGCTGCATTTGCTCATCAATGGAATGAGAAAAACGCTGATTCTGCCAACCTCACAGGGTCACTGTGGTGGAAAATTCAAAGTAGGCAATGAATGGGAGTGCTTCTCCACAAAAATGTGTTTCTCTTAAGTGGTAGTTTTCCACGTCATCTTTTCCCTCGTGTGGAAGGCAACGAATAAAAACAAACAACAAAATCCTAACCAGTTTCAGGCATCCTGAGTTCATATCCTCGCTCTCCCCTCTCTAATAAAGTCATTTGATCTCTGTGAGCCTCAGTTTACCCATCTATCAAATGGGTGGTGATGTTGGTCCCACCTATCCCTATATGAGACATTGAATGCAAAAGCACTGTATAAACTGTAACAATCTCTGCAAATGCAGAGAATCTTTATCCTCCCTTCCTTCTTGTACCTGGGATCTCTCCCCTTCTATTCACCTTCCAGTCATTCAACTTCTCAACAAGGTCTCCCATCCTTCAAAGGGCCTTTATTCAGGCTTAATCCCTCTCCCTCATACATGTACTTAACTTTCCACAGCATCTCTTCTTTGTTGACCATCAGACTTCCTGAAAATAAGGCTACACCCATGCCTGGTCTCCATTCCTACCTTCCACTGACTCTCCAGACACTTCCTATTTAGCTTTTGCCCTATTTGTGAAGAGTGCTTTTTAAAGGTTGCAGAATCTCTCCATTAAGTTTCTGTGAGTTTTACATGTCCTTGACCTATCTGCAACATTTGACAGCAGGGACCACCATCAACCCCCATCTAATCTGACTCATTCTACATCCTATCATCCTATCAGCTCTATTCAGGTCCTGCTGGTTGTCTCTATAACACATCTCTGTCTTATTAATTCATTCACTGAAACTTTGCTTATGCCCATCTTGGACTTTCCTCGCTAGCCCACTTGCATGTTTTAATGTTTCCATTTGTTATTGGCTTTATTCCTGAAACAGCTCTCATCCATCTCTTCCTCTCCATCCTCATTGCTCCTGCCCTGGCCCAAGCACCCAGTCAACTCTGGTGTGAACTTGCTCCCATAGCCACCTGACTGGTTGTTCTTCATTCTGCTATAAAATGAGAGTGTAATATTATATCTATCTACCATCAAGTCTTATTGTAAGAAGAAAATCTGTGAATTTAAAGTAGTACTGCTGGGCACCTGGTATTTATTAAATACAGTTCCTTTCCTTCTCCCTGATTAAAACACTGTGTATTTTCCTTTCCAGGATTTGATTGGTTACCATTCACCTGTAAAAAAAAAAAAAAAAAAAAAAAAAAAAAAAAAACCTTTCAAGCTTCTCTGTTTTCTTCAAACTCTGGTCCAAATATCTCTTTCCAGCCTCATATTTAGGGACTCTCACGCCACTTCCTCATGTCTCTATAAGAGACTATTCAGTGCTCCCCAAAAATGCCACCCATCTGTATCTAGATTGCACTCTTTCCTCCATCTGGAATTTATTTCTTCTGTTCTCTGAGGAAAAAAAAAAAAATCCTTTTGTCCCCTCCGCATCTCGATGTAAACATTAAATCCCATACAAAGCTTTCTCCAACCCAAAGCTCCCACTCCCAGGAACAAATCATTCCTCCTTAGCTCTGTTTTCCTGCACTTGATCCCAATTTCTATGGAAATGTAGCATTGGTCCCTTCTTACTAGAGTTACTGTGTGACTTGGAGAGTGGGAATAGAGCCAGGCTACCACTAAGGAGACAATTCACTAAAATGCTTCACAGGAGGCAAGGGAGCCTGGAAAGGGAAGAGCAAGGTAAATGAGATAAGAAGGCCACATTGAAGAGGAGCAGGAGAAAACAGGTCGACAGCTCAGGGGTAAATGGAGTCTTTTCTGCTGGAAGGCCAGGGTCACGGGGGGAACAAAATGGAAAGTGGAAATGGATTAGTGAAAAAGGAATCTGCCAATTGTGAATGAAATGGTACTCATCCCTGATTTCTTGTCTGCCTATTAAATAATGTCATATGTGATTTTTGCTGCTAATTAAAGATCCTCTCATAACTAGAGTTTGCCAGCCCATGCCTGCGGGGAGGGGGTTGGACTGTCCACTGTAACGTAGATCAGGCTAGATGGGCTTCATGGGCTAATGCTAAGTGCAGTAAGATCCCTCCAGCCATGGCTCCTGTGAGAGGGCAGATATGTGAGATATGTGAGTTGAGACTGCTTTAGCCTGCAAGCTCCCATAAACAAACAGCAACTGAAATGATAAGGGGTTTATTTCTCTCACAAAGCAATATCGGCATAGCAGTCCAGGGCTGGCGTGTGCCACCGAGGAACCAAGCTCTCCCCTCTCTCTCTCTCTGCCAGCCTTAGAGAGGGCTGCCAAGCTCAAGCCCCACACTCACAACAGGGAGGAGGAAGGAAGAAGAAAAGAGGCCTCACTTCTGTGATGTTTCACCAACAACAACTGCAGCCAGAACACAGTCACTCCAGACTGCTAGGGAATTTGGAAGGCGTGTTCAGATCTTTCCAGACTTTATATCAGAGAAAAGCAAATGAAGAGTATACTGGAAGTGAGCTACCCTACATCACCACCATGGCTGGCTTGAGACAAATTCTAGGATTGTCTCTCTTTCCTCTATGCTCTGAGCCCTCTGAATACAGGGTACTGGTTTAGCAATCACAAAACAAAATAAGCAACACCAGAGACCCGGTGGTATGTATTAATGTTCAATAAGTATTTGTTAACATCTCCTTGAAGGAAATTATGGGAATTAGTGCTCTATAGGTAAAAGTTCACGGCCAAAATGAGTCCTGCTGAACAAAGAATGTTCCTAAAAGCCACTGAACAAGGCTGCGGTGGAATCACTATTTCAGTGGGGATTTATTTCTACCTAAGCCTACTTCTAAAGAGATTGAGATCATATTGCATGATTAAAACAATCTATGAGCCATGCCTCATAGAAGGACAAGTATCAAAGAGGGGGTATGTGTAGCTGCAGATTCTGGACATTAAAATAAATGTGATCATGGGAGAAGATGAAAAAAAGTCAAATACATACCAAGAAGTCATGCAATGGAGCTTGATGCAGGCATTAAGATTCTATGACGGACTGTGGCCCAACTGAGGCCAAGCTGCTGGAGTCTCCCCATTAAAAAACTCCAGAGCCATAGGAAGACACTGAACACCTAATTCTTTTTTGTGCATCTTCCCATTGGACCCTCCTCAGGGATTTAAGCAAGCGTAAACAGCTACTATGCAGAAGGCATGGGAATAGGCAATTCCATATGTCTCATCTGATTTCTGAACCAAGAGAGGGATTGGTAAAATTAATTTTGGTTCTGCAACTGGCCTGCCTGGATATATACCAGGAACAGGCCTGGAGTAAGAATGCAAGAAAGGCTGCCTGGAAAGAACACAACAAAATATTACCTTGTGATTATGATAATTTTATAAAGTACTTAATTTTATAAAGTACTTTCACTCACACTGTCATATTTGTCATTCAACATAAGTATTGAGTAGTTTTCTGGTGACTGATGAAAAGAAAGGAAAAAGTTCATTCCTACCAATAATGAGCTCAGAGACTAAAGGAAGAAAGGAAAGAGGGAGAGAGAGAGAGAGAGAAGGAAAGGAAAGGAGAGAAAGAAAAGAAAAGAGGAGAGAGGGGAGAGGAGAGACAGGAGACGGGAGAGGGGAGAGAAGAGACGAGAGAAGAGAGACGAGAACAGAGAAGAGAAGAGAGAAGAGAGAGGAGAGGGGAGGAGAGGAGAGGAGAGGAGAAGAGGAGAAGAGAGAGGAGAGGAGAGGAGAGGAGAGGAGAGGAGAGGAGAAGAGGAGAAGAGGAGAAGAGAAGAGAGAAGAGAGAGGAGAGGAGAGGAGAGGAGAGGAGAAGAGGAGAAGAGAGAGGAGAGGAGAGGAGAGGAGAGGAGAGGAGAGGAGAGGAGAGGAGAAGAGGAGAAGAGGAGAAGAGAAGAGAGAAGAGAGAGGAGAGGAGAGGAGAGGAGAGGAGAGGAGAGGAGAGGAGAGGAGAAGAGGAGAAGAGAGAGGAGAGGAGAGGAGAGGAGAGGAGAGGAGAGGAGAAGAGGAGAAGAGGAGAAGAGAAGAGAGAAGAGAGAGGAGAGGAGAGGAGAGGAGAGGAGAGGAGAGGAGAGGAGAAGAGGAGAAGAGAAGAGAGAAGAGAGAAGAGAGACGAGAGACGAGAGAGAAAGAGAGAAAACTGCAGCACAGTGGAATGTGCTATGGAAGCTTAGGGTAGGAGAGGCTGGCTCTCCCAGCTCTTATCAAGGAGGGAGTTTTGGAGCTCACAGAGACATCTGAGCTGCAGAAAGAAGCAAGGAGAGGCCACCCAGATCCAGAGACAGAGTAACAGGCCATAGTTACACAGTTAGGGGTCAATGTGATGTCCCTGTATCCTTTTATGAAGGCTTCTTTGTAAACTTTAAGCTTGAAGGAATTTCTGTCCTTGCAGCCAAATGACTCCTGATTACAACAGCTCTGTAGGCATCTCCTGTTTCTTGGCAATCAGACAGAAAGGCCCGTTCTCTCACAGGATCTGTGAACCCTGGATTCGCCTGCTTGGCTCCTTTATCTGGCCCTTTAACCTTTCTAACTGGTGCTCTTCCTCTCTCATCTCACTGAAGTCACCCCCTGGTTGCTATATAACAACAGTCTGGCCCTTATGCAGCCGTATTATCATTGCTGTAACACCCCTCTTTTAAAGGCCAAGAAGATAAACAAGATATTTAACTAATCAGATAGGCTAAATCTTACAAATCCACTAATCCACACAAGTCCAAACAGCCCTCTTGTCCTGATAACTCATGCATAACCAATTATACAAGCAAAAAGCAGAAAATAAAATGCACTCATAATCCCATTCCCCAAATATAACCATTGTTATCATTTTTAGGGTATACACTTTCAGGCTTTGTTTTATAGACACTTACAATTTTCCTTCACAAAAATAGGGTCATATTAAAGTAACTACTTTGTAACTTGCTATTTTCACAACTGTATTAGTAATGGTCATTTAATTACAAGTACCTAGTAGAAATCAACTTCAAGATGGCTAAAGCAAAAAATGAAATCAAAGCATCAGATGGAATTTAAGGAAGAATTGACCAGACAGGCTGCGGGAGGGACAAGCCTGGCTTTCTCCTCCTCCTCCTCCCATTCCCTCACTTTTCCTTCATCTCTCTCTGAACATCTGCCTCATCTTTCCCCAATAATTTAAAAGTTTCTTCATTGTGTCTATAGGTTTTAGCTCAGGCCTGATGTTAAATGTTTTCTTAATTCAATTCTTTTTCAAAGTTTACATTTCTCCCCCTTTCAAAGAACCATGTCTTTTATGGTTTTAAATCAATTCTACCATATTTCTGTGTTACAGTTTGCTAATTGTTTGAAACACATTCATTCCTTTCTTCTAGTTTCCCTGGGTTCATTTATTGTTTTTCTCATCTCCGTTATTTTCAATCTCCCTTTCAAAAACTGATAAAGGCAACTGTGAACTTCCCCAAGCCTCCTTCTCTACATGATGCTCATCCTTTCTTACACAAAGATGTGGAATTGATGAGGCACATTAGAGAGGTGGCTACTGAGAAGACTTATTGCCCCTGGAGTAGCACTTCTAGAAACATAGGCACAGAGTCCTTCAGACTCTGCCAATGCTTTATGATTTTAGAAGGTCCTGAATTTAAAACCAAGAAATGGCCAGGTGTGGTGGCACACCTATAATCCCAACACTTTGGGAGGCCGAAGCAGGTGGATCACTTGAGGCCAGGAGTTCGAGACCAGCCATGGCCAACATGATGAAACCCTGTCTCTACTAAAAATACAAAAAATTAGCCGGGTGTGGTGGCACGTGCCTGTAATCCCAGCTACTCGGGAGGCTGAGGCAGGAGAATTGTTTAAACCCGGGAGGCGGAGGTTGCAGTGAGCCGAGATCGCACTGCTGCACTCCAGCCTGGGTGACAAAATAGGACCCTGTCTCAAAAAATAAAATATAAAGAAATGATTGCAGGTCTACTATTTTCCAAACATTGTGCTAGCCACGCTGACAAACATCCAGAAAGGAAGAGAGTATTAACTTCATCTTACCAATAAGGTAACATATAGGCAGAGAGCTCACATGATCTACCCACTTACACAACTAGTCAGTGACAGAGCTCAAAGATAGGCCTAGATTTAACTAACCCCAGATTGCATGCTCTTTCCACGACTAAATATGTTTCCCAAACAATTCTGAAAAGAACCAAAATCATAAAGAAAAGCCTCCCTGAAGTAGCACTATCTAAAGCCAACAATACTTTTTAGGATGCTTATATTTAAGATCTCTGGCATCATAGAAGTGGGTATTTTATCTTTATCCATATCCATTTATAGATATATAGATAGTATCTCTATCTATAATAGCCAGGTATTTTTCCATCATCTGTCAAGGTATTTTTCTTGATTTTCTGAGAGATGAGCTATGAGGATGTAGCAGAAGCAGCTGTTTTGGAAATACTGCCTTTTCTTTGTTCTGAATGCTATTTAAACATTGGCAGGGGGCCTCATTAAAGATGAATCGTTGAATTAGCAAGTAGTGTTGTAGCTAGAAGAGACAGCATGTGCTCCTGTGGTGAAAACAGATTTGCACAAAGGAGGGAAGGTTCAGGGGTAGGTGGGGGCGGGAGGTGGACAGAGGATGAAAAGACCCAAGACATGGCAAAGTCGTGTGTTTTACCGTGTTCTCTAACCTACCCACTACCAGAGGAAAGCACAAAAAGGCCAAAAAGCGGCCTGTGAGCAGCTCCATCTTTCGGATATATGAATCTGGAAAGGAAGCCCTTCACTCTAGGGCAATTCTGGTTATTAATAATACTCACTCCCTTCCCTTTATGGTAAATGAGTGACCTGCAGCCTCAGATGACCTAAACACTTGGACACCCAGCCCGGTGCAGTAGCTCACACCTATAATCCCAGCACTTTGGGAGGCCAAGGTGGGAGGATCACCTGAGCTCAGGAGTTCAAGACAAGCCTGGACAACACAATGAGACCCCAATCTCTACTAAAAATAAATAAATTAGCCCAGTGTGGTATTGTGCACCTATAGTCTCAGCTATTCGGGAGGCTGAGCCAGGAGGATTGCTTGAGTCTGAGAGGTTGAGGCTGCCGTGAACTATGATCATGCCACTACACTCCAGCCTGGGCAACAGAGTGAGACTATGTCTCAAAAAAAAAAAAAAAAAAAGACTTGGGTGCTAACACTGCTTTTCAGTTTGAAGTGCCAGGAGTGCTGTTTAACAACAATAGCAACAAGAGGTGAATGATTCTAAGATATCCCCTCTCCCCACTCTCCTCCCAATGAGCCCTCTCTGATCTTGGAGGTGGCAAAGAGGTATTGGTAGTTTTATTTCTTTGAATATTTGTTGCAATTTCTACATCATCTCCCATACTTATGATGGCTTCAATTTGCCTCTGGGTTTAGAAATGCAATAGGCAAGCCAAAGGCATCTCCTGTGGGGTGAGTGATCTCACCCCAGAAGTTGAGACTCATCCCTCAAGCAATGTTTCACTGGTGTGTCATTTCCCTTGGCCCTCTTCTTTTCCCTGAATTTTTTATGTCTCGTAATTTGGGGAGGGAAAAGTGGACAGTGGGAAACTGATGGAGAAAGAAGAAATGAAAGAAACCAGTATTGAGTCTCTACTAAGTTCCATCTATTATTTATTCTTAATAGCAACCCCAAAGGAGAGAGTTTTATTCTCATTTCTCAGGAAAACAAAAAAACAAAAAACAAACAAACAAAAAAAACTGAGTGTCAGAGAGAATAACTTGCCCTAAGTTGTGCAGTGGAGAAATAGCCCAGTTGGAACTCAAAGTCACATCTGTTTGACTCCAATCCTATGCTCTCAATTTGCTAATTCTCATAGATAATCATGGCTATGTTAAGAGAAAGGATTTGTGTATGAGTCAGTAGCCTAAACTGGGGAGCCTAGAAGGCCTTGTCTCCAATGACCTCTCCCCCACGGGGACCTGAAGAAATTCCTGGCATGAGTCACCAACAGGAACTCATCTTGCTCCCTTTCCTTAACTCCTGCCATCCCAGCTCCCGGGGCCACTGACCATTTGGGCAGAAAGTACAAAAGAGTCAAGATCCAAACAGCCAGGGCCTGGAGAACAGCTGCATCCCAAACTGTTCTGGTTGCAAAGGTCAAGCTTCCTGCCTTGCTGAACTTCTGTGCTCCAGACCTTCAGCCGGGACTAGGCCCTAACATAGGCCCCTCCCTCCCCAGGCAGGCTTCCTCCTTTATTTCTCCTCCAGAAGCCTGTGCTCTTGAAGTACAGATGGGGATTGATTTACAAAGGACCGAGTGGGTAAGCTACACTAATATGTGAGTTGAGAGGATGCTGGACGAGGTCCCTTGTCCCCAAACATCCATCACATTGTTTATCATGCAACCTTCTCTCTCCGAAGGTTTGAGACTTCTTTGAAGTTGTTTTTTTTTCTTTTTTTTGAGATGAAGTCTCACTCTGTCGCCCAGGCTGGAGTGCAGTGGCGTGATCTCGGCTCACTGCAACCTCCACCCCCGGAGTTCAAGTGATTCTCCTGCCTCAGCCTCCCAAGTAGCTGGGACTACAGGCATGCACCACCATGCCCGGCTAACATTTTTTGTATTTTTAGTAGAAACGGGGTTTCACCATGTTGAGCAGACCGGTCGTGAACTCCTCACCTCAGGTGATCCACACACCTTGGCCTCCCAAAGTGCTGGGATTACAGGCGTGAGCCACCACGCCCGGCCATTAGAAGCCTTTTATACCAATGAGAATACACCCGCGAGATGGATCACACCATAGGTTATCATCCAGGCTCTTGGGTCACCAGGATTCAGCTGGGGTCACTGAAGTGGATGCAAAAAGAGATACAAACCAAAAGACAAATTCCGATTTCCTACCAACGTGCACAGAGATGGTCCTGCTGATTACTCTCATTTAAGGTTCAAGCACGAGCCCTAATAAGCAGTAAGTATCCTGCACCTTTCTCAAAAGCAGCAGAAATTACAGAGTATCGGAGCCAGCTGCCATGGGAGGTTCAGAGTAAATGGTCCTTACCCTGTGTCTGCTAATACAGCCTCTTTAAATTAGCAGCGTCAGGGACCTCATGGCCCCCACTCCACCCAGATCAAACCAAAAAGCCAGTTAACACAGTTGAAATATCCAGAATAACCCTGCATATCGGAAACCTGAAGACCTCCAACAGGTGCAGCTCCATTCATCCCCTCAGACTTCTGGCCTTCAACTCTCTACTTCTCACGCCAATGTCTTCACTTTTGCTCATGCATTGAAAACATCTGCCTATCCCCTAATTCCCTCTTTTCAGGTGGCCTAATAGCTAACTACTGCTTTCACTGGGCCCCAGGTGCAGACCAGCCTGGAGTCTGCCGCCCCTAGAATCGGTTTCCCTGGGGAGTCACCAAAGACTCCTCGGGCACTGTGTTTCTTTGTTCATATGTTGTGATGTGATGTCCTCACCAAAAGGCACTTTGTAAAGGCATCTCCAAGGACCTCCCTGCTCTGAGCTTCCCAACCCCTTTAAACTCACTGGCCTGGCCATACCATTCGAATGGTAAAATGAAACAATACACCCTTCTGTCTAAAGTCGACAGAGCTGAGTGGAGTCTTTGCTCTTCCATCTTTATTAGCTGTGTGACCTTGGCCAAGTTCACCTGTTTGAGTCTCAGTTTTTTCATATTTAAAATAGGAGGATACTACAAAGCGCACAGAAGCAGTATGAGTCTTAAATGACTAATGTACAGAAATGCATCTATCCATTTATGCCTGGCACATGGTAAATAATCAGTTTCCTTCCCCTAAGCCCCAAGCAAAAATTGGCTGCCATTTCTACTGAACAATGGACCCAATTAAATTGGTTTATTAGCCCAGCTGAATTAATGCACATTGTCAAATCAGAACATCAGCACAACCTGCAAATAATCAAGACGCATTTTTAAGCGCAAACTGCATAAGAACTTGGCTATGGTTACAGAGTAGAAATAGGTAAACATTTGTCACCTTCTGTAGTTAGCATAGAGATGCAAACACCAAAATGGTCTCCTTTTGAAAACAAGTTATAGTATTAAACTTATACTTTGACTTTTTTTTTTTTAAAACACAAAAGCCATTTACTTCACTGTGTGGCATCACTGATTGTTTCTTTAAATTTCTCAGTGTTTCAACTGATGCTTGGTCTTATTTTTTAAAATGCAACCAACTCATTTTCTGTCCATAGGGAGAAAGGAGCAGAAAAGGGCCAAGTGCCTGGAAAGAAATGCCTGGATATTAATCTCCTCTCTTTAGAGATTTAATACTGCACAACTTTATAGCCAATAATTAGTCAAGGTGCTGCCTTAATCAGGAAATACGGGGAGAAGGACCAGTTCATGATTTAAGCGAAAAGGCTTTACCTATGACCAAAAGCACTCCAGGACAAAGACCTCGCTCCAGCTGCCCGGTTGTGTGGCTCAGATAAAGAATGCATCTCTCCTAAACTGACGTTGCATGACATGTCTAAACAGACAGGCCTTCAGTTTAGGAGGTTTTGTTTCCTACTGTTCTGTACCTCTGCCTTCCCTGTACTTTCTCAGGTTAGGTCATTAAAAAAAAATTGTACCAAAAAATGTACTAGAAACTATTGATTTCTGTTGTGCTAAAGCCCCTGACATTCAGGCGCGATGAAGATATTGCTGTGGACCTTGTGAGCTTTCTCATACTTCTCTTCTGCTTATGAGGGTCTCTGAGGATGGTATTAAAGATATTGTAGTTCCCACTTTCTGACTGTGGGATATCATCAGGGTCTCTCCTGTGTAAAGAATAATTATCAGCACTGCTGTTACCTCTAGTAAGTGTGTAATTACATGCTCGGTTTTGTGGGCTCTAGGCTGTGCAATTTTAAATTATACAATGTCAAATTCTCTCTCCCTCCCTCTCCCTCTCTCCCTCTTTTTTTATTTGAAAGGGGAGGTGGGTAATTTTTTTTTTTAAGAGACAGAAGGAGGAGTGAGTGTGGAAGCCTTTCCATCCACACCAGCCGAATCGACAGTGTGGTAACCAGGGAAGGTCAAACCCTGCCTCTTCATGCCAGGATGTCAACCTAGGGGACGCCTCTTTAAAAATCAGAATGTACTTGGCAGTGGATGGGGTGACATTAAGAGGGGGGAAGTGTTGCCCCCCCTCTCCCGCAAAATGGTGGAGATGGGGAGATTAGAGGGCTGAGGGGATTAATGTAGGAAAAGGAGGTGTATGTTGGGTGTGTGGTGATCGACAGCAACATCTACAGGATAGGGGCATGGGGGCAGCATAGCCTCCTCGCTAATTCCCAGCCAGAAATTAAAGTGGCTGGAGCCTAACTGCGTGTGAGGTTTAGGGGCTGATCGGCATCAGCTCTCAGACTGGGAAATTAGCCTGAGCGTGATGAATAACCTGAGGTGAGGCAGGCAGCCACGCAGGCGGCCACGCGTTGGGATCCCGAGGCGCTAGACCGCACCGGCCTGCGTGGCTGGCCAATCAGCGTGCGCCGAGGAAGCCCCGCCCCCACCCCGCCCAACTGGGGCCAGCCCCAGTGCGGCAGGTGCCGCCCCCAGCCCAGTGGATTTGGGTTGTCCTGGGCTTCCTTGCTCACTGCAGAGCTGTTGTCCTTCTCCTCCCACTACCCCTCCAGGGCGTTAGGGGAGGCTGACTCTTGTGCCTACCTCCACCCTTGAAACCATCCAGACTCCTCCCGCTGCAGACCCTGGCTTACATGTCTATTTTATAATCAACTCAGCCATCCAGGTGTTAACTTATTCAACAGTGTGGGGACTCAGAAAACAATATCGCCAAACAAAGGCTTCAGAGACAGCCTCAGAAGCAAAAGTTTTTCTCTCACCTCCTGCCCTCCTCTCTCTCCCATCAAGGTTAGCCATGGAAACTAGAATCCTTCTTCCCCGAGGCCAGTCATAGAAACCAGAACCACTTCTTCAAAGCCAGCCATAAAATCTAAAAATATTACTCTAAACTTCCTCTGCCTTTCTGTGTAAAAATAGGCCATAAAGAAATTATCTGACCTACCCTTATTTGACTGTAGGTCATAGGACGGCCCCCCATTCCAGAGACAGCCTGCCCCACGCCTAGAAGGAAGGAATGTACACTCAGAAAGGCCAGGAAGGATCTAGACAGACAGGCCTCGCTGGGTTTCCTAACTCAGTCTGTTAGCATTAGAACACACCCATTTTGTCCAATCATGTTTCTACATGGCTATCCATACTTTGTTGCACCTAAGCATAAAAATAAACAATTTTCCCTGTATATTTGGGTGTTCATTCTGAAGGCTCCCGTGCATACACATTAAATCAATTTATATGCCTTTTCTCCAATTAATCTTTCTTTTACAAGTTGATTTTTCAGTGAAACTTCAGAGTTCACTGAAGTTCCCCTTAGCCCCTACACCTGCATTCTCCATTTCCTCCTACACCCCGGAAGAGGGTGCCTACAAACTCTCAGTCCTGCCCCCTCACTGGGGTTTCACATGTGGACTCCCCTCTCTCTGCCAATCCCCACCAACCCCCTTCCCCACACTGGCCATCACTTCTGCAGCTGCCACTTCTTTGAGTCATTCACATGTCTTGAACATCCAGGGTGTTCAATAGGTATTTGTTGACAACTTGCAACCCTCTTTTTTTTTTTTTTTTTTTGAGACCGAGTTTCACTCTTGTTGCCCAGGCTGGAGTGCAATGGTGCGGTCTCGGCTCACTGCAACCTCTGCCTCCTGGGTTCAAGAGATTCTCCTGCCTCAGCCTCCCAAGTAGCTGGGATTACAGGGGTGCCCGCCACCAGGCCCAGCTAACTTTTTGTACTTCTTTTTTTTAGTAGAGATGGAGTTTCACCATATTGGCCAAGCTGGTCTCGAACTCCTGGCCTCAGGTGATCCACCCACCTTGGCCTACCAAAGTGCTAGCATAATAAGCATGAGCCACTGCGCCTGGCCTGCAACCTTCTTTTTACTGTCCAGGAAAACAAGGCTGGAAAAGTTAAGTAACTTGCCCGAGGTCACAGAGCTGTTAGTGACACATCCAACAGAACCCTATTCTTCATGGAATCTACTCCCAGTTCACCATGCTGCTTCTGAGAACTCTGAGATTAGAAAGTGCCAATGACTTCAAACAACTAAAAGGCTTGAACTAATAATACAGAAGATGTTGTGCCCATAGTAATAAAAAGAAACTAACATTTATTGAATGCCCATATATGATCATCACAATAATCATTGGAGGTAAGGACTTTATCTTCCCATACAGATAGGAAACTAAGGCACACAGAGGAAGAGTAACTTACCCTGGGCTCTTGGGTAGAGGCAAGATTTGAACTCAAACCTGCCCGACTACAAATCCTACATGTTTAACTCCTCTGCTTAGGGCTTCTGGTAAGATACATCAATAAGACTGTTGTGCTGATGCTTAAGAATGAGTTCATGGTCTTTAGTGAGCATTTCTGTCCTCGTCTACCTTATTCTTTCCTGTCCTGCAAAATACAGTTCATCATTTCTCCCCTGCACAGTCCCAGATTGATTTTTGGTTTGGGGCAATTGAAGTGCAGGGTCACTAAATCCTCTGAAACTGACAAGGAATCCATCCACAGGCCTAACCAAAGGTAGGCCCCCCTTTCTGAAGGCACAAACTCCCACCAGCTCACCTGGACTTCCTCCTCACGGTCCGTCTATAAAGCTTCCTCAGTCCTAAGCAAGAAAATGGCACAGAGAGATTGCCAACCCAAAGAGATCGGGTCAGATTGAGTGTATGAATTTAATCATCACTTTATGTGGTTTTTGTAGTTTCCACAGTTTCTGTGGGATGTGCTAAAAGTAAACAACCAGAGCTGGGCAAATATCATTTAAAGACTGTAAATAACAACCTCTTGAATTTAAATAGATGTTTTCATTTCATGGTGTTTTCACATTTATTATCCCCGTTGATGCTTCATCAACTCTGCAGAGAGAAGGCAGCTATTTCTATTCACCTCTACCCCATTGCACCATCATCTTTTGCAAAAAGAAAAAGAAAAAGAAAGATCTAATTACTTGGTCCAAATGCAAAAGGAAATGGAAGCCTGCATCCAGAACCCTGGCAAATGTTGAATATTATTGGATTCCTTGAAATGATCATCTTCTACCCATGTATTGTGTGCCATAGCTCACTGGGCACTACCACATCTATTGCATTGTGTAGAAGGAAAAGGACCAAAGCCTGGGGAGGTTGCATAGCCTCCACGGAATGCAGACAGTGTGGACTCAGGCCTAAAACCCCAAGACCAACCCTTCTCCCATGAGCTTCCTCATCCCGATGCTGTCCCTAGACAGTGTCCTGTTGTGAGAATCTCCTGTGGCCTTAAGCCACGTTGAATGTTTCCTTTTCATTTCTCTTCCCACATCTATCTACAACTCTGATGTTCAGTAATAACTTCCCTTCTATACAGGGAGTTTGAGATGCAGCAGGGACCCCCTCTTAGGGACCTGCTAGGCCCTCCCAAACATGGAAATAAAGGAAAATCTTGAGTTCCCTGAAGGGAAATTACAGGCACCTAGCTAGCCCTGAGAAGTAAATGAGCAACCTGATAAGCAAGAAAGTAATAGTAGCTTAAAACAATAGCCAAGGAAATTAGTCACAAGATATTTGGCTCCCTATAGAAACTAAACAGAACATCTTAAACATATGCCTCTGAAGTGTTTTTCAGAAACATAGGCCCCCACTAAATGAATCCACTGGCACATAGACCTCAAATAAGGGGAAACTGAGGACTGAACTCTGCCATTCTTTGTTCTGTATTTCTTCCCGAGGGGCCTGGAGGAAGGCATACCCATAGGCCAGAACTCAACATTTCTTTCTGCTGACCGGAAGTTTTTAGACAGAGCTTCCATTCCTTAACCAATCACAAATCAGAATCTCTGACTCCACCTGTGGCTTGTAAGCCTCCACTTCCAGATATCCCATCTAAACCCACATTTTTAGGTGGGATAAACTAATGTTTAACAAATATTAAACTAATGTTATCATCCATATATTAATTTGTAGTTTTGCCTGTAACTTCTGCTTTCCTGAAATTTACCCCTGCCTTTAAAAACCTTTGCTTGTAAGTCATCGGGGAGGTCAGGTCTTAAGCATGAGCAGCCCAATTCTCCTTGCTTGGTGCCCTGCAAATAAACACCTTCCTTTCTTTCCCTGCAAAATCTTGGTGTGGGTGTTTAGCCTTGCTGGGCCTGGAAGCAGATCCCAGTTTAGTTCAGCAAAATGTTCAGGAAGAAGTCCCCTTCACTGTTCATATGGTATAAATTCAGACTAATGATCAAATAATGTCTCCTACAACTGAAACATCAAATTGATGTATATTTATTCAGAACACTGTTGGACTGTGAAGGAACAACAGCAAGATGGAACTGCCTTCAAGGAGGATGCAAATCAGCTCAAGAGAAAAGATCTTTAGGCAAGTAATTAGGGTTTACATAAACGTTCAAGATAGTAAATGAGGTTCAAGAGAGTATACGGGTGTTACCTTACTGGACCTTGGAGAATACAGTGGTGAGTGGAAGAGACCAGAATCTGTCCTCATGGGAGAGTGTTGGGAATCAATTATTCATTCAAATAAACATTTAATTAACAACCTACTAAGTGGGATGAAAGAAAAGTAACAGGGGCTCATGAGCATCTAAACAGAGGGATCTGGCCTGTTTGTGTAGCCAAGGAGGGCTTCCTGGAGGAAGAGTGACTTTTTGGTTGAGATCTGAAGAACTGGGAATTAATTGGGCTATGTGTAGAGTGGGGAGGCTACAGATCGTATGTGGCATGCCATTTCAGAGGAGGGGAGACCACTTAGTCTTGTGACCTGAGCAGATGAGGTTTGACGTGGCTCCCAGAGGATGGGTAGATGTAGAATGGGAGAGGGGAGTGTGGAAGACATCTCTGGTGCCAGTGGAGTGCAGAGGCGGTAAAGTGTAAGTCCTGTTAAAGCCTGCCAAAGTGTACTAGCATCCTGGGAGAGCTAGACAATGTTAATAAGACAACAGAGTCTGCTTCATCTCCATTTCCTCCTCCCTGTGTAGCTATTCCTTACCACCCTAATTTATATAGGCCACCCAAGGCAACCTCAACTTTTGTCAAAACAGTGGCTCAAACTAAGTAACTCAGGAAGCTGGTTAGATGGGATGGGTAAAAAGAGCAAGGACCCAGGAGCAACCAGTGGAGGAAAGTCTAATCAGGCAAGCTGAGGATATGTGATGTGACGACTAGGCCTTTAACCGGGAAAGAACATGGCCACAGAAATCTGCGTGCAACAGGATCTGGAGTTCCAGGTAAACCATGCTGGAGGGTGTAGACCCCCTGATGCAGACTTTAGGTAGGACTCTACTCCCAAGAGAGGAAGGGGTTAGCAAAAGCAAGGAGGGACTGGAGCCAGGCCAAAAGTCCAAGCCATGCCTAGGAGCAGTCCCCCTCCCACAAAAGGGACATATGCTAACATGGATAAATGCATATGCAAATAGACCCTTGGCAGGTGCTTGTGATCATAGTAAAGATAAAAATACATATTCTAGACATGTTTATGAGTTCTCTTAAAGAGCTCATTAGCTAGCTGGCATGTAGTCTGAGCATTTTGGGAGGCTGAGGTGGGAGGATCACTTGAGCCCAGGAGTTTGATACTAGCCTGGACAACACAGTGTCACTCCATGACTACAAAAAATGAAAAAAAAAAAAAACAAAAAAAAACAGCCAGACATGTTTGTGCCTGTGGTCCCAGTTACTTAGGAGGCTGAGGTGGGAGGATCACTTGAAGGCACCCTGAGCTATGATCGCACCGCTGCACTTCATCTGGGTGACAGAGTGAGGCCCTTTCTCAAAAAAAAAAAGTTTATTACAACATTTTGGCACTGAAAAGGACATTAGAGATTATCTGATGTACCCATTCATTTTTCAAATGAAGAAACAAAGATTCAAAGACTGAGTCACTTGGAAGTGTCACACAGCTCATTAGCCACAGAGCAAGGATGAAAACCCAGGTCTCTTAGCTCTTAATCTACTTCTCTTTCCACACATACTTCTAATTTTTAATTTTAAAGAGTTAGGTTTAAATTAGGAAAGAAGCAGTCTATGATCAATCCCATAATGAGCAGTGAATTTTCTCCTCATCAGTGACAAGGGCTTTTATTCTGAGACTAGTTCATTTTTTGTCTATGATCATTACATGTCATCTTATAAAGTTGTATAGATAATTTGTTTCAATTGTTAACAGAATTGCTTTCAAATGTCATTATGAGCTGTTCCTTTATCTACAACCACATTTATTAAAGCTTTCATTTTTCCATGACTTTGGGAGGGTGGAGTGTGGACATCTATATATGTGCATGTTCACCTTGTGCATATCAGGTTAGAGACACAGCTGTGAATAGACAGTTACCCGAAGAGTTCAATTGATCCACAGCCACAAGATCTGTCTTTGAAACCCAGGTTTGCCTTTTTACCAACTAAGTAAGCTTGGGTGGCTAATTCAACTCTTCACTACTAAATGGCGATAGGAGACCCTGCCCTGCCTAGCTCACAGGATCGTAACTTGACATAACCCTTCTCCTTTTTTTACTTAACATTCTGTGGACACAAATGGAGAAGAGCTGTCCTAGACCCCATCTTTGTTGTCACACTTGACTTTCCAAGGAAAAGGGCATTTTGCCAACAGACGTTGCCCCTGGACTTAAACTGCTACAAGTACATGATGGGAGAAGCAAGAAGGGAGAGATAGGGACATAGGTGATAGAAAAGGGAGAAAGCCTATCCATGTCTACTTCTAATCCCATTAGTCCTATGTGAGGCAGCCAATGCCACAGTCCCCTTCCTCCTGTGCACGCTGTAGTGGGCTCCTAACCCCAGATCCCATTTCTTACCACTAGCAAAGCCTCGCCCTCTGCCTGGGGGCCCTGCTCTTTCTGTCCTACCCAGCCCTTCACCTTGGACCTGTGTCTAGCTGTCAGCCTCCTCTTTGGGACTTGATGTTCCACTCTTCTCTGGGGCTCCCTATCCAGGATGCATATCCCATTTTCTCTGCTACTAAATGTGGTAGCTAAAGGACCCCTGGGACCCACTGGTGTGGGGGAGAGAAAGCCCGGCCTGGCTCTAATCTCCTAGGGCATCCTGTGGTATGGCCCCCTTATCCAGCTTTGGCCAATTTGCATGTAGCTACAAACTCAAACTCTCACTTTCAACCTACTTGGCTCCTATTTGGTCCCTGAGGGAGGATCTCAAACACAGGCCTGGGATACTCATGTTCACCTTCCAGCATTCCATGGTGGCTACAGATGGACATGACAACTGGCAACAGACCCCTGTCCTTTGTCCATAATCCTCTCCATTGGCCTAACAGCACTTCCACTCACAGGCAATACAGCCATAGCCACAAAGCTGCCATCTGAACCTAGAGCCAACATATCGTGGTCCGGCAGCCCCCACTTCTTCCCCATAGACCTTCCTGTCCTCCTACAGACTCACTTTTATCTGGAGGTTCACAATACACAGGTGGCTTTCCAGGGTTCACATTTCATGGAGGTAGGCAGATCTTGTCCCCTAGCCCCATTTCTGATGTCCCACAGCACGGTCAAGATGCTTGTGCAGATATATATCGTTAACTCCTGAAAACAGTCTTGCAATGTGGATATTATTAACCCTGTCTTATAGATAAGAAAGAAGCAGCCACGGCAATGTTCAAAAGACACGCAGGTGGTTAGGGGTAGAAGTGTGGGTCAAGCCCAGACCCTGACTCCAAATGCCATGCTCACTCCACCACGCCAAGCTACAGGAAGCCTGTGATCAGGCCTCATCAGCCAGGGCCCCCACGTGCCAATCACATCACAGATTCAGAATGCCATCCCCACGGTCGCTATTCCTAAGCTAATTCTAAACAGAGGGAGCTACTGTCTGCTGATCATGAGAGACCTTCCAGCTGTCAGAATGACTTCCCAAGAGAAATCCAGGGAAGTCCCACTGACTTGTGCATTTAAAGTGGGGTGAGATAAACCTTCCAGAAACATTCCAAAGGAACAAATCTGTAACTGAGAAGGAAAGGAACAACCAAAATGGTCTTTCCAAATTCACATGTCTGTCATTAATTGTCTCCTGGGGAAAGGGGGCAGAGAAACCAGGACAGTTCTAAGGAAAAGTTAGTCTAATTCTTTTATTTCCTCATTATAGGAGTTATCAAGTTCTGAGTCAGTGGAGAGATACCAGTGTTAACTGCCAGAAGAGGAGCTGGTTCACCACTGTGCTATCCCTTCCACATGTCAATTTCTGAGAGGAAATTCAAGGTGAGGATGACTTTGCAAGCCCAGAGAATGGAAAGGGGGTTAGTCTCCTGGCGTGGATCTGTAGTCTCAAATATGGCCTTAGGATACTGGTCTACTGTGATCCACCATGGCATATGAGGAGAGTAATTCGTTACTGTTAATGTATACCAAGTTTTGCAAATGGTTTTTTCCTATAAATAACAGAAATTTCAAAAAGTGTTGACCAGGCACGGTGGCTCATGCCTGTAATCCCAGCACTTTGGGAGGCCGAGGCGGGTGGATCATGAGGTCAGGAGATCGAGACCATCCTGGCTAACATGGTGAAACCCCGTCTGTACTAAAAAAAAAAAAAAAAATTAGCCAGGTGTGGTGGCGGGCACCTGTAGTCCCAGCTACTCAGGAGGCTGAGGCAGGAGAATGGCGTGAACCCAGGAGGCAGAGCTTGCAGTGAGCCAAGATCACGCCACTGCACTCCAGCCTGGGCGACTGAGCAAGACTCCGTCTCGGGAAAAAAAAAAAAAAAAAGGAAAAGAAAAAACACACACACACACACATGAAAGTGTCCCATCATTCTCACTATAACATGCTTTCAAGAGTAGGATAGAGAGGAGTTGAGAAAAGGTCAATGACATGGAGACACCCAAAGCTTTGCCCTGGATGCTTAGATGTGACTGTATCTTTTTTGTTCAGATGGGAAAAGATTTGCCACTGCATATTCTTAAAACTACCCCTTTCTCCAATACCGTTATAGTAGCCCCTCTTTAGATTTCTGAGATTGAATAGATTTTTTAGTTAGCTTCATTTCTGAATAAATAAAAACCAAGAATAAGGGTTTCCAACAAGGCAAGAGTTTTGAGCCACTGCGTATACTGATTCATTGGGTGACTTTGGGCAAGTTGTTTAACACCTCTGACTGTAGTTATTTCATGTAAAACATGTGGATAACTTATTATCCTGCTCTGTGTCTCTTATAAGGATTTTTCTGATGTTCAGATGCAAAATAATAAGAGCTAGTGTTATTAAGCACTTACTGTATGCAAAACATACAACACTCAGTTAATTCACACAATGGTGCCATGAAACAAGGTTTATTATCCAATTTTACAGAGGCAAACTAAAGAAAGAGGTGACCTGTGCAGACGTGCTTTTAAAGGTATAGGGAATAATTTGCTGTGCATGGTGGCATGCACCTGTAGTCCCAGCCACTCAGGAGGTGAGAGGATCACCTAAGCATGGGGAGGTTGAGCCTGCAGTGAGCTGTGATCACAACACTGCACTCCAACCTGGGTGACAGATTGAGAACTTGTCTCAAAAGAAAAAAAAGGAAAGATGCACGGAGTTGTAATCAATCATAAAAATTTAAAATGTTTTACTGTTAGAACTGTCAACTATAGATACTTTAAAAACAAGAATTAAATGTAGATAGTTTTAAAACATAAACCAGTCTGAGAAACCAGTAAGACACATGATCTTTGGAAAAATATTTGCAGGGGTGAGAGGGTTCCTGTATTCTTTCCTTTATTCTTGGCACTGGGACACAATAGTGAACAGAAGGCCACAAACTCTCTGCTCTTATGAAGCTTATATTCTTGTGGTAGACACAGATGATGAACAAATATATTAGTAAAAAACAGAGTACAGTCATCCCTCAGTATCGGGGGGGATCGGTTTCAGGAATCCCATGGATACCAAAGTCTGAAGATGCTCAAGTCCCTGATATAAAATGGCATAATTACACCTGAAATCCCCACACTTTCGGAGGCTGAGGCAGGCAGATCGGTTGAGCCCAGGAGTTCAAGACCAGTCTAAGCAACATGGTGAAACCCCCTCTCTACAAAAAATAATTTTAAAAATGGCATAGTATTTGCATATAATTGATGAATATCCTCCTGTATAGTTTAAGTCATCTCTAGATTACTGACAATGCTATATGAATTGTGATTAAACTCTATATTTTAAATTTGTATTTTTAAATTATTAAATTGTTATTTTTTATTTTTCAAATATTTTCAATCAGCAGTCAGTGGAATCCCTATATGCGGAAACTACAGATACAGAAAGCTGACTCTATGTCAGATGGCGATGAAAGCTAAAGAGAAAAATAAAACCAGAAAGGGGAAAGGGGAGCTGCAAGTTGAATACGTGGTCAAGGAAGGTCTTGCTAAGAAGGTGCCACTTGAGCAAAGACCAGAAGGAGTTGAGGGGTGATCTATGCTGGTGTTGAAGGAAGAACCTTCCAGAGAATGCAGCAGACCAGGGGATGAAATCCCAAATCCTTTGATGTTCTTGTGGACATTCCCAAAGGTGAGACCATACTGCTGAGGTGTTCTAAGAGTCCTGAGATTGAGAACAGAAAGAAAGGAAGGCCCTCAATATGACTGACTAGAGGCGTTTGGTACTCGCCTCCTCCATAAAGAACCACCAAAGTATTGAGAAGATAATCACACTTCAAATACACCATCTAAGAGAGAATGCTGGAATTCAACAGAGAAGTGACAGGAAACACCTAAAGCAAAGAGAGGAAAGTGAGGCAGCCTGCTCAGCTGCCTCACCAGAATTGGCTGCCTTGGGCCTGAGGATCAGCCCACCACTTCCTACCACGGCCGACACATGCATGCACCACCAGAGAGCCTGAGGATAGAGCCACCTGGCCTGGCTCTGCACTGCCAGGGCCTGAGCACATTGTCTGGGGACCTGGGGACCACCCAGCTCAGTCCACCACCATTGACACTTGAGCACTCCTCCCAGGGGCCTGAAGTCGGGCCCACCCAACCTGCTGCTACCACCACAGCAGGCACCCACCCATGGGACTGGGGGTTGAACTACCCAGTCTGTCACAGCCACCACTAACACCAGCATGAAACACTTGGAACCCAGAGGTTAGTCCCACCACTACTCTGCGGTTGTCCATGTCACACCTGCTGCCCAGGAGCCTGAGAACCCGTTCATCTGCTTAGCCCACCACTGGCACTACCTATATCTGAGCAAGCCACCTGCAGGTCCAAGAATTGACCCACTTGAACTCAGTAACACCGGTGCCAGCATATGCCACCCTGTGGCCCAAGGATAGGCATACTTGGCCCACCACTGCCACCACTAGGGTCCAAAGACAGTCCCCGCCCAGTATTCCCATATCCAGCAAAACTTCACCACAGGCTTCATTAACAATTGCACTCTAAGTCATTGAGGAAATCAGAAACCACCAACTTTACAGCAAAAGAAATCATACAGAGACTATACTACTACATGCATGCAGAATCAAAGCCAATGTGTCCTATCCGACAAACACTATATCAATATCTTCAGGAAAAAAAGTGCTCCCCTACAAAAGCAAATTCAAAATATCAAAAGAGGCAACTCTTACATCAGATGCATAGACAGCAATGTAAGGTCACATGAAACATGAAGGAGGTTATCATACAAAAGTATGACACCTCCAAAAGAACACAATGATTCACCAGCAACAGATTCCAATCAAAAAGAAATTTATGAAACCTCAAAAAGAGAATTCAAAATAATGACATTAAGAAGCTTAAGAAAATGCAGAAAAACAATATAAAGAAATTAGAAAAACAATTCAGGATATGAATGAGAAATTTTCCAAAAAGATAAATGTCATTTAAAAAATGAAACAAATTCTAGAACTGAAGGATTAAATGAAACACAAAATATATGCAAAAGCTTCAAAAATAGATTAGAGCAAGCAGAAGGAAGACTTTCAGAGCTCTAAGTTCTTTTGAAATAACCCAGGCAGACAAAAATACAGAGAAAAGAATTTTTTTAAATGAAAAAAGCCTACATGACATATGGGATACCATAAAGCAAGCAAATATTCAAATTTTTGGTATCACAGAAGGTGAAGAGAAAATGAGGGGGTTAGAAAACCTATTTAATGAAATAATAGCTGAAAACCTCCCAAGACTAAAAACAAATTTAGACATCAAGATGCAGGAAGCTCAGAGATTCCCAAACAGATACAATGCAAAAAGGTCTTCTCTACTGTATATTACAGCTGAAGTGTTAAAAGTCAAAGATAAAGAGACAAGTCTAAAAACAGCAAGAGAAAGGCATCTAGTCACTTAGAACTCCCAACAGACTAACAGTGGATTTCTCAGCAGAAATGTTACAAGCTAGGAAAGAATGAGATGATATATTCCAAGTGCTGAAAGAAAAAAATGTCAGCCAAAGATACCATATTTAGCTAAGTTACGCTTCATAAATGATGGTCAAATAAAGTCTTTCCTAGACAAGCAAAAGGTGACAGAATTCATCACCATTAGACTGGTCCTACAAGAAATGCTTAAGGGAGTTCTATACCTAGAAGCAAAGGGATAATATCTACAATCATGAAAACACATGAAACTATAAAACCCACTGGTGGAGCAAACACATAAATAAGGAAGAAAATGGAATCAAATGCTACCACTACCAAAGAAAACTACCAAACCACAATGATATACAATGAGAGAAAGAAAGGAACAAAGGATATACAAAACAACAGGAAATCAGTTAACAAAATGATAGGAATAAATCTTCACATACCAATAATGAACTTGAATGTAAACAGATTAAACTTTCCACTTAAAAGATATAGACTGGATGAATGGATCAAAATACATGACCCACCTCTACACTGCCTACAAGAAACTCATCCCATCTGTAAAGATACACATAGACTGAAAGAAAAAGGATGGAAAGAGATATTCTATGCAAATGAAAACCAAAAGTAAGCAGGAGTAGCTATACTTAGGTTGAAAAACAAAAACAGTACAAAGAGATAAAGGTCATTATCTAATGATAGCTGATGAACTTAAAAAAATAATCACAAAAAAAATCTCGATTTTTTTTTTTTAAATGAAGTCTTGCTCTGTCACCCAGGCTAAGCTAGAGTAGAGTGGTGCGATCTCGGATCACTGCAACTTCCGCCTTCCGGATTCAAGCGATTCTCCTGCCTCAGCCTCTTGAGTAGCTCAGACTACAGGTGTGTGCCACCACGCCTGGCTAATTTTTGTATTTTTAGTAGAGACGGGGTTTCACCATGTTGCTCAGGCTGATCTTGACCTCTTGACCTTGTGATCTGCCTGCCTCTGCCTCCCAAAGTGCTGGGATTACAGGTGTGAGCCACCACGCCTGGCCAAAAATCTCAATGTTTTAATAAAGTTTATGAATTTATGTTGGGCCACATTCAAAGCTGTCCTGGGCTGCACGCAGCCCTTGAGTTGGACAAGCTCGATTGGTCTAGGCAG
Source organism: Symphalangus syndactylus (assembly GCF_028878055.3). NCBI lineage: Eukaryota > Metazoa > Chordata > Mammalia > Primates > Hylobatidae > Symphalangus > Symphalangus syndactylus. The sequence continues at coordinate 118,692,800 of NC_072432.2, read as the reverse complement.
AAAATTTAAAAAGAAACACTGGAATTAAACTGCACATTAGATCAAATGGACCTAACAGACATTTACAGTACATTTCACCCAACTACACAATACACATTCCTCTCATTAGTACTTGGAACATTCTTCAGGATCAACCATATGTCAGAACACAAAAACAAGTTTTAACAAAATTTTAAAGTCAAAATTATGTCAAGTACCTTCTCAGACCACAGTGGAATAAAACTAAAAATTAACAACAAGAGGAACTTGGGTAATTGCACAAATACATGGAATTTAAACAACATGCTCCTAAATGACAATTGGGTCAAGGAAGAAATTAAGGAGGAAATAGAAACATTTCTTAAAACAAATGAAAATTGAAACACAATATACTAAAACCTATGGGATACAGCAAAAGCAGTGCTAAGAGGAAAGTTTATAGCAGTAAATGTCTACATCAAAAAAGTAAAAATATTTCAAATGAACAATCTAACAATGTACCTTGAGGAACTAGGAAAATAAGAATAAAGCAAACTCAAAATTAGTAAAAGGAAAGAAATAATAAAGATCAGAACAGAACTAGATAAAATTTAGACTTAAAAAAATACAAAGGATCAGCAGGGCACGGTGGCTCATGCCTGTAATCCCAGCACTTTGTGAGGCCAAGGCGGGTGGATCACAAGGTCAGGCATTTGAGACCAGCCTGGCCAACATGGCGAAATTCCGTCCCTACTAAAAATACAAAAAATTAGCCAGGCGTGGTGGCGGGCGCCTGTAGTCACAGCTACTCAGGAGGCTGAGGCAGGAGAATCACTTGAATCTGGGAGGCAGAGGTTGCAGTGAGCCGAGATCATGCCACTGCACTCCAGCCTGGGTGACAGAGTAACACTCCATCTCAAAACAAACAAACCAAAAAAAAAAAAAAAAAAGAACAAACAAAAACAAAACAAAAAAAATACAAACGATCAAAAAAACAAAAAGTCGGTTTTTTAAAAAAAGATAAAACCAACAAAGAGGGATTACTTTGAATCTGTAGATTGCTTTAGACAGCTAGGCTAACCAAGAAAAAAAGAGAGAAGACCCAAATAAAATCAGATATGAAAATGGAAACATTAAAACTGACACCACAGAGATACAAAAAGTTACAGACCATTATGAACAATATACACTAATAAAATAGAAAACCTACAGGAAATGGATAAATTCCTGGATACATACAATCACCAAGAGTGAATCAGGAAGAAACAGAAAACCACAGCAGACCAATAATGAATAATGAGATTGAATCAGTAATTAAAAATCTCCCAACAAAGCAAAGTTCAGGACTGGATGACTTCAGTGTGAAATTCAACCAAACTTTCATCAAGAACTAATACCAATTCTCCTCAAACTATTCTAAAAAGTTAAAGAGGAGGGAGTTTTCCACAACTCATTCTATGAGGCTGGCATTACCCTGATGCCAAAACCAGACAATGATGCAACAACAAAAAAAGAAAACTGCAGACCAATATCCCTGATAAACATAGATGCAAAAATCCTCAACAAAACAACAGCAAAAAAAAATCCAACAACACATCAAAAAGATAAGACACCATGATCAAGTCCTCAGGAGGCAAGGATGGGTCAAAAAAAGCAAATCAATAAACGTGATACATCACATCAACAGAATGAAAGACAAAAACCATATGGTCATCTCAACAGTTGTAGAGAAAGCATTTGATAAAATTCAACATCCTTTTATGATGAAAAGTCTCAACAACTAGTTATTGAGGGAACATAACACAACATAATAAAGACCACAGATGACAAACCCACAGCTAACATGATACTGAATGAAGAAAAACTGAAAGCCTTTCCTCTAAGAATTGGAACAAGACAAGGATGCCCACTTTAGCCACTCCTATTCAACACAGTGCTGGAAGTCCTAGCCAGAGCAATCAAGCAAGAGAAAGAAATAACAGGCATCCAAATTGTAAAGGAGGAAGGCAAATTTTCCCTCTTTGCAGATGATATAATGTTACATATTTTTAATTTTTAGATCTGATATTGAAGAAATGATATTATATAGAGAAAAACCTAAAGATTATACCAGAAAACTCTTAGATATGATAAATTCAGTAAAGTTGCAGGATACAAAATTAACATACACTATTCTATACACCAATAGTGTACTGGCTGAGAAAGAAATCAAGAAGCCAATTCCATTTACAATACCTACCAAAAAAATTAAAATATCTAGATATAAATTTTACCAAAAAGATGAAAGACCTCTATAAGAAAATCTGCAAAACACTGATAAAAGAAATTGAAGAGGACACAAACGGAAAGATATCCCATGCTCATGGATTAGAAGAATTAATATTGTTAAATACCCATACTGCCCAAAGCAATCTACAGATTCAAAGTAATCTGTATGAAAGTACCAATATAATTTTTCACAGAAATAGAAAAAACAATCTTACAATTCATATGGAACCAAAGAGAGCCAGAATAGCCACAGCAATCCTAAGCAAAAAGAACAAAGTTGGAGACATCCCACTACCTGGAATGAAAACATATTACAAGGCTGTAGTAAGCAAAACAGCATGGTATTGGTATTAAAAACAGACACATACACCAATGGAATAGAGAACCCAGAAATAAATCCATATATTTACAGCTAGTTGATTTTCAACAAAGGTGCCAAGAACAAACATTGGGGAAAGGACACCATGTTCAATAAATGGTGCCAGGAAAATTGAATATTCATACAAAATTGATGCATAAAACTAGACCCCTATCTCTCATCATATAGAAAAATCAACTCAAGTTAGATTAAAGACTTAAATCTAAGACCTGAAACTACAAAACTACTAGAAGAAAACACAGGGGAAACACTTCAGGACATTGGTCTGGGCAAAAATTTTATGCCTAAGACCTCAAAAGCACAGGCAACGAAACACAAATGGGACTATATTAAAGTAAAAAGTTTCTACACAGCAAAGAAAATAATCAACAGAGCGAAGAGACAACTTATTGAACGGGAGAAAATATTTGCCAACTATTCATCTAAGAAGGTACTAATATCCGGAATATACAAAAACTCATACAACTCAACAGCAAAAAAACAAAAACAAAAATAAATAATGCCTAAAAAGTGGGGAAAGGACAGGAATAGATATTTCTCAAAAGAAGACAAACAAATGGCCAAGAGGTATACAACAAAGTGTTCCCCATCACTAACCATCAGAGAAATGCAAATCAAAACCACAGTGAGGCTGGGCACAGTGGCTCATGCACGTAATCCCAGCACTTTAGTAGGCCAAGGTGGGTGGATTACCTGAGGTCAGGAGTTCGAGACCAGCCTGACCAATATGGTGAAACCCCATCTCTACTAAAAATACAAAAAGTTAGCCTGTGCCTGTAAGTCTCAGCTACTCAGGAGGCTGGAACAGGAGAATTGCTTGAAACCGGGAGGCAGAGGTTGCAGTGAGCTGAGATCGTAACACCGCACTCCAGCCTAAATGATAGAGTGAGACTCCGTCTCAAAAAAACAAACAAAACACAATGAAATATCATTTTACCCCCAGTTAGAATAGCTGTTATCAAAAAGATAAAAAGTAACAGATGCTGGTGAGGATATGGAGAAAAGTGAACTCTTACACACTGTGCGTGGGAATGTAAATTAGTACAACCATGGAAAATAGTATGGAGATTTCTCAGAAATCTAAAAATAGAACTACCATATGATCCTGCCACTTGCTACTGTGTGTTTATCTACTAAAGAAATCAGTATGTCAAAGAGATATCTGAGCTTTCATGTTCACTGCAGCACTACTCACAATAGTTAAGATATGGAAACAATGTACATATCCACTAATGAATGAAGAAAATGTGAGACGTATAAACACACACTATGAAATACTATTCACACATATAAAAGGATGAAATAATGTAATTTGAAGCAATATGGATGGAACTGCACATCATTATATTAAGTGAGATGACGCCCAGGCTCGGAAAGACAAATACCATATGTTCTTGCTTACATGTGGGAGCTAAAAATATTGATATCACAGAGGTAGAGAATAGAACAATAGATACCAGAGGCTGGGAATGGTGTGGATGTGTAGAGGGGAGGAAATACAGACAGACTGGCTAACGGGTACAAAGAGACAAACATACACTTAGAAGAAATAAATTATAATGTTTGACAGCAGAGTAGCGTGACTAAAGTTAACAGTATTGTATTGTATATTTCAAAATAGCTAGGACAGGACTTGAAATATTCCCAACACATAGAAATAATAAATACTAGAGGTGGGCCGGGCACGGTGGCTCACGCCTGTAATCCCAGCACTTTGGGATGCTGAGGCGGGTGAATCATGAGGTCAGGAGATCGAGACCATCCTGGCTAACACGGTGAAACCCTGTCTCTACTAAAAATACAAAAAAAATTAGCTGGGCATGGTGGCGGACGCCTGTAGTCCCAGCTACTCAGGAGGCTGAGGCAGGAGAATGGCGTGAACCTGGGAGGCAGAGCTTGCAGTGAGCCTAGATTGTGACACTGCACTCCAACCTGGGTGACAGAGCGAGACTCCAACTCAAAAAAAAAAAAAAGAAAAAGAAATAATAAATATTAGAGGTGGTAGATATCTCAAATACCCTGACTTGATCATCACAGTCTATGCATGTAACAAAATATCACATGTACCCCACAAATACGTATGAATGTTGATATTAATAAAAAATGCAAACCAAATAATAATAATCATAGGAAGAAACATGACTTATCCACTACATATTCTTGACCATCCCTGAAAAGTCTCATTCTTGCCTTAGTATTTTTTAATACAGGTATCAACCCATCGTGTTACACTGAGATGCTAATAATCCTTGTTTGAAAAGCCCCCAGCACTGGGTGCGGTGGCTCACACCTGTAATCCCAACACTTTCGGAAGCCAAGGCAGGCGGATCACCTGAGGTCAGGAGTTTGAGATCAGCCTGGCCAACATGGAGAAACCCCGTCTCTACTAAAAATACAAAATTAGCCGGGCGTGGTGGTGCATGCCTGTAATCCCACCTACTAGGGAGGCTGACACAAGAGAATCGTTTGAACCCGGGAGGCAGAGGTTGAGGTGAGCCTAGATGGCGCCATTGCACTCCAGCCTGGGCAAAAAGAAGGAAAGCCTGTCTCCAAAAAAAAAAAAAGAAAAAAAAAAGAAAAAAAAGAAAAGCCCCCAAATGCAAGTGACTCATGTTGAAATCCCATTTCAGAGGCCCGTGCAAGAAATTATCATCGCTTTAAGAATACATAGAAACTGCTAAGTTTTTCCTGCAGCTCTCTCATGTCTACAAAACTGAGTAGAAGTGTGTGCCCTTTGGGGCCAACAAAGCGACTCCTTCAAGATTCTGTTGCCAAGCAGGGTAACGCGCTTTCAAACCGGAAGCACTTTAGTCCTCAAAGGAAAGCCCAGCCCCTCCACAGCTTGGGTGTCCCGCTGGCCCCAGAGCCACTGTCCCAGGCTGCTACCCTCTACGCTCGGCACCTCCCCTCCACCGCCCCTGCCCTCATTCCATTATTAGGTATGCATTTCAGATTTTGAATGGATCTCCTTGTCTGGCGTTAATTGACAGTGAAAGCCCGGTTTTCAAAGCCAAGGTACAAGCACTGAAGGTAAGTGATCAGAGGACTGCCCTCGCAATAAATCACTGCAGCACAGGTCACCGTTTGGAGTGTGAATGCAGTGTTCAATAAAGAAACACACTCCACCTTTCAGCTTCAAGCCGACCCTAGCTAATTGACCTCATTGTAGTCCCCCCATTAATCATTCTGGCACATGGGGCAAGAGGCAGTTTCACTGCTTAGGTTTGCAGGGAGGAGGGGGACCGAGTCCGTGTGGGGGTGGTTGAGGGTTGAGGGGGCAGTTATAATGTAAAAGGAAATCATAGACAATTCTGCCTTAATTAACTCATTGGATTTCCAGGTTGACCAGATATAGTTAACTTCGCTAAAGGAATGTGGGGAATAGTGCAGGGGCCTTCATTAACTTCATGCCAGGTCGCAGGAGTTTGAGGCTGTAACAAAAGCAGATGTGAGCATCTGTAGCCCATCCAGAAAGCAGTATTGCCAAAGGACAGGGGCATTCGCCTAATGCTACATAATCATTCAGTGTCATCGATCTCCCCAGACCCTGATTAATAAATAGCAGCAGAAGTCTTTTACAGCGGTGACTACAATTTTATTTCACCTATTAGAAGCCCATCACAGAGCACACCAGTCATGCAGGACGAGCTTACACACCCCTCCCTCCCACCCCTCCAGGCCCGTCCATTGCTCTGAATTTGCTTTGCTTGTGCACCTCCATGGGCCTGTTTTGGTTGAGAAACATGGGGTACCTTTTGCAGGTCCCTCCATTGTGCCAAGCTAACCCCAAGCTGACCACAGGGAACAGAAAGGGAGTGTCAACCAAGGGGTCAGTTCAAACAGCAGCTTAAGGTTTGTTTATTTTAATGCAACACAGCAAACATAATTTGGGCAGCCATGATGTGCCAAGCATTGCACTGCACCAGAAAGAAACACACGCGTGCACACACACAACATGATTTGGTTATGGAACTTGGAATCTGCATTGATCCATTTATATTTTCAAAATGCAAGATCTGCCTTTTTGTACCAAGCTGCTTTAAAAGGTCTGTTTCCCCATGGTTAGTCGCAATTATTCAAGAACGCAATAGTTTCACAGTTCACAGGGGTAAACAAAGCCCCACAGGTCAGCAACTTTCATTTTGAGAGGAAGAAAATGAAAAAGAGAGGAGGGTGAAGGGATAGCCGATGCTCATTTTATACTGTGCATCTCTCGCTGCTGCTGTCTTCCCTGTGTTTCATTACTGTTAATGAACTTAATTGTTTGGTTTCAAAACCCCAGCCTGAAGGCATCACTCTCCATCCCCCTCAGTGCTGAGATTCAGTCTTGCTGATCTCCAAATTAACTTGTAAGCAAATACTTCAAGTCTGTGACCTTCCCTGACAAGCACCTGGAGGAGAAAATTCAGGCCAAGACTCCGGGACAAATTCAGATGGAGCGTCAAGAAAGACAGAAAGGGTGCATTCAGATCCCCACTTGGTATTGTGTGTAATTCAATTCCACTTAACTATATTTATGGCGTGTCTACTATATGGTCCAGTAATCATGCCAGTCATTGGGTTTAGAAAGTTGATAAAACACAGTCACTGACCTCCAGGAGGGCATGGTTTCTTACCAGCCCAGCAAACATATCAAATTTCCTTGGCTCTGTTATCAACAACACAACCACACCTACGGGACCTGCGAGCTAAAGCAGCTCTACTCAGGGAGAAGCTCACAGGCTTTGGAATCACACATGTAGGTAGACTTTGAAGTTTGTCTATTTACAAGCTATGCAGGCTTGTCCACATCATTTAACCTCATCAAGATGCAGTCATATCTACCCCTCTTGCATTACTATAACATGTGCAAAGTGCTGGTTCTGCCCCACTGTAAAGGCTAGGCTTTCTATAAGAAAATTCTGATGAATTATTGCAAAGACTAACGATACATTTTGGATATCTGTCCTCACCCAAATCTCATGTTGAATTGTAATCCCCAGTGCTGGAGGTGGGGCCTGGTGGGAGGTGTTTGGATCATGAGGGTGGATCCCTCATGAATGGCATGAGCCAGCCCCTTCATGATAAGTGAGCTCTTGCTCTGAGTTCACACAGGATAGGGTGGTTTAAAAGTGTGTGGCATCTGTCTCGCCCAATATCCAATATTCATTCTCTCTCTCTCTCGCTCCTGCTTTCGCCATCTCCTGTGCCTGCTCCCCCTTACCTTTTGCCATGAATGGAAGCTTCCTGAGGCCTCCCAAACAGATGCTGGCACCATGCTTCCTGTACAGCTTGCAGAACTGTGAGCCAATTAAACCTCTTTTCTTATAAAATACCCAGTCTCTGTTTTTTGTTTATATAGCAGTACAAGAACAGCCTATTACAACTACTCACAAAGATTATAATACATCAGACTAAAATAAAAACAAATCCATTCTAGTATGTCCTTTTTTTTACTCCTTCTTCCAGAAGCAAAACATTGTGTCAACCTTAGCACACAAACCAGAAACAGCAACCCCCCACCTTCAACAGGAACCCCTTGGAGGCTTCACTGCCCTCTCCATTCAAATCTGATTTTCTTCCAAGCCCATCACACACTCCACCTGCTTCAAGTCAATCTTCGACTGCACTCAGAGCCCACACCATTCATTTTTACATATGGAATGATCAAAACCAAAAATGTCAGATAGTCTCAAGAATTATAGATCTTTCTTGACCTTCTCACGTAGGTGCTTTAGTCAGGGTTCCCCAGAGAAACAAAACCACCAGGAAAATCTGTCTTATAGATCCAGAAGAGGGTACGTATTATTGGAATTGGCTCACAAAATTATGGAGGTCAAGTCCCATGATTTTCCAACTGCAAGAGGAATAACCTCAAGGACCAGTGGTATAATTCAGTCTAAGTTGGAAGGCTTGAGAACTAGAGGAGCCAGCGATGTAACTCTCAGTCTAAGGCTTAAGGCTCAAGAACCGGGAGCACCAATGTCTGAAGGCAGGATAAGACAACTGTCCAGTTCAAGGAGAGAGAGAGGAAATTCACTCTTTTTCTGCCTTTTTGTTCTATCTGGGCCCTTAGTTGGATGACTCTCGTCCATGTTGATGAAGGCATATCCATATTACTCACTCCACCAATTCAGATACAAATCTCTCCTAGAAACAGCCTCACAGACACATCCAGAAAGCATGTTTACCAGCTGTCCGGGCATCCCCTAGACCAGTCAGGTTGACATCTTGGTTTAACTGTGATTAATTTCAGATTTAAAGAAGTTAAAAGAGTTGTTCAAGTTTGCACAGCTGGTTAATGTTAGTTAGAGCTAAAGCTCAGCTCTTTTGATAGCAAGCCCAGTGATCTTTCTATTACATGAGATTGGTTATATCCAATGACATTCAGATTAGTACCTTATTTTATGCTGCATTACCATGTCCTCCAGGCTGGGTGTGGTGGCTCATGTCTATAATGCCAGCATTTTGGGAGGCCAAGGCAGGTGGATTACTTGAGCCCAGGAGTTTGAGACCAACCTGGGCCACACAGCAAAATCTCATCTCTACCAAAAATATACCAAAATTGGCTGAGTGTGGTGGCACATGCCTGTAGTCCCAGCTACTCAGGAGGCTAAGGTGGGAGGAACACCTAAGCCTGGGAAGGTCAAGGCTGCAGTGAGCTGTGATTGTGTCACTGTACTCCAGCCTGGGTGACAGAGCGAGACCTTGTCTCAAAAAAAAAGAAAAATGTCCTCCAACAATTTAATGTGCTATCATAGCTTCCCTTACTGATCTCCAGGCTTCCTCTCTTTCTCCGTCTTGGTCCAGATCTGCACATCACTCTCCTGATTAAAATAGTATTAGGCTTCTGGTTTAAAATAGTATCTGAATCTAAGCCTTAATTCAATCTTTTCCAACATCCCACTAAAATTTTTTTTTTTTTTTTTTTTTTTTGAGATGGAGTCTCACTCTGTCACCAAGGCTAGAGTGCAGCGGCACAATCTAGGCTCACTGTATCCTCCACCTCCCGGGTTTAAGCAGTTCTCTGCCTCAGCCTCCCGAGTAGCTGGGATTACAGGCACCCACCACCATGCCCGGCTAATTTTTTTTTTTTTTTTTTTTTGTATTTTTAGTAGAGACCAGGTTTCGCCATCTTGGCCAGGCTGATCTTGAACTTCTGACCTTGTAATCCACCTGCCTCAGCCTCCCAAAGTGCTGGGATTACAGGTGTGAGCCACCATGCCTGGCCTAAAACATCTTTTAAAAAACTTTTAAAAAGTTAAAACCCAACTCAATTAAAAGATTAAAAACAACCAGAGGAAAAGAAAATCTTCCAGACAACATAATGCCAAGCCCAGAAGGAATCCCCCGAACCTACAGAAAAACAGTTTTGTTAAATAAAATCTGGCCAATTATTGCCTCACGAATCTCAGTCTTTGCTTCATAAAAAGATCATTTAAAAAGAAAGGAAGACAGGAGAGAAAGAAGAGAAAAAGAGAGAAAAGAGAAAGGAAGATAAGTCATCCCTCCCTTATCATTGTCTCCTGACCCAGACCCAGAAATTGTAAGACCCAGAAACTTGAGGTGCGGGTGCCACCTTTTAGTCTCAGCAGGTACCATTCCCCTCTGTCACACGTTCTCACCCAACATTTGTTTTACAACCAATCAGATATAGCAACGCCCAGAAACATCTAAACAGGAAATGTTGGGAAACAGTAGTAAGACATCACAGCCTAGGCCAAGCCCCAGCAAAAAGTCTCTTTAAATAGCAGCAGAGGTAGAAATAAACAAGGTGGCTGTATATTTTAGGAGCAGAGCAGCTATGTACTCCATCAGTCCAGAGAGCCGTCTGTCCAAGCAGAGGGGAAGAACACGTAACCATTAGAAAGCAGCTCTAACCCATGGTTTCAATGCTAGCAAATATCCACTAATATGCCTCAAAGTAGCAGTTGGGCAAAGCAGATAAAGATGTTATAAATGTCAGCATCCATTGATAATTCAAGATACATTTTACTAAATGTATTAGTGAAATGAATAGGAAATACATTCGTAATTCGATTTCTGTGAAGAATCATCTGTGCTTACTTAAGGAAAATATATACTAAAATTTCAAAAGACACAGGCATGGATAAAATGTAACCTCTTCAAATCATCCCTATTTTTATATCTTGCTCAAGAAATGCACAGTAAGAAAAAGAAAATCTCTTTGAAAACAGCATCTAATATACTTAAAGCAAAAGCATTCTTTTAAAATCAAGAACAAAGATGTATTTAGCATTGTTGAGGAAATTTTGGTCAATGCAATAAGTCAAAAACACATTAACGAGTTATAAATATAGAAAAGAATAGAAAATGATTCTTTGCAGATGATATTATTTGTCTAAAACATCCATGTGAATCAACTAAACAATGATTGAGTCTAATACCTTTGTCAACCTTTAATTCATTTTAGAATCACCTGGAAAGCTTTTAAAAACTATCAATACCTGGGGCTCACCCCAGAAATTCTGATATAATTGTTCTTGACTGAGGCCTGGCTCCATGTCTGTTTTAAAAGCTCCCAGATGCCTTTAATATGCATCGAAGCTTGAGAACCACTAATAAAAAACACAGGAAATATACAAAATGCAATAGAGTTTTCTTTATGCCACCAAGGACCAATTACAAAATATGATGCAGAGAAAATTCCACTAATAACTGTATAAAACATTCATAATAACAGAATTATCATGTGATCCAGCACTTCTACTTCTAGATATATACCCCAAAAAATTTAAATCAGGATCTCAAAGAGATATTTTTACACTCAAGTTTATATTGGTATTATTCATGATACCAAGAGTTGGCAGCCAAATAACTGTTCATGGATGAATGAATGGATAAACAAAATGTGATATACACATATGATAGAATATTATTCAATCTTTAAAAGGAAAGAAATTCTGACTCACACTACAACATGAATGAACCTTAAGGATGTTAAGCAAAATAAGCCAGTCACAAAAAGAAAAATACTTTATAATTCCATAAAGAAAAGTACTTCATAAATTCCATAAAGAAAAATACTTTATGTGAAGTACCTAGGGTAGCCAAATTCACAGAAATGGAAAATAGAATGGCGACTGCCAGAGGCTGGGGTAAGTGGGAATGAGGAGTTGTTTAATGAGTACAGAGTTTTCCTTTTCCAACATGAAAAGAGTCCTGAACATGGGTTATATTAAAATATGAATGAGCTGAAAATGAGCTTTACTGCTGAACTATATGCTTAAAAATAGTTAGGATGGTAAATTTTATGTTATGTCTATTTTACCACAACTTAAAGCGTTTTAAAGTCATTTAAAAGAAAAACAAAAACAAAAAAATAAGTTTTAAAACAAATGCTATATGAAGAAATATCATATGCGGAACTATTTCTTCATGAGATGGCTCAATGTCATAAAGATGCCCATTACTTTCAAATTAATTTATAAATGTGTTTCATTTCAATCAAATATTAAATGTGTTTTGTGTAGCTGAACAAAATAATTCTTCAGCTTGTTAAAAAGAATAAACATCTGCTACTAGACAAGAAAAAACAGGACTGCAAGGTGGCCTGAATTTCCCAATATTAAAATGTATTAGAAAGATACACTACTTAAAAGAATGATAATAGCACAGGGAATGACAGACAGATCATTAAAGTGAAACAGAAAGCTCTGAAATTCACCCCATATGCATAAGAATTCATGATAAAGGTGAATAGAGTAACAACGAATTACTTGATAAGATATGTTTAGACAACTGGTTAGCCATTTGGGAGAAAAGTAGATACCTACCTTACACCATGTACCAAAATAAATTTCACATGACCTATAACTTTCAATGTAAAAAAAATTGGTAATTTTTTAAAACCTAGAAAAAGTACAGGTGGAGATTTTTTTTTAATCTCAAGGCAAGAAAGACCTTTCTAAGCAGTCTGTGGAAGACAAAGATAAAGCAAGGAGCTTGAAAGCTGATTCCTCAGGGCTGAGGATGGTGGAAGGTTGGGAGAGAGAGGCCTCAAAGTTAATACACACCTAGGAGTGAAGGGTGGGGCTTCACACATACTATGACTCCTGTAGGGACCCTGAAGGACCCTGCAGTTCACCCAGGGACCCTGAAAAGCCTGCACTGTGAGTAAAGAGTGAACTTTCAAACTCCATTTAACACCTCAGGGAAGAAAAAAGAAAAGTGTCATTATCTCTGACTAGGTTTCTGGGGAACAAAAAAGAAAATAAAAACCTGGAAGAAGGAGAAAACTCAAGTCTATGCCATATGTGGGCACAAAGTACAAATTAGCACTGTTTTTTTGTTTGTTTGTTTGTTTGTTTTGGTAAAAGAAGCCCCAAGCCGATGATTTTTTTGAAAGAGCATATGTGGCTCTAACAAGAATACTTTTTTAATGCTCACTGTGGCTGAGCTTCCAAAAGTATTATAAATCACAAGAGAAAATAATCTTCTGTGAGCAACAGTCATAAGTTTTAAAAAGGTGGCAGTTACCGGCCGGGCGCAGTGGCTCATGCCTGTAATCCCAGCATTTTGGGAGGCCGAGGTGGGCGGATCACAAGGTCAGGAGATCGAGACCATCCTGGCTAACGTGGTGAAACCCCATCTCTACTAAAAATACAAAAAATTGCCGGGTGTGGTAGCAGGCACCTGTAGTCCCAGCTACTTGGGAGGCTGAGGCAGCCGAATGGAGTGAACCCAGGAGGCGGAGCTCGCAGTGAGCTGAGATCATGCCACTGCACTCCAGCCTGGGCAACAGAGCGAGACTCCCATCTCAAAAAAACAACAACAACAACAACAACAAAAAACTGGCAGTTACCATCTCCCAAAATGTCAGATAATATTCTTCCAACAGAGAAACATAAACTAAATATGTTTTAAATTGTCAAAATGATAAAGGATGGTATAAAAAAAACATACTGAAGAAAAGCACATTATGAAAACAGGAACATTTGAAAAAAGAGTAGAATAGAATTTAAAGAAATAAAACATACAGTCATTGGAATAAAACCTAAAAAAGAAAATCCACAATGAAGAATGTGGGGATTTAAAGAAAAAGAAAATATAAAAGAGTGGCTAAGAGATATGGAAGAGAGAATGAGAAAGTCCAACATACATCTAATAGGAGTTCCAGGAAAAGGCAATAGGGAAAAAGAGGAGAGGCAATACTTAAAGGGAAAATGACTAAGAATTTTCTAGCATATATTAGTTAATACCATATATATTTATGAAGCTCTACCATGTACCCTGCACTATTTTAGGTACTAAGAAGAAAGCAATGAATGAAGACAAAAATCCCTGCTTTCACAGCATATACTTTCTAAAAGAAAAGAAAGAATTTTGTGGTTGTTGTTTTTCTTTTTTTTTTTTTTAAATGGTCCACTTGCTAGAGAAAGACAAGAGAGATAGTTTTTTAAGTACAATTTGATATATTACTAAGTGTTTGCTGCAGTCAGACAATCCTCGCATCTCAATGATTTATAATGATATTTCTTTCTCATTTCAAATGAGGATTGCAGGTTCCCTGTGGCTCTACTCCAGGCTGGGGGTTGACTGTGGGTCTAATCTGTGAGTTCCAGGATGCAGACTGAAGAACGAGTCCCCATCTGGGACATGCTCTCATAGTAGCAGAGGACAAAAATACAAGATACCAAGCCAATCACACTGTTGTACTGAAAGCTTTCACTTAGAAGCGACCTGTGTCATGCTTGCTCACATTCTATTAATATAAACAAATCACATACCCAAAGCTGCCAATGGTATGCACTAGAGACAAGCATGGCAAGAGTGGGTATCCATAATCCTTCTACAGAGAAGGGAATAAGTTATCGTGAATGAAAAATAAAACCTACCATAATATGGTCAGTGGTGGTAATTGCTATGGAGAAAACCAAAGCAGGGAATGGGATAGGAATTATTAGTGAGCATGCCATTTTAAATAGGCAGGCTAGGGCAGGCACAAAAAAAGTAATCTGTGATTAAGACCTGAAGGATATCATGTAGAAATAAATCTTGGGGAAGAACGTTTTGAGAAGATGAACAACAAATGTAAAAGCTCCAAGTCAAGGGCCGGCCTGATGGGTTTGAGGAGCAGCAAGGAGGCCCTTGTGGCTGTCAGGAGGTGAGAGAGGGAGTGTGGCAGGGAAACAGACCAGGCAGACCTCAGAGGCCAGACTGTGGCTCTGCGAGGCCACTGTGGGGCTTGGTTTCACCAGGGGTGAGATGAAAAACCATGTGAGAGTTTTGAGCAAAGGAATGACATGATCTAATTTATATTTTAACTCAGAGATATGCAAAGAATGGACTGAAGGCAGACCAGAAAGACCGGTAGGGGGGCTTCATGATAAATAGATGAGAGACTATAAACAGGAGGCTCCACCACATAGTGAAAGTGGTTAGAATCTGGATGTATTTTGAACCTGATTTGCTGAAATGGAATGTGGGGTACAAATGAGAAAAGAATCAGCCATGATGCTTGGGTTGGAGGCAAGTATTGCAAAGATGGTGTTCCCACTGACTATGATGAGACTGTGGCATGAGCAGGTATGCAGAACTCAAATGCTCTGTTTGGGTCATGTCAAGTTTGAGGTGCATAGAAGACATTCATGTGGAGATATCCAGTAAACAGTTGAATAAATTCATCTGGAATTCAGCGGAGGGGTTTGAACCACCGCCTTGTGTAGTGAGGTAGGAGGATCACTTGAGCTGGGGAGGCAGAGGTTGCAGTGAGCCAAGACTATACCACTGCACTCCAGCCTGGGCAACAAAGGGAGAGACTGTCTTAAGAAAAAAAAAGCAGCCAACTAAACCAAGAAGGAAAAAGTGGGAAGCAAAAGAACTGGTGAGCAAAGACACCAAGAAAGTATTAACATCACATATGTATGAAGTGTAATGTCATTAAGAATGCTGGGGGCCTCAAAAAGAGGATAGAGGTAAAATACTACGCATCAATGCCATGAAAGAGGTCGAGATGATCAGAATTAAAGTGGTATATGAGTCCCGATCATTCTGAAGTTTATTATAAAAACCTAAGATGTCCTTAAGTAACATATGCATGTTACAAATTCAAGGCTAGAACAATTGGACATCCACATGGCAAAAAATGAATTTTGACCCTGCCTTATACCATACACAAAAATTAATTCAAATGGACAATAGATATAAATGTTACAAGCTGAATCTACAAAACTCTTAGAAGAAAACGTCGGAGTAAATTTAGTGAACTTGGGTTTGACATGACACCAAAAGCACAAGTGACAAAGGAAAAAAAAATAGAGAAATTGGACTTCACCAAAATTGAAAACTTTAGTGCTATAAATGATACCATCAAGAAAGCAAAACACAACATATAGAAGGGGAAAAAATATTTACAGATCATATATCTGATATGCAACTTGTATCCCAAAGCTATAAAGAACTATTACAACTCCGTAATAAAAAGGTAAATAACGCAACATACAAATGGTCAAAGAACCTACGTAGACCTTTCTCCAAGGAAGATATAGGAATGACCAACCAGGACACGAAGGGTGGGGGCAGTGGCTGACGTCTGTGGTCCCAGCACTTTGGGAGGTTGAGGCAGGTGGATCAAGAGGTCAGGAGATTGAGACCATCCTGGCCAACATGGTGAAACCCTGTCTTTACTAAAATACAAAAAATTAGCCGGGCATGGTGGTACACGCCTGTAGTCCCAGCTACTCAGGAGGCTGAGGCAGGGTAATCTTTTGAACCCGGTAGGCAAAGGTTGCAGTGGGGCAAGATAGCGCCACTGCACTCCAGCCTGGCAACAGAGCAAGACTCTGTCTCACAAAAAAAAAAGCACATGAAAAGATGCTCAACATCATTAGTCATTAGGGAAATGTAAAGTCAAACCACAATAAATACCACTTCACATCTACAAGGTTCTTTAAAAAAAAAAAAAAAAGACAATTATAGTGTTAGTGAGGATGTGGAGAAATTAGAACTTCATACATTCCTGGTGGGAATGTAAAATGGAGCAGCCACTTTGGAAAGCAGTTTTGCAGTTCCTTTAAAAGCTAACTATTGATTTATCACATTATCTACCAATTTCATTTCTCTGTATCTATCCAAAGAACTTGAAAACATATGTCCACATAAAAACTCATACTTGAATGTTCTTTATATCATCATTCATAATGTCAAAAAATGGAAACACCCAAATGTTCATCAGCTGATGAATGGATATGACTTATGCATATAATTATTATTTGGCCATAAAAAGTAATGAAGTATGGATCCATGGTACAACATCAATGAATCTTGAAAACATTACATTAAGTGAAAGAAGCCAGTCACAACACTTACTGAATGATTCCATTTATGTGAAATGTCTAGAATAGACAAATCCACAGAGACAGAAAATAGATTAGTGGTTTCCAAGGGCAGAGGGGAAGGGAGAATGGGGAGTGACTGATAATGGCTTTGAGGTTTCTTTTGGGGATGATAAAAATATTAACATAAATTGTGGTGATGGTTGCCGCACCCTGTGAATACATTAAAATCCATTGACTTCTACACATCACATGGGTGAACTGTATAGTATGTAAATTATATCCCAATAAAGCTGTTTAAAATATTTTAAGGATAACTCTTAAAAGAGTAGAAATAAATTATCTGTATAACTTCTAAACCAATAGAGGTGAAGCAGGGACTAACAAAAGCTGTTCAGTCCAAGGAATGGTAGGAGAGAGAGGCAGGAGAAGCAAAGGAAAAGCAAAGCAAATAAAACATTTTAAAAGAGAGTAAAAATCAATGTTTAAAGAAAATTACAGCCGGGCACGGTAGCTCATGCCTATAATCCTGGCACTTTTGGGAGGCTGACGTGGGCAGATCACTTGAGGTCTGGAGTTCAAGACCAGCCTAGCCAACATGGCAAAACCCCATCTCTACTAAAAATACAAAAATTAGCTGGAAATAGTGGTGGGCGCCTGTAATCCCAGCTATGCAGGAGGCTGAGGCACGAGAATCACTTGAACCTAGGAGGCAGAGGTTGCAGTGAGCCGAGATCACACCACTGCACTCCAGCCTGGTGACACAGCGACAGACTCTGTCTCAGAAAAAAAAAAAAAAAAAAGAAAAATTACAATAACTATGCTCAGTATGATAGACATTTTAAGAAGCACATTATTATATATTGTTGGAGACATCTATGCGTGGTAAAAGTATAAAAATATCCACTTAAAAACCCTTGGGGGCCAATCCCCGATAGTATAGTGATTAGGAAAAACATATATATTGGGGGCCAGGCACAGTAGCACACTCCTATAATCCCAGCTCTTTGGGAGGCCGAAGCAGGAGGATTGCTTGAGCCCAGGAGTTCAAGACCAGCCTGGGCAACATCGTGAGACCCTTTCTCTACAAAAGGAAGGAAAGAAAAGGAAAAAATGTTGGGTATTGGGGGAGAGAAGGAGATGAATGAGATGGGAAGGAGAAACTGGGCTTCTGCTGTCCCTATCACACACACTTTATTTCTTTGTTAAAATATGAAAAACACTATGGCAAATTGTCATAATCTACTAAATCTAGGTAAATAAGCTCATAGGCATCTATTTTCTGTATCACTTTATATTTAAAATATTTCTTAATTAAAAGGCAATAAAAATAGCATTGGCAAGAGTTCAGGGAAATGGTACTCCACCTCTGTTGATAATAAGCCTGTATAAATTTGGAGAGGGAATTCTGACGATATGTACCCAAAGGTTTTTAAAGTGTTCACATACTTTGATGACGCAATAACTTTTCTAAAACTTAAAAAGAAAACGCGTGCACAAAGATTTAACTACATAAATGTTTGCTATAGTCCCACACATATAGAAGCAAATATATACACATAGAAATGAAAATAGAATGTCTATTATTTGGACATCGTAAAATATTCAGAAGTACTGTACAGTTAACATAAATCATTAATTAGGGATAGAGAAGGTCTTAGGCCTCTAAGAATCTGATAAGTTATGTGTCCTCTCTGGAGAAAGGCAGATGTACATAACATAACATAACGTAACATAACACACCAATTTGCAGACAATTTCAGTGGGTCCCAGAGTACCTAAATCTCACACCTTTTATTGTGGAAGGAAAACCAACTAACTTCCTCCTAATTCTCCTTCAGAATCCCATTCTCTAGGCAGCTTTTCCATACCCTGCCTTCTCCATCTTCCTCAGCCTGGGACAGGTACCCCTTCCTTAAGAACCTATGCAAATCTGTACCCTCAGTGGCATATATTTTGTATCATGATTGTCTATTTATTTTCTCTTTTCCATCAGTGTCTTTGACAACCAGGTACACAACTCAATTGGCTTCACATCCCAGGATAGCACAGATGTAAATATTTGTTGGCCAGATTGAGGCAGGATGTAGGACTCGATTCCAGAGGCAGGGCTTGGACACCTGACCAAATTGAGGACTAGCTAAAACAGGGATGAGGTGGAAGCGGTTTTCCATAAGACACACCTACCAGTGTGCCATGTCAGTTTACAATTGCCATGGCAACATCTGAGCGTTACTGCCCCTTTCCATGTCAATGACTTGACACCTAAAAGTTATTACCCCTTCCCTAAAAATGTCTGCATGAACTGCCTCTTAATCTACATGTAATTAAAAGTAGGTATAAATATAACTGCAAAACTGCCCTGAGCTGCTACTGTCAGCACACTGCCAACGGGGCAGCCTGCTCTGCAGGAAACAGTCATGGGGTTGTAACACTGCCGCTTCAGTAAAGCTGTTTTCTTCTAGCCTACCACTAGCTCACCCTTTAATTCTTTCCTGGGTGAAGCCAAGAAACCTCATGGGCTAAGCCCCACTTTGGGGCTCCCCTGCCCTACATCAAGATGACCAAATGAATGTTCCTTAAGGAGAGCGACAAGGCCATGTATTGCCTCTAGATAATGCTTCACATAGGGAAACATTTCTCATCTATTTCTTGATCCACAATCAGTATCAACCACCTCTCTAACCAGGTCATACACACACCCCGGCCTCTGCAGCTTGTCTTTTGAAATACACTGGATTCTAAATGCAGCCTTATCTGAAAGAATGAGATGTAACATCGGCTGCATATAAATTGCAAAGAGGAGCCAGAAAAGCAGGGCTGCAGCTTCCTGCACGGCTCAGCACGAACCCAGACTCAGCAGTAACTTAGTCAAATTAGCAGCAGCTTGTTTTCATTCCAGAGGACAAGCTTTCCAATCCTTTCTGAAGTTATTTCCCTTCCTCTCCCTTCCCGTTATTCCCTATTTTCATCAAGCAGAGCCCTTGAATGCGTTTCCCCGCCAGCTATTCAAGAGGCCGTTCCCCCCGGAGCTGGCGACACAGAACCTATTAATAAGCAAACAGAATGAACTGGCTCACTCTCCTCATAGTGAAATTCCTCTGCCACCGATTTCTCAGACACTTCCCTTTAGGGTTTTCCTGCGGAGTCCCATTCATTTAGAGGAAATGTGGAAAATTGTTTAATGTTTCTTGTTGTAAGCAAATGCTGGTAAATGCCGATTACATGTGGAGAGTGAAATGCCTCTCTCTGACTTGGCTTCCAAGCCCATCTGGTGGGCCTGGCAAAGCGTGCACGTCGCTCCCAGCACATGCAGCTGTCATCATCATCGTGTGGGGACTTTTTACAGCGAGGACTGTAAAATGGAAACCTTTAGCTCTCTTAGCATGCCTAGCCTTTATTTTGCACGTCAGTGAAGTCACTTTCCCATTCCTTGCCTTGGTTTCCCCAAATGTAAGGTGGTGACAAGTATCTTGGTTTTTTACCTATATGATTCAACGCAAGTCAATGGAACACACTCTTTTGCATCTATTTTGGGCTGCAAAACGTTGTGCAGACTACAGAGAAAGCACGGAAGAATTCCTATCATTATAGATTCCAAAGAGAGGCTGGGAAATAACAGTGGTAGAAAACTCTGAGCTTGAAATGATAAGATGAGAAGTATAAAATACTTGGGTCTGCTGTCCCCATGTAGGGGAGAGACAAGTTAATTACTCAGAGGAGAAAAGGGTAAGTCTATCCCATGCTGGGTTTTGTTTTTATTTTTTAATAAAAATACCAAAAGGATCTTATGTTTACACTTCCTTCTCTAATATACTTCAGAGAATAGGGCTTTAGAGAGCCTTCGTCCTGAGAAGGGGCTATTATACCGAGGGTAAAAGAAAAATGGGAAAGGACCCTTTCCCGAGACTCTCCTTTCAGTAAAGGAAGCAAGGAGAGTCATATAACCAAGTATTTTTGACTTCTTAACAGGCATGAAAACACAATGAGAGAGCCACCCAGCTGAATCCTTTCCGTCTATGGATGCACAAATTGAAGCCGAGAGAGCTGGAGTGACTTACCCAGGGTCACACAGCTGATGGGGGTGCCAAGGCAAGGGTGAGATCACGAGTTTCTTATTCCAAAGCTCCTTCCACTGTAGGAATTCTCAGCATCTAGGAGCATAATCCAAACATTAACACAAACACCCCGTTCTCACACTGGTCTTCTTACCCCACTAAACGTCCCTTGTGTGGCAGTCAAACAAGGCCTTCTTCCTGTATTACAAAGACAATTTGCTCATTCCTGCCCATGTGGTTTGCCCTGCTGGCAGGGCTGCTGTGTATGACCACACAGGTTGTGCACTGCACAACTCTAAAAAGACACATACACACAAACACACCTCATTCACACTGTACCAGCCCAAGATGTACCATGTACCATTACATGTAGCAGCCCAAGATGTTCTTCTCATCTTCATCTTACTCAAGATATTTTTCAAGTCACATTTTCACAAAGCCTTCCTTGAGTGGCTTAGACCACACTGGTTTCTCCTGTCTCTAAGTTCCCAAGATTCTTATTCTTTACCACTTATAAGCTGTGAATCCTTCGGCAAGGCAATGATTCTGAGTCTCTGTTTTCCACTAAGTAAATGAGCTTTTTCGAGATGTTGAAAAGATGAAACATACCTGGGTACACGGAGGAACTCTACGAAGTACCACGTGCTCTGTGATGCTTGTTCTTATCTATCACTCCAGCTCCTCAACACTGCTTTATGATATTTGCTAATAGTTTCTTACTCTTAGCCTAGTTTTCCCCCAAAACAAGTTTGTTTCTGGAGAGCAGGCAGAGACCTCCGCTAATACCATATCCCTCGTAACAGGTGATCAAAATAATGATAACGGCTCACACGCCACCAGGTGGTCTTCTGAGTCCTTTATCACGCCTACTCATTTCACCTTTATAACAAATTATAATGCGGTACCAATAGTACCTTGGTTTTAGAGGAGGCAATTGAACACAGAGGAAAATAATTTACTCAAGAGGCAAAAAGCTTATATATGCTGGAGCCAGGATTCACGCTGAGACAACCCGGCCCCAAAGCCTGTACTCCTACTATCCCGCCATCCCACTCCTCTTTTGTATATATACAGTGGGGCAGAGAGTAGCAGCTCTACGTATTTTTGATAATCGATTATTTGATTTTGGGGTTACACTTCCTTTAGACAATATTAGGCCTTAGAAAAACTGGGGTTTTTTTTGGTTTGTTTTTTGTTTTTTTGAAGAGACAAGGAGACAAGGTCTTACTCTGTCACCCAGGCTGAAGTGCAGTGGTGCAATCACAGCTCCCTGCAGCCTCTAACTCCGAGGCTCATGCAATCCTCCCATCTCAGCCTCCCGAGTGGTTGGGATTACAGGCATGTGCTACCACACCCAGCTAATTTTTAAATTTTTTGTAGAGACGAGGTCTCGCCATGTTGCCCAGGCTGGTCTCAAACTCTTAACCTCAAGCAATCCTGCTTTGACCTCCCAAAGAACCAAAATTACAAGGCATGAGCCACCATGTCTAGCCAGACAGAAAAACTTAAGTCTGTGATTTACCAATTGGTAAATGATCCGTGGACATATTCAACTCAGGCTAGCTCCCTAGCCTACCTTCTCAAACCACAGCTTACTGGAGCCTCAACTGGTTTGTAACAAAGAAAGGCATACAAATTTTTTCAGTTTTAAAAATTGTAGTGAAATACAACTTAAAATTTATCAATTTAATATTTTTACTGATACAATTCATTAAGTACATTCACATTGATGTACAACCATTACCACTATCCTTTTTAGAACTTGTTTTATCACCCCAAACAGAAACTTTGGACCCATTTAACCGTAATTCTCCTCTCCATCCTCCTTTCAGCCCCTAGAAACCTCTGTTCTTTCCATCTCTATGAATTTGCCTGTTCTAGGTACCTCATGTAAGGGGAATTATTCAATATACATCCATTATGTCTGGTTTATTTCACTTAGCATGATGTTTTGAAGTCTATCCATGTTGTAGCACGTACCAGTATGTTTCTTTCCTTTTTTTTTTTTTTTTAATTAAGACAGAGTCTCGCTCTGTCTCCCAGGCTGGAGTGCAGTGGTGCAATCTCGGCTCACTGCAACCTCCACCTCCTGGGTTCAAGCCATTCTCCTACCTCAGCCTCCTGAGTAGCTGTGACTACAGGTGCACACCACTATGCCCAGCTAATTTTTCTGTTTTTTTCATAGAGATGGGGGTTTCAGCATGTTGGCCAGGCTGGCCTCGAACTCCTGAACTCGTGATCCACCCGCCTCGGCCTCCCAAAGTGCTGGGATTACAGGCATGAGCCACTGTGCCCAGCCATCTTTCCTTTTTAAGACTGAATAATATTCCATATATACACCATGTTTTGTTCATTCATCTGTTGATGGACATTTGGGTTATTTCCACATTTTGACTACTGTGGATAATGCTATGACCACTGGTATACAAGAAGAAAATGAAATGTTAATACCAGCCCATAATAAGCAGAACTGGACACAGATAAATCAACATCCAAACAATAATCCTGTGATGTTTCTTGAAGGCAAACTTGGTGGCCACTCAGGACAGTAGAGAGGGCTTTTGGGGGTCGGATCAGGACCCTCTTCTAATTAGCTTTGTGATCTTTGGGATTGAGTTTCTTGACCTGTAAAATAAGGGAATAAGAGTAGATGACTTGCAAGGTTCTTTCTAGCACAAATGTTCCAGGATTCTATATCTCAAATCAGTTTCCTTAGTGCCTACAGGTGAGTGTGTTCTGGTCACTCACTTTCCTGGAGTTTTAGCATTTGTATGCATGCGCAGGGCTTTCTGGGTCTGTTTTTCTTGGATGCAGAATGGTTTCTTAAACAGGCTACCATTTCCCCAGATCTTCAAAAAAAACTAGGCCAGGTGCAGTGGCTCATACCTGTAATCCCAGCACTTTGGGAGGCGGAGGCGGGTGGATCACAAGGTCAGGAGATCAAGACCATCCTGGCTAACATAGTGAAACCCCATCTCTACTAAAAATACAAAAAAATTAGCCAGGCGTGGTGGCACATGCCTGTAGTCCCAGCTGCTTGGGAGGCTGAGGCAGGAGAATGGCGTGAACTCAGAAGGCAGAGCTTGCAGTGAGCCGAGATTGTGCCACTGCACTCTAGTCTGGGCAACAGAATGAGACTCCATCTGAAAAAAAAAAAAAAAAAACTAGAGTAGAGATACTAAACCGTTACCTCTTTCCCACCTGTATTACTTCCTTTGTTTCCACAGACATTCAGCTAGCCGGGCCGACTGCACTGGCTCCCTCCTGGGAGACCCTCATTTCTCACAGAAACCAAGCAACTCCCATTTCTGGGCCTCTGTTTTCTCATTTTGCTCATTTGCAACCTGAGAATGTTGGGCCACTTGTGTTCCTTCAGCTCCAGCCTCTGTGATTCCAAGGAGAGAACTAGGGAAAGGAGGCTTTTGTTTGAAAGAAGGAGGAAGCCTAGGACCCAGGGCAAGGGACCTGGAAACCAGCTCCCGGTGGGGTAGGTGGATAGGAGGGGTGGAGATTGGGGCATGCTGTGCTCTTGTAACAACCCAATGAACACATCAGCATCACAAAGAAAAAAAATTAATTTGTAGTTTTCGTAAATAGAAAGGAAATGAAACTATATGATTGCAAAATAAAAGTCATGGCTCTGTTCCACAACAGTATGAAATTACACATTTGATCAAGAAAACAAAACTAAACTAAAATACCATGGCGTAAAAAAAAATAAAAATAAAAAAAAAAACAGTCCCAGCTTCTGAGCCCCCTCAGCCATTTTTCTCACACTGCCTTTGTTTTCTTACCCACAGTTTCCACCTAGCTGAGCTCCTGACTCGTGGATAATGGGGTCCCTTTAGCTAATGTGTAACACACAAATGTTCTCATCCACAGTTCAGCCTTCAAGACTTTATTCAGTAGGGTAAAGCCAATTCAGGATGGAACTTTGAGAAAAATCTTACCTTTTAGATTGCAAGTACAACACAGAGTTTCCCTGTCCTTTTCTTTATCTACCTCTGGGTATTTTACCTGGTTTACTTTCTGGCTGAATTTTTATCCTGAAGCAAATTTCTCACTTGAGCCCATGTGGACTTACTGTATTTCACATTTGGCTTTGTAGCTTAGGAGTGTGTGTGTGTGTATGTGTGTATGTGTGTGTGTGTATTTTATCTCCCATGACTTGATGCTTCTCTTGGTTCTCCCTATACTAAAGGTATGTATATACACATATACACACACAGACACATTATATACACACACATACATATATATATATTCATATATATACGTGTATATACACATATATATGTGTGTGTATATATATATATATGAAAACTCTTGAAATACAAGAAAACTCAAGGCTTTTTTTCTTATGTTGGCAAAAACAAAGTGTTTCCCTGTTACCTTCCCACCTCTTCCCCCCCATCCATTATTGCCACATACCTGCTAATTTCTTATCCTGACGAACTCATTTTGCCCAAATTTCAACCTCATCGTTTATGTATGGACTGACATCTATGACATCTCCCCTGAATATGTGGCTGTGATATGTTTTGGCAATAAAAATAGAGAAGTGATAGGGGTCTTTTTCTGATTATTTTTCAGGAATCATCCATTAACCAATATTTGGAATTCTTTGCAATGCCAGTATCAATAATGACCTTTCCTGGCTGGACACAGTGGTTCATGCCTGTAATTCCAGTACTTTGGGAGGCTGAGGCAGGTAGATCGCTTGAGCTCAGGGGTTTGAGACCAGCCTAAGCAACATGGCAAAACCCTGTCTCTACAAAAAATACAAAACACTAGCCAAGCATGATGGCATATACCTGTAGTCTCAGCTACTCGGGAGGCTGAAGTAGGAGGAAGACTTGACCCCAGGAGGTGGAGGTTGCAGTGAGCCGAGATCACGCCACTACACTCCAGACTGGGTGACAGCCAGATCCTGTCTCAAAAGAAAAAAAAAAAGAAGTTACTTTTTCTGCGCATCCTTTAGAATCAACTTTGAAACTTAAAAACAAATACATATGTCTGGGCCCCACCTCAAACTTACTGAATTGGAATCTTGGGGATATCTCCAGGACATCTGTATACTTTTCATGTTTCAGAAAAGATTTCTGATATGCATTGGGTTGGGGACCAGTAGCAGAGCAAGGGAAGTGCGTGTAATCAGAGAAGGGTAACTTCAAAGATGCAAAACACTATGAATTCCATGACCTAATTTCTCATCAAAGAAGCAACCAGACGTCCTGTTTTGAAGGTGGCACACTCTCACTCCCTCATTTGCCAACCATTTATTCAATGCAACTTTCCTAAGCATGTGCTGAGAAAGACACGGAAGTAATAAGGACATTACGCAGGCTGTCTCTTAGTAGAGAAGAAAAGACACAGAGAATTAGCCATAATATAAGAGCTGTGCAGATGAGATGTTATAGGAATTCAGAAGAGTGAAAGTCCTTTCATGGCTGGAGACTTCATTAAGGCTTAATGGAGATGTTCTTTGAGATTTCTCAACAGGCAGAGATGGGGAGGGTTAGTCATGGGAAAGAATGACTTGAGCAAAGATTCAGAACTGGGAAAGCCCAGGCACATTCAACTGATTTCCTACAAGAGAGAGAAGTGAGACAGAGATGGAAAGGTGAATGGAGGGGGCCTATGAGTGGTAATGAATGCCAGACCAGGAAGCCCATGCTCTTAGTCTGTTTTGTGATGTTGTAGCAGAATTCCTGAATCCAGATAATTTATAAAGAAAAGGGGTTTGTTTTACTCACAGTTCTGCAGGCTGGGAATTTCCAGGGCATGGCCCTGGCTTTTGGTAAGGGCTTCCATGCTGTGTCATCACATGGTGGGGAAGGTCAAAGTGGAAGCAGACATGTGTGAAGAGACGAAAATCCAAGGGGCATCCTGGCTTTATAACAACCCACTCTTGAGAGAATTAATCTAATGTTGCCAGAACTAGAACTCACTACTGCAATAACAACACCAAGCCACTCATAACAGATCTGTGCCTATGCCCCAAATACCTTCCACTAGGCCACATCTCAACACCATCACATTGGAGATAACATTTCACATGAGCTTTGGTGGGAACAAGCAAACCATATTCAAACCATAGCACCCACTCTTTGTCATGAAGCCCTCCAGCCCACAGCTGCTTTGACACAATTCAAGCCCAGACATCTCTGTGTAGGACTCCTGGAGCCTTTCTATAATTTTTGTCTTGCCATATTTGGCCTCTCATCTCAAACAAATGTGAATCCCTGAACTTTAACCTTCAATTCTTTTTGCTAATAACCAGGCATATCGCTTTAGTAACAGGTAACACTTACTGAGTGCTCATTATGTGCCCAGAATTAACTTGTTTAGTTCTCCTAACAGTTTGGGTACTATCTTTATTATTGCCATTTTGCAGATGAAGAAACTGAGATAAAGGGAGGATAAATAGCTTACCCAAGATTGAGCATGATGAGCAGGAGAGCAGGGGCTGGAACTCAGGTACCCTGCTTCCAAAGCCCACACTGTCAGCCTTCACATTATACTGCCTTCATGTAAGATAACCATGGTCTTTTTGTTTGCTTTTGGTATTGAACCACCTTGAAACCATCTACCATTTTTTCAGTTAGTCACCTCTCACCACCAGATTGATTGAAAGCATAAAGAGTGATGCACAGGGGGAAAATGAAATAAACACACAGCAATCCTTAAGGGTATCAGGACCACATTCTATATCTAAATCAGGACCACATTCTAGATCTAATCTAACTTTGAATATGAATCAGTAATCCATTGTAGTGGGCAGAACCATGGTCCCCAACGATGTTCATGTGCTGGCCCCCAGAACCTGTAACTATGTTAGGCTACATGGCAAAGGGGCATTAAGGCAGCAGATGGGATAAAGATTCCTAATGCTGACTTAAAATAAAGAGATTATCCTAGATTATCTCGGTAGGTCAAAGGTCATCACAGGGGTCTTTAAAACTGAAAAATGGAGGCAGAAGAGAAGGTCAAAGAGGGAGATGTAACTACAGGACAGATCAGAATGATGCAATGTGAGGATGCAATCTGCCATTACTGGTTCTGAAAATGGTGAAGGGGCCATGAGCCGAGGAATGCAGGAGGCCTCTAGAAGCTGGAAAAGGGAAGGGAATAAACTCACTCTTATTCCAGAAGGAACACAGCTCCAACAACACCTTCATTTTAATGCAGTGAGATTAGGGCCAAACTTCTGGTCTACAGAACTTTAAGAGATAGTAAATTTGTGCCGTTTAAGCCACTAAGGCTGTCTGATAGTTTGTTACAGCAATAAAGCAGAAAAATACAGCCACTGTGTTAGCCCATTCAGCTGTGAGTGCTTGCATATGGCTTTGTGGGACTAACGATGCTTTTGCTGATGATAACAAGTTAACATTGCCAAGTCCCTTTTTAGTAGAGACCATCCTGTTGTCCAGATGAGCCCCTGAGGTAGGGGCAGAAGAAGGAAGTCTAATATTTATGGGAAGACTGTAGACTTTGGAGGCCAGGAGATGTATGTTCAAATCGCAGTTGTGCTGCAAACTCACTGTGAGAACCTGAAAAAATTACTTAATTTGGCTTAATTTAACTTTCATTATAAGTGAAACAGGAATAACCGGAAAAAAATATGGAATAAGATGGAATAAAAACTGGAATAATAACATGTATCAGACACGGCTGTTAGGAGTCGTCAAGCTAATGTGTACAGAGTAACTGGCACATAGGCTAATGTGTGTAGAGTAACTGGCACATAGTAGGTGCTCAGTGCAAAGTAAGTGTTGTTTTGTTACTGAAGTGCCAGAAAACTTTACCAATTATGATACTGAGTGGTTCGATGCATGTGTGAGATAGTCACTGGTAGAAATGTATGATATTTTTTTAAAGCCAATACAAAATTCTGGCCATCACTTTGGGAGGCTGAGGCAAGAGGATCACTTGAGGCCAGGAGTTTGAGACCAGCCTGGGCAACATAGCTGAGACCCCCATCTCTTGAAATGGAAGTATTTTCATATCCATTTTTCTCAGCTGGTAAAGATGTCTAACTTCTGCCTTTT
The DNA here is from genome assembly GCF_028878055.3 of Symphalangus syndactylus. Taxonomy (NCBI): domain Eukaryota; kingdom Metazoa; phylum Chordata; class Mammalia; order Primates; family Hylobatidae; genus Symphalangus; species Symphalangus syndactylus. The sequence goes on along the minus strand of NC_072432.2, from coordinate 118,663,810 downwards.
CAAAGACCCAAGTGTGACCCAGATATCCACACATTCCCCAGTCTTCATGGATTTCCCGTCACATGATGTCAAGTCACAATACAGCAGAACTCCATTCCCTGGACTGGGAATTCCATTCTTCTTACAAGTACCTTCCCCATATAATTTATTGATAGATTGATTGATTGATTGATTTGAGATGGAGTCTCACTCTGTCACTGAGACTGGAGTGCAGTGGCATGGTCTTAGCTCACTGCAAGCTCCGCCTCCCAGGTTCACACCATTCTCCTGCCTCAGCCTCCCCAGTAGCTGGGACTACAGCTGCCCACCACCACGCCCGGCTAATTTTTTGTATCTTTAGTAGAGGCAGGGTTTCACTGTGTTAGTCAGGATGGTCTTGATTTCCTGACCTCGTGATCCGCCCGCCTCGGCCTCCCAAAGTGCTGGGATTACAGGAGTGAGCCACCATACCAAGCCCCTCCGCATATAATTTCTGCAAAAAATGGAGAAATTTACCCGTCGTCACTGTAGTCTTTTTATTTTTCCTGACTTCTGCCCCTGTCTCTCTAAATTTAGCCTGCTGCATGGAGTCAGCACCCTTCCTTAAATCCTAGAAGCACAAACAAGCCAGGTTGCAGTGTTATCGAAACATCACAGAAGAAAATTAGAACACAAAAAGTAAACCTTAAAACTGGTTGTTACATGTTACTGCTTCTAGTTGTGGGCTCTGGTTTTCACAGGGTCTTCTCCAGGACCTGAACACCTTTCTCTCATTTTCTTCTAACCTACTGCCATGTTGCAAGGGCCAGATGACCTTCTTCAAATGTCCCCCTATCCAAATTCCCAGTTCAGCCACTCCTGGTCCAGTGGAAAGATACAGATCTCCCACCCCCAGCCCAAGGCTTACCTCCTTCCTCCTCCAGATGATTAACAATGCAGTTGTCTGGACCATGTAGCCCATTGATATTAACACTAAATTTCTACAAAGTTTGATTTAGTCAACAAGAAAACACCTCATGGAGTACTTGAGATCAAGTAGCTTTTAGCTTTTTCATCGAGTCCTTTTCGGGTCCTACTGCCAAATGGGGAAAATATACAGCCTTGTCTTCCCTATTCTCAATTTCCTACACACACACACACACACACACACACACACACACACACACACGCACCCCACCCTATAAGAACAAAGAATAATTTTTTTCAGATATGATACTTCCTATTCCCCTTATAAACAAAATGTGGTAGATATTACTGGTGGTCCCCAATATCTAGTTCTTTCTTTCCTGAGAATATAGAAAACCTCAAAGTTCCCAACCCCTTGCAGTCAGGTGGGGCCATGTGAGTAGTTCTGGTCAATCAAATGTATGAAAATGACTTGTGTTTCTTCTGAGCTGATTCAGCAAGTACTCTCTGTTTAACTCTCCAGTCTTTCCTTCTTCCCTTGCCACTGCGACCACCAATATTCTAGATGGTGGTCCCTCAGAGAAGTGGGATTCCTGAGTGATAATGTGAAGTAGACCCCAGCCAACTTTCATTGCTTGTACAGTAAAAGCCAAAGGTAAGTTTGTGTTGTGTAAGATTATCAAGATTTGGGAGTTTGTTACTGCGGTATAACCTAGATTATCCTTGCTAACTCAGAAAATAATCTATTCTCTAAACTCACCATCTACACAAGCCTATTAGAGTCAATATTTTATACTGAAGTATCTGCATTTATTAAACATTACAGTTTTCCCCAGATACAAAAGGTAATATGTGATAGACAAAAATCTCAAAGGACCCTTCATGTTCTCCCCCCAAGAAGAATATCTTCCAAAAGTGAATTAATATATCAAACTTTAGAGACATACACTGCTATCAACTTTTAAACGGAACTTCTACAACTTAAGAAAAATATACAAAGCAAGGAAAAAACCATGAAGAGCCTATTTGCCAAAATGCTAACCTATGAGTTGTTGAAAATCTAGTTGTGTTCTTTACTTCTTTATGTTTTCTGTACTTTCCACAATTTCTATAATAAATAATATTTGGAAATTTTTTTAATTAACTTTTTGGGAAAAAAACACATACATTAAATTTGCCATCTTAACCAGTTTGAGTGTACACTTCAGTAGCGTTAGGTTTATTTACATTGTGGTGAAACAGATCTTCAGAACTTTTTTGTCTTGCAGAACTGAAAGTCTGCATCTATTAAACAACAATTCTCTTTTGCCCCCTTCTCCAAGCCCCTGGTAACTATAATTCTACTTTCTATATCTATGAATTAGACCACTTCAGATAGCTCACATAAGTGGAATCACACAGCATTTTTCCTTTCGTGACTGGCTTATTTCACTTAGTATAACGTCCTCAAGCTTCATCCATGTTGTAGCATATGACAGGATTTCCTTCCTTTTAAAGGAAGGAAATGGTATATTGCATGGTATGTACGTGCAATGTATTATTCCATTGCACGTACATATCATCTTTCATTTTATCTATTCATACCTCAATGGACATTTGGGTTGCTTCCACCTCTTGACCATTGTGAATAGTGCTGCTAAGCACATGAGTATGAAAGTATCTCTTCAGGCCCCTTATTTCAGTTCTTTTGGATATATACTCAGAAGTGGGATTGCTGGATCACATGGTAGAGCATTTCTGAGGAACTGCTGTACTGATTTCTACAGCAATTGCACCATTTTACAATCCCAACAACAATATACAGGGTTCTAACTTCTCTACAGCACTGTTAATAATTGCTATTTTCCAGACTGATTTTTTTATATTAGCCATCTTAATGAATATGAGATCATATCTCGTTTTTTAAATTTCCATTTCTCTGATGATTAGTGATGTTGAGCATCTTTTCATATGTTTGTTGGCCATTTGTATTTCATCTTTGAAGAGATGTCTGTTCAAATGCTTTGCACATTTTAAAAATTGGGCTAGTTGGATTTTTCTTGTTGAGTAGTAGGAGTTCTTTATATATTCTGGATATTAACCCCTTATCAGATGTACAATTTACAAATATTTTCTCCTATTCTGTGTGTTGCCTTTTCACTCTCTTGATGGTGTACTTTGATAAAAAAAAGTTTTAATTTTGATGTGGCCCCATATGTCTATTTTTGCTTTTTTGCCTGTGGTTTTCGTGTGATAGCCAAGAAATCATTGTCAAATCCCATGTCATGAATCTTTAACCCTATGATATCTTCTAGGAGTTCTATAACTTTGGATCTTACTTTTAGGTCTTTAATCTATCTTGAGTTAACATTTTGTGTATGATTTAAGAATCCAGTTTTATTCTTTTACATGTAGATATACTGTTTTCTCAACACCATTTGTTGAAGAGACTGTCTTTTCTCCCAATGAGTGGTCTTGGCACCTTTTTCAAAAATTATTTGACCATATATGTGAGCATTTATTTCTAGACTCTCTATTCTGTTTCACTGGTCTATGTGTCTTTATGCCAGTACCACACTGTTTGATCACTGTAGCTTTGTTATATGCTTTGAATTCAGAAAGTGTGGGTCCTCCATTTATAATTTGTTCTTCTTTTTCAAAAAAATGTTTGGATACATCAAGTCCCTTGAAATTCCACATAAATTTTAGGATAATTTTTCTTATTTCTGCAAAATATGCTGTTGAGACTTTGATAGGTATTGTGTTTAAACTGTAAATCCCTTTGTTAACATTTACATCTCATAAAGATAGTCTTCCAATCCATAAATATGGGATATCTTTCTATTTATTTGTATCTTATTAAATTTCTTTTGAAAATGGTTTATAGTTTTCAGTATATGAATTTTTCACCTCCTTGGTTAGACTTATTGCTAAGAATTATATTTGTTTTGATGCTATTGTAAATCAAATTGTTTTCTTAATTTTGTAATTCTTCATTGTAAGTGTATACAAATATGTATTGCTTTTGTATCCCACAACTTTGCTAAATTATTAGTTCTAATAGCTTTTCATGAAATCTCTAGGGTTTTCTACATATAAGATCATAGGTTCGTAAGGAGAGATAATTGTAGGGTTTTTTTCCTATTTGATGTTTTTAACTTATTTTTCTCGCCTAACTGCTCTGCCTAGGATTTCCATTACTATGTTGAATAGAAGCAGCAAAGAACAGGCATCCTGCCTTGCTCTTGATCTTAGAGGAAAAGTGTTAGTCTTTCACTATTGAGTATGATATTAGCTGTGGATTTGTTATATATGGTTTTTATTATGCTGTGAAAGCTTCCTTCTATTCCTACTTTGTTGAGTGTTTTTATGATGAAGTGGTATTGAATCTTATCAAAAGATTTTGTGCATCAATTGAGATGATCATGTGACTTTTGTCCTTCATTCTGTTAATGTGAAGTTTACATTAATTGAGTTTCATATGTTGAATCATCCTTCCATCCCAGGAATAAATTCCGCTTTGTCATGGTGGATAATCTTTTCAATGTGCTGCTGAATTCAGTTTGCTAGTATTTTACTGAGGACTTTTCATCACTATTCATCAATATTGGTATGTAGTTTTCTTTTCTTTTAGTGTTCTTGTCTGGCTTTGATATTGAGGTAATGCTGGACTTGTAAAATGACCTTGGATGTATTCCCTCCTCTTCAATTTTTTGGAAGAGCTTGACATGGATTGGTGTTAATTCTGCTTTAAATGTTTAGGTAGAATTCTCCAGCGAAGCTCTATGGTCCTATACTTCTCTTTGTTAAGAACTTTTTAATTACTGATTTAATCTCCTTACTGGTTATTGATCTATTCAGATTTCCTATTTCTCATGATTCAGTCTTGGTAGGTTGTGTGTTGGATCGTGTACATTTCTTCTAGGTTATCCAATTTGTTAGCATACAATTAATCTCTTTTCATCATTTCTATTTCTTTTTTTCTTTTTTTTTTTTGAGACAGAGTCTCGCTCTGTCGCCCAGGCTGGAGTGCAGTGGCGCAATCTCGGCTCACTGCAAGCTCCGCCTCCCGGGTTCACGCCATTCTCCTGCCTCAGCCTCTCCCAGTAGCTGGGACTACAGGCACCCGCCACCACGCCCAGCTAATTTTTTGTATTTTTAGTAGAGACGGGGTTTCACCGTGGTCTCGATCTCCTGACCTCGTGATCCACCCACCTCGGCCTCCCAAAGTGCTGGGATTACAAGCATGAGCCACCGCGCCCAGCCTCATCATTTCTATTTCTGTGGCACTTGTTGTAATGTCCCCTCTTTTGTTTCTGATTTTATTTAATTCAGTCTTCTTTTTATTTCAATTAGTTTAGCTAAGAGTTTGTCAATTTTCTTTATCTTTTCAAAAACCTAACTCTTAGTTTTACTTTTTATCTACTATTTTTCTATTTTCTACTTAATAGTACTAATTCCTTCTCTAGTCCTTATTATTTTCTTCTTTCTAGTAGCTATAGTTTATAGTTTGTTCTTCTTTTCCTAGTTCCTTGAACTATAAAGTTAAATAGTTAAGTTTATATCTCTTTTCTTTTTTAATGTATGAACTTATATCTACATCCTTCTCTTATAGCACTGCTTTCACTGTATCCCATCAATTTAAATATGGAATTTTTTTCATTTTCATTTTTCTCAAAGTGTTTTCTCATTTCTCTTTGACTTCCTCTTTTACCTATTGGTTGTTAAATAGTGTGTTGTTCAATTTCCACATACTTGTGGATTTTCCAGTTTTCCTTCTGCTATGGATTTCTAGTTTCATTCCATTGTGATTGGAAAATATACTTTGTATAATTTCAATCTTTTAAAATTTGTTAGGATTTGTTCTGTGATCTAATATGTGATCTGTTCTGGAGAATGTTTCATGTACACGTGAGAAGAATGTATATTCTGTTATTGTTGGGTAGACTTTTCTGTATGTCTTTTAGGTCCAAGTGATCTATACTTTTGTTCAAGTCTTCTATTTTTAAATGTATTTTCTGTTTGGTTATTCTATTCATTACTGAAAGAGGGGTATTGAAGTCTACTTTTATTGTGTTGCTGTGTGTTTCTCCCTTTAATTCTGTCAAAGTAGTTTTCATATACTGAGGATCTCTGATGTTTCATGCATAAATATTTAGAATTATATCTTCTTGGTGAATTAATCTTTTTATCCTTACATAATGTCCTTCTTTGTCATTTATAGACAAAAATTTTTGACTTAGAGTAAATGTTTTCTGATTTTAGTATAGCCTATCCTGTTGTCTTTTGGTTACCATTTGCAACATTTTTTCCATCCTTTCATTTTCAACCTATCTGTATCCTCAAATCAAAAGTGAGTTTCTGATATACAGTATATTGATGAATTCTGGGTTTTGTTTGTATTTATTTATTTATTTTTATTGAGACAGAGTCTTGCTCTGTTGCCCAGGCTGGAGTGCAGTGCTGTGATCTTGGGTCACTGCAAACTCCGCCTCCTGGGTTCAAGCAATTTTCCCACCTCAGCCTCCTGAGTAGCTAGGATTACAGGCATGTGCCACCACGCCTGGCTAATTTTTTAATTTTTGGTAGAGATGGGGTTTCACCATGTTGGCCAGGCTTGTCTTGAACTCCTGACTTCAAGTGATCCACCTTCCTTGGTATCCCAAAGTGCTAGGATTACAGGCGTGAGCCACCATACCCAGCTGAATCTTATTTTTTAAAATCAAATTTTCGAATATATCTTTGACCAGGGAATTTAATCCATTTACATTCAAAGTAATTGTCTATATGGAAGGACTTACTATTGCCATTTTGTTAATTGTTTTCCATATATCTTACAGCTTTTTGTTCTTTTTCTCTCTTGTTGCTTTCCTTTTATGTTTTGTTGATTTTTCTGTATTGGCATGCTTTGATTTCCTTCTCATTTCCTTTTGTGTATATTCTATAAATATTTTCTTTATAATTACCACTGTAATTACATATAACATCTTAGAGTTATAACACTCTATTTTAAACTAATAAATTAATTTCAATGTCATACAAAAACTCTAGTACGACATGCTCAATCTCCCACTTGTTATTGCTATCATAAATTACCTCTTCATAGGTTGTATACCCATTAACATAGATTTATAGTTTTTTTAATGTTTTGTAATTTAAATTCTATACAATAATTAAAAGTGAAGGTGTGCAATAAAATTACAGTAATAAAGTTTACTATGTCTATGAATTTACCTTTATCAGAGAACTTTATATTTTTGAATGGCTTTGTGCTACCGTCTACCATCCTTTCCCTTCACCTTGAGGAATTTCCCATTAGCATTTCTTGCCAAGCAGATCTAGTGATAATGAACTCCCTTTGTTTTTGTTTACCTGAATAAGTCTTAATTTCTTTTTTAGTTTTAAAGAACAGTTTGCTGGACACAATATTCTTAGTTGACAGGTTTATTGGAGTGTATTTTTGCTTTTCCTTTTTTCTTTCAGCACCCTGAGTGTAACATCCTACTTCCTCTAGCCTTCAAAGTTTCTGCTGAGAAATTCACTAGTAATCTTATCAAAGTTCTCTTTTATGTGATGGGTTGCTTTTATTTTGCTGGTTTCAAGATTGTCTCTTTGTCTTTGATGTTTCACAGTTTGATTATATCTAGGTGTGGGTCTTTTGGGATTTATCCTTGTTGGAATCTTTGAGCTTCTTAAATTTGTATGTCCATTTTTTTCCTTCAATTTGGGAGACATTTTGCCACTATTTCTTCAGTTAAGAGCTCTGGCCTTTCCTTTCTCTTCTCCTTCTGGAAATTCTACAATAAGTATATTGAGCTGCTTGATACTGCCCCATAAGTTCTTTGGGTTCTCTTCATTTTCTTCGTTCTTTTTACTTTTTGTTTCTCTAACTTGAGGATTTCAAATAACCTGTCTTCAAGTTCAATGATTTCTTCTTCTGCATTATGAAGTCTGTTGTTGAACCTTTTTGGTGATATTCTGAGGTCACTTATTATGGTTTTTAGCACCAGAATTTCTGTTTGGTGTTCTTAAAATAGTTTCTCTTTGTTGATAGTCTCAATTTATACATGTCTCGTTTACTGGATTTCATTTAGTCATCTATCTGTATTCTCTTTTAGCTCATTGACCATATTTATAACAGTTATTTTAAATTCTTTGTCAGCAAGCCAATATGTTTTCATTTCTTTAGGGTTGGCTTCTGAAGTTTTATTTTGGCCCTCTGATTGGACCATAAATCTTTGTTTCTTTGTGTGCCTTGTGATTTTTGTTGTGCTGATGATGTTGTTAAGACATGGACATTCAAAACAACAACCACTTTTCATAAACTTTATGGTCTGGCTTCATGCAAAAGACTTTCACTGATCAGCCCAACTAGAGTCTATTTTAGGATCTTTCAAACTCTGAGAATGTGTCTTCTCTGTGCATGTACATAAGCTTTTAGTCCTGTGAAATTCCCATTGCAGCTTGTCCTTGCTTCTTTTCAGAAGCCTGAAATCTCTTGCTCCCTCTGGCACCTGCCTGTGAAACTGCAGCTCAAATGTGCCACTATTATTGAATCTGTTTTCAGCAGCTTGCAAACAAGGCCACAAATTCAATCAGCCCTCTGAGCCAATTGAGATAGATACCAATTCTTGAGGCAGCTCCCAGACTAGCCAGACTGTTGTACACATGGTCCTCTCCTTCGTTTTCATTCAAAGAGAGGATCCCTGGTGTGGGAAGTTTCCTTCCAGTTGTGTTACATTAGGTCAAATGGGGACAGAGCACAGATGAGCATACAAAGTGCTATGAACTTCCCTAACCCTTTATCTGAAATCCCTTCCTGTTGTATGTTGGTCAGGGTGCTTATACTTCTCAAGTAGTCTCCAGAGTTCTCACAAAAATATTTTGGTTCACATATTTTTACTAACTTCATGTCTCTGTGAAGCTTCCTAGTCTGCATCTCTAAATGTGTGTTATTTTAATAGTAAGAATAAACTATTAGAGGTTCCAAGATGGCCGAATAGGAACAGCTCCAGTATGCAGCTCCCAGTGTGAGTGATGCAGAAGATGGGTGATTTCTGCATTTCCAACTGAGGTACCGGGTTCATCTCACTGGGGCTTGTCAGACAGTGGGTGCAGCCCATGGAGCAGGGTGGGGCATCACCTCACCCAGGAAGCACAAGGGGTCAGGGAATTCCCTTTCCTAGCAAAGGGAAGTCGTGACAGACAGTACCCGGAAAACCAGGGCACTCCCACCCTAATACTGCGCTTTTCCAATGGCCTTAGCAAATGGCACACCAGGAGATTGTATCCCACACCTGGCTCGGAGGGTCCCATGCCCACAGAGCCTCGCTCACTGCTAGCACAACAATCTGAGATCAAAGTGCAAGGGGACAGAGAGGCTCGGGCAGGGGTGTCTGCCATTGCTGAGGCTTGAGTAGGTAAACAAAGCGGCCCAGAAGCTCAAACTGGGTGGAGCCCACTGCAGCTCAAGGAGGCCTGCCTGCATCTGTAGACTCCACCTCTGGGGGCAGGGCACAGCTGAACAAAAGGCAACAGAAACTTCTGCAGACTTAAACATCCCTGTCTGACAGCCTTGAAGAAAGTAATGGTTCTCCCAGCATGGAGTTTGAGATCTGTGAACAGACAGACTGCCTCCTGAAGTGGATCCCTGAACCCTGAGTAGCCTAACTGGGAGACACCTCCCAGTAGGGGCCGACTGACACCTCATACAGCTGGGTGCCCCTATGAGATGAAGCTTCCAAAGAAAGGATCAGGCAGCAACATCTGCCCTTTTGCAATATTTGCTGTTCTGCAGCCTCTGCTGGTGATACCCAGGCAAACAGGGTCTGGAGTGGACCTCCAGCAAACACCAACAGATCTGCAGCTGAGGATCCTGACTGTTACAAGGAAAACTAACAAACAGAAAGGACATCCACACCAAAACCCTACCTGGATGTCACCACCATCAGAGACCAAAGGTAGATAAAACCACAAAGATGCGGAGAAGCCAGAGTAGAAAAGCTGAAAATTCTAAAAATCAGGGTACCTCTTCTCCTCCAAAGGAATGCAGCTCCTCACCAGCAACGGAACAAAACTGGATGGAGAATGACTTTGAGCAGTTGAGAGAAGAAGGCTTCAGACGATCGCTAATAACAAACTTCTCTGAGCTAAAGGAGGACATTCAAACCCATCGCAAAGAAGCTAAAAACCTTGAAAAAAGATTAGACGGATGGCTAACTGGAATAAACAGTGTAGAGAAGTCCTTAAATGACCTCATGGAGCTGAAAACGATGGCACAAGAACTAAGTGATGCATGCACAAGCTTCAGTAGCCGATTTGATCAAGTGGAAGAAAGGGTATCAGTGATTGAAGATCAAATGAATGAAATGAAGCGAGAAGTTTAGAGAAAAAAGACTAAAAAGAAAGGAACAAAGACTCCAAGAAATATGGGACTATGTGAATAGACCAAATCTACATCTGACTGATGTACCTGAAAGTGATGGGGAGAACGGAACCAAGTTGGAAAACACTCTTCGGGATATTATCCAGGAGAACTTCCCCATCCTAGTGAGGCAGGCCAACATTCAAATTCAGGAAATACAGAGAACGCCATAAAGATACTCCTCGAGAAGAACAACTCCAAGACACACAATTGTCAGATTCACCAAAGTTGAAATGGAGGAAAAATGTTAAGGGCAGCCAGAGAAAAAGGTTGAGTTACCCACAAACGGAAGCTTATCAGACTAACAGCAGATCTCTTGGCAGAAACTCTACAAGCCAGTAGAGAGTAGGGGCCAATATTCAACATTCTTAAACAAAAGAATTTTCAACCCAGAATTTCATATCCAGCCAAACTAAGCTTCAGAAGTGAAGGAGAAATAAAATCCTTTATAGACAAACAAATGCTGAGAGATTTTGTCACCACCAGGCCTGCCATATAAGACCTCCTGAAGGAAGCACTAAACGTGGAAAGGAACAACCGGTACCAGCCACTGCAAAAATATGCCAAATTGTAAAGACCATCAAGGCTAGGAAGAAACTGCATCAACTAATGAGCAAAATAACCAGCTAACATCATAATGACAGGATCAAATTCACACATAACAATATTAACCTTAAATGTAAATGGGCTAAATCCTCCGATTAAAAGACACAGACTGGCAAATTGGATAAACAGTCAAGACCTATCAGTGTGCTGTATTCAGGAGACCCATCTCACATGCAGAGACACACATAGGTGCAAAATAAAGGGATGGAGGAAGATCTACCAAGCAAATGGAAAAGAAAAAAAAGCAGGGGTTGCAATCCTAGTCTCTGATAAAATAGACTTTAAACCAACAAAGAGCAAAAGAGACAAAGAAGGCCATTACATAATAGTAAAGGGATTGATTCAACAAGAAGAGCTAACTATCCTAAATATATATGCACCCAATACAGGAGCACCCAGATTCAAAAACCAAGTCCTTAGAGACCTACAAAGAGACTTAGATGCCCACACAATAATAATGGGAGATTTTAACACCCCACTGTCAACATTAGACAGATCAATGAGACAGAAAGTTAACAAAGATATCCAGGAATTGAACTCAGCACTGCACCAAGTGGACCTAATAGACATCTACAGAACTCTCCACCCCAAATCAACAGAATATGCATTCTTCTCAGCACTACATCACACCTATTCCAAAATTGACCACATAGTTGGAAGTAAAGCACTCCTCAGCAAATGTAAAAGAACAGAAATTATAACAAACTGTCTCTCAGACTGCAGTGCAATCAAACTAGAACTCAGGATTAAGAAACTCACTCAAAACCACTCAACTACATGGAAACTGAACAACCCGCTCCTGAATGACTACTGGGTACATAACAAAATGAAGGCAGAAATAAAGATGTTCTTTGAAACCAACAAGAACAAAGACACAACATACCAGAATCTCTGGGACACATTTAAAGCAGTGTGTAGAGGGATTTTTATAGCACTAAATGCCCACAAGAGAAGGCAGGAAAGGTCTAAAATTGACACCCTAACATCACAATTAAAAGAACTAGAGAAGCAAGAGCAAACACATTCAAAAGCTAGAAGAAGCCAAGAAATAACTAAGATCAGAGCAGAACTGAAGGAGATAGAGACACAAAAAACCCTTCAAAAAATCTATGAATCCAGGAGCTGGTTTTTTGAAAAGATCAACAAAATAGATACACTGCTAGCAAGACTAATAAGGAAGAAGAGAGAGAAGAATCAAATAGATGCAATAAAAAATGATAAAGGGGATATCACCACCGATCCCACAGAAATACAAACTACCATCAGAGAATACTATAAACACCTCTATGCAAATAAACTAGAAAATCTAGAAGAAATGGATAAATTCCTGGATGCATACACCCTCCCAAGACTAAACCAGGAAGAAGCTGAATCACTGAATAGACCAATAACAGGTTCTGAAATTGAGGCAATAATTAATTGCCTACCAACCAAAAACAGTCCAGGACCAGGCAGATTCACAGCCAAATTCTACCACAGGTACAAAGAGGAGCTGGTACAACTCCTTCTGAAACTATTCCAATCAATAGAAAAAGAGGGAATCCTCCCTAATTTATTTTCTGAAGCCAGCATCATCCTGATACCAAAGCCTGGCAGAGACACAACAAAAAAAAAAAGAGAATTTTAGACCAATATCCCTGATGAACATCGATGTGAAAATCCTCAATAAAATACTGGCAAACCAAATCCAGCAGCACATCAAAAAGCTTATCCACCACGATCAAGTTGGCGTCATCCCTGGGATGCAAAGCTGGTTCAACATACGCAAATCAATAAATGTAATCCAGCATATAAACAGAACCAAAGACAAAAACCACATGATTATCTCAATAGATGCAGAAAAGGCCTTTGACAAAATTCAACAGCCCTTCATGCTAAAAACTCTCAATAAACTAGGTATTGATGGGACATATATCAAAATAATAAAGAGCTATTTATGACAAACCCACAGCCAATATCATACTGAATGGGCAAAAACTGGAAGCATTCCTTTGAAAACTGGCACAAGACAGGGATGCCCTCTCTCACCACTCCTATTCAACATAGTGCTGGAAGTTCTGGCCAGGGCAGTCAGGCAAGAGAAAGAAATAAAGGGTATTCAATTAGGAAAAGAAAAAGTCAAATTGTCCTTGTTTGCAGATGACATGATTATATATTTAGAAAACCCCATCGTCTCAGCCCAAAATCTCCTTAAGCTGATAAGCAACTTAAGCAAAGTCTCAGGATACAAAATCAATGTGCAAAAATCACAAGCATTCTTATACACCAATAACAGACAAACAGAGAGCCAAATCATGAGTGAATTCCCATTCACAATTGCTTCTCTAGGAATCCAACTTACAAGGGATGTGAAGGACCTCTTCAAGGAGAACTACAAACCACTGCTCAATGCAATAAAAGAGGACACAAACAAATGGAAGAAGATTCCATGCTCGTGGACAGGAGGAATTAATATTGTGAAAATGGCCATACTGCCCAAGGTAATTTATAGATTCAGTGCCATCCCCATCAAGCTACCAATGACTTTCTTCACAGAATTGGAAAAAACTACTTTAAAGTTCATATGGAACCAAAAAAGAGCCCGCATTGCCAAGACAATCCTAAGCCAAAAGAACAAAGCTGGAGGCATCACACTACCTGACTTCAAACTATACTACAAGGCTACAGTAACCAAAACAGTAGGGTACTTGTACCAAAACAGAGATATAGACCAATGGAAGAGAATAGAGCCCTCGGAAATAATACCACACATCTACAACCATCTGATCTTTGACAAACCTGACAAAAACAAGAAATGGGGAAAGGATTCCCCATTTAATAAATGGTGCTGGGAAAACTGGCTAGCCATATGTAGAAACCTGAAACTGGATCCCTTCCTTATACCTTATACAAAAATTAATTCAAGATGGATTTAAGACTTAAATGTTAGACCTAAAACCATAAAAACCCTAGAAGAAAAGCTAGGAAATACCATTCAGGCCATAGGCATGGGCAAGGACTTCATGACTAAAACACCAAAAGCAATGGCAACAAAAGCCAAAATTGACAAATGGGATCTAATTAAACTAAAGAGCTTCTGTACAGCAAAAGAAACTACCATCAGAGTGAACAGGCAACCTACAGAATGGGAGAAAATTTTTACAATCTACCTTCTGACAAAGGGCTAATATCCAGAATCTACAAAGAACTTAAACAAATTTACAAGAAAAAAATCAAACAACCCCATCAAAAAGTGGGCAAAGGATATGAACAGACACTTCTCAGAAGAAGACATTTATGCAGCCAAAAAACACATGAAAAAATGCTCATCATCACTGGCCATCAGAGAAATGCAAATCAAAACCACAGTGAGATACCATCTCACACCAGTTAGAATGGCGATCATTAAAAAGTCAGGAAACAACAGGTGCTGGAGAGGATGTGGAGAAATAGGAACGCTTTTACACTATTGGTGGGACTGTAAACTAGTTCAACCATTGTGGAAGACAGTGTGGCGATTCCTCAAGGATCTAGAACCAGAAATACCATTTGACCCAGCGATTCTGTTACTGGGCATATACCCAAAGGATTATAAATCATGCTGCTATAAAGACACATGCACACGTATGTTTATTGTGGTACTATTCACAATAGCAAAGACTTGGAACCAACCCAAATGTCCATCAATGATAGACTGGATTAAGAAAATGTGGCACATATACACCATGGAATACTATGCAGCCATAAAAAAGGATGAGTTCATGTCCTTTGTAGGGACATGGATGAAGCTAGAAACCATCATTCTGAGCAAACTAACGCAAGGACAGGAGACCAAACACCGCATGTTCTCACTTATAGGTGGGAATTGAGCAATGAGAACACTTGGACACACGGTGGGGAACATCACACTCTGGGGCCTGTTGTGGGGTGGGGGGAGGGGGAGGGATAGCATTAGGAGATATACCTAAAGTAAATGACGAGTTAACGGGTGCAGCACATCAACATGGTACATGTATACATGTGTAACTAACCTGCACGTTGTGCAAGTGTACCCTAGAACTTACAGTATAATAATAAAATTAAATTAAATTAAAATAAAGAAATCGGCGACCAAGGGGATTATCATTATTAAAAACAATTTGAACACCTTGAAAAAAAAAAGAATAAACTATTACATTTTCTAAAAGAGATGATTCTTCATTTAATGGGTATCTCTCCCCTTTTCACTCCCAAAGCACTTGGCTTTAATCTTTCTCATATTTATCACATTCTGCCTTTATTGTCACCCTTGAAATGTGTTGAATCTCTCCTCTAGGGTGTCAGGCACCCTGAACTGTGTGTGTATTGTAGGTGGGTGTGTTTTAAGTGAAAAATAAAATAAAACAAAGTGAAGGGACTTCAAATAACAAGTCAAGGAAGGTAGTGGATTGAGGAAATAGGTGTTCCAGGCACAGAATATGATAAATTAAAGAATGAAAGAGTTGGTGATCAAGAGTAGATAAATGTGAAGGAGCTAAGGGAAGGTGATAGAGGACCCAGAGAAGTCTGGCAGAGACCAACAAAGGAGTAGGGGGAAAAGTCACCATTTTAGTTTGCAATTGACAAAGACCTATGAGTGTTGTTGGGATGCTCATAAATGTCCTCTACACATTTCAACTTTAATTGACACAGAACATGAGGACTGCAGCTCCACGGTGCTTTAAAAATCAAGTCTGGGCTGGGCGCAGTGGCTCATGCCTGTAATCCCAGCGCTTTGGGAGGCCGAGGCAGGCGGATCACGAGGTTAGCAGATCGAGACCATCCTGGCTAACATGGTCAAACCCCATCTGTACTAAAAATACAACAAATTAGCTGGGCATGGTGGCGGGCGCCTGTAATCCTAGCTACTCGGGAAGCTGAGGCAGGAGAATGGTGTGAACCCAGGAGGTGGAGCTGGCAGTGAGCGGAGACCGCGCCACTGCACTCCAGCCTGGGTAACAGAGCAAGACTCCATCTCAAAAAAAAAAAAAATCAAGTCTATACCCAAGTGCGATGGTTCATGCCTGTAATCCCAGCACTTTGGGAGGCCAAGGCGAGCAGATCAACTGACGTCAGGAGTTCAGGACTAGCCTGACCAACATGGAGAAACCCTGTCTCTCCTAAAAATACAAAAATTAGCTGGATGTGGTGGCACACGCCTGTAGTCCAGCTACTCAGGAGGTTGAGGCAGAAGAATCGCTTGAACCCAGGAGGCAGAGGTTGCAGTGAGCAGAGATCGCACCACTGCACTCCAGCCTGGGCAACAAAGCAAGACACCACCTCAAAAAAAAAAAAAAAAAATTGCTCACATGGGAAATGTTAAGACACCTTGACATAAAAAAAAAAACATATTGGACTTTCACAGTTTTACATAAACAACTGCATGCTGACCACCAGTCCATTGAACAGGAGCCCTGTTTTATTTTCTGTTTCCTGCTGTTGAGTACTGAAACTCATTTAAAAAATAATACAAGTAAAGAGGGAAGACAAAAAGAAATAACCCAGTGTGAAACTTCCTTGGTTTTCAGGCCTCAGTGAAGGAACTGTGTCCCAGGGTTCAGGGCCACCAAGATCACCTGCAGAGCCATTTGACTCAGTAGAGTTAGAGGGAGAGCCATCCTTTTTTTTTTTATCAAGTAAGGATACAGAAGTAATAGTTACTAGCCATCCTGCTGCCTGAGAAACACGTTAACACATATACTAACATGGGCACTTCTGATTTGTAAGGGTTCAAGTCCTAATTAACTGACAATGAGCAAAGTTAACTGATAGGCCAATTATTTGAACATTTACTACAACTACCTCAGTGTACCTTACTAAGCCTCAAACGGATGATTTTCAAATTGATGGGAAAAACTCTGTTTGGAGGTTTTGGTAGTGGTGGTGGTAATTTGGTTTGTTTTAACAATGGCATGTTTTAACCTCAATGGCCAGCCTTACCCAAAGGGAAGTGGAACATGGTATTGCTCTTAAAAATGACCTGAGCTATTAGCCTAATGATTGAGGAGGGCAATGCACTAGACATGATGAATCAAAAACAACCACATGAATGCTGGTAACACAGTCAAGAAACAAAAGAACGCAGCTGTAAACATGAACCATAAGGCTTCATAACTAACACCTTTAAATATCTGGATTGTTGCTATTGGTTTAAACCTGGCTAACATTTGGCCTTTCTTATTATAACTGAAATGTTATCTATAGATGCAATCTCTCTTGTATTTCAAAATGTTGTTTTTAAAGCCAGATATGAATACATCAGAGACTCTTTCATATCTTCAAATGCATGAGTCTCTGTAACAAAGCCTACCCAGATATAATAAATGGGGCTGTCAGATTGATTCTCACTTGAGACACCAACTGTAGCTAATATTACTCGATATGCAGATGTTTTCTGTCTCTTTCTCTCTGACAAAAAAAGAGCATTGAAATGGAATAATGATAAATTAGTATTAATATGAAAAGACTCTGCTATACTGTGGCAAAGGGCTCCACAGGTCAAGGCTTGGGGACCCATGTGAGCAATGGAGCTCTCACCTCTGTGCTAAAGGGTCTCAGGAATTTATTAGCTAAACTATTCACTCTGCTCAGGACCACACAACACTATTTTTTTAAAAAAGAAAATTAAGCCCTGAATTATACTACAACTTCTGGTGGGAGAGACAAGGTCCCCCGCAGTGCCTGAAACATTGCACTGCATTGCACACAGATAGAAATGAACGGCTTAATCGCAAACAAAAGTACTAACACAAGTCCATCAAAGGGGTGAAAAATAGAAAAGCAAATCCTGACAATTCTTTATCCCAATGCCAGAGTTGATACTTGTTCTCAATGATTCTGCTGTCCCTGGACGCACCGCCAGGCTGCCTTCTGGAATTTCATTCCACAGCACCAGCAAATAGTCACCTTCACATTTGTTTCCACTTAAGTTTCCCCCACCTCTCTCGCCTTCTTGCCAACTTGTGTGCAGGTACACAGCATTGCAGAGGAATGTGGGAAAACGTCACTTCGCTGCTTTTCAAAAAAGGAAGAAAAGAAAAGCTAATGATAGGAGCAAAGGGCAAAGGTTCTAATGGGGCATCTCCCTAAATGATGAGGCATTTCTTCCTAGAGAACATTTGGGAAGCTCTTACGAAGTGTCTCCTGGTGGTAATCAAATGCTCTCTGAAGTCCTTAGGACCTGGAGTCTGTAAGCCTGGAGCACAGCCTTTTATTATGCTTCTGAGAGTTTACTTTGGACAAATAAATGAACTCCATCGGGGGAGGGAGACTTAAGTCACCTGAAAACATAGTGCTACAAGACACAGTCTGCAAATGAATAACCTGAGTGAGCAGTGGTTTAGGTATTCATTGATTCACATATATGTTACTAGTGGAAGTCAGAAATTAGAAGATAACCATAGAAAATGAACCAAATATTTATTCTATTCATCAGGACTCTCTAAATGGCTACACACTCAACTTCCAATTTTCCATGGAAATAGTCTGGATACCCACCATATTATAGAATTCATCACAAAACAACTATTCCTCCTTCTCTGTCTCAAAGTTTATCTCCTTAATTAAATTGAGTTAGGCTAATATTAAAGATTGCCAAATCTCAGCACCCACCAAATCCTCGGCTGAGAAAGGCAACGGAGAGCATTACCATGATGGAGAGACCAAACTGATTCAGGGAATTGCCAGAGAGGATTCGTTAGGTAGGAGGATCTGACCTACTAGATTTGCAGGTTAAAGTTCTACGGCTTCTAAGAATTGAGAAGAGTAAAGAACTTGGAATTGGTGCTTCTGGACTCTCTTCCCCTCCTCATCTCCTGCAAACTCAGGAATAGTCAGTCAATGTGCTTATGGACTTCAAAGTTCCAGAGTCGAGCTTGCTGCTAACACAATGCGCTGCGGAGGTCTTTCTCTCATTCATTGATCAGCCAAGGGGAGGAAGGGGAGCTATGCCCAACTAAACTAAGCCCAAGAAGTGGAATGAAACAGGTGATGGCATGCCCTCCCTCCACGCTTCTCCTTGAGTGCACTGCCACCCATTTCCAGGCACATCCTCTCTGCTGTGCAGCCCAAGCCAGCCTTACTTTGCCCTCTTCATTGTGGATCTGTGGTGCTCCAACTGCAAATGCACAGCCTGTTCTGCTCCTTTCCATTCCAGGACCTTCCCTCTACACTTCCACTTCCAAGGGACCTCAGATTGATTTCCTTTACACAGGGCAGTTGGTAGCTTTATAGAAAACAAAAGGCACATGTGTCATCCCGTGCAAAGGCTCAGCAGGGCAATGGGAGTCCTTTTCTAACGTAAAGGCCTGAGTCTGGCCCTTCTGTAACAGTCAGGGTTTCCTGATGGGCCCCAGGTGTGCAGGGATTCCTCTGCTGTAAAATAGAAGTGGTAAAAATACCTCCTCCCAGCTGTAGATGGTTCTAGCACCATTGTGATTGGATTCAACTCCTGGCTGCCACATTTAATAACTGTGTGACCTTGAGCACATTACTTGGGCTTTCTGGCCTTAGCTTTCTCATATGTAAAATGGGTTGGTAATAGTACCTACCTCATCAGGTTATTGTGAGGATTAAATTACCTGGTTCAAGTACAGCACCTAGAATGGAACTTGTCACAGAGCAAATGCTAGGTAAGTGTTGGCTGATGGAATTTTTCCTTGGATTTGTATAACGTCCTAAGAAGATAACATGAATGAAATTGCTTTATGAGCCCTGTACAAGTATAGGTCCTTATACTCTCTACTCCTTGAAGCTGAATTTGAGATAAGTCCACAGGTTCTTGAAAATGCAGGAAGACCCTCATTGTCACTGTTTTCAACAGTGACTTGCATCTCACAAACGGATCCCAAGGCTACTTTGAGGAGAGGTTTTCCCTGGAGCTGAGAACAGAAAACAAAGGTTCCTGCTGTCATGTAGCATTGACCACAAGTTCCACAGGCCTACCACCTATGTCATTTCTTACTTGAACAAGAACTTTACTACTCTCATCTTATAGATAAGAGTTGAGGCATAGTGAGTATAGGCCTAAGGTAACCTACTCACAGGTAAAATAATGATGCAGGTCAAGCATGTCTTCATCGCTCTCTTATTTTCTTCCTCTCTAAGTTAAAAACATCTTCTTCCATGTTCCCGTTCCCTTCCACATCTCAGTGCATCCTCATAGGCCAGAGTCTAACTTGTAAATAATTTAGACTTCAGACAAGCTGATTTATACTAAGAAGTGGGTGGCTAACGGCATCATGTTCTTCTCACAGGATTTACATTCTAAGAGAGGTCCATTGACAGAGCAGGACAATGTCTAACCAAACAACCCTTGACACTCAGAAAACCAATTCATAAAAACGAATCAGAGGGTATTTTTAAGATGACCAACTTCCCAGTTTGCATGGGGCTGAGGAAGGTGCCCATGATGTGGGATTTTCAATCTGAAAACAGGGACAAGTTGGCCACCCTGCTTCCCAGGCACACCCTCTGCTTCCTGATGAAGCCAACTTCTCTTCGGTGGCTAGTAGTGGTAACAACTGCTTATTTGCGATTTGGCTTGCACAGCTACTGTTTGATCTGCTGAAACCATCTCTACACCCCCTTCTCTACACCACCTTGGCCTATGAGTTGCTCGTCATTCTTTGGAATATAGCCCAGTGGTAATGGCATTGGGGAAACCTTTCGCGCCCAGTCCACCTCAGATCCAGTGGAGTTTCCCGATTACATGTTTTCATGGCACCCTGGACATTTTCTCCCTAACACCTGAACTGTGATAACAGCTTAGAAAAATCTATTTATTTGCTTGTGATTGTTTCAGGAATGGCTTCCCCATGAGACTCTAGGCTTCATAAGAACAAGGACAAACAGAATAATAAGTCATCCATTGACTATGGTGTGATGCAGTTGAAGGAATCAGATTCTCCCGGTGACCAACCCAAAGTAACAAAAGGAGTGACGCTCGATGTCTTTATGGGCAGGAGCGCCCAAGGTTAGATATTTAAAATCTCCCAATCAAACCTCCACCAGTCAGGGTGGCCCGGGCCCTTCTCAGCTCAGCTCATAAGCACTCCCGAGTGGCTCTCACCAAGGCAAGCTGAATTTCCAGGGTGAGTGACTCCAATCCAGATCTGCAAGCCTGGGGCTCCTCTGGCTGAGCCTCCCTGTTCCAGCCACTGCTCCAGGTTATGCACCCCAAGGCTCTCCAAAGGTCTTACTATGAGGTGGTTGCCTGAAACCATGCATGAGAGAAATAACTGATAAACTAAATGAAGGGGAGGTGGCTCAAAATGAAACACTTCCCTACACCCTCACCCTCGCTTAAATTTATCTGTCCTCTAAAATATACCCTTTAACCCCATAACATCCTTCCTATGAACCTATTCCAACACAGGCAACCAGATTTATGCATTAAGAGCATGGAGAGAAAGGACTTTATTTCTTTATCTTGTTTGCAACTCTTCTCAACAGATACAGGCATCTAACAGCAATTTACTCAATTACTTACACAGTATGATAACCAAGTATGAAATCTCTCAGTACCCATGCCTAGAAAAAAACCTGAGAACTTAAAGTGTTTACAGACAGTTGCTTGGGGCGAGTGAGGCTTGCATAAATGTTTTCTTCTTTCTGCTCTTTCCAAATTTTATACTATGTGCATGATACGTTCTATCAAAAAATAAATGAATGAATATGAAATGTGTAGAACCCTTGGTGATAGTTGGTTTAAAGCTATGGCAGTAGGTGGATGTCTAGGGTAGCCAGACAAGGGGATGCTAATTAGAGTCTCACACAGCCCCTTGCTGTTGCTGACCCAAGCCCAGCCTCCTGGGGTCCTGCTGCCCAGACATAGCTGACCTCATCTTTGGGACAGACTTCTTCCTCTCCAAGTCCCCTCTCCCCTTTCCCACAATCATGCAAAGAAAAGAAATACATATATTGAAAAAACTGCCCACTTCACAATTACTTAGGGGATGGGTCTTATTTGCATCCAACTCTGCAGGAGTAAAAAGTGGTCATATGGTGAAAGTAAAAAATACAGGAGAAAGTATTCTTCAAGGTAAGGTCAACACTCCTGCAACTCATTTGTCAAAGGACACATGGTAACTGACTTCAGGAAATACAAGAACTGCTTGAAAAAAAGAAAAGACTATTCATTTCCAGATCTTGCTAGGAAAGGTCATTTTAAAACCCTTGAGCCAGAAGGAACAGACGTATATAAACAAGAGACTGAATTGTATTCTAGATCCATTCATTATTGCTGTTTATCCTGCACATAACCCTCAGCTTCCAGTAGTCCTCAATATTTGTTTCTGAATATCCCAGGGAATGAAACCAACTAATATTCTCTTTCTTCACTGCCAGATTAAGAAAGTGAAAGTTTTTCTTTTTTCTTTTTTCTAGAAATATGCAAGGACCCAGAAAGCTTTGAAAATCTAATTTAGAGCCATTTAGACTCCAGGACTTACAGCCCTTATTTAATTAACATTTATGGAACACCTGTTATGGGGAGGGTACTGTGGAAGGATAAAAAGATGGTTAAGATGCAATTCCCACCCTCAAGAAATTTTTCAGTCCTGCCGGGCGACAGTCTGGCAAGACAGCTGGGAGCAGCAGGGAGAGAATATGCCCAGGTGAGCTTGAAGAGATCTGGTCTCCAAATCTTTTCTGGTCCTGCATCGACTCACTGAGAAACACCGGTTCAGTCCTGCCGCTGCCGAAGGGCTTGGTTTTGTCAGATATAAAATCAAAATTAAGAGTCATTGTCCTACCACCTTCCCCGGGACTGCTACCAGGGAAGCAAATGAGATGCCGGGTAAGAAAGCCTCCTGACTAAAGCATAAGATGGTCCTATTAACACTGTGAGATCCTCAACTCCTACAACTCTTTAAAACAGCCGCAAAAGGGCTTTTGTTGTTACTTATGGATGTCATTGTCTTCACAGAATGTTTTTGAATGTAAGACAGTCGAGCACCGTGAGGAAGAGAATAAATGACATCTTTCCTGTGACTATTTTCCCTCCTGAGTAGGTGTCGGTGTGCATAATGGTTTCTGTCTTTGGCCATCACCTTTTCTTTTATGAAAATGCCTTTTATTTTAAGAGTAAAGGAATTTACAAATCATCGACTTTGGTCCCGGGAGAAACTTCAACAAGGTGGTTTGAGGAAGAAAGTTTTGTGACATTTTCTTCTAAATGTCTCTTTCTGAACACTAAAAGGACTCAGTTCAAGGACATAACAGTGAAGTATTGACTGTTTACACAACTCAAAAATGGTTTGAAAACGGGGGGAAAAGGAGACTTATTAATTCAGTGTTTTATTGAAATTCCCCAAAGATTCTATTTCACCTTACCGAAATCTACAAGTTCAGCTTTTTTTCTTTGAGAATTTTTTTTTTAATAAAAATGTAGGATTTGGCTACATTACAACAACTCAATTTCAACCTTTGTTTTCAACTGTTTTAGCTTCTGTGTTCATTCCTTGATTGGTTTATTCTTGATTTGAGCTCATCAGCAGATATGGTAATGTAAAAGGAAAACAGGCCAGATCTTTAGTTGTCTTCCAGGGCATTCGAAGCCCCAGACTTCAACTTCCATATCTCCCCACATGGCCCCCACACTATAACACACAAAGTTCCCCACTTCCACTACCACCACCCACCCCTGGGCATCAAATATGACACACGTTTTCCCCACCTCTGTGCATTCGCTTGTCTTACCCCCTTGGCTTGCAAATACCCTTTCCTACCACATTCATCTGTCAAATCCTATTGCATATCAAAAGTCAGCACAAATGCCTCCCCAATCTGGTCCTCCCAGATTACTCCAAATTGACATCAATATTCGCTAATCTGTGTTCCCATCACTCTTTCTTTGCAATTCTCCTATCAGCTATTGCATTCTGCCCAGTTTAAACTATTTCTTTATATGCTTAGCAGAGAGTCATGCTGGAAACCGAACCTGTGTTTGCTTTTTACCAAGTTAGCAAGAGGGGTCCTGGTGATTATCCCTGCGCATTCTTTGGAAGGTGACTCATCCCTGTGATAGAGAAGGCTTTCCTTCAAGTGAAGGGAAGCCATTGTTTTGTGTTTCTGGTGGCTAGGAACATCTTTGAGGAAAGGAGTTTATTTATGGGAGGCAGGAAGTGGGTGGAGTGACTGGTGAGAAACGCGGGCATTTCTTGGGTTGAAAGGCAGCATCCATGAGCCTGGCAGGGGGCTGACTCCTGAACCTTCCTGGCACAGCTCCCCAAGGTGAGGAGGAGGACTGTATAGAACCCAAATGGCTGGGCACTGAGGGCCGTCGTCTAGAAACCTAATGAGAACAGACCACAGGGGATAATTTAGGAAGTGGAGTCAGCTGGGACTTACCCTCCTGAAAAAAGCCACTATGCCCATTCAACAGTGGCACTGTGTGGCAGTGAGGGGCAACGGCAGGGGCAGGGGCAGCCCAAGAACAGACCCGGTCTCTTACCTGCTTGCAGGAGGGGTCACAAGGATCTCCTTTATTAGAGGAGTTTTATTCATTTTATTTATATAGTTATTTATTATTTTTTGAGACAGGATCTCACTGTTACCTAGGCTGGAGGGCAGTGGTGCAATTATAGCTCATTGCAGCCTCCAACTCCTGGGCTCAAATGAGCCTCCAGCCTTAGCCTCCCCAGTAGCTAGGACTATAGGTATGTGCTGCCACAGACCTATTTTTTTTTAATTTTGCAGAGACAGGATCTCACTGTGTTGCCCAGGCTGATGTCAAACTCCTGGCCTCAAGTGATCCTCTTGCCTCAGCCTCCCAGAGCACTGGGACTACAGGCATGAGCCACTGCACCCAGCCTTGGAGGAGTTTTCTTTAGATGGTTCTGAGGATGGAGCAAGAGAGCCATAAGAGGGTGATATTGGACTTCTGACAAAGTTAGTGGGTAGGGAAAGAGACAGGAGAGGATTTTAATTTAATTGGAGAAATTAACAAATTATGGAAAAGTCTTAAATGCCCTACTAAGTTGCAAGCTTCTAGAGGACAGAGACCATTTTCATCTTAGTGCCTTGGATGCAAACAAAGCACTGACTTGACTATATTAAATATAAGTATTTTTACTTTGCATGTAATTGAGGACTAAATAAATGAGACCATAGACTCCGGAAGGATGGGATGATTGATTTAACCACTTTCAGCATGGGCTATCCCCAAATGTTGTTTACTTATCTTTGAAAGCAATTGTTTTGCTTCTCTTTGGATGGACACCCACATGTGCAAGCACACATGTGCACGCACACACACACACACACACATATACACACATGCTTGGTCAAAGATCAGCCAGTTGGTCTACAAAGATATTGTCCATGATCCTCTAGGATTTAAACTTTGCTGAATTTTGTGATGTTTACTAGGACATAATTTTCTGCTTCTGAAGACCTTGCCTGCTAAGTCATCCCCACCCTACTAAGGTCCCCAAAGGTCCCCAAACAGTAACCCAGTTCAACTGACTTGGGTTCTGGCCAACTTAGAATCCCTGATTCTTGGCACCTGCCATTCCCCACTTTATTCTGCATCAGACTCAATAGCATTCTCTTCTTCTTTATTAGCTACAGTGATACGTTCAGCTCATGAATATGTACTTCCACATCCTTTCAGAGAGTTAATTTTCACCCAGGGTGGCAAAGTTTTAAGTCAAAATTTCTTCCCTTCCTCTGCATTTTGTACACTTATACCTCCTTAACTGATGGCCTCAATCGTGAGCAAAACTATTTTCAAGTAGATGAGAGAAGTGGGGCTTGGAATATAGAATATATCGTCATCTCCTCTTTCATGATAAATAGCTGTTATGGTCATTTATTGTTCCCATGTTCCAAAATCTAAAACTGCTTTACAGATGTTCTGCAGCCCAGCTTCCTAACATCTGTGGGGGAAGGCAGGGTGCAGAGTTACCAGCTCCATTTTGCAGATGAGAATAGTTATGGGAGGCCCAAGGGGCATGGACTTGACATTTTTAGGACATTGTGATTATACTTTATTAGCCTTTACTCCTAACATACTGGAGCAGCAGGCAAACAGCATGTGTCAATGTCCAGCACGAGGTCATTCCATGAAGTCAGTGAGAGCTAGGAACAGAACCCAAGATTTGGGGACTTTCTATCTCAAGTTGCATTCGCTATTTTCTTAAGTTAAAGAGGTAGGCATAAAATCACAAATACACACAGATACACCCAGAAACAAGAATACTTAGGAACCCATAGAGTTACATGTTAATACAAGGCAACAGAGTAATTTGCTTTACTTTCAAAAAGCAAAGCAGCTCATTCTGCCTTTCTGGTCTCTTTTGTGACAATTGACCTCAATCCAGTGGGCCACCCTAAAGACATGGTCCCTCCACAGGGACTATTAGTCTCCTGGGCTCCTCAAGTCTCTAATGAATAGAAAGTAGGACTGTACTCTTGTTGCATGTCACTGGAGTCTACCCAAATAGGAATCAGGGAAAAAAAGAAGTAATAGAACATTATGCTGGGATTTCCATATCAACACTTCAGAGATAGTTAGATGTTCTCTCAATTTTTTCCTAAATGAAGTCTAATACCTTGAGGTATTTCCCGAGTTGCGTTGTCTATTGTCTATATGAGCACTGGGTACTTCAAAGGCCGGGTTTGGGTTGCTCTGTGCAGCTGGTTGGAAAACTGCATTAACCTACGTCCCAAGGTGAAAACAGCAAAGCTCCCTAGAAACATGTGGGAAAATGCCCCATTTCTAATTATTTTCCCCTTTCTTCCTTGGTACTTTGCACTTATACTGCACACCAACTTGAGAAGCATTTCCAGGGAATCGCGCCTACCTCCACTCACCCCACATCATTTAAAACCCACCCAGGCTGGGACAGCTCTGCAGAGTCGGCCAAGACTCTCTGGTATCCACAGGTCAGAGGCAGAGGGCCCAGCTGCAGCTTTGAGAAAATGCCCAAGTACTTTATGGCTGTCTTATTCTAGATGTCCTATCCATCTTCGGCAGGGTGATAAACTCAAGCACCAGGTCTGGGACCCTGCTCTCTAATCATCAGTGAGGGTTTGGAATTGAAGGAGCTATTTACTTCCACTTACATACAGTGCCTGCAATCAGGTTACCCCATAATCTGATGAGAAGACTTCCTTTAGCTGTGTTTCACCTGACATGAAAATACCAATATACTCTTCCACTCAGGAATCCTGCTTTTTATCTAGGACTAAGGCTGTTCAATGCAACCATGCTGAAGAGTACCATGTTTTCGGCCAGGTGTTGTGGCTCATACCTGTAATCCCAGCACTTTGGGAGGTTGAGGTGGAGAGATTGTTTGAGGCCAGGACTTTGAGACCAGCCTGGGCAAGATGGCAAGACCTTACCGCTACAAAAAAAAAAAGAAAGAAAGAAAAGAATATCATGTTTTAAAAGGAGATTGAGGCCAGGTGCAATGGCTCACACCTGTAACCCCAGCACTTTGGGAGGCCGAAGCGAGTAGATCACTTGAGCTCAGGAGTTCAAGACCAGTTTGGGTAACGGCAAAACCCCGTCTCTACAAAAAATACAAAAATTAACAGGGGGTGATGCCATGCACCTCTAGTCCCAGCTACTTGGGAGGCTGAGGCAGGAGAATCGCTTGAACCCAGGAGGTTGAGGCTGCAGTGAGCCATGTTCATGCCACTGCACTTTAGCCTGGGCCACAAAGTGAGACCCTGTCTCAAAAAAGGGAAAAAGGAGACTGGGCGTGGTGACTCACACCTGTAATCCCAGCACTTTGGAAGGCCGAGGAGGGTGGATCACCTGAGGTCAGGAGTTTGAGACCAGCCTGGCCAATATGGGAAAAACCTGTCTCTACTAACAATACAAAAATTTACCAGGTGTGGAGGCAGGCGCTTGTAACCCCAGCTACTCAGGAGGCTGAGATATGAGAATCCCTTGAACCTGGGAGGTGAAGATTGCAGTGAGTCGAGATTGTGCCACTGCACTCTAGCTGGGCAACAGAGCAAGACTGTCTCAAAAGAAAAGAAAAGAAAAGAAAAGAAAAAAGTAGACCGAAATGTAAAGTAACTCAGGAAATTATACACATCTAGGTATAATTTGGCTCTTGGCTCTTTTTTCACTTCCTTAACCAATCTTGGTGATTTAATTTAGCCTTAATCTATCTTCTTCGGTTTTCATTAAAATGCTTTTTCCTAACTCACCTTAAAACATTCTCTTCTAATTCAATCTTTTCTGGGAAAGAAATGTATCAAGCCTGTTTGGGATGAGAGCCCTGTCTAGTGCACGTCCTCCACTGTCAGAGCCGATCTCTGCTGCCCCAGGTCCCTCTGCACCTGGCCAGGCTGCTGGAGAAGGCCCGGTTTAATTGGTAGTCAGGACAGGCATCACCATCCCCACCAGCAGAGCTGCCATGTCCTGCCAGGGAGGAAGCAGAAAGCCACCACCTTGCCCATATTTGACATTATCAAAGTCTTCCCTCTTTTTTATAATCAAAAGGAAAGATTTTTCTGCTCTCAGATTGAACAGGTTTTCTTAGAGAAGCCAACAGTGGTTTCATCATCACACCCTGAAGCAAACGTTTCAGAAAAGTTTCCTCTTGCCCTTTGTTGGTTGCAAAACAAACACCAGAGGTCAATTGCTGCTTTCTCTGGCAACCTTAGCATACAGATGCTCTCGGTCAGCACTTACCCTCATGCTTCAGATGAGGTGGAGACCTTCTCCTGCCAGGGATCCTGCGAACCCAGTACTTGACAGCATTGCAGAATTTTAAAAAGTTTTCTATGTTACTTTAATAAAAAGCAGCAGCTTAATAAATCTATCCTTCTGCCAGGGAGAAAAATTTACTTTGTGTCTCTCAGAAAGAAGCCCTATTTCGAGTTTATAATGGAAACCTAGGAATGTTCTAGTAGGTCAGCACCATCGAAGTCTCCATCCCCACCACCCCCACACACTGCTCCCCATCTCGCCCATTTAGTGTGGGCTTGTGGAAGCAGAGAGGGACACATAAGGAATGTTCTAGACCAGGCACAGTGGCTCACGCCTGTAATCCCAGCACTTTTGGAGGCCGAGGCAGGTGGATCACCTGATGTCAGGAGTTCAAGACCAGCCTGGCCAACATGGCGAAACCCCATCTCTACTAAGAACATAAAAAATTAGCCAGGCATAGTGGTGCATGCCTGTAGTCCCAGCTTCTCAGGAGGTTGAGGCATAAGAATCACTTCAACCTGGGAGGTGAAGGTTCCAGTGAGCCGAGATTACACCACTGCACCCCAGCCTGGGTGACAGAGTGAGACTCTGTCTCAAAAAAAAAAAGAAAGAAAGAAAAAGAAATGTTCTAGATTATAAGAAAAAATATGGCCACCAGAAAACTCCAACTTTCATATGATATAAATAATAGAGACATAAAATTATTTTGCCAAAATTTCATCATACAAAAGCTATTTAGCACCCTGGTAAAAATCGTGGTGAGGAAAGTGGTCTCACTGTGTTGTCTGATATTCTATTAGAAAATAAGGATTGACTGGAGTCCTTTGTAAAAATAGATTAAAATGGAAACCAAAAAACATGGGACTTCCTAGGGTCTGTAATAAAATTGCTATTGATTCTGTCTGACAAACTGTTAAGAGAAAAAATGTTCGCAGATGCAGTGGCTCACACCTATAATCCCAGCACTTTGGGAGGTTGAGGCAGGAGGGTCATTTGAGACCAGGAGTTCAATATCAGCCTGGGCAACATAGTGAGACCCCATCTCTGCAAAAAATTAACAAATTAGCCAAGTGGTGGGATGTCCCTGTAATCCCAGCTACATGGGAGTCTGAGGCAGAAGGATCGCTTGAGCTCAGGAGTTGGAGGCTGCAGTCAGCTATGACTACACCACTGCACTTCAGCCTGGGCAACATAGTGACACCTGTCTCTAAGAAAAAAAATAATAATAAGAGCTATTTATGACAAACCCACAGCCAATATCATACTGAATGGGCAAAAACTGGAAGCATTCCCTTTGAAAACTGGCACAAGACAGGGATGCCCTCTCTCACCACTCCTATTCAACATAGTGCTGGAAGTTCTGGCCAGGGCAATCAGGCAGGAGAAGGAAATAAAGGGTATTCAATTACGAAAAGAGGAAGTCAAATTGTCCCTGTTTGCAGATGATATGATTGTATATCTAGAAAACCCCATCGTCTCAGCCCAAAATCCCCTTAAGCTGATTAGCAACTTCAGCAAAGTCTCAGGATACAAAATCAATGTACAAAAATCACAAGCATTCTTGTACACCAATCACAGACAAACAGAGAGCCAAATCATGAGTGAACTCCCATTCACAATTGCTTCAAAGAGAATAAAATACCTAGGAATCCAACTTACAAGGGATGTGAAGGACCTCTTCAAGGAGAACTACAAACCACTGCTCAATGAAATAAAAGAGGATACAAACAAATGGAAGAACATTCCATGCTCATAGGTTGGAAGACTCAATATCGTGAAAATGGCCATACTGCCCAAGGTAATTTATAGATTCAATGCCATCCCCATCAAGCTACCAATGACTTTCTTCACAGAATTGGAAAAAACTACTTTAAAGTTTATATGGAACCAAAAAAGAGCTCGCATTGCCAAGTCAATCCTAAGCCAAAAGAACAAATCTGGAGGCATCACGCTACCTGACTTCAAACTATACTACAAGGCTACAGTAACCAAAACAGCATGGTACTGGTACCACAACAGAGACCTAGATCAATGGAACAGAACAGAGCCCTCAGAAATAATGCCACATATCTACAACTATCTGATCTTTGACAAACCTGACAAAAACAAGAAATGGGGAAAGGATTCCCTATTTAATAAATGGTGCTGGGAAACTGGCTAGCCATAGGTAGAAAGCTGCAACTGGATCCCTTCCTTACACCTTAGACAAAAATTAATTCAAGATGGATTAAAGACTTACATGTTAGACCTAAAACCATAAAAACCTGAGAAGAAAACCTAGGCAATACCATTCAGGCCATAGGCGTGGGCAAGGACTTCATGTCTAAAACACCAAAAGCAATGGCAACAAAAGCCAAAATTGACAAATGGGATCTAATTAAACTAAAGAGCTTCTGCACAGCAAAAGAAACTACCATCAGAGTGAACAGGCAACCTACAAAATGGGAGAAAATTTTTGCAACCTACTCATCTGACAAAGGGCTAATATCCAGAATCTACAATGAACTCAAATTTACAAGAAAAAAACAAACAACCCCATCAAAAAGCAGGTGAAGGACATGAACAGACACTTCTCAAAAGAAGACATTTATGCAGCCAAAAAACACATGAAAAAGTGCTCATCATCACTGGCCATCAGAGAAATGCAAATCAAAACCACAATGAGATACCATCTCACACCAGTTAGAATGGCCATCATTAAAAAGTCAGGAAACAACAGGTGCTGGAGAGGATGTGGAGAAATAGGAACACTTTTACACTGTTGGTGGGACTGTAAACTAGTTCAACCATTGTGGAAGTCAGTGTGGCAATTCCTCAGGGATCTAGAACTAGAAATACCATTTGACCCAGCCATCCCATTACTGGGTATATACCCAAAGGACTAGAAATCATGCTGCTATAAAGACACATGCACACGTATGTTTATTGCAGCACTATTCACAATAGCAAAGACTTGGAACCAACCCAAATGTCCAACAACGATAGACTGGATTAAGAAAATGTGGCACATATACACCATGGAATACTATGCAGCCATAAAAAATGATGAGTTCATGTCCTTTGTAGGGACATGGATGAAACTGGAAAACATCATTCTCAGTAAACTACCACAAGGACAAAAAACCAAACACCGCATGTTCTCACTCATATGTGGGAATTCAACAATGAGAACTCATGGACACAGGAAGGGGAACATCACACTCTGGGGACTGTTGTGGGGTGGGGGGAGGGGGGAGGGACAGCATTAGGAGATATACCTAATGCTAAATGACGAGTTAATGGGTGCAGCAAACCAACATGGCACATGGATACATATGTAACAAACCTGTACATTGTGCACATGTACCCTAAAACCTAAAGTATAATAATTTAAAAATATATATATATATATATCCCCCTCTGATTAGAAAAGGCAAAGTACCCAGCTCTGTTTTCTGCCTCACCCCACAGTTGCCAGGCTGAGTAGAAAGCTGGGGACAAAAGTGGGTGGTCATGGAGAGCTGAACCTTGGCTTCAGGAGTCTCTGGCAGGAGATCTGCCTCTTCTCAAAGGGAAAAACTACCCGTAGAACAAGGCCCAATTCTCCCTGAGGTACCTAGGCATCTTCCCAGCGGGCTGAAGATGCCCCACTCTTCAGGTGTGGTCCTGTATCTAAGGTCTGGCCAGAAACGACCTGAGAGAAGATGGAAGCTCTATGAGAGAGGGAGGGAAAGAACCGCAGTGGGAGCACTAGGATCAAATCCCAAGACCCACAGCTTTCCAGTAGTCAGTCCATTGCTCATCCCAATCACGGAAGGGCTTACATGCAAAAAACGTGCACAATTTACATACCTCTCACCAAAGAGCAGTGACTCCAGAGCAGACATCTGCAAAACAAGAGTATCTTTTTTGGGGGTACTTCCCTTTATCTAAAGGAATGCAAAAATGCCTCCTTCTACCTCCTCTCTTCCCATTCCTTTCTGTTTCATTCTCCTTTTTTTCCTTTCTTCTTTCAGTCTTCTTCCAACTCCCCTCTAAGATTTGAGCTTCAGAAAACAGGAGAGGATTCTGATAAGGTTTGGGAAGAAAACTCTTCCAATTTCTGGTCCTGGCCGTGGAGCCCGAAGGATTTTTGAGGCATTAAGTAATTGACCTCTCACCACCTTCGAGTGTTAAGGGACACGTGCTACTGTTATCTCCCATTTTATAGTCAGCACAACAGAGGCAAACCGAGGTTTAGAGACTTGCCCCAAACACCAGGGTCAATAAACAAGCAAGAAACACATGCTCCCTTCTGTACTCACTACTCAATTCCAATAGCCTCATTTATTGTCAAATGCATGCTTGTTTGGTTAGTTTTAATCCCCATGCTATTAACATGGGAGCCTGGAACATGTTGGCTTCTTAACAGCTCCCAGAACCACAATCATTTAGGTTGGAAAGTAAACAGCATCTTATCCGTATGAGGGTAGACGGGAGGTCAGTGGAAAGGGAGGCTGCTGCTGTGGACAGCCAACAAGGTGGGCTGGCTGCACCAGCTCGCACTGATCAGGCCGCACAACTCAGTGTAGGGCTCTGGTCTGAGATGTGCTCATTGTCTCCATTGTGTGGATCAGCTCCGGGTACCAGTGATAGCAGATCCAGGAACCAGGTATCAGATCCTAAGGCTGTATCTGATCATTTTTGCCATTGGACAAACTCCCCTAAGCCTCTCCTTAAATACCTATCTCCTATAATCCAAATTCTGGCTAATGCTAATGTCTAATTCAGAAAATACTGCAGCCAAAAGAAGATAAGATTTGGAGTCAGGCTGATCTGTCCTCCTCTTGCTGCAGCTTTGCAGCCAATGGGCAAGTCACAGGACTGTCTAGGACTCCCTTCCCTGTCTGTCCTGGGGACAGATGACGTCCAGCACCAGGGAGTGCTTGCTGGGATAAGGTCTAGAAAGCATATTTTGATGCCTACCACATGTCAGCACGGGATACAGTCTGAAGTTCCTTTTTTCCACATTTAGTTAAATAATTAAGAGTGCAGGCCAGACACGGTGGCTCACGCCTGTAATCCCAGCACTTTGGGAGGCTGAGGCAGGCAGATCACCTGAGGTCAGGAGTTTGAGACCAGCCTGGCCAACATGGTGAAACCCTGTCTCTACTAAAAATAGAAAAATTAGCCAGGTATGGTGGTGGGTGCCTGTAACCCCAGCTACTCTGGAGGCTGAGGCAGGAGAATCACTTGAACCCAGGAGGTGCAGGTTGCAGTGAGCCAAGATCTCGCCACTGCACTCCAGCCTCGGGGATGACAAGAGCAAAACTCGGTCTCAAAAAAAAAAAAAAAAGTGCAAATTTGATGATTTGATTAATTTTATCCAATGTCACTGTTACTTTATTCTATACCTGTCATTAACCACTGAGAAACAGTATTCTGCAGAAAAATAAAATTACAAAAAAGGAAGGAAGGAGAGAGGGAGAGAAAAAGTAATGAAGGAAAGAAGGGAAGAAGGAAGGGAGGGAGGGAGAAAAGGAAGGAAAGAGAGAAAGGAAGGAAGGAAAGGAAGAGAAGGGACTGAAGAGGAAGCAAGGGAAGGGAAGAGAGAGAAAAAGAGGGAAGAAGAGGAGAAGAAGAGAAGGAGGAAAGCAGACAGGTGGCTGCCAACAAGTGCTGTCTCCAGCAGCACTGCATTGCTAGAAATGGGTAGGGGGTGAGAGAATATGGATTGAAATCTTGTTTGCTAACATATGCTACCCTGGCGACCCTGGACAAGTTACTTAACCTCTCTCCAACTTTCTTACCTCTTAAATATGCTTATAATAAGAAAGCCTAGCTCATGAGATTATTTTGAGGATTCAATGTAATCATAGCCCTGAAGGTGTCTAGCACAGTATCTGGCACTTGACAAACACAAAACAAGAAAAAAAGAAAAGAAAATGCTGATCAAATTTAATTGTCAATTCTAAGATATTCACATAAACCATCCTAGGGACGGTAACTCAGTTTCCACACCTGAAATAATCAGAACAGCCTTCCAAGCTCAGAGTGTACAGTGTGATGTGTCCTAGAGGGACAAGAGAACTTCACTGTATAGTTGCAATATTAAGTTGTTCTTACTAAAATAAGCTCGTCTGACTGCATGGGGACAGAAAGAAATTCAGTCCATCTACAGTGGGGCAAGAAGCAATCATTCTGCTCCTCAGCACACAACAATAAATAATTCAGCGAGAAGGAGACACTAGTATCCTTCCAATTTTTCTTCTTCTAGTCATGAATCCTGTTTATATTTTCTGGAACCATAAATGGAATACAATTTTACAAACTAAGGAAGAAACGAAGCATGCTAGAAATGCAGGGACATTCTGAC
Source organism: Symphalangus syndactylus (assembly GCF_028878055.3). NCBI lineage: Eukaryota > Metazoa > Chordata > Mammalia > Primates > Hylobatidae > Symphalangus > Symphalangus syndactylus. The sequence goes on along the minus strand of NC_072432.2, from coordinate 118,628,914 downwards.
ACATGTTTCCCTATCACCAGTCCTTGGTGACCTTTTCCTTGATTTGAACTCCTTTAGCATTGGGTTTACAATCTGTATGACACTGTTAGTGACTGTAGTATCAGACACTTTGGAGGGATTTATCTTTTCACTTCGAAGTTGTTCTCTCAGCAATAATAAGAGTTAATGTTTATCGTGCACTCACTCTGTGCAAGGCATCATTTTATCGTTTAATTTTCACAAAGGTCCTCTATGTTGTCCTTTAAGTAAGTAAAGACTGGGGCCCAGAAAAGTTAAGTGGCTTGTCCAGTGTCACATTGTTAATAGGTGGCACAGCTAAGATTTGAACCTGACACATACTCTTCATGAGTCATGGTGCATATTACCAGGATGTAAGTTTCTTGAGGGCCAAGGGCTCATCTTCCTCCAAATTTGCTTTCCCCTACCTCCTAGAAAAACTCCTGAGAATTAGGAGAGGTTTGAACAGATGATTGGTAAACTGAATTCAATAAAGGCATTTACAGGCTTCCACTAGAAGGCTTCAGCATTCATCCTTTACCCTTGAAGACCACCGCATGCAACCACACTGACCATGCCCTGCACAACCCCAGGGGTGCCTTTCACAGAGACTACAATACCAAGGGACTACAATACTAAGCAAGGCCATTTGCCTCTTGCCAACCCAAATCCATATCATTTCCCAAGCCCTTTTCAGTGCATGGCAGCCCAGACTTACTCCGCGCCAAACAGAAACAGTCAGACTCCTGGAAGTAAGTAAGCAGCCAAGTTGTATATTTCAATGTCCAGCACCTAGAAGACATTTAGGAAACATGTGATATAATAGAAAAGGAAAAGGGAAGTACTGTCTATTTCTCATTTTCTACATTAGAAAATGAGTTTGGAGTGTGATAGGAAATGTTTATAGCCTATGCTTTCTCCTGTCATCAAAAATAAACTCTGTGCTGATCAAGAACACGGGATCATAGATCAATTTTTATTTAGGTCAAACTTACCTAAATAGGTCATCATCCTTGGCACCAGTACAAGTGAGAGCTTTAAATGGGGATGGCAACTACACAACCTACAACGGTCTGCAGTGATCTGCCAGCACCATTGCTGCAGAGAGACATAGGAAAAGTAGGTGCAGTTGGATGAGATCATGTTGCACCTGTGGTCAGAGCCTCCTTGGAATAACACAATTTTGTGGATCAAGATGAACCCAAGAATGGGACCGTCAGATTGTAGGCAGTACCCACAGATTCATATGGTAGGAAAAGTATCATGTCAGTTTCCTTCTAATCATTCTGATTAAATCAATGACAGAATCGGCCTTTGCAACCTCTCCACCATTTGCTAATCATCCTTTTTAACAAAAAGAGGGCATGGCTTAACATTAGAGCCTTCAGCATGCAAGTGAATCTAGATAGAATTTAATAATATTGTTTGCATGTTTTAATGATTACCTTCCCTGTTGGCCAATGATATTGGTTTTCCATTTACAATAATGATATAAAGTTTTAAAACAAATGTATTTAAGTTTAAGAAACCAATTAGGTGATCTAAAGAAAAAATATAACATTGAGTACAGTCTGGATATGGCTATGGTAAAATTTGTGAAAGTGCCAAATTAATGAATAAAGATCGGGCATCAGCCTGGCGCAGTGGCTCATGCCTGTAATCTCAGCATCATGAGAGGCTGAGGTGGGTGGATTGCCTGAGCTCAGGTGTTTGAGACCAGTTTGGGCCACATGGCGAAACCCCACCTCTACTAAAATAAAAAAATTGGCCAGGCGTGTTGGTACACCCCTGTGATCCCAGCTACTGGGGAGGCTGAGGCACGAGAATTGCTTGAGCCTGGGAGGTAGAGGTTGCAATGAGCCAAGATCGCTCTACTGCACTCTGACCTGGGTGACAGAGCAAGACTCCATCTCCAAAAAATAATAAACAAATAAAGATTGGGCACCACAGCTAATGTGAAGATGGACAGAAGTTAATACAGGTGACCCAAGTTGCTCGAGAGAATGGAGGAGGAGGTAGTCAGGGAAGCAAGAGAGAAAGCTTAGAGAATTAGTGAAAGAAACAAATATCCTTGTCCCCCCCAAAACTAAAATCTGGATGCCTGGGGTCTGAGCTCCTGGCTAAGTGATTGCAGGAGGGAAAAACCACAGAACGTGGGTGCTACCTGCAACCCCTACCAGGGGACAGCAGCCTCCAATGCCCAAGGAGATGGCAAGGAAATGGGGGCAAGACGAAATGTCTGGATAAACATAAAAACACCAAGGCTGGGTTTCAGACAAGCGCTGTGTGAAGGCAATAAACACACAGAGGAAAAGCCCTGGGGCACTGTGGAAAGAGCACTGAACTGGGAGTCGAGAGACCTAGTTTTCGTTCCAACTCTGCTGTCTCTGCATGGCCCAAGACAAAGACTCTTTCTTGCCTTCAATTTCCTCACCTGTAACACACCCTTTCCTGGGGCTACATTCTTTGCCTCTATATTCTTTAATAAGTACATTAGCGCAATTTCCAATTTGGTATTATGGGGATACAATTTAAAAGAGACAATATATTTGCTGCAAGAATACCAATCTCCTCCGATGCGAGTGTGTGCACACACATGCACACACACACACAATTGCATTTAGAATTATAATCATTTGACTGTTAATATAATCACTGGCAAATGTTGGTCATAAATATTAAGTGCTAACGGGGTCAGATTCCCTGGTGGATGTTGAGGAATGTGCCTGGTGGGTGGTGGAGGGGAGTTACTTTTCCAGGGAAGTACGGGGGAATTAACCACCAGTCTGTACCTCCGTGGCCTTGCAAACAACACCAACACTCTCTTTCTGTCTAACTCTACAACTGGAATTTGCCCAGCCTTTTGGGAAACATACTTCAACTTTGAATGTTGGAAACTGCCTATGGTACAAATCACAGCTCTTCTCTCTTGAGAATTAGCAAAGCAAAAAAGCAAAGAGTGGATTTTCGTCTTGGTAAACTGAGGTTCAGAGATTGTTTTTATGGGACTCACCCAGAAAAAGATCTCCCTCTCTTTATTGCCCACTGAAGGGCTATTGCATAGCCAGAGATGTTGAAATGGCACACTGAAAAGGGAGCAACATAAACATGAAATCAAACTACTGCAAATATCTACTGAGCATCTACTATCATTTGTGCACAGAAGGATAAAACATGATTCCTGGTCTCAAGATGCCTGTGATCTAGCTAGAGTAAAGGCCAATACACATAGAACAAAGGAAGGGAGAAGACAGCATAGAATTGAGCACAAAAGTAGGTGATTCCATTTAAGACAACCTTCACTTGCAAGGCTCCACCCAATCCATTCTACACCACAAGTAGAGCCACTTTCCAAGACAAACCTAATTATGCCACTTGCATGCTTGAAATATTTCAACACCTTCACCTCCAGATAAAGTCCACATTCCTTACAATGGTGTTAAAGGCCACTTGGGACTGGGCCTCTGCCTACCGCTAGGGTCTCGTGTCTTACCCATCTCCTTCCTCCTGGTCCTCCACGTGTCCTAGGAAGTTTATACCATGTCCTGCAGAACCGAAATTCGTCTTTTCCCAGCATGCCTCTCCCTCTCTCTCGTGACTATTCATGTACTTCCCTCTGCCTGGAACATTTGCACACAGCCTGGTGGGCTGACTACTGCCTATCCTTCAAGTCTTAGCTTAAACATCATCCATCAGGGCCTCTCTCCCTGTTCCCACAACTTCCTATCCTCCTATATTATAGCATTTAATATACCATATTATAAGTATTTATTTAACTGATTGCTGCCACCACTATACTTTAAAATCCGTGAGGTTGCCAGGTGCAGTGGCTCACGCCTATAATCCCAGCACTTTGGGAGGCCAAGGCAGGAGGATTGCTTAAGCCTAGGAGTTCAAGACCAGCCTGGGCAATATGGCGAGACCTCAACTCTACCAAAAATATATACATTAGCCAGGTGTGGTGGTGCATACCTGTAGTCCCGGCTACTCAGGAGGCTGAAAGGGAAGGATCACTTGAGCCCAGGAGGTCAAGACTGCAGTGAGCCATGATCATGCCACTGCACTCCAGCGGAGTGAAAGAGCAAGACCCTGTCTCTAAATAACAACAATAACAATGATAATAATAATAATAACAATAACATTCATGAGGTCAGGAACTGTGATTGTCTTAATTCACATGATATTCCCTCCTCCAGCACAATGCACATTGTAAGCATCCCTTCACTATGTTTGGATGAATGAATATATGTTGCGGATAGTTAGAGAAAATGAAGATTGATAAGAACCAGAGTGTAAAAGAAAGGAAGACTGCATGAAGGAGGTGCTGCTTGATTGGAACCTTTAAGGGTAAGGACAATTTCACAAAAGGGAAGGATCAGATTAAATTATGCTCAATAGTAGAGGAAAAATACTTTGACTTCCATCCAACACATGGAGGCCATTCAAACAAACGGTAAGTAAATTGGTGAATAAATTAATGAATGAATACAAAATAAATAAGTGAATGGCTTTCTTGATGAAAGGCATAACAAGTAACATGAATGAAAGGCATTTTTTCTGAAAATGTAACTAGCTCCCTTTATCCATAGTCCCAAACACGTGGTCATTGAGTATGCATGGGAGTGGGGTGGGGGAGTTACTGACAGGTCACAAGAAACCAGCACATTTCCACATCTCTCGTCATTTCCAACATCCTCCAACCCTCCCTTCACCTGGATGTTTTGTTATTATTTTTAAGATGTCCAGGAATCTAGAAAAACCTTTTCCCAATTGCTTTCAGGCTTTATATATGTTCAGTGAGGTTTTTTTCCCCACAGTTCTCACCTGAACACAAAAAGAAAGAAACTCTTTCTACTGAAGGTATATCCAGAACTGAGCGGACTGACAGTTATTCAAAGCCAATCTCAAAAACATTTTTCAGATGTCATCATTTCTGAGCTTGACCTTCTTTTCAAATGCTCTGGATTATCCTGGAATTTTTTTATTTCATTTGCAATTCTCCTGACTAGAAGTCCTGATTAATAGGGGACATGGAGCCCTGTTTGGAAAAATTCAATACATTATGCTCTAGTCTAATATATCCTCAGCAACTCTTGCAAACCCACATTGCAGCATTCACGTTGATTCTCTCCTCAGGGGCTTGAGGGGCCGGGGAGGGGAGAAGTGAAGAGAAAGAAACCAGCTTCTTGGCTGCTTCTCAACAATAGCTCCAGCTTCCTAGCCCCTCAAAAAAAAAAAAAAATCTTTTACATAGTTGTTCTAACCAAGAAAGTATGCATAGCTTCCTGATAGATTGGATAATGTGGAGATTTGAGAAAAGTGTGCAATTTCCCTCATTTTCATTTTACCCCCAAATGCTTTGGGTGCAAGTATAACTTCCACCCACATATAATAGTAGTTTCAATGTCCTAAACTGAAGATTGGGAACAGGGAGCAGTCTTTGAGCAAAGGTATTTACTTAGGCAGGAAACAACATCAAAATGACACCCAAGCCTGTTTGGGGCTGCCCTTTTGATTAGCGCTCAATTTGATTCCAATCTCTCTCAGCAGAGCACCAGCTGACCCTGAGCTTCGCCGAGATTAGATATTAGCAGACAACACAAGGAAACCTTCCAATTTGCAAGTTGGAGAATCCAAAGGAGCCTGAATCCCAGCTCACAGTTGCCAAGAAACTCTATATGATGCAGGTGCAAATCACTTTTTCTTCCTCTTTTAAATTCAGACTCATTAAAATATGTATTTTGCAAGGGGATTAAATTCAAACATCTGGGAAAGGGGGAAAAATCCACAACTCCGAAATATGTTTAACTTGGTTTCGGATTTTGATTGTTTCGTTTCTTCTAAGTTGGGGAAAAGAGGCTGCTTGTCGGTGGGATGACAGAAAGGGGCAGGGAGAGAGTTGGAAAATTACTTCGAAGGGCCCCAGACTTCATCAGCAGCCATAATTGTGGGAAAGTAACCTGAAGATGCCAAACAACAGGAAATTATCAGAAGAATCTGTCAGCACAATCAACTGCTATTTTCATTGTTCTTTGGCAAATTTATACACAGTCGAGAACACCTGGGCTGGCCTGAAGCCCAGGTTTGACTAATTGCCAGGGGAGAGGAGTCGTCATTTGTCTTCGGAGGGATTTCCTCCATTCGCTCCTCAAAACATGTGGTTTCACTTTTCCCCTCTCTCCGCAGGAAATGGCAGGACAGTGAGACGCAAAATAAATGAGTTCACTTCCAAGAGGTTGCCTCCTAAGAGGCCACTCCAAAAATAACTGTCTTGTGAGAGGTTGTTAATAACCAAGATTCTATATACTGTCCTCAGAAAACAACGTTTCAAAGGCACAATGATTTCCAACCCCAGCCCCTTCCCTTCCAAGCACAGTGCACATTAAAAATAAAAGCCATGGGAGCCGAGAGAAGTAATCAAGTCCTGTCTTCTGGAGGTAGGGAATGTCACTCCTCTCACTCCTTTGCAAAGCCCCTCTCCTTGGAGTATAACCTTTCCCAAATCCTGTTCCCTGACAAGTGAAAGGTGAAGTTGGAACAGCAAGAGATGTCAGAGGCCAGTCTCCCTGGTTCTTCCTTGCTGCCCATCACCAACTACCCTGTCTTAAACGCAACATTTAAACTTCCCAATGGGTTGACACTTCTTCTTGGTTGGTGAAAGAAAAAAAAACAAAAAACTTCTCAATGGGAACGAAGGGAGATTCCTTGAAGGCATGGACTGAGTCCTGCTCGTTTTTGTTACCTTGTGCCTGGCATACAGTTGGTGCTGGGTTAGTACTGGTTGAAGGAAGAACACCAAGGACTCTACATAAATCACCTGCTATGCGGCTTGCTGCCTAGGGGTGGGTGTAGATATTTAGAAATTTCTTGAACTTTGAGAGATCACCTTTTTACAAGAACCACCTGCCAGAATGACAGCCTTCTCCTTTAACCTCTCTTCATATTTTTATAGGTTAACATACCACTACACACACACACAGCTACATACCAGTACACACACACACACACACACAGAGCTACCCGTCTCGTTATTTAAGCATAGTTCGAGCCAAGATATCCTACTTGGGTAGCAAAGTCATGTTTTATATTCCTTCTTGAAGCCAGTAGAGCTTTCTAACTTAATTGCCTAGTATTTTCAATGTGCTGATTGGGAAGTGTCACAGTGACAGTATGTTTCATATTGAAATGTACATCCGCCTTTGGTATATTTTCACCTGCGTTGTGTTCAACCTCTCCAGTGATTTAGGGGTTCTGGCATCGCATCAGCAAAGAATCAACTGCTTTTTCTTTCTCTCCTCCTTTCTCTTTAAAGCATTTAGAGCACGCGGCAGATCATTACTATCCTAGGTGAAGCCAGCAACATTTGGGTTTGATTTGGTTTCAGTCGCAGACCCCTTTCTCAAAGTTGAGCTGTGCTGTAATTCTAAACTGACCCACCTTCCCCCTAGCAAAGGTGAAAAAATGTTATGGAGCGTTTTACAACCCACAGCCCATCATTTATGCCGAAACACTGGGAGAGTTCAGACTTGGCTTATTTTCCCTAAATCAGAGATGTTTTGACATGTTTATTTGTTTAATTTGTTTATTTTGACTAGCTCTGATTATAATTGGCAGCAGTGTGTAGAATTAACATTAGACAGTGCCTTAGACTTGTCTGTTACAATAATGCAAGAGGAATGTGAAGAGAAATCTCCCCAAGAAATAACAATAGCAAGCAGGCAGAAAAACCATGAGAGGTTTCTTTCACAAAAAGAAATGCAACCCCAATTTTAAATTTTATTGAAAAATGTATGCTGACAATTTTGCAAATTATCCTTAAACATGACTGTTTCTTTTATTCAATAAATCTGCCCCTCTGCTAATATACTTGTGAAATATTTACTAAAAGTGGATCTTTAAAAAAATCTTTTTAACCTTTGGAATTTGTTTTTAGAGATTTTCTATTGTTCTATGGCCTCTTTAAAAGTAAAGGTGCTATAACTATTCAATAGCATTACAGTTATGTTGGAATGATCGCACAGTATCTAATGCAATTGTACAGTTGAAAATACACTTTCTGAATTCTTTGTCTGCAAATCTCTGAACAAAGATTTACATCCCGAACAGAGAAGTTTGTCTGACTGAGGCAATTTCTCCTGCCTTTATTTGCTGTAATAATAGTCCTATCATGTTCACATTCTTCTTTATGCTTGCAAAGCTCTACATAAAGCTTATTTCACAAGGTTGATCCATATTCCACATATAGAAGAATACACTTTTAGAGAAAAAAATCTATATTTGTTGTTTAGCCAGATCATACTTGGAAGTCCCTGAATTCATTATGAGGTATTAGTCCTAAACCAGGGAAGGGCTTCCTCTTCTGCCAGCCTCATCCCTTGCCCTGGAGTTGAAGGCTATGCTCCAAGACATATCTGGGAGGGCATCTGGCCATATCTCCTTAAAGAGGAATACAAGAAATCAGTTCATCTACATATTCTACTGCCAATTATGCACAGAGCGCAAACATGCTTTGCTCACATTTATTATCCTATAAATATTTTCCCCATGCACAGTATGGTAAATTGCTGTGTGTGATCCTGACTTGGAACACCATATGCGCTCGGAGACAGGGCCAAGTTCAGGTTGCCATATCTATGCCAAGCAACCCAGAGGTCTCTTGCTATGGAATATTTACTCTGAGAAGCCTGGAGTCTCTAAACAATGGATCCCGCAGCCTGTATTTCACTTTAGGTTAAATCAGACTTCTTTGGGGCAAGAAAACTCATCCTAAGATTACGGGCATAGCCAGTTACACATGTGCCCCCAAGAAGTTCCATGCTAGGCTCTGTTCAAGGCACAAGCTCATGTTGTTGATGGGAACTGGGAAGACAGATAACTCCCAGGGGCATTAGAGTGTTATTTATAGGAGACTGAAAATGTATTATTCCCACCCTCCCTACAGTAAACAACAAACATAGGAATTGTACAACTACATGGCACAGGGAATGAGATCAGGCATCAAGGGCAGGTTTTAAACATGCAATATGGAGAAAGAGTCATGCAGAGTTCTGCCTTTCCTGAACTGCATCCCGAGTTTTCCCAAGAGGAGCACAAAGGGGAGACAGACAAAGGGCCAAATGCCCAGATGGACAATGTGCAGAAACCACGGCACTCAGCAACACAATCTCCACACTCTCTGAGCCTCTGCTCCATGGTGAATCCTTGTTGACTGAGGCATCACCACGCCAAGACTCTAGAAGAATGGGTTTAGGGGAACAGAGAAGTAGGGACAGGTAAATGTGAAACACACAGCAGGGATTCTACCGTATTTGGTGAAAATACAATGTGGGGCTCCACTCAGAGACCAGAACACGGTCTCCTTCCCATTTCTCATCTTTGATCTATCAGCAGGTCTGACAATGATGAGCTGGTCTGGATAGGGACTGGAACTCAGAGAACCAGAATCACCAAGGAGAGATTCAACCTTGGTCTCCAGACATTAAAAAGCATTCAAACAGGAAGGGTTTACTACAGGACATTCATTGACTATTTAATTCAAAGAACTAAAATGCCTCACTCCCTGAGTACTGGGTTAATTGCAACTTTACCATAGACAATGTTCTGTGTTGTTCCATCAACATCTTGGGAGAACTAGCCAGAACACAGAGATAAAGAATGCAGCCTCACATCTGGATGCAGAGGAAGGCCTGGGAGACTCTTCCTTTTAGTCGAGAACAAAAATGAAACTGCACAAGATTTGCCACAAAGAACAATAAAAGGAAGTCACTTTCCCTTTTCCTCTAATTTACCACCACTTACTTGCAACTAGTGTGAATGGAATACTGACTGGAGTCAAGTCGTGTCTCTGATTTCCAGTCTGCCTGCTTTTTGCTGTGTTGTCTTTTGACCAAAAACTTGCTTGGTCTGTTCCTTAGATTCTTCAGTCGTTTCATTGTCCAAATTACTTTGAACTTCTTGGAAGAGGAATGTGTCATACCAAGTGCTATTATTACTACCTGTCTCCAAAGGGAGCCCTTAAATTTGTTAATATGAAATGGGCTGACTGTCTTTTTGGTTAAACTAAGTAATGAAGCATGGGCCGTAAGTGTTTTTAAGCTCCTTGGATATAGAGGTTATATAAATACAAAGCAATATTATTGAAATGAAACTTCTTTAGGGCGTTTGCCAAGGGACCCGGTGTTAGGAATGTTTTACGCGAGAAGATTAAATGAGGGATAGTGTAATGAAGTCTTCCTGCTGAAGGTTCCATTAGGGCCAGTTCTCAATCCCACTGGATATCTGGGTGAGTTAGAATAGGAGAGCAACCGAAGAGTGGCTAACTTGAAAAATTTAAAAACCATTTTACTGCCTGCCAATGCAGTTCTATGGCTTCGGAGATTTCCCAATCTCATTACGTTAAAAATTATCAAAAGATATTCGAAGAATCCTTCAGGATAATAATACCTTATGAGTGTTCATCTTTAAAAAAATGATTCCTTCTTCTAATCCCCAAGTCAAAAACCTCTGACTTTTAGACATCAGATTTCATTGCATAAGAAGAAATACTTTTAGTTTGCTGTCTAGTCATTTTAAGATACATAAAAGCTATATCTTATGTAGATAAAACAATTGTCATAGAAGAAGGAGAGTGTTAAGTATTGGCCAGGACTATGAAAGTTAAGGGGCTGTGCCAGTACCAAGAAGATGGAATTGGTCTACAGTTTTCCCATGGCCAAACTCCTCCCTAATGTCTTCCCATTCCGTAACCATACCCTGCCACACACAGCCAAGGATGGTCATAGAACATCACAACACTCTCTGATGTCTCATTTTCTGGTCTCACTTTATAGAGTAAAGAGAGTTGGGGACAACTAAGAAACTAAAAAATTGAACTAAAATAAGAAATATTTAATAAAGTATCTTATAAACATGGTATTCTTTTTTTTTTTTCTGTCACCCAGGCAGTGGCATGATTATAGCTCAAATTCCTGGACTCAAGCCATCCTCCTGTCTCAGCCTCCAAAGTAGCCTGAGATTATAGGTGCATGCCATCACACCTGGCTAATTTTTTTTATTTTTTGTAGAGATGGAGTCTTGTTATGTTGCCCAGGATGGAATATTCTGTAAGATATATATAAATAACCGCAAAACTGAAATGTAAAATAAACACTAGGTTTTGCCTGACTTCTGCCCCACTGTTTTAACACCTTACAGGTGACACTGGATAAGTCACTCAATTCTTTCTGGGCCAAAATATCTGCATTTGGTAAATCAGGACTATGAATAGTACCCTCCCTACATCACAATGCTATATGAATCAAAGTAGGTCATGGATATGACCATAGTTAAAACTGTATTCAGTCTTGTACAAATATATTGTATTATTTTTGCTGAGGATTGAAGGTTGAAGTAAACAAAAATAATTCAGTGGTTAAGTCAGAAATATCAAATGGTCTGAGAGACACAGCTCATACCATACCTTGACCTCAATGTTACCAGCCATGAAACATTCAGGATATCAACAATGCTCTGAACACAATAAATGAGTATGAACTGGCTTTCAAATACAGAAACAGTTTCATATGTACTCCAAAAGCAGAACCAAATTCTGTCATTTCTTGAGAGAATTTCCCTGTCTTGCCTTTCCAATATGCTCTTGGCCAAGAATGCCCTTCTTTTGTTTTGCTTGTTATATAAGTTTATACAAATATGAAATAGTGGTATTTGATTGAATATTAGGTTATATTATTTTTATTTATTTATTTATTTATTGAGACAGAGTCTCACACTGTTGTTCAGGCTAGAATGTAATGGTGCGATCTTGGCTAACTATAACCTCCGCCTCCCAGGTTCAAGCAATTCTCCTGCCTCATCCTCCCGAATAGCTGGGACTACAGGCATGCACCACCACACCTGGCTAATGTTTGTATTTTTAGTAAAGACGAGATTTCACCATGTTGGCCAGGCTGGTCTCAAACTCCTGACCCCAGGGGATCCACCTGCCTCAGCCTCCAAAAATGCTGGGATTACAGGCGTAAGCCATCACACCAGGCCCAACATAAGGTTATATTCAATATGATTCAAAAGATGTCCCCAGAGAAGTCTCTTCTTTGATTCTGATTTCTGGACCTCCCCACCTAAGGGCCTCTGAATAAGCATGTTCTGGCACTTCAGTGCACACTCACAGACCGGCCTTCCTCCTTTTCCGTTGCCTACATGCCTCCTCAGACCATGCTGCCTCTCCTGCTGGCCCCAGACCCTTCCTTTGGAGCTCCAGGCTACAGGGACGATCAGTGGCTGACACTGTGGGAAACGGTTTCAGGATCTCAGGGGAGGTTGTGCAATCCGGCTCCAGTTCTCAGCTCAACAAACACTGATTTGGGGTCTTTTCTGGACTCCCACTCTGAGTCTCAGGCCAAGGGACAGATTCTTGGGCTGCATATCCATCAGCCACTTGGATCCCTGCAGCCAGCCCATGGCCCTCTTGACTCCCCAGTGGTCGGAATCTGGCTTTTGGTGTGTCCTGCACACAACCTGGGCAGAGAGCCAGGCAAGGCTGCAGACGCGAGGTGGAAGGCTCTGGGAGCTCCAACGAGGACTGTCTTACAAGCATCGGTAGGTGACCTCTATCATGAAAACACTCCATTCTTCTTCTATTCTCTCTCCCTCTCCTTTCTTGTCTTCTCTTTCTTCTTTAATTTTTACCCCTTCTCTCTTTTCCAGTGTGATAGTCAAGCCAGTGGCACCTACACGTTACTGACTGCACTCAGAGCCAAAGAGATATGCAGCTATTTCAAACTCACAAGATGGCTACATCAAGAAGTCCCTGCCTTTTCTGTCTCTGTCTTGCTCCAAATCCTCCTCAGCAATTCTTTGTTTCCAGAACACCATCAATTAAGTCCCAGGAGAGCAGCAACCCCCACGGGCCTTGGTGTGCGCCATATCACCCAGGCTTTCCCTCTTGAGGGCAGGAAGCCACTCGAGTTTCCTCACTCTTCTCTCAAACTTCCCACAAAACTTCACATTGTCTTCTCGGTGGTCAGACCAGGCCAGGAGGCAATGACCTGCCCAAAGAAGGAGACATTTAGCCTGGAGTCTGACAAAAGACGGGTCTGATTGTCTGTAGGGAGGAGGCAAAAAAACTTCATACGCAGCAAGGTTGGCTACTTAGTTCTCAGCTAAAAGAAAAATATTTTTTTTCAAAGAACAACATGTGCTGTTGTCTAAAAGGAAAAGGGGAAAATATTCCTTGGCAGTTTGCTAAGGAGGTTAAAACAGTGACCGTCCATATCCACACCTATTTTCCTAATAATGAAAAATAACAAGCGTGGCCACAGGTGGATGTGAAGAGAGAAAATGGGCACAGAGCGAGAAGGGGGGCTCTAAACAGCCAAGAATCAAACACCTCTTAAGCAAAATTCTTGGTATTGTTCCATTCAATAAAGAAAAGGGATTTTAAACTTCAGCAACATTGAGGTGAAGTTATTCCAGGAGCTGGGACGCAGGCATAGACGGCTCTCTGTTGCCATCCCGTGGATAAACACTGCATGATCGCAAGATTCTTGGCTGAAAGGTTCCATGCACAACATTCAGCCCGCATAAAATCACATTATCTTCTCCGAGGAATTGCTAAAGCTTCCAGAATGTCCCTTGTTCCCCCATCCTCCCACCTCCCTCATTAGCTTCCTTTGTTTGTCTTTGAGATAAAGGGATTTTGGCTGGACTCTCCTTGTTGACTGAAAAACTCAGTACTCAAAAAGAACAGCTTTTGCGGCACTTGAACCAAATCTACAGTTCCCTTAATTGGTTTAAAAGATGGGGCGAGGGGTGTGGAGGGAGAATAAATGAGAACCAGGGACAGGCTGAGATACCTGGCTCCCGTCTGAATGCCAAATGGTCAATAAGCCCCTTTTATTGACTCATTTGGTCTCAGTGCTACAAAGTCTTCTCTAATTGAGGGAGGAAGCAGACAGAAAGACAGTGGCTGCCTTTAAGTGACACTCGATTCTTCCTGGGGAATGCTCAGGTTTGTGGTTGATCTGGAGAACAGATAAGAGGGATTTGCCCATGGCCCTTTAAGTCCATGGGTTAGTGAACCCAGAAGGAAACCTTTAGCTCAAATCGTCCTGGAATTTTTCTCCCAAGCACATACCTGGCTTTTCCCTCAGTGGGTCTCCCATCCTTCGGTTTATGCTCTGATACATCTGAGATAAGCTCACAAGCCAGGTCCTGCCTATGTCAGCTGCCTGCCAGCCATCCGTGGTGTCTGAGCCAGACCAGTTCAAGGGTCAGTTGTCAATGACATGGGAAGTGTGGAGAGCTCCGAGATATACTGCAGGGAGTTTCAAAATGCATACCCCTGAACCCCAGGTTACACAAGGGTTTGACAAATATGTGAATCACATATCTTTAAAAACTAGTTTTACCTTTTAAAAAGTTAAATGCACCATTGAATGTCTCATACATCAAATTTTAACACATTAGGACACCAGTAAATTAGCCTGTGTGTCTGGACTTTTTACAAACCCAGGCCAATGCAAGACTCCTCGTGTAACATTGTACATGCACGTATGTTCTTTTAACATGAACTGACTGTGCGCATGCATATATGCTCAGAGCACGTGTCTCCCAGCATCTGTCAGTTGTACAGTAACCAGGAAAGAGATGACAAGACTTGCGATAACATCATATTACAAATAGCGCTAGCATTTGTTATACATTTTTGGATGTTTTTTATTTTGTTTATCTCTTAGCGATAAAGAATATTAACAGATGTTAAATATTGGTAGTAATTCAACCCAAATTTTTTTTTTAAATCCAACTATTTTTCTTTTGGGCTGTGCATCAACGTATTTGAAGAGTATCCAGAGATTGCAATATGAGCTGTTTATTTTAAACCGTTACTATTTGCAAATGTAGAAATGACAATTTTCCCAATATTGTTCTACCAGAACAAAACAAGTATTACACTAATAAGGCCAGGGGAAAATTCCTTTTTATACATTGATGTTTATGAGCAGATTTCATGAACAAACACAACAATGGACTTCTATTGTCTAAAAAAGTGTATACAGAAGAAAAAAATAAGCTGGAGTCTGTGATGTGTCCCTCCAATGTTGAAGTTCCAACACTCGGTAATTCAGAATGTGACTATATTTGGAGATAAGGTCTTTAAGGGGTAATTGAGTTAAAATGAGGCCATTAGGGTAGGCCCTAACCCAATACGACTGGTGTCCTTATGAGAGGAGATTGGGACACAGACACAGAGAGAAGACAATGTGAAGACACCGGGAAGAGAAGGCAGCCATCTGCAAGCCGAGGAGAGAGGCCTCCAAAGAAACTAAACCTGCCAACACCCTGATATCAGACTTCTAACCTCTAGAACCATGAGAAAATAAATTTCCATTCTTTAAGCCACCCAGACTGTGGCATTTTGTCATGGTAGCCTGAGAAAACTAATACAGAGTCAAAAATAATTAGGTCTGAAATTACCTACTTTTCTGCATACTACCTGCATGGTCTAAAAAATAGCTTATTGAGATATAATTTACATATCATAGAATTTACCTGTTTTAAGTGTATAATGCAATGATTTTTAGTGCATTTACAGAGTTGTGCAACCATCACAATACCTGTATAACCTATATATAATATATAATATATGGAAAAAGACACTTACCCTCTCTGAGCCTTGATTTCTTCATTTGTAAAATGGGGTTAACACCTTTTACATGGGTTTGTATTGAGCACTTGATGACATAACATAAAGCATGTGACACACGTTTATTTCCTTCCTTCTCCCATTGTTCTTACGACTCTGGGCCCTTCCATCCTAACCCTAAGCTGCACCAGAATTCCTGACTCACAGAAACTGGGAGACAGTAAATGTTTGTTTTAAGCTGCTGAGATTGGGGTTGTCACACAGCTGTAGATAACCAAGTTACCCACTTTCCATTACTCTAGAAGAAAAAGGATCCAAACGAGGCTGACCACTTCAAAAATGTCCCTACTCAGCTCATTGCCCAGTGCCCTGTCAATGGTCAAATAACTAGCAAGTAGCATGAACCCACACTTGGCCTTCTAGAATCTGCTAACATTTCAGCTGCTTACGGTTGCCACTTCTTCCCATGCCCTGCAGAAAGCACAGTAGTTCATGTGTCTCAGGTCTCCTCGGATGGGCTTACTGCCCCAACACTGGAATTCAGTTTGGGTGGCTTTGTGACCTCAACTCTCTGATGGGCTCAAAAAAAGTTATGATTTTGTAGATTGCCCAGCTTTTGCTCAATGTTAGGGTGGAAGCAATGTTCTCTTGCGGCTTTCTACATCTTAAGTGGAAGCAGAACCCCAGGCTGGGTTTGAATTTTGATCTCTCCCTTCCTTTCCTTCTGACCCAATGCTGTGACACAGGCCCCAGAAAGCCCATGTGACCAAGATAACAAGGCTTGGTTTTACTCTGAGCCTCAGTGTATTAGTCCATTCTCACACTGCTATAACGAACTGCCCAAGACTGGATAATCTATGAAGAAAAGAGGTTTAATTGACTCACAGTTCTGCATGGCTGGGGAGGCCTCAGGAAACATAGAATCATGGTGGAAGAAGAAGCAGGCACATCTTACATGGCAGCAGGCAAGGGAGGATGCAAAGAAGGAACTGTCAAACACTTATAAAACCATCAGATCTTGTGAGAACTCACTCACTATCATTAGAACAGCATGGGCTGGGTGCAGTGGCTCACGCTTGTAATCCCAGCACTTTGGGAGGCCGAGGTGGGCGGATCACGAGGTCAGCAGATCGAGACCACGGTGAAACCCCGTCTCTACTAAAAATACAAAAAAAAAAAAAATTAGCCGGGCATGGTGGCGGGCGCCTGTAGTCCCAGCTACTCGGAGAGGCTGAGGCAGGAGAATGGCGTGAACCTGGGAGGCGGAGCTTGCAGTGAGCCGAGATTGCGCCACTGCACTCCAGCCTGGACGACAGAGCGAGACTCCGTCTCAAAAAAAAAAAAAAAAAAGAACAGCATGAGGGAAACCGCCCCCATAAGCCAATCACCTCTCACCAGGTCCCTCCCTCTACATGTAGGGATTATGGGGATTACAATTCAAGATGAGATCTGGATGGGAATCACAGCCAAACCATATCATCCAGGTCTAAGCTGACTGGTCCCACATATTAATCCTAAGGTGACAGGACACTTCAAGGTGGAGGATTCAGGGCATCTGGGTAAAGCATTCAACTTGACTCTTTTCAACATTTACATGGCTAAAGATTACCAACTACTTCTTAAAAGGCAGAGAAAGAACCAAGGTTTATAGTCAAACTCTCAGGCAACAGGGTAACCTGGGCATGGTTTATTTCAAACTCTATTTGCTTTGCCTGTGACTGCCAATTGGTAGAACAACCTGGATCCACTGAAATGACCAGAAACCTTTGCTGTCCCTCATTCTGGCAGCCTCTGCTTCTTTTTTTTTTTTTTTTTTTTTTTTTTTTATTATACTTTAGGGTTTTAGGGTACATGTGCACAATGTGCAGGTTTGTTACATATGTATCCATGTGCCATGTTGATTTCCTGCACCCGTTGATTCGTCATTTAGCATTAGGTGTATCTCCTAATGCTGTCCCTCCCCCCTCCCCCCACCCCACAACAGTCCCCGGAGCGTGATGTTCCCCTTCCTGTGTCCATGAGTTCTCATTGTTCAATTCCCACCTATGAGTGAGAACATGCGGTGTTTGGTTTTTTGTCCTTGCGATAGTTTACTGAGAATGATTTTTTCCAGTTTCATCCATATCCCTCTGCTTCTTAAGTGCAACGTGGCTCTGGAGACAATGTCATTGATTAGATTGTCCTATTACACAAATCAGCTACACATGTACTCAGAGAAATGGCATTGTGTTAGAGGGGAAAGCATGGTGTTGGAATAGCATTAGACTGGAGTCAGACACTATACTTTCTCACCCAATCCCCAATATGTGCAAGGGTAAAGGGTGTCACCTCAGATTTGGAGCCATGAAACACTAACAGACCCTGTGGGGATACAGCCAAGTGCCTTGGCCTTGGTCTCATTAGTACCAAGCTCCAGCCAGCTCAATCAATCACGGAAACTAACACTTGTCTATGTCACACATGTTTTCCCAGGACACTTAAGGCTGGGATTTAAAAGAAAGTTACATTAACAGTAGTAATCCATATTTTGTTGAGTGTTTCTACCCTACTTGCTGTAATGGAATATCCAGCCCCCTAACCAGTTCCCCAGTGTTATGTCTCAGGGCCTCGGAGGGGGTTTACAATGTACAAGAACAAGCCCCGATAGCCACAGTGTCGTGTCTATCTGCATAATTTTGGTTCCATTGTCTCTTTCACTGCTCCTTTAATGTCACCAAAAAGGATCGCCATTGTGTCCTTCAGCTTCCAGCATTGCACCAGCACTACACTCCATGGAGTAAGGAAAAATCTCCCTCTAACTCCTAACGCCCACCTACAGCAACCACTCCGCCACCAGCACCGTACCCTGTGAGTGTACACACATGCATGCACACACAAGCACACACGTGTATACACACACACAGGTGACAAGGTCTCTCACAAGGATGGCCAAAAGAGAGATGTGTTATATCCCAAATCTTCAGGGGATCCTTTGTATAGAGCACATTTTACATTCCCATGTGTAGGGTTCCCTTCTTTTTATTTCCCATAGACCCAGATGAGAACTCTGGTGCTAACAGAGAACCACCTCCATGCCAACTCCAGCACTGTCCCCATCTTGGTCCACTTCCCACCGCCTAAGCACTCACCTCACCGGCCCTACGCCCCATCCCTCCTTGTCAGCCAAAACCTCTGTACTTCCATAACCAATCCGTAGGTCATAAGTCTTGGGTTCACTTTGATGTTCGGTTTGCATGCAGATAACATCTATTTTTGTGCAGCATAAAAGATAATACAATTGCTACTGAACCCAGTAATGCTGGAGAAGGAAGACTCATTGCTTCAGTTTGCCTTAAAGAAGAGAGTCTCACTACAGTGTGCTTTACAGTACAGTGAGGAAAATGAATATGATAGGAATGATCTTAAAATGACAGATGGGAATTTATTTCTTTTCCTCTGCTTCTTGCCTGCCATCTTATGGAGAGATGTATGAGCCATTGAAATAGAAAGTCTAACGACAAAACAAAAGAAAGAGAGTCACTTTGGGCTCATATAATTCACCAACTAGGGAAGTCAATCTTAAATGGAGAATGCTCAAAGTTCTTGGACTACTTGGTAACATTTTAGATTCAAATTCAGATCTCCAGTACCAAGGCCCCCTTATCTTTCTAATCCTGTATTAGGAACTTTCTTATACATTATCCCACTTAATCTCCATGATTAAACTGTGACACCTATAGTATTTGAAACAAAATATATTGCTTTACCTTTTGTGCTCCAAATAATGTATTCACTGTAAAAAAAAATCTGATAAAAAGAAACATTTAAAAACATTTATAATTCCTGAAGCTAGAGGAAAACAATTCTAGCATTTCGATATATGTGATATATATTATCTACCATTTTTTTCTATGCATATGTAATTTATAATATTATCAGTTTGAAGCTACTTTTTTAACAAGACATTAGTGAATATTTTTCCATATGAGATATAATTTTTTTCTACAATATGTTGTGATTGCATGAAGTCCCAAAATACATCATACACCATGATATATGTAACCTATTGTAAGAGACTTAAGATGTTTCCCATTTTTAGTTATTATAAAAATGCTTTGATCAACATTCTAATAGCAAAATCTTTGCACAAATACATGATTATTCCTCTCAGATTTATTCCCACAAGTAGAATTTCTGGGTCATGGCCCATGTAAAATTTTAAGACTTTTCTTCTGTATTGTCAAATAACCCTCTAGAAAAGTTATAGCAATTTATATGGCCACAAGTGGTATAAAAAAGTAGTAATTTCCTTGTAACACTGGCAGTGATTTTATTTTTATCTTGGCTATTTTTTTGGGAAAAAAGTTAACTTTCAATTGTTTAAAATATGTACTTCTTGACATTTACCAAGGAAGTTAAATATATTATTCATGGATTTACTGGCCATTTACATTTTTTTCTGATGTGAAGGATGTCCATTTCTTTCATCTGTTTTCTATTAAGTTGTTCATCTTTTTCTTGTTGATTTCTAAATGCTTTCTTATTAAATCTTCCATCTGCATTATAAATATCTTTAGGTTAACTCTTCCATAGGCACCAAAAATATGGTCACCTAGTATGCCTTTTAATATTTAGTATTTTATATATACATAAGTTTTCATAATACATTTTTACAGAATGAAATTATCTCATTTTTTTATGATTTCTGTACTTTTAAGCACACTTAGAAAAGCCTTCCAAGATTACTAAAAAGTTACTCAATTATATTTTAGAATTGTAAAGTTTTATTTTCACATCTAAATCTTTACTTTGGGTGTGGTCTGAAGGAGAGATTTTATAAACTCTTTTAATTAAATGTCTGGCCATTATTAAGCAATCTATTCTCCTCCCACTGGAAGTGCCACTGTTATCATACCAAAATTCTGTCATATATTGAGTTTATTTCTAGTCTGTTTCCTTGATGTAGCACACAGATCTCATCAGTCCCATGTCTTGCCTTTTCCATGTATTTTGCTCTCCTTCTGGGAAACCGATTCCTCTTCTACACGAAGTGTGCACTGGTCAGCTGTGTTTAGATCTCCTTGAAAAGCAAAGGATGAAAATAATAATTCACCACGGACACCATTTTAGACTTGGATATTTTTAATTTAAAGAGTGTCATTTCAAAGGAACTCCTTCCTAAAGAAATGGACTTCAGTCCTAGTGTTTTTTTTACTATAAGCCATTAGCAACTTGGCAGGGGCGGGGACGGGAAGAGTCCTGTTAAAACACTTGTCTCTCTCCTTTTTAACCCGTGAGTTACATGAAGACCTAGTTAAACGAAGGTGGGAGTTGGCCAGAACAGCAATGCTGTACGATTGTATAAAGCAGGGAATCATGACCTACCCACTGGGCCATCTTGTCTGCTGCTGCTCCTTTAACACGGTAGAGTAAGAACCCACTTATACTCTTGGGTAGTGTAAATAGGCCTTTGACCCTGCACTAAAGACCTCTATCACTCACTGTTTTGAATCTGTTTCTGGTCAACTCAGTTGGCCTGAATGCAGCTCTAATGAGGGTAAGGTCATGGGTGCAATACCAGTGTGGTCTAATTACCAATAAGTCAACTGTTTCGGGGGCCTCACCTTGTACGTCTCAACCAGACCAGTCATTTTGCATATGCCCAGCTTTGGTCACACAGGGGACAAGGTGAGAGACCAGAGATAAATCAGAACAAATCTCCCACCATACTGGGACATGCACTCAGTGCTCTGCTGTTGGCAGGTCAGTAGCAGGATTTTGGATATGAGCAATAAGACCACATTTTTATATCGGCACCACGGCCATCAGTAATTGACATATGCTCCTCTCCATCCTGTGGAGAGGCTGCCAAATTCCCATCTCAAAGGGCTTATTATTCTAATTTAGAGGATAGAGGTTTTGAGGGGAGGGGATCTAGTGCTTTAATAGGAATGTTTTCAGTTACCGCTGATGTCCAGGAGAACTCAATCAGAAAATTAAATGAAGATGTAACATTCCTTTTTAATTTCATTTTTATTATGAGGTAAATAAAAACATGTTAAGGATAATTTGGAGAACAAGGAAAAAAAGAAAACATCCGGTCTCACTAACACATGTACAACTAGACATTGTTTAGATTTATTAAATGTTCATTATTATTTTAGCGCATTGCACAAATAATATTCAACAAAAGGAATAAACATTTTTAGATGAGATGGAAATCGCCTACCATCTCTAACAAAGGGACTAGTTTAAATTTTCCCCCAGAAACTTCCAGTCCTGACCCACAGAAGCACCACTGCTTGAGTGACTCCTCATAAGTCCACGAAGTTGCTGCCTCACCAACCCGGTAGAAAGTCCATCATCAAACTCCACCAGGAAGCAAAAGACACCTTGGTATTCTCGATACCACTCACACTTCATGCACCAAAGAAGTTTCTAATAGCAAATATTCAGCGCAAATATCATTTGGAAAACATCAAGAGGGGAAAAAAATCCTCCCTGCCTGATGTGAATTGGTGCTCCCCTTTGGAACGTACTGTAATTTCTCATGGAAACACTTTGTGAAAAGCCAGTCGTATATCGTAGCCCCCAAATATGAGACCGCGGGTCCCTCTAACCACACAAAACAGCTGTGCCCTCGGAGGAAAGGTCATCTGCTGCAGTTGTGTTTCTTTTTACTTTTAAAGAAATGTCAGACCATGTTTTATGCGGTCCTTATGACAGGGTGCTGTTTATTGTATCACCAAGCTGCCATAACTTCAGGACAAGGAAACTGCCATTATTTGGAGAGTATATATCTTTCTGACTTACAGGAAAGATGAAAATTAAGAACGGCCCTTTTTCAGAGTGGGTATAAGTATTCTTTGACAGTCTCCTACGATATTTCAAACATCTTCGCCAGACTCATAAAACCTGACGCTTGACTCCCTTAGCCCAGATGAGGCTGTGTTGGAGTGAAGACATGTATCCCAAGCGTGGTGCCAGGCTGCCCTTGGCAGATGTTTTGAACACGGACTTTAAACCAGCTTGCTTGGTGCCCCCCAAGACACCAAGGCATTCATCAAGAAATCACATGACATGAGGAAATAATCATGAGAGCTAAGGTTGATCATCTGTTAGCTTCTGTGCTAAGCATGGCACGTGCATTATTTCCATTTATCCTCACATCTATGAGGCAGTCACTATTAGTATCCCTATAAGATATCTGCAATTAGCTATCCTTATTACAGGTAAGAAAACTAACATATAAAGAAATCAAGTAGAGCCAGGCACAATGGACATGCCTGTAATCCTAAAGCTTTGAAGGGCCAAGGCAGGAGGATCACCTGAGGCTAGCAGTTGGAGATCAGCCTGGAGAACATAGTGAGACACCATCTCTATAAAAAAAAAACTTTAAAAATTAGCTGGGCATGGGGGTGCAGGCTTATAGTCCTGGCTGCTCGGGAGGCTGAGGCGGGATGATTGCTTGAGCCCAGGAGTTTGAGGTTGTAGAGAGTTATGATCATGTCACTGGCCTCCAGCCTGGGCAACGGAGTGAGGCTCCATCTCTAAAAAATAATAATAATTAATTAAAAATAAAAGAAAATCAAGTAACTTGCTCCAAGTTCACACTGCTGGAGAGTGAGGGTGTTAGGATTCAAGCCCACAGGGCCTCATTCAAGCAACACATGTAATCAACATGTATGAATCACGTGATGTTTCCCAGGCACTGTGGTCCCACATAATCATAAGTGTCTTCACAGTCTTTCCATGTTGTTATTACTATCTAAATTGTCTCCAAAATGGTAAGTCCCCTCCCCACTGTAACACAACCATGTGACAGCTTGCATTTGAAATCAGGTCTGCATGACCTCAAACTCCATACTCCAAGGCCAAAGTTCTTGATCTGGAGAGTTTTCTAGAGATGAGAAGCAAAGGGAATGTGAAACATTTTTTAAAACTCTGCTCCAGTTCTTCGTCATCTTGGGTCAGGGGGCAGCAGGGTAGTGGTGGTGGGGATGTGATGATCTCACTTGCGAGTTCTGTTTAAAATCCTTATCCAGTTCTGTTTCAGTGTGTTTTCATACTCCAGGGTAGGTGGAATTCTAGAAAGTCCAAGATCTTTCCAAAAACACTTCGGATCTGGACCATGCTTATGAGGGACCCATGATTACTAAGTAAAGGTAACCCATTAGTATGGGTTAATCCAGCAGTATTTTGCCCTGGTTGTACAGCTAGCTAGTTGTGTCACAGGGCAGTCTCGACAAGGCCTCCAGGCAACTAGAGCTCTCTGGCGGGATGGGGAAACTGAAGTTCAGATTGAGTAGGTGAGGTGGCTGTAAACTTTTTTCTGCTTAGAGAAAAGCAAGTCACAAGGGAGACTGATGGCCGACGTACAAATTTAGTTTTTCTCCTCCCACTTCATCTGCCATCCGCCCACCCCCCCCATTCCCCTCTCATCCTGACCCCTCTCTTCTATCCCTTCCTCGGTCACCCTAAGAGCCATGTGGTGGGAGATTACTGGAAGGTGGGCTGGCTTCTAGCCCTCGCTCTGACACTCGCTAGCTTTGTAACTTTAGACAAATTGTTTACTCTATGTCTTTCGACCTCAATTTCTTCATTTTTTTCAGCAGCTTTGTATTAAATGCCAAACAAAATGCTCATATTTCATCAGTGACATGAAGGAGTTAGGCCAAATGGACCCTTGAGTCCCTTCTAGGTTTGAAACGCCGTGACTCCCCCTCTTATAAGACAATGTCCCTTTCCTTTTTTTTCTTACCTTTCCCCTTCCTTCTCTACTTCCTTCTTCTGTGACTTGTGTTCCAGCACACCTCTAAGTCTCTCTCTGACACGGAAGCAGAGAAAGAAAGATGAAGGGGAAAGAACTTCATGGTTGTGTAGAATTTCTCTTTCTCTCTCTCTCTCTTTTTTCTGCTAACCCCATGGAGCTTTCCTTTGGCTTTTTGAGAGCATTTTCAGGGGCTAGATACTTCTCTTCATTCATTGCTTCATTCAAGCAAGCATTTGGAGCACCCACAAGTGCCAACATTTTGTTAGGCATGGTCATGACAGTGGCCACCACAGGGATCTGGGAAATACTGGCCCACGTTGGTTTTCAAACAGCGGTTTTTTTGGAAGAATGAAGGATCCTCTACAAAGAGTGCCTAAACCAAGCAGGAAACCACCTTAAAAGGGACAGTCTCAGAAGCCCACAGCAACAAAGCATGAAGGTTGCTAGTGGTTCTGGTTAGGCCCATTTGATTATTATAAAGGAGACTCACTGATGTTAGTTTAAGCAAATGATGGAGGCAGTGGTAGAAAGGCTATACTTCTTCTGTACAGAGGGTGGGATATTGTAGGTCTCCAAAATCAGGAGCTTAATAAAGTTAGGTCTCACCATGACTAGGTAGTTCTGGAATAAATTTCAACAATTATTTAAAAAACAAAAAAGAACTCCATATCAGACATCTATAAAAATTGTATTAGCACTTTTCTGGGTTTTAGCCTAGATAAGTACCAGCGATAACCAAGAAGCAGATGGGAGTTTAAAGGTATATCAAGTGCAAGAAGTAAGGAAGGTCTTATGTGTGGGGAAGAGACTGAATATTAATTGATCATAGATGAAAATAGAACTACTCAGCTCCAGTTTATTTTTTTTCTTTCTATCTTATCTCAAGGCAATTGATCTTCATATTAGGAAAGATAATATAAACATTGTAAGAGAAAAGCCAAAGTTGGTTATTATTGCTCTCAATGAGTTCAGATCTCCATATCTACACCAATTATACCAAAGGCCAGGCGCAGTGGCTCATGCCTGTAATCCCAACACTTGGGGAGGCCAAGGCAGGTGGATCACTTGAGCCCAGGAGTTCGAGACCAGCCTGGGCAACATGGTGAAACCCTGTCTCTACAAAAAAATACAAAATAATTAGTTTGGCATGGTGGGGTGTTCCTATAGTCCCAGCTACCAGGAAAGCTGAGGAGGGAGGATCACCTGAGCCTGGGAGGTCAAGGCTGCAGTGAGCCATGATGGCACCACTGTATTCCAGTTTGGTTACAGAATGAGACCCTGTCTCAAAAATAAATAAATAAATAAATAAATAAACCAATTATACTACCAAGGTCTTGAAGAAATAACGAAAGGTGAAATGCTACAGATACTTTCTGAACAACTGTGGAGAATGAGGGAAGTCTCCATAGGCTGGAAAGGATTAAATATGTTCCCAGTTTTCAAGAAAAGATGAAAAAAAAAGATTCTATAAACTAAAGACCAGTGCACTAAAGGAATGGATTGTTGATATATTTTGAAAGGAAAACAGTGATCACCAAGAGTCAGAATGGGTTCACTAAGAATAAATCATGCCAGTCTAACCTCCACTCTGCTTTTGGCACAGAGAATTGCAAAACACACAGTAAGTTACACCTCGGCAAGGCGTTGGATAGAGTTTCTCATTAGATCCTTCTGGACCAGATTCAGAAATCTGAGCTCAATGCTGGTACCATTAGATACATTAGCAAGCACTTGGATGGCTCTCCTCAAAGAGTTTGATTAATAAATGACTGTCAACCTGAAGGGAGGTTTTTATATCGTGCCATAGAACTATCTGTCCTTGGCCTCCTCCGCGAAACATTTGCAGTGACTTACATGAGGACAATGACGGTATGTTCATTAAATCAGTGGATGACAGGAAACTAGGAGGGATAGATAACAGATTTCAGGCCTCGAATCTGCTCAATCTGAGATGGGCCAACATTCATAAATTTGCAATGCAAGGATCTGCCCTAGTTCACAATGACAAATACCCCTTCAGCTCCTTGAAAGACCAGATAGGGTGAAGCCAGGAAAAACTCTCCTGAGTGATTAAAAACCCAATTTCCACCATTTTCTGTGATCAGGCCACCAGAAACAATGTGCCTTCCAGTCTCTTTTTGGCCAGTCTTGTTTTGTGGTCAGCATAACATGCACAATGCCTTATCTCATCCCTGGGCTCTTGTTAGGACTCGCCCCCAGAATGACTCCTCCATCCCTTGTCTTGGCGCCCTGCTCCCCAGGAAGAAGTTTCCAAGTCTCAACCCATAGTTACAGCCTGCAGCACTTTGCTCCCCTTCTCAGTGAGGAAGCCACAGGGCCAATTTTTTTGGTTTTGTTTGGTGATGGGGTCTCACTCTGTTGTGAGTGCAGTGGTGTGATCATAGCTCACTGTAGCCTCCAGCTCTTGGGCTGAAGGGATTCTCACACCTCAGCCTCCTCAGACTACAGGTGTGCACAACCACACCTGGCTAATTTTTAAAAAAATTTTTTTGTAGAGACAGTGTTGCACTAAGTTGCCCAGGCTGGTTTTGCACTCCTGGGCTCAAGCAATCCTCCTGCTTTGGCTTCCCAAAGTGCTGGGACTACAGGTGTGAGCCATTGTGCCTGGTGACTGAGACCTTTAGATGACATCAGAGATCAAGCTGAGCCTGCTGGACAGAGGATATTGCAGATTCCCACGACAAACCCAAGATGGTCACTGAGGACAGAAGCCCTCTTCAGCTCTATCAATATGCAAATTTCAAGAACCGGCCTGGCACTCAGCTTGATCTCCGTGGTCATCTAAAGGTTTGAGCAGCTGGGCATGGTGGCTCATGCCTGTGATCCCAGCTACTCAGAGCCTGAGAGGATTGCTTGAGCTGAGGAGCTGGAGACCGCAGCGAGCCATGAGTGCACCACTGCACTCCAGCCTGTGCCACAGAGCAAGATCCCATCTCTTTAAGAAGTACAACACAATAAAATAATAAAAAAAAAAAGGTCTCAGCCAATGATGCTTTGTGTCTTAAGGCCTTGAGACTAAGGCCCCTGTGGTATATGACAAAGTTTGTTGGGTTCGAATACCAGTAATAAAAAAGCAGTGGAACAGTAGTAGCTCGTGCAAAATCCAAGGTGATCTTAAGCTCCCCTATCAGAGATAATGAGTCCATTAACAAATTGAAATTTCCTTGGAGAAGAGTGGCTAGCATAGTTAACAGGCTTGAAGCCAATTAAATAAAACAAAAGTTGAAAAGTTTACATTTTTAACTTTGAAAAGATTATAATAGTTATCCACACATTTTAGGTCTGGCATGTGAGGAAAGATTGGCACTATTCTATGAGACAAAGCAAACATCAATACGTGAAATCTACAGGTAATCAGATTTCTTACAGAAATCTCTAAGAATTAGAACTGTCCAATACCGGCCTGGGCTACTTTAGGACATTCTGAATTCCCTGCTGTTTAGGTGCTCCAAAAGAGAGGGCTATCTGTAATGTTACAGTTGAAATGCATGAACCAGTGTGCAGTTAACTAGAAAATCTTCAAGGCCCCTTAGACCCTAGACCTGTGATTTTATAATTATACATCTGATTTAACTTGGGCTATTATTTCCTAATTCTCCTCATCTACCATTCCAAGAATACATTCTGAAGAAGATACATGATGTCTCTTTTTAGGTTTGCAAAGCCAGACAGAGAAAAAACAGGGAAGACCAAGATTAATTCTTCTTTGAAGATACAGCTGGTAAATATCTGCTGGGGTCTCCAAAATTCTCCTCATCATTTGTAACAACCCTGGTCCCCATCCTAACTCCTTTGAGTTGTCTGAAATATGACCTCAATCCTGTCCTCTTATCAGACTCTGGACAACAGGTCAGTGTCTCTCCCAGGCCTTCCTCTTCGCAGATGGGAACCACTCCAAGACGCTGTGGCCAAGTGTGGTGGAGGAGCCTGCTTTACTCAGTCACTGAAACCCACACCAATGACCCAATTGGCTCTGCTTTGTCACAGGCTAAGGGGAGCAGACAAAGGAGGGAGTGAGGACGTGGATGATATGAAGCAGGCTCATTCATTTCCCTGTGTCAGCCCATGGCCATTCAACTGCTGGGCTTTCGTATGTGGGCCTGTCTCTCTGGCCAAACAGCCTCAAGATGACTCCCTGCTTCTCCCCTATGCCTCTGGGCCATCCTTCCCAAATGACAGGATGTCTGCATCAGTAGCATCTCTATCCAAAACCACACAGCTCTCACCTGGAAGAGGAAGATCTGGTTCAGACAACTACCTTCAGACAGGGAAGGGATGCTTATCTTAAGTGTTACTGTTATCATCTTGATAGCAACAGGGGGCAGCCAAATGCCTAGGCAGTTAGGAGTGGGTACCTGGTGAAACCCCACCTCCAGGTTGAAGACAGTTTAAAGCCTGAAGCCCAAGCTACAAGTTAAATCCTCAGACAGGATTGAGAACTTGTCTTCCTGTTTGGCATGCTTTCCTCTGATTGATCCTCACCCTTCACCTATTTTACA
Source organism: Symphalangus syndactylus (assembly GCF_028878055.3). Lineage (NCBI taxonomy): Eukaryota > Metazoa > Chordata > Mammalia > Primates > Hylobatidae > Symphalangus > Symphalangus syndactylus. The sequence goes on along the minus strand of NC_072432.2, from coordinate 118,600,005 downwards.
CACACCTACCCTTTCCTAATTGGTTTTCTACACTGCCGTGCCCACCTTTGAGTGGTGTCTTCACTTTAACCTTTCTTGCATACTCACAAACCAGTCAGCACACGCTCCCCATCCTGTGCCTATAAAGACTCCAGACTCAGTCAGTAGAGGAGGAGATGACCTGACTTAGGAGAAGAGACAACCTGACTTTGGAGAAGATGACCTGCCCTTCCCATTCCCTCTCCAGCTCCCCTCTCCACTGAGAGTTGTTCTCATCTCTCAATAAAATTATCTGCCCTCACTACCCTTCAATCATCAGAGTGACCTCATTCTTCTTGGATACCAGACAAGAGCTCAGGACCCACCAACTGTGGGTACCCCAAAAGGCTGTCACACTGGCTCTTTGCCCTTGCCAACGGAGGGCAGCCACCCCCCATGATGAGGCAAGTGGCCAACTGAGCTGCTAACACGCCACTGTCCATGGATGGTGGAACTAAGAGAGCATTGTAACACCCCCTCTGGGACTTCAGGGTCACAGGCACCCTCACCTGGGCACTGCCACATTCCCCTTGAGGTGACACACCTGGTCTGGCCAGGGGCCCCACACAAAGCTTGCTTCTGTGTTGGGAGCAGCTAGCTGGGTCTTGCACTCACTCACCCACGTGCTCCCTCCCACAATGGGCTAAGCATGGCGGGCCAAGTAGATGGGGCACTCCTGCTGTGAGTCCAGAAAAGGGGCCAAGAAAAATCCTACATCAATCTCTATTTCCTCAAAACTTACAATTTCAGTACTTGAAGATACTTCCTTTAACAAGCCAGGATAAAGAATATGAAATATTCAGCTAGTCTCAGAGCATGCTCTAGAGAGAGCCATAGGCGAAGGGAGGTGAAACTAGGTGATCCTAAGAGATTCTTTCAAACCTAGATTTTGACACTGTGATTTTTACTTTTTCTAAATGTCAGCACATAGATAATATGGTACAGGCCACAGGATCTGAGACACAATGCAAAAGGAGGTGAGGAAGTAGGGAAGAAATACCTCTAGGCTGGAAAGTCATAGTTCTCATGGACTAGAGAATTTTCTAACTCAGAAATTACTGACCAGGCCAAGTGCAGTGGCTCATGACTGTAATCCCAGCATTTTGGGAGGCCAAGGCAGGCGGATTGCTTGAGCCCAAGAGTCCACAACCAGCTTGGGCAACACAGTGAGACCCTCTCTCTACAAAAAATACAAAAACTAGTTGGATGTAGTGGTGTGTACCTGTGGTGCATGGGAAGCTGAGGCAGGAGGATCCCTTGAGCTCTGGAAGTCGAGGCTGCAGTGAGCTGTGGTGGCACTACTGCACTCTAGTCTGGGCAACAGAGTAAGACTCAGTCTCAAGAAAAAAAGAAAAAAGAAATTACTGACCCTCAACAGCCACCTCTCCCAGTCTTGGTTTTCTGGATTTTCAGCCAACAATAGATGGAGAACAGCCCATCTGAAGAGAGGAGGATGTGGCAAGGAAGAGATGTTAAAGGAAGACCCAGAGTCTAGAAAGATATTGGATAATGATTAAAAGCATATACAAAAGTAATAAAAGTCAACCGGCGGAGGCCATTTAGTGCTGGAGCAAACAGCTCTTTGCAGCTCAACAGGCCCTGAGGGCCCAGAACAATGACTGATGCACGTAATAAGGACAGCACAGCATCATTTTAAGAGTTAAATACCTTCTGTGTTCTTAGTTAATGAAAGCAGAAAAGCAAATGCTCATTAGATGCTTTAAATGTTTTGTTCTTAAGTTTTGCTGTTTAAAACGGAATGCATTCAGTTGTCTGGAAGATTCTCTGACCCAGAATCCCTCATTTTCTAATGATGTTTGATAAGTGAGTGTGCCAGGGAGCCCCAGAATGCTCAAAGTTCTGCCATTTAAACTGCCTCCTTTTGGGGGAGGGAAGTAAACCCCAAGAGGGGCTTTTTGCCTACATGGTTTGCCTTACTCTTGCATGTGTCTTCTCAGTTAAGTAAACCCACATAGGACACATGGAACCACAGATCAATGCAAACCACAGGCAACCCATTCTCTAGGCATGAGGAGCGCTGGGGTGGATTGGGAGGTAAACATTACTCAACGGAAATGCTCTAGGTTGAATGGTAGCAACCTGATCCAACCAAATACTGTCTTTGAGGAGAGTAAATGCTATGAAATAAATAGAAGGTGGGCTGATCAAACTTGGCCCCTTGTTCCAAAGCTGCTGTTTATCCTGAATATGTCACTTAGAATGCTTAACAAGCCCACTAGCTCGTTTTAAGGGGAATTCAGCACCCACAGTCCCCAAGCGATGAAAGAAGTTTCTTGAGCAAGAGAGTCTTTTATTGGACCAGAAATGCCACCTGATCCAATACTGGCCAATCTATAGGCTGGTCCCCAACCAGCAAGGTGGCATGGCATAAAACATTCTACCCAACAGGTAATTTACTAGGTCGATCTTTCTCTCCCATCAGTATTTGAATAAGGGCCAGGCACAGTGGCTCATACCTCTAATTCCAGCAGTTTGGGAGACAGAACTGGGAGGATTACTTGAGCCCAGGAGTTCGAAACTAGCCTGGGCAACACAGTGAGACCCCCATCTCTACAAAAAACAAAAATTTAAACATTAGCTGGGTGTTACTGCATACATATGTGGTCTCAGCTACTTAGGAGGCTGAGGTGGGAGGGTCACTTGAGCCCAGGAGGTTGAGTCCACAGTGAGCTATGATCACCCCACTGCACTCTAGCCTGGGTGACAGAGTAAGACACTGTCTCAAAAAAAAAAAAAAAAAAAAAAACTAGAACAAGAAATGATGGAGAGACTGAACCAGTGTGTTTGGGGTACAGTATCAATAAAGAAATACTCCCTGCCTTCATGGACCTTACTGAGGAGTGGTTTTACAGACAAGTCAATGCTATGACCATAAATGCTATGAAATGGTGTGAGACATGCTGAGATAAATGAAGACAGCGTGCCAAGGAATCACAAATCTGGATTTGAATTTGAGGAAGGCTTGCTAGGGGACAATGTCAAAGCTGAAACCTAGAACCTAAGTAGAATGATGAGAAAAGAGTAGAGAAGACAGAGCAAATCGTGAGCGGGTAGGACAAGCACCAAGAAAAAGCCAGTGAATCAAATGATGTGAGATTACAGCAGTAGAGTATAGAATGAGTGGGGAAAATAAGGAGGCAAGAGAGATGCACAAGGCCTCACACACACCATTAGGGCTTTGCTATGAGGAAAGAGAGAAGCCACTAAAGAGTTTTAGGCAGAAGGAACACAATTACACTTGTTTTTAGAAAGACCATTTGAGGCTGGGCAGGGTGGCTCATGTCTGTAATCCCAGCACTTTGCAAGGACAAGGTGGGCAGGTCTCTTGAGCCCAGGAGTTCAAAGCCAGCCTGGACAACACAGTGAGACCCCCATCCCTATGAAAAACATAGCTGGGCATGGTGGTGCACACCTGTAGTCCCAGTTACTTGGAAGGCTGAGGCAGGAGGATTGCTGGAGCCCAGGAGGTCAAGGCCAAGGCTGCAGTGAGCTGTGATTTTTACCAGTACACTCCAGCTTGAGCAATAGAGTGACACCCTGTCTCAAAAAAAAAAAAAAAAAAAAAAAGCCACTTAAATTATAGAATGGAGACCAGATAGGAGAAAAGAAAACAGAAAGTGAGGACGCACAGTGAGAAGACTGGGCAGCGATATGGAAGGGAGATGCTGGCAACTTGAATTAGGGAGATGGCAGTGGGGCCTAAAGAAAAGGGAAAGCTGGGTGGCCTGAATTAGAAGCTGGGTTCAAAGGAAGTGAATCCTTGACTGGATTTGGGGGGCCAGTGAGAAGGAGTCAAGGATCGGGTTTCTAGATTCAGTAATTAGGTGAGCAGTGATCCATTCAATGAGAGGAAGAGCAAGGTGGAGCAGGTTTATGGGAAAAGACAGTAAACTCAGATTTCACGTGGTTGATTTAAAGCCTGTGGGACAATCCTGAGGAGCTGCCCAGTAAGCGAAGTTACCTGGGTCTCAGACTGGGCAGGGACACATGAGCTGTGGCTGGAGACATGCCTCTCCCCTCTCAGCTGCAGTGCTGCAGTTGCCTCTTAACCATTCTCACAAGGTTTTTTTATTTTTTTCTGAGACAGTTTTTGTTTGTTTGTTTTTGTTTTTGTTTTTTTTTAGTCAGAGAGCCTTCAGCTCTGTTGCCCAGGCTGGAGTGCAGTGGCATGATCTCAGCTCACTGCAGCTTTGACCTCCAGGCTCAAGTAATCCTCCTGCCTCAGCCTCCCAAGTAGCTGGGACTGCAGGCACCCACCACCACACCTGGCTAATTTTTGTATTTTTTGTAGAGAGGGGGTCTTGCTATATTGCCTAGGCTGGTCTAGAACACCTGAGCTCAAGTGATCCGCCTGCCTCAGCTCCCAAAGTGCTGGGATTACAGGCATGAGCCACTGCACCAGCCTTTCACCTTTTCTGGTCCTGGTCTGATATAGTCCATTCTCCACTCAACAGCAAATCTGATCTTTCACAAATCCCAAATTAGATCGCTCCCTTGCTTAAAAGCTTCCTATGAGTCTGTAATGCAATAAGAAAAAAAATATCCACCCTTCTTCCTCTGGTCTATAAGCATCTCCAGGATCTGGCCTCTGTATGTCTCTAATCTTCTCTCATACATATTTTCCTTCATGTCTACACTGGTCCCCTGTCAGTTCCTTGACTATACTCAGCTCTTTTTATTCCCAGCGCCATCACAGCATGCTCCCCGTGTCTAGGAGGCTCTTCTAAACAATGACTATGTGTCTGGCTTCTTCTTGTCATTCAGGTCTTAGCCTTAGTGCTGTACAGAACCATGGGAGACTGAGGCAAAAAAGAAAAACACGCTCCCCTATATACATCTTTATGTACCATTTAAATGCTCAGTATTTTTCCAGAACATTAAAGTAGTTGAAAAAAATATTGAAAAATTTAAAAAATAAGTATATTAAAACTCACAATGTTATTTTAAGTTTAAAGATTCTATTTACACCAAAATCAGGATTTAATGTAATTTTCCTTTTCTAGTTTCCACAGAAGCCAACTCATCAATAGCATTTTCAAAATCAACTTCTTGGCTTATCTAATTTTCAGCTGAGTGGACTGTCATATTTCACAATATCTCTTGACCAACTGATGATCTTAAATAATTTTTAATTAAATTCATCTTACTAGCACTTTACTTTTAAATTTTGGTATTGTGTTCCTAATGTTTTTGGCATTGATTTTGCTTTTTTAAATCATTGCATTAAAAAAATTATATTTATTTTGGTTACTGAGATTTTGGCGACCCCTGCAAATCTGTGCTCACTAGCCTCACCTAGGTCCAGCCCTGCTCAGCTTAAAGGCCATCTCCTCAAAGACACCTTCACTGACCCCTCTATCCAGATTAGCCTTCCAACCCTGCACCTGCCCAGTTACCTTCTTTTCCATTACCCTGAGTTAGGATTTTTGTTTTTTTGACAGTCTTGTTCTGTTGCCCAGGCTGGAGTGCAGTGGCATGATCATGGCTCACTAGCCTCGAACGCCTGGGCTCAAGTGATCCTCCTGCCTCGGCCTCCTGAGTAGCTGGGACTACAGGTGTGTACTACCATGCCCAGCTAATTTTCTTTATTTTTTGTAGAGATTCTACAAAAGATCCCTATGTTGCCCAGGCTGGTCTTGAACTCCTGACCTCAAGGGATCCTCTCACATCAGCCTTCTAAAGTGTTGGGATTACAGGCATGAGCCATCATGCCCAGCATACCCTGAGTTATTCTTAATAGCACTTATATTATTCTAAATGATCTTATTTACCTTTTAAACTTTTTCCTAGTTTTGCCTTCAGAGCCCGAGTAGAAGCTCCATGAGACTATGTCCATCTTATTCACTGCTATATCCACAGCACCTAGTTAGTGGCTGGCACTTATCTGATGAAGTAATACACTTGGGAATACTTGTATTATAGATGGTTCTTGAATCCACGGGCTTCAAAGAATGTACGATACAAAAAGACAAAGTAGACTAGGGCAAAACTCTGGGAAATAGCAACATTTAGAGGGCACAAAAAGAGGAGTCTAAAAAGGTAACTGAAGGCTGGGGATGGTGGCTCACGCCTGTAATCCCAGCACTTTGGAAGGCCAAGGCAGGCAGAATACCTAAAGTCAGAAGTTCAAGACCAGCTTGACCAACGTGGTTGAAACCCCGTCTCTACAAAAATACAAAAATTTGCCAGGCATGATGGCAGGTGCCTGTAATTCCAGATACTCAGGATGCAGAGGCAGGAGAATCACTTGAACCTGAGAGGTAGAGGTTGTAGTGAGCTGAGATTGTGCCATTGCAATTTCGGCTGGGCAACAGAGTAAGACTCCATCTTGAAAAACATAAAAATAAAAAAAAAGAAAAAGGTAACTGAGAATGCACAATTAGAGAAGCAGAAGAGAGGCTAGGCATGGTAACTCACACTGTAATCCCAACACTTTGGGAGGCCAAGGCAGGGTGATGGCTTGAGGCCAGGAGTTCCAGGATGCAGTGAGTTATGAATGTGCCACTGCTCTCCAGCCTGGGTGACACAGCGAGACCCTGTCTAAAAAGAAAGAATATAAGAAAAAGGATAATTTAATGTTGATTTTCCTGACTAGGTAGGAGTAGTGGAAACCAAAACCCAGGTGGAGGAATTCACTTGGAAGAGGAAGGGAAGCAAAAGGTAGAATGGGGAGAAGACAGTGGAAAGGCAGAAACACAAGATTAATGGCGGCCAGGCGCGGTGGCTCACGCTTGTAATCCCAGCACTTTGGGAGGCCGAGGCGGGTGGATCATGAGGTCAGGAGATCGAGACCACAGTGAAACCCCGTCTCTACTAAAAAAAAATACAAAACAATTAGCCGGGCGTGGTGGCGGGCGCCTGTAGTCCCAGCTACTCGGAGAGGCTGAGGCAGGAGAATGGCGTGAACCTGGGAGGCGGAGCTTGCAGTGAGCCGAGATCGCGCCACTGCACTCCAGCCTGGGTGACAGAGCGAGACTCCGTCTCAAAAAAAAAAAAAAAAAAAGATTAATGGCGCTCTCCCTGAAGATTTCCAGTTTCTTTTTTATGAAATTGGAAGTAAAATCATCTGCTGAGATGAAGAGTGAGGCAACTGGATAGGAAGTTTTATTCATCCGATAAATATTTACTGCACCAAGCACTATTTCGAGTACATAGAATTCAGTAATGGACAAAGCAGACAAAGGCCCCTGCCACTGTGGAGCTCGTATCCCAAGGTGGGAAGACAAATAATCTACAATGAATATAATAAGTAAGTGAATTACATAGAATGCTAGAAGGTTGTGAGTACTTTGAGCGAATAGAGGGTGAAGGGAATGAAGAGCTCTGGTGGGGAGGTTGTAGAGGGAAGGCTGCAATGTCAAATGACAAGGTAAAGAGAGGCTTCATGTGTAAGCAAATATTTGAAGATGGTGGAGGAGTCAGCCAGATGGCTATCTGGAGAAAGTATCTGAGGGGGAAGGAAGAGCCAGCACAAAAGTCCTCAGGTGAGAGCGTGTTGGATATTGTGTAAGTTTCCTATTGCTGATGCAGCAAATTACCGTCAACTTTGTCCTTGAAAACAACACAGATTTATTCTCCTATAAGTTCTGGAAGCCAAAAGTTCACAAGGTTAAAGTTGAGGTGTCATCAAGGCTGGACTTTTTGTGGAGGCTGCAGGGGACAATCTGTTTCTTTGCCTCTTCCAGCTTGGAGAGGCTGCCTGCAATTCTTGGCTCATGGCCCCTCCTTGTACCACTCCAACCTCTTGCTTCCATTCTCACACCTGCTACTTCCTCTTCCATAATCCAATCTCCCTTGGTCTTCCCCTTATTGGAACACTTACATTAGTGCTTATCAGGCCAATCCAGCATAATCTCCCTATCTCAAAACCAGGTCTTTCATTTAATCATATCTGCACAAAGTCCCTTTTGACACATGAGGTAATATTCACAGGCTCCAGGGATTAGGTCCTGAATGTATTTGAGAACCACTCTTCAGTCTACCACAGCTCATCTCCTGAACCTTAAAGATTCACAACCATCCAGTATGCGAAATACATTCACCTCATCCCAACATCTCAATGAATTATGGTATCAATTCAAAGACCAAAATTTCATCTAAACTTTATCTGTTCAAGAACCTCAAATCTCATTATTTAAATCAAGGCTGGTAACATTGAGGTCAAGGTATGATATGAGCTGTGTCTCTCAGACCATTTGATATTTCCTGCTTAACCACTGAATTATTTTTGTTTACTCAACCCTCAGCAAAAATAATACTATATATTTGTACAATACCTAACACAATTTTAAGCATGGTCATATCCATGACCTACTTTGATTCATATAGCGTTGTGATATAGGGAGGGTACTATTAATAGTCCTGATTTACCAAGTGCAGATATTTGGCCCAGAAAGAATTGAGTGACTTATACAACGTCACCTGTAAGGTGTTAAAAGAGTGGGGCAGAAGTCAGGTCTCCTGTCTCCTAATCTAGTGTTTATTTTACATTTTAGTTTTTAGTTATTTATATATATTTTACAGAATATCCCATCCTGGGCAACATAACAAAAAAATTAAAAATTTTTTCTCTACAAAAAAATTTTAAATATTAGCCAGGTGTGGTGGCACGTGCCTATAATCCCAGGCTACTTGGGAGGCTGAGACAGGAGAATAAGCTTGAGCCTAGGAATTTGAGGCTGCAGGGAGCTATGATCACACCACTGCACTCCAGCCTGGGTGACAGAAAAAAAAAAAAAAGAATATCATGTTTATAAGATACTTTATTAAATATTTAAATCATCTAACTCACATATAGGTAAGACTCTGGGTATGATCAATCCTTGTGCAAAATCCTCTCCATCTATGGACCTGTGAAATTAGAAAACAAATTATCTGCTCTGCAAATACAATGATGGAACAGGATGCCAGTTGCAGCTATTCCCATTCAAAGCAGGACAAAATGAAAGGAAAAAATATCACTGGTCCTAAACAATCCTGAAATCCAGCAAGGCAAACTCCATTAGTTTTCAAGGCTAGTGAATAATTCTCTGTGGCCAGAAGCTCCACCCTCTGGGCCCAAGGTTCTACCTTCTGGGCCATCCTTCCTTTTTCAGAAAAGATAGTATTTGTTTGTGGCTGAGAAGTTTTATCAACTTGTTCAGCCTGTAGAATAATGGGAGTTCTACAGCTTTCTTTCATTCGATCCTCTGTTTCAGCCCTCTCTTTCAATTCAGTGTTTCTGCTGTTATAAATTCTCAAAAGCCTTGTGGGTCTACTATGTATATCATGGAAATCCACTCCATTAGACCAAAGACTCCTTCACGGCTTTCACCTGATAATCTCATCATTATTCCTGCCTTCACTGAGATGGCTAAGGGGACCTATGAATCAAATGCCTAATCTCTTCAGAGTCCTCTTTATGACTGAATATTCTGAATTTTCATCCATTCCAGGCACTAGCAAAAAGCTGTCGAGCCACACCCTTGGCCTTCTTCCAGAGCACAGCTTTCCTGACAGTGAATCTCATTTTAGCATCTTTTGCAATCTGGATAGGCTGAGGGTTTCCTAAATCCTGAAGTCCTGTTCCTTTTTGATTAACAGTTCTTAATTAGCTGGGCATGGTTGTGCATGCCTGTAGTCCCAGCTACTTGGGAGGCTGAGGCAGAAGAATCTCTTCAACCCAGGAGGTGGAGGTTGCATTGAGCCAAGATCGTGCCATTGCACTCCAGCCTGGGCGACAAAGTGAGACTCCGTCTCAAAACAAAACAACAACAACAATAAAAACAGTTCTTCCCTCAATTGATCTCTTTCCTCTCACATTTTACTATAAGCAGCAAAAAGAAACCAGGCTATGCTTTCAACACCCTGCTTGGAAATTTCCTCAGCTAAATATCCAAATACATAGTTTAAAAGTTCTGCTTTCCATATACCTGTAGGACACAATTCAGCTCAGCTTTTTTGCCACTATCTAACAAAGATCTCTTTTCCTCCTGTTTTCAAAAATATATTCCCTGTTTCATTCTGGGTCTTCAGAGTTAGCATCTTTTTTTTGTTTCTTAATTATTATTTTTCTTTTTAAAAAATTATTCATCTTTACTTTAATCCAAGACAGTAGGTTAACGTCTTTAATGTCCATACTTCTACAAACCATCTGTTTGACAATTTAGGTAACCTCTAAGACAATTTAGGCCTTCTCTCGTATGATCCCCACTTCCTTCTGACCCCTCAGAGAGTCTTTAACATCCATATTTCTCCTAAGAGTCTGTAAGGCAATTTAGACTTTTTAATTTATTTTTTTCTTTTTTAGAGACAGGGTCTCTCTCTGTCACCCATGCTGGTGTGTAATGGCGCAATCATGGCTCATTGCAGCCTTGAACTCCTGGGCTGAAAGAATCCTTCTACCTTAGCCTTCTAACATGTTGGGATCACAGGTGTGAGCCACTGCACCCGGCCCCAATTTAGACTTTTTCAATCATGCTTCTCAGAGTTCTTCCAGCCTCTCATTAACTACCCAATTCTAAAGCCACTTTCACATGTTTAAGTATTTGTTACAGTAGCACTTCACTTTCAGGTACAAAAATCTATGTTGGGGTTCAATCAGAGAAACAGCATCAGTGGGAGACATATATTAAGAAATTTGTTGCAAGGAATTGGCATATGTGATTGTGAAGGCTGCTAGGAAAGTCCAATATTTGTAAGGCAGGCCAACAGGAAGGGCAGGCTAGAATTCTGAGGTATGAGCTGAAGCTCTAGTTTGCAGAAAAGCCTCAGTTCTGCTCGTTAGGCCTTTCAACTGACTGAATCAGGCCTGTTAAGATTAGCTGGGGGCTGGGTGTGATGGCTCACACCTGTAATCCCAGCACTTTGGGAGGCTGAGGCGGGCAGATCACCTGAGGTCAGGAGCTCCAGACCAGCCTAGCCAACATGGTGAAAACCCATCTCTACTAAAAGTACAAAAATTATTTGGGCATGGTGTTGTGCACGCCTGTAATCCCAGCTACTCAGGAGGCTGAGACATGAGAATCGCTTGAACCTAGGAGGCAGAGGTTGCAGTGAGCCAAGATCCCAAGATCACGCCACTGCACTCCAGCCTGGGCAACACAGAGATACTCTGTCTCAAAAAAAAAAAAAAAAAAAAAGAAAAGAAAAAGAAAGATTATCTGCCTTACTTAAAGTCAGCTGATTATGGGCTTTAATTACATCTACAAAATACCTTCGTAACAACACCTAGGTTAGTGTTTGATGGAATAACTAGAGACTGCAGCATAGTCAAGTTGTCACACAAACTGACCATCACAGATCCATTCTAGATTTAGCAGGGAGGCCAGTGAGGCTGGACAGGTGTGAGTAACAGTGACAGCAATAGGAGGTGGGGTCAGAGAAACAATGGAGGGCCTGCAATATAGGGTGTTGTAGGCCATTGAGGAGAATGAAAAAGGTTTGAAATCATTAATTCAGAGAATTCAGCCCTGTTAGGGCTGAAAAAAATATGAATCTAGAGTCTACCAATCTATATGATAATGCTATTTTCTTTAGAAATTCAGTAGTCTAAGTTTAAGCAAGATGAAGTCAGATACTCAAATTGACCTATAATCCTAGTGCTTTGGAACGTCAATCCAGGTTTTTTTAGGGAGGATATAACAACAACAAAAAAGGAAATGTGAGCAAAGAAGTTAATTGGCAAGTGTGTTAGTCTGTTCTCATGCTGCTAATTATAGATATACCTGAGACTCGGTAATTTATAAAGAAAAAGAGGTTTAATGGATTCAGTTCCACATGGCTGGTGAGGCCCCCCAATCATGGTGGAAGGTCAAAGATACATCTTACATGGCAGCAGGCAAGAGAGAGAATGAGACCCAAGTGAAAGGGGAAACCCCTTATAAATCTATCAGATCTTGTGAGACTTGTTCACAACCTCGAGAACACTATGCAGGAAACCACCAACATGATTCAATTATCTCCCCCCAGGTCCTTCCCACAACATGTGGGAATTAGGAGAACTAATGTTCAAGATGAGATTTTGGTGGGGACATAGCTCAACCATATCAGCAAGAGAAATGTGGAAACAATGAATCAAAAAGTCTAAGTTGGGTAGAAAATAAGGTGAAGACTGGATAGGGAAGAGCTTAGCCTCAAGGGATTAAGGGTCAATAACAATAGACCACAGGGTCAAGAAACATGTGGGACAGGCGTGAGTGCATGAGGAAGCTGCAACATTAAGAGGCCCTGGTTGATGGAGGGCATGTCTACACCTATTCTTTTGGTGATGGACAGTTATGGGTTATGATAAAGTACATGGTATGTTTGTGAAAAGGGTTGCTGGGGACCAGCAGAGATAACGTCACAGTGATGAGCAGGACTTAGAGTGGAAGGTAGGAGCCGGAGCCCCATGCCAGTGACTTCCCTAAATGAAGGATATTTTTCAGGCCGACGTGGGTGGCTGTAACAGGAGGGAGAGACCTATGGCAAAAACTGGAGGAAAGCAGAGATTTTCTGCCCACCTTCGGGCATGCATGGAGTGAGAAAATGAAAAGGACCCATTTGAGATGGCTCCTGGGAGGAAGCAGTGTCCAGAGGAGCCAGCCCGGTTTCAGCTCAGGCCTGGCAACAGAGGAGCCTTCAGTGAAAAGGTTGAGGATGCTGAGAATCTGTTTACTATGGGACCAGTGGAAGGCTTGGAAAGAGAGCAGTGAGAAGGTGAGTCGGAGAAAAGCAAGCAGAGAGCTAGAAGCAGAGAGAAAGTGGTAACCAAGGGTAACAGGGAAGGGGAGGCATGATGGACTCGGTGGTGGTGGGTTTTCTAAAGGGCCATGTCACAGCAGCCTCCCGTTGAGTGAGCACAGGGACACTAAGGCCTGGAGTCTTGCAGAGTCTGGATGGATTCCACTGGCAGGAGAGGACTAGTCTGCAGGATAAGTAGATTCTAACCTCACTAGAAGAGAACAGCAATCATCAAAGCTGAAGACAGGGGTCTCAGTCAGCAGCACCATACATTTCTGCGTGGTAGAATGTAAGGATATGTGGAACCCCTCATGCCTGTAATCCCAGTATTTTGGGAGACTGACGCCGGAGGATTACTTGAGCCAGGAGTTTGAGGCTAGCCTGAGCAACATAGTGAGACCTCATCGCTACAAAAATTTTAAAGAAATAGTCAGGCATGATGCTGCATGCCTGTAGTCCCAACTACTTGGGAGGATGGGGCAGGAGGATCACTTGACCCTGGGAGGTCGAGGCTGCAGTGAGCTATGATTGTACCATTGCATTCCAGCCTGGGCGACAGAGTAAGATGCTGTCTCAAAATAAAATAAGATGTAGAACCCCATATATAAGGCTGACTACTTGGAAATGATATTGTGGGTCCCTCAAGGGTGAAGGTCAATGAAAAAAAACAGTCCCAGTAGATAAACTATGGGACAAAGCCATATTTATAAATACACATGTATATTTTTATACTTCTGTTTGGATGCTATCAATACTAGCATATAAATGAAAGTTGAAGCTATGAATATCTAGGAGGAAAAGTGCCATCCAGGGATGTCATGTAGAATAACAATAATAATAGCAATTATTTATTGAGCATTTCCTCCATGACAGTCATTGATCTGGCACTTGACATGTATTAACTCAGTTAATCAAACAATTCTATGAGTAGGTATTGATATTTTGCCCATTCAGATGATGCTGTAAAATTTATAAATGATGGTGCTAGGGTTGAAATCCAAAGCCCACATTCTTAATGCCAATCTTATACTACCAAAAAAGGTAAGAAAATTGAGGATATAACCCTGGAAAACATCAATAACTAAGAATACACTGCCGGCCAGATGTGATGGCTCACACCTGTAATCCCAACACTTTGAGAGTCCAAGGTGGGCAGATCCCTCAAGCCCAGGAGTTTGAGATGAGCCTGGGCAACATGGCGAAACTTTGTCTCTACAAAAAAAAAAAAAAAATTTAGCCGGGCATGGTGGCACACACCCATAATCCCAGCTACTCGGGAGGCTGAAGTGGGAGGATCACCTGAGCCTGGGGAGGTTGAGGCTGCAGTGAAACATGATTCCACCTCTCCACTCCAGCCTGGGCAACAGAGTGACACTCTGTCTCAAAAGATAGTAATAATAATAATACTGCAGATGAAATGTAGAAGTCTACATGATTGGGCTACATATCTAATGGATCCTAAATATCGTATTGAAAGTTCATTTTATGATAAGTTCCTGACAGTATCTTGTTTTCTTGCTTTTTTTCTTTTCGACACAGTCTCTCTCTGTCGCCCAGGCTGGAGTGCAGTGGTGCCATCTCGGCTCACACTGCAAGCTCCGCCTCCCCAGTTCACGCCATTCTCCTGCCTCAGCCTCCCGAGTAGCTGGGACTACAGGTGCCCACCACCACGCCTGGCTAATTTTTTGTATTTTTAGTAGATACGGGGTTTCACCGTGTTAGCCAGGATGGTCTCAATCTCCTGACCTCATGATCCGCCCACCTCAGCCTCCCAAATTGCTGGGATTACAGGCATGAGCCGCTGCATCTGGCCGTTTTCTTGCTTTTGAGTCTGTTTTTTTTTTTTTTTCCTTGAAAACAGAATGCAGCAAAAAAAAAAAAAAAAAAAAAAAATGGGTTCAATTTGGTTGGGTTTCAATTAATGAAAGTTTTGTTGTATCTGCTTAATGGGTTAATAAAAGCAACTTTAGCACTGGGAAAACTTCCTCTGGTCTTTCTGCATTCCCACAAGAAACTTTTATTTAAAAAATAATAATCACCATAATAATAATTTTTCTTGTTTTCCAAAGTGGACTCCTTGGACTCTACTGACTAGAGCAGTTACTGACGAAGGATCAGAGGTGAATTTTAGTTCTCCTGGGTTATGAACAGTGACATGGGACTTAAGAAAAACCTTCATCCAATTTTTTTCCAAATTAAATCAAGAGCATTGATAATTAGTTTCTATCAAAGACATCTAGAGGGAAATGAAAGAACAGAAAAAGCCATAAGCTGCCTTTACTTGTTCATTAATATTTGCTCCCAAATGCAGGTCAAATAAACCACACTCCCAGTTTTAAATGAGTTGCTTTAAAGTTGATGAATTATTTTTCTCTTTGGATTTATACCACCCGTTGTGGCTAATTATTCCCACTACATTCTCTTCTTCTACTTGAGGTTTTGGTCAAACAAAGAAAACAAAGCTCGGCTCCCTAGAAATTGAACTCCGTTTTGTTTTAAAATTTTCTCTTACTGCATATGCAATCCCACGTGGAATACTGAGATAACTGTTTTCACAATCAGCACTCCTGGCTCTAACAGTCGGTGAGGTCAACTGATTTTATGGCTTTCAGAATCTCCTAAACAGAAAAATGAGTTAGGAGGTTAAAGCCTGTAGGAGCTGCAAATGCACATTCCCCTGTGACCATCACTATGCTAATTTTTCTCAGTTGGGCTTCTTTTTACTCTACTGTGCCCCAGTTTGCTCATCTGTAAGATAAGCATGGCCAGGCTTGGTGGCTCACACCTGTAATCCCAGCACTTTGGGAGGCCAAGGTAGGCAAATCACTTGAGGTCAGGAGTTCAAGACCAGCCTGGCCAATATGATGAAATCCCGTCTCTACTAAAAATACAAATAAATTAGCCCGGTGTGGTGGTGCACACCTGTAGTCCCAGCTACTGAGGCAGAAGAATCTCTTGAACTCAGGAGGCAGAGGTTGCAGTGAGCCAAGATTGTGCCACTGCACTCCAGACTGGGGACAGAGCGAGACTCCATCTCAAAACAAAACAAAACAACACAAAAGAACACTGTAGCAGAGACAGCTAGCTGGCCACTAAAATTCATGCTTCCCCTCCTCTAGTGCAGAGTTATTGCTGAGAAGTAACTGTTCGGCCAAGAACATCTCCTCACCCCCATTGTATCCAAGTGGAACCATACAACTAGCTGTCACCAGTAGAAAGTGGATGGAGTTTTGTAGCCCTAACTCTTGAGAGAGCAGGTGTTCACTCCCACCAGCCCAATTGTCCCATAGAACTGATGCTTATGGTTCCTTTTGAACAAAAGAAATTGACCCTTCCAGTCTTAACATTTGAAAAAGTTACATTGATCTTACCTGAGTTCCTTTCATACGAAACGCACTATCAGGCCTCCCAGATAGTAGCAAAGAGTTGAAACTTAGCAGATCACTGCCTCTGGACAATGAGATGCTAGATCATCCTTCATGACTGCCTAAGCAACCACCTGCTTCCTGTTGACTGACTCCTTTTCCTTACCCTTTCCTAATTCTTGTTTTCCTGCATGTACTATGTTTCTTCCCTGCTATACAAACCCCTGATTTTAGTTGGGCAAGGAGATGGTTTGAGACTGATCTGCCATCTCCTCCTCTGTAGCACCCAATTAAAGCCTTCTTCCCTAGCAATGCTTGTTGTCTCAGTGATTGGATTTCTGTGCAGTGAGCAACAGGAACTAGACTGAACTCCGCAATTTGGTAACAGTAACAGAGACTAGATTTACCATCACACATGAACACCAAAACACCAGATTATATATATGAAGTGATGATTCTCAAGAAAACAAAGAGTGGGTGATGCCTGCCTGATGGAAAACAAATGAGATGAGCCTTATGTTAGCCCAAACTTATTGCCTGGAGAAGGTTTCTGATCTTCAGCATGGGGAGGGGGAATCCAGGAAGATCCCTGCCCTCCCCCTGAATTCAGGAAATGGAGCTGGAAGTCTGGGAAAGCCAAAGCAGTTAGAGTTCACAGAGCAGAGTACCAGAGAAGCGAGAGCTGCAAAGAGAGTGAACTCTGGAGACATGCAGAGGGTCCCCATTGAGTATTCAGATGAATATTGTGTGAGTAAACTACCTGAGCTTAGGACATGAGCCACTCAAAAGGATTAGAGGGAACAATACCCAGAGCATACACAAGGCCAGAAATAATGATCTTCTGATATGGTTTGGATCTGTGTCCCCACCCAAATCTTGTGTCAAACTGTAATCCCCAGTGTTGGAGGTGGGGCCTGGTGGGGGTGATTAAATCGTGAGTGTGGAGTTCTCATGAATGATTTAGCACCATCCTCTTGGTGCTGTTCTCATAATAGTGAGTTATCACATGATCTGGTCACTTTAAAGTGTGTAGCACCTTTCCCCTCACTCTCTTTCTTGCTCCTGCTCCTGCCATGTAAGACTCACCTTCTGCCATGTTTGTAAATTTCCTGAGGCCTCCCCAGAAATCAAGCAGTTACCAGCATCATGCTTCCTGTATAACCTGCAAAACTATGAGCCAATTAAACCTCCTTCCTTTATAAATTACCCGGTCTCAGCTGGGCACAGTGGCTCACACCTATAATCCCACACTTTGGGAGGCTGAGGCAGGAGGATTGCTTGAGCTTGGGAGTTCAAGACCAGCCTGGGCAACATGGTGAAACCCCGTCTCTACAAAGAATACAAAAATAAGCCAGGCATGCGCCTGTAGTCCCAGCTACTAGGGAGAATGAGGAGGGAAGATCCCTTGAGTATAGGAGGCAGAGACTCCTGGCGTAACACAAAGTAATGTAAAATTCAAAAATGTCTGGCATCCAATAAAAAGTTATAAGGCATGCAAAGTAGAAATATACAACCAATAATGAGGAGAAAAGACTATTAAAACTGACTCATAACTGACATAGATGCTAGCATCAGTAGAGAGGGTGTACTGGGTCCCCCAGCAGTGCCGACCCACCGGCACTGCGCTCGATTTCTCACCGGACCTTAGCTGCCTCCCCGCGGGCAGGGCTGGGGACCTGCAGCCCGCCATGCCTGAGCCTCCCACTCCCTCCATGGGCTCCTGTGCGGCCCGAGCCTCCCCGACGAGCGCCACCCCCTGCTCCACAGCACCCAGTCCCATCAACCACCCAAGGGCTGAGGAGTGCGAGCGCACGACACGGGACTGGCAGGCAGCTCCACCTGCAGCTGTGGTGCGGGATCCACTGGGTGAAGCTAGCTGGGCTCCTGAGTCTGGTGGAGATGTGGAGAACTTTTATGTCTAGCTCAGGGATTGTAAATACACCAATCAGCACCCTGTGTCTAGCTCGAGGTTCGTGAGTGCACCAATCGACACTCAGTGTCTGGCTGCTCTGGTGGGGCCTTGGAGAACCTTTGTGTCCATACTCTGTATCTAACTGATCTGATGGGGACGTGGGGAGGACTTTTATGTCTAGCTCAGGGATGGTAAACGCACCAATCAGCGCCCTGTCAGAACAGACCACTGGGCTCTACCAATCAGCAGGACGTGGGTGGGGCCAGATAAGAGAATAAAAGCAGGCTGCCCGAGCCAGCAGTGACAATCTGCTTGGGTCCCCTTCCACACTGTGGAAGCTTTGTTCTTTCGCTCTTTGCAATAAATCTTGCTACTGCTCACTCTTTGGGTCCACACTGCCTTTATGAGCTGTAACACTCACCGCGAAGGTCTGCAGCTTCACTCCTGAAGCCAGTGAGACCACGAGCCCACCGGGAGGAACGAACAACTCCAGATGCGCCGCCTTAAGAGCTGTAACACTCACCGTGAAGGTCTGCAGCTTCACTCCTGAGCCAGCGAGACCACGAACCCACCAGAAGGAAGAAACTCCGAACACATCTGAACATCAGAAGGAACAAACTCCAGACATGCCGCCTTTAGAACTGTAACACTCACCGCGAGGGTCTGCGGCTTCATTCTTGAAGTCAGTGAGACCAAGAACCCACCAATTCCAGACACACTTCCATTCCTTAGATTTCCAGGACTTTAAGAAGGTGGTAGATGAGAAGATGGGGGAAACATATCTTGCCCTAGTATAACCACCTAAACTTCATGAGTAGTTGGATAACTCTCCTTAATAAGTATTAATAAAAAGTACTTTAAGAATCAATTGAAATAAGAACATACCTTCATCCAGGGAAATAACTCCCTCAGTCATTGGAAGCTAAGCCCAGACAGCATTCAAAACTCAGCCTCGGCCTTGGTTATCTGAAGCAGCACTTTCTCTGTTATTCCTTTGATTAAGAAGGTCCCCTCACTACCTACAGGCATTTGAGGTATACCCTTATCTGGCCAATCTCACCTCCCATTACTTCTAAAGGGAACCCTAATGAGACTGATTCTGTCTCAGATCCCTCAAATATACTAGGCTACTTTCCAACTGTCAAGGTTTTTCTTGAGTTGATCGCCCTGTCTGAAATTTTCATTTTTCTCTCTTCCCAAATTCTCTGAATTGTTTTTGTTTTGAGAGATGATTCGTGCTCTGTTACTCAGGCTAGAGTGCAGTGGCATGATCATAGCTCACTGAAGCCTCAAACTGTTGGTCTCAAGTGCTCCTCCCACCTCAGCCTCCAGGACTTCAAGAAGGGAGTGGGTGAGAAGAAGGGGGAAACAGTGTTGGGATTACGGACATGAGCCACTGCACCCAGCACAAATTCCTTAGACTCTTTTTTTTTTTCTGAGATGGAGTCTTGCTCTGTTGCCCAGGCTGGAGTGCAGTGGTGCCATCTCAGCTCACCGCAAGCTCCACCTCCGGGGTTCACACCATTCTCCTGTCTCAGCCTCGCGAGTACAGTCACCTGCCACCAAGCCCGGATAAATTTTTTGTATTTTTAGTAGAGACAGGGTTTCACCATGTTAGCCAGGATGGTCTCGATCTCCTGACCTCATGATCTACCCGCCTTGGCCTCCCAAAGTGCTGGGATTACAGGTGTGAGCCAATGTACCCGGCCTCCTTAGACTCTTAAAAGCCCTAGCTCCCTCTAGGCGTTGACTAGTCCTCCCTCTAGGCGTTGACTGTTGGCACCACACATTTTACTATTTATTCACATGACCCCACTTGATCATCACCTTATTGAAGAGAAAGACTATAATATCCTCAGTGAATCAGAAGGACTAATTTTCTTTTTTTCTTTTTTTTTTTTTAAGAGGGTGTTTTGCTCTTGTTGCCCAAGCTGGAGTGCAGTGGCATGATCTCAGCTCATTGCAACCTCTGCCTCTCGGGTTCTAGCGATTCTCCTGCCTCAGCCTCCTGAGTAGCTGGGATTACAGGCATGCGCCATCAAGCTCGGCTAATTTTTTGTATTTTTAGTAGAAACAGGGTTTCACCATATTAGCCAGGCTGGTCTCGAACTTCTGACCTCAGGTGATCTGCCCACCTAGGTCTCCCAAAATGCTGGGATTGCAAGCGTGAGCCACCGCGCCCAGCCAGAAGGACTAATTTTTATATCCCCGGTGCTTATCATAATTCCTGTCATATCGTAGTCCTTAATATTTGCTAGTCAAATAAATGATTATTTAACTTTTAAATAGAAAGTGTCTTGGAGGAAAACTGTGTGGTAAGAACAAACTTGGTTCTAAACAATTCTGTTGCAGCCTCAAATTATAAAACTTCCCAAGTCAAGCATGGTGGCCTGTGCCTGTAGTCCCAGCTACTTGGGAGGCTGATGGGGGAGGATTGCTTGAGCCCAGGAGTTTGAGGCTGCAAGGAGCTGTGATCCCATCACTGCACTCCAGCCTGGGCAACACAGCGAGACCCTATCTCTAAAAAAACTGATAAATCAGCCAGGTTCGGTGGCTCATGCCTGTAATCCCAGCACATTGGGAGGCCGAGGCGGGTGGATCACCAGGTCAGGAGATCGAGACCATCCT
The DNA here is from genome assembly GCF_028878055.3 of Symphalangus syndactylus. NCBI lineage: Eukaryota > Metazoa > Chordata > Mammalia > Primates > Hylobatidae > Symphalangus > Symphalangus syndactylus. Next base: position 118,579,359 of record NC_072432.2, on the reverse strand, counting down.
GGCCAACACAGTGAAACCTTGTCTCTACTAAAAAAAATACAAAAAATTAGCTGGGCGTGGTGGTGGGTGCCTGTAGTCAAAGCTACTTGGGAGGTTGAGGCAGGAGAATGGCGTGAACCCGGGAGGTGGAGCTTGCAGTGAGCTGAGATTGTGCCACTGCACTCCAGCCTGGGCAACAGAGCAAGCCTCTGTCTCAAAAAAACAAAACAAAACAAAACAAAACTGATAAATCAGGCCAGTCACAGTGGTTCACGCCTGAAATCCCAGCACTTTGGGAGGCTGAGGCAGGCAGATCACTTGAGGCCAGGAGTTCAAAACCAGCCTGGGCAACATGGCAAACCTCTGTCTCTACTAAAAATACAAAAATTATCCAGGTGTGGTGGCATGCACCTGTAGTCCCAGCTACTCGGGGGGCTGAGGCAGGAGAATCACTTGAACCCAGGAGACAGAGGTTGCAGTGAGCCAAGATTGTGCCACTGCACACCAGGGGTGACAGAGTGAGACCCTGTCTAGAAAAAAACACACATACACACAGAAAATGAAACAAAAAATTGATAAATTAGTAAAAAGTTTTAAACCTCCCAAACCTTAGTTTCCTCCTGGACAACACAGGCACACAACCTCACCATGTATACCACACCCAAACACATACATATTTGTCGCCTTTACTATGGAATGCCCTTACGAGGCCATGTGACAAGTGCAAAGCAACTCTATATTTTTGCAGAAAAGTTGGTGGACTTGCACTGATATGGCAAAGAAAGAGAGAGATGGCCATGGAGGAAAGGGACAGGTCAAAAGGGAGAATCGAGTCTGGAGGAAAGGTTTTCAATAACGTGGCACGGCCTCATTGAAAAGAACTGGATCCGTTCTGGTGCTCCAGGAAGCAGACGCCAGGATAAAATTAGCAGTTTCCGAGATTTATCCGAGAAATTCCATGAAGGGTAAAAGAGATAGGGAGCAGGAGGAGGCAGGGAGAGGCTTCTGACATCTGTGAAAAGAGTGAGGAGGGGAAGGAGGTTTGGACAGGAAGGGCCTCAGGCTGCAATGCTGGGGGAAAGACAGCATCAGAGACAGCTTCCTGGGGGACATGGCATCTAATGCAAGACCTGATGGACAACTTAGAGGCTGGCCGCTGGCAGGGGCAGGGTGTGGCAGCAGGAAGCAGACAGCAGAGCAGCGGTCCTAAAGGAAGGAACGGTGTCCCATGGCCAGGTGACAAAAGAGATTGCGGCCAGGAATTGTAAAAAAGATTAGTAAGGATGAAGTGCAAGCAACTTGGAGTGCGAGAGCCTGCCATGTTCCAGGTACAATCAACATCCTGTGTCAGGTAAAAGATACGTGCAAATGCTAGTTTGGGGAGAGAGGTAGGCAGGACCACGTTATGCTGGGCCCTGTGAGCCATGCTCAGGAGTCTTGACCTCTGGACTGGGGACAAAGGGAGCCCCTTTGCAGGCTGTGAGCAGAGCAACAAAGATGACCCAAACATCCCTGGCCTTGGTAGCCTCTCCGACGTAGTGGCAGGGTGGAGAGGGTGGCTAGAGGCTGGGTGTCCTTCCCTAGAGCACAGATGAGTGACGTGGGACACATCAGCTCCAGTGTCGGTACAAACCTCAAGTACACACCGGGCCTCACTTCTACTTAGCCCCTACTTAGGCTGCCACTCTCTTAAATGTTGGTGACCTCCAGTAGCTCTGGCACCACTCTCCTCCCTAGAACAGAAGCTGCCATCTCCATGATGGTATTGAAAGTGGAGGAGTAAGGACAGAAAGGTTGCTTTCCCCTGCGACACTTCATCTTCAGTGTGGATAGAGTCTTTTAAGCCTCCAGCTCAGCTAAGACCAGGTGGTGACTGTCATCAGAGCCATGCTTGGCCAGGCACGGTGGCTCACGCCTGTAATCCCAGCACTTTGGGAGGTTGAGGCGGGCGGATCATGAGGTCAGGAGATCGAAACCATCTTGGTTAACACGATGAAACCCTGTCTCTACTAAAAATGCAAAAAAATTAGCCGAGTGTGGTGGCGGGCGCCTGTAATCCCAGCTACTCAGGAGGCTGAGGCAGGAGAATGGCATGAACCCAGGAGGCGGAGCTTGCAGTGAGCCGAGATAGCGCCACTGCGGGCCGGCCTGGGCGGAAGAGCAAGACTCTGTCTCAAAAAAAAAAAAAAAAAAAGCCATACTAATGCACTGAGGATAACAGAAGGGCGCTCCGACACAGACGGAGTTAGAACAGGTGCTGTAGGTAGCTGTGCTCCAAATCCACAGGCTGACCTGTCCTCAGTGATCGCTACACGCCCAGCAGCCAGCCAGGCTCACAGTCTGTTGAACTGGGCCGGCCATCTCCTCTCCCACCTGTGGAGCTAGAGGGACCTCTGGCATCCCTCCTTCCCATGGAGACTCATGTCCTCAATTCCCCATCTCCTTTGCTCCCCAGTACCATTCACATCTTCCTTTTTTTACCCTTGGATCTGTCCCCTTGCTGGGTGATTGATCATAGTTAGGAATTTTCACCCTTAGGGAAAACTCTGCCACACGTGTCTCACTCAATTTTTTGTTTCTTTTTATTTTTTATTTTTGGCTGGAGTGCAGTGGTGTGATCTTGGCTCACTGCAACCTCTCCCTCCCGGGTTCAAGCAATTCTCCTGCCTCAGCCTCCCGAGTAGCTGGGATTACAGGTACCCCCCACCATGCCCGGCTAATTTTTGTATTTTTAGTAGAGATAGTGTTTCACCATGTTGACCAGGCTGCTCTCGAACTCCTGACCTTCAGTGATCCGCTAGCCTTGGCCTCCCAAAGTGCTTGGATTACAGGTGTGAGCCACTGTGCCTGGCCATGTGTTTCACTCTAATCTCCCCCTGCCTGTAGGAGCCAGGTAATCCACTCCCAGTACACTGCTGATGGGCTGCATCCCTGCACCTGCAATAACATTCCTGTGGGGCTTCGAAGGTTGAGTGTTGAGTGCCCAGTCTGGGTCATCTCAGGTTCCCCCCGCCACCAGCGTGATCTGGGCTTGCCCCAGTCGTGGACTGAGGAATGGCTTTATCAAGAACCACTATCAGTTTTGGCAAGAGGACTATCTAAATCCATGTATAAGGAAAAAATTTTCCCTAATAAAAAAAATAATCTCTGGAGATACAACTTTGCCTACAAAGAAGAAAGCATAGCTTATCTCCTTAGAACCTTTAGTTTGTTTGAAAACTATCCTTTCCAAGAAGAAAAGGATTGTTAGACTACATATGCAAAACCAACTTTCCACTGAGCTGGTCTTCCCACAATCAAGAAATATTTGTCCTGAAGTTCTTTCAAGACTCCATCTTTTAAATTAATTTTTTCATCAAAGTTTCCAAGATCCCAAGACTAATTCTTTGCCAGGGCTCAAGTTCACAGTATCTATACTTGTCTTTTCCCAACTTACACTGCAGCAGCGTGTGCAAAAAGGAAATATTTCTAAACCAGCAGTCTAAGATGGGAAACTGCCCATCCACAGCAATCCCGAGGGATCACAGCCTGTATCGTATTATATGATACACACGCGCACACTCACACACACACATAGATAATATGATAAACACATATTATACATAATCTACAATATAGCACACTATGAATGTTTATCCCTGACTTATAAACAGTTGAAATATTAACACCCCATGCCTATGAATGGCTGCCTGGCCTATGTCCCTGTTCTCCTAAGACATCACCCCAAAGTCCTTGCTCTTAATAGTAACATGAGGGTCCCCCTACACAATATTTATAACAGCAGATAAAATAGGAATTTAACAGCTACAGGTGAACTTATACCATTTGAATGAAAGCATCCTTGAACCTATACACATATTAATACTAGAGATATGTAGTAATTACCTGCATTCCACATTGTAAATAGTTTCTGGGGAACATCCATTTTGTGTTCTTTCATTTTATTATTATTATCATTATTTTGAGACAGTCTCACTCTGTCGCCCAGGATGGAGTGCAGTGACGCAATCTCGGCTCACTGCAACCTCTGCTTCCCAGGTTCAAGCGATTCTCGTGCCTCAGCCTCCCTAACAGCTGGCATTGCAGGCTCCATTTTGTGTTCTAAGTGACTAACTTTCAACACGACCCTTACGTCCTTTAATATGCTTGCAATATACTGTATCCCGTAACAGTCCAAAAAATGTTTTATCTCTATACTTTCTTGTGACATAAATAGCAGGCAGATTGCTAGCTCCATTTTACAGATGAAAAATGTGGGGCTTAGAGAGCAAATGAAACAAAACAAACTCTCCAGAGGCCCAGAACAGAGTTTTCTTCTGCTAAGCAACCCTGTCTCGCCAGCATAAACCAATCTTCCAGATAAATAAATAAGAACCAGAAGAGAGAAAAGGGGAGCAAACCTTGCCCAGAAGACAGCATGTCATCTCCATCGCCCAGCCCTGCAGACTCTGGAGTTTTAACATTTATTCATAAATGTAGAAGCCTGCTTTGGCCAGTTGGTATGGTCAGTGACTGTGCTACGACAGAGGAAGAAGAGAAACACAAAACTCAAAAGGATGTTTTCACTGTGCTATGCTTCTATCAATCAACCAAGAACTTCCTTGCTGGAAATGAAGTATCCAAACTCCTAAATTTTCCCTCCTGTGTCCCAACCCTGCCAGCTCTGGGGAGAGGCTACCATGTGCTTGGGACAATTCGCCTCGTATCCCCCCTCACTGGGCTACACTGAGTTAGAACTCCCTAACTTCTACCCTGCTCCATTCCATTATTTCTTAATAATGCACTCCAGGCGTTCTGTTTCAGGCTAGTATTTACATGGCTATGAGGGTTAGATCCAGGCCCAGCTATTACCAGTGAACGCGGTGACATTAATATGAGTAAATGCAGGAAAAGGGATGAAATAAAACATATCCTATTGAAGGAAATGAGCGCTCCTTAAGAAAGGAAAACACACATAGGAAAAGACACGGGCATATCAGAATACAAATAGGGCCCTTGGGAACAGTGGATTCCACAGGCATGATGTTATTGAAGTATTTGATACTAGAGTAAGCACCTGCAGATATGAATTACATCCTTGTTCAGACCACTAACATTAGAGTACTGACATCTCAGGAAGCGCCTATGTTATATTTCAAATCCCCCTGCCTGCTGCATAAATATCCAATAAATCAATCAGTGATAAAGGACGCTAGCTAAAAGGCTTATAAAGCTGAACAAGCTGCCTCTCCCTCCTTAGAGAGACTGCCACCCTTAATTTACTGGGGGTTTCCCTAGTCACTCACATCTCCAGCCTCTGGACACAGAGAAGGTGAGATGGGGGATTAACACATTCAGTGCTGGGTTGGGGGAAGAGCAACAGGTTGGCCATCTGGGGATGTTTCCCCAAAGTGGGCATCAGCTTTGAGGGGGCAGATAGAATTTCCTGGTGTCTTTCAGGAATTACGAACATCCACCCTCCTCACCACCTTCTTAACGTGGTTGCCATATTTATGAAATGAAAGAAAAACATTTCTTTCTCCTTGAGGAGAGACAGAATCGTGGGCCGTTTTCATTTTATTTGGTCATAATAACGTGTCTTTTATATATATTAAAGGCAGGTTTTCTAATAATTGTTTCGTAAGTGGAAAATCAGAGGCATAATAGAAATCTTCATGACTTTCCCAAGTAAATAAGAAACAACATGAAATCTCTAGTCAAACATAGTCAAACAGAATGGGTGATTAAAATATTGATCTGTGACTGCACTCCAGCCTGGGCGACAGAACGAGACTCCGTCTCAAAAAAACAAAACAAAACAAAACAAAAAACAAACATTGATCTGTGACACATTTAAAAAAAAACAAGAAAGAAAATGTGGCAACTCTAATAATGGTTATCTGTGGGTAGCAGAATTGGGGGAGTTTTGACTTCTTCCCTGCATTTCCCAAATATTCTACAACACTATTGTGTGGGGGGTTAATTTTATGTGTTAACTTCAGAAGGCCCCAGAGTGCCCAGATATTTGGTTAAACATTATTCTGGGAGTGTCTGTGAAGGTGTTTTCAGATGTGATTAACATGTGAATGGGTAGGCGGAGGAAAGCAGGTTGCCCTCATTCAGTTCAGTTGAAGGCCTGAATAGAAGAAAAAGCCTGGGTAAGAAGGAGTCTCTCCACCTCAACATCTTCAAGCTGGGACATCAATCTTCTCCTCCCTTCAGACTCACGTTGGAACGTGCACCATCGGCTATTATGGGTCTCCACTTGCCAACTACAGATGTTGGAAATTCTCAGTGTCCATAATCATGTAAACTAATTCCTTATAATAAATCTCTTCATATGTTCATATCTCCTGTTGTTTCTGTTTCTCTGGAATCCATGGCATGCAGTTGTGTTCCATGTTCATTTTATTTGCTTATAATAACAGTATATTTTATATATTCAAGGCAGTTTTCTAATAATTGTTTTGTAAGTGGAAAATCAGAGGCATATGGAAATATTTGTGACTTTCCCACAACTAGTTTTGCATTTACACACTTACTACCAACTTTATTTCTATAATTAGAAAATCATTTTTAGGCTGGGCACAGTAGCCCCACCAGTAACCCTAGCACTTTGGAAAGCTGAGGTGAAGGATTGCTTAAGCCTGGGAGTTTGAGACCAGCCTGGGCAACATAGCAAGACCCAGTCTCTACAAAAAACAAACAAACAAAATAGCCAGGTATGGTGGAACATGCCTGTGGTCCCAGGTACTTGGGAGGCTGAGGTGGGAGGATTGTTTGAGCCCAGGAGGTCAAGGCGGCTGTGAGCCGTGATCGCACCACTGCACTCCAGCCTGGGTGACAGAGTGAAACCCTGTCTCAAGAAAAGAAAAAGAAAATAATTTTTAAAAATTACCTACACAAATTTAAGAAGAACCATGTACTATGCAAAGAAAATCTGACAGAATTAATCCCACTGCAAACATTCATATTTCATTTCAGGTTTAATTTTGATATTTATTGTTACTGCATAAATCTTAAAGCACCTGGAGAGTATTAACCTAAATATTATTTACAAAACATCACTCAAAGCCTTTACTAGTTTTGGGAGCATACTTTTTGTGTTTAAAAGTTTTGCATTGGATATGAAATCAGTTTTAATTATATACCAACATTATTTTTCTTTAGTGATTTTTAAATCAATAATAACAAAAGTCTTAGCTTTGTTCTGAAAACAGGTGGGTTTCAACAAAAATTTATGCACACTGCATGGTAGTAAGCTGCATGGACAATAAAAATGACAATAATGAACATCTGTTTTAGGCCTACCAAGTATTGTATTAATTATTATCTTATCAATTATTTAATGATTATCTTATTTAGAGAACCTCTCGTGTCTCAGGTACATCAGCTCCATTTTACAGTGGAGGAAGCGGCAGAGGGCAGAGGTTCCGTGACTAGCCAAAGGTTATCTGGGCTAGCAGGTAGCAGCACTTCAATCCAGGCCTCTACTTCTAAATCTTAAGCTCTCTCCTATGGTGTGTGACTGGTCCCCCTGCCTGAAGAGCTTGCTGTCAAGATGAGATGAATATGCAGGAAACACAGAAGAGCATACGATGAAGCATTAAATCTGAGTGGTATTTTTATCGACTTTCATCAATTATAGCAAGTCTCATCTGACTTGCTCCATTTTGAAAACTCAAGTTCAAAGTTGGGAAATAACTCACCCACGTAGTTAGTGGCAGCTCCAGAAAGAGAATCCTGGATTGATGGCTTATGTTCCAAATGAGGCAGAAACACAGACAGAGCTGCAGCCCAAGATGCTGTGTTGTGAGGAGGGCCAAGCAAAGGCCGTCCCTGGCTCTGCCCAGATGTTCGGGAACAACAGAATGTAATGATTCAGGGGGGAAAAGCTTTTGTTTGATTGTTGACTTTTATTAAGCCTTTATGAAATCAGTGATTCTCTTCAGAGTCCTCAGCACCATTGGTTTTTTTTTTTTCTACATAGAATGCCAAGAACCGGATGTTCTTTAATAAATAACCTCTTACTCAGGATCATGCAGAATGGGACTGAGGGAGGGGAAGGGAAGGAGGATGGTGGGAAGAGTGGGGAACGATCAGGAAGGGAGAGAAAAAGCAGCAAAGAAGGAAAAGAAAAAGAAAAAAATATCAGTTTTTTTGCCCAGTTCAAATTTGTGTTTATTATAATTAGCCACTTTTCATGAGAATCTCCTAAGGGTCAGGGTCTATCCTAGGTGCTTAACTTACATTATTTAAGTCTCACAATAAAACCTTGAAAGGTAGGTGCTGTTGTTATTTCAGACAATGAATTTTAAATTAACTTGCTCAGGTCACACAGTTAAGTGGTGGAGCTGGGATCCCAATCAGTCTGACCCCAGATCCCAAGTGCTGAACCTCTATAGAGAACTGTTTCCCTATTCAGGCTCCATAGGCAGATGCCCCAAATATTCCCAGGTGCTCTCAACTTGGCCAAACAATCCTAATTGGTGGCTTCTAAGTTACTTGGAGTTCTTGCTTTTTTTTTTTTTGATGGAGTCTTGCTCTGTCGCCCAGGCTGGAGTGCAGTGGCACCAGCTTGGCTCACTGCAACCTCCGCCTCCTGGGTTCAAGTGATTCACCTGTCTCAGCCTCCTGGGTAGCTGTGACTACAGGCGCATACCACGCCCAGCGAATTTTTCTATTTTTTTAGTAGAGATGGGGTTTCACCATGTTGGCCAGGCTGGCCTTGAACTCCTGTCCACAAATTGTCCACCCGCCTTGGCCTCCCAAAGTGCTGGATTACAGGCGTGAACCACCACGCCTGGCCGTAGTTCTTTAACTATTAAAGTGCATCATCTAGAATTAAGATTATTTTCCCATTGAATTTTAATGCAACTGATAGCCAAGGCCACTGATTCAAGCACAGGATTTTATTTAAGTAGAATTAATGCTGGTTCTAAAAGGGATCTGCTAGAATTCTTCGGTACTAAAAATCTCTAGGATTTTTTATATAGATATAAATATATCTAGGAAGGGATAGACATAAAAATATCTAGGAAAGGATCTTGCACCCCAACGCATTATGTTGTGTTTGTTGTTCTCTTTGCTTAGGCAGAAGACAATGGAGCCAGGCTACATTTAGCTGGGACATAAGAAAACAAGTTGACATCTCTCGATTGCTCCTAGAATCTCGGAGCAGAGCCAGATGCTTGAACACAGATGACATGTCCTGGTTCTAAAGCGAAGTTTAACCATCCAAGCTGTTAACAATATCCTCAGCATTTCCTGGGAAAATAAACCTTCATTTTAAAAATAAACCTGACTAAAGGTATCTGAAGACAAAAGGCTTGGTTCCCAGCCAGCAGCAAAATGTGCAAAAGGATTACAATTGTTTTGAAATGAAGTTCTGAAGAGCGCTTCAGAATTAGAAAGAACCGTGAAAACCAAACCCCTGCAGCTCAGGCCACAGAAGTACGTGACAGTTTAGTGGCAATGAGCACACGCTTACTCAGGAGCCCCAGTAGAGCTGATTCTTGTTTTCCTTAAATAGTTTTATCTCTTTTTTTTAATTGAGATGGAGTCTCGCTCTGTCGCCAAGGCTGGAGTGCAATGGCGCGATCTCGGCTTACCGCAATCTCTGCCGCCCAGGTTCAAGCAATTCTCCTGCCTCAAGCCTCCTGAGTAGCTGGGATTACAGGCACCCTCCACCACTCCCGGCTAATTTTTGTATTTTTGGTAGAGACGGGGCTACCCCATGTAGGCCAGGCTGGTCTTGAACTCCTGACCTCAGGTGATCCGCCCACCTCGCCCTCCCAAAGTGCTGGGATTACGGCATGAGCCACCGTGCCCAGCCAGTTTTCTCATTTTTATAGCAGAATGTGGTTGCCAATCTATTAGGCAAGAAAGGGCACCATTTTTACTAGAGTGAATTGGGTTCAAATCCCAGTTCACCACTTCACTGAAGTCCTCTGGGCAGTTTACTAACTTCCTTGAGTCTTAGTTGCTATGTTCTGCAAAGTGGAGCTACTAATCTGCTGCTTCACTGGGCTGTTGAGAGAAGTCAACAGAATATTTTTCAGATAATATTATGTGCACTATGCCGGGCACATAATATGCATTCAGTAAACTTTACTTTGATCGTAATGTGAATTTGAGTTAGAGAAACACCGTGGAACTGCTTCAAGTACTTTCACTGTAATAACTGCAATAATTACAATACCTTAAGTAAGTAATCAGCTTAAGTAGGTCATCTCTTATTTTTAGGAAATATACACTGAAGTTTTATTGTTTTGTTTTGTTTTGAGACTCACTGTGTTGCCCAGGCTGGAGTACAGTGATGGGATCTCAGCTCACTGCAACCTCTGCCTCTGGGTTCAAGTGATTCTTCTGCCTCAGCAAGTAGCTGGGATTACAGGCATGTGGAACCATGCATGGCTAATTTTTGTAGTTTTAGTAGAGATGCGGTTTCACCATGTTGCCCAGGCTGGTCTTGAACTCCTGACCTCAAGTGATCTGCTTGCCTCAATCTCCCAAAATGCTGAGATTAAAGGCTTGAGCCACCATGCCCAGCCTGAAGTATTTAGGGGTAAAGAGGGATCATGTCTACAACTTTACTCAAATTGTTCAGAAAAATCCATATATCTAGCTAGATATATGGAGAGAAAGAGAGAAAGCAAATAAAGTAAAATGCTAATATTTGGGGAATCTTTTTGTACTATTCCTGTAACTTTTCTTGAAGGATAAAATTATGTCAAAATAAGAGGTAAAAAATTAATGTAACCTTATTGCATTCCTGTCACATACCAAATACCGAACAAGGAACTTTACATACATTATCACCACATAATTCAACACCCACAATAATTGTAGGAGAAAAATACTACGACTATCCTCATTTTACAGATGTGACAATTGAGGTTCAGGGAAGTTAAATAAATTAGCAAACACCACAGTAACTGAGGCACTGAGATTTACACTTAGGTCTAACTTAAGATCCCACACTCTCAACTCACAGAAGTCCCATTGGTTACTATTTCAAAAGGATTAAGCAGGAAGTCCCAGCCAGAGGAATCAGGCAAGAGAAAGAAATAAAACACATCCAAATAGGAAAAGAAGAGGTCACACTATCTCTCTTCACAGGGGCAAATCAAGAATGCAATCCCATTTCCAATAGCCACACACACAAAATAGAGTCTCTATGAATACATCTAACCAAGTAGGTGAAAGATCTCTACAAGGAGAACTAAAAAACACTGCTGAAAGAAATCACAGATGACACAAACAAATGGAAAAATTCCATGCTCATGGATTAAAAGAATCAATATCATTAAAGTGGCCATACTACCCAAAACAATATACAGATTCAACACTATTCCTATCAAACTACCATTATTATTTTTCACAGAACTAGAAAAGGCTATTCTAAAATTCACATGGAACCAAAAAAGAGCCCGAATAGTCAAAGCAATCCTAAGCAAAAAGAATAAAGTGGGAGGCATCACATTACCCAACTTCAATCTATACTATATATAAGGTTACAGTAACCCAAATAGCATGGTACTGGTACAAAAACAACACATAGACCACTGGAACAGAGTAGAGAACCCCGAAATAAAGCTGCATGCCTATGGCCATCTGATCTTCAATAAAGTTGACAGAAATAAGCAATGGAGAAAGGACTTCCTACTCAATAAATGGTGCTGGGATAGCTGGCCAGCCATAGGCAGAAGAATGAAACTGGAACCCTACTTTTCACTGTATACAAAAATTAACTCAAGATGGATTAAAGATTTAAATGTAAGATCTCAAACTATAAGAATCCTAGAAGAAAACTTACAAAACACCATTCTAGACATCAGCCTTGGCAAAGAATTTATAACAAAAGCCCTCAAAAGCAATTACAAAAATGGACAAGTGGGACCTAATCAAACTAAAGAGCTTCTGTACAGCAAAAGAAACTATCAACAGAGTAAACAACCAACCTACAGAATGGGAAAAAAAAATTCACAAACCATGCATCCAACAAAGGTCTCATACCCAGAATCTATAAAGAACTTTTATTATACTTTAAGTTCTGGGGTACATGTGCAGAACATGCAGTTTTGTTACATAGGTATCCATGTGCCATGGTGGTTTGCTGCACCCATCAACCTGTCATCTACATTAGGTATTTCTCCTAATGCTATCCCTCCCCTAGCCCCCCACCCCCTGACAGGCCCCAGTGTGTGATGTTCCCCTCCCTGTGTCCATGTGTTCTCATTGTTCAACTACCACTTATGAGTGAGAACATGTGGTGTTTGGTTTTCTATTCTTGTGTTAATTTGCTGAGAATGACAGTTTCCAGCTTCATCCATGTCCCAGCGAAGGACATGAACTCATCCTTTTTTATGGCTGCATAGTATTCCATGGTGTATATATGCCACATTTTCTTTATCCAGTCTATCACTGATGGGCATTTGGGTTGGTTCCAAGTCTTCGCTATTGTGAACAGTGCCACAATAAACATACATGTGCATGTGTCTTTATAGTAGAATGATTTATAATCCTTTGGGTGTATAGCCAGTAATGAGATTGCTGGGTCAAATGGTATTTCTAGTTCTAGATCCTTGAGGGGTCGCCACACTGTCTTCCACAACCATTGACCTAATTTACACTCCCACCAACAGTGTAAAAGTGTTCCTATTTCTCCACATCTTCTCCAGCATCTGTTCTTTCCTGACTTTTTAATGATCGCCATTCTAACTGGCACGAGATGGTATCTCATTGTGGTTTTGATTTGCATTTCTCTAATGACCAGTGATGATGAGCTTTTCTTCATATATTTGTTGGCCGCATAAATTTCTTCTCTTGAGAAATGCCTGTTCATATCGTTTGCCCACTTTTTGATGTGGTTGTTTTATTCTTGTAAATTTGTTTAAGTTCCTTGTAGATTTTGGATATTAGCCCTTTTTCAGATGGATAGATTGCAAAAATTTTCTCCCCTTCTGTAAGTTGCCTGTTCACTCTGATGGTAGTTTCTTTTGCTGTGCAGAAGCTCAGTAGATCCCATTTGTTAATTTTGGCTTTTGTTGCCATTGCTTTTGGTGTTTTAGTCATGAAGTCTTTGCCCATGCCTATGTCCTGAATGGTATAGCCTAGGTTTTCTTCTAGGGTTTTATGGTTTTAGGTCTAATGTTTAAGTATTTAATACATCTTGAGTTAATTTTTGTATAAGGTATAAGGAAGGGGTCCAGTTTCAGTTTTCTGCATATGGCTAGCCAGTTTTCCCAACACCATTTATTAAATAGGGAATCCTTTCCCCATTGCTTGTTTTTGTCAGGTTTGTCAAAGATCAGCTGGTTGTAGATAAGTGGTGTTATTTCTGAAGCCTCTGTTCCGTTCTATTGGTCTATATATCTGTTTTGGTTACTGTATGTTACCTGCTGTTTTAGTTACTGTAGCCTTGTAGTATAGTTTGAAGTCAGGTAGCATGATGCCTCCAGCTTTGTTCTTTTTGCTTAGGATTGTGTTGGCTATGAGGGCTGTTTTTTGGTTCCATATGAAATTTAAAGTAGTTTTTCCTAATTCTGTGAAGAAAGTCAATGGTAGCTTGATGGGGATAGCATTGAATCTATCTATAAATTACTTTGGGCAGTATGGCCATTTTCATGATATTGATTCTTCCTATTCATGAGCATGGAATGTTTTTCCATTTGTTTGTGTCCTCTCTTATTTCCTTGAGCAGTGGTTTGTAGTTCTCCTTGAAGAGGTCCTTCACATCCCTTGTAAGTTGTATTCCTAGGTATTTTATTCTCTTTGTAGCAATTGTAAATGGGAGTTCACTCATGATTTGGCTCTCTGTTTATCTATTATTGGTGTATAGGAATGCTTGTGATTTTTGTACATTGATTTTGTACCCTGAGACTTTGCTGAAGTTGCTTATCAGCTTAGGAAGATTTTGGGGTATTCCTAAATATACAATCATGTCATGGGGTTTCCTAAATATACAATCATGTCATCTGCAAACAGACACAATTTGACTTCCTCTGTTCCTATTTGAATACGCTTTATTTATTTCTCTTGCCTGATCGCCCTGGCCAGAACTTCCAATACTATGTTGAATAGGAGCTGTGAGAGAGGGTGGTTTTCAAAAGGAATGCTTGTCATGTGGTGGTTTTCAAAGGGAATGCTTCCAGCTTTTGCCCATTCAGTATGATATTGGCTGTGGGTTCGTCACAAATAGCTCTTTATTATTTTGAGATATGTCCCATCAATACCTAGTTTATTGTGAGTTTTTAGCATGAAGGGTGTTAAATTTTATCAAAGGCCTTTTCTGCATCTGTTGAGATAATCATGTGATTTTTGTCATTGGATTTTATGTGATGTTTATGTGATGGATTATGTTTATTGATTTGGATATGTTGAACCAGGCTTGCAACCCAGGGAAGAAGCCGATTTGGTGGATAAGCTTTTTGATGTGCTGCTGGATTTGGTTTGCCAGTATTTTATTGAGGATTTTCGCATCGGTGTTCATCAGGAAAACTGGCCTGAAATTCTTTTTTTTTTTTTTTTTTCAGATGGAGTCTTGTTCTGTTGCCCAGGCTGGAGTGCAGTGGCGTGATCTCGGCTCACTGTAAGCTCCACCTCCCAGGTTCACTCCATTCTCCTGCCTCAGCGTCCCCAGTAGCTGGGACTACAGGCGCACACCGCCACGTCCAGCTAATTTTTTGTATTTTTAGTAGAGATGGGGTTTCACCATGTTAGCCAGGGTGGTCTTGATCCCCTGACCTTGTAATCCTCCGGCCTTGACCTCCCAAAGTGCTGGGATTACAGGCGTGAGCCACTGCACCTGGCCACCTGAAATTCTTTTGTTGTTGTGTCTCTGCCAGGTTTTGGTATCAAGATGATGCTGGCCTCATAAAATGAGTTGGGGAGGAGTCTCTCTTTTTCTGTTGTTTGGAACAGTTTCAGAAGGAATGGTAACAGCTCCTCTTTGTACTTCCAGTAGAATTCGGCTGGGAATCTGTCTAGTTCTGAGCTTTTTTGGTTTTTTTTGGTTGGTAGGCTATTAATTACTGCCGCAACTTCAGAACTTGTTATTGGTCTATGCAGTGATTTGACGTCTTCCTGGTTTAGTCTTGGAAGGTTGTATATGTACAGGAATTTATCCATTTCTTCTAGATTTTCTAGTTTATTTGAGTAGAGGTGTTTATAGTATTCTCTGATGGTAGTTTGTATTTCTGTGGGATCAGTGGTAATATCCCCTGTATCATTTTTTATTGTGTCTATTTGATTCTTCTCTATTTTCTTCCTTATTAGTCTGGCTAGCAGTCTATCTATTTTGTTAATCTTTTCAAAAAACCAGCTCCTGGATTCATAGATTTTTTTGAAGGTTTTTTTTAGTCTCTATCTCCTTCAATTCTGCTCTAAGTTATTTCTTGTCTCCTGGTAGCTTTTGAATTTGTTTGCTCTTGCTTCTCTAGTTCTTTTTTTTTTTTTTTTTTTTTGAGATGGTGTCTTGCTCCGTCACCCAGGCTGGAGGGCAGTGGCGTGGTCTCGGTTCACTGCAAGCTCTGCCTCCCGAGTTCTCACTATTCTCCTGCCTCAGCCTCCTGAGTAGCTGGGACTACAGTCACCCGCCACCACAACCAGCTAATTTTTTGTATTTTTAGTAGAGATGGGGTTTCACCATGTTAGCCAGGATGGTCTCAATCTCCTGACCTCGTGATCTGCCCACCTCAGCCTCCCAAAGTGCTGGGATTACAGGTGTGAGCCACTGTGCCTGGACTCCTTCTCTAGTTCTTTTAATTGTGATGTTAGGGTGTCGATTTTAGATCTTTCCTGCCTTTTCCTGTGGGCATTTAGTGCTATTTCTGCCTTAATTTCATGATCTGCCCACCTCAGCCTCCCAAAGTGCTGGGATTACAGGTGTGAGCCACTGCGCCTGGCCTCCTTCTCTAGTTCTTTTGTGATTTAGGGTGTCAATTTTAGATCTTTCCCGCCTTCTCCTGTGGGCATTTAGTGCTTTTTCTGCCTTTATTTCATTATTTACCCAGTAGTCATTCAGGAGCAGGTTGTTCAGTTTCCATGTAGTTGTGCAGTTTTGAGTAAATTTTAATCCTGAGTTCTAATTTGATTGCACTGTGGTCTGAGAGACTGTTTGTTACGATTTCCATTCTTTTGCATTTGCTGAGGAGTGTTTTACTTCCAATTATATGGGCAATTTTAGAATAAGTGTGAGGTGATTAGGAGAAGAATATATATTCTGTTTATTTGGGGTGGAGAGTTCTGTAGATGTCTATTAGGTCTGCTTGGTCCAGAGCTGAGTTCAAGTCCTGAATAGCCTTGTTAATTTTCTGTCTCATTGATCTAATATTGACAGTGGGGTGTTAAAGTCTCCCACTATTATTGTGTGGGAGTCTAAGTTTCTTTGTAGGTCTCTAAGAATTTGCTATGTGAATCTGGGTGCTCCTATATTGGGTGCATATATATTTAGGATAGTTAGCTCTTCCTGTTGCATTGATCCCTTTACCACTAGGTAATGCCCTTCTTTGTCTTTTTTTTTTTATCTTTGTTGGTTTAAAGTCTCTTTTATCAGAGACTAGGATTGCAATCCTGCTTCTTTTTATTTTTCGCTTTCCATTTCCTTGGTAAATATTCCTCCATCCCTTTATTTTGAGCCTTTGTGTGTCTTTTCACGTGAGATAGGTCTCCTGAATACAGCACACCGATGGGTCTTGACTCTTTATCCAATTTCCCAGTCTGTGTCTTTTAATTGGGGCATTTAGCCTGTTCACATTTAAGGTTAATATTGTTATGTGTGAATTTGATCTGGTCATTATCATGCTACCTGGTTGTTTTGACCATTAGTTAATGCAGTTTCTTCATAGTATTGATAGTCTGTACAATTTGGTATGTTTTTGCAGTGGTTGGTACCAGTTTTTCTTTTCCATATTTAGTGCTTCCTTCAGGAGCTCTTGTAAGGCAGGCCTGGTGGTGACAAAATCTCTCAGCATCTGCTTTTCTGTAAAGGATTTTATTTATCCTTCGCTTATGAAGCTTAGTTTGGCTGCATATGAAATTCTGGGTTGAAAATTCTTTTCTTTATGAATGTTGAATATTGGCCCCCATTCTCTTCTGGCTTGCAGGGTTTCTGCAGGGAGATACGCTGTTAGTCTGATGGGCTTCCCTTTGTGGGTAACCCGACCTTTCTCTCTGGCTGTCCTTAATATTTTTTCCTTCATTTCGACCTTGGTGAATCTGACGATTATGTGTCTTGGGGTTGCTCTTCTTGAGGAGTATCTTTGTGGTGTTCTCTGTGTTTCCTGAATTTGAATGTTGGCCTGTCTTGCTAGGCTGGGGAAGCTTTCCTGTACAACATCCTGAAGAGTGTTTTCCAACTTGGTTCCATTCTCCTCGTCACTTTCAGGTACAATCAAACGTAGGTTTGCTCTTCACATAGCCCCGTATTTCTTGGAGGCTTTTCTCATTTCCTTTAATTCTTTTTTCTCTAATCTTGTCTTCATGCTTTATTTCATTAAGTTGATCTTTAATCTCTGATATCCTTTCTTCCACTTGATCGATTTGGCTATTGATATTTGTGTACGCTTTGCGAAGTTCTTGTGCTGAATTTTTCATCTCCATCAGGTCATTTATGTTCCTCTCTAAACTGGCTATTCTAGTTAGCAATTCCTCTAACCTTTTTCAAGGTCCTTAGCTTCCTTGCATTGGGTTAGAACATGCTTCTTCAGTTTGGAGGAGTTTGTTATTAGCCACCTTCTGAAGCCTACTTCTCTCAATTTGTCAAACTCACTCTCTGTCTAATTTTGTTCCCTTGCTGTAGAGGACCTGTAATTCTTTGGAGGAGAAGAGGCATTCTGGTTTTTGGAATTTTCAGCCTTTTTGCGCTGGTTTTTCCTCATCGTTGTGGATTTATCTACCTTTGGTCTTTTATGTTGGTGACCTTCAGACGGGGTTTTTGAGTGGATGTTCTTTTTGTTGATGTTGATGCTATTCCTTTCTGTTTGTTAGTTTTCCTTCTAACAGTCAGGCCCCTCTGCTGCAGGTCTGCTGGAGTTTGCTTGATATCCACTCCAGACACTGTTTGCCTGGGTATCACCAGCAGAAGTTGCAGAACAGCAAAGATTGCTGCCTGTTCCTTCCTCTGGAAACTTGGTCCCAGAGGGCCACCTGCCAGATGCCACCTGGAGTGCTCCTGTATGAAGTGTCTGCTGACGCCTGCTGGGAGGTGTCTCCCAGTCAGGATGAATGGGGGTCAGGGACCCACTTGAGAAGGCAGTCTGTCCCTTAGCAGAGCTTGAGTGCTGTGCTGGGAGATCTGCTGCTCTCTTCAGAGCTGGCAGGCAGGAACATTTAAGTCTGCTGAAGCTGCATCCACAGCCACCTGTTTCCCCAGGCACTCTGTCCCACGGAGATGGGAGTTTTATTTATAAGCCCCTGATGGGGCTGCTGCCTTTCTTTCAGAGATGCCCTGCCCAGAGAGGAGGAATCTACAGAGGCAGTCTGGCTACAGTGGCTTTGCAGCACTAGGGTGGGCTCCACCCAGTTTGAACTTCGAGGCAGCTTTGTTTAAACTGTGAGGGGAAAACCACCTATTCAATCCTCAGTAATGGTGGACACCCATCCCCCCACCAAGCTCCAGCATCCCAGGTTGACTTCGGACTGCTGTGCTCCAGCGAGAATTTCAAGCCAGTAGATCTTAGCTTGCTGGGCTTTGTAGGGGTGGGATCCGCTGAGCAAGACCACTTGGCTCCCTGGCTTCAGCCCTCTTTCCAGGTGAGTGAACGGTTCTATCTCGCTGGCATTCCAGGCACCACTGGGGTACAAAAAAAAAAACTCCTGCAGCTAGCTTGGTGTCTGCCCAAAAGGCTGCCCAGTTTTGTGCTTGAAACCCAGGGCCCTGGTGGTATAGGCACCTGAGGGAATCTCCTGGTCTGCAGGTTGCGAAGACCATGGGAAAAGCATAGTATCTGGGCCTGAGTGCACCGTTCCTCATGGCACAGTCCCTCACTGCTTCCTTTGGCTAGGGGAAGGAGGTCTACAACCCCTTGCACTTCCTGGGTGAGGCAACGCCACACCCTGCTTCGGTTCACCCTCCATAGGCTGCATCCACTGTCTAACCAGTCCCAGTGGGATGAACCTCAGTTGGAAATGCAGAAATCACCCACCTTCTGCATTGATCTCACTCGGAGCTGTAGACTGGAGCTGTTCCTATTTGGCCATCTTGCCAGCCATCACATCATTTTGTAATTTTTTATTTATTTATTTTTTGAGACGGAGTCTCGCTCTGTCACCCAGGCTGGAGTGCAGTGGCGCAATCTCGGCTCACTGCAAGCTCCACCTCCTGGGTTCACGCCATTCTCCTGCCTCAGCCTCTCTGAGTAGCTGGGACTACAGGCGCCCGCCACTATGCCCGGCTAATTTTTTTTTTTTCATATTTTTAGTAGAGACAGGGTTTCACCGTGGTCTTGATCTCCTGACCTCGTGATCCGCCCGCCTCAGCCTCCCAAAGTGCTGGGATTACAAGCGTGAGCCACCGCGCCCAGCTATTTTGTAATTTTATATAATGGCCAAGTACTGCAAATCCAAACTACAAGTACAAAACAAGATATCTTGAAATTTTATAATTTGATGTTTTACTGTCACGGGAACATTTGCAAGTGAAATGGGGTATAAGTGAAATAAAAGTTTTTTATTCATTTATTTTATATGTTTACATTTATTTATTTTATTTATTTATTTGTTTGTTTATTTATTTATTTATTTTGAGACGGAGTCTCACTCTGTTGCCCAGGCTGGAGTGTTTGTTTATTTACTTATTTATTTATTTATTTATTTATTTTGAGACGGAGTCTTGCTCTGTTGCCCAGGCTGGAGTGCAGTGGTATGATCTCAGCTCACTGGAAGCTCCGCCCCCTGGGTTCACACCATTCTCCTGCATCAGCCTCCCGAGTAACTGGGACTACAGGTGCCCGCCACCACACCCAGCTAAGTTTTTGTATTTTTAGTGGAGATGGGGTTTCACCGTGTTAGCCAGGATGGTCTCGATCTCTAGATCGAGAAACCCCGTCTCTACTAAAAATACAAAAAAAAAAAAAAAAAAAATTAGCCGGGCGTAGTGGCGGGCGCCTGTAGTCCCAGCTACTTGGAGAGGCTGAGACAGGAGAATGGTGTGAACCCAGTAGGCGGAGCTTGCAGTGAGCCGAGATTGCGCCACTGCACTCCAGCCTGGGTGACAGAACGAGACAGAGCGTGATCCGCCTGCCTTGGCCTCCCAAAGTGCTGGGGTTACAGGCATGAGCCATCGCACCCAGCCATTGATTTATTTTTATATTGACTGATTAATTGGCAAGGTCTTCTCTGTTGCCCAGGTTGGAGTGTAGTGGTGCAATCAGCTCACTGCAGCCTTGAACTGCCAGGCTCAAGCCATCTTCCCACCTCAGCCTCCAGAATAGCTAGGACTACAGGTGCATGCCACCATGCCCAGCTAATTTTTGTATTTTTTTCATAGAGATAGGGTCTCACTATGTTGTCCAAGCTGGTCTTGAGCTCCTAGGCTCAAGTGATACTCCTGCCTTGGCCTCCCAAAGTGTTGGGATTACAGGTGTGAACCACCACACTCAGCCAAGATACATTTTTTAAATCATTGATTCTTTGGAAAACCTATTGGGGAAAGGAGGGTAGCTTTCCCTAGGTTTGGAAGTTAACTCCTACAGGAGGAGATTCCCATTCTCTCCCCAAAATTTCTTTGTAGAACTAGAGCAAGGAGCTGGAGAAATCCCTTAACAAGTCTCACAACTTCAGCATACCAACTACAATTATGTTCTACTCACCATCTGGTAATTAGTTATCACGTAACAAACATTTCTTTTGGCGCTTGCTGTCCTAAGCCCCCAACACAGGACCTGTGCCAGTTTCCCCGCCAGACCTCCCAACAGAAATGCCAACAGCTTCCCAGAGTACAGACCTGTCTCTTCCTGGAATTAAGGTGCCCAGGATGGAGGGAGGGCTGTTAAACTCGGATTATCCCTACAACTGTCCTAAGAACAGGGTAAGACTTTCTGACAGAAGCTGTTCTTTTACCAGACTCTAGAGAGAACTTCCTGGCAATCTTCTTGTCATTTGCGGACACACACACCTGACCTCTCCTGCCAAGCCATAGGTAGACACACTTTGGGTGTGAAACTGATTTAATAGTCCCATAGACTAAACATAGAAATTGACCCTTCTGGTCTTATTTTTTGAGATGGAGTCTCACTGTCACCCAGGCTGCAGCAGTGGCATAATCTCAGCTCACTGCAACCTCCCCCTCCCGGGTTCAAGAGATTCTCCTGCCTCAGCTTCCTGAGCAGCTGGGATTACAGGTATGTGCCACCATGCCCAGCTAATTTTTGTACTTTTAGTAGAGATGGGGTTTCACCATGTTGGCCAGGCTGGTCTCGAACTCCTGATGTCAGGTGATCCACCCACCTCATCTTCCCAAAGTGCTGGGATTACAGGTGTGAGCCACTGAGCCCGGCCAACCCTTCTGGTCTCAAAGCTTAAAACATGCATTTGTTTTATCTGAGTTTCTTCCTTAGGAAGTGACCTTCAGGTTTCTCAAAAAAGTATCAAAGAAGTGAAACTCATCAGATGTGCACCACATCTACACAATGAGATTCTGGACCCCTCATTCATCCTGATTGTTTCCTTGCCCCTCCCTAGTTCCTGTTTTCTTACATATTGTTTCATTTCTTCCCAGCTATATAAACTCTTAGTTTTAGCTGGTCAGGGAGATGGATTTGAGACTGAGCTCCCATCTCCTTGGCTGTAGCACCCGATTAAAGCCTTCTTCCTTGGCAACAATCATCTCAGTGATTGGCTTTTAGTGCAGTGAGTAGCAGGACCTAGACTCAACCCCTGATGTTTTGGTAACACAGTGAAAAGATCCATGGATGGTATTTGATTTCCACAGCTAGGGACAAGTTAGAACAAGGCTATGGATAGGCTGATGTAAATTTTTAGCCAAAACTAGTGTATTCAATAGAGGATGACACAAAAAATGACCTTGCTAGATCCATATAACCTCCTCACAATGTGATCAAGACAAATCTAAATTAGGAGTAAGGAGTGCAGTGGGCTCTGCAGTAGTTGACATGTGTGCACTAATGGGATGGATTCCTTTGGAAGAAATGCAGGATGAGGCTATGGCTTAAGGACAGGAGAGTGACTGGAAGGGGAAACACATCCCTCCAATGGAGCCAAGACATGGTCATTGTATCTCCAGTCACGTGGCAAGGGCGGCTCTCCATTTCTGAGGACATTGGCACGTCTTGCACAGAGCTCTTATCTTTTTGGATGAGACTCAATTCTCCTCTTTCACAGCCTCCAAATCATTGCTTCTCCAGGTAAAGCATTTTCATCAAAGGAGAATCAAC
The DNA here is from genome assembly GCF_028878055.3 of Symphalangus syndactylus. Lineage (NCBI taxonomy): Eukaryota > Metazoa > Chordata > Mammalia > Primates > Hylobatidae > Symphalangus > Symphalangus syndactylus. Next base: position 118,557,004 of record NC_072432.2, on the reverse strand, counting down.
TTGAGGGGAAGACAGACTCCTAATTCCAGCTCAGCCACTGACCAGCTCTGAGACCTTGGGCAGGTCACATGACCTCTTAAAAGTCTCAGCTTCCAGCTGGGTGTAGTGCCTCATGCCTTTAGTCCCACCTTGGAAGGCTGAGGCAGGAGAATTGTTTGAGGGCAGGAGTTTGAGATCAGCCTGGGCAACATAGCAAGACCCCCATCTCTACAAAAAGTTTTAAAAAGCTAGCTGGGTATGGTGGCACATGCCTGTAGTCCTAGCTACCTCGGAGGCTGAGGTAGGAGGAATATTTGAGTCCAGGAGTTTAAGGCTACAGTGAGCTATGATCCTGCCACTGCACTCCAGCCTGGGCAACAGAGTGAGACCCTGTCTCTTAAAAAAAAAAAAAGTCTCAGCTCCTTATCGGTAATGTGGGTGTGATAATGAAGTCACATAAAATGAGGACATGTGGAAGAACACCTGCTGCAGTGATGACACTGTGGATGAACAACACAATGTAATATTTTTCATCTTTTGGTTACCCTGTGATCAAGGGAATAGGTATCTATAGCAAGGCATAGGATGCTGGTCTGATGAAAACAAATACAGAATATCTGTGTTATTTTCAGAGGTCCCATAAAGGAGGCATTACTAATATTCCCATTTTACAGATGAAGTAACTGAGGCTCATACTTTTGTGGTTTTAAGCACATTACTTTTTAAAACTGATTTTGAAATAATGATGGATTCACAGGAAATTGCAAAAAACAGCAGAGGCCCGTGTACCCTTCATCCAATTTCCTGGCTCATTGCACCTCCCCTGACTAGAGTCCAACAGGGGCTTTGCATTTCCTCACCTGCACACCTCAGAAAAGGAGCTGGCCTCCCGGAGGCTGACTCAGGGGCCTGGTTGGAGCCACTGGAGGGCTTTTATTGGGACAGAGGAATAGATTTCAGTGAGCTGGGGAGCTGTGCTAATATTCCCATTGGAGATTTGTAAGACAAGACAACGCTGAGACTGGCTAACATTGTGAGAATGCTCCTGCCTCCACGAAGGAAATCAGCCCTACCAATTCAACGATCCTGCCAAAGGAGACAGCAAACTCGCCCCCCGGCCCTTCAATCTGTTAGCCAGGCGCTGGACACCGGCAAGCTGCCAGTCACTAGATGGGCATTTGGTGATGAAAGTTTCGTCACTTTCATTGCTTAGTCCCTCCTGCTTCTCAGCTCTTCCCTCCAAGTGACCACTATCCGCTGCCAGCAGACGCATACAGCCAGTTCTCCTGGGTCTCTTCTCCACTCCAGCTTGTGAACTTGGAAAAGCAAACAGCTCCCACATTTCTTACTGCACTGTTTATTTGATGGGCGTTATTTCATCAGTCATTAACATCTTTCTCTGAGAACCAGTTCCCAAGAAAGAGGAACTCGAGCCTCTTCTCCAGCATGGATGCTGCATATGGAGCCATGCCATCTGCAAGACCTTGGTGATCCCTTCCAAACATTTGACAAGTGTTGCCCCTTTCCTGATGGCCATGATGCCCCAGTAGCCCCCTTCCCTTCTCCCTACTCATTTGGGGGTCGGGGGACACCCTTTTGCGGCTGCTGCGTTCCAACCTGCCCCAGGGTCTGGTGTCCTGCCCCGGCTCCTGAAACCGCGGAAGGGAGGGTAATGGCAAAAAACAAAGAATACTTGTATTCCTTAAAAAAATAAAGAAGAAATGTTCTCTTTGACCCCCAGTAAAACAAAAACCCTTACAGAAAAAAGCACCCTGCTCAGCTGCAAGAAGGTGAAAGTTTAAATGTGGACAGAGTAGTAATATATAAGCAGTTTCTTAGTTTTCTGATGGGAATACTTAACAACCTAAGTATGTTTCCCCAAGAGGTCATCTATTATATTTTGTCCAATTTCTTCCTCCAAGAACTGAATCAATTCATGATGTAATGCCCAAGGGAGAACAATCTTCTGGAAACAGAGTATCTTTCTGGGGACAAGGTTGAGGAAAACATCTTAATATTGTTACAGCTTTTGGCCCTGTGGAAACAGGCTTTGCTTGTGGATGGTAGAGTGAGAGGGAAAGGCAGGAAAAGTCAAAGGGACACATGCCTCACAAGTGCTGGGGATATGGCTAGGATTGTTATCTTCTCTTGGAGAAATATAGGGTAGAAATCCACCCAGACATTTATAGGACAGCTCTAGGGCACTGGGCACAAACCTTAGGGACTGAACTGAGAATGCTCCTTAAGACAGAGTGCTGACACTGGAAGGCAGACACAGTGCTGACCTTCTAGGCTATTCACTTTTTTAGAGACAGCATCTTGCTGTCTTGCCCAGGCTGGAGTGCAGTGGTGCAATCATAGCTCACTGCAGCATCCAATTCCCGGGCTCAGGGATCCTTCTGCCTCAGCCTCCCGAGTTTCTGGAACTACAGGAGCGTGCCATCACATCTGGCCTATTTTTGTATTTTTAGTGGAGATGAAATTTTGCCATGTTGCCCAGGCTGGTCTCAAACTCCTGGCCTCAAGTGATCCTCCTGCCTCAGCCTCTCAAATTGCTGGGATTAAGACAGGCATGAGCCACTATGCCTGGCTGACTTCTGCTTTAAACAGTGCTGCTTCTGTCTTCTTCCTGCTCCCAACCCCTCCCACACCCCAAATATGAAAAGAACATGTAAGTCAACATTCATCATTCAGTTAATTTTAAGAAAATAGATGCAACTTTGGATTATTTGAGATTCTGGATGGCTTCAAAACTCTGTTGTGGGTCACTTTCACTGGATCCCCAACTAGAATTTGAAAGACCAGCCAACAAGAATCCAAATGGCCTGACATCCTCAAGCATGGGAAGGGGAGCCAGCTGCAAGATGGAGGTGGTGGCTGAGGCAGGGAAATAAACCATAAGCTGAGGGTCAGAGGTCTCCAGCCTTTCCCAGCGTGGCCATGGCCTGCTCCTCCAAGCACTTCCCTCTGGCTCATTCATAAAAATGGAAGCAATAGCACATCTCCCTCTGTGCTTCCAGAAGCAGGAAGATCTGACAATACCTTAGAAGGATGTTTTATATGTTTACTGTAGTGTGAATTGCACACACACACAGAGACACACAAAAAGGCGGGGGGAGATAAAGTCTAGATTAAGCGTTATAAGGGGGGGTGGGATATTTATTTAAAGGAAAGCCGGTTGTTTCTGTCTCTGAGGGGAAAGAAAGCCACAGTGGGACTTGTTTAAGAGTCTCCAATTTGACTGGAGAAGGTAAATTTGACTGGAGAAGGTAAATTGTTTTTAAACCCGAAAATTTTATTTAGGTTTAAAGGGATCCCTTCAGCTGTCACAAGGTTAAAAAATAGTAAGGCAGAACTTGGATAAACTAAAGTGTTCAATTAGTCCTTTTACCCAAAGAAAGAACTCTATGGCCTACCACATTTAAGTTTGAAGACTAAGAACTTAAAGCAACATTTACAAGTTGAAAAGGGACCTGCTTTTCCCCCCAAGACTCTAGTGCCTCCTCCCTCACATTTACATTCGCCTCTTGACAGCCTGAGCCACGGATCTTGGCAATACCCACGTACCCACTCACGACAAACTACAAACACTCGACACGCACTGCTTGAAACTCTATATGCCCAGGATGTGCCGTCAGGCTGGTTTACGGGAATATCATTGGACCTCACAGTGCTTGGGAAGAGGTTATCTTTCCACTGCCATGCAGTGCTTCTGAGATGCAAGATGTGGGCCATTTCATCTGCTGTGTTTATTAGATGGAAAAAAGTAGCAGCCAACAGAATTTCCAGTTATTTCCACTCACACAGGTGTCTAATATTGTTCAGCAAAACTTCAATGAAGGCTAGAATTTTATATTTCAAAGGGATGACCAACGGTGAAGTCTTTGCTACCATTATGCGAGGCGGGCTGCCTGGCTTACAATTTGTTTCCCGTATTTCTTGGTTAAGACACAAACCGAGAGCCAGCTGGTTATAGGCAACCATATGACCAATAATAAATATATTTTGTCAGGGTCATGAAGCACAATGACACATTACAAAATGAATCATCTTGATGGTGCAGAATATGTTCTCCCCGCAGATCCAAAGCAGGGAATACTTAACAGCCTAAGTGAGGGGGGTTGGAGTCAGTAAACAACGCGGGGGGTTGCATCATAAAGGAGCCATTGATGCTTCCGAGAGTGGAGGCCTTGGGGACAGTAGAAGGCTACTGTCAAGGGGGTTTTGGTGCATATTCTCTGGGTCTGATATTCCTAGAATTCTCAGATTCTTAGTGGTCTCTAAATGTTTAAATACTTAAATTCAAGCATTTATCACTCTTTGGGGACCTCTGTAGAATTTATTTACATTTGGAGTTACTATTATCAGAGAGTTCATTTAAAAAATATTCGCAAAAAGTAGTCTATTTAAAAGTATTACCACAAATGCAATTCCTTAAGACAAATCTCCAACTTTTAAGAAAGAATGCCACCTGCAAGCTGTAAATATGTGCATTAATTTTTCCCCATAGTATTTGCTTTGGCTGTGACCTATCCGAATACTCAGTTGAACAAGGGCTAAAAATTGTCAAACCGAATTCTTGCTTGAGAGCTGAACTCTTAACTACAGCCAGTTTGAGAGAAACACACATCCAGGTTTAGGGAATATGTTTTGTTTGTTTTGGCTATGACATAGGGCAGAACAGTTTCCATCCCTTCGAATGCATTCAAGAGAGTTTGAAATATTGCACAATAGAAGTCATTCATTATATCTGTCTCCTTTCCCTTCCAAAAACAAAAATGGCTGCCCAGTTCCAAATCTACACAGGGGGCAGGAAGAAGGGAGGCAGAGGGTCACTGGAAATCACCCAAGACTAACACCAGGTTTTTCAGGTTTGAGTCAGGGAATACTTCTGCAATCTTCATTCCCAGCGTTTACTTAAAAAAGAAAAGACAAGACTGGCTGCTTTATTGATTATTGCTCTGTTGTGAACAATTAGAAAATGGACACACTGTATTTTGTACAAACGTTAGGCAGAAAATCTTACATTTTACTTTCGAGTGATTGGCATCCAAACTAAATGTACTTGAACTGAAAAAATCCCATTTTACTCATCTTCTCTATAACGTTTCAACTGTTTGACCCCCATTTTATACTGAAAAATTATTCCCATGTTTGAATCAGACACAGGGATGAACCTAATTTTGCAAGCACCTGCTACTTAGCAGTTATGTGATGTGAAAAAAGAAGAAATTATTGACATTTACTTCCTTGTTTACCAACAAGGACCTGGGATATCGGAACACTGGGAATGCAGTTTGCTTTTCAAAAGCAAAAGAAATGCCAGTATCAGATCACTGTATTTGACATTATAAAATATTATCAAAGTGGAAGAATTTTTAAAGCAAACTTTAAGACAGTGAATAAACCATGAGAATAAATTATTAGATATAGCAAATATGTTACCTTTAAATTCCGAGCTTAAAAATTCACAAACATACACTTAAGAATTTGCAACTTCAAAAACTTAAGATAATTTGACATTTCTTCAATTACATCTAAAACCAAAATGCTGTTTGCATCCCTGAAGGCAACTTATTATCACAGAACATAAATCAAGATAGTCAATTTGTATGCCTAGGGTAAATGAGAAAAAAGACTTAGTCAGCTCTCCAGGTGGTCACCGGAAATTTTGTGATGAAATCCCAACTTACCCTTTAGAAAATGCAAACCTGTATTCTTCTTTAATATAAATGCTCATTTATTTTCTCTTTTCATGTAAGAGATATAACGCTTAAAAAGTATCGAAAAAAAGTGGTTTCAGAAAATATTTGCTTCTCAATTGCCTAGAAATTTCTAAAAACCTTTCTAATATATCTTTAAGGTCATATCAAAATCAGGCTAAGTATGATCTTGGTTGAAGATGTGGAACAAAAATATGCATCAGTTGAAAGGCAGTAATTACTTATCTTCTCTTTTAAGCTATGTCACTTGCAGTCTGTAACACAATTTCATAAACAGAAAAGCAGCAAAGAATATGCAAAAATGAACACAACTGCACAATATTAGACAAACTGGAAACTATTAGGCCACAGTACATTAGTAATTAACCATTCTAGAGCTAAGTCAAGGCTATGCAATAATCTTCAAATAAATTTAAGACACCCCAAAAGGGGGATGTACAATTATTTGCTGTAATTTAATCCCAATTCCACTCACTTGGTCTAGGACTCCAAACCCAGAGTGGAAACCCTTTAGACACACTACAAAGACACCCAATAGTATGAGACAGAAATGCCTAAGCAATTGAGAACAGAGCAGGTTCCTTTAAAATTTTAGGTACAATTCACAACTTGTAGTCCAGTTTCAAATCCATGCGTTTCCAGATGTATTTATAGGTTAGAATTTAATGAAAGTTAAAAAATACTTAAAAGAAAAACATGAGATGAAGCCAGCCTGTATCACCTAGTCTGTTTAATGAATAATGAAATTATTGAATAATAATCAAAGGAGATTTGGAACGGGATGTGCCTTTTGGGTCCCCATTCCTCTAAAACTCCTATTAGTGAATTTGGCTCAAGCATCACTTATTCTGGAAAGAAACTAAACTTGCGTGATCTGAAAGTTGATACCCCCTGGAGGGCTGACAGGTCGGGGTATTTCTTTTTTATCATACCCTGTATTGTAATTTTGTCCCCTTACAGAAAGAAAACTGAGCATCTTGAAAGTAATTATGTTTAGAAATTAATGCCTGGCACATAGTTGTTGTTGAATAAATGGCTGGCAAATTATTTTATTAATGAGTCCATTATCTGCCTACCTAGAATGAGCTGGTGCAGGAAAATTTTCCTACATTAGGAAACAATTCTCAAATGCTAAGGTTACTGAATAAGGACAGTGACATTTATTATTTATTTATTTGAGAAAGGGTCTCGCTCTGTCACTCAGGCTGGAGTGCAGTGGCACGAACATGGCTCACTGTAGCCTCAACTTCCTGGGCTCTAACGATCCTCCCTACCTCAGCCTCCAGAGTAGCTGAAACCAACCATGCTCAGCTAATTTAAAAATTTTTTTTTTTTGTAGAGGTAGGGTCTTATCGTGTTGCCCAGGCTGGTCTCAAACTCCTGGGCTCAAGCCATCCTCCTGCCTTGGCCTCCCAAAGTGCTGGGATTACAAGTGTAAGCCACCATGCCTGGCTAATTTTTATACTAAATCAAACTACAATACAAACTTCAATTTATGAAAATAAATGAGTCATGCTTATTAGATAATTTTTAGTAAATTGAATTCTGAATCTTATTTTAATTCACCTTTTCTTACTGCTATATATGGAGTACAGTGTCCAGAGAGAATTACTTCTTGATGACTGAATCTTTCAGTAACTTAGCATCAAATTTTAAATCATAAACTATAGTAAACTAGTTTCTAGAGGACTAGGCTGAACGCAGAGGCACCCAGAGAAGTTAGCTTCCTTGTTGTTTCCTTCTCTGATAGCCTGTCATTGCTGGCTTCGCTTCTTGCACCCAAATGGTACTACAAGTTTGGGTATAACTGAATGCCCCAGACAGATGTGGCTGGTCAACCTTTTGCTTCTTCTGGCCTCCTCTCTACCCTCCAAAAAAACCCATAAACTATGATTTTAAAAAATCCAAAACTTTCTTATATAGTCATGGTGGCATGGTATTGGTAGAAAAATAGACATACAGATGAACAATGTCCAGAAATAGATCTACACATATAAGTTCAAATAATTTTAACAGAGGTGCTGATGTAATTCAATGAGAAATGGTTAATCTTTTCAACAAATGGTGTTGAATGATTTCCATTAAAAATAAATAACCCACCTTCATCTTACACAAGAAAATTAATGTGGATCTAACACTTAAGTGAGAGCTAAAACTATAGAACTGGAAGAATACACAGGGGAAAATCTTTGTGCCTTTGAGTTAGGCAAAGATTTCTTAGCTAGGATACAAAAAGCATGAACCATTAAAGTAAAAACAAGGTAAACTGGACTTCATCAAAATGAAAATCTATTCTTCAAAAGACATTGCTAAGCAAACAAAAAGACAAGCCACAGAATGGGAAAAAATATCTTAAGAGACATATCCAACAAAGGATGTGTATCCAAATGTACAGATTCTTTTAACTCAATAATAGTAAGACAGTAACAGCAACAATAAACATGGGCAAGAAATTTGGATAGACATCGCAACAAGGAAGATATAAAGATGGCAAATAAGCATAGGAAAGATGTTCAATATCATTAGTCATTAGAGAAATAAATCAAAACCCATGAGAAACTACTGCACACATCCTAGAATGGCTAAAATGAAAAAAGGCTAACAATACCAGAGGCTGGCGAAGATGTGGAACAAAACAACGTGTTGCCAGTGGAAATGCAAAATCATGCAGCCACTATGGAAAAGTTTGGCAGTTTCCTAAAAAGGTAAACATATATTAATACTACCATCATACAGCCCAGGAACCCTACCACTAGATATTTATGCAAGATAAATTAAAACATGTGACTATAAAAAAGGATCCATATGTGAATGGTTACAGCAGCTTTATTCATAATAGCCCCAAACCAGAAATAATCCAAATATCCATCAAGTGATAAACTGATAAACAAGTTTTGGTACATCTATAAAATGGAATAAACAAGTATCAGCAATAAACAAGTATCAACTACTTACGGCATGCAAGCATGGGGGAATCTCAAAAGCATTATGCTAAGCTAAAGACACAAAGGGGTATATATTGTATGATCTCATTTGTATGACAGTCTGGAGAAGACAGAACTGTAACACTAGAAATCAGCTGAGCAGTTGTGAAGACCTGGGGTTGGCAGGTAGAAAATTCACTACAAAGAGGCAGGAGGAATTTTGGGGTAACAGAAATGTCCTATTACTTGATTGTGGCACTGGTTACATGGCTGTATAAATTTGCCAAAATTCTGGATGCTTTAAAAATGCGAACTTCACTGTGGGTTAATTATACCTCAATAAACTTGACTTTGAAAGGTAGCTCTTTCAATCTAAAGCATGAACCAGGTATAATTAATCATTCTCTCCTCCATATGCCAGATCTAAGGCCCACCCTCAATTCTGCAGCTTAAGTGGAAGTAGAGGCAGTAGTGACAGAAGATGGAAGCAAAATGGCATTAAGTAGTAGGAACAGAAAATGAGAGGGAGAAAGAAGGCAAGGATGCCAAAATATGTGTAAGGGGAATGTGCCAGTTAAGATCCACAGAAGAGAACGTAATCATTTTAATTTCAAGGAATTTATCTTACAGATATTTTCAACAAGCCCAATATGGCTTTGTATTTGCTACATTTACTGTATAATTGCAAAAGCTGGAGATAACTGACATTCATCCATTAGTAAAGAGATGACCACCGTCATTACAGATGTTCAAGGTATATGAGGGGGTTAAGTGCCGGGCGCGGTGGCTCACGCTTGTAATCCCAGCACTTTGGGAGGCCGAGGCGGGCGGATCACGAGGTCAGGAGATCGAAACCACGGTGAAACCCCGTCTCTACTAAAAATGCAAAAAATTAGCCGGGCATGGTGGCGGGCGCCTGTAGTCCCAGCTACTCGGAGAGGCTGAGGCAGGAGAATGGCGTGAACCCGGGAGGCGGAGCTTGCAGTGAGCTGAGATTGCGCCACTGCACTCCAGCCTGGGGGACAGAGCGAGACTCCGCCTCAAAAAAAAAAAAAAAAAAATACTGAAGTAGCAGCACTAGGGCTGTCCATAAAAAGACTAAAGGATACTCATGGCATTTTGTTGAATTAAAAAAACCAAGTGGCAGAATGGCACATATGGTGATCCTGTTAGAAAACAACAAAACCATGCACACATGTTTATACGGGAAAGGTCTGAAAGGTGCATGCCAGGTGTTAAGTGCTTGCAGAGAGAGCTGCAGAGAGGAGGGTGTGGCTGGATGACACCTATGTGGAATGGAAGATAGATGCCATATTTCCATTTTTAAATTCTGTACAGTTCTGTGTTTTTCAACTGATACATACTATTTACGTAAGAAAAATGAGTAAAAATAGAGGGCCACACAGGCAACAGCCATTAGGTTATGCACAGAGAAGGAAAAACTTCAGAGGTTGTGCTGCCATCTTCTGGAACAAACAAGAATCTACAGGAACAGAAACACGATGGAAGAACGTCAAGGGTTTGTTACCGCAGTGAAAAACCACGGCAGGAAAAAAAACCATTTTGAAGCCAAGCTTTTGATTTAACCATGAATGAAAACAAATTGGAAAACAACAACAACAAAAAAAAACAAAACAAAACAAAAAAGAATGACCAACTACAGAAATTATTAATGTTTTACATATCTTGTACAAATGAGACCTGGTAGATAAAACTGCATCTAACTTGCTTTGATTTTTTTTTGGAAAAATGCCTATTTGTTATTGACAAATGTCAACAAAATGTTTACAATGAAACATTTTGAAACTAACGGTGTGTTTACATTTTTAACTGCTGCTAGAAAAAGAGAACATTTCACATTTGAAAAACCATGCCCAAATCACATATTGGAAATGTTTTCCTCATTCTCATTAGCACTTTTTGAGAAATAAAACAAAGCATGTGAAATTTTAAAAATTAAAATACAATTGAGATCATATATCATCACAGAAAACAGGGAGTGAAATAACAATCAATAGTTGTTAGTCTTCATATTAGACAAGGTAGAAATGCAAAACAATTTTATTAGGTTTCTGAAAGTTTTCTTTGAAAATCAGCAAAATGAAAAAGCTTCAAAGAAGCTAATTCATTCATTTTTTTTTGGGTGGGGGGGAGTGGTGAGCTTGTTTTTAGTGGTAGCGATTTGCTAACCACACCAAACTAGAAATGGAAAAAAAAAAGTCTATAAATAATTTACATGTAAAGATAAAAGAATTTTAAAAACAATCCACCCTTGAGCAGAAGAAATTGGGGATCACTTTGAGTGTTAATGTAAAATACATTAGTCTTTAGCAGCGGGAGTTCCAGACCTGCCGGTGCCAAGAAGGTAACAAATAGTCTCTATGTAAGAAGGGGGAAATGGGTGCCCAGCGGGAGCTTTCTTCCCTGCTGTGTTATTTATAGAGAGCTCTATTTGTTAACATGTTTCTGCTATCATGGAGAGGGGGAGTTTAATGATTTAAAGGATTTCAAAGACAATTGTTTAATGATATAATGATTTATGTGCATTCATAAATTCCAGATATACAGCAATTTAGTTTTTCAAACTGCTATCACCAAAACAGCCATAGGAGATGTTGCAAAAGCTAGAGAAACCAAGTCAAGTGCCAGATACTATAAAAAAAAAAAAAAAAAAAAAGAACCGCTGGAAAACTCAGCGTTAAAAAATCAGTGACCTACTGCCACACTTCAGGTTAGCAAACTATTTTTATCAGTGAGTTTTAGGTTTTCAAAACTTTTAATGGAAAACTGAATTAAGTCCCAAACTGCCTGTGACTAATTAGAATAGTCTGAGAGCCCAGTCTTTAACTGAGCTGCTGTATTTTCACCAAAAAAAAAAAATAATAATAATCCTCCCCGCCAACACACAACAAAATATATAGGAATCTTGTTTAAAGGAATGAATAGTTTCACATCAGAGTTATTTCTAAATTATATATTCATTTATAATGATGAATTTGTAAGATTGTGGTTATTGAAAGAATTTTCTGAAATTTCTTGTTTAGGATTTAACCTATTAAAATAAAAATCTCATTTGAGACAGATAAAACAAGCCATCAAATCTTCTCTTAAATTTAACCAAAAGGAAAACAAGTTTTGTAATTTCAACTTTTGTTACTTAAATTTATAGCCAGGTTTTTTTTTCTAAAGAAAAATACATATCTCACCTGCTTTAAGTCTTCAAGTTTATATTTCCTTCAGTTTTCATAAAGTTCCATTAGTTCTATCAATTTATCTTTTGTGGGGGGAAAAAAAGAAAAACAAACAAACAAGAAACAAACCTATTATCCAGATAAAATCAGCCAATTCTAAAAGATGCTTCTAACAACACAGTCTAAAACTTCAGTGGTAAATATATACTTAAAAATATATATGCTAAAAAAAAGTCTAAAAATTGAGACATGTCTTCTTGGGCCTAAAAATAACCCTTTTAGCAAAGTAGTAATAAAGCATTTACTCTCTGGCGGAAGAAGAATATATTTAATAGAATGTTTTCTATCTGAATGATGAAGAAATTTATTTCTACATAAAAGTAGGTTCAACTCATTGAGTTTATTTATTAGGAACTTTTGAAACACCGAGGTTGAACAGAGAATGGGAACTAGACAGATCATTTCAGCATGGATAGTTACTTTCCCTCTTGCCACAGGCTGTGCAGGAAATGTCAACTACTGCTTTCTTTCTCCATTATGTTCAATCCTTTCCAAGGCAGTCAGAGAGCTCTCTCCCTTACCATTAAGAGAGGATCTTCTCCGGTAGCCTTTGAACTGGGAAGTGGCTTTAGTATTTGAAAGTGTAGATATACAAAAGCTCTTCCTCCTCTTAGCAGGTTCATGGGAAGAACCAGCAGCAGGGCCCTGGCTGTTTTCTGGATCTGAGACGGGAGGTGCCATCTGCGGTTTTTGTCTGGAGGACACAGTTTCTTTTCTGGGAGACATACTTTCAAATCCACTGCTGTCAAATGTACATATTGTTCTTCTTTTGGCTTTTTGGGAAGTGGAAGGAAGTGGAAGTGAAATCCATACAAGCCCTTCGTTTTCTAAATCCTTCTGTAGCCTCGTGCTACGTCGCACTTTGGTTTCACTATTTCTCCTCTGAAAGGTTTGCTCAATGGCATCAGACAAATCTTTAAACAGTTCAGAATTTTCTAAACTACTTTCTACAGAGCTGCCCACACTGGAGGATGGTGTGTGATTTCCATTGTTTTCCAAACGTAAACTTTGACCATCAGAATAACACATGGAGCGTCTTCTATCTTTCCTGTCTCTGCAACTCACAGCACTGCTACTTTCCATGGGTTTTCTTCCCAAATCCTCACTTTGGCTTTTAGATTCTTTCATATTTTCAATTAAGACATCTCTTAAACAATGACAGTCTTCTTGTGAATTAGGCATTAAATGATTGCATTGCAATTTTCCTTCTGCAGCTCCTAAGAGGTCATCCTTTCTTTCACACTTTATGTTTAGATCTGGTGAAATTTTAAAGATTTGACAAAGGTTTTCTGCATTTTGACCAGCAGTAGAAAATTCTTGACCCTGCTGCAGGATAAGAGCAGGTTTGGGACTATCTGATGCCACACGTTCTTCAGTTACAGAAGCACAAGAAACAGGACTGTCAGTTCCAGGTTTTGGTTCATTTTCACTTTCTGACTTATTTTTTGCTTTTGGAATATTTTTATTTTCATTAATGTTCATTATATTTGTATTTGGATCTTCATCAGAAGTAGCATTGCCAAGCGATGAGGAACTTTTTATATAAGAGCAGAATTCAGACACATCATATTTATCAAAGTCTTGACGCATATGCAAATCTGGGTCATGAGGCAAAAGATCCTTTCTTCTCACTGGATGTTTAGGAGCCTTCACTTCTTCCAGTTTGCCATTTGAGTTGAAATAACCTATGGGCATGTAAATAAGTTTAAATCTAATTAAAAAGTAACAATGGGAATGAACTTTACATTTATTAAATTATCAGGTGACCTGTTTTGTTTTCGTGTTTTAAGCGTTCACAAGACCCACAAATGTTACACTGTACTTGCCCATCTGTCATCATCCTCCTCCTCTTTTAGTTCTCCCACGATCCACAGGTTAAGAAAATAGGTATTCAATGCATGAATTAATAAAGCATATAACCTCAAACCATGAAAATGAGAATGACATCTGAAACTGCTTCCTCCATTCTAACACCCTTCCCATGCTACAAGGTCCATGAGCATGAGGCAGCGACATTTCCCATTTCCCTGAAAATGAATGACTGCAAATGGGCAACATTATGCTTCTGAAACTTTCTACCAATGTATCCTCCAAAACAGGGGAGGGAAAATTTGGAATTCTGGGGTATTTGAGGACTTATGAGCTAAAACAGCATGCCTAAAGACACTCAGGTCTCATGCCCTTTGTTAAAAATTACTATAAAGTGCACTGTACTCTCAAACAGAACCAGGTTTGTTTCAGTATTATAAAAATCGATCCTTAATTCCTCAGCCTTTGACTAAATATCCTCCAGGAAGATACGCATGGGTAGCCTTTCATGTGTTTCTGGCACATCAGAGGTGGAGAAACCATCATCAGATTGGTAAGTAACACAGCCCACATGACTTCAGGCTTTAAGAGTTCTAAATCTTAGAACTAACTATTAGATGCAATCTTTTTTGATACCTCAGATGATGTTTTTAAGTGGCCAGTCAAATGAATAAAGTGTTTCAAACAAAATAAAAACTAAAAGATGTATAAAACATAAGGTGAGCCCAAAGTCTAAAAAAACAATGTTTCCATTTAAAAATATATCCATGATTAAGGTACTTAAAATCATGTCACTTTAAGCTAGAGATTAAACAGGTCAGTGTCCACTCAGTGCCAACCAATGTCAGTTGGGCTCTTTAGATAGCTTTAAAAATTGATATTTATGGCTGGGCACAGTGGCTCATGCCTGTAATCCCAGCACTTTGGGAGGCCGAGGCAGGTGGATTACCTGAGGTCAGGAGCTTGAGACCAGCATGGCCAACATGCTGAAACCCCATCTCTACTAAAAATACAAAATTAGCCAGGCATGGTGGTGCGTGCTTGTAGTCCCAGCTACCTGGGAGGCTGAGGCAGGAGAATTGCTGGAACCCAGGAGGTGGAGGTTGCAGTGAGCCAAGATTGAGCCACTGCACTCCAGCCTAGGGGACAGAGTGAGACTCCATCTCAAAAAACAAACTAACAAACAAACAAACAGATACGTATTTCGCATAAAATCCAACATACTAGAGAAGGAAGGTAAAGGAGATACAGGGAGAGAGGAAAGGAAAAAGAGAAAGAGAAGATAAAGGAAGGAAGGAGCTGAATTGCTTTAAACCCATGTAGCAGGTGATACCACTGGTTACAGAAAAAAATGCTTTAGGTACTTTAAAAAACAAATTCTCTAATAGGATGCAACATGGAAAATTTTACTACAGTCACTGTTTAAACATCTTTTGAAAAACTCCTGTTAAGAACTAGAGATGTAATGAAAATAAGACTTAGTTTCCACTCTCAAGGAGACTGAAGTTTTAGGGAGCAGGGGAACATACAAAATAGTTCATCATAAAACCAGGTGATGGAAGTATGTCGCAGAGTATTCCTGGAAAAACAGACAGTACAGCAAAATCTTGGAAGATAAGCAACATTAGGTCAGATTAAAAAGAGGTAGAGTGGTGGATGCCCTGTCACAACACAGCCTGTGAGAAAGCATGGCAGGAGAAGAGTGTGAGCCAGGGCGTGTGTGACAGAGGGGTGGCTGTTTATTTAAACACCTGTGCTATCGTAATGTTAAGCAGGACGCAGAAGCCAAGAGTCTATGGTGGCATATACCTCATTCATCCTCAAGTCTATTATCAATCTTGTATGGTTTACCGCAAATAGGAGGCAGGCTATAAATATCTGATGATTGACAAAGGTAGCCATTTAAAAAATGATTCTATACAAATCAACACCAAATGGACACACATTATCATTTTCAGGCAAGACAGCGTGGCTCATGCCTGTAATCTCAGTACTTTAGGAGGCTGAGGCTGGAAGACTGCTTGAGCCCAAGAGTTCGAGACCAGCCTGGGCAACACAGGGACACCCCATCTCTACTAAAAAATTAAAAAAAAAAAGGCTTATTATTTTCAGCAAGATTCAGTCCATTTAAAATTTGGGCATTAGAAACCAGAAACAATTCCAATCTATTTTTTATCTATCCCATATATCGACTGACTTGATAATAAAATAACTTTCAAGGTAATCAAGCTCAATTTATATGTATTATTTTTAGAAAACACTCAGTAGTGCCAACTCTAACAAAACATCATTGTCCTTAACTCATATAAGGTATACATATTACTGAATCATCACCTCGTTGACTTTTTTTGTTTCTTTTTTTTTTAAGAGATGGGGTCTTTCTATGTTGCCCAGGCTGGCCCCAAACTCCTGAACTCAAGCAATCCTTCTGCCTTAGGCTCCTAAATGGTTGGGATCACAGGCGGGTTCCCCAGCTCTCGATCACTTTCAACGATGGACTACACCACCAAATAGAATTTATTTTCACAAAATGCTTTAAAAAGCAAAAGGAAACAGGATGCACAGAAATAATTACTGATATTATATGCAAAATCTTGTGTCTCGGTTTTCCTGGGGAAAGGATCCAGAATTTCCATCAGATTCTGAAAAGGGTCTAAGCCACCTACAAGTTACAAGTGACTGTTTTCTCCACTTGAAATCCTCATGGTAATGTGAGGAAACATTGCTTTTAAATTTACATACTCTTTACATAGTGAATGGGAAAAAAGTGAAAAAAGTAAAATAGCAACGAAGAGGGTGAAGAGAAAAGATAAAATATAACTACCAGGAAAAGGTCAGGATACCTGAAACCAGTCTTCGGATGCTCGGAACTGAAGGTGTCACCTCAGAGACTTCAGGCAGCTCGGGAATAGGACTGAGGAGGGGCTTCTTAGAAGCAATGTCTCTTTCCCCATATAAAGATTTCTGAACACTTTTCTTTCCCTTTCCTTTCTTCTTTCTGCAACTTTTTAAAACCTGAGAAAATGCATTAAAACATTGCAATTGAGAAAGATGTAGCACCATGTAAAATTTTGACCCTTTAACTAGTTATTTTTATTTTATTCTTTTTGAGACAAGGTCTCACTCTGTCATCCAGGCTATAGTGCAGTGGCACGATCTCGGCTCACTGCAACTTCTGCCCTGGGCTCAAGCAAGCCTCCCATCTCAGCCTCCCAAGTAGCTGGGACCACAGGTGCACACCACCACGACCAGCTTTTTATTTTGTATTTTTGGTAGAGATGAGGTCTCACCACGTTGCCCAGGCTTGTCTCAAATTCCTGAGCTCAAGCGATCCTCCTGCCTTGGCCTCCTAAAGTGCTGGGATTACAAGTGTGAGCCACGACGCCCAGTCTGACCCTTTCAACTTCTATAATATCTTTAATTATTGTTTATACAGTGCTTTTATATTTCATTTAAAATTGTAACCATCTAAATCGAGGGTAGGAAGTCAGGTAACTTCCACAAAGTCAAATAAACTACAAAGCAGGATTCAGTTTATAAATTGTATGGTAGCTTTCTACATTTCCACAAGGCACTTGCCAAAACAAGGGCTGGATAAATGAAAAAATACATGAGATGCTTTAGAACTGCATGGATATAATGTCATGAGATATTTGTAAGAAGCACAGAGTTATGATGACTCAGGATTAACCTAGTGTGAGTTATATACTGCAAGCTGTGGGAGACTGCTTTATGCTCCCAGGTTTGGATGAGGAAACAGTAGGTGTGTATGAAAAATATGAAGAAAACACAAAGCTAGCTGAATCTGCAGATTCAAACAACAGATGACTTAATCAAGATTCGGTCAAACAAAATGGATTTTAACAAGCACAAGCAGAAGATTGAAGACAAAGGTCTGACATTAATTGATGGAAAATGTAGGTTTCCATAAAAATTAAAAGTCGCTTAATAATGTCCAGAATGGAGTATTACATTCAATTCTGAGTACCATATGAGCAACTAAGAAATAATGTTTTATGTTTTTAAAAAAGTTTCATATGGAAAAGACTTCGGGGAAATGCTGTACTGAAATACTAGAAAGACAGACTGTTATGGGCGAAAGGAATGAAATATATTCAATGTGACAATGTGGAAGAGAACCAGAACTTAGGGCCAACATAAAACATATTAACAACACAGGCCAGGTGCGGTGGCTCATGCCTGTAATCCCAGCACTTTGGGAGGCCGAGGTGGGCAGATCACGAGGTCAGGAGATCGAGACCATCCTGGCCAACATGGTGAAACCCATCTCTACTAAAAATACAAAAATTAACTGGGCATGGTGGCGTGCACCTGTAGTCCCAGTTACTCAAGAGGCTGAGGCAGGAGAACTGCATGAACCGGGTAGGCAGAGGTTGCAGTGAGCTGAAATCGCCGCCACTGCACTCCAGCCTGGCGACAGCGAGACTCAAAAAAAAAAAAAAAAAAACAACAACAAAAAAAAACACAAACATCCAGAAAGTGGAATTCATTCGCACATTTATTGAGACTGCTGTGTGCCAGGTAATAACTTGCCAGGTGTGGGATCTGGAAGAAAGGGGATGTGTTCTTCAAGGAGCTGCTGGTGTAAAGTAAACGAGTTACCATACACACGCACCATGGCAGGCTGTGTGAACTGTGAAGATGGGTACCCGGCCTGCAGGAGGTGTTCAAGATCGGCTCCACGGAAAATGTCATGTCTAAGTCAAATCTCAAACAATCAAGGGCTGTTTTGGCCTATTATAGGGGCGATGCAGAAAGGCTTTTCAAAGAGAAGGGAATGCCATGTGCATGAATTCAAAGTGAGACAGCACAGCACAGGTGCAGGGCTGCATGCAGCAAGACACGGCCCATGGATCCATGCAGGAGTGGCAGGAGCAGAGCCCTTGTCACAGTGACTTGAATGAAAGCAATGAAGGCTCACTGCATGGTGACTTTGAGAGTGTCAATGTTTGATCTTTAATTTAAGAAAGGTCATTTGGGTGACAGCACAGAATATATAGGTGAAACTAATGGTGAGATTCAAGAGTACAGAAATGGCATAAAACTATGCGCTCCTTGAGAAATCTATAGATATCCTGTGAAAACAAAACATTCCACAGAAAAATAATTTTAGAACTGTACAAGATGAATGTTCCTCCTGGTGATTTACAGTGTACATTTAACATGAAATTCTATGAGAAGTCCACAGTATAAATAATCTCTATACACATTAGGAAAATGCTGGGTTAAGTATTTTTCCAGTAAATATTTTCTCGTGGAACATCTGTTGACATTCCGTGGAACAGTTGGGGAAATGCTGGCTTGGTCAATGAACCCGAAAGCCAAAAGAAAAGAAAAATCTTAACTTGAGGCTCACAGATAAGTTGCAAAAAATAAATAAATAAAAAAAATTGGCCTCTGGTGGCAGATACTTTGCGTTAAAGTCTTGACTCTGTTACTTAACTGTTTTACAACCCTGGGCAAGTCAACTTTCTGTACCTCATTCTCCTCTGCAAAATAGAAATCACAACAGCACACTCCACATAAAGCTGTGGGGAGTATTAAATGAGTTGACATGTGATACAGCTGGTTAATGTAGGGCCTGACCCATGGTAAAAGATATCTTGTTCTTTCAAATTCTTTTCCATTACTTGAGAGTTAATATGAGGAAAAATATTAAAACTTTATTTTCTTTTAGCCAGGCATGGTGGCACACACATGTAGTCCTAGCTCCTCAGGAGGCTGAGGCGGGAGGACTGCTTGAACACAGGAGGTTGAGGCTGCAGTGAGTTATGATCGCACCATTGCACTCCAGCCTGGGCAACAGAGTGACCCTTTTTAAAAAAATAGAAAAAAAAATTTTAATTGACAAAAATTTAATATATGTATGGCATACAACACCATGTTTTGATATATGTATGCACTGTGGAATGATTAAATCAAGCTAATGAGCATATCCATTACCTCATATACTTTTAATTTTTAATATTAAATTATGTTATTAGTATTATTGTAGGGCACAGACCCAGTGTGGTCAGTTAATACACTATGGGCAATGCCACCAGATTATAATCGCCAGAATAGCTTCTGATATATGGGTTAAAAAAAAAAAAAAAGATACCCTCTTTACATGATTTTGGAAATCATGTCCCTGGATCTACAACAGTGCCAAGCACACAGTGGCTACTCCACAAATAATGAATGAATGAATGAATGAATGGTCAAAGAAGTACACTTAAGCTTACATAAAATTTGCTCAACATGATTGAAAGACTAAATTTCTGTTTTTTCATGGTCATGGGCCAAGAGAAGTATATTACCACCGCCCCCCCCCAAAAAAGACAACAATTAAAGCACCTCAGGTCTGTCTG
Organism: Symphalangus syndactylus; assembly: GCF_028878055.3. Lineage (NCBI taxonomy): Eukaryota > Metazoa > Chordata > Mammalia > Primates > Hylobatidae > Symphalangus > Symphalangus syndactylus. The sequence continues at coordinate 118,536,947 of NC_072432.2, read as the reverse complement.
TCCTGAAAATGTATCTGGCAGAGCTGATCTTAGTCATGAGAAGATTTCACCAGCAAAGGCCACAAACTTATCAAAATCTGAATTCACCACAGTACAAAAGCCTTGCTGATAGTATAATAACAGAAGAAGTGGTATATGCTTGGAACCCCTGGGGGAAACCATTTGATCAAGAAATGGTTAGGGTGGATTATGGCTTAGAATAGCCCAAGAACAACTGAAGGGACTGTCCGTAAAGCAATTCTGTTTACTCCAAAATCACTGATTCCTCTTCTCACACAGTGAAAGAGGTCAGGAAGCAGAAGTAAATGTTTATCTTTTGTCTTATTTGCATAATTAAGACTTCTTTAAATTATTTTCAGAGAATAGCTTTAAAATTTTTTAAAAATAATTCAGGCCAGCACAGTGGCTCATGCCCTTAATCCCAACACTTTGGGATGCCGAGGTGGGTGGGTTGCTTGAGCTCAGGAATTCCAGACAAGCCTGGGCAACATGACAAAACCCTGTCTCTACCAAAAACACAAAAATTAGCTGGGTGTGGTGGTGGGCCCTGTACTCCTAGCTACTAGGGAAGCTTGAGGCAGGAGAATCACTTGAGCCTGGGAGGCGGAGGCTGCAGTGAGCTGAGATCGAGCCACTGCACTCCACCTGGGTGACAGAGAGACTCTGTCTCAAAAAAAAAAACAAAAACAAAACAAACAAAAAAAATTCACGGACATGGCAACAAATCACACCACACAAGAAAGGTTACAGTGATCAAGCACACACTTGCCTGCCCCTGGTGCTTACTTATCTGCTGGCTCCACTTTTAGCTCTTGCAGTTAGCTCCCTCTCTCTGATAAAGGGCTCATACTGCTATATTTTTAACTTTTCATAATGGAAAATTTTAAACACCCAAAAAGTACAGAACCCCATGTATCCATCAGCTAACTTCAACAATTACTAGCCTATAGAAATCATGATTCATTTATACTCCCCTAACCCCAGATTATTTTAAAGCAAATCCCAGACGTTACATCATTTCATCTGAAAATCCTGCAGTGTCTTGAAGAGTTAAAGGTTCTTTTTCTATTAGAGACAATTACAAATATGGTTCAACAATAAAAAGAACTACTGATACACGTAACAACCTGGACAAATCTCCAGAGAATTATGCTGAGCGAAAAACCCAGTCCCCGAGTTACACAGTACATGACTCCATTTGGGTAACCTTTTTGAAATGACAAAACTGTAGGAATGGAGAAAGATTAGTAGTTGCCAGGGGACGAGGCGGGGTTATGGGTAGGAAATGGATGTAGCTACAAAGGGCCATGGGAGAGCTGTCTATCTCGGCTGTATCAATATCTTGGCTGCAACACTGAACTATGGTTTTGCAAGATGTCACAATTGGGGGAAACTAGGTAAAGGGTACTTGGGATCTCTCTGCATTACTTCTTAGAAGAGTGTGTGTATCCAAAATGATCGCAAAACTTGAAATGTACACCAGGGATAGAGGCTCATGCCTGTAATCCCAGCACTTTGGGAGGCCTGGGGGGGCAGATTACCTGAAGACAAGGGTTTGAGACCAGCCAGGCCAACATAGCGAAACCCCATCTCTACTAAAAATACAAAAATTAGCTGAGCATGGTGGTGCACACCTGTAGTCCCAGCTACTTGGGAGGCCCAGGCAGAAGAATCACTTGAACCCGGGAGGAGGAGGTTGCAGTGAGCCAAGATCGTGCCACTGCACTCCAGCCTGGGCGACAGAGAGAGACTCCATTCCAACAAAACAAAAAACAAAACAAAACAAAACAAAACATAATTCAACAAAACACAAAAACCATGATGGCAATTTTCCCTAGCATCTCCTCAAAGTTCAAATTTCTCCCTTGGCCCATAATTTTTTTTCCTAAAACAATTGTTCTAATCAGGACCCCAATAAGATCTCCACACATACCATTTGATTCATGTCTTTTAGTCTCTTTTATTCTATGGCTCCTTCTTTCACTCCCCTTGACATTTATTTGGTGAGTACATTGAGGCATCTTTCCTATAGAATTAGCCAAGTCCTAGATTTGGCTCACTATAGTAGGTGAATCTATGTTCCTGCATGTCCTATAAATTGCTAATTAGATCTAGAAGCTTGATTAGATTCAGTTTTGATGGACAAATTTGAATACAATTGTATAACCAACAAATTGAAAATTGCATATAGTATGGTGGATGAGAGGTTTTGACAGATGAATACATTGGGACATGATTAAACTAACATATCCACCACTTCACATAATTATTTTATGGTAAGAACACTCACAATGTCATCTCTTAGCAATTTTCACATATACATTATTATTTCCTAGTCACCATGCTGTACAACAGATATCCAGAACTTACTCATCCTAACTGAAACTTTGTACCCTTGAACCAACATCTCATCCCCCACCACTCAAGCCACTAGCCCCCTGACAACCACCATTCTATTCTTAGCTTCTATGAGTTTTCTTCTCTTTTTTTTTAAAAAAAGATTCCACATGTTAAGAAAGATCTTGTCTCTCTGTGCCTGGGCTCTTTTACTTAACATAATGCCCTTAAGGTCCTTCTATGCTGTCAAAACGACAGGATTTCTTTAAGGCTGAATAGCATTTTTTTGTGTGTGTACACACATATTTTTTCTTTATCCATTCATCTGCTGATGGATACTTAGCTTGAGTCCATAATTTGGTTATCGCTCTTTGATATACTGATTTCATTTCTTTTGGATACATACCCAGAAGTGGGATTTGCTGGATCATATGTTAGTTCTATTTTAAATTTTTTGAGGAACCCCCGTACTGTTTCCCATAATGGCTTGTGAAGATGGATTATTTGGAGTTACCATGTCATAAACAACTAGAGTCTAGAGACCAGGGGAAAAAAAGCACTTGGGACTCTAAGACTAAACTTAACTACCACCATCATTCACCAGAGTTTACCAGCTCCCCAAAATTTTGCTTAGGGCCAGTGAGTTTTCTTTCTAAATAATATGTAATATTTCTCTTTCTACTAAAAACCCCAACTTTCTTTGTTCTTAGGACATATCAAAGACCACCTCGGTCTGTGTGTATGCCCCAAACTGCAATTACGTTTTCCCAAATACAACATTTTGTTTAGAGATTCAGTTCTATATTTTTAGTTGACTTTGCCAATCAAAACAGGCTGTAGCAATTAACATTCCTATCAACAGTGTACAAAGGGTTCCCTTTTCTCCATATCCTCTCCAACACTTGTAATCTTTCATCTGTTTGATAATAGCCAGTGATATCTCATTGTGGTTTTAATTTGCATTTCCCTGATGATTAGTGATGTTAGCCATTTGCATGTCTTTTGAGAAATGTCTATTCTGGACCTTTGCCCATTTTTAAATTGGTGTGTTCTTGCTATTGAGCTGTTTTGAGTTTCTTATATATTTTGGCTATTAACCCCTTATCAGATGTATGGTTTGTAGTTGTAATATCTTCTCCCATTCTATACGGTGTTTCTTTCCTCTGTTGATTGTTCCTATGTCACATCAGCCTATTATCAAACGTTTTAGCAGCTTTGTTGAGCATTTCTTTTATTAGCTGAAATTCTTCTATAAACAACTTTTCCCTTATCAACTATTTGTTTACCTGAAATAGAGCTCAAATTTTATTTTCCTGTTATCAGAAAAATGAATGGGTATCCTAGCAAGCTTCTAAAGTGTCCATCACTTAAAAAAAAGTAATAAACTTATGTGTTATTTCATGATTGTACTTCCACGCTTTGCAATGCTGATGGGCACATTTGGTCAGTGGAATTCCCTTGAAGATGGTTTTGTGTCTTTTAACATGACACCAGTAGTTTTTTTTAGCATCCTTCCTTGTACTCTGGTACAGACCCAACCAGGTTCACTTTTTAAATTTGTTGTTGTAAATCCGAAAGCAGCCATTTTACCAAGGGACCCTAACCCCTTTTAACTGGTATGTCTAATGACAATCTATGCACCAGGGATGCTCATGAATTTTAAGCTGGATAGAGATGGACAATTCTTTTAAACGGAAAATGAGTTTCTACTCTTATTTCCAATTCAAATTTAGTCTTACAAAGTTTTAAATTTGTTGAATTTAAAAATTTATCTTTTGTCTCTTAGTGAACATCTTAGGAAAAAATTGCTTATTTGCTTTATTCTAAATTCGGTGCTTCTATTGAGTATTTCATACTGTTTATAATTTCTTTGCAGTTATTTTTGTCCTTAAGATTTATCCCCCTTATAGGGCCAGGCGCAGTGGCTCTCGCCTGTAATCCCAGCACTTTGGGAGGCCGAGGTGGGCAGATCACGAGGTCAGCAGATCGAGACCATCCTGGCTAACATGGTGAAACCCAGTCTCTACTAAAAAATAAAAATTTAGCCAGGCATGGTGGCGGGTGCCTGTAGTCCTAGCTACTCGGGAGGCTGAGGCAGGAGAATGGCATGAACCCGGGAGGCAGGGTTTGCAGTGAGCCGAGATCACGCCATTGTACTCTAGCCTGGGTGACAGAGTGAGACTCCATCTCAAAAAAAAAAAAACGAGATTTATCCCCCTTATATTCAAATTTCTAGGTTTGAAAAAATTCTTAATGAGGTTAAGCCACCAACTTGACGTAGTAAGATTAATTTGTCAAATTTTGCTTTCACTTTTTAGAGACTGTTCTCTTTCTACTAGTTTTAATTTTGTTTCATAGTCAGGTAAAACATTTAAATGGTCTCACAATCAAAACTGAAAAATAGTACACACTTAACAAAGTCTAGCTTGCATTCACATTCTCTCCTGTCTCCTCCCTTCTCCCTATAGCCAGTTTTTTATTTCTCTTTGGTTTATTCTTCAATTTAAAAATCAAAACTATATGTGTGTGTACTCTACTTTCTTAGACAAAGGGTAATGTATTAGTTTGTAAGCCTACTGTAATAAAATGTCACAAACTAGGTAGTTCAAACAACAGAAACTAATTTTCTCCCAGTTCTGGAGGCTGGCAGTGTAAGACCAGGGTGTTGGCAGGGCTGGTGTCTCTTGGGGCCTCTCTCCTTGGCCTTCAGATGGCCACCTTCTTGCTGTGTCCTCACATGGTCATTTCTCAATGCACACGCGTCCCTGGTGTCCCTATGTAGGTCCGAATTTCCTCCTCTTATAAGAACACCAGTCAGAGTGGTTTAAGACCCACCCTATGGATCTCATTTTAACTTAATAACTATTTTGAAGACCAAATCTCCAAATACAGTCACATTCTGAGATCCTGGGAGTTAGGACTTCAATATATAAATTTGGGAGGGGACACAATTCAGTCCATAACCAGTAGTTGACCACATATATTGTTTTATAACATGCTTTTTTCATTTTAACAATAAACACAGTCATCCCTTAGTATCTGTAGGGGAATTGGTTCCAGGACCTCCTGTGGATATCAAAAATCTGCAGATACTCAAGTCCCCGACATAAAATGGCACAGTATTTGCATACAGCCTATGCAAACTTCCTTTTACAGCATTATACTGTAAAAATACAGCATAATAACTATGCTTTAAAGCATCTCTAGATGACTTAACACTGAATACAATATAAATGCTACATAGTTAATATGCTGTATTTTAAAATTTGTATTTTTTAAATTATTGTATTATTGGGTTTTTCTGAATTTTTTTTTTTTAATAATATATTAAGAAAATACAGATGGGGTTGTGCTATGTTGACCAGGCTGGTCTCACACTCCTGGCCTCAAGCAATCCTCCAATATCAGCCTCCCAAAGTGCTGAGATTACAGATGTGAGCCACCTCGCCCAGCCCTGAGTGTTTTTGATTCAACCAACCACAGATGCTGGACCAGAGTATATAGAGGGCCATCTGTGTCCCCTTGGCATCACTGCATAGAAGTGTATGGAAGTTCTCTTCACAACTTTTTACAGCTGCCTAATATTCGCTTTATGGAAACACCACAGTTTTTTCAACAAGTCTCATATCGATAAGCATATGGTTTGCTTTTAGTCTTTTGCTTTACAAAGAATGCTGCAATAAATAAACATATATTTTTGTATTTTGATCAGTGGATCTTTCAGATGGATTCCTAGAAATAGGCCTGTTGGGTCAAAGGACAAATGAGTATTTAATTTGGCCAGATACTGCGAAATACTCCTCCACAGAGGTCTGCTTTAGCAGAAAATGTGAGTGTGCCTGTTTGCCCCATAGCCTTACCACGTTGAGTATGCTGTCAACTTTCAGATTTTTGGTTATCTAAAAGGTAAGAAATGGCATCTCAATGCACGTTACAGCTGCAATTCTCTTATGATGAGGAAGTCTGAACATTTCCTTCCTGTGCTGAAGGTCATTTTCATTTCAGTTTTGTAAATGTTTTATTATCTTTTGAAGACTGTTCCTTTCTAAGTAACTTAGAAGCTCTTCAAATATTAGTGACATTAATCCTTGGTGTCTGATATGAGTTGCAAATACTTTTCCCAAGCTTGTCCTTTGTCTTTTAAATTTTCTTATGGGAATTTTTTTCCTTACGCATGCTCCATGATGTATGGTTCAAAAGATATCAAATTCACCAATCCTTTGCCCTGTTTCTGGTTTTTGAGTCACACTTTGGGAACTTTCTCCATTTCTGGTTTATAAAGGAATTTACTCTTGAGGATTCTAATGCTACTTCTGATTGAGAACTGGCATTTAATCTAATTTTAGTTATCTGTCAATGTCTTGCTATGAAAGATGAAAAAACTGCTCATTTAAAACAAAACCTGCCTCTTTTCTATGTTAATTTTGGTTCTTCACTTGGTAAACATTGAACTTTTATATTTCTATTTCTTTTCCTTAAATTTTAAAATATATATCTTGAATCTCTCATGATAATGATAATGACCACAAAGCTTACTATGGCCAGACACTGTTCTAAGAGTTGAGCATGCATGAATTCATTAAGATTCACGAGCTTCTAACATCCGTTTCCACCAGTTTTACAAACAAACAAACAAACACACAAACAAAACAGGAGTCCAGAATTTTACCCAGCATTGCACTGGAGGGAGGAATGAACCCAGGATTTAAACCTAGGGGTCTGGTCCAGAGTCTGCACTTTTGCCAGCAACACCATTAGCCCCCTTGTTTCTACCTTTTTAACTCTCTTTTCACCTTCTGCTATTAACTACATTTTCCTATCATTAGATTGTTAATACTTACATTGTCCTGCACAACAACCAAGTTGTTAAAAGATTTGTCCTCAGTTGAAAACAAATAGCATCTATATTATTATGACTGCAAACAATTTTTACGGCTCTGCCAAGTACAGCTTTCATACTCTTTTCTTCTCCTCTGGGCCCCTTGAGGGAGATGATTCCTAGCACTATAAAATCTACTTTTCCTTATACTGCATTATTGCTTGAAATCACGGTAATGTTTGCTTCGTATTTATAACTTTTATATAGACTTTTATTTGAAATGGTATATAATTACCAGTTTTTTCGTATGTGACATACCTTTCATTCTTTCAATCACAGGTCTTTTCTGTTTTTTATCTCCGGCTCCTTCTCTCTGCTCAAATTTGGACTGGTTGCTCTTCTGGGCTGGCTGAACAGCTATAACCAGCAATTTCCCTTTGATTGTGCTCTTGTATTGTTAGATCCATTGTGTCCTGAATTCTTAAGCTTAGTTCCTCATTTTGCTAGAGTTTCTCCTCCGGTAGCATCCAGAGAAAAATAACTTTCTGGCTGGGCATGTTGGCTCAAGCCTGTAATCCCAGCACTTTGGGAGGCTGGGGTGAGAGAAGTGATTGAGCCCAAGAAGAGTCTGAGACCAGCCTGGGTAACAAGGTGAGACCCCCCACCCCCTGCTGCTTCAAGAAAGTAAAAAAAATTAGCCAGCCGGGCGTGGTGGCTCACGCCTGTAATCCCAGCACTTTGGGGGGCCGAGGAAGGCAGATCATGAGGTCAGGAGTTTGAGACCAGCCTGGCCAACATAGTGAAACCCCATCTTTACTAAAAATACAAAAATTAGCCGGGCATGGTGGTGCGAGCCTGTAGTCCCAGCTAACTGGGAGGCTGAGGCAGAAGAATTGCTTGAACCCAGGAGGTGGAGGTTGTGGTGAACCAAGATCATGCCACTGCACTACAGCCTGGGCAAGACAGCAAGACTTCATCTCAAAAGAAAACAACAACAACAACAAAAAAAACTAGCCAAGCATGGTGGCGTGCACCTGTAGTCCCAGCTACTCAGGAGGCTGAGGTGGGAGGATCACTTGAGCCTGGGAGGTCAAGCATGCAGTGAGCAGTGACCACAGCACTGCACTAAAGCCTGGGTGAGAGTGAGACCTTCTCTCAAAATAAAAGAAAAAAAGAAACATTCAAATGTCTTTTATTTTTTCCTTCACACTTAATTGAGACTTTGGCTGGGTGTAGAATACTCGCTTGAAATTTTCTTCTAAGCTTTAAATGAACTCTTGTATCATTTTGTAGCTTTCAGGCTATTGTTAGACCTGATGCCACTCTGGTTCTTATTTCTCTGTAGGAAAAGCCCTCTTTCCTCATTATCCTTATTGTTCAGTTTCACAGTTACAGGCCTACCCCCTGGCCCTTCTTCATTGTACCAGGCATTCAGTGGGCGCTTTTAACTTGAAGACTCCTTTCTTCAGTTCTAGGAAATCCTCTTCTTTTATTTGAATAATTTCTTCCATTCTATTTTTGGGAAATCCTCTTCTTTTATTTGGATGACTTCTCCCATTCTATTTTCTCCTTCTTTTTCCTAAGAGTCCTATGATGTCTCCTAGATTCTCTTGTTTCCAGTCTTTCTTTTGCTCTATCTTCTGGGAGACTTTCCTTAACTTTAATTCTTTTGTCCAACTACTAAATTTTATGTTTTGCAATTCCTTTTTCATAGTATCTCCTTACTTTTATGCAGATGATATTTTCTTAAATTGGAGTACAGTATTTATGTATGTAAAATTTCCTTCTATTCCTTGAATAACCTATTTCTCTGAGGTCAGTTTTTAACCTTATTAACATTGGTCTTTTCTCTTTCATGCTATTTGTTCTATTCAATTGTCTTGTTTCTTATTTAAGATTGGGTAAGTTGGTATATAGGTTTCCTCTGCTTTCCAGCTCAGTCTCTTTCCTGCATGGAAATCCTACCTAGGAACTCTGCATGGGGCAGGGTGGGGCAGAATGCTGGAGTGTCAACTGTCAGGATTTGCATTAGGGCAGGAGCTGGCTGTCAAGACTATGGGACTTTCCAAATGCCAGAATGAGGGCTTTAATCTAGATGACAACATCTGTTCTGAGCATCAGGGTGGGAGGGGGCTGGCGTGCCAACTGGTGCAAACTGTCCCACATATAGGACTTCAATTCATCTCTCTGTTTTTCAGTACCACCTCTCACTCTCACTATCCATCGTACCTGCCAATTCTGGGCCAGGGTCTCTTGGGATTCCCATAAACAGGCTGGCTCCCAGCTCCTCTCTAGCTCCCTCCTCGCACATTCTGAGCTGTAAATCTTTCCACCTTTTTTTATCTGTCAGCATGTTCCCATCTGCTTGGTCTTCCAGAAATTCATTGAAGGCTGTCGTCGGTTTCTCAATACCCCTCCTCATCCCTTTCCTCCTCTCATTGCTATTCGAAGTGTATTCCTTTTATTACCTAAATGGTATCAATTCAGCAAGGTCCTGGGAGGGATTGCAGTGAGTTAATGCTCAATCCTTTTTGTACCTTCTGGCCGTAATTTTATATGAATAGGTGTATATTCTTTGTAAGAGTGCTTTAAAATATATATACACACATATGCGAAGGAAATCAATTTCTAATGTAATAAGTTGTATGTATATTTTTGAATTAATGGTTTTTTTTCAGCAAGATAATCTTTCATCATTTTATCAAGAGTGTGTGACCTTAAAAAAGGGAACTAAAGCAAGAAAACACCCAGTTCCTTCTGGATTTAATGACTTAAGTATATCTGTGCTATTCAACCAAGAAAAGCAGTCCTTTTTATTTCATGGAGGGGGAAGGAAGTCTATGGAATGTTTTGGGTGGGTGTATAGATTGATAAGTTTAGTTTTAGAAATGCTGATTTTGACATAGCATGGTTAAAGACAGATGTCTAGTACGTAGTTGAACACAGATTTATAGATCAGGAAGTTTTGGTCTTCATATATGGTCATTGACCATGCTGTGTATGAAATTACCCAGAAAATAAACAATTTACAAGGGCAAAGAAGAGAATTCTGGAAAATACAAACACTTAACAATGGGGGACAGAAAACAAACCTTAGGCAGAGACTGTACAGGAGTGTTCCATCATGTCAAATGCTAAGATGTCCATTAAGAACAGGACTGAAAAGTATGCAGTGGCTTTAGTATTAAAAATGAAGTGAAGCGGCAAAGTGGTGAAGAAGAAGGCCAGATGTCAGTGAATGTGTGGTAGTACTACCCCCAACTCCCGTGTGAGTGTCTCTAGGGGCTATGTCAGATGAAAGAGAGGATAACTCAGTCAGACTGAAAATTTTGCTGGATGGATGAGGTGGAAGGAAAAGGATCCAGAATTGAGATTCCTGACAAGAGTTGGAAATAGTTCACTCAGTTAAGGATGAAGAGGGAAACATGAACTTAAGGTATATCTGAAAGCTTAGCAGTAAAGAAGGAATTCCAGAGTAAGGGAGTGAGTAGACCGGATGGACAGGAAGTTGGGGGTCAGAGAATAAGCACTACTACACATGCGAAGGTGTTAGGCAGTAACAAGTTGTAAGAATGGCAGCAAGAGTGAGTAGGTGGATTCGGAGTGTGAAGTCCAGATCACTGAGCTGGAGAGGGAAAATGAACTGGGTTAAGGTGTTAAATTGGCTAGCCACATCGACTGTAAGGGCATCTGAGACAACCAGAAGTGTTAAGAAAGACTGAGAGCTAGTTTCTAAATTTTTCCTTAAATTTAAGGAAAAATTTGATTCAGCAACTGGAAGAAGAGAATCTACAAAGTAGCAAGCGGCACACTCATCCCTGCCTAAAAAAATCAGGATTCCCAATAGGGTAATATGTTGGGGTAGATTCAAAGATGAGAATTAATTTCAGGTTTGAGTGCCTACTAATTTACTGTGCAGGAAGTACGCAACACAAGAAGATGAAGAAGATGCAAAAGTGTCCCTTAGGTAATTCAGAGTTAAGTATATAACCTCCCCCACCCCATTCTACTCCACGATAAGATTACATTAATAATCTTGGTCCAAAGTCAACTGGAAAAAAATGTGTTTCTATATTTTCCTAATTATGCAATAAGGAAACATACCACTTCTACTTTTTATTATATCTTTAAACACATGCTTACCTGATTCTTCTTAGGAAGTGCTCTCTTTGTACACTTTGTTTCTTGAGACTTCCTCCTATTAATTTTCTTTTCTTTACAAGGCTGAACTTCTGTATTCAATAAGTTGCAAACACTCTCTTCTACAACACTGACTGATTGCTATAAAGAAAGTGTAAAGTGAGGATACCATAAAGCACAAGCAATTACATGTTAATGTGCAGCTCTCACTCTTGTGCTTCCCAGGACGCTTCTACCACTTTAGATCCCATTTATTCTGAATTCACAAACCTTATTAAAAGCACTTTGATGAAAATTGGTGGAAATGGTAATTACCAATATCTGAACTATCAAATGCAGACCCAGAAGTATACATACATTACCCAATTATATTAGGGAAGAAAGAAAAAACAGCTTAAGAATTTGTTCATTTATTCATTCATCAACTACTCATTAAGAACCTACAATTTAGCACCTAACTACTGGGTTATGGGGAAAAAATCATGAATTTTTAGATTACCTAGGTTTGAATCCTGGATTTAACATCCAACCCTGTAAGCCAAATACCCCATGAGAGCATATGTTTATACTTTATGATGTTATAAACAAAAATCCAAATTTTATCTAATTTAACAAACTAGCAAAAGACATGCATTCAATGGGAGTTATGCTTATATATAACTCCCAGTTGAAACCAAGTGTTAAAAAACAGACTGAAGCACAATTTAAAAAAGGTTATACCTATATCATTTTCTGGTTCTGTTAATTACATGCTGATCTTCTCCACTTTCACCTCAACGAAATTCATAAAATCATACAGATCCCAAACAAATTTCGTTAACTTCCATGTTAACACAGCTCTGAAAGTATCTTTTTAGATTTTTCTTCTAATAGAATTAAAATCAAATCAGAAACACACTATCACCTTATAGGTTACATGCTAGGTAGGATAAAGTATTAGTTTTTTTTTTTTTTTTTGAGACGGAGTCTCGCTCTGTCGCCCAGGCTGGAGTGCAGTGGCGCCATCATGGCTCCCTGCAAGCTCCGCCTCCCGAGTTCACGCCATTCTCCTGCCTCAGCCTCCCTAGTAGCTGAAACTACAGGAGCCCATCACCACGTCCAGCTAATATTTTTTGTATTTTTAGTAGAGATGGGGTTTTACCGTGTTAGCCAGAATGGTCTCAATCTCCTGACCTCATGATCCGCCTGCCTTGGCCTCCCAAAGCGTTGGGATTACAGGCGTGAACCACGGTGCCTGGCCAAAGTATTAATTCTTAATGACACTGATTAAACTAAGATTTCACCCATTATCATTTGGCCATGAAAACAGAAAAGTATATTGCACGATTTAAAAACAAATACATTGTACCAAACACAAACACTTACATTTCTTCTGCTAGAAGTCCTTGTTATTCTACCAACTTTATGAGAGGATATTTTCTCATGGTTATTTGAAGAACTAAAGGTATCAGTGCCTGATAAACAAGACAAAAGCTGAATCAGGGTACGAAACCAAAAACTGTAACATACATCTTCTTTTGAAAACACTGTGTTTAGGATATCCACCTTTAATACCATATCTAAACAAAAAAAAGAGGAGCCAAGCAGCAGAAATTTTGAAATCCAATTTTTTTTTTTCGTTTTAAAAAACTTTAAGTTTACTGGATACTCAGAAACTTTCACCACTTTCCCTGGTGATTGCTTAACATATTACCAAGCTAAGATAGCAGAATAAATCACATTACAATAAATGCATGTATTTTCATGAACGTCCATTTATTCCATAATACATTTTGTATAATGAAATCACAATAAAGGACATTAAGATAACCATGAAAATACTTTACTTGTTTTAAATTTTATTTAAAGTGTAGGATAGGAAAATTTTATCACTTTTTTTTTTTTTTGAGATGGAGTCTCACTCTGTCATCCAGGCTGGAGTGCAGTGGTGCAATCTTAGCTCACTGCAACCTCCGTCTCCCTGGTTCAAGTGATTCTCCTTGCCTCTTGAGTAGCTGAGATTATAGGCACCCGCTACCATGCCTGGCTAATTTTTTTTTTTTTTTGTATTTGCAGTAGAGACCAGGTTTCACCATGTTGGCCAGGCTGGTCTCGAACTCCCGACCTCAAGTGATCTGCCTGCCACAGCCTCCCAAAGTGCTGGGATTACAGGCATGAGACACTGTGCCCGGCAGATGACTTTTAATGATATAAATGGAAGGTGGTATAATGTGTTTAAGGGTATGGGCTTTGGAATGTGATAGACTGTGGTTCACATTTTAGCTCTAACTTAGTAACGCATGGCTTGGAGTCTACTAGGTTTGGTTTGTGTTAACAAGAAGCCATTAAAGGGTTTCTGCCAGGGAAGACACCTGAAAAAAGGTGCCCGTCCCATGACATCTGCCAGCTAAGTCCTGGTTTGTCAGAAAAGCTGGGAGTAATCTGTTGCTTTGTCATAATCATAAAAAATCCAGAGACCTTGGAAAGCACATGTTCTAAAAATGCCACATTAATGTTGAGGAAAAAGTCTGGATATTTAAGAATGATCCTTACATCCGGATGTCAGTTCTGTAAACTGTGAACAGCAGTTTGTCATTGATACTTAAGAGTTGAGAGGCTAACTCCACTGCTTCTAGCAACTAGCAAAATGGGGATTCCATCTGAGGAAGTGAATTCTGGGTGATTATGAAGTATGAGGCTTGGAATGGAAGAGGCATAGATGAATAGCTTCATGTCAGCTTTCCAATACTGTTAGGTTTTTTTAAACCAAGTATATATTGTGGTAACAAATATGAAATTTTTAAAAGAAAATAAAAGTCAACATATACACATATAAAAAATGACATTTGTGATTTTAAGATAAACAAGGTACTACCTGAAAGGGTCTCAGAGATTGATGACTTATTAGGAGAACTCAGAACGGCAAATGATACTTGAAGTGGTTCTATGTTTTCCTAAACAAAGGAAAAAAGAGTAGAAGTTAGATATCTTTAAAGGCAGTGAATATATAATGTGCCCAAAAGAAGAGTAAGAATTTATTTTGGTAGGAGAAACTATAATAAGCATAAAGATGGGTAATCAGTAACAGATTTTAAAAGTCAAAGCAAAACAAATATATTGAATAGAAAAATATATGTATATCATTTACCAATCATGTTTGTAATGAAATGTTTACTAACTGCAATCCATCAAACTACTAAGAAAATTTGTAAGTGAAAGTACACATAATGATCTGACGCTAAATTTCTAAGTCCTATAAAGAAAATTTAAAAATTCATTCATAAACACAATCTAACATCATAATACTATTCAGCGAACTCCAGGGTAAGATGGCAATATAAATACAGATAGCAAATCTTTTCCACATAATTGCTGGTAAGATATTAACTGTTCATTTTGCATAGACAACATTTGTCGGTTTGAAGAAATTCTCTTTTATTACCATTTTGCTCAGAGGTTTTGTTTTTTAAATGAGAAATGGATACTAGACTTTGTTAAATGATTTTTCTGCATCTACTCAGATGATCATATTTGTGTCTTAGTCTTTTAACAAGGCGAATTACACTGATTGTTTTTCAAACATTAAACAACTTTGCAGCCCAAGGCTAAATCTCACATGGTTATGATGTATTATCTTTTTATATATTGCTATGTTTACAAGAATACTGAACCGTAGTTTTCTTCTCTTGTAATGCCTGTCTGATTTTAGCACCAGGTTAATGCTGAAATCACAATGCTGACATCAATTAACCTACCCCTTCAATTTGTGGAAAAACGTGTAGAATTAGTATTTTAACTTGCTCAAATGTTTGGTAGTATTCATCAGTAAAATCATCAAAAACTAGCTAGGCATGGTGATTGTGTGCCCATAGTCCCAGCTACTCGGGAGGCTAAGATGGGAGGATATGGGAGGATAGCTTGAGCCTGGGAGGTTGAGGCTGCAGTGACCCAGGATCGCATCACTGCACTCCAGCTTGGGTGACAGAGTAAGACACTATCTCAAAAAAAAAAAAAAAAAAAAAAAAAAATCATCTATACCTAGAGTTTTCTTTGTGGGAAGGTTTTAACTAAAATTTAAATTTCTTAAGTTGATATACGGCTATTGAGGTAATTTATTTCACTTTTAGAGAGTTTAGGTAGTTTGTGTCTTCCAAGGAATGTATCCAGTTTACCTAAGTTGTTAAATTCATTGGCATAAATCTGTTCAGTATGTACAAGGAGTCAGGGAAGTATTATTTGTAATGGGGAAAAACTCATAAAAACCTACATACAAAATAGATTAATTTAAACCATGGCATATCATTTAGTCTATCTCATTATTTCAAAGCATAGTTAATGCTCATGCAAAGCAGGTGAAGCCTGATGAAAATACAGGCAAGCTTGTTCCACGCTTTTCATACTTACAAGATTCTCCCCCTTGTCATCAAAATCTGGTTGAGGTAGTGGCTCAGGAACAGGTGACTGCTCAAGCAGCAGGGAACTGAGACCACTCAAGTCCTTTTTACAAACAGGTGTTCCTCCTTTACGCAATGGAGTATTTGCTGGCAAAGCCTCATCAAACACTTCCGGGCTTAAGTCCTCTCCAAAAGTAACTCTCTTCCTCTTCCTCATATTTAGAAAGGGCGGTGCTTCAAAATTTTCTTCATCTTCTATAATTAGATAATAAATGAGAGTAACTTAAAAATTAAGCTATATTTCTTATCTAAAAGGCATATACTAGAATCTTTTAGTGTGATCATATTCAGCTATTATTTGTATAATAGTAAAGCAAAGCTACAAAATAATTGTTGGTAGAGCAAATTCAAAATGGAGAAGATAAGCACATTTCCAATTAAAATATGCTAACAGATTTCCAAGTAAAAATTTGCATATCTTAAACAGTTATAAAATTGAAATATAAATTTTCTTTACAAATTCCACTACTAAGTAAAAATGGATCCATGAAATGGACAGACCAATTCTGAGGCTCTCCAAGGAGATTCTATCCCTCTCAACTGTTCATTCACGTGTTATTTCAGAAGCACTAAGGCATTACAGATCATTGAAAATTTCATATATTATACTAAGTTTTATTAACAAGAAAATGATATCCTCAAGCTTAAAAACAAATATGAATTTCTTACCTGCTTCTTTATCTTTGCAACAGTTTGGGAGATTTGAGATTAAGCTCAGATGAGTCCCGTCATCATCACAGAGGTTGTTACAGTGTTCCTAAACAGAATAAACATCAATGAATAATTTTACATATAGAAATATACAGACGTCGTCATTAAGAACAGCAGTTTTGAAATTCTGTCAACTGCAGATAGACACTCCAGTATTAAAGATTACCTGTATTTTCAATAATTGTTCTGGCTCAAAACCATGATATCAGGCACAAATCATAACTATGTCCCCTAGATACTACTTTAGAAAACAGAATTTTAGGGCAAAATTAAAGCACAGAAATCAATAAACGTGGTCAAATTCATTCAGTGTTTGATCTAGCAAATAAAGCTAAGGAAAACGTGAGTAGCTAGAATAATGCATATGGTCATCGCTCAGTATCTATGGGAGATTAGTTTCAGGGCCCCTGAAGATACCAAAATCCATGGATGCTCAAGTCCCTTTTATATAATGGCATAGTATTTACATACAACCTGAGTACATCCTCCCGTATACTTTAAACAATACTTACAATACCTAATACAATGTAAATGTCATGCAAAAGAATACTTTTTATTTATTTATTTATTTTTGAGACAAGGTCTGGCTCTATCACCCAGGCTGGAGTGCAGCGGTGCAAACTCAGGTCACTGCAACCTGTCACCCGTGTCCAAGCCATTCTCCCACCTCAGCCTCCCGAGTAGCTGGGACTACAGGTGGGCACTACCACACCCAGCTAATTTTTGTATTTTTTTGTAGAGGTGAGGTTTCGCCATGTTGCCCAGGCTGGTCTTGAACCCATGAGCTCAAGCAATCCGTGTGCCTCGGCCTCCCAAAGTGCTGGGATTACAGCTGTGAGCCACTGCGCCCAACCTAAAAGAATACTTTTAAAAGAATACTTTTAAATGGCACTGTTACATGGTATTGTTAACATGTATGGTATGATGCTGTTATATGTTATTGTTTTTATGTGTTTTGTGACTTTTTTTCCCTGATAATTTTTGATCTGTGGTTGGTTCAATCCATGGATGCAGAACCAACGGATTTGAAGGTTACAAGTACCATATATGGTGTCAGATGAGGAAAACTATGTAAATGATCTCAGATAGAAGAACTGCATTAAAACAAGAAAAAAGCCAACAGTTAAATGGTATAACATCGTGTTCTGTATTTTAAACATGGCAACCACATCTATTCTTAGTATTTAAATCTTTTTACATTACTATATTCTTGAGGAAGAAACAAGGAAAGAAGGTAGCAGTTGTCCCCGTGTGTTTCTCCAACTAAAGAATACAGTGTAGGCAAGTTAGGAAAGGAGGGATATTGTAAGCCCTGTAGAAAAAGACAGAACAAGCCTAAACACAGGGCCCCTGGAGCTCAGCAGGAGACAGCCAGGCCTGCAGACTGGATCAAAGTTCCCTCTTAATCACCACCTACTCATCCGGCCTCAACCTAAACCTCTGACCAGTCCTTGTTATCAAGAATTCCTCATTTTCTCCTGTACATCCAATTCTAAGAACAGTACCTGCTCTAAGAAATAGTCCTGCCCCAAACAAATCTCCTTCATCTGTCTCTCAAGTCAGTTCATTTTTCCGACCAGGAAAACGTAGATACCAATATTGCAAAATAAGTTAACTTATACAACAAAGCTCATGTTTACTTTTAGGTTTATTTTTAACTAAAACAATCAGAAAAGTCAGCAAACAACTCACATTTTATATGCCTCCTAATTTTTGCCATCTTAGTATAAAGATCATTAGTTGTAAATGTTTTCTTTTTTCTTTTGGAGATAGAGTCTCGCTCTGTTGCCCAGGCTGGAGTGCAGGGGCACAATCTCCGCTCACTGAAAGCTCTGCCCCCTGGGTTCACGCCATTCTCCTGCCCCAGCCTCCCGAGTAGCTGGGACTACAGGTGCCCACCACCACGCCCGGCTAATTTTTTGTATTTTTAGTAGAGATAGCGTTTCACTGTGTCAGCCAGGATGGTCTCTATCTCCTGACCTCGTGATCCACCTGCCTCGGCCTCCCAAAGTGCTGGGATTACAGGCGTGAGCCACCACGCCCGGACAGTTGTAAATGTTTTCATATGATTCTAATGACAAGACTTAATATTTGTTGTGTCATATTGTTAGAAAGTAAGAGTTCCATGGATCATTCAGATGTTAAGTCTTTTTGAGGAGAAGATATGAACAAGCAGTGCTGTGTGTATTACAGATCCAAATCAGCTTTCTTTTTTTTTTGTCCCAGACTGGCTGGTCTCAAACTCCTGGGCTCAAGCGATCCTTCAGTCTTGGCCTTCCAAAGTCACAGGATTACAGGTGTGAGCTATTGTACCTGGCCCCAAATCAGCTCTTTAAACAAAATTGTTAAAGCTTCATAAACAGCAATTGACCATCAATGATCCATGTAAATAGAAGGTAATTTAGTTCCTTTTGGCTTCAGAACAGATCAGAATAGGCTTGTAGGCATACTTGTATGTTAAAACGCTTATAGTTTGAAAAAAAGATTTGTATTTCTGAGGTGCCAGACACTCGTGGTGATTTTATATTATCCCATTTAATGCTCAAATTACTCTAAAAGTAGTTACTAACTTTACATTTTTATAGATAAGGAAACCAGGCAGAGAAAGGTCAAATAATTTGCTCAGTGATTACATTTCCAAGTCAAGATCTGAAACTTGGCATTTTGACTTCTGAGGCTAAGCTCTCAACCTCTCATGGACTGACAGCTTGTCATGGATTTTAACAGCAGACTTATCTGGGTTCACTTAACAACCTACAAGCCTAAGTGTATGTCGAACAGGTCCTATACCTTTCTCGGAGCACTACTGCTGTATATATATGCCAGAACTGTCAACAGAAACTACTCAATAAATGCCAGCTAGTTCCCATCAACTTCCTCTTTCCTTATATTGACTGAGCTTAGAGAAAAAAGGATGGCTATAAGAGGTACTTTTAAGACTAAATATTTTGGGTGGAATGATCAGTTTAACAGATTGATTATGATTAAGTAATTAATATCACTTATATAATTATATAAAATGAATAACATATTATGTTAGTGCAATAAGATTATGTAAGATTATGACCCTTTATAAACTACAGTCTACTTATATTAAATTCTGCATACTATATACTATACTTAATTTTTTAAAAATAAGAACAAAAAGAAACTACACCCAGTGTTGTTAATAAGAAAAGATGAGGAAAAAAATTTACGGTAAGACAAGTAAGACATTTCCTTTTAAACTAGCATGATATATGACATTTCAAGGGTATTACTTTGAACCAAAATGCATTTTCATTCATTTGCGTTAGGAAATTTAACTCTCTTCTTACCTGTAAGCTGTCTAGACACCTCTTAACAGAGGGTTTCTTCAGTACAGAACGAAGTGCAAAGGTCTTGGGGGTGGGATGGTCCCTTCTGCACGCTGGAGTAGCTGGTGACCTGACATCAGGGACTGCGTCTGAGCTCACTTCTGCTGTGAAAGTGTCAGGCGAAACAGCATCACTTGATCCTTTGCCCACTACACAGTCAGCAGCCTTCAGTGCTTCAAGATAAACATGTAAACTTGAGAGGCGGAAGATCTCTTAAATCTGTTTGTTCTAGACCAAAAATATAGTGTGTATTTGCAAAGACAATTACATGCTATGAAGAAATTCAAACCTAACATAACCTGATTAGGCACTAATGTCTGGGATTTCATTTGGAAAGAGAAAATGAGGTAAAGAAGCAGCATCGGTCAGTTTTTACCTCAAATCTGACTACAAAGGGTAAAGTGGGTATGGGGATTTGGCTCCCCAGGAAATCTCTTGAGTCAGATGTTGAAAGAAGGTATCATGAATCAGCTATAAGCTATTAGCGTGCCTCTACTCATGACACCTACTACTTGGACCATAAAAACTAATCTGAGCCAAGCATTGACTAATAAGCAATTTTATTGCTAGAGTCACAGGCATTTCAACATCCGAGGGTGGCAGGAATGAGAAAAGAAAGATCATCACACCAAGCTACAAACACACTGTATGTGCCCCAAACAGGCGTGGCTTTTCTTCCCATTGCCTTACGATTAAGTGATCCATTTAACAAATACATGATGTGACAGGCACTCCTCTGGGTGCTGAAGAAGTAAAGATGAGCAAACCCCGTCAACCAGCACGGAATAAGCAGGGATTATAAAATCTCACAGCAGGGAGGAGGGAGAGGGAAGGAATGATGGCTATGGAGGGTAACATGAGGATCCTCAGGACAGAACCATGCTGTGGCTTGGCTGTACTGTGCTCACATGAATCCACATATGATAAAATCATACGGACTAAACATACACAAAAGTGTGTGCATGTAAACTGGTGAAATCTGAAAACAAGTTGGTGGATTGTAGCAATGTCAATTTCCTGGTTGTGATATTAATATTTGTAGCTATGCAACATATCACTACTGGGGGAAACTAGGTGAAGGGAATACTGGATTTCTTTATATTATTTCTTACAACTAGATAGCAAATTTATAGTTATTTCAAATAAAAAGTTAAAATATATATATGTACACACAACAAGTAGTTAATATATGCTATTAAGGAAAATAATGTAACAAGAGAGGAATACAGTATGATAAGCTGAAAGGAAGTGCTACTGCTTTGGGTAAACAGAGAGCTCCTGAGCAGACACCTGAACAGAACAAGGTGAACCACACACAGATCTAGGGATGGACACTATGCACACAAAGCCGAGAGCAAAGACCTAAGGTAAAGATGTACCTGGCATAGCAGAGGCCCAGCAAGGCTGCTGTGGCTGGAACAGTGGGCATGGACAAGAGAGCTGAGAAATAAGCTGAGAGCAAAGGTTAAGAACCAGGCCAGGGAAGGCCTAGTAGAAATAATATGGTCTTTGGCTACTTCTCTAAGCATAACAGGAAATCGATGAAAGATTTTAAGGACGGCAGTGAGATATTGTGACTTACATTTTAAAACCAGTGCTCTGGCTACTGTGTGAAAAACTGTAACAGGGGATTGGGGAAAGAGGGGAAGCAGGAAAACCACTTCAGAGGATACATCTAACAATCCAGGCAGGAGATGGTAATGGCCTGGACCACACTGATAGGAATGCAAAAGGTGAGAAGTGGGTGGACATCTGACATATTTTGAAGACCAATAGCATTTGTCAATGCGATTACAAGTTTCATTTGAAAAAGGGAGGTATCAGTTGGGTGCAGTGGCTCACATCTGTAATCCCTGCACTTTGGGAGACCAAGGTAGAATGGAAGGATCGCTTGAGCCCAGGAGTTGGAGACCAGCCTGGGCAACATAGTAGGATCCTGTACCTACCAAAAAAAAATTAGCTGGGCATGGTGGTGCGCACCTGTGGTCCCAGCTACTTGGAAGGCTGAGGCAAGAGGACTCCTAGAGCCCAGGAGGTTGAGGCTGCAGTGAGCCAAGATCACACCACTGCACTCCAGCCTGCGTGACAGCGAGACTCTGACTTAAGAAGAAAAAAAAGGAAAAGAAAAAGAAAGGTATCAAGTTAACTCCAATATTTGAGATACAACAATGAGGTGAATGAGAGTGTCATTTACTAAGATGAGGAAAACAGAGATGAGCAGGTTGGTGAAGGAAAAAATCATCAAGACCTATTTGACTATGTTCAGTTTGAGATGTTTATTAGGCATTCAAGTGAAGGTCATGAAAGGGAGCTGGGTACTTAATTCAAGAATTCTGGGAAAAGGCCACGGGCAACTATTTTAATTTGAAGTCAACAGCATGTGATAATGTCTGAAGTCACCTAGAAAGAGTTCACATTAGGTACCCTTTATCCAAAATGCTTGGGATCAGAAGTGTTTCAGATTACAAATTTTTTTCAGATTTTGAAATATTTGCATTCTATTTACCAGTCAAGCATCTCTAACCTGAAAATCCAGAAATGCTCCAATAACCATCTCCTTTGAGTGTCATGTTTGCACTCAAAAAGTTTCAGAATTTGGATTTTTGGCTTAGGGATGCTCAACCTGTATATAGAGAAAAAAGGTCCAAGCACCAAACATGAAGGTCGAGGCGGGGGGCATACAAATATTTGAAGGTCGGGATGGAAGAAGAGGAGCAAAGAAAATACACAAAGAGGAAATGGTCAGTGATACACGGGAAAATGAGAATGACACCCTGAAACCCAGTGAGGAAAACGCTTCTCACAGGAGAGCCTGGTTATAGATGTCTATATCCGTCCATAGTGCTGCTAAGACATCAAGGAAAGGAATGTGTTGAGTCTGACTACCACTGGGATGGCAGCCAGGAGATGGCTGGTCAACAAGGCCTATTTGGAGCTGGATCAAGAAAGAATGGGAGACAAGGAGACAGAGTGTGGCCTTCTCTTAAAAGTTTTGCCTGAAGGAGAGTAAAGAAATGGTGTTCTAGCTAGAAGGCAATCCTGGGGCAAAGGGAAGTTTAACATGGGATATTTTACAGCATCTTGTAGCTGAGTAAGAAAAGTTAACAATTCAGAAAAGAGAGGAGACAACCCAGACACAAGGTCCTTAGAAAGAGAAGGAGCAGTGGGAATCAGTCCATAAAAAAGAGGGTAGAGGCCAGGCGTGGTGGCTCACGCCTGTAATTCCAGCACTTTGGGAGGCCAAGGTGGGCAGATCACCAGATGTTAGGAGTTTGAGACCAGCCTGGCCAACACGGTGAGACAGCATCTCTACTAAAAATACAAAAATTAGCCGGGTGTGGTGGCGGGCGCCTGTAGTCCCAGCTACTCAGGAGGGCTGGGGCAGGAGAATCACTCGAACCTGGGAGGCAGAGGTTGCAGTGAGCTGGGGCCACGCCATTGCGCGAGACTCCAACTAAAAAAAAAAAAAGACAAAAAAGAGGCTGGCCCTGGGTAAGAACATTGAGACCCTTTTGAAAGAGGAGCAAAGGTAGATACACACATAGAGAGATGCAGGAGGGCTTAGGGGTGAGAGGACCAAGACCTTTGCTCCCAAAATCTCTTATTTTCTCAATGGTACAGGAAGCAGGAACTGCAAAACGCTACCAGGGAACTTTCTCTCAGATCACTCATGAGCAGAGCTGCCAGGTTTGGCAAATAAAGATGCAGGGGCCCAGTTAAATCTGAATTATATCTAATTCTTTACATATGTGTACTCTGATATAAAACAAAAACACTGGAGTGACGTGGGGGAGATAGTGGAGTAAGAGTTCTGTGGCTTCATTCCCTGTTCTCAGAGAAATCCAGTGAGCAACTATCCGCCGGCAAAAATAACATTCTGAATATCCCAGAATTTGGGAGTGAGGTTGACACACCTCCTTGGACCCCAGAATGGAGAAAAGCCACAAACAAGTGGTAAGAAACTTTTCTGTTTGACTATGCTGCCCTTCTCCCAACTGGCACAGTGCCACACACAGAGAATTCCCGTGGACCCACAGTTTCTAAAGTGGGAAGAGTGAGTGGGAAGCAGACGTTTGGCTTCCCCACCATTCTGGGATACTTCGCAGGAACTGCACTCCTGTCTTGTCCCCAGGAAACACTGGGAGTACTGGCAAGGCTGGACCACTGGGGGTCAGGTAAAAACAAAAAACGTGGGATGGGGATCACAGCCACCAGAGAGCAAATTCTGGTGGCTTCCTGCATTCCAGCTAACAGAGATGCCACACCAGAGAAACCAGCCAGCAGTATTAAGCTGCAGGAAACATGGTTAGTGGGTCTTCCAGGTTAAAATCCCTGTCCAGCTTCCCCACACAGCCTGGGTGCTCCCATTAGGTCTTCCCCAGGTCGAGAGGCAACTGTAGGTCAGTGATTGCCCACAGAGGAAATATCTGGCCCCATCTAACCCTAGCTGTAAAGATGTGAGCCAACTAAGTTCTGGTGCTTGCATTAAATGTTTGCATTCCTTTTTTTTTTTTTGAGATGAAGTCTTGCTGTTGCCCAGGCTCCAGTGCAGTGGTGCAATCTCGGCTCACTGCAACCTCCGCCTCCTGGGTTCAAGCAATTCTCCGGCCTCAGCCTCCTGAGTAGCTGGGATTACAGGCAGACGCCACCATGCCTGACTAATTTTTGTATTTTTAGTAGAGCTGGGATTTCACCATATTGGTCAGGCTGGTCTCGAACTCCTGACCTTGTGATCTGCCTGCCTCGGCCTCCTGAAGTGCTGGGATTACAGGCATGAGCCACTACACCCGGCCTAAATATTTGCATTCTACTTACCAGTCAAGCATCTCTAACCTGAAAATCCAGAAATGCTCTAATAACCATCTCCTTTGAGCATCATGTTGACACTCAAAAATTTTCAGAGTTTGGATTTTGGCTTAGGGGGAGCAACTGTAGGTCAGCAATTACCCATGAAAGGTACATCTGGGCCTACCCAATCCTAGCAGTGGAAAGGTGATCAAACTAAGCCCTTGTGCTGTCACTAAGTCTTCTCCAAGCCAGGCTGTGTCAGTGATTACCTGTGGAAGGAGCATCTGTCCCTGCTCAACCCCAAGGGCAGAGAAGTGACTCTACCAAATCTCAGTGCTCTGCTTAACCCTACCCTGGGCTGGGAGGCAAGCCCAAATCCACACACATCTGTGCAGTACAGCCTCAGGCCCTGCCCACCCTATGGGGCCAAGCAACAACCTCAAGCAGCCTCAGAGCCCATCACATGGTTCTGCCCGACTACAGATTCCAAACAATAGTACTGACCAGCCAAGGAAGACAACCTGCAAATCTGCCAAATCAGAGACAATCACAGAGCCCAGAGAGCAGCTCTACCTGACTGAAGGCAGAGTCTAGCTAGTGATCCTACTAGACCATGGAGGACAGCTAGCAATATCATTTGACCTCAGAGCACAGGAAGCAACCAGAGAACCTGACACCAAAATACAAAGGATCACAAGCAACCACTATGAATAATTAAATGCCAACAAATTGGATAAAAGAAATGGATCATGAACAAATAGAAAATCTCAAAAGACCAATAGTGAGTGAGAAGATGACTTAGTAATAAAAATCTCCCACCAAAAGAAAAGCCCAGGACCAGATGGCTTTATTGCTGACTTCCATCAAATATTTAAAGAACTGACTAGTTTTCTCAAACACTTTCAAAACAAATAAAAGTAGAGAAAATACTTCCAAATACTTCCTTGTCATTTTACAAGGTTAGCAATACCCTGCTACATGTAAGAAAATTATACACCAATATCCCTGGTGAACAAAGATGCAAAAATCCTCCATAAAATACTAGCAAACCTAATTCAGGAACACATTAAAAGAATCATTCACCATGATCGAATTAGATTTATTCCTGGGATGCAAGGATGGTTCAACATATGCAAATCTATGTGATACATGACATAAAGAAGATGAAAAATAGAAATCATATGATCACCATTTTCTGTGTGTTTTCTTAACCAGATCATTGTGAAATTATTCATAATTATTCTTTGGCCCTCTGCCCAGAAACCTCTTTTTGTATCTGACAATTGCTGAGATTTGGGGAAAGGAGCAAGTCAGAATAGAAATTAGTACTCCTCTCCTTGAATTAGGATTATAGTCTCAAAGAAGCTACCGTAAGGCATTCATGGTGCTCTGAGCAGTGTTTTGTGTGTGTGTTTTAAACCGGTAGGAAACTGGATGCATATTTATAAAAATAAAAAACTGGAAGAAATGAAAAAAACATATATCAGAAATAGCCTGGCTTCAAATTTTAAGCATGGACAAATTCTGTCTCTGGATTATATTATGAAGCTCTTATGTGAAACATGTTTCTTTGTAATGAAAACCACGTTGGAGATGTTTAGTAATCATATTCTGTTATGGTCCCAAGACTACTAAGGAAATGCCTTTGTACTTTAGGGAAATACTTTTGGCATTTTATTATAAAGACAGAAAAACTGAGATGTAGCCCCTCTCCTGGAAGGGCTGATTTTGAATAACTGCTCATATGATGCACATGTACTGATTACTGCCTATTTTAATAAACACTCTTGAAAAATGAAAAAAAAGATGAAAAATAAAAACCATATGATCACCTCAACAGATGGAGAAAAAGCATTTGACAAAATTAACACAATATCACAATAAAAATTCTCAGACTAGGAATAGAATGTTCTTCAACACAATAAAGGACATACATGACAAACCTGTCACTAACATCATTCTTGTCAATGAAAAGCATCCATTAATGGGTGAATGGATAAAGAAAACACGGTATATATACACACAGCAGAATACTATTTAACCCTAAAAGCGAGGAGACTCTCATTTGCAACAATATGGATGAATCTGGAAGAGATTTTGCTAAGTGAAATAAGCGAGGCACAAAAGAAAAAAACCGCATGATTTCACGTACATGAGGAATCTAACAAAGTTGAATTTATAGAAGTAAAGAGTTGAATAGTGGTTACCAGAGGCTGTAGAAGTGGTGAGGAAGGAAATGGGGAGTTGTTGATCAAAGAATACAAGGTTTCAGATAGACAAGTGGAATCAGTTTTGAGATCTATTGCACAACAGTGTCTATAGTCAATATTAGTGTATTACATATTTCAAAATGAGAGTAATTTTCAAATGTCTCACCATAAAAAAAAATGACAGGTAAGTAAAGTGAGGGACATATTAGCCTGATTTAATCATGCCACATTGTATAAATATATCAAAATATCATATTGTTCCCCATAAATATATAGTTATGGTTTGTCATTCAAACATAGTAATAAATGTAAGAAAAACAAAATAATTACAGGACACACTACAAAATTATCTGTTGAAAACATAAATTATATGTATCTAAATTTTGAAAAGAAATAAAGGAAGGAGTGTTGGATATTTTAAGAGAAAAATAAGGTGTGAAAGTGTGTGGATTAAGAAACAGCACAGTCCAGGCGTGGTGGCTCATGCCTGTAATCCCAGTACTTTGGGAGGCCAAGGCAGGTGGGTCACGTGAGGTCAGGAGTTCAAGATCAGCCTGGCCAACATGGCGAAACCCCATCTCTACAAAAATACAAAAATCAGCAAGGCATGGTGGTGGGTACCTGTAATCCCAGCTACTCGGGAGGCTGAGGTGGGAGAATGGCTTGAACCCGGGAAGCAGGGGTTGCAGTGAGTTGAGATTGTGCTATGGCACTCCAGCCTGGGTGACACAGCAAGACTCCATCTCAAAAAAAATAAATAAATAAAAATAAAAAAGAAACAGCACAGAGCCATTTGAGGTAAAAAAAAAAAAAAAAAAAAATTGAGGCTATCAGCATACCAAATATTAGCAGCTCTGGGGCAGGTGCAGAGAAGGCAGGGAGAGTCGCTGAGTTGGATTTCTGGCTACATAGGTAAAACAGAGGAAGCAGAGGGGGTAAAGGAGATTAGAGGTATCGTGCAGGTCTCCCTAAGCTCCCCCTTAACAAAGGACATTTGATTCCATCTTAGAACATCTTTTTATTCTTCCTGAAGGTGCACTGTCTGGGGTGCCACCAAAAAACAATGCAGTTTAAAATACAGAAATCAACACCAGACTCCTTTCATCAAGGCCCCATCTACTATGGTAGATCTATTCTTCCCTGTTTAATTACAATATTTCTGAGTACAGCTTCATGGCATGCCTAAATAAAATTTTGGCCTGTGTGATTTCAACATTTCACATTGTAGAGTGAGGTGTTTAGTATGATGACAACTGTTAATCGCCACACTTCATACAATCTATAATCACTGTCGCAGAGAATCTGTCACTCCTACGCAAAGTCCCGTAAGAGCAAAGCAAAAAGAATTGTTAAGAAACCGTTGGGTCGGGCACAGTGGCAAATCCCAGCACTTTGGGAGGCTGAGATGGGTGGATCATGAGGTCAGGAGTTCAAGACCCGCCTGGCCAAGATGGTGAAACCCCGTTTCAACTGAAAATACAAAAAACTCAGCTGGGCGTGGTGGCGGGTGCCTGTAATTCTAGCTACTTGGGAGGCCAAGGCAGAGAATTGCTTGAATCCAGGAGGCAGAGGTTGCAGTGAGCCGAGATTGCGCCACTGCACTCCAGCCTGGTCAACAGAGTGAAACTCTGTCTCAAAAATAAGAACAAGAAAAAGAAAAAAGAAACCACTAAAGGCAAGAACACCTTATTCCATCACGGTAACAAACTCGCAACCTTGCCCTGTGCAGGGGGACCATGCAGGCGGACATCCACCCATTTATCTTATGATTAAAATTAAAAGTCAGAGCAGATGCTCACTACAAAAATGCTAAAGAAGTTCTTTTTCAGGTTGAAGCAAAATAAGACAGAGAAACTCCGATCTTTAGGAAAAAATGAAGAACATAAGAAATGGTATATCTGGGTAAATATAAAAGACTATTTTACCCCTCTTAACCTATTTAAATACATATAACTCTTTTGGCTGGGCACAGTGGCTCACGCCTGTAATCCCAGGACTTTAGGAGGCCAAGACGGGTGGATTGCTGAAGGCAAGGAGTTGAAGCCCAGCCTGGCCAATATGGCAAAACCCCATCTCTACTAAAAACATAAAAATTAGCTGGGCATGGTGGTGCATGCCTGTAATCCCAGCTACTCAGAAGGCTGGAACACAAGAATGGCTTGAACCCGAGAGGGGGAGGTTGCAGTGAGCCGAGATTGCACCATTGCACTCCAGCCTGGGCAACAGAGTAAGAAACCGCCTTAAAAAAAAAAAGAAAAACAAAGCACATACAACTGTTTAATCCAAAAACAACATCTTGTGGGGCTTAAAATGAAATAAATGTGTATCTGTAAAGGATCATAAAAGCCATGGCTGGAAAGGAGAGGAAATTGATCTGTAGAGTTTGTAGTTTCTGTATTTTATGTGAAATTGTATAATAGCAACTAACCAGACTATGAAAGATTACACAGCAATAATTAGGAACAGAAAACATATGATAAAATGACAGATGTGAATAAAACCATGTTAAGTAATTACCTGAAAAGTTAATAGGCGAAATATCCCAATTACAATAAATTATCAGAATGGATTAAAAAAACATGAGATCCAATTATATGCCCATAAGAGTTTTACTTTAAAGACCCAAGTAGAAAAAAAGTCAATCTAAACCCTTGCTAGTAATGTTCACTCAGTACAAGCATACTGATTTTGAGAAAGAATAATTTTTACATCCTGGTAAAACTCTTTTTACATGCTTAAAAACAAATAAAAATATTACAAGTAGTGTTTCTCTAACAAAGAATACTTGTTAATATGTTCATAGGTGCTACCTCTTTATACTAAATTCCATGAGCTTGGAAATACTTCACTAATTCTTATTGATGGTAGCTTAAAAAAGAGAGTATCTCTCATATAACAAGAATTTGGAAGCATTTCTACTAGGCCATGAGCTCCTAAAAAGTAGGAAACAATTTCAGTTCCCCCAAATTTTAGCAAATAGGTACACTAATCATAAATGTCTATGAATCAGGCAACTGGCCATGTACTAAGAAAAGATTACTTACCATTTGAAGTCTCTGTGAGCTCTGAAAGGGGAAGAGACTTTTCAACTAAAAATCCAGACTGTGTTGAACCAAGTTTAGATGGTATCTTGGGGAAAAATTGAAAGAGTATTACATTTTATTACTTAGAGTACTACTAATGCCTTTTTGAAGATCTGAGTAAACATTATGGATTACCTGGAAATCTAATGTTCAATCAGTCACCTTCATTATCTCATAAACTCAAAGTGTACAGGAATCTAACAATGAAGTATTCATACTAATTGCATCCAAAACATCCCACAAATCAACTTTTAATTCCCCAGGAAGAGTTTAAAGGATATATTTTTGTTGTTATAGCCTAGACAGCTGTATCATCTGCAATTCTTTAGAGAAAATTCTCAAAATAAAGTTTATATAATTATTAATCAAACGCCACACAATATCAATACCTGGGATATGAAAAACATTAAAGGCTAGGATAGAAAACACAGTCACATTAATTCAGAAATAATATCTGAATCATGATGTATGTTCAAACAATTAATCAAAGTTCTGATAACAAACAATTATTCTTGCTTCTGTCCGGTGGAGATTTCACATCAACCTGAAAAGGGCGGAGGGAGCCGAGATTACAGGCGACTGAAATACAAAGCAAACCCACTGGAGCCTGAAGAATCTCTAATAACTATCAAATCTTTGTTCTGCCAGTCCACACAAAACGAATAGGACGAGCACTGGATCTAAGAGACAGAGAAGGTGCAGAAAGAGTTCCAACTGTAATGGTGTTAGGTTGTCTCCTCTCACAAAGAACACGAGGAGCTACTGTGTCAAACCAGAACTAGGAGCATGAAGTAAGAAAAGTCCATCATGAGAGACCAGCTCCCCGTTCACGCGTGCGCACAGGTCAACTGATCTTCAGTAGTAGTATTTTTCTCCTAATATTGCCTTTTGATTGTCTTGACAGGGTTTAGGTAGTTATAAGCCACAAAAATCCCTAGAGCTACTTGAAAGAAGTGAGCAGAGCAAAGGAGAAATTGCTGAATGGCACCCTGATTTCCATCAGATGGAAAGCAGTCAGGGGCAGGCATAAGTGCAAGACTCCCACGCTTGTGGAGTACACCCCACACAGAATCTCCACCTGATCCACCAGCTTCACTGAAGCCATCTGCTTATACCCTGCTCCCCAGTAGAAAAAATACTGCCTCAGGGCAGGACTTTAACTTCCTCCCTTCTTGGAGCATCACCCTCTAGAATACCTCACATGCAGAAGACCCCAGGGCTTATTCTCTTTGTAAGGTTAGTAGTCAAAGTGAGATCGCTATCCAAACTGTTTCTAATAAGCGATAAATAGCAGCAACCATAAAATTAACAGGTAGGAAATACACACACACACACACACCCCGCAGCTACCACAGGGCAGAACAAGGTACTAAAATTGAAGAACGGCACTGACAGCCTTAAAACTGCCTATGCAGAAAACCAAAACTTCATTTTCCTATGCGTAAAGTAAGTGAATTACCTCAGAAAGATCTGCAGAAGTTTCAACTGCACATACTCTGTCTGTATCAGTATTGAATATCTGGAGACCAATTACTTTTCCTTCAGCATCCGTTAGATTTTCATCAGAGTCTCTCTGATAGGATATTCTCCGACGTTTGGAGGACAACACTGCAGGGAACCCAGAATGCTGGCAAGCGCTGAGACCTTCCTTTCTGGCTATAAACACAAAACAAAAACGACACAGGCATAAATGTTTTCATATATATTATACATTTTTTTTTCTTTTTTTTTTTGAGATGGAGTTTCACTCTTGTGGCCCAGGCTGGAGTACAATGGTGCGATCTCAGCTCACTGCAACCTCCACCTTCTGGGCTCAAGTGATTCTCCTGCCTCAGCCTCTCAAATAGCTGAGATTACAGGCTCACGCCACCATGCCCGGCTAATCTTCGTATATTTAGTAGAGACGGGGTTTCACCACGTTGGTCAGGCTGGTCTGAACTCCTGACCTCAGGTAATCCACCCACCTCAGGCTCTCAAAGTGCTGGGATTACAGGCATGAGCCACCATGCCCAGCTAATCTTCGTATATTTAGTAGAGATGGGGTTTCACCACGTTGGTCAGGCTGGTCTGAACTCCTGACCTCAGGTGATCCACCCACCTCAGCCTCTCAAAGTGCTGGGATCACAGGCATGAGCCACCATGCCCAGCTATTGTGCATCATAATTTTAGTAAAATCTAGTGCTTGAGTCTAAATTATCAATGAAAAGAAAAATCTACCACACTTTATTCCAAAAAAAAATAAATCTAACTGAAAGGAATGAAAAAATGCCTATTGAAAAGATAATAATACATTTATATTATTAGAATTAAGTTTTTTCAGACCTTAAAACAAAGATATACTAAAATACTTTTGCATGTCTAATATGGTACCTCACGCTTTTTAAATGTATGATGACATCTGTTATTTTAAAATATGTGGTTATGTTCTAATACTCTGTATGACTTTATGAAAAAGACAACCAAAACGTGCTTCAGTTTTTTTCTAGCTAAAAAAAAGGAATTGTCTGCAGAATTATAATGATGTAAATAAATTTTAAAACCCAGGAAAAAACTGAAACAATAAGTGAGTCACAAACTACAAATATAAATCGGTACATCTGAATGGGTCACGCACTCTAGAGGTAGATGAGGGGGAACTTGTCTTGGGCTAACAGTGCAATCCTCATGGGAGGTGCTGAAATGCACTTAAAGATGGTTCAAGAATTCAAAACAAAATCATTTGAAACCTTAGCGTATAAAGTACCAGAGAATGGTTATAATAATTACAGTAAGACCAAGATTTTGTCACATTCTGGTATCTGAAATGCTTTGTGATTGGAAAAAACAAAAATGACTGAAAAAACAACCAAATGAATTACAATCTAAGAGTGAAAGAATGTAGCAGATTATCAGATTGGATATATTTGTGTGTATAGTTTTTTTGTTTTTTGTTTTTTTGAAAGGGAGTCTCACTTCTTTGCCCAGGCTTGAGTGCAATGGCATGATCTGGGATCACTGCAACCTCCACCTCCCCGGTTCAAGTGATTCTCCTGCCTCAGCCTCCCTAGTAGCTGGGATTATAGGCATGTGCCATCATGCCTGGCTAATTTTTGTATTTTTAGTAGAGACAGGGTTTCACGACGTTGGCCAGGCTGGTCTCAAACTCCTGACCTCAAGGGATCCTCCCACCTCAGCCTCCCAAAGTGCTGGAATTAAAGGCATGAGCCACCGTGCCTGGCTGGATATATTTGTTTTTAACATCAGGGTTGGGTGTTTGGTACTCATATAAAATTTATATGAATTTATTTCATTTATTAAATGCTTGCCAAGCTTAATAATAATCCTGTAAAAATCAAGATTTGTAAACTCAAATTTGCCACAAGCTGTAGAGTAAAGGTGAAATGAGCTAATTATCTCTGACATTTTAAAACTTAAAATTTAATTGCAACCATGCGGAAATGTAGGATTAGGAATGCCTGATAACAGGTTTTTTTTCCAAGAGAAACCAGAAATCCATATTTTTGTGTGAAATGTCCCAAATTTTTAATGTTAGTCTCACTTTATAAATATACCTGTGTTCTGAAAAGATTGGCTTCACACTTAATCATTTCATATCTCAGAAGCTTGTCTTTATAAATATTGAAGTCAAAACTGAATGAATTATTTCTACTCACTCAAGTCTGTCATCTCGGACTCTCTTCCTGCTTCTGAGAATTCCGGACAGCTGGTCATTTTCTCGTTTTCCTTTATGGAGTGAAAAGCTGACTGGAAGGCCGATATTCGTTCTCTTAAAGAGTTAACATTTCGATACAGTGCAGGGCTGCCCTGTGAAAGTACAAAACGTACAAGGAGTATTATAATCAATTCATACTTTCTACATTCTAGGCCTACAGCCATTGAATCCAAAATTAAAATACAGTACACATACGCTTTTTGAAGATCAGAGGTAAGGAGTTAGTGTGGCAGAGCCTCTTCACCCTGGAATTACACATTTTCAGTTTGAATAAGGAAACTTAACACAAAAATATTGAGAGGCCAGCCTAAGATTATATGGAAGGTGCCAAAAAAACATTGCGCTCTGGGATGGTGCAACAAAGAAGGGACAGGAGGAACCTGTCTATTTGCAATTTTTACCAAATGTTGTGCTGGATGTATCCATAGGAAGCCATATGCATGGTGCCTGTGTCACAGGTAAGTCTCAGCATATCTCCTTCAGTCCAAGCTGTTTCTACTCAGCACCGGTCTACACATGCCCTCCAGCCCAGGGGCCAGAACGAGACACAGAAGTTCCATACATGCTCAGATACCACACTTGCATTGCTCTCTTTTTTGGCTCTTCCCAGCTAATTTTCCTGATTGTATGGGACCTGGAGGATATTTCCTGCTCAGGGTTGAAAGCCAGCCATTCTCTTAAAATACAAAGTTTGATGGTATAAGTACAGAAGCTCTCTGGAAACCCCGTTAACAGGGTTCCAGCCAAAGACTGATAAAATGAAATTTATATTAGTAGGGACAGAAGTGCCAGATAAAGACGAGTAATATAAAAATTGAGAGTTCCCTTTACATCAAAGATAAATTACAAATGAAGTTCTCTATCTAGATTTTTTTTTTATTACTTGGACTACTAACATTTCCACTGATATGAAGTTTGCGGCAATTCTTAAAAATTATACCAATGGGCAAATAGTAAAAATTACCTCCCTTTAAGATATCATACAGAGTAGACTGGGCACGGTGGCTTATGCATGTAATCCCAGCATTTTAAGAGGCCAAGGTGGGAGGATCACTTGAGGTCAAGAGTTCGAGACCAGCCTGGCTAACATGGTGAAACCCTGTCTCTACTAAAAATACAAAAATTAACCAGGCGTGATGGCACATGCCTGTAATCCCAGCTACGTGGGTGGCTGAGGTGGGAGAATCACTTGAACCTGGGAGGTAGAGGTTGCAATGAGCCGAGATCACGCCACTGTACTTCAGGCTGCGTAACGGAGCAAGGCTTGGTCTCAGAAAACATATATATATCATAGGAGGAAAAGCAGTTCTTATCGTGAAGCCATGTTTGATGGTGATCTGTTCACACATTTGATTCTCTTCCCAGTTAAATATAAAGCAAATTCTCTGTTACATAATAAGAGAACATTTTACACTGAAATATGCTTGATGACATAAACATTCATGACATAAACAGCAATATTAAAAAAAGGCTTGTGGTCAATTCATCTAATAGAACGATAGGGAAAAGATGATCTCAAATTCATACAATTTACTTTGAACATGCTTTTTTTGTACTCATATTTGAACATGGTAGGGGCAGATTTAATATCCTAGGAACATGCAGCACTTTGAAATGCTGCTTAAAAAAAAATTTAAGTTTCTCTAGTCAAAATTGTTTTTTCTCTATTTTCTACTGGAGAAGGAGAAAAATGTTTACATACAAAGCAAATGAAACATTCAAAATATACTGCTTTTTTGATGTTTTTGTCTTAGGAATTGTGTCAGTCAGTCAACAACCTTCCTTCCATGCACCACAAACTGTTCGAGGGGCTCAGGATCTAGGGAAAATTACTTTATTTTTATTTGAGACAGGGTCTCGCTCTATCAGCCAGGCTGGAGTACAGTGGCACAATCACAGCTCACTGCAGCCTCGATACCTTGGGCTCAAACGATCCTCCAACTTCAGCCTCTCAAATAGCTTGGACTACAGGCATGTGCCACCACACCCAGATAATTTTTAAAATTTTTTTGTAGAGACAGAGTTTGGTCATGTTGCCCAGGCTGGTCTCAAACTCCTGGCTTCAAATGATCCTCCCTCCTTTGCTTCTCAAAGTGCTGGGAGTACAGTGTGAGCCACCATACCCGGCCAGGGAAATTACTGTCTAGAGTGAAATTCTGAAAACATATAAATGTAGTTACAGGTAAAAGAGGTGCTATTGAGAAGAAATATCAGTAATGTGGCTAAGTCCCTAAGTGCTGGCTTAGCTTGAATCAGGGCAGACCTCTATCTTTAGTAAAATCTGAGTTGAAGCCAAAACAATGAGAAAGAGGTCTAAGGGAAGACGTCACAGGAGGGAGGTACTCTCCAAGAACAAGGGCCAACGCCTCGAATGGAAACAGGATGGGGCAGAAAGGCCAGCGTGCCCTGTGAGTGGAAAGAGATGGGGAGAGACTAGAGTGGGCGTACGAAGGCATCAGGAAGGGGTGTAGGTTTAATTCAAGGGATCGCAGGAGGCCATGGGAAGATTCTGAGCAGCCAGGTGAATGATTCGATTTCTACTTTACATGAGTGCCTCTCCTGACTGCTCTGTGGGATAGCCAATGGATTAGGGAGAACGTAGGAGGCTGCTGCCAGCACGACACAGGTACAACATTAAGGTCCTTTTTTTTAAATCAGTAGAAGGAGTACACTTTAAATTAATGATACAAAGTCTATAGTAAATGTATAAACCAGGAACAGTCATTCATTATCACTATCAAGTATTATGTATTGTAGGTAACCTTCTGTGCTAGATTTTAATACAACTGGCAGCACTGTAGAACTGTTTGCACCAGCATCGCCACAAACACGTGAGCAATGCATTGTTTTGTGATGTTATGTGAGCTACATCACCAGACCTTAGAAATTTTTCGGCTCCATTATCATCTCATGAGACCACCATTGTATATTTAGTCCATCATTGAACAAAATGTCATTATGTAGCACAAGACTGTATCTGACTTTTTAGGAGGATGTACTATTTTAATAAAAATTTGAAAAAACAGCTAAATATATCCCCATCAGCAGATAAATAATCTACTCCTCTCCACAAGGTTGTCCCAAATACATTTTGTCCAGGAGACCCTTGCCCCTATACATCAACACACAGTAGTCATGAAAAAATCAGTAACTTAGAGATAAGCTCTTAAAAAGGTCGTAGTGCCTCACCTCATAGAAAATTAGATCTTAACTAGAAAAAAAAATTGAGAAGTAAAATAAAAAGCTCCTCTAGAAAGCTATTTCTTTTATTTTTTTTTTTTGAGATAGAGTCTCGCTGTTGCCCAGGCTGGAGTGCAGTGGCACAATTTTGGCTCACTGCAGGCTCCACCCCCAGGGGTTCACGCCATTCTCCTGCCTCAGCCTCCCGAGTAGCTGGGACTACAGGTGCCCGCCACCTCGCCCGGCTAAGTTTTTGTATTTTTAGTAGAGACAGGGTTTCACTGTGTTAGCTAGGATGGTCTCGATCTCCTGACCTTGTGATCTGCCCACCTCGGCCTCCCAAAGTGCTGGGATTACAGGCATGAGCCACCATGCCCGGCCTAGAAAACTATTTCTATCCAGGGTCTCATAACTCTTAAAAATACCCTCATTTGGGTTGAGCACTGTGGCACACACCTGTAACCCCAGCACTTTGATAGGTATTGCTTAAGGTCAGGAGTTCAAAACAAGCCTGGGCAACATAGTGAGGCCCCATCTCTACAAAAAAAATTTTTATAATTAGGCCATTGCTGTAGCACATGCCTGTAGTTCCAGCTACTTGGAAAGCTAAAGTGGGAGGATTCCTTGAGCCCAGGAGCTC
Source organism: Symphalangus syndactylus (assembly GCF_028878055.3). Taxonomy (NCBI): domain Eukaryota; kingdom Metazoa; phylum Chordata; class Mammalia; order Primates; family Hylobatidae; genus Symphalangus; species Symphalangus syndactylus. Next base: position 118,499,538 of record NC_072432.2, on the reverse strand, counting down.
ATTGCTGCAGTGAGCTATGATTGCACCACTGCATTCCAGCCTGGGCAACTGAGATCCTGTCTCTAAAACAAAGCAAACAAAGAAAAATCACCCATGGTCAACATCATCATTTAGGCTAACTGCATTTTTTTTTTTTTTTTTTTTTTTTTTTGAGACAGTCTCACTCTGGTGCCCAGACTGGAATACAGTGGCATGATCTTGGCTCAATGCAACCTCTGCCTCTCAGTTTCAAGCAATTCTAGTGCCTCAGCCTCCGAGCAGCTGGAATTACAGGCACTTGCCACCACACCCAGCTAATTTTCGTATTTTTAGTAGAGATGGGGTTTCACCATGTTGGCCAGGCTGGTCTCGAACTCCTGACCTCAAGTGATCTGCCTGTCTCGGCCTCCCAGAGTACTGGGATTATAGGCGTGAGCCACCGCGCCCGGCCGCTAACTGCGCATTCTCTAAAACACAGAGAACATCTCTCTCCAGATTTGAAACAGAGCAGATGCACTAGAAGGTATAAAGAAAGCACAAAAGCTTCATTAACAGAATTCACGACGGAACTTAGAAGAAAATCATACCTGGGAAGGAGAATCTTGTGCCAAAGGAGATTTCCTAGCATTCTTTATATTTTGCTGCCGAGCGATGAAACGAATCAGATGGTTTGTTTCAGGAGAGCCCCGAGCACCAACTGCAGAACGTCGTCTGGATTTTTTAAGGTAGGATGATGACTTTCCTGTAATGAAACTCTCTTATAAATTGGAACAAAACAAGGCAATCGTCAGTAACCACGTCCAATACTCGTGATGTACCAGCCTGAGAGAGAAAACATGATAAACATGTGCTACAGAAAGCTCAGTGGAGAGTTACTGGCACAGTCATTCATATACAATCAGTGGAAGAGGAATCTTTGTTTTGTCTGCTGACTTAATCCATGCTCCTAGAACAGTGCCTGGTACACAGAACAGTTATTAAAAGTTGCTGAATAAATACATGAACACGTTTTAAGTTTTCATTTTTGTTTCATATTTCCTACACATAGATGGCTTTTGACTCAGTATTTTTCTTTTTCTAAATAAGTCAGTTTTATCCCCAACAACTGAAAGGTAAGATCTCCATCTAGGGACATGCAGTCTCAGGTTCTTAATTCAAGATGATTGTGTTTCTTTCTGATACCTACCATCAGCACTACCCTGAATTTTGGACATATGCCTAAGCACACAAAATGAATCCAGCTTTTTAAAGGTCTAAGAGTGACGTTCTTGAGAATGAAAGTTAGGTGGCGTACCACTTTCGCCTTGTCTTATGTATTACCTGGTCTAGTGCCCTGTGATATTCAAGACTTCCATTATTCTCCAATTCTAAATGCTATTCTCTGATCCAATTCCATTCTCATATAGTATTTCCTTCTTTTCCATCTAAGTCAGACTTCACAGGTAAACTTCATTTCTACTGCTCGAAGGACATTAGCTGGAATCAATCTTCTGTTTGTGTTTTTTTTTTTTTTTTTTTTGAGACAGAGTTTCACTCTTGTTGCCCGGGCTGGAGTGCAACGGTGTGATCTCGACTCATGGTAACCTCTGCCTCCCGGGTTCAAGGGATTCTCCTGCCTCGAACTCCTGAGTAGCTGGGATTACAGGCATGCGCCACCATGCCCGGCTAATTTTGTATTTTTAGTAGAGACGAGGTTTCTCTATGTTGGTCAGGCTGGTCTCGAACTCCTGACCTCCGGTGATCTGCCTGCCTTGGCCTCCCAAAGTGCTGGGATTACAGGTGTGAGCCACTGAGCCCAACCCTGTTTGTGATTTTTAAAGGAGGATTACATCCTGATCTTTCAGTATTATATTTTCTTAATTGCTCTTAAATTTTCTCTTATTTTTGCCATAAATGAAAACAAAATGCATTATTACTATTCATATCATACACTCTCCTGTATCCCAGGTGACAGGTCAAAAAGTGACTCACACACACATTATTTTCTAGTATTGGCATCAAGCACGACTCTGACTTGGGGACATTATCATGCTGGGTGCCCTGCGATTCCGTGATCCCTGCTATGCTAAATGAACTGTGCATGTGCACAGAAGTCTCCCTGAAGAAGCAAGTTTGCAGAGTAGGCAATTTAGGTACCTAAAATATGACAGTACGTATAAACAAATAAAGCTGAGTTATTTTTAAACTTGAAAAGCATTACAATAGAATGACAACTTTTCTTACCTGCAGAGTTCCTAACAAAGCTTTCAGGTGTAATTCCCAATTGCTCTACGGTTACTGTGGAAAAGTTCAAAGGTGATTTAAAAGTATCTGGTGTGCAAGGATTAGGAGGTAATTCGGCATGCTTCTGAGGAGTCACAATCTTCCCAGTTCCCAAAATGAAAGAGGCATTTCCTGAAACGCACGACATATTGTAGGGGTGAAGACAACTCTCTGTCTAAACCTTCAACTTCACAAGGAGGCAGCAGATCATCACATACCAGCATTATTCATTGCAGTCTCCTTGGTTTCAGGGGGCTCGTCTTTTGAACTGGCATCCATCTAAGAGGTGAAGAAAAACAATGAAAAATAACCCCACCAGCAAGATGAATGTGATTCGATCACGAACCTCATCCAGGACTGAATTGCAATACAGTCCATACTGGCATAGAAACACACGTCATAGATTTCATTTTTTATTTTAATTTCTGTGGGTATACAGTAGATGTATATATTTATGGGGTACGTGAAATATTTTGATACAGGCATGCAATTCGTAATAATCAAAGTAAATGAGATAGCCATCATCTCAAATATTTATCCTTTTTGTTATAAAAAATCCAATTATACTTTGTTATTTTTAAATGCACAATTAAGTTATGGACCGTCACCCTGTTGTGCTAGCAAATACTAATCTTATTCATTCTATGTTTTTCTACCTATTAACCATCTCCACTTCCTTCCCACCCATCCCCAATACACTTCCCAGCCTGTGTAACCATTCTTCTACTCTAAGCGCGTACTTTTAAAGCCAAATTAAACAGAAAGAAATGGAGGAAACTGCTGTTCAGGCACCAAAGCAGACCCCAAAGGATAAGCCATGGCTTTTCGACCGCAGCGAAAACCTGAATCATAAGGGTACCCCTTTCAAGACGCACCTCTGTCCATTTCCAGAAATTCTCTCAGCAGGTCTGGATGCACCCCGGCTCACCCAGAGCAGCTCCTGACAGGAGCACTAACTCTGTGCTGCAGGGTAAGCCGAACAAACTCCCTAGAAACGCCGCGGAGAAGCAGCCCCGTGGCAGCGCGGCTGCAATCCTACCTCTCACGCCGCACCTGAAGGCCCGCTAGGCAGACAGGCTTACTCCCAGAGCCCCGTAGCAGGCGAGCGTCGCGTTGGCCGCTCCTTCCAGACTCCGGCTCCTCTGTCCGGAAGGGCTCTCCTGGCAAAGCACCCGCAGCCGGGAGCCGCTCTCCGAATCCGGAGCCCGAGGTCCCGGCAACCGACCCGGACTCACAGCCCGCGCTGTGCCTGGTCTGCGCTCTGCTCGGCCGCCTCCTCCACCCGCCTTCTCCGCCCGCCGCCCGATTCAAATCCCCGACCCCGCCTCTCGGTGCCGAACTTACTCTACGAATCACTCCGCCACCGCCCCCTTCTCCGGTCCGCGCACACTCCGAGGGCTCCCAGGACTTTCCGTTGGCACAGGAGTGGCTTCCTGGGCTCGGAGAGGGGCCACCGCGAGCTGCAGTCAACCGGCTGACTACAGACACCTGGTACGGACTTGTGACCGCGGGGACTACTTTCCAGGAGAGTCTCGCGGAGTAACGCTTCTGTTAGCTCTTTAACTCCGCCTCCCACCTTTCTATTGGATGCTGCAAACTTCGAAAAGACTCATTCAACCAATCCTAACAGAGCGACGAGCTGGCTCTTACCCAATCAGTCCGTCCCTACCGCAGCCGTTTCCTCGCTGGGCCGGCTTGTGGGCGGGGATAACGCGGGAGGAGGGGCTGACTGGTGCTTGGGTCCCTTTCAGCGCTCCACCTTCTTTCCGTAGACCCCGCCCTCGTATGCATATAAGCGCTACCTACACTTGAGGGTGCGCCTGCTCAGTAACGCTGGAAGCCGCCGTCCGGCTCCAGGAGCCCCTCTGATTGGCTGATGCCCCTTCCCGTCTACTAGCCTTTAGCGTCTCTTCCCTCCCTCAGTCCCGGCTAGGTTAGCCAGAGCCCGCCCGATACTGGGTGCTGATTGGCTGGACTCTGTCCGGAGACGCGGGTTGGTTGGTACGGCAGAGTGTCAGTCTCGGAGAGGTGGGGGAAGGGCCCCAGGCAGGCTGAGGAGCCTAGGGGCGGGGTGGGAAGGAGGACCGGCCGAACCCTGGGTGTGGGACAGAGTGGGTGTGTGTGGTGTGTCCCCAAGGGCAGGAAGGTGGCGAAGGGAGGCGAATCCGAGTGGGTGGAGGGAGGGGAAGGGCGGGAGGAGAAAAAGGTGGGAGGAGGACCAGGTGGGAGGGTGGCGGCTCACTCAGGACCCAGCGGGGGCAGCGCGATGAGGCGGGTGACCCTGTTCCTGAACGGCAGCCCCAAGAACGGAAAGGTAACGGGGGCGTGAGGGGGCGCGGCGGGCCGGGGGTCGGGGCGAGGGCGGACGGTGCGGAACCGGCTGGCGGGGCAGCGGTGAAGTTGGGTAGAGGGGCTGGGAGGTGGGCGTGCGCGGGCTGGGGGCGCTCGGGGACAACACAGGGTCCCCGCGGCCTCCTCCCGACCCTCAGGACCCCCGTGCCCGAGCCTGCCCTTCAGTGCCTCAGCTGCCTGGGGGCCGGCGCGGGTCGGGCCGGGGGCTCCGGGGCTCCCGGATGCGCGATGCGGGGGGCGCGGGGACGGGGGCGCGGGGAGGGCCGCGGTCACCTGGGCGCCCGAGCGGTCGCGCCTCTTCCCGCCTCTCCCCGAGACCCCGCTCCCGCCTGCGGGAGGAGGCGCGCCGGCTCCCGTGCTGAGTAATGGTCTGCTCGGAAAGTGGCGGCGAGCACCAGAGCCTGTGGAGATGGGTCAGGGAGACAGAAGTAAACTGCCCGTAGATAAACAAAATCTTCTCCCATCCGAGGTCGAAGACAGGATTTTTAAAATGGGGGCATTTTCTTGTTGATTTTTGCCTTTCTCTCTGAGATGCCTCAAGCCCCCACGCCCCACCGCCGCCAAACTTCTCTGTACTCTTTTTATTATTTTGCCTTATTTTGATTCCCTAGAGGACGAGTACAGCAGACCCAAAAGGGATCGATTTGACAGTCGCCTTTGCTGTGTTAGGCCTTTGCGGAGGGTGTGGTGCTAAATGTTCTTCCAGCGCTGGAGCAAGCCAAAACGAATTCTCTTCCTTCCCAGCCTTTTGCCCCACCCATGAAAGTTGTTCTGCTCCTTTGGGAAATTTTGACTGTTCGAGGCAGACATTTATTGCGTTGCTAAAAGATACCTAGAAGTAACTCAGCCTTTACGAGTCTAAGGTAAAGGTAAATGGGTCTCGCTGTGTTGGTTGCCAAAATACTCTGCTGCCTGCACATTCGGGGAACACTGTAAATTTTTAAACAGTGAAATTGTCCAGTGGCATTAAAAATGGTTTTCCGATTATTTAGTGTAGAGTAAACATGCTCTGAAAATTCGAACCAGAGTGTGGTTTGTTGGCTATAATTTTGTGTTCTTCTGGTCTTAGAGATTTAATACTCATTTAAAAACAGAATTGGTATAAATTCGAGTTCTTGAGTTATCATGAATGCTACCCCGAAAATATGTTCACGAAGTTTACATCTCTCATCACTATTAACTTTCTAAACCTGTTCTGTAGTTAGCTACTACCTATTATCTAAAACTTATGTTGTTACTCTAAGAAAGATTTAGTATATTCAAAATTGGTAATATTTCTCAAAAACAAACTTCTGATTGACCTTTTTAATGCAGTATCTCTGCTATGTTACTCATGAAAGACAAATATTTAAACCTAGTCATAAATATTTTTGCTCTAAATCTCTCCCAAATCCACTCAATTTGGCTGTCAAAAATTAACTGAGTTGGTCATTCCATATTGTTGTTCACACGGATTTTTTTTTAAGCTATCTAGTTTTGACTAGATTAGATTCTTGGATTTAAATTTTATTTACTTTAAAAATATTCTGCTAGAGAATCTCAGAAGATTGGGGAAAATGCATCTCAAATAATTAAATATAAATATGTTTATGTTACAACGTAAAAATCCAAACTGGAGAGCACTAGATAAAAAGAAACAAAGCCATGATCTTCACTACTCAGCTGATGAACATATTCTAAGACGTTGGCAGTGTTTTCTCTCCTTTCAGTTGATTAAAAAAATTTATAATTACTCTTATTTGACAAAAGAGCTGCATAATACATAACAGCTTGCATTTTTATATATAAAGTAACTAATTGGATTGGCATGATCATGACTTGAATGTTCATTAAGAATAAGCTGGGGAAAAGTGCTACTCAAATAGAATAGAATTTGATTTCCCATCCACCAGTTGGAATATCTGTACCGCTTACTTTATCTCCTTTACCTCGCTTCTGCTTTTGTTTCTTGGTTATAAGAATAATCTCTGTTTTTTCAAATAAGTTTCCCTCTCATAGCTTGTTTAGTAGTTACCAGACTGTGAGACTATGAAGCCTGGGGAAGGGCGTGGAGAGGCACATAATTCTTCCAAGGTGCTGTGTTATATGCTCGCCAGGAATTGTCTGTGTATTGAATGAATGTAACTAGTGGTGAACGTATTTGACGTTGGAGAGAGGGCTATGCATTCTCTAAACTGTGGTTTCCAGAGTGAGATGACACACCGCAGACAGTGTCCAAGACGATTTATTGGAGGTCAGGAAGAAATATACCTTTTGTTTATATCTTACACTTAAAAATATAAAATAATGTGAAAACTTGATTTTTCGGATCTAGAAAGACACAGGTGCCTCCAGTCACTGAATATTCAGCTGGTCTCAGGTCTCATGTAAGAAGGGACGGCCTTTGCATGTGAAAAGGTTAATAGTGTCTTCTTCACTGATTGGTTGTCATTGACATTGTGATATGGAAGCTTATAAATGGCACATTAAGATTTATATCTAGTTTTAACCAAATTAACCCTCACCAAAATGCCGAGTGATCTTAAAGGGTTATTTCAAAGAAACTGCAGCTTGAAGACAATATTAATTATGCAAGCACAAGTAAACAATGAGGAAATGGCAGAAGCTGCCACTTCTCCTAGTATGTATAAACCATGAGACTAAAAAAAGAGTGGGTCTCTTTGGACCTGAGAAGTTGAAACAGTGCTGAGTTTTAAAGAAGAATATTTGAAGTCCTATTTATTAATTGCTATTACTAATCAGCCTCTCCCTAACTGTATGTTATTCTTTGAAATATTAGCCATTGATAGGATGAGTCATCCTAGTTAGCAAGATATTTAGAAATACTTTCTAGGGCATGAAGGCAAATGGTTTCAGATTTTTTTCTTTTCTGAGTTTTTGGTTTTTGTTTTTTACTTTTATTTATTTTTTATTTTTTTATTTGTTTTTTTGAGACGGAGTTTTGCTCTTCTGCCCAGGCTGGAGTGAAGTGGCGTGATCTCAGCTCACTGCAACCTCTGCCCCCCAGGTTCAAGCGATTCTCCTAACTCAGCCTCTTGCGTAGCTGGGATTACAGGCGCTTGCTACCATGCCCTGCTAATTTTTGTATTTTTAGTAGAGACGGGTTTCACCGTGTTGGCCAGGCTGATCCTGAGCTCTTGACCTCATGTGATCCACCTGCCTTGGCCTCCTAAAGTGCTAGGATTACAGGCATGAGCCACCATGCCCGGCTTATTTTAATATTTAAAGTCAATCCTGTATTTGGCAGAATTTCACTAAATTTAATGGTAAATATTTAGGAGATTCTTACTGGCTAATTCGTAGTCTAAGTCACTGAAAGTCCTCATCATTTGGGAAAACATGTACCTTCTACCAGTGGAATATAGTTCGTAAATACATAAATATACAGATAAGTTTGAGTACACGCCCAAAAGTATGTTACCACTGGGGTGTGTGGTCAGAAACATTTGAAGGCCTTAGTTCTAATCACTGGAATCTTTGGTTTAAATTTTGAGGGGTTTTCTTGTTGTTTTTTAAAACTGCTCCAAAAGAGTCAGTTATGTTGTACCTGTCATCCTTTTTCCATGTGCCTCAACATTTTCGTTATTCTTTTTAATATTCCCTGTAAGAGTTGGTATTAAGGAAATTGAAACAGGGACCTGCACATCTGAATGCAGTGTGTGGCTTCTGAGCAACTTAAACTTAATGTCAGTGCACTTTGTATACGTCTTGAACACAGAGTGCTTTTTTTACTTCAGAATATTCAGTAATGAGCTGTGCAAGTCCTAGGCCTTTTGTATACTGATTAATTCATCATTCATTCATTCTTTCATTCATTCAGTGAACACTTAGTAAATGCCTTCTGAGTATGTGGCATCATGCCAAACGTGGCAAACAGGATAGGAAATACTTTCATTCTGTACCGTGTTTTTATTCTGGGTTCAAGAAATAACTTTTCTTCAGGTTTTGGTATTAGGTCAGAAACATGTTGTTGAGAGCAGGCACAATGGCTCATGCCTGTAATCCCAGCACTTTGAGAGGCTGAGGTGGGAGGATTGCTTGAGTTCAGGAGTTCAAGACCAGCTTGGGCAACATAGTGAGATCCCATCTCTAAAACAACAACAACAACAAAGAATGAAAAAGAAATATGTTGTTAGTAGTAAGTATCCAAATTTGAATCCATTACATTGTTAGAGTTGGAGAAAGGTGAAAATGTATGTGAACCTCTGCCTCTGAAGGCTAAACATTAATAAGAACCTAGTGAGGGCCCACTTTTTAAGCTTGAACATTTCTTAATATATTTGATACATAGAAAAGAATACAATAAAGAATATACGTAAAAATTAAGAGGAACATAATACAGCAAATATCTGTAAATCTGCCAGATAACCCAAGAAGTAGCATGTTATCAATAACATAATGTGTTCATCCACTTTCCTGTTCCCGTTTTGTTTTTCCCTTTGCTGTGTGTTTTTAAATCAATAGTTTTGTCACATATATATGCATAACTAAATTACCTTTTTTTTTTTTTTGGGTCGGAGTCTCACTCTGTCGCCCAGTTTGGAGTGCAATGGCACAATCTCTGGCTCCGTACAACCTCTGCCTCCCGGGTTCAAGCAATTCTCCTGCCTCAGCCTCCCAAGTAGCTGGGATTACAGGCGCCCGCCATCACGCCCGGCTATTTTTGTGTTTTTAGTAGAGACAGGGTTTCACCGTATTGGCCAGGCTGGTCTCAAACTCCTGACCTCGTGATCCGCCTGCCTCGGCCTCCCAAAGTGCTGGAATTACAGGCTTGAGCTACCGTGCCCAGCCCTCACCTTTTTTTTTTTGAGACAGAGTCTCGCACTGTCACCCAGGCTAGAGTGCAGTGGTGCGATCTTGGCTCTCTGCAACCTCTGCCTCCTGGGTTCAAGCGATTCTCCTGCCTCAGCCTCCTGAGTAGCTGGAATTACAGGTGCATGCCACCACTCCCGGCTAATTTTTGTATTTTTAGTAGAGATAGGGTTTCACCATGTTGGTCAGGCTGGTCTCAACTGACCTCCTGATCTGCCCGCCTCGGCCACCCAAAGTACTGGGATAAGGCGTGAGCCACTGTGCCTAGCCACTAAGTTACATTTTAAAAAAATCAGCTTCGGGACATACTGTATCTCAAATTGATATTATACTGTATATAGTTTTTTGTGGAGACAATGTCTTCCTATATTGCCCGAACTGGTCTCAAACTCCTGGCCTCAAGCAGTCCTCCTTCCTCAGTCTCCCAAGGTGCTGCGACTACAGGCATGAGCCATCATGCCAGGCCAGTCCTTGCTTTTTTCATTCAGTATAATTCTCTTCCAACCATAATATCTGACATAGTGATAATTTATTCATTTTTACTGCTTTATTAAAGTACATGTTATACAAATACTACCATGATATTCCTGTCAGTGGACATTAGGTTGTTTATTTTCTTTATATTTTGTTTTTAAATTGACAGTGCTGTCATGAATATTTCTGTACATGTATCCTGGTGCACAGCAGCAAGCATTTTTCTAGGGAGGTAGTTCTCAAACTTTAGCATGCATCAGAGTCACTTGGAGGAGGAGGAGAACTTGAGAAAACTGCTGGACTTCATCCTCAAAGGTTAATACTCAGTAGGTCTGGGGTGGGGTAGGAACATACGTTTTTAATTTGCAGGTGAAATGTGGTTCAGATGCTGCAGGTGACAGGATCACACATTTGAGAACCACCACTCTAAGGTGTAGACACATAGTTGTAATTATTGGGTGTTAGAATATGTAAATATTCAGTTTTGCAAAATAATGCCAGATTGTTTTTCAAAGTCATTGCAGTAATTTATATTCCCACCACCATTGCATAAATCTTCCCCGTTGGTCCACATCCACTCCAACACTTGATATTATCAGTATTTTCCATTTTAAATATTTTTTTCACCTTAAGAGTTAATTATCTCATATTTTTTAAAATTATCTCATCTTTTAAAGAATAAGATCATGTAAATATTTAAAATGTATTTGACTAAAAGTATAGGTAGAGAAAATTGAGTTCTATATTTAGTTACTAATGGTGATTAGTGGTTTTGTTGGGTAAATCAGCCTGCATAAATTCAACAATTTATGTGTATTGTGTATTGCATAATGCACAATAAATACTTATATATTTATCATAACAACTTTTTGCAAATTAATTTTTTTATTGGACCTTTAGGATCCAGGCAGACAGCCAGATTAGAAAATATTTAGTGATATGGTAAATTGTTTTTGATACTTTATTAGGATTGATTTAAGTGGCAATAAAAGTTGAATTCAAATACACAAATACTTGTGTATTTATTGTGTATTATGTAATAAATCTTGTGGGTATAAAAGAAAAAATATGTGACTTGCATGTGCAGGTTTTAATTTTTAAATTTAAATAATATAGGTTACAATTTGAAAATGGTGTTTAAAGGCAAATTAAAACTAGCCAATCCTACTAGGCATGGTATTCTATTTACTCTCCAACTCATAGACAGCTTTCACTTGTCATGGGATCTGAAATTTAAAAATAATTGACTCTGAACAGTAGTATAATACAGACATCATGAACTTTAATAGACATGCTTCTCAATAAATGTAAAATGCTTCTATTCTTAGGGCCTAAGTTATTAAAGTAGATAATCACAGTGACATGGAAACATCAGGCCCACATGGTGGAGATAACATATACAAAGCAAATGACCTTCGTAAGCACTATCATTTTATGATTTATTTGGCTCAGTATGAGGACAAAAACAATCTTAGTATATACTACCTGGAGCTTATGTCCATGATATACAAGATTTTTATTGTTCCTCTTTCTCAAAAGAGTTATATAAAGAAGAATGCATGTGCCAATCTGTTTGCAACTTTCTCAGTAACTTAATCATCTTTTCCATATGTATGACAAATTTATGTTGATGTATATATTTTAAAACCTGGTTTCTAATTAGTTTAAAATACAGAGATTTTGAATATTTGAATATTAGTATTGCAACATAACTCCTTTTTATTTGTTTGGTATTGTTAGTATGTGTGAATGATTAGTTGGAAAACAAATGTCAAGAATAGCCCTCCAAGTGAAAACAAGTATATTGGCCCAACTTAAGGGAAATTTTCAAATTTCTAGAACTATAAGATTCTTTGTATTAATTTTAATTCTGTTTTCTCTAATTGACCACCCTTTGGTTATTTCACTTAAAGGAAATTGTTAACTGCCTGATTGCAAACTGCTAAAATAATTTTATTTATAGAACTAGTATCTGGAGCTATGGAGACCTTAAAATAAATTAAAACTTTCCCCCCTTATTACAAAAGTAATATAGGTTCATTGTAACAAATTTGGAAAACAAACAAAATAAAACAAACTTAGCAGGGCGTGGTGGCTCACGCCTATAATCCCAGCACTTTGGGAGGCTGAGGCGGTTGGATCACGAGGTCAAGAGATCGACACCCTCCTGGCCAACATGGTGAAACCCCGTCTCTACTAAAAATACAAAAATTAGCTGGGCGTGGTGGCACGTTTTTACCATGTTGGCCAGGCTGGTCTTGAACTCCTGACCTCAGGTGATCCACCCATCTTGGCCTCCCAGAAAGTGCCGGCCATTACAGGCGTGAGCCACCATGCCTAGACTGCTTTAGAATTGCATTTATACTGTGTATTTTTTTACCCTAATGACAGTGTAAGAGACTTAAATGAATATGACTGTCACACAAAAAAGGTGTGTCCTACTTCAACACTCAACATTCAAGAAATATTTATCAAAGACCTGCTGTAAGCCAGGTAATGCACCATTTGAACCTATGGCGGTTGTTAGTAGAACAGCTCAGGAATGTACTTCTTTAGTGCTGCTTATCAGCTTTACCAAGGGATAATTGGTCACCTCTATTCACAGAATTCATCACAACTTTTTGCAAATTAATTTTTTTTATTGGACCTTTAGGATCCAGGCAGACAGCCAGATTAGAAAATATTTAGTGATATGGTAAATTGTTTTTGATACTTTATTAGGATCGATTTAAGTGGCAATAAAAGTTGAATTCAATTTATACCTAGACTGTGCTCCTTAGTAGTTTTACAGCCTACAAGGAAATACCTATTGTACTTTGATTGCCTTGAAAATAGTCCTTGCCAAGCAGTATGCATGGTTTTTTTCTATCGTCTGGTCACATTTGACTTCAGTGGGGAAGAAACGGAAGATGGCAACATCCCAAACCTCTAAATAAAACAACAAACAGGTCTTGAGTTGTATTTCATCAGTTTGTTACTTTGGGTTCCTATATCATGGGAAAGCCTAATGGAATTAAAATAGGTGTTTTTTTTCCTTCATTTTTTTTTCTGCTCTTTAGAATAGCACTGTCTAATAGAACTACTGAGATGATGGAAATTTGTGCTATTCAATATGGTAACCACTAGCCAGTGTGGCAGTTGAGCGCTTGAAATGTGGCCAGTGTGACTGAACTGCATTTTAACTTTTAATTTTAATAGATTAAAATTTAAATAGACTTATGAAGCTAGTGGCTTCCACACTGGACAGCACAGCTTTAAAACATGGCAGGTGGCCTTTATTTTCATCGGAAGACAACTGATCCACAGAAAAACCAAGTCAATCATATGGAAGTAGATGACAGTTCAATAAGTCATACAAGATCTTAAGCTATAATATTACATTAAGTATTAAGCATAATACAGGCAGGTGCATTCAACTTGCATCTATTTTTTGGTATGGCCAAGAGAGAACAGTGAAAGAGATGCTGAGAGAGAAAGTTGATGTTAGGGCAAGGAGGGGATATCAGGCAAAAGAAAGCAATACTGAGATATAAGAGCCAGAGGTAAACAAGAGGGAAAAGAAAAATTTAGAAAATTCTTTGTATGATGGCAATTATGCCAAGAACATTGAATTGGGAAAGAAGTGCCTGTGATTCTTACCCTCCTCTCATAGCACCTTCTGACTGCAGAAGTTGTTTTGCATCTGCTTTGGTCAATCTCTTGCTCCTTTGCATGTTTGCTTCTCTCTTCTCTGTCTTTACTCTCTTCATGCTCTCTGCCTTAACACAACCCCAGCTTTGCCGTGTGCAATGCCCTAGGTACTGTATTTTGCTTCCCTTTGTCCCAGGAATGTGTATAATGCAATTACAGAATTCCTCACTGTGTTGCAGAGGTGAACAATCATAGGAAATATGGGGGACATAGTTTACTCAGGCTTTGTTTTTTTTTTTTTTTTTCTTTGGAGAAGGAGTCTCACTCCATCACCCAGGCTGGAGTGTGTTGGCGTGGTCTCAGCTAACTGCAACCTCTGCCTCCCGGGTTGAAGCAATTCTCCTGCCTCAGCCTCCCGAGTAGCTGGGACTGCAGGCGCACGCTACCACACCTGACTAATTTTTTGTATTTTAGTAGAGATGGGGTTTCACTGTGTTGCCCAAGCTGGTCTCGAACTCCTGAGCTCAAGCAATCCACCCTCCTCAGCCTTCCATAGTGTAGGGATTACAGGCGTGAGCCACCGCGCCCAGCCCTACTCAGGCTTTAATTATTTATGACAAGCCTGCTGTGTGTAGGACACTGTGCCAAGTGCTTTGCATTTTTTTTATTGTGATAAAAGATGGAACAAAATTTATTATTTTAACCATTTTTTAAATGTGTAATTCATTGACATTGTTTACATTCACAATGTGTGTAACCATCACCACGGTTTATTTCCAGTACTTGGTCATCATCCCAAACAGAAATTGTACCCATTAAGAAATAACTCTCCATTCCCATCTATGCCTTGGTAACCTTTATTCTGCTTTCTTTCTGTATGAATTTGCCTGTTTGGGGTACTTTCATGTGAGTGGTATCATAGAATATTTATCCTTTTGTGACTGGCTTACTTCATTTAGCATACTGTCAGAAAGGTTCATCCATGTTGCAGCATGTGTCAGAATTCATGTCTCTTCTCTTCTCGCTTTCCTTTCCTTTCCTTTTCTCTTTTCTTTTCTTTTTCCTTTCCTTTTTTCTTTTCCGTCCCATCATGTCCAGGCTGGAGTGCAGTGGCGTGATCTTGGCTCACTGCAGCCTTGAATTGGCATGCTCAGGTGATCCTCCCACCTCGGCCTCCCAAGAAGCTAAGACTACAGGCATGTGCCTCCATGCTCGGCTACTTTTTGTACTTTTTTATAGAGACCGTGTTTCACCATGTTGGCCAGGCAGGTCTCGAACTCCTGGGCTCAAGCGATCCACCTGCCACAGCGTCTCAAAGTGCTAGGATTACAGTCATGAGCCACTGTACCTGGCCTCATTGTTTCTTATTGCTGAATAATATTCCATTGTATATATATATGTATATATATATACCATATTTTATTTATGCAATTACCTGCTTATAGACACTTGGGTTGTGCATTATTTTTTATAATGCACTTGGTTCCGCTTAAATTTTTCTTGCCTTCAACACTTTCCAAAATGCCCCAGCACTCTTCTGGCTTTCATCCTTCTGATCCAAGAGAAAAAAGTTAGAATCTGAGTACTCTGCTTTTGAAAAACTGCACACTCCTATGTTGTCGAGCAGCTTTTTCCATGTCCTCCATTTTTACTTTATTTAACTAGAAACTGTCCACTGTATTCCAGTCACTAGTGGACAGAGGACCAGCCTTAGTTCTCACTTCATATGGCATCTTGACATAATAATCTTGGGACATCCATGAGCTAGCTGACTGTGCTTCGTGTTTAGCTCCTCACCTACTAATTTTTCTTTTTTGGGGGGTGAGACAGAGCCTTGCTTGGTCATACAGGCTGGAGTGCAGTGGTGCAACATTGGCTCGCTGCAACCTCTGCTTCCCGGGTTCAAGCAATTCTCATGCCTCAGCCTCTGGAGTAGCTACAGGCATGCGCCAGCACACCTAGCTGATTTTTGTATTTTAGTAAAGACGGGGTTTCTCCATGTTGGTCTGGCTGGTCTCAAACTCCAGGCCTTAAGTGCTCTGCCCGTCTCAGCCTCACAAAGTGCTGGGATTACAGGCATGAACCACTGTGCCCGACCCTTACCTAGTTTTTATTCCTAACTTTCAGAGGTCATAACTGATAATGGTGCAACTGTACAACTCAGCCACTGGGAACCCATAGTTACAGTTAGGACCAGGGCACAAAATTCACTTACATGTAGAAATTCTCAGCACCCTGCTTAAACAGTTGCATGTATCTTGCACATATATCAGACTGCTTGATTCACAGCAGGACAGATCAATTTATTGTCACCCAACTGTTTGCTCTATTCTTAATGTTAGGTGCTAAAATCTGGCTTGGTTAATGAAGAATTAAATAAATGAGGTGGGAAGTTATCTGTCCTCTGGTAGTTGATGTCGTTAATGATATAATAAACAGCACCAGCACACTCCTATTCTAAGGATGAACCATTCAAATGAATAAATAATAAAAGGACAACATAATAGGAACTTACTAGGTCTCAGGCACTTTGCTAAGCTCTTATGCATGAACTCATCTCATAATACCTTCTGAAGTAGGTGCTACTATTTTCTTCATTTCTAGTTAAAGCAACAGAAGCATCAATAGATTGACTCAAGTTGACAGCTAGAAAATGTCACACTCTAGATCGAAGTGTAGGTCTATCTTACTTCACAACTGGAGCGCTATTTAACACATCTTAGGATTGTAGATTGTTTTGATCAGAGATGATTTCTTATGTTCTAGTTTAGGAGTCGGCAATATTAGGCACCAAGTGAATAAATGAGTCAGGAAGAAAAGGGGGCACTGTTAAGAACCTCTTGAAGTCTCCTTTTATATGATAATCTTTTTAGCACTGTTCTAGTGTGGTGGTTTATAACTTGTGGGGGATAACATTTATTAAATAAATTGTTCATATTAATCTGGTGTGTTTACAGGTGGTTGCTGTATATGGAACTTTATCTGATTTGCTTTCTGTGGCCAGCAGTAAACTCGGCATAAAAGCCACCAGTGTGTATAATGGGAAAGGTGGACTGATTGATGATATTGCTTTGATCAGGTAACCTTCACCTTTTTATAAGTTGTCAACAGTGTGCCTCAACTTCTTGGTGCTATGCTGTTTCCCTTAAGCAGTAGTTTAATCACTGTTAAGAATACAGGATTTTGGGAAGTGATTACCTAGAATTTGCTCTTTGGAATTTAAATCATTTGGGCTTAAGGTGTGTTGATCAGCTAGAAAACCCTTAGTACATTTCAGTATACTGATAGTCTTTCTGCATAGTTCATATATGGCTATGAGGAATTTCTTCTTTGTGGTACTAGAGAAGGATCTAGTAAGACATGCAGTTTTTAACATTAAAAATCTAATCTCTTCACTTCTATATGCACCTGCTTGTTAATCATTTCCTAAGAATGCTTTGCATTTTATAATCATTACAAAGGCCAGATTTTGTAAAAACCTTATAAATATGATAGAATTCTAAGTAGTGATATCACCAGTGATCCACCATAATTATAGGCTTATGTTTGTTCCTTAAATATCCCATGCAGATTTATCTCTTTAAAACAAGTGTGTAGTTCACCTTACCTCATCTTCACGAGGTCAGAGAATTTTGGAGCAGGAAGATGCTTAACAAAGAAGATGGTAAAGGGAACACAAATTAAGTATTGACTATGCCACTTATGTTATCATTGCTTTGCCTGAGTTATACCATTTAATTGGCAAAGCATGAGTTTTTTTTATCGGTGATGTAAAGATAATGATGCTTTAACTTATAATAATATACAAAGTCTCTGTATAAATCCAGATCAAAATGGCCTTTCAATATAATATACTGCTTTGCAGTTAATCAGTTCTAGACCCTTCATTTTACAGATGAGGAAACGAATTACCTGTGAAGCTGAGGACTCACTCAGGTCACACAGCTAGTTGGGTTTTGTTAATGAAAACAGATTTTTATACTAATCTGAAAAAGTAAACTGGCATGGTGAACAAGTAGGAAATACTATACACTACATTTTAAATCCAAATAAATTAGGATAATTTCTTAGTTTTTCAATATGTATCTCCTAGCTTCTTTCACTTTCTAAGGAAAACTGAGTCACATTGTTGGACGATGATCCTCATCAACCTAACTTCCTTCTTAACAAACACAAACTCTGCTTCTTAGAAAAATTTAACGTGTCCTGTGATGTCTTATAGGAAATAAAAACTTCTACAATGGAAGGTTATAACTGAAGCCTTCTGAGCTATAAAATATCTGTTTATTCATTTTTGCTTCACAATACAGTATCTGGTATAATGGGTTGAGGAAGAGGATGTGCACTGATTGTCCAGAACTGTGGGTTACATGCAGCCATTTACATTTGAGTGTATGGTGGATGTGTAGTGGGTAAACACTGACAGTAGAGTTACTTCCAGCTATATTTTTCCTAGATTTAATATGACAGTTTATTTCATCTCCAAAGCACACAACAGCTGATGATTTAGGGGTAAAAAATGTAAAGAAAAAAAGAAGAGTTGGCTGTGACTTTAATCTATCCTTTGAGCATAATTATTCATTCTCAATTGATAAGAAAGCTGAACTCACATCATTTGTGTAGGGGGATTTTTTTCCCCCCATTTCAAAAGTACTTTCATGTGCAAGATCTTATTTTTGAATTTAAATTCAAAGACAGTTAAGTTCAAGGGGTTAAACAAAGCATTGGAAACTTAGCTTCTTTGCAGTCTAGATTGATAGCAAAACCTATTGTCTATATAATTCTAAGGAATAGTTCCTATAAGCAACAGATAATTAATGTGATTTTTAGATTTTGATGGTAGCTTTTTAAATTTTGATTTCCCCAGGGATGATGATGTTTTGTTTGTTTGTGAAGGAGAGCCATTTATTGGTAAGTGACTTTAAAAGCCAATTTTATCTGCCAAAAAAAAAAAAAAAAAGATGGATGGCAATTATTTTAAATGGGGCTATTAAGCTTAAACATTAAAAATGATCTTATGGCTGTATTCAAATCTTCACACTTTTTGATTCTGCATTAGGTGTGTTAAATTTTTTACTATATGATCGTAGTTTATTATGGATGCCTTGTCTTTTACATGCCTTTAAAATGCTCTGGAGGTGTACATATTCATTAACTGTAACATAGTAAGGTAGTTTTGATTTTAGAAACAATTGTTTTGTTTCAGAATTTTTTCTTTGATAGTGAATGTCAAAATTTTTCTACGTGTTGTATTACATATTTGTGAGTAAATATTGCTTGCATAAGTAGTGTCTGACAGTATTTCACGGTGATCAGATCAGCCAAAAAATGACTTGGTATCAACCACACACACAGGTGTGCACACACACTACCCTTTGATTTGGAAGAAAGCTTATAGTTGTATATCTCAAAAGAAAAGGCCAAAAGGAAGATAAAGTATTTGATTTTTTTGGATCCATATAGTCAACACTCTGAATATTTAAGTATTTTTTAAAGCATCATACTAATTGCATTTGGTGAGTGGAAGTAGTTCTCAGGATTGTTGCACAGGCCATTGTCAACTTAGCAGTAAGTGCATACTCTTGTCTGTCTGTCTCTACCTTAAAACTGTAAGCAAGAACTTCTCCTCATCTTCTTTTATCCATTGGTCTAACAGTGATTGGCAGGCAATGGTCACTTAATTGGTCCACTGCATACAAACACAATAAAAAATGATCAAGTAAGGTTTTTTTAATTGTTATTAACTCATGGATTTAAAAATATTTGGTATATTTTCATCCTCTGCATTTATTGATGTTCAGATGGTCTTAATTTTTCACCACTGGAAATCTCTTCAGGTCTTTTTAACAAACCTTGTTGGATTTTATAGGTTTCTTATTATCTGGAATAACAGGTATTATCTGGAATAAAGGTATCTTAAAACCTTTTCCTGTCTCAGACCTGGATCAACATTTTTCCAACAAGCCTTGATTTTTTTTAGTGGGAAGTGTCATTTCAAGACAAATCTGGGTACTAGGGAGGCTCTTCGCTATTGGGTTCATTATTGTTGCTATGCCTTTTGGTGGACAGAATTGAAAATATATAGGTAGAGATAAAATTTGTATATAATATATGTTATAGGATAAAGTTTATATGTCATAAATAACAAAATATGGATAGATGAAATAACTCATGGGTTCATAGTAATACTTAAAGTTTATATTAAGGATTATAAGGTTTTTACTTACCCTCTTCTGTCTTACATCTGTGTCTCCTTTTTCTATATCATTAATCCTGACTTTCAGGGACATGGGGACTAATAGAATTATAATGTCACATAATTACTCATTTACTTTACCCCATATATGAACACATCTAAAAATGTCAGAGTAACAAACTCAATACTTTCAGTACCAATATAATTACTAAAAACAGTTAAATGTTTTTCATATGCTAAATCCTTTCTCCCCTTACTTAAAAATAATGGTATTGTTTCTGAATTGTCAGAACATATAGCCATTGTATGTTATACTGTCTCCCTTTATACACTCATTTAGTTTTACTTCTTCAAGTGTACACTTACCTCCAATCCTTTTGTTATGTTTCCAGTGGTTATCTGAAACTTGTTCTCTAGTAGATTTCTCTGCAAGAAACTATGAGAACAATATTCTGTGACATCTTCCAATGGCAAGATGCTATTGCCATCCACCATCTTTATATAATTTTGGTATAAAATTATATGTCAAAGCTTATTAAATTATAAACTTTAGTATGTGTAATTTGTTCTATGTTAATTATACCTCAGTGAAGCTATTGAAAAATCCTTGGTTCACGTTATTTTTCTTTGAATATCTTAAATATGTTACTGCATTTTATTCTGGCTTGAGGTGTTGGTTTCAAAAAATCTGATCTTTCTTATGTGATTATTTTTCATAGATCACCCAAAGGATATTTCTCTTTACAGTAATTTTAGTAGAATATTTATTGGTGTATTGGTGTTCTGAGTTGTTCTGGATTGGTTTTCTCAGTCTGTGATGAATCCTTTCAATATATAGTTTCAAGTGTATGTATTTTAAAATTTCAGTACAGTTTTCTTGAAGTTTACATTTTTATTTTGTTCACTTTGATTTGATTTCCTTCTTTCAGGACTCTATTGTATGTAGGGTGGATTGTTTACACTTGTCTTTTATGTTTGAAACTTTCTTTTCCTTTCTTTTTATTTATTTTTTTGAGACAGGGCCTCACTTCGTCACTCAGGCTGTAGTGCAGTGGTATGATCTTGGCTCACTACAGCTTCAACCTCCTGGGTTCAAGTGATCCTCCTGCCTCAGCCCCCCACCAGTAGCTGGGACTGCAGATGTGTGCTACCATGCCCGGATAATTTTTTTGTATTTTTTGTAGAGATGGGGTTTTGGGGTTTTGCCCCGTTGCCCAGGCTGGTATCGAACTCCTGAGCTCAAGCAATCCACCCACCTCGGCCTCCCAGAGGATTATAGGCATGAGCCACCACGTCTGGCCATTTCTTTTTAATTTTTCAAGCTACTCTCTTTTTTACCTTTTCTTTTCCTTAAGTCATTGTCTATTGTGTTTAATCACTCTTGTATTTCTTTTGCTTTAGTCTTTAAAAATCATTTTTCTTTTATTTCTAATTCTCTTGGGAGTTCTTGCTACTCATTTCTGAATTTTTAAATCCTGGTTTATATTATTGTTTTATACCTTGTATAAACTTTTAGCATGTTTTGGAATATTAGATTATAATTTTGATCTATTTTGTGGGTATTTCTGGCATGTTTTCATTATCTACAAGGACATAATTATTATTTTAACACTTGTATTACATTTGATCAGTCCTTTTGTATTGCTTATTTTTATATGAAGTTAGTTTTTCTTAACTTGAAAAGAGGGCTGACAGGACAGTTTTTCTAATTTCATGGCTCTAGAGTTCCTTTTCTGTTGTTTTTGTGAAGTGTTAAAAATATACAGAACTCATTTTCTGGTATATTCTGGTCTATTAGACCTCTTAACTTTCGTCTGGAGTCCTTTTTTTTTTTTTTTTTTTTTTGTCTCTGTTGTCTTTGTTGCATTCAACTTGGATTATTTTCCCAGCATCTTATCAGTATGGGGCTTTGTCCATAGAAGGGAGTTTTGGCCATTTGGTTTTAAGAGTTTATTTTTAGCCCTATCAGATCTTACTGCAGACTACTTGCATCACCCACTTTTGGGGTGATCTCAATCTGTTGTTCTCAGCTAGACTTATTAAGCAATGAAGTCAGTATCTATGGATGGCTTTGACATTCATGGGTTCATCATATACCCTGTTTGCTTCTCTCTGCTTTTTCTTTCACAGGCGCTGAAAGCATGCTGCACTTATAGCTGTTGGTATTGGTGGGACTACCTTATCACCTAGTGTTGTTTTAGATGCAGTCTGTGGGTTTGGGTATTGCTGTCCTAGTAGCTCTGGTATGCTTTTATTATGTGTGTATTCAGTTTAAAAAATTATGCCATTACCATCTTCCCAGAATCCCCAATCTTAATATTTGTATTATTTTCTACATGTCATCTCTAGATCCTCAGACAGATTCTAAGCCTCCTGAGGGATTGTTAGGATTCCACACAGACTGGCTGACATTAAATGTTGGAGGGCGGTACTTTACCACTACACGGTAGGTGTGTATGTATGTGTGTTAGAGAGAAAGAGAATGCAAAAGAAGCACTGTGTACCCTTTGTTCTTCAATTTGCTGATTTCCTTAAAAGATACTCAAATGCTGCTTAAATATACTATGTGATCTGAAACCATTTTTTATAACTTTTTTTGAAGAAAAAAGTAAAAACATGGTTCATTCCAGAGAGAGCATAAAAGGCATCACTTCAGTGTTTTAGAACATGCTTTTTAGCTATTGAGTAATAAACACACAATATAAGTAAAAATTAACACTACTGAAATTTGTAGAGACTACAACTGCTTTTATTAAAGGGCAGAAAAATGTAAGCTTGGAAGATGAAGAATATTATTCTGTAATAGTTTGCTTACAGGATAGACAGACAAGTATTTAAAGCAAAGGAAATTAAAACAATGTTTAAATCAAAGGAAGTACCCTATTAGAAGGGATCTGATAAATGGCAACTTACTGCACGTTTTTGTTTCCCAGCGTTACTCCTACCAGGTTGTAGCATGCATCTTTTTGAGAGAGCAGCTGGGATCGAGTATACTCTTGACTTAAATATGTTTGTTTATAAAGACAAATGGAGAAATCAATTTTTTTCCCTGAATTCTTAGGAGCACTTTAGTGAATAAAGAACCTGACAGTATGCTGGCCCACATGTTCAAGGACAAAGGTGAGTGTAACACGTTGTTTTCACATTTCATCTTACCTGTTTTGTATCTGTGCTGACTTTATAACTCCTGACCTTCTGTACTTTTACTAATTATGTCAGTTTTTAAGAGTAAAAACTTATATTTAGCAATTTTTTCCTCATACATTTCTGACTTTATTTTTTGTTTACGGGGGGCTTTCTTTATTATAATGGTAACACAGGTGTCTGGGGAAATAAGCAAGATCATAGAGGAGCTTTCTTAATTGACCGAAGTCCTGAGTACTTTGAACCCATTCTTAACTACTTGCGTCATGGACAGCTCATTGTAAATGATGGCATTAATTTATTGGGTGAGTTTATGTAGACTTTCAATATAATTATGTAACTACTCACATTTTTGTAAGTTTAAGATTTTAACTTTGTTTCACTCAGTAACAGTATATTTCCATAAAGTAAAAGTATATATTTTTTCTATTTTTTAAACTAGATGTTTTCACATGTATATGAGTGATATAGGTGTAGAAATAGATTTAGGCACGGGCAGGTGGTCCTTCAGGTAGGTAGTCTTTGTACATATAGGTAAATATCTAAGCCATACACATCAACTTTATATTCTAAATTGATTTACATTCTATCACAAGTGACTTTAAAGGGTTTTGTTGTTTCCCAAATTGAATTAAGAATGTAACTTGGCTCCAAGTTCTGGATATTCCCCACATTTTGTGAGAACTAGAGTAGTCAAGAGGGCAAATCATGGCTTGCAGTCATAATTCTCAATTAGAGTCTTGATTCTACAACTTGCTAACTTAGGGAGACTAACTTGGGGAAAATTTCTCTGAGTCATATTGGAAAAATGAGTGTTAAAAGCACTCTCGACCCTATCTACATCACAAGATTTTTGTGAAGGTTCATGGAGGTGATGTAGACAAAAGCCCTTATAAAACACTGGTTGCACATTTGGAAGCTAATAGGCCTCCAAGTGACTGAAGGTGATGTGATGTTAGTACTTGAGGAATGGTAGGCAGTGGCAAGTTTGAGGTCACATGCCTATCAGCTTTAGCAGATCATTGCCATGTGCAAAGTGGACAGACGTAGAGTGCCAGAACCTTGGTTTTTAAAGAAAACCTGGGTATCTAAAATTTTATGTGACGCATTTTTATTTTGAAAACATTACATGCTGAACACATCAGAATCAGCCTGAGGACTGCTGGCTTACAGTTTCTGTAGTGAAATACAAAACACCCATTAACTTTTAGTGTTGCTATAACAAACTTTATATTCCCTTGAACATGTACCTATTGCAAAAAAAAAAAAAGATATTATTTGACCCTTTTAGCTAGTTCTATAACTTTATAACTAAATTCTTGTTGCTTTCTATTTCTCCCATTTTAATTTTTCTTCAAATTATTGATAGCATTTTGTATCCTACTTGCCTAGAAAATAACGTCAGAAATATATTTATCCATGCTGTGCCACACATCTGCAAACCAAGCTATTACCAAGATTTGCTAGTTTTTTTCTTTTTGTTTCTCAACCATTTCTTTTATTTGTTCAAGTGTTCAAAAAGCAGAGCTCTCTGCTGGATTCATTTTATAAAGCATTATTTTTAGTTAGTACAGTTTCCATCCAAACTCTTTACATTGCCTACAGGTTGCCCCAAGTAATTATACACTTTAAAACAATCTACAGTAATTTCACTAACACCAAAAAGTAGTGAGTGGCAGAGCTGGGATTCAAATCCAAATTTTTTTTTTTTTTGAGACAGAGTCTTGCTCTGTCACCCAGGCTGGAGTACAATGGCGTGATCTCTGCTCACTGCAACCTGTGCCTCCTGGGTTCCAGTGATTCTCCTGCCTTAACTTCCCAAGTAGCTGGGATTACAGGCACACACCATGATGCCCAGCTAATATTTGTTTTGTTTTTTTGTTTGTTTGTTTTGTTGTTTTTTGACACGGAGTCTCGCTCTGTTTCTGAGGCGGGAGTGCAGTGGCATGATCACGGCTCACTGCAAGCTCCGCCTCCCGGGTTCATGCCATTCTTCTGCCTCAGCCTCCCGAGTAGCTGGGACTACAGGCGCCTGCCACCATGCCTGGCTAATTTTTTGTATTTTTAGTAGAGACGGGGTTTCACCATGTGTTGGCCAGGCTGGTCTTGAACTCCTGACCTCAAGTGATCTACCCACCTCAGCCTCCCAAAGTGCTGGGATTACAGATGTGAGCCCGGCCTGTCTTTTGTATTTCTATGGCTTCTCTGGATGTTTTAAAGGTTTAATTCTAAACCTAGAATTAGAAACATACCCTGGCTGCATTCCCTAAGAGTTCTGCTTTACTTAGATCTTGGCAAATTGAGAGCATGGCCCACAATATAATATGTTGAGTTTCCACCAGGGATATATATCCGACCAGAATGGCATAATCTTTGGATGCCTCTTGAAGGGGAAATGTGGACCCTGTATGCCAGAGTGGTAGCCCGATGCTGTACCTTGGATGGCGTTTGTTTTACAATTGGATTATTGACCATAGAGTTTGGTCTTCACAGAAAAGATTGTATTATTCTTCCTAAATAACTGCTTGTGGTTTTCTATATCTGCTTACCCTTATTAGGTTGTAAATGTTTGAAGGGAGTATGTCTGATACTTTCTTTGTAATTCCAGAGTTCTAAGTAGTTTTTTATTGAGTTGACAGCCAACTGATCGAGGTCTTCTCATTTGAAAGATAATGGAACCCAAATGTATTCCCACACATTCTGATGATGTTTATTAACAGATTAGAATAAGTAAACATACCAAGTCATGTAAAGGATGTACTTTTTTTTTTTTTTTGAGACAGAGTCTTCCTGTCGCCAAGGCTGGAGTGCAGTGGCGCGATCTCGGCTCACTGCAGGCTCCACCCGCCGGGGTTCACGCCATTCTCCTGCCTCAGCCTCCCGAGGAGTAGCTGGGACTACAGGCGCCCGCCACTTCGCCCGGCTAATTTTTTGTGTTTTTAGTAGAGACGGGGTTTCACTGTGTTAGCCAGGATGGTCTTGATCTCCTGACCTTGTGATCTGCCCGCCTCGGCCTCCCAAAGTGCTGGGATTACAGGCGTGAGCCACCGCGCCCGGCCAGGATGTACATTTTTTTTTACCAAGTTAAAGTAAATGATAAATGAAAGCTCTTTTAGTATTTACAAATATTTTTAAAATTTATTCTCCTATAAGACAGATTTCTGAATTGTACTTCTGACTTTTTTGTACTTTTTAAACTTTTATTCATTTCCATCATTTTCTGATTCAGTATGTAAAAGATACTTGTGGCAAACCTGTTCAGATCTGCTCCATTTAAAAAGGCAATTAAATGTTAAGATTATGTGAACTAATCATATTTTACTAAATTCAAAATGAATGTAATACATTCACTGAATTAGGTTGTTTCAGAATTATTTTTGTTCTGATAGGTGTGTTAGAAGAAGCAAGATTTTTTGGTATTGACTCATTGATTGAACACCTAGAAGTGGCAATAAAGGTAAACCTGTTTTTACATTAGCCAGTGTTACATTTATTGTAGCTATCTCCCAAAAGACTCCACTAATTTCTTAATATCTTTTTCAAGAATTCTCAACCACCGGAGGATCATTCACCAATATCCCGAAAGGAATTTGTCCGATTTTTGCTAGCAACTCCAACCAAGTCAGAACTGCGATGCCAGGTAATTAGCAGACTTTTACATTAATTATTTCTATCAGCAAATCTATGAATAAAATTTTCCATTCTTCTAGTGTTTTGGGATTATCTTGCTTCATTTTTCTTTTACATGCAAGATCTAATTTAATTATGAGTCATAGCATTGATTTAGTTCTGAAATGGTTAACCAAAAAGAGATGCAATAATAATAGCCTTTTTAAATTGTCTAATTATACCTCATGCAGCAGTTTATGAATAATGCATAGAAATTGCAGCAGTTTTTTAAAAGTCAGTATTTGTACATTTGCAATATATGGGCTGATCAGTGGCAGGTACTTTACTTATGTGTACTATAGCATTTTCAGATTGTAAAGACCACAGTACTCATTTTTGCCTAATAAACTGTTTTGAATTAATAAAATAATTTAAATGTAATTAGGTTTAAATACTTATTAGCAGGTATAGGACTAACAGAGATCCCTCTTTAGAAACTTCTATGCATAAATGAATTATAGCCAGGCTATATTCTAATATATATATTGATAGAGTTTCTTTTATGAGGAACCTATTTAAGGACACTTATGTGTCTAAGTTCCATTTTATCATGTTTTGTAATAAACTCCAAGTGACTGAACTGCCAATTGCTTCTAAAAAAAACTTGGTGGTTAGCTATAGTAATTAAATGTAATACAAACAGACGATTTAGTTCTGGTGACAGTTTGTGCTTTTTTATTTCAGGGTTTGAACTTCAGTGGTGCTGATCTTTCTCGTTTGGACCTTCGATACATTAACTTCAAAATGGCCAATTTAAGCCGCTGTAATCTTGCACATGCAAATCTTTGCTGTGCAAATCTTGAACGAGCTGATCTCTCTGGATCAGTGCTTGACGTAAGTATCATTTTAGGCTACAAGAGAAAATTAAATGTTTAGTCTATTGAACAGTCTCAAAGAGCCTTTGAGAGAAGAATTATAAGTATCTTTTACTGGAGCTTTTACTTGAAAACAGATAATTTATTATGTTGATATAAGACTAAAGGTCTGAAAGTGAAATGAATTTGGTTTTATAGGTTTGATATCCTTTATTAAACAGACCTGAAAGGTTTAGCAACTAATAAGAAATTAAATCTTGGAATTAGTTCTTGATCTCCTCAATATACTGTACTTTGTTTATCAGGACTCATATTTTCAGCAAATTATAAAGGTAAAGCTGAAAGGAACCTTGAAATCTATTCAGCCTCATTTCTGGAATGGGAAAATGTTATTGCTCAAGAAGTATTTGACAGATATTTTGAAATAAACATGGTATGCATCAGTTTGTGGAAGTTAACATCTCAGTGGCTTTTTCCCTCTCTCTACATATATGCATATATTTATATATGTATATGTATGTATTTATAACAGTTATCTGTGTTTATTTGAAGTTAGAGGATATATGCAGACCAACAGTGAAATCTATTAATTTTTAACAACTTTAAGTTCCTTACCACCAAGGCCCATTTCTGTATGTCTTTTGAATTAATACCATCTTGCTTTTGGTAGTCATTTATTGAATTACTCTAACTTGAGTTTTACTCATTAGCTGCAGCTTACATGAAGCTATGTATCAGAGCTAGTAACAAAATCTACCAAATATGCATTTTAGTTACTTTCACTGTTCTTATTCTGTCTTACCATGAAGGGTCAGGTTAGTAGCAAAACAGGAAAAAGACTAACATCAAAAAAACGTTTGAAGGACCTAGTCTTTAAATAGTGAAATGTCGAGAGGCATCTTTGTGTTAAGGACAAAAAAAAAAGATTTTTGTCAAAAACTCTTTGAGATAAATGAACATAATTTAAAACTCTTGGCTGCATGTGGTGGGTCATGCCTGTAAACCCAGCACTTTGGGAGGCAGAGGCAGGCAGATCACTTGAGGTCAAGACCATCCTAGCCAACATGGCGAAACCCCGTCTCTACTAAAAATACAAAAATTAGCCAGGCGTGGTGGTGCATGCCTGTAATCCAAGCTACTCAGGAGGCTGAGGCACGAGAATCACTTGAACTTGGGAGGCAGAGGTTGCAGTGAGCTGAGATAGCACCACTGCACTCCATCCTGGGTGATGGAGTGAAACTTTGTCTCAAACAAAACAAAACAAAAAAATAAAGTCTTAAAACATATATTTTCTACCATTTTACTCTCTGTCCTGCATTATGCATTGTGATGTGCCTGCTCAAGGTTGATAATGTTTAGCCATGGTTGGTGCAGAAAGACCCAACCAGCATCTTGTTAGTGTTTTCTAACTAAATAATGCCTTTAAATGCTGGCTTTTGTATTCTGACCTCTGACTTGAAGGCAGTAGTAGCATCTTAGAATATCAAGAATTTCACTTAGAACATTAAGATTCCTACAGTAATAAGAAAATCCATACCCCTAACAAGTCTATGCCTTCCTTACCCATACGTTTTGACTGTTTCATTGTCATGCATAGGTATGTTTATAAAAATAGAGACAGAGATGTCATAGTTCTGACTCTCCCAACTTCTTTATCTGAACCGTTATGTTTCATGTAAAATGAGCATGCTATTGTTAATTTGCATTTTTTTAAAAAAAACAGTTCTTTAAAAAATTTTTTCTTTCAAATGTTCCCAGTTCTTACTGTGTTTAATTAGAAAAGCCTTTATTGTAAACAGAAAATAATTGATTATGAGTGTGTTGAGTTGAGCCTTTTCTCCTTTTCTATTTTTTTTCTTTTACTGTTTGAGCTAATTTGAACAAAATTATGAATCTTACAACCAGGACTTTTCTCTTTTCTTTGCAGTGTGCAAATCTCCAGGGAGTCAAGATGCTCTGTTCTAATGCAGAAGGAGCATCCCTGAAACTGTGTAATTTTGAGGATCCTTCTGGTCTTAAAGCCAATTTAGAAGGTGAGATCCTTTCTGTAAATACCTATTCTACGGAGGAAGCAGGCTGTAAAGGAAAAATCCCTGGAAAATAATTGTTAAGGGTGAAACAGGATAGCTGTAGGGGATAGGTTTCTTCTGTCATCATATTTGGAGAACTTCCAAAGTGGTAAGAAACCTCCATTTGGTTTCAGTCAAATGCTAATCAAAACTGAGGTCTCAGAAAAAATAAAGCCTCAAATATTTAATAAGGTTTTAGCTGGAAAATTAAATATCAACATCTTAAACTTTCAAATGGAATAAAATATTCTTACACTGACCAAAAGGAAAAATTTCATTTGCATAAAGCCAGGGAGTTTTTAAAAATCATTTTTAGATTTAATGTATTGTTTCTTAATTTATTGTTATTTGTGACTGATCACTTTGTTTACTTGTATATTTAGGAGACTACTTAACTCCCTTATCATAAACCTGTAGAGGCATATTATGAAAGTGCTAACCATCATAAGACAGAACTAAATTTCTTCCCTCAAAAGTATTGTGAAAGCATTCTTTCATCAGTAAACTGTTTATATATATAAATTTGTTGAGAGACAAGATTTTAGATTAATTTCCAAAAGTTAAAAGAGGCCCCCATTAAGTCATCTTGCAGTTTTGCTGAAGGTAGATAACTATATTTTTAAGTTAAACTACTCCCAGAATGTGTTCACTGTAGGTGCTAATCTGAAAGGTGTGGATATGGAAGGAAGTCAGATGACAGGAATTAACCTGAGAGTGGCTACCTTAAAAAATGCAAAGTTGAAGAACTGTAACCTCAGAGGAGCAACTCTGGCAGGAACTGATTTAGAGGTGAGTTCACCAACATTTTAAGAATTTTTATTACTCTAGACTTACTAAGCATCTCATGCAAAATTTATTGAAATCAAAACAAAGTAGTTGGCTGGTAAAACTGGATTGGAAGACTCATCT
The DNA here is from genome assembly GCF_028878055.3 of Symphalangus syndactylus. Lineage (NCBI taxonomy): Eukaryota > Metazoa > Chordata > Mammalia > Primates > Hylobatidae > Symphalangus > Symphalangus syndactylus. The sequence continues at coordinate 118,469,227 of NC_072432.2, read as the reverse complement.
GACATTTAGTCTAAGTTGATTTCATTTCTCTCCTTTTCCTTGAGTTTTTCTCAAGTAAATAAGTTTGATAGATGCGTTATCTAATGTATTGCATTTTCCATAAAATTTAATTCCGAACAGAATTAAATGGGCTAGATTACTTCTTAAACTACTTGAGAAATTTAAATGATATCCAGGTTTGAAATCAGGTTCAGGAAAAGTCTATTTGAAATTGGAACCATATGTTTTTGGTTTTCAGCTTGAGATTATAATTTTGCTTAGTCGTCTTTTTCAAAGAATTATATTTGTATGTCTTCTTAATTTGCCAGTTTAGCTAGCCGACTTGATAGCTGTTGATAGGTCTACATCAGCACTATCCAATAGCACTTTGTGCAGGAGGGACATGTTCTATATCTGTGCTGTTCAGTATAGTAGCTACCACCCATATATAGCTATTGAGCACTTGAGATTTGGCTAGTGCAGATGAGAAATTGATTTTTAAGTTTTATTTAATTTTAATTCATTTAAATTTAAGTAGCCACATGTGGTTGGTAGCTATGAAATCTGGTATAAATTGGATAGCAGAGAACGGTATGTCAAAATTTAGCTTGCTGTTAATGTTTTTTCTTAATATTTTTGCCTAGATCTCTTGATAGCTCTCAGTAGCAGAGTAGCAGGCCCCTTTCAACTTCAAGGCAAAAAGAATTGGCCTAACTATAATCCTATCATGAGCACAATTATTTATTATTTGTTACATTGCTTTCACCTAAGATTATATTTTTTTCCTTGGTTTTAGTAATGTGTACTCAGTGTGGCCTAGCAGCAAAAGCCTCCCTTTCTCTAACTGATTACAAAGACTGATCAGGTTGACTATTGAGGGTAGAGCTACTGACATTTGTTCTAACAGGTTACATTTAGTCACCCTTCTCTCTAACCATTGTCCCCTATCATATCCAGGGACTTAACTGGAATCTCTATCTTACCGCTCCGTGATCTCAAGACAAATTAAGAAACAGCTTCAAATTGCGGTGGTTACACTATTCTGTACATCTGTCAAAACTCTTTGTATTATATACATACCTTTGGGGCTTTAAAAAGAAGGGCAGTTCCTTGCTATAAAAATACCAGGGCTAAGGAATGGAAAAATCTATTACACAATTTGATTAAGTAAAGTCTTTTCAGATTAAAAAAAAAAATAGTCTTCCCCCCATCTCATTCCTTTTGTTGTTGTTGTTCTTGGATCATAGTAAAATTGTTTTGATAATATTTATTACCTTGGGGCCAGGTGCAGTGGCTCATTCCTGTGACCCCAGCACTTTGGGAGGCCAAGGTGGGTGAATCACTTGAGGTCAGGAGTTTGAGACCAGCCTGGCCAACGTGGTGAAACCCCGTCTCTACTAAAAATACAAAAAATTAGCCAGGCATGGTGGTGAGCGCCTATAACCCCAGCTACTTGGGAAGCTGAGGCAGGAGAATCGCTCGAATCCTAGAGGTGGAGGTTGCAGTGAGCCGAGATTGCACTCCAGCCTGGGCAACAAGAGCAAAACTCCGTTTCAAAAAAAAATTTTGTGTGTGTGTGTGTGTGTGTGTGTGTGTATTTATTTATTATGTTGGAATCCATTCTGTATTTTAAATCAGTGGTCCCCAACCTTTTTGGCACCAGGGACTGGTTTTGTGGAAGAAAATATTTTCACAGATCAGAGTCAGGGGCTGGTTTTGGGATGATTCAAGTGCGTTACATTTATTGTGCACTTTATTTCTACTAGTATTACATTGTAATATATAATGAAATAATTATATAACTCACCATAATGTAGAATCAGTGGGAGCCCTGAGTTTGTTTTCTTGCAACTAGACAGTCGCATCTGGGGGTGCTGGAGACAGTGACAGATCATCAGGCATTAGATTCTCATAAGGAGTACCCCACCTAGATCCCTCACATGTGCAGTTCACAATAGGGTTCACTCTCCTGTGTGAATCTAATGCCCCTGCTGATCTGACAGGAGGTGGAGCTTAGGCTGTAACTTGAGCCATACAGGGACTGGCTGTAAATACAGATGAAGCTTCATCTACTGGTGACCTCCCGCTGTGTGGCCTGATTCTTAACAGGCCATGGACCAGTATCAGTTTGTGGCCCAGGGGTTGGGGACCCCTGTTTTCAGTGTCTCATTATAAAATATGCAAGAACAAAGACATGCTTCCTCTTTAACCTTTGTTTATACATATTTATGGTGATCAGCCTGAACATTAACTAGAGGTAACAAATACAGATAGAAGAACATCTTAATTTAGGGTGGTGTATCATCAGTTTTCCGGAAATTAACTGAGTTTTATTCTATAAGAACATTTTCCTAATCTGCCCCAGAGATCGTTTTGAGCAGAAACAGATAAGGCCTGAAATCTCCACATGAATTACCTGAACATTGTTTTCATCTTGCAGAATTGTGATCTGTCTGGGTGTGATCTTCAAGAAGCCAACCTGAGAGGGTCCAACGTGAAGGGAGCTATATTTGAAGAGATGCTGACACCACTACACATGTCACAAAGTGTCAGATGAGAATTTTAGGGGCTGGAGGAAGATGTAAAAGATGAAAATGTTTTCCTTATCACTTTTCTTTCTCCACCCACTCAGTTGTCTAGAAGAAATAACACTGTAAGGAAATTTAAAAAAAAACATTTAGAGGATTATGCTTGTTTTGAGCGGTGCATAAGGGAAAAAACTGACTTTTTTTCCATATTCTGATTTTTAACAGAAAAGCACTCATTTAATAGATGTAGGGAAACTAGATATTGCTGCCTTTTGAACGGGGTAGGGGGGTTTACCCGGTTTTATGACCAGGAATAGTATCTATTATATTTGCTTTTAAATAGGCATGATGTGGAAATACCATCTTGGTTTGAGATGCATTTGAGGATTTTAATTTATGGAAAGCACAACATATGCAATTATATTTATTGAATTCCTAGATGCAGTATGGATATTTAAATTGTTAAAACTTTATGAAAACTTGGAAAAGGTTGTTCAGGTTTATAAATAGCTTTAGTGATGCCTCCCCTCTTTAAATACCTGTCACACCGTATGAATATGGTGAGATCAGACTCCCTAAGACTCTTTTCAGGTTCATTTTTATAATGTTTACTTTTTAGGACAGAACAGTAGCTAAATTAAAGTAATATCCAGATCTTACTGATTGAGACAGAGTGGAAAGAAAGACATCGTTGTACATCACTGTTATTCCAAAGGTACAGTGGAACTCTGGATGGAGGAATAACTTACCTATCACTACAACACTTATAAATGAGAATTTCTCAGAATTTCATTCTAGGCAAGTTCCACTCAACACCAGACCAAGCAATTCTATCTATCTATTTACACTGTTAGCCTAGTTTTCTCATACAGTCATCACAAGCATAGTAAGATACTTCAAAACCAAAAAAACCAAGGTGCATCATTAATATTCATTTAATTCAAATACCAAATAGTTTACACAGGGCCAGCTTAGAAATAGATACTAAATCCAGAGCTACTGCAATCAAAGCTTATATGAGTGAATATGGTAGAGTTGCCTGCTAAAAGACAATGTAATATAACTGCAGCTAGAACCCTACAGTGGGGAATGAGGAATTTTAAACACACATTTGATTACAGCCACCAAAAAAATAGATGTAAAGTAAAAATAAAGGCATTTGGCTGGTCCAAGATGTAATATCAATCAGTCAGCACCTGTGATTCTTTTACTTATTTTTTTTGTGGTTTTTTTTTTTAAAACAAATTTTAGCCCAATTTTCTTGAGTCGTTATGTCTCTGCAGCAGCAGAGGAAGGGCCTGTACCTCCCTACCAATGACCTGGTGTCCTTATTTTCTACCCCAAGAGCAGGGATATTAGCTGTGTCCAAATGGGTTCTGAATTCTACAGACTCATCAACATGAGGCAAGGAATCATTGAAAACCACCTGTGTCTCCTTTGGGAGAATGACATATCTTTAGTATTTACGTAGCTTATTCTTCTATATCTACATATGCAAAGCTTTCCTTAACAGTAAAGGGTACATATGCATAGTGGGAGGAGATCAGACCTTTACAAGTGAAGGAAAGCAACTTCAGAAATGAATTATTTTCTTTGCTTTATTGTTTTTACCAAGACAGAGAAGTATTGTATTGAGAGATAATCTATTTTCATAATCAATATGTGCCTAAATTATATTTAAATCATTTCACTCTGTACTATATTTTCAGGAATTACAGAATGTGTTATTCATTCACTTAAAGGTACCTCTGTAGAAATAACCTAAAACTGCAGAAGGATCTGAAAGATCTAAACATGGTGTGCTTAGAAACTGCAGATTTTAGATCTAATGTATACTGCATTAATAAACGATATAAAGTGTTGAAAAGGAGTTTCTTCTCTTCCTTTTGAAAATCATCACTTTCTGTATTTTGCTTACATTTCTTCAATATGTGTTGACAACCAGCCGTGTGGTTCTGGGTAGCAAAGGAAATACGGTATAACTTAATTTGTTATGGATTAGTCTTTTTGAAAGTACCATTAAAGTAAATTTATTTCTTTAAACATGATTATTTTTATCATTCTTTTAAAAATACACCATGCTAACAACACAAACCTTACGAATTCTGAACAAAAGACTGCCTCCCCAATAATTCATTTAATTTGTGTTAAATTCATCACTCTTTAGGTGATGAATATTACCAGTTAGCTTTATTAGACTGGATAAATATTATGCCCCAAGACATTTTTTGCCTGATAACTAGGATAGAGAATTTTAAGGAGGGAGGAAACCATTAAAATAGTAAAACTTCCATTAACCCTAGAGATGAAACATGTCTGTACACATAGGTAAAAATACAGTTGTTGGGATGACAGGAAAAAAGTTTTAAAATTAAACTAGCTGGATTATCTGCATTAATAAAATTTGGTACTCAAGTAATACTATCTATTGTAAGCAGTACTATCTATTGTAGTCAGTTCTTTCAACTATAGTCTCAAGGAAATTCTAGTAGAAAATGTTGTAAATTCATTCTTACAAAGGGTTCAATCATAAATCAAGACTTGGAATATTTTCTCCATTTCATTTTATGACTCTTATGTGTACTGTAAATCTGCCCTATGTTAACTTTAAATCATCTTTAATATGTGAAAAAAACTTAGAATTGCACTAAGTCCCCAAGGAAGAATTACCTTTAAAATTAAAAGGTTCATTACTACAAAGAAGTTACATTATTTCAGTATAAAGCACCTTATCCAAGGATTAATTCTCTGAAACCCTTTTACAGCCTGATTAGACATGTCAGCAGGAGTTAACCTTAAGTGCTTCCTGCTGAGATTTTACATTAGAGCAAGAAAAGATTTTTTTCATCTGTCATTTCAGTGAGATTATGAAATCATCACTATAATAATTTCGAGGTGTTTTGATGTTGAAGCAGTTTTTTCTCTAAAGCCATTCTTTCAAATTTAGAAAAAATATGACAACTATAAAATCCAATTATTTAAACCCAATTTATTATATTTAACTTTTTGGTAAATTGACCTAACCATGGAATCCTTAAATGGTTTTAAGTTTGTCATTCAATATCAAAAACTCATTAATTGCATAGTGGCTTGATAACCTATTTGGTGCTATAGAAAGTAAGACAAAACAAAGTTGACTCTTGCCTTGAGATCTGTGTGACCTAAGACAATGTTAATGGAGACTTTAAGGACAACAGCATATTGGATGAATTCATAGACCATATTTGTGATAGTTAATACTGAATATTAATTTGATTGGATCGAAGCATGCAAAGTATTGATCCTGGGTGTGTCTGTAAAGGTGTCGCCAAAGGAAATTAACATTTGAGTCAGTGGGCTGGGGAAGGCAGACCCACCCTTAATCTGGGTGGGCACCATCTAATCAGCTGCCAGCAAGTATAAAGCAGGCAGAAAAACGTGAAAAGTCTAGATGGGCCTAGCCTCCCAGCCTACATCCTTCTCCTGTGCTGAATGCTTCCTGCCCTCGAACATTGGACTCCAAGTTCTTCAGCTTTGGGACTCAGACTGGCTTTCCTTGCTCCTCAGCTTGCAGACGGCCTACTGTGGGACCTCGGGATCATGTGAGTTAATACTTAATAAACCCTCCTGTGTGTGTGTGTGTGTGTGTGTGTGTGTGTGTGTGTGTGTATTCTGTCCCTCTAGAGAATGCTGAGTAATACAGTATTGCTGTGTTCATCTTAATAATTTCAAAGCATTTTTCAAAAATTTAATCCCAACTGTTAGAAATAACCTACAAGAAATCCAGTGAGGCCTACCTAACCAGAGATAAGTGATTTACCTGACAATATGCATCACAAATCTTAACTCTCATTTCATTAGTCCTATCCAGAGACCACATTTTCTGCTTAAGCAATACTTAGATGCACATCTCTCAGCAAACAAATCAATTGGACAATTTAAACTAGCACTATTCAACCATAATGAACTCTTGTTGAAAAACAGTCTGTCCCTACTTGTATATTGTAGTGAGATGAGATTCCACTCTTCATGTCAGAATGGCACTTACATGAGTCAAAGTGTCTAAATGAAATAATTTAAATGGAATAAAGTCAAATACTTATGTTTTATTTTTAAATTATCCTGTATTTGCAGTTATACTTTAAAGTGTACTCCCTTCTCTATCCTATCATGAGGACTGGACAGCCTCCACAGAGATGGCTGGACAAAGCAAGGGAATTTACTTAGGTAAGACACCATTTCTCTTTACTCTGAAATCCCTGCAAATGTAGTTATTCCCGAGGAGACTGTGCAATGACTGATGGGTTTAGCATCCTACATGAGGGGAAATTGCCATTCCCAGCTGTAAAATGAACAAATATCCAGTTATTTTTTTTAGCCATCTTATAGCTTAGCTAATATAACAGGATTTACAGCCAATTATACATGAAAGTTTAATTCTGTGTCAGATAAAGCATATCTTTGATGCAGAAACAGAGGCAGCATTAGGCCTTACCTGGTTAAAAGGTTTTTGCTTTCTATTCATTCGTTCGTTCATTCATTCATTCAAACCTATACTTACTGAATGCTGACTAAATGCCGGGGGGTTATTAAGAGAGATTTAAATAAGATGGGATCTTTGACTATTACAGGTTTCAGCCTAGGGGTAAATTAGGGGAAGACAACCACGTATTCAAATTAATTAAGAGTAATGGTTGTGTGTGTGTGTGCGTGTGTCTGTGTGTGTGTGTGTGTATGTGTGTTTTACATGCTTGTCCTGTGTAAATAACATGTCCACAGTTGCACCTCTGGGGTGGAACATCTATAAAATTTAGATAATGATACCCACTTTGCACGGCTATTGTAGTGAGTGCTCTTATACATTTGCTATTTATTAAATAACTATTATTTCTGATCTTTCTGTTCCCACTGCCGGTAACAGTGATTTGCATATTTAACTCAATAAGCATCTACTGACATGAGTTGATCTGTTGATGTAAGTCTGCTCAATATGGTCTTGCTCTCGGTATATGTTTCTTGCCTTTTTGATGCTTTAGAAGGCTTTCAAGGTAAGTCAAGCAGGGAACCTGATGGGTAGATGAGGGAATTTTCAAACACACAACTGTCTAATTTAGGGTCCTACATGAACTTGGTATATAGTGTCACTTATTTATAAATCAGATTTTTAAAATTGGAAGCAACTCTGTGATTATCTAGTCCATCTAGTCTACAACCTTCCTTTTACAAATGAAGAATCCAAGAGCCAGAAGCTCCCAGACATCCTGACTCAATGTCCTATATTTGTTGCATAGCCTCCTTTGTGGAAGTTATGTATGCATTTGACTTCACTTAATCTAAGACATCTATTTTCCTTGAACTCTTGATAGGTCTGCTGGTTTCCTCAAGGGAATCCAATCTAGCTGGATTTTAATCTCTTTGAATTGTGTCCTCAGCTATAAAAGTTTTAGCTGAGGTTTTAATGGCTGCACTTAAGTAAATCTAACAGATGTACCAGGGGGTGTTCCAATTACATACACCATTAAAGGGCTTTATGTGAGGATTTTTAAAAATCACCATTAAAAAAAAAAGCCTAGTCCATGTGCAGTATAATTTACCAGCAGGAAAGATTTCAATGTCCTGGAAAAATTCCCTATAAAAAGGAAGATAGGAAAACAGAAAAGTCACAGTACTCAACCTACTTCAAGGGAAGCTTGGGATCTTTTTGGCTCTCTGCCTCTAAACAGGTAAAAGGCTTTGTATTATTTCTAACACGAGTTTTTCTTTTTTAGATTGCATGCTATTGTATGTCTACAGGGCATTTGACAGCCCAAGGGCTAAATCCAGGTGTGACGGTATCTAATGATGTCCTGTCCTTCACTGTCCTTGCCATCACCAGCCACAGAGATCCAGGCTTTGGGGAATCCCACAGCTTATCGACCAGTGTTTGATTTAGTCTTTAGCCTCTTTCCCATCAAGTGAAAATTAACTTGGAGACACATTTCATTAGAAAATTAGAGGCCCTCTTGGCTAGGAAGGCATCTGGTCTGGGACTAACTACTTTGAACAGTGTTGAGTCCTCTCTCCCACAGATGGTTCAGCCAGCAGTAATGCTAGGAAGACTGAAGGATAAATAGAAAAATGTCATTAGTACCATGGGGTAGCCATTTAATGTCAAGCAATTTTATATTAGCCAGAGATTCCTAGTAGGAGCTACTTTTCTTAACAGATGGCTCAGTTCTCTTTATCTCAGGAATGAAAGAGTTGAAGACCAATCAACAACAGGGGAAATGTTAAAGCAAAATGATGAACTCGATAAGGGATGAATTATGGGGTTTGGATAACCAAACAATAAAAATAAAAGTATAGACTATTTTAGTACTAAAAAGGTCCTGAACGTGTGAGCTTAAGTACTCATTTTGTCCCCAGTGGCTAAGAAACTCAAGGCAAGCCAGCAGGTGTCTCTGAGTCTCAGTGTCCGTGTGTAAAAACTGACTCTGACTTCCGTCTTCTGCAGGGTTAGTGATACAGATGCTAGCTTTTTCACTAAAGAGGTCTTTTAGTTTCTACTCAACCTTGTCTGGATCTAATTTGATTGTGCATTCATGTGCCTTAGAATGGAGCCAGTTCCAAAACTCCTAGCTGGCCTTATTCTGCTGACTTTGTGCGTGGAAGGCTGTTCCAGCCAGCACTGGTCCTATGGACTGCGCCCTGGAGGAAAGAGAGATGCTGAAAATTTGATTGATTCTTTCCAAGAGGTAAGTTTCTCTCACCTTCAAAATAAGACATAGTGATTTGATTCAATTTAACTATATTAAACATTAAGGATAGCCCCAATGGCAATATTCTATGATGTTGCACCCTAGATACTCCAGGTGAGATAAGGCACTTACAGAGTAGAAGTCCCATTCCTACTTTCAGTTCAGACAGGGACTAAACAAAGAGCTGGAAAAATTCCAAAATAATATATTAACAGCAACAAGTGTGAGATAGCACATCATACTCTGAGTGTATGGGATTGCTAAAGGAATTAGAAACAATGGGATAGGGTCAAGGTCTGTATCAGAAGATGATTCTTTGGGATTTGGAAAAAAACATTAGAACTTCGTATTTTTTTTCCTCATTTCATCTTTTAAAAATATCTATGATATTAGATCAGTACATTTTTATAATTTATAAATGAGTATCCTCATCAAGGATGCATGCCCTCTAATTTCTTTTTACTGATAGGGGCATTTAAGCAAAGTTGGAGACTGGTAGAATACAGGAATTAGCAAACTCAAGATGATAAAATAATGTAGTAGAAAACATGCTGATTTAATGTCATATAGATTAGATTATAGGACTGGCACCAACACTAACGTGAGGTACTTGCTTTTTTGCTTTTTGGGGTTATTTTCTAAGACAAGGTCTCGCTGTGTTATCTAGGCTGGAATTTAGCGGCACGATCACAGCTCACTGCAGCCTTGACCTCTTGGGCTCAAGTGATCCTCCCACCTCAGCCGTCTGCACAGCTGGGACCACAGGCATGCACTATCACACCCAACTAATTTTTAAAATTTTTTATAGACATGGGGTTTCCCTATGTTGCCCAGGCTGGTCTCGAACTCCTGGGCTCAAGGGATCCTCCCACCTTGGCCTCCCAAAGTGCCGGGAGGATTTTTATTTATAAAATATGACCACTCATCAGGGTCATATAAGGAAAGAAGCCATCTATGTTAGCTGATTAACCTGAAAAATAACCTATGGCTGAGAATGGGAAAATTTTTAAATCATTTCATTATCATTGGAAGGAATTATCTATTTTTTGAGAAATAATAAAGATAATTTAGTATTAAAGAAGACCCAGAATCTGAAGCCTCTTCTCTGCAGGTTATACGTGAAGCAAATCTCATTGAACTATAACGTATTTAGTAAAACCTAGAAAATAAAAACCAACCCTTTTTACAACTATAAACTCTTGGGGTTTTTTTGCTTTTTCTTTTTTTGGGTATACTGACTCTCATGAGACGCAAAGTGCCTCCCTCTTTTCATCTTTAAGGGGAAAATATGATATCTTTTTGCTGTCTCCATTATCTCCAGATCCCCATGCCATTCTGTAGAAATGTCAGATGGCAGATCTGTGTCCTTAAAGTCCCTATGCTAATCCTGCAACTTTCCTAATCCCCCTCAGCCCCACATCCCCCTTGACCCCACTCTCCACAATTTTTTGGTGGAAATGGAAAACACCATTTCATTTCTTTATCTCCATCTCAAAGCATCACATTCTTTCTTCAGATAGTCAAAGAGGTTGGTCAACTGGCAGAAACCCAACACTTCGAATGTACCATGCACCAGCCACGTTCTCCCCTTCGAGACCTGAAAGGAGCTCTGGTAAGTTAAAGTGATCATAATATGATCATAGCACAGAGCTCCAGAGGCGGATAAGCCTTTGGGGATCACTTAGGACAGCTACCTCCCAGCTACTGCGGGGCTTACATTCCTGACTCCTCTGTTACTGTGGTAGGACTGTGTTTCATGACAATCCCAGTTGGTGGTTAGACAGCACTATGGGCTGAAACGTTTTTTTGGTTGTTTTTTCTGAAGTTGAATTGAAATCTCTCGGTAGCTTTTATCTGTTAATCCTGGTTCTAGCTTTTGGGATAACCAACAAAACAAATTTCTCCCACTGCTGCATTTCAGTTCTTCAAGTAAAATCACCAAACCCCCTAGACTACTCCACTCCAGGCTACTCCACAGCCCTCCACCTGATCCTGCAACTGTACTTTATCTTACATGGTTTTCCAGAACCCTGGGGAATATAGACATGACAAACACTGCTGTAGATGGGTTTTTTTTTTTCTCCTTTGGAATGAAAAATGCCAAACTACTAAATTTATAGAGAGTGATGGATTTGATTTCCAGTTTCCTGATAGGACTATAACCACCTCCAAATTCCACCCCCCAAAATGGAAATACACTAATCATACTAGGTTTTTGATGAAAAAGTATAAAGAATTGAATGTATAAATTGAATCTTTAAAAAAATTATTTGATGAGACAGGATCTTCTTGCTCTGTTCCCCAGGCTAGAGTGCAATGGTGCAATCAATGCTCACCACAGCCTCAACCTCCCAGGCTCAAGCAATTCTCAAGACTAGAGTAGCCTCCCTAGTAGCTGGTACTATAAGTACTTGCCACCACACCCAGCTGATTTTATTTTTTAATTTTTTGTAGAGACAGGGTCTATGTTGCCCAGGCTGGTCTTGAACTCCCAGCCTCAAGATCCTCCCAAAGTGCTGGGATTAAAGGTGCAAGCCACTGTGCCTGACTTAAGTTGAATCTTGGATTCAATGTTGATATTCTCTGATCTCTATTGTCCACTTATTTGCAGCAATCAGAAGGCATTACAGTTAACGATCAGTTATGCCTAAGAGCTGGGAAAGCCCAAATAAATCATATATAAAAATAAGCTGTAATTTTAATTGTCTACAGTGACTTCAACTTAATATACCCACAAAACAAAGAAAAAAGTGGGCAGACATCGTTATTTCCTTTTTCTTTTTTTTTTTTTTTTGAGATGGAGTCTCCCTCTGTTGCCAGGCTGGAGTGCAGTGGCGCAATCCCAGCTCAATGCAACCTCCATATCCTGGGTTCAAGCGATTCTCCTGACTCAGCCTCCTGAGTAGCTGAGATTACCAGGCATACGCCACTACACCGGGCTACTTTTTGTATTTTCAGTAGAGATGGGGTTTCACCATGTTGGCCAGGATGGTCTCGATCCCTTAACCTTGTGATCCGCCCACCTTGGCCTCCCAAAGTGCTGGGATTACAGGCATGAGCCACCACGCCCGGCCTATTTCCTTTCTTTTTCTAATCTTGCTTACTGCATTACAAAAATGGCAAGCAGTGAAATTTGTCAAACGTGACATTATGAAGAAATTGAAACAAAGGCTGGTTTAATAGCAAAGTAATTGACCAGACTTTTTTTTCACTTCCTTCCTCACAACTCATCCTGAAACTATTAACATAGATTTTATGTATATTAAGTAGCTTAAAAAGACCCAATCGGCCAGGCACAGTGGTTCATGCCTGTAATCGTAGCACTTTGGGAAGCCGAGGTAAGTGGATCACTTGAGGCCAGGAGTTCAAGACCAGCCTGGCCAACATGGTGAAACCCTGTCTCTACTAAAACTATAAAAATTAGCCAGATGTGGTGATGCATGCCTGCAATCCCAACTACTAGAGAGGCTGAGGCACGAGAATCATTTGAACCTGGAAGGTGGAGGTTGCCATGAGCTGAGATCACACTACTGCACTCCAGCCTGGGTGAAAGAGCAAGGTTCTGTCTCAAAAAAAAAAAAAAAAAAAAAAAAACCCAATTTATCACGTCTCCCTAGCACTAACTAGAGTACAAAATCAAACAGACCAATTCCTTCTAGACTGATGTTTTAGAAATTAAAATGTCAAAAATGTAATGAAATTCAGCTGGTAAAGTCAGTCTTCATATATTTGTTATGTATTTTTCAGGAAAGTCTGATTGAAGAGGAAACCGGGCAGAGGAAGATTTAAATCCACTGGGCCAGAAGGAGTGACCGTTACTAACATGACTTAAGTATAATTCTGACATTGAAAATTTATAACCCATTAAATACCTGTAAATTCACTGAATTTCAGAAATCCTTACACCAAGTTGCGCATATTCCATAATAAAGTGCTGTGTTGTGAATGAAGTGGCATACCTGTTAAATCTTTCTCCACCTCAGAACTCCGGGGGAAGGGGCACTGTAAGCCCACCAAAGGGAGTCCTCCATGTGTGTATACAGGTGGCAGATGGGAGGGCAGATGAGATAAAGTGTCTGTTGTTGACAAAAGGGATCTGAGGCTCTCCAGCACCCATACCCTGCATCTACCCACAAGCAGAACAGCCACATACTGGTCCAGCCAGAAAAAGCTGATTCAGCTCCAGTTTCTATGGGATTATAACTTTATCTTCGACCACACTCTTCAGAAGTTGAGGTGGGGCCATGGCCAAGGCTTTCTCCCACTTGGAAAGAAGTTCCCCCCCTTGATTGTCTCCAAACCCTATGAAAGTTTACTGGAACCCAAGTGAGACCTGGGGGTAAGGAGAGGGGGCCTCCAAGGACTCCTAGTCCAGTGCTCCTTCTGGTCCCACACAATCTATCCAAGTGGTGCACAATGAGGGTTGGGACTGAGACCTAAAAAATAATAGAGTGTTCATCTGCTTGATCTGTTTGGTTTTCTTTTAAGAAACACAATGGAGTACAGACAGACTGTTGGAGACGGGACTCTATTGCTCCTATGTCCCCTGGTCAGATAGCATTGCCACCATTCTTTCTCCAAAAAGACCAGGGACAGGCTTTGTGCTACATATGTACACAGATATTTTTACTAACCATCATAAGAACCTTGGATTGTAGTTAGTATTGCCTTTGCTTTAAAATGAGGAAACTGGGGCTCAGAGAGTTTAAGAGACCCAGCCATGTTTGGTTCCATGTTCACTATTCTAGTATTGCCCTATGACGAGCAGCCAACAGAACTGGACTTTGGAGGCAGGGTTGTTTTGTCCATTGGAGCTGAAACAGGAAACTAGGGTTCATAGGTCAATGTAGATTTAGCAATGACTAATCCTCCATAAGGCCCCAGACACTATGACATTGATGTTCTCATTTAGCCACATACTTCCAAGTGGCTATGAGACCACTGAAAAAAAAACAAATTTCAGATAGCTTGCCCAATGTCTCAGTAACAAACTGACATGTCAAAGATCTAAGCCCTTTTTCCTCTTTTAATCAAATGAACTCGCCTCCCTACCCCCTACCCTGCTCCCTCAAAAAAGGAAAGACTTACGCTAAGAAATTTGAACAGGGGTGAGAAACATCCCGTCGGGGAAAACTGCCTCTTTTTAATACAAATATTTGCTACTGCACAATGACAGATTTCCCAAATACCTCCATTGGAAGAGTCTCTGAAGTGTAATCAAATAATTTCTTCACTCCATCTTTAATAAAGATGCTGATGTGATAAAGGCAATGATGTGATCCACAATCTGCTTTATGAAACAAAAGCAAAACTGCATTATTTCATTAATCAATACATGTGAACAAGATGAGAGGCTTCCATTAGGCAATTACCCAGTGACTATTTTTTTTTAATGAAAACAGTATACAATCTTCACATTACTTAACACATTAACAAAAAGCAACACACCCACTTAACTTACACATCCTGCATGAAGCATCAGATTTCCTTAGCCAAAGTTTGTCTTTGGGACAATTTCTTGAGGGCCAGCTGCAGGCCTCCCTTGAATGGGATAAAAAGATGCTCATCCAGCTGCCTGATGCTGATGTTAGAGGCTTTCAGGAGGTACCCTCGATTCTCAAATGGCCCAAATAACTAAGGGGAAGGGGAGAGTGAAAATGGCCACTTTGGAGCTAAGCATGGTGGCTCACACCAGTAGTTCCAGCTACTTAGGAGGCTGAGGCATAAGGATTGCTTGAGCCCAGTTAGAGGCTGCAGTAAGCCATGATTGCAACACTGACTTTAGCCTGGACAACAGAGTGAGATCCCATTTTGAAAATGAAAATGGCTTCCTTATAAAAATCATAAACACTTCACTGAATCTTAAGACTAACTCATCAATGTAGCTTTAAGAAAAAAATCCTAAGCCTTTCATAATAAAGGGTAGGGAAACATACCAAATGACACATTTAATGAGATGAGTTCTCAAATGTATATGGCTTTAAATGATCAAGTAGTAAAAAGAATGGTTCAAAAACAGATCATTTTAGCAAAACTTTTAGAAGTTGCAGTAGCTTACAGATGACTGGAAAAAAGCCAAGAATCACTGCATAAGATAATAGCACTTGGATCTTGACAGAGGAAGACACTTTATAGTATTTCTCTATGGGGATCCTAGAGCCAAATGATTACCCAGATCTGTCAATTTAGTATTTAGGGCCCAAATGCTGTGGTGTTTTCAAGAAGCGTGATTCTTACAAATCATATGAACACAGTGAAGCATTATTGCTTCTAAAAAGCAAAGCACTGGAACACTTTTTTTTTTTTTTTTTTTTTTGAGATAGGGTTTCTGTCACCCAGGCTTTAGTGCAGTGGCATAATTAAAGCTCACTGCAGCCTTGACCTCCTGGGCTCAAGCGATTCTCCCACCTCAGCCTCCCAAGTAGCTGGGACTACAGGCACGCACCACCATGTCTAGCTAATTTTTTTTTATTTTTTGTAGAGATGGGGCCTCTGTTACTCCTGCTAGAGTGCAGTAAGATGATCACGGGTCACTGCAGGCTTGACTTCCAGGGCTCAAACGATCCTCCTACCTCAGCCTCCCAAGTAGCTGGGACTACAGACATGCATCACTGTGCCTGGCTAATTTCTTTAAATTTTTTGTGGAAACAGAGTCTTACTCTGTCACTCAGGCTGGAATGCAGTGGCATGATCAGGGCTGACTGTTGCCTCTACCTCCCGGGCTTAGGCAATCCTCCTGCCTTGGCCTCCTAAAGTGCTGAGATTATAGGCTTGAGCCACAGCTCCTGGACAGAACACTTTCTTGGGGGAAAAATAAAAATCGTAAGCATAAGCTCAGGACTAAACAGTGGTGCTAATACAAGTGTGACTGCCCCTTCCCTCTCTCCAACTTGACCCACCACCAGCAGGGATTTTATGAAACACATCTTAAATACCAATTTTCTAAAGTCTCATTTCCTTTATGTGGTGGTTTTCCAACCTTGGTCTAGCATTGGAATAACATGGGAGGGACTTTAAAGAAATATAGATGCCTGGATCTTACTCCCCACCCTCAGAAATTCTGATGTAATTGGTCTGGGAATGGCCTCTCCCCAGGTGATACAAACATTCAACCATTTTAGAACCAGCTCCTATCCTTTTCATGTAAGTTATTAGATATCCCCTTTAACCTTTTTATTTCTCTCTTTACCTGTCTAAATATATATGGGAAATGGGAAAGAAACAGAACCTATGTACATTAAATGAATTGCTATCAGAAAATTGTCAGCCTAGATAGAAAAAAAAAATAGAAGGGTGAAAAGAACCAAGTGGTTTGTAATTTTTATTTCTGGGCAAAGATGACTCCAGGACCCCACAGTGCAGGTTTAACCTAACAGGACCTGTACGGAAACAAGCCAGAAAAATGCTAGGTGTGATGTGTCATGAAGGAGGCATGGATAAGGAAAAACTGCAAAGTTCAGGAATGATTTCATCAACATATGGGCAATAATAAACTAAACACACAATAAACTTTAAAATACATTTCCATTTTTAATTTAAAAAATAAATAACAGCAAATCTGAACAAAATTTTCCTACTTCAATGTACATCTTCCTAACTGTCCATGTGTGAAACCCAGACAGCAACAGAATCATGGCAAAGGCATTTTTGACAAAGTTTAGGTAAACAACTCACAAAATATGGCTAATAGTAGATGAGTTTGGACATCTGATACTGCAGACCAGCCTTGGCTAGATACTAGGCGTCAGAGTGAAATCATGAATTTCCTTTTGTAGATTAGAATTGATGGTCCAACTCTCAACCCACCAAACAGAAACTTACCTTTTCCAATTTAATTGTAAAAGCCAGACATATCACTGAATGAAGGTATCTAAGGAAGTGATATTTATCAACTTCCCAAATGATATAGAGAAGGAAAGCATAATTATTAAAATGAATCTAAAGGCTAGATACAGTGGGCCAGGCTGGTGAAGCCTTAGACTACTATGGAAATGACATTGTTTATAAGATGTTGCACAAATTATGGTAATCTGTGTCAATATTTCAATGTGTGCTGGATTATTACTGACATATTCATAATTTTAATGTCCACAAATCTTTTTATCTTAATAGCCAGGGTATAGCAGGGTCAAAGCACCACTTGGGATGATAAATGGGACAAGTATAGTCCATGGACCTCAAAGCCTTTGTACAGAAAACTAGTTTCCTTCATATCCTCCCCCTCTTTTTGTTTACCTAGAATAAAAGCAGCTAGGGCTGAAGGAATTCTAAACCTCAGGTAGCTTCAAAATTAAAAAAAAAAAAAAAAAAAGACAGGCCCAGGGACTGACTACAAATTGGCTTGTTAAAAGTGCACAATCTTTATAGCCTTGTTTTGTGTTGATGGTGGGGCTTTTCTCCCCTTTTCATTATACCTGAGAAGTATGAGAAAGGAAGCCACAAATTTGAAGGGCCTTCTAAATACCTTTCACAAAATGGCACCATGGGCATGTGGGAACTTTCTGGGGTGCTGAAAACAGTGTATGTCTATATCTTAGAGGCAGGGATGTGGGCAGATAGCTATGTGAAAATTGCCCATCTGCATGGCTAAGATTTGTGCACTTAACTGTACGTGAGTTCCATCTAAATTTTAAAAAATGCTAGTGATATTGGGGCAACTAGAGGAGAAGGACTCTTCCAGCTTGGAAAGAGTAAACAAAGGTAAGTTGTTGTCTCAAAGCCTGCTTTACATCTTGTTTTACATTATGAATTTGCAGTGTAGCTATAGTTTTTAATGGGTTTCCCTGGCAGGAGAAAATGACTGCAATTCTGGAATCAGAGGGTTAAGGTGGAGGAGGAGGAAGCAACCCATGGCCCAGCAGTCTTCTTTAGGGTTTCATTTTCATCTGGTACCACTCCCTTTCCAATCCTACAGCACACCAGATGAACTCTTTGTATACTGGGGCTGTTTCCATTGAACACACTCAACTGCTACATCCGAAGGGGCTAGTACCATGACTGGCATTCCATAAGAACTTGATATATGTTGAATAAAACAATTCTTTAAAAAAAAATCTTAAAGCAAGACAAGTCACTAGAACAGAGAAAGAGAGGAAATAAAGATTTAAAAACACCTCGAACCATATACTAGTATTCACAAAAGTTGTGACAATTTTAGGGATAATTTCAATGTCTTTCAATACTCCAGAGAGTTCTTAGCAAGAAAAATAAAGACCAATTCTTTGTCTTTTTTCCTCCTTGCTCCTTATCTCTTTATATTTAATGGAATCATGAGGTGTTTCTTTGCAGTCAACCTCTGACTTCAGGACATATTATTTATGAATTCTGTCAAATGTGACTCTTCCTACCCAACAGCTTCCCTAAAAAATGAACCTTCCATCGTCCGCTGTAATCTCTTAGCCACAATACTACCGGGAATCCCTTTTGTTCAGGCAGGAGAGAGCTATTATTTCCATTAAGGTGGAAAGGGAATCATATGGAATATATTCTATTAAAAAGAGAAGGTATCCAGACAGTGATGTATCCTATCTTCCCAGCCTCTGCTCAAAGACCAGGCTGTGGGACTCATTTCTACTGCTCTGGAAGGATAGCCTTGAGGTTTGTTTTTTTTGTTTTTTTTTTTTTTTTTGGTGACCCAGTTTTATATCTTTCTATTTTAATGGCAGCCCAGCAAGTAGAGTGTGGCACACAAATCCCCTCTAGCTGGTCTGCTGGGTGACTTCTCAGAAGTTGTGCCAGGCTCTAGGTAAGCCCCTACATATCCTTTCTGTTGCCTCCTCCTTTCTCTACAGCTTGAGTTCTTTCCATTTAAAATCCTCTTGAGTTCTTATTAAGTTTGTCTCTAGTCATAAATAATCATGTAAAAGACTTCAAAGGAAACCACCATTTGGAGAAGGGCTGTATGTGCAGAACTAACTTGCACTCACATTCCCAACTATCTTGGAAGAAAAAAAAAAGTATCAGTAATGCTCTTAGAGAGTTCCAGTTCCTACTCAGGCCTAGCAGAGAAAAGCAAGGACCATCAGGTGAGTACCTCTTCTTTCCCATATTTCATCTCATTGAAACCTCACAACAACCCATGCAGGAGGCATTATCCCCATTCTGGAAGATGAGAAAATGAAAACTTGGGTAATTTCAAATAATTTGTGTGAGTTTGCAAAGTTAACAGATGTCATAACTGGGATTTGAAACCAAATGGGTTTAATTCCACCAAATGGGTTTAATTCCAAAGCCCATGATTTTTCCATGCTAGCACACTGCAGGTTTTCCTGGGTGGGGGTAAAGGATCACCTTTTCCACACCCCTTCCAGAATCTGCATACTCATTTCTTAAGTAACGCCCTGGACACATCTGAGAGATTTTTGCTTCCTTGACCCTCTTGATGAACTGGTGTAGTTCTCTCCTGAAAGGGTGGCAGTGAAACAGGAAACACAGAGAATCGGGCAGGCAAATACCAGCTCTGGCAGCAGAAATGGAAATCTCTTTCTCTGTTCTCTTCACCTCCTTAGTGGAAAGGACTCTGGGCAAGGTTGTAGGAGAGACTGCCAGCAAGTTTACCCCAGTGCTGACTTTTGCATTCACAGTCAAAAAGCGTTCTGCTTTGCCACAAATATCTAAGTAGCATAGAAATACCTGGGACATTTCAAATATTGTTCCAACCCGGGGTAAATATTAAACAGTCTGTCAGAGTTGTCTTCTAGAGGTTACCTGGGTATAGCCTAATTTAGCAAGCTGGGTTATTAGTAATAATCTGTGGTACAATTTTCTGTGTGTAGCCTCAATTTCCTTATTTACTAAATAAGGGGGCTGGTTGGTTGATCTTTGAGGCTTCAAGCTCCAAATGTCTAAAACTTCATGGGGCTATTTATGTATATAATATTTGGTCACCTAAATCGCTCCTTTTTTTTTTCTTCTGAAAGGAGTACTATTAGTACCATTAGCAAGCAATCAAATTAATTCCACAATCAAGAGGAATAAGTAATCAAAGAGAAATATTGCACTGTATTCTCCAGTATAAAATCAGGTAGCAGATGGGGCTGCTGAGTCATCCAAATGGGTTCTGGAAAAGAAGCTGCTGAATCCAGACTGGTAAGCCCCTTGTCGCCAGTGATTTGCGCTCAGAGGAGGTAATAGGACAAAAAAAAAACACGTGCAAAACGAAGAGCTTCAAAGAAGTCCGTAGGGAAGGAGTGACTGTGGTGCAGTGAAGGCCATTAGTCAGGAGTGTGGTGGGAGAGGGAGAGGGCAGCTTTCCTGTGCCACAAGAAGATGGGAGTTGGGTGGATGCAAGAACTCAGGGCTGACGTTTGTGTCCATGGTCTTTCAATGACAGCCACACATACCTGAAAGCAGCCAATCTCCATTAAAAATGTGTGTTCTTTTCCTCAAAGGAGATACAACAGACATCAGAAAGATATGATTATTTCAGCTACCAAAGTGTACTTGATATCCATCTCTTCCTAGATGCAATATGGGATGGGATCGGTGTGTCCACGTGAGAAAAGTACCTAAGTCTCAAGCACAGCTTTTCATAAGCAAAGCAAAAAATCCTTCCAAGGAGTAGATTACAGGGGTTGTTCCACCATCAAGGTGGAAGAACTTGTCCAGGCTTGTGCAGACCACCATGTCTCTGCCGTACAGGCTGACATTTAACAATGGTGAATGCAATCTCTTCTTGGAAAAATTCAGAGGCTGTGACTGATTCTGGAATTCCATGTGGACTGGAAGGGAGGTGCCATGGCCTCAAACTTCTATCAAAGAGAAGCTTTTGGAAGAACATGACCGGTTTGGGGCTGGTAAACATCATCCCAGATCAGGAAATGCAGTCAGCAGGGAGCCCCATGGAATGAGGACACCGGCTGGAGGCCAGTTCTCAGGCAGCAGCTGTCTAAGGCACTCGGTGTTGCAGGGAGGGCAAGATCCTTACTGGGATCCAGGCTCGGAAGTAGAGATGCCAGACTTCCGAGCCTTTGGAGGTGGAGGGGGTGGTGCTTTGGCTTCTCTTCGGACAGGCAGTGGGGGAGCGAGCTGCAGAAGCAGAGACACAAAATTAGAAGCAGTTCTTAGCTTTCTTCCCAATTCTGCCTTCTCCTCCTATTTCTCATATTCTGCTTTAGCTTCTAATTGATCTGAGTTTATCTACACAGGCTTTGCAAAGTGAAATGGAAAACTACACTGACTTGTCTTCCTTGTTTCCCATGAGCTAATCAGACACACACGTGTGTGCACGCACACACACACACACATTTTCTCTCTCTCTCTCTCTCTCACTGCCATATGCCCAATACTTGGGTTCCTGGCATATAGACAGGAGGCACTTAAAAGTCATTTGTTGAATGACTGAAGGAAACCCATCTGAGGTCATTCCAGAATGACTGTCCTTTACTCAGAAGAAGTAAACTCTTCAAATGTGAAATAGAGGGCTGGGGGCAGGCAGTGGCTCACACCTGTAATCTCAGCACTTTGGAAGGCTGAGGTGGGGGGATCACTTGAGGCCGGGAGTTTGAGATCAGCCTGGGCAATATGGAGAGACCCCATTTCAACAAAAGATTAAAAAATTAGCCGGGCATGGTGGCACATGCCTGTAGTCCCAGCTAATTGAGAGGCCAAGGTAGGAGAATCACTTGAGCCCAGGAGTTTGAGGCTGCAGTGAGCTATGATCACACTATTGCACTCCAGCCTGGGTGACAGGGCCAGACCCTGCCCCCGCCCCCTAAAAAGGTGAACTAGAACTCACGGCTTATTTCACGGGTACCCAGGATGAGGTACAGAGAACATCTGCCTCTACCTTCATCATCTGCTTGAATGTCTGTCCTTCTCATTGAAAACTTCTCTATCTCCTGTGGTTTCAGGAATGAGCCAAGAATCAACTGCAGTGACAGTTCTACGGGCAAACCTGCCCACTAAAGAGCCTGGAAAACCTGATGCTGCCTTCCCAGGAGTGGCGCTCCCTGGCCACAGTTGCCAGCTGTGATTTCCCTACCTCAGTGGAGTTCCTCTGGCTGCCCTCATAGGGCTTGCTTTTGGGGGGAGGTGGAGGTGGGACAGGAGTGGCCGTGATTCCATCTGTCTGCAACGATGGGGAGCCTAGAAAAGACACAAAGTGCAGGCGGGCAGAGAGAGGCACTGAGCAAGGAAGCTCATGGAAATGTTGCTGGCACTGTAACACCTAAGCCAACCTGGTCAACCAACTGATGAAAGCCACATTCTATGGTTTCTGTGGATAGAATGAAGAAGACTTCTCACCCCACATCACACAGATAATGCCCTCGCCAGAAGTTTCAAGAGCTCCACAAGGTGTTCTGAAGCAAAAACTTTATTTTTTTTATTTTTTATTTTTTTGAGACGGAGTCTCGCTCTGTCACCCAGGCTGGAGTGCAGTGCCGCGATCTCGGCTCACTGCAAGCTCCGCCTCCCAGGTTCACACCATTCTCCTGCCTCAGCCTCCCGAGTAGCTGGGACTACAGGCGCCCGCCATCACGCCCGGCTAATTTTTTTTACTTTTAGTACAGATGGGGTTTCACTGTAGCCAGGATGGTCTCGATCTCCTGACCTCGTGATCCACCCGCCTCAGCCTCCCAAAGTGCTGGGATTACAGGCGTGAGCCACCGCGCCTGGCCAAAACTTTTTTTGTTCAGGGTTTTAGTATTAAGCTGAAGATGAGAACATTTTCTGGAATGTGTGGTATTATTCTGTTCTCTGATATAGCCCAAGTGCTTAGGAAAATATCCACTTCCTCCAGGAAACTGTAACTGATTATCTCTAACTCTTGGTTGACAATTGTCTCCCATCTGGCTCTGATAGATTTATCCCTCTACCATGCCTCTGGACTATGGGTACTTTGCAATTCTTCTCAAGTGTTGTGCACTGCTGGTTCCCCAAGCCAGACTATAAGCAGTAGATGGAATGGATCTATTTCTTGTCCCTGTTCAGGTCTACCTAACCAATGGTTAGCTTGTAAGTCACTTGTTATCTGTCTAGTCCTAGTGCAGATTTACCTCATTTATACCCTCACAATTATAAAACTGACACTAATGCCCTTTGGATCACTATCCAAAAAAGTTTAATGAGTCCTAGTGGCCTCCTTGCCAAACTCCAGTCTAACTGTATAACACACAAACACGGAATTGAACCGGTTTTACAATGGTCTTACATACGTTGTGGCTGCTTTAGTTACAAACTGCCCAGATGCATAAACATACTCCATTCCCTATTAAAAAGACTATAAAGAATACAGGAAAACTTACTTAGGGTCCTGGTGGCTTTGGGAGTGAGTGGGGGTGGGCTCAAGGGTGTTGACTGAGGAGGTGAAGAACCGTGAAATGGTGATAGCCGATTATCCATCAACTGGAGACTCTTTGGCCTTTGTGCTTTTCTGGTTGGGCTCTAGGACCAGAGAGAAAAAGCAAAACATTTTCATAGTGAGGAAGGCTGAGCTCAACAATGCTCTCAACAGCCTTGTCTTCTGAGAAGACACTTAGAAAAGGACTTAACTGAAGGAGCGATTTTTAAGCATTGTCATGTGATGGGCACCACCGAACAGGCACTGACTAGAACCACTGAACCATAGATTATTTTCTGAATGGCCACAGACTTGATTCTGATCACAGTTGGGCTGTGTCATTTATGTTGGAAATAAGCCACCCTGATTCTCAGGAAAAGGTGGTCTTGCCACATTTAACAACTTGATAAGGAAGGAAAAGTACCTTTTAAAAAAATTAAAGAAGATAAATGACAATGTTTGGATTGACTCAGGGGACACAGTGGCAAGAACCACAGCTCTAAGCATCAACCCACATGTTTACATTGTGGGTACAAGATCTTCACCAATGTTGATTTATAGACTCAAACTTCTCGGTATGTGCTTTCGTTACCACAATCTGCGATCTGACACTAACCCAGGCTGCTGAGTCCTGAGACAAGCCACAGCCCAGCTTCAATATGGGAGGGGATGGTGATGTGCCTGGGTACAGGGGAGGTGGGGACAAGCCTCCAGAGATTTCTATTTTTCTTTTTTGTTTTTTTACCATCAAATCAGGTTCTGGTGCTTTCTCTGCAATGACCTGGGACTTGCTCAGACTCCAGTCTTTTCTCTTACACTTGCTGATCTGGTTCTCGCTGTTCTCCTCTCTGAGGGACGGATCTTCAACTCTGGCACCCGATGAGGCCCTGCGCTCCAAAAGTGGCTCCAAGATTGAGCTATTGGCCAGGAACAAGGACAAACATCACAAACAATGATCACCTTGCAATGAAAATTCACTATGAAAGTACCAGCAGTTATGACAATTTAGGCTACTTTTTTTTTTTTTTTCGAGACAGGGTCTTTCTCCCATCATTCAGGCTGGAGTGCAGTGGTGCCATCACAGCTCACTATAACCTTGACTTCTGAGTAGCTGGGACTACAGGTGTGTACCACCATACCCAGCTAAACTTTGTATTGTTTTAGTAGGGATGGGGTTTCACCATGTTGCCCAGGCTGGTCTCAAACTCCTGGGCTCAAGTGATCCTCCTACCTCGGCCCTCCTAAAGTGCTAAAGCTAGAGGCGTGAGCCACCATGCCCAGCCTCCTCAACCTACTCTTGACCTATGACTTCACTCTCAGATTCTAAATCTAAATTTTCAGTTACAACTGAACAAACAACTCAAGGTGTTAATATACAGAAACAAGACCATCAGACAACTGGACAAAAATATTAGTGAGTATCTTATCCCAGGAAGAGAAGGTCTTAATTCAATGTATAGGCAAAGACAGAATCTTTAAAGTAAGAGATTCAATAGGCAGTTTTATGCAGTGGGTAAGAGCACAACTCTGGAGCCAGATAGCCTGTGTTCAAATCCTATCCACAAACTACATACTACTAGAATGTAGTAATCTAGATTACTACATACTACTAGAATGTAATCTAGATTCTAGAGGTAATCTAGATTCTAGATTACTACATTCTAGAAGTAATCCCAGCACTTCTAAGAATGCATCCTAATAAGAAAGCTACATGTCCAAATATGTTTGCTACAGTTTTTAATAAAAATATATTTTATACTGATACAAGTTACATATTTTTGTATTAAAATCTATAATGAAGTTTTATGGTTAATTGTTTAGAAAGAAGGATACAGCTTAAATATTCTATAGTAGGAGAATAATTAACCATGGTATATTTGTATGATGCAATGTCAATTGCCATCAAAAATGATGGTAAAACCTGATAATAATAAAGATTACACGGCCAGGCACGGTGGCTCACGCCTGTAATCTCAGCACTCTGAGAGGCTGAGGTGGGCGGATCATGAGGTCAGGAGTTAGAGACCAGCCTGGCCAATACGGTGAAACCCCGTCTCTACTAAGAATATAAAAATTCACCAGGCATGGTGGTGGGCGCCTGTAGTCCCAGCTACTCAAGAGGCTGAGGCAGGAGAATTGCTTGAACCCAGGAGGCGGAGGTTGCAGCGAGCCGAGATGGCACCACTGCACTCCAGCCTGGGCGACAGTGCGAGGCTCTGTCTCAAAAAAAAAATACATAAAGATTACACAGCAACATGACAAATGCTTATAATAAAAAGATAAGAAGGAACAGCAAAATACCAAACTATATATATGCTATAATTGGAGCTATGTAAATATACCTATATCAGCGGAAAAGAATGCATAATTTAAGAAACACTACATATTTGATTTCCAGGTAGGGTGGCATTCAGGTAGGTTATTTTTATGATGTAATTATTGTATTATGGAATTAAACATTTGTGAAAAAATGGTGAGTCAACTGATAACTTATATTCAAGACTTAATGATGTATAAATGCTCATCACCTATATTTTAAATACTTAATGATGTATAAATGTTCATCACCTATATTAAATTAAGCAGTAGGCCACAAAATGATAGATGCAATGCTTTTCCACTTGTATAAAAAATAAACAGGGCCAGGTGCGGTGGTTCATGCCTGTAATCCCAGCACTTTGGGAAGCCGAGGCGGGTGGATCACGAGGTCAGGAGATCCACACCATCCTGGCTAACATGGTGAAACCCCATCTCTACTAAAAATACAAAAAATTAGTCGGGCATGGTGGTGGGCGCCTGTAGTCCCAGCTACTCAGGAGGCTGAGGCAGGAGAATGGCATGAACCCAGGAGGCAGAGCTTGCAGTGAGCCGAGATCGCACCACTGCACTCCAGCCTGGGCGACAGAGCCAGACTCCATCTCAAAAAAATAAAAATAAAAAATAAAAAATAAACATACTTTTTTGGTATTATATACCTGAGCTTTAACAGTGGTTATCTTTGAGTGATGAAGTAATAAAGCATTGTTTTCTTTTAAAAGTTTCCAGTACTTTAGCAATATATTATTTAAAAATAGTAATCTTAGGCAGAAAGAACATAACTACATAACTATAACTCCTTTCAAATATTTTAAGTTTGAACATATGGAAAGGCATTTTATGTTTCTGGCAAGGAAGCCTCAGCATCAAAAAGCCATCAGTCTTCCTAAAGTTAGTCCATACATTTAACATGATCCTAATAAAAATAGCAATAGGATTGTAGACAAATTGATCCAACAGTGAGCAATGAGCGACACTAGCCACATTAAATTCTGAAAAGGAATATTAGGAAATAAAACATGTTTTATATCTATAATAATTAAGATTGCACAGTATTGATACATGAATAGACAGGTAAATCCAAGAAATAGAAAAAAAAAAGTCCACAGACTAAAGAGTATGTGGAAATTTGATTTTTTATAACATTGACATTTCAAAAAAAACAAAAAGATGACTTGTTCACTAAATGTTATAAGAAGAATTGAGTAGCCATTTGGAAATAAAAATGTTGGCTCCATACCTAACATATTATATTAGAATAAATTCTAAAGGATTACAGACAAAATTGTAAATAGTGAAACCCCAAAAGTCAATGAAAAAGAAAAAAACAGTACCTTTTTTGTTATCTTAGAGTAGGAAAGGCCTTTAACTGTGAAATAAAATCCAGAAGTCATAAAATAAAAGATTGATTATGTAACTACATAAAAAAATCAGCACAACTCAATAAAAAATTAGAAGCAACAAATTAGAAGTCAAAAGATAAAGGAGAAATTAGGAGAAAACATTTCAACCCATTTCACAGACAAAGGGCCAACAATTCAACAGAAAAAAGTATTTGACCGCAGGTCACAGAAAATAAAACATAAACAAATGAAAAGATGTTCAACTTCAGGCAAAACAAGAAAAATAAACAAAAAACAAACAAAAACTATACAAGAAAATATTTTCCACCTATCAGATTGGTAAAATTTAAAAAGACTAAGAGTACAGTTTGGTGGCTAGGGTGAGTAACTAGGCACTCCTGTGTGTTGCTGGTGGGAGTGTAAACTGGTATAATCTTTATGGAAGTCGGTTTAGGAATAATTTTCAAAATTGCAAATATACATCTTTGAGAGAGCAATTTGACATACGAGATTTTTCCCATATTGATATAGTTGTATATGTACAAAATAACTTGTGTTTAAGGTTATTTATTGTCACACTGAAGTAACAGTAATAGAGTGAAAGCAACTGAATGATTACCAGTAAGCACTGGTAGAATATACAGGTTGAATATCCCTAATCTCAAAATCCAAAATCCAAAATGCTCCAAAATACAAAATATTTGACTGCTGACATGACACTCAAAGGAAATGCTTACTAGAACATTTCAGATTTGGGGTTTTTGGATTAGGGATGCTGAACAGGTATAACGCAAATATCCAAAAATACTAAAACATCCGAAATCCAAAACACTTCTGGCCCCAAGCATTTTGGATGAGGGATACTCAATCTGTATCATGCCACATACATACAATGAGCTATATCTATAGCTACAGAAAGCATAAAGAGGGGGCTTTTTATGTTCTGAAATGGAATGAGTTTCAAGATATAATAGTAAATGAAAAAAGCAAAGTAAAGAAAATTCTACCATTCATATAAAAAAGTGTGGGGAAGAACATATAATTACGCAATGCTTGTGAATCTATGAAGAGCTGCCACGGGGGTACCAAGAACGTGAATGTTAGCATCATCTGGCCCTGGGGGTGGGGCTACTGCAGGGGTTCTACTGTAGTGGGAAGTCTGAGATTAAAGGGAGATTTTTTGTGACATATTGTTTGGTTCTTTTGGAATTTCATGTCATGTGATTATAAAACCTATTCATAAAATAAATGTAAAAATTTATTTTTTAAAATGGAAATGATGAAAAAAATAGGTAATGACTATAGGTATGTAATAGTGTGGTAGGATTATGGGTGATTTGTCATTTTTCATTTTTAGTAACCATTGTTACTATTCTGCTAATCACGACATTCCTCATGGGGAAGACAATGAGATGACCCAAAGGCTATTTTTCTCAAAGGGGTGATGCGTGGCTAAAGGCAAACATTAGTAAGACGTTACCCCGCCCTTCCTGCAGATTAAAGATGAAACCCTTACCCATCAGATCCGGGTCTGGAAGGAGCATTGTCAGATGAGTTTGAAGAGGTGGAAACCACAGAGGAAGTGACTGAGGTGATGGACAACCTCCGCAGAGTGGAAGACATGATGTAGGGGAGCACAATAGACCCCGTGCGGCTTTGCTTCCTCTCCGTCAAGTTGGGTGGCTGAAAACATACGACTCCACATGGTTAGCGGGCCTGGAATCCAGCCCCTATGAACTGGCACAGCTGCCCTGTTTGCTTGCGGCTAACCAGTACCCATCTGTATTGGCTGGCACCCCATTCTGATTGGTTGGTGCCTGTGCTGCCTCTGTTGTTAAATATTGCACTTACTGATACTGTTAGCTATAGGTACAACTTTGGTTAAACCTCCCTGATTCTAAGATTAGAGACAAAGTTGTCATAATTTTCTGCTACCTACATGAGAGGAAAAAATTAAGATGTGCCTCACACTCTCCAATAAATAGCAAAACCTTCCGTCTGCTTCCCCAGCTCAGCTTCTTTCAGTCTTTTAAAATATGGAATATTGGGGTTAGAGAAAATTTTTAGATTGACACTGTAGACATGCAGCTTAACCTGGTGAATCCTATGTTCTCTAGAAATGTCACCAGTAGGATTACCCTCAGATGCCACCATATGAAACTGACTCACTAATACTGGCCTAGTTCTAATAATGAGTAAGCTCATTAAGTCGAAGACCGTCTTTGCTGTCTAGCAATGTGTGTGCAAAAGACAAATGCTCCTAGAAAAACTTAAGTAGCAGCAGGTTAGGAGGCACAGTCTTAGGAAGAAGGCAGGACTGAACACTTAATGGCTGAAAGACACACTCAAAAAGATACCCTGGAGGAAAGTGTACTGAAGGTGGGCAGACAGGAATGGGGGAGAAAAGAGCATGAAAAGAAACTCAGAGCTTTGGTTTGAGGAAATAATGTGAAAATAAGGGGTTTAAGAATAAGACCATTAAAGGGCTGGGCATGCTGGCTCACACCTGTAATCCCAGCATTTTGGGACGCTGAGGTAGGAGGATTGCTTGAGTCCAGGAGTTGGGGGCCAGCCTGGGCAACATAGTGAGACCCTATCTTTACAAAAAAGTCTTAAAAATTAGCTGGGTGTGGGCCGGGTGCGGTGGCTCACACCTGTAACCCCAGCACTTTGGGAGGCCGAGGTGGGCAGATCACAAGGTCAGGAGACTGAGACCATCCTGGTTAACACAGTGAAACCTGTCTCTACTAAAAATGCAAAAAATTAGCTGGGCGTGGTGGCAGGCACCTGTAGTCCCAGCTACTCGGGAGGCTGAGGCAGGAAAATGGCGGGAACCTGGGAGGTGGAGCTTGCAGTGAGCTGAGATTGCACCACTGCACTCCAGCCTGGGCAACAGAGAGAGACTCTGTCTCAAAAAAAAAAAAAAAAAAATTAGCTGGGTGTGGTGGAGCACACTTGTAGTTCCAGCTACTCAGGAGGCTGAGGTGGGACGATGGCTTGAGTCTGGGAAGTCAAGGCTGCAGTGAGCTGTGATCACACACTGCACTTCAGCCTGGGTGACAAAGAGAGATCCTGTCTCAAAAACAAAAACAAAACAAAACAAAAAGTGTAAGACCATTAAAGAGAACAGGATGAATTCAAAGAAAAAAATGCAGATAAGTAAAGCTAGAACGTATTACACCATCACTCGCTGGAGAGAAAAGGTTAGTACATGCACTATCCACTGAACTGCTCAGGAGGAGAAAAGAAAATTGTAGCTGTGAGGAGCTCGTCAAAAGCAATTATGAAAGCAGCTACATGCATATGAAATGTAATTCACAATTCCTTCTTCCCTTCAAAGGCGTGAAAACTGTACACTTTTCATCAAAATAGATACTATTTCTAAGATTAGGAAAAAATGTAAGAATTTGGCCAGCCAGCACGAGAATAACCAGTGTCTAGGATTCAGAAAACTTTGAGTTATTTTGTTTTTTTTGTTTGTTTGTTTGTTTCGAGATAGAGTCTCGCTCTGTCGCCCAGGCTGGAGTGCAATGGTGTGATCTCAGCTCAATGAAACCTCCGCTTCCTGGGTACAAGCAATTCTCTTGCCGCAGCCTCCCGAATAGCCGGGACTACAGGTGCCTGACACCACGCCCAGCTAATTTTTTGTATTTTTAGTAGAGATGGGGTTTCACCATGTTGGCCAGGCTGGTCTCGAACTCCTGACCGCAAGTGATCAGCCCTCCTTGGCCTCCCAAAGTGCTGGGATTACAGCTGTGAGCCACTGCACCTGGCCTGATGTCTAGTACAGTGGTTCTCAAAGTGTTGTCCCCAGACCAGCGGCATCAATATCACCCGGGAACTTCTCAGAATTGCAACTACTTGGGCCCCACCCCCAGATCTATGGAATCATAAACTTCAGGATTATGATGGCTCAGTCATCTGTATTTTTACAAGCCCTCTCGGAGGTTCTGATAGTTGTTCAAGTTGGAGAACCTCTGACCAGCACAAAGACTGTTCAAGGTCACCAAGAGGGGAACACACTCTCTCCCACCAGCCCCACTATTTCCATGCCATAGCTAAGTTATTACAACTCATTTGGAATCTGAAAAACGAATTAGTGTCAAAAAAGGTCACAGAGCCTAGAAAAAGGTGTGAAGGCTACTGAGATCATGCTTACCAGTGTTATAACCCCATAGTGCTTTTCTACTTTCTCCTTGAGTTCCCGGAAGCAAGAAGACAACCGCTCATGCAGCGGCTTCAGCTGCTCTGTCAGTTTCTCCCCGTGAATGCGGATCCCTTCTGTTAGCAGGGGCATCTGGAAAGAAGGGCAAAAAATGAGTGCAATGTGCTTCAGGAAGGGGGATCGTTTTGATTTGGTTGGGGAAGGGCGGGACGGGGTGGAAAGGTAAACTGCTAGACACGGTGCTGGCCAATGGGAAGGCCACTTCTCAGTGTAGGGCTTGTGAACTGGATGGACTTTGGTCAATGATGTGGGAAAATGTGCACACCAAGAATACAGGTTGGCCCTAAACTGGGGAAGGGCTGTGGGATGAGGCAAATCTAACGGGGTCCTGGGGCACTTCCGTGGATGAGCAACTGATAGGTTCAAGTCTTAGACTGAATTTGGTAGTCATGTTTTCTACCACTGCCCACTGAAGTCTTGAGAGAAAAAAATGAGGCCAGCATCTGTCAGCTGGACACACATGCCAGGAAACCAACAGATGAACTTTTTTGTTTTTTTTGAGATGGAGTCTCACTCTGTTGCCCAGGCTGGAGTGCTGTGGCGTGATCTCGGCTCACTGCAACCTCTGCCTCCTGAGTTCAAATGATTCTCCTGCCTCGGCCTCCTGAGTAGCTGGGATTACAAGCATGCACCACCATGCCTGGCTAATTTTGTATTTTTAGTAGAGATGGGGTTTCACCATGTTGGCCAGGCTGGTCTGGAACTCCTGACCTCAGGTGATCCACCCACTTCAGCCTCCCAAAGTGCTGGGATTACAGGCATAAGCCACTGTGCCTGGCCCCAACTGATGAACTTTGATCTCAGCTTTAAGAAGGCTCCGTCAACCCTGGGCCGTTTAACTGCCAGCCAAGCAAACAAATACATACATAGGTGGTGGTTTCACAAGGGTTAAAAAAAGAAAGAAAAGTAACCCTGAGTGGGCTTGCAGACTTAAGCCCTGGAGAATAATGGGTGTCCCACACCGTGGCCTCCCCAGGAGTGCAGAGGAAAGCTGTCCTGTACCTGTAATGCTATTAGTTGCTTTAGCAGCTCAACCTTCTCCTGGTCTTCAGGATGCTCCTGCAAGTACTTTTCTGTAAAAAAAGCCTAAAAACAGAGCATATGCAAGTTTTAATTGGAACACATTCCTATCTGTGCAGGAAAGCCTGGAAGGGTGAAACATGAGTCCTGTGCTGAAGAACCAGGTGTGTCTAACTAAAAATGCATCCCTTTCCTGGGAGAGCTCTTATACTATGTTGGGCAATTCAAAAAAGTGTGTGCTATTGTGTGGTCTTTCCTTGATTAGCGAATTCTTCGCAAAACTACATTCTTAACAGTCACCAGCCCACCACACACACACACCAATCAAATAATCATCATCAACAAAGCAAAACGTCATTCGTTAAAATAACTTTCCCAAAGAAAAAAGTAAAGGCGAAATGGCAATATCTCAAGGATAATCATTAAATTAAGTGCATAGATATTATAAAGGAAAGAGTAAAAAGTTAAAAAACAGGAGACGGAGGTGACAGTTTTTCTTCTCGTCCCGTGATATTGGCTATATCATGCTTTTTTCCTATATTAAGTGAAGGTTAATATTTGCACTTTCTTACTAATCCCCTATCCCAAATGCTATTTTAAAAAGAAAATGAGATGTAGATGTAAAGACATTTCAAAATATTAAATGCTGGTTGCCCTTATTATTATACATCAGCACCATGCTCGTCAGTAAACACTCATGACCCCCGCCCCCCCCGCCCAGCTAAGTCCCTATAACAGGTAAATAAAACCCAAACTTAAGTTCCAAACACAGGCCTTATATAGGGCACTGTTTTAAAGACAGAATTCATCAGTAAAGAGAAATAGAAGTTTGCAGCAAACGTTTCCAACAGAGTCCAAAATTGGAGTGACATGTTTTCTTCCCAGACCTTAACATTCATTTCTGAAACTGCTTTCAAAGACCAGCCTTCAGATTCCCCTTCAGTCTTCTGCTTTAATGCCATGAAAGCCAAACCCCCCGTTATATAAAACCAAGAGCTCCTGGAACTACAGGACAGACTTATAAAAGTGAATGGCCCATTTTGCATGGCAAACAAAGTATGTGCAAAGCCTGTCTTGCGAGCAGACATTATGGGTTGAATTATGTCCCCCAAAATTCCTATGTTGAAGTCCTAACGCCTGGTACCTCAGAATGTGACCCTATTTGGAAGTCGGGCTGTTGCAGATTTATTTAGTTAAGAGGAGGTCATACATACTGGAGTAGGGTGGGCCCTTAAGCCCATATAACTGATGTCCTTATAAAAAGGGGAAATTTGGAGACAGAAGTGCAAACACTGGGAGAACATTATGTAAAGAGATGCAAGAAGATGGCCATCGACAAGCCATGGAGGAGCATCCTCAAGCCATGGAGCACCAAGAAGACACCAGAAGCCAGGAAGAGAGACATGGAACATTCTTTCACACATCCTTGGAAGGAACCAATACTGTGACACCTTGATTTCAGACTTCTTGCTCGTGGAACAGTGAAACAAGAAGTTTTTGTTGTTTTAAGCCACCCAGTTTGGAGAACTTTGTTACAGCAGCCCTAGCAAACTAATACAACAGAGAATATGAATATATATGAAATAATTATCCCAAAAAGAAGCATGACAATATAATACATGAGCAAAACAGCTCATTCTAGCCAGGATCACATTTAGAGGGACTGTCAGTATAAATGAAAAAGGAGTATTTACTGAAGTTTTCATTGACTTTTACCTTTCAAATACAAGTACTTAAAATTTTTGAAAGTTGTAACAATTTTGTTTTTGCTAAATGGTAGAACACATGGAAATTCCCAAAGTATTGGTTAGATCAGGGAACACTGGAGTAGAGTACCCTGAAATTCATTTTTCTAGCAGAGTTCTGCCTCAGAACAGAAAGGGGAGATGAATTACAGCACACAGCTCCTGTGTTCTTATCACTTTGGCGATGAATAAAGAGCTGGATTAGAATACTTCACCTATTACCTGTTACCATTACATATTACATCAAATATATAACGATGGGCTTCCCACTGATTGCAATACATCATGGTGATTAATGAGTTTACCTTTTTCTTATGTTTAGAAATGTGCAGTCATACATATTAATTAAATGAATACATTAGTATTTTAAGCCAAAGGTCCCGAAATGTATGTATGTATGTATGTATTTATTTATTTATCCTAGCTTTTTGTTCATTTTAATTAGAACACTGTCAAATGAAGCTGTCATTGACACTGTCAATGAACACTGTCATATGAAGCTGGAAAAACTTCATATGATATTATGTATTATTCACAGATATTGGCATATATAAATCTGTGATTGGGGGTATTCTGTAAAAACTAATACTTGGAAAAAATACATGAAGATTAGTACCAAACAGTATATATGAAAAAGTACACACTGAAAGCATTACAGTATTTAAAAAGTAGTGTAAATTAGATCCTATTTTTATATTGACTGCCATTGTAGCACTGGATATTATTATGGCACCTAATATGGACAAACTAGAATTTGTCTCTGGTGTTGAGTCTTTCCTAGCTGCTGAGTATAACAAGGCTAGAGAAGGCTGAGAGGCTGAGAAAAAGGACAGAAAGAAGATGACCATAGTGGCAGCCACAGAGCACAGATGTCACCACCCATGAAGAACATTCCAATTACACCATCTGCTCCAAGTAGGCAGGAAGAAAACCAACACTGGTGAAGCCTCAACTCTATGTCAAGCACTGTCTGATGTTCCTTCTATACAGGATGTCTCCCTTAATCTTCCAATCCATCCTGTGATCTATCTTGTGAGTCAGGCATTTTTCTTCTTTTTTTTTTTTTTTTTTTTTACACGGAGTGTTGTTCTGTCACCCAGGCTGGAGTTCAGTGGTGCAATCTTAGCTCACTGCAGCCTCCACCTCCCGGGTTCAAACAATTGTCATGCCTCAGCCTCTCCAGTACCTGAGATTACAGGCACCCGCCATCATGCCCAGCTAATTTTTTTATATTTTTATTAGAGACAGGGTTTCACCAAGTTCGCCAGGCTGGTCTCGATTTCCTGACCTCAGGTGATCCTTCCGCCTCCGCTTCCCAAAGTTCTGGGATTACAGGCATGAGCCACCGTACCTGGCCAAGTCAGGCATTCTTCTCACTTTGCAGATATATGGAGCTCAGAGAGGTGAAGCATGTTGCCCAGAGCACACAGTGGCCAACTGGAAGCCAGAACTGGGTCCTGGGAGCAACTGAGTGCAAAGCTCCTGCTCTTCCCAGGACACACACACACACACACACACACACACACACACACACACGGACACAAGAGAGCCACCCAGTTAATGCCGCTCACCCTTCCCCTCTGGATCCTTTAATTTCTACCCACTTTCCAGGTGGCTCCACAGGGGTGTCCTTGCCAAATATTGATTTAAATCCAAAAAGTTTATATTCAAAATATATTTAGCCACTGAAAACATACCAAGCAATGAAAAATTATGCCTCCATTAATTATACTTAACATAAACTGAATGCATGTTGTGTATTTTAAATGCTGTTACATCCTAACCCTATGCCATGGATTAAGTTGTGCTGAGTACTGCTTTCGTGTCTCTACTAAGAATACTTAGTTGAACTAATTTAATTGTAGAGTCAGGGCTATCAGTTGTCCACACAACCTCTGGCAAACCAAGTCAGGCGGGGGTCCTCGAAGCTAATTCTGCTGCCCAGGGTGGAGTGCAGTGGCCCAATCTCGGCTTACTGCAACCTTTGCCTCTGGGGTTAAAAGTGATTCTCGTGCCTCAGCCTCCTCAGTAGCTCAGACTACAGGCACGCACCACCATGCCTGACTAATTTTTGTATTTTTAGTAGAGACAGGGTTTCACTATGTTGGCCAAGATGGTCTCGAGCTCCTGACCTCAAGTGATCCACCCACCTCAGCCTCCCTAAGTCCTAGGATTACAGGTGTGAACCACTGTGCCCCACCCCTAGAAGCTAATTCTAAAGAGAGTGTGGCTCTGCCATCCCCAGAGATGCTGCTCCATTTCCAGTGCGCCTGGGTGCCGGGGTCCACCCATTAGTTTGTATAACCCTCAGGGGAGACAGAATAACAGGTGCTTTGACCAGAGGCATGTTGGGTTTTTTTCTGTGACGCTTTACTAGGCAATGTTCTATACCAGCTGGGTTGCTGATAGTCTCTAAGAAGTCAGGGACAATTGTTTCATTCACTTCACTTGCCAGAAGGGAAAGTGAACATTTCTTAGAGCAGCTGTAGGAAATGAATTTGTCAGTGGCAAATGGCACAGAGGGAGGCACATAGACACCCAGGTCAGTGAATCCCTAGGGGATTCTGGGACCAAGCGAACCTTTTCATAGTTGGAGAAGCCCCCCATGACGGCCGGGTCCACGATGCCACTAAGCAGCATGGAGAGGGGGTGCACAGAGAGGGACCGGTCCCAGGCATGCTGCTGAACACAGTTGCTGATCCTCTCATTGGTCAGCTCCATGGTTTCGATGGCATTCTCCAGAGGACTGATCTCCTCCTGAGTGACAGAGCACATGGGAGAAAGAGGACACTTGTCAGCTCCAAGTAAAGACTGAAAAAAGTTTAACTCTTCCCTTGAAGAGGTATAAAATGCCCACAAGCTATAGAAAAGGGAAGATTTGCTAATCAAGGTTAAGCTTATAGCAGGGGTCCCAAAACCCCAGGCCAGTATCAGTCCGTGGCCTATTAGGAAACAGGCCACACAGCTGGAGGTGAGCGGCAGGTAAGTGAAGGGAGCTTCATCTGTATTTACAGCTGCTCTCCATCACTCGCATTACAACCTGAGCTCTGCCTGCTGTCAGATCAGTGGCGGTATTAGATTTTCATAGGAGTGCAAACTCTATTGTGAACTGCACATGCGAGGGATCTAGGTTGTGCATGCCTTATGAGAATCTAATGCCTGATGATCTGTCACTATCTCCCATTACCTCTAGAAGGCACCTTCTAGTTGCAGAAAAACAAGCTCAGGGCTCCCACTGATTCCACATGATAATTATTTCATTATGTGTTACAATATAATAATGATAGAAACATAGTGCACAGTAAATGTAACGTGCTTGAATCATTCCAAAACCATCCCCATCCCCCAACACCCCCCACCTTCCCACCCCAGGTCCATGGAAAAATTGTCTTCCAGGAAAGCAGTCCCTGTGTCAAAAAGATTGGGGACTGCTAGCTTATAAGGACACCACAATTTTTTGGAATACTGGTAAGATACAAAATAAGCTACTTAAAATCTCCTTACAAAGTAGAATGATGACTTAAACATGGGAGCTATGGTAATGATTACTCCTTGGACAAAATGTCTACAGAAAATTTGAGAAGAAAAGAACTGGACCTGTAGTAAGAATCATTTCCTAGGCAACACTTCCTTGGAGACTTTTGAGAAGATCAACGACAAGAGAACAGCAGGATATCAGATCTGAGTCACTTCTACACCACCAAGAATATCCACTGGTAAAACGTTTGATGCTTCCTCCATGAAAAGAGGTAAGTGATCTTGGAGGCCATGCATTCAGACCATACATAATCTTAGTATGAATTCTATGGTTATCAGAAGTCAGAAATAATAGGATGCATTAGAATATACAGGCTGAATTTTGAATGAAAAGAAAATGAGACATAGTACAGAGTCAGAGAGTTCTTACTACGGAAATGTCTACAAAATCAGGTTTCAAAAAAAAAAAAAAAAAAAAGTATCTCCTTCTTCATTTTACCCGTTATCAGTCAACATGACCTCCTATTCCAGACTTGATTCCAAAAGTCTCCATCCAAAATTCATATCCATAACGAGGAATAATGTCTATTTTTTTTTTTCTTTTAGAGACAGGGTGTCACTCAGTTGACCAGGCTGGAGTGCAGTGGTGCAATTATTCACAGCTCACTGTAACCTACAACTCCTGGGCTCAAGCCATCTTCTTGCCTCAGCCTCCCAAGTAGCTAGGATGACAGGCACATGCCACCACACACAGCTATTCTTTTTGTAGAGGTGGGGGTCTTGCTATGTTGCCCAGGGTGGTCTTGAACTCCTGAGCTTAAGTGATCCTCCCACCTTGGCCTCCCAAAGTTCAGGGATTACAAGCATGAGCCACTGTACCTAGCCATGACTTATAACACATCAAACTTCAGTTCAGCTTTGGTCAAGAAACATTTCTTGAACACCTACTTTAGGCTAAGTGCCATGCTATGCACCACAGATACAAAAGTGATTAAGATGTATGTACTTCATGGCTTGGAGGAGCTGATGGTGTTAGCGGGGTCTCAGCACACGTAAACATGGTAGGTTACAAACACGCCCAGGATGCCACAGGGGACAGACAAAGGGCAGGTCACCCAACTTGGGTGTTCCAGAGATGGATTCATTGAGAAGCTGGTGCCTAAACTGAACCTTGATGGGAGTTAGTTAGGTGCAGAAATTGCAAGAGTGTGTTTCAGGCAGAGAAAACGATCCAATGTCACAGAGGACTGAAATTAGCATGGGACGAGCAGTAAAGTTCCAATAGATTGCCTAGGAGATGGGGCAGAAGAGTTAGGCCATATGTGTGTGTGCTAAGGAGGACAGGCTTTATACTCCAGGTACTTGGAGCCATGGAAGGGCTTTAAGCATGAGAATGGACGAAATGGTGAGATTTCCTTAATGGAATTCCCACTGAGGCAGTGAGGTAACTGGACCTGAGAAGGCCATGCATGGCAGGGAGGCCAATGAGGAGGTGGGAAATAAAACAGATTTAATCAATACTAAACAAGTAAAATGAGCAGCTTTTGGGAGAGATGAAGAGGGAGGAGTCTAGGGTGATTGTGGATGTGATTAGCGGAGAATAAAAGAAGAGAACAGGCTTTGGGAGGGAAGATGTAATTGACAGGAAACTCCAAAGCAGCATTCCAAAAATGTTTCTGGGTGCTGGCAGGATCGCTGAGCAGACACCACTCCTCTGGACATAAAAGAGTCATTCACTGTGAGTGACCTTTAGGGCTGGCGTTGTCACATCAGTTTTACAAAGGAGTTCTATTATACAATCACGCCTTTTATTTCTCTTTTGAAAAACAAAGTTGACCAGAGGAGCTGGTCAAGCTGGTGTGAATTGCAGAGGGAATTCAACAAAGGCTGTTATTATATTTGGAGACAGAAAGTTTTTTTCCAAGTGCCAATTTCAAATGACTCACTGTTGAAATCTGTTTGACTTCAAACCACTTGAGAATCCCAGGAAAGGTATATGCAGTCGTATACGTGGTCCGTTCAATCCACATCGTCTGGTGGCAAGAAGGAAAACATGAAATGTTGGTCAATACCCAGGAGGAAAACATGAAATGTTGGTCAATTCCCAGGGAAAACAGCAAAACTCCCTGTTTCAGTTAAGTGAGATTCTATTCTCAAATGCCTTGTAGGGAATGAGCCAAATTTTCTCATAAAATTCAAGGATTCTGGATGTTTAAAGCTGAAAGGGATCATCTACTTGGGACTTCTCACCCTACAGAGGGAAATGTGAAGTCTAGAGAGGTACAACTAGCCCAAGGTCATTATGAGCAGCAGGCCCAGGAAGAGTCCAGATTCTGGACTCCTAGTCTAGCATTCTCCATGCAGATGACAGCTGGCTGTCTAGGTAGTTAGCACTTGCTGTCTAGGTAATCAGCAGGTGAAGCCTCTGTTCCCAGGGGTGCCATCGTTTCTCCTGTGGAAACTTTAGGCAGGTGGAAGACCTCCACTTGGGATGTCAATTTTACCTTTTTTTTTTTTCTTTTTTTTTGAGATGGAGTCTCGCTCTGTCGCCCATGCTGGAGCGCAGTGGTGCGATCTCAGCTCACTGCAACCTCCGCCTCCTGGGTTTAAGCAATTCTCCTGCCTCAGCCTCCCGAGTAGCTGGGATTACAGGCACGTGCCACCACGCCTGGCTAATTTTTTTGTATTTTTACTAAAGATGGGGTTTCACCATATTAGCCAGGATGGTCTTGATCTCTTGACTTCGTGATCCGCCCGCCTCGGCCTCCCAAAATGCTGGGATTACAGGCGTGAGCCACCGTGCTCAGCCCGTCAATTTTACCTCTTAAAGGACAAAAGGGGTGAACTCACAGCAAATTCATTTTCTGGATCCTTTTCTCCTTTCCGGAACGGCCGGGAATATCTGAACTGCTGCACTTCATTGGCTCTGTAGTAGCTGGAGAAGGACAAAGCAATGCTGTATTTTTCTCTCTTAGAACAACCACTCCTCGACTTGACTTCAACAAAACCTGTAACACCACCTATCTGTTGGAGGTCTTCCACCCACCTGTCTGCCTGGTCTGAGTTTTACCCACTAAGTTTCTCATAATCAATAGTGCCTCCACATGAAGGCCTGAGAAAGTGCACAATTTGATTTTATTTCACACCTTACTTTTATATTACTTAGGAATTTATTTCACAGCACACAATTTTATTTATTTATTTTATTTTTATTTATTTATTTATTTTGAGTCAGAGTCTCACTCTGTCGCCCAGGCTGGAGTGCAGTGACGTGATCTTGGCTCACTGCAGGCTGCATTTTCCGAGTTCAAGTGATTCTCCTACCTCAGCCTCCTGAGTAGCTGAGATTGCAGGCACGCACCATCAGGCCTGGCTAATTTTTTTGTATTTTTAGTATAGATGGGGTTTCACCATGTTGGCCAGGCTGGTCTTGAACTCCTGACCTCAAGTGATCCACCCGCCTCAGCCTCAAAGTCACAGCACACAATTTTAAAAGGTATATGTGGCCAGGTGTGGTGGCTCACACCAGTAATCCTACCACTTTGGGAGGCAGAGGTGGGAGGACCGCTTGAACTCAAGACCAGCCAACCTGGGCAGCACAGCAAGATCCCATCTACACACACACACACACACACACACAATTAGCCAGGTGTGGTGATGTATCTCCCAGCTACTCAGGAGGCTGAGGTGGGAGGGAGGGTCCCTTGAGCCCAGGAGTTTGAAATTGCAGTGAGCTATGATCATGCCACTGCATGCCAGCCTAGTTGACAGCGAGACCCTGTCTCTTAGTGGGTGGATTGCCTGAGCTCAGGGGTTTGAGACCAGCCTGGGCAACACGGTGAAACCCCGTCTCTACTAAAATACAAAAAATTAGCCAGGTGTGGCGGCGTGCACCTATAATCTCAGCTACTTGGGAGGCTGAGGCAGGGGAATTGCTTGAACCCAGGAGGCAGAAGTTGCAGTGAGCCGAGATCACACCACTGTACTCCAGCCTGGGTGACAGAGCAAGATTCCGTCTCTCAAAAAAAAAAAAAAAAGGGTGTATGCACTTACACATACATTTGTGATCTCATTAGTCTAGTTTTATAACAGTTCTATCAATACTATTAGCATTTGGCTTTTC
This sequence comes from Symphalangus syndactylus, assembly GCF_028878055.3. Classification (NCBI taxonomy): domain Eukaryota; kingdom Metazoa; phylum Chordata; class Mammalia; order Primates; family Hylobatidae; genus Symphalangus; species Symphalangus syndactylus. The sequence continues at coordinate 118,427,474 of NC_072432.2, read as the reverse complement.
AAGACAAGGAATGAGCCCTCCATCACTGGGGACCAGCCACTCCTCTGTGATGCTTTTGGGTGAAAATAAAAGCTCAGGGATCTGAAAGCTAGGTGTGAAATTTCTGATTTTCTTCTGCCTAAAAAAAACAAAACCCCCACATCCCTTTGTATTACCAAGCTTTTATCTTACACTCAAAGTAGAATAGACAGTAGGTCTTGCAAACTGCAATAAATGTAAGGCTTTGGTTTTGATGTACTCCAAACAAACGTGAGTGAGAGACAAACTTTTCTCTTTTTTTGTAGAGACATTGTCCCACTTTGTTGCCCAGGGCAGTCTCAAATTCCTGGCTTCAAGCAATACTCCTCCCTCAGCCTCAAAAAATGTTGAGATTACAGATGTGAGCCACTGTGCCTAGACACAGATTTTTTTTTTAAATGAAAAACCACTTACTTTAAGATCTGTTCTGGAACAGGTTTATCCTTGTAGCTGGGCGGCAAGCTCATCACTGGCTTTACGGTGAAGCACTGCATGTCTGAGGAGCTCGTTAAGGAAAGGAGAGGGGCTGGGGCCGCGAAGGTGTCAGACACCAAACACCCCTGTTCCTCCTGCTTCACAGCCGGAAATGCCACCAGCACCAATCACTCCCTTTGACCTCAATGCCAGGACTGCATTGAAAATGGAGTTCCTTTGTGTATCACCGCAATGCCTTATTCAGTGATTACAATTAATCCTAGGGTCTTTTTTTTTTTTTTCGGTCAGACATCTGGCAAACAACCCTTGCCATAGGGAAATAGACATCAATGCAATATCAGGAAATAGGTACTTAGAAATGGATTTAAACAATTTCTTGGGACAAGCATCCCTCTGAAATCACCAGACTCAGAGCCCAGGCAACAAGAATTACCTTTATCTTTGGATCCCGTCTGTTTATCCAGTGCCACAGTTGGGCACTGTGCTAGGTATTTTGAATGTGTTATCGCTAATATACACAACAACTCTACATGAGGGATATTCTTATTCTCTTTTCACAGATGGAGAATCTGAGGATAAGAGAGGTTAAAATCCAACATCACGCAGCTGGTAAATGGTAAAGTTAGGCTTCAAAAGCAGCTCAAGGGTAAGCGCTCCTGCTCTGATTTAATGATCGAGTCTTAGAAAGTCTTAGCTCCCCAACCCACCAGGACAGAGATACTGTCTCAAAGTCTACAACAGAATCCAGAATTCAAAATAGGAAGTCTATGTTCCACTTAAGCTCCCCATCTGGCTAGGAAGTATATTTCATATCCATCATCTGTCTATTATCTCTCCTGTTTTGTTATGTCATCACCACCAGCTAATGCTGTTAGGGTCCCAAAGACTTTACACAGAATGGGAACCTGCATCAGAATGCTTGAGAGGATGGTGTGTCTGCAGAGAAGGGACTGTAGCTCCTATCTTCTCTGGCTTAGCTGGGGCTGTGCACAGCCATAAGAGCCTCGGGGCCATATTCCACCTGGCAAGGATACACTGCTTGGGGGAGGACTTGATGTCTTCCCCAGGAGGCGTGGTACTGGTCATCTTCTCCGCATTGGGGAACTGGGTTAGCAACCTCAGGCTGAAGTCCTCTCGCCTCTCATACTCCTTTCCCCGATAGATGAAGATTTTATTCTGCAGGTGAGAGACAGCAAGGGAAGTCATTAAATAGGAAGAGTGGAGAGGCAACTGGAGTTCCAGGTACTGAGGGAGCCATTGCACTCCCCAGCCAACATTCAATCCACACCATCAAGTTCTCATTGAATATCTAGTCCGTGCCCAACAGCAACCGTCATCTCTTACAAGAGCTGCGGTTTATTGGAGAAGTTAAATCACAGGCATAAAAAATACTTAGCCCAGTGCTTCTTCCAGTGTGGCCCAAGGACCATGGCCAGTCTGCAAACAGTCTGGACCCATCTGCAAGGAAATAAGGAACTTGTGCCCTCATTTAAATCAATGACATCACCAGGCATGCTGATATTTTCATGGCAAGACATTCTTAAGGAAGGAAGGAAGTGCATTAATTTACACTGAGGTATAAACTCCTAATCGATCTCATCACGATCCAGCAACAATTTGTGGACAAGCAGTTAAACGGCACTGCCTAAGAGAATGAGGAGAAACAATGTGTCTTCTGGCACAGAAACAGAGTGACAGAGAACAGAAGCAATGTACCACAGTCCCCAGCCAATCCTGAAAGTCTAATAGAAAATCATTGCATTAAATACTATTTTCTCCACTCTAGACTGTAAATATAATCTCTTCAATCATTTTTTTTCCCAAAGAGATTTCCTAGGCCCCAGGCATGGGAGTAATTTGTCTCACAGGTGTGGTTGCCTGGGCAAGTGCAAACATAGCCATGTTTAAAATGAGCAGTTTGCATTGGTAGCCCACACATGATTCATTTTTAACCAACACTTGGGCCCAGGTTGTCTTGTAAAATGTCTTTGAAAATCACTTGTCCATTCATATAAAAAATATGTATTGCGCAAACAGAAGATCAGCTGGACAACAGGAATACAATGGTGATCTTGCTCTCAACAGAACTTACCTTCTAGAGGAGAGAATAAAAAACAAGCAAGTAAATAAATAAGTAAACATGATAGTGTAAGTACCGTGAAGGCAATTACACTTTCCAGGCAAACACTGAATGAACGGAGTAAAAACTACTGGATCTTTTGGAATACATGATAAAACTTTTCCAAGCTAGGAAAAATCTATGGGACTCAAGCCTGTTGAAATTCCATCATTCAGACGAAACAATGGTGGGCAAAGGATCAGAGTGTAATACAATGCTAGCTGTATGATGCAGATGATAACTGTAAAAGGAATCAGAGAAGCAGGTCAGGAAGAATTAGCTCGACTGGAAAGAGAAGGCTTCAAGGAAGACATGGGCCTTAGATGGGCATAGACAGATGAATGGGATAAGGAAGCGTAAAGAGAAGGGGTGCAAAGGGCCAGGCGGGTATACGGAAAGGGTCAGGCCCAGGGGTGGAAATTACAGAATTCTGGGAGAAGAAATGAGGTTGGACTGGAAGAATGAGCCAGAAAATGAATGGTCTCGCATGGCAGGCAGAGGTTTCAAAGACTCGGAACGTTCACTGGAGGTTCTGGAAGGCAGGAGACGCATGATGAAAGAAGAAGTGTAGGCAATGTAAGCCAACAGTGGCATCTATGCCCAACTGAAGGCTCACAGGCTGGACTGAGCAGAAGAAGGAAAAGTAACAGCATGAGAAAGAGAAGTAACGGCATTCAGTGTTTGCCTCTTTGGTGTCAGCAGGAGGGCAAGGCAGACAGGGGAGTCGACGCTGATTCAAAGATCACTGGTCTTGAGCCTGGGCAACATAGTGAGACCCCGTATCTAAGAAAAAATAAAAACATTAGCTGGGCATGGTGGTGCGCACCTGTAATCCCACCTCCTCAGGAGGCTGAGGCAGGAGGATTGCCTGAGCCTGGGAGGTCAAGGCTGCAGGGAGCTTTGATTACACCACTGCATTTCAGCCTGGATGACAGAGCGAGACCCCGTCTCTTAAAAAAAAAAAAAAAAAGTCATTGGTCTTGGAGTAGGAGGAACAGTGGTACCCTTGACAGAAACAAAAGAGATAATGAGATCTCATTGGGTTGGAAGGAGAGGATGATGTAATTTTAAATATTCTGAATTTGGGGAAATATCCCATAGAAGAGAACGACACTGAGGTTATATCACTCCTAAGGATTTTATATTCAGTACACCCTTGAGGTATGTTAACATCTCTAAACTACTTTACAGTTTATAAAGCATTCCTATATGCTATTAACTTAATTCTCAAAACTTTCCTGTGATGTAGGCATTATTTTTCTAAATTACGGATCAGAAAACCAAGACTCAGTGATCACGTGATTTCACCAAAATTGCACACTTGCTCAGCAGGTGATTTCGACTGGAATGCTTTCGACTTGAAAGTCTGGCGTTCTTGATTTCACAGAATCACTGCTGTCTCTGTGGTCACATTTCTGATTTCATGCAACACGCAGGTGTATGTAACGGCTATGGCAGGGGTTGTTCTTTTATGTTGACCTGGATTAAAGCTGAACTAACACTAGACCCTGATGCATTTAGCTCCTACACTCTATTTTTTATTTTATTTTTTTGAGACAGGGTCTCACTCTGTCATCCAGGCTGGAGTGCAGTGGCTTGATCACAGCTCACTGTCGCTTCTAATTCCAATCCTCAAGCAATCCTGCCTCAGCCTACTGAGTAGCTAGGACCACAGCACATGCTGAGAGGTAACAGTGCGCTGGCAGTCCTCACAGCCCTCGCTTGCTCTCGGTGCCTCCTCTGCCTGGGCTCCCACTTTGGCGGCACTTGAGGAGTCCTTCAGCCCACCGCTGTACTATGGGAGCCCCTTTCTGGGCTGGCCATGGCAAGAGCCGGCTCCCTCAGCTTGCAGGGAGGTGTGGAGGGAGAGGTGCGAGCAAGAACCGGGGCTGCGTTGCGGGCCAGCTGGAGTTCCGGGTGGGCGTGGGCTTGGCGAGCCCCCCCACTCGGAGCAGCCGGCGGGCCCTGCCAGCCCTGGGCAATGAGGGGCTTAGCACCCAGGCCAGCAGCTGCGGAGGGTGTACTGGGTCCCCCAGCAGTGCCAACCCACCGGCACTGTGCTCGATTTCTCACCAGACCTTAGCTGCCTCCCCGTGGGCAGGGCTGGGGACCTGCAGCCTGCCATGCCTGAGCCTCCCACTCCCTCCATGGGCTCCTGTGCGGCCCAAGCCTCCCCGACGAGCGCCACCCCCTGCTCCACAGCACCCAGTCCCATCAACCACCCAAGGGCTGAGGAGTACGAGTGCACGGCGCGGGACTGGCAGGCAGCTCCACCTGCAGCCCTGGTGCGGGATCCACTGGGTGAAGCCAGCTGGGCTCCTGAGTCTGGTGGAGATGTGAAGAACCTTTATGTCTAGCTCAGGGATTGTAAACACACCAATCAGCACCCTGTGTCTAGCTCGAGGTTTGTGGATGCACCAATCGACACTCTGTGCCTGGCTGCTCTGGTGGGGCCTTGGAGAACCTTTGTGTTGATACTCTGTATCTAACTGATCTGATGGGGACGTGGAGGACTTTTATGTCTAGCTCAGGGATTGTAAACGCACCAATCAGTGCCCTGTCGAAACAGACCACTTGGCTCCACCAATCAGCAGGACATGGGTGGGGCCAGATAAGAGAATAAAAGCAGGCTGCCCGAGCCAGCAGTGGCAACCCGCTCGGGTCCACTTCCACGCTGTGGAAGCTTTGTTCTTTCGCTCTTTGCAATAAATCTTGCTACTGCTCACTCTTTGGGTCCACACTGCTTTTATGAGCTGTAACACTCACCGTGAAGGTCTGCAGCTTCACTCCTGAAGCCAGCGAGACCACGAGCCCACCGGGAGGAACGAACAACTCCAGACGTGCCGCCTTAAGAGCTGTAACACTCACAGCCAGCGAGACCAAAAACCCCCCAGAAGGAAGAAACTCCAAACACATCTGAACATCCGAAGGAACAAACTCTGGACACACCGCCTTTAGAACTGTAACACTCACCGCGAGGGTCTGCAGCTTCATTTTTGAAGTCAGTGAGACCAAGAACCCATCAATTCCGGACACAATGCTATCCTGCCTGGCTAATTTTTAAAAAATTTTTTTTCAGAAATGGGGTCATGCTATGATGCCCAGGCTGGCCTCGAACTGCTGGTCTCAAACTCCTGGGCTCAAGCAAGCCTCCTGCCTTGGCCTACCAGTGCTGGGATTATAGGCATGAGTCACCATGCTTGGCCTCAGACCTTCCACTCTTTATTCTCTTTCCTCTGCCTGGTCCATCTCATCCCCAACCACAGTTATTTTAACTCCACGTAAGTAACTCACCAACTTTTCTCTCCTGTCTGTAACTTCACTTGAGTTCCAGATCTATACAGCTAATGGTTCACTTGTGCCTTTTGGATGTTCTAAATCTACCTTCCCTTGAGTACGTGCAAAACCAAACTTTTGCAAACACTTTAGAAAGCCTTGGGAGGCCCTCTGCTATCTGGTACCCACAGCCACCCACCCCATTCTCCTATACAACCTCTTGTACACACTACTGCAGCCTCATAGCTTTTGGACCTGCTATTCTCAAGGTCTGGGACCTTTGCTCATCCTCTTGATAGCTGCATGGCTTATTCTTTAACTTTTTTTCTGGTTTTTGCAAAAATGCCATTTTCTTTCTGAAGTGTTTCTTGTTTATTTAAAACTGTAACTCCATCCCCAGCACCTGCCTCTCTAGTCCCCTCCCCTAAGTCCTTTTCTCCATGATACTCACTGAGTAGCTACACTGCAGGAGGCAGTGTTCTAGGCCATCTCTCATACTAAATAGTTTATTGATTTATCTCATTTTTTGATCTCTCCAAGCTGGAACATAAGCTTGATAATTTCAAGATTTTGGTTTGTTTTGACTCTGCTCCCATGCCTATATTAGAGCCAAGTATATGGTAGGAGTTTAAGAAATATTTACTCAAGGAATAAATTCATTCTCTCCTCCGTGACTCTGGCCTTTTCCGGTCCTGCTGTCCGAGTAAATGGTTCAACTACCCCCTCCAATGATGCAGGCCAGAAGCCCAGAAATCATTCTTGACAACTCTCGCTTCCTCACCCACACAGCCCATCAATCATCAGGTGGCTGTGACCTCATCTCCACCACTCTAGTCTTTCTGCTTCTCTCTAAAGCCACCACCCCCACATCCCGAGTCTAGCCTGTCATCTCTTTTCTGAACATCTGCAACGGTCTCTTAGTGGTTTATCTGCAGCACCTCCCATCCATTCTCCATGGATGACCATGGAGACAAAAGCCAGATGACCTTTCCAACACGAAAAGTCTGCAGCAGCTCCCACTGCTCTCAGGATGCAGACAGAACACCCCAGGAAACCCCAAGGCCGTGCAGGCTCTTCCAGGGCTCCCCGCCTCCCCGCTGGCACCCCAGCTCTCTCTGTGCCTGCCGCACTGGCCCTTCCTTTCAAGGCACTGCCCTGCTCTTGCCTGATGCTTCCTCTGCCTGCAATGCTTATTCCTACCCCCTTTACCTGCTCCACTCCCAGCTTACCTTTCAGGTTGCAGCTGAAACAGAGGATCCCTGGAAAGTCTTTCCTGATTTTTTTTATTTTGAGATGGAGTCTGGCTCTGTTGCCCAGGCTGGAGTGCAGTGGCACCATCTCAGCTCATTGCAACTTCTGCCTCCCGGGCTCAAGTGATTCTCCTACCTCAGCTTCCCAAGTAGCTGGGATTACAGGTGTGAGCCACTGTGCCAGGTCCTGATTCTTTTTTTTTTTTATTATTATTTTTTTATTAAGACATAGGCAGGGCACGGTGGCTCATGCCTGTAATTCCAAAACTTTGGGAGGCCGAGGCAGGGGGATCAACTGAGGTCAGGAGTTCGAGATCAGCCTGGCCAACATGGTGAAACCCCATCTCTACTAAAATACAAAAATTAGCTGGGCCTGGTCGTGCACGCCTGTAATCCCTGATATTTGGGAGGCTGAGGCACGAGAATCACTTGAACCCAGAAGGCGGAGGTTGCAGTGAGCCGAGATTCCACCACTGTACTTCATCCTGGGTGACAGAATAAGACATTGTCTCAAAAAAAAAAATTAATTAATTAATTAAATAATAATATTAAGACATAATCTACATACAGTAAGACGGACCCCTTTTAGTGTAAAATTCTGTGAGTTTTGACAAACATAACCAGGACCACAATCAAGATACAGAACAGTTTCATTGCCACCAAAAATTTCCCCAGGCCCTTCTACAGCCAACGTCCCCCTGACCAGCAACCACTGATCTATTTTCTGTACTGATAGGAAGCATTGCCTTGGCAAGAATTTCATATAAATAAAACCAGAGTATGCAGCCTTTTAAGTCTAACTTCTCTTACCTAGCAAGATGCATGTGGGAATCATGCCCGCGTTTGTGTGTATCAGGAGCTGACTGCTTTTGGCTGCTGCAGTATGCTGTTGTGTGGATACACTGAAGTTTGTTTACCCCATCACCAGTTCAGGAATGCTTGGATTGGATCCTGTCTTTGGTGACTATGATTAAAGCTGCTATAAATATTCCTGTACATTTTTTGTAAAAGGGTAAGTTTCTATTTCACTTGGGTAAATATTTCCTGGTTAGATTCTTATAGCACAGGGCATCTTTCTTGGTTACAGTTATTTATTTATTTTTCAGATGGAGTCTTGCTCTGTCACCTAGGCTGGAGTGCAGTGGTGTGATCTCAGCTGAATGCAACCTCCACCTCCTGGGTTCAAGCAATTCCCCTGCCTCAGCCTCCTGAGTAGCTGAGATTACAGGCATGCACCACCATGCCCAGCTAATTTTTGTACTTTTAGTAGGGACGGTGTTTCAGCACGTTGACCACACTGGTCTCGAACCCCTGACCTCAAGTGATCCGCCTGCCTCAGCCTCCCAAAGTGCTGGGATTATAGGCGTGAGCCACTGCGTCTGACATGCAGATTAAATTTTACATTCGTGTGTGATTAAAATCTCCCCTCATGAGTTTAGGTTGTAAAATCCATGAGGGTAGGGACTATGTTTGACTGTAATCAGCAAGATCTTTCTAATGCCTTCTCTATGCCTGGCACAGAGGAGATGCTCAATAAATATTTACTGACTGAATGAATAAACTGTCTCATTGGCCACTGTTAGGAATGTAAATTGCTTGCTTTATCACTTGTTTTAAAATTAGGAGAAAGTAGATGGACAATAAAGGTTTAAGCAAAGCTCAGCTCTAAAATAAACTTTTCATAAGAGATAAGAATTTTTATTAAACTATAAAATGAATATCGCATTATAGACAATTTTGAGATGGAAGAAAAATACCATCCTTGTCATTATTATTATAATAAAATGTTTTATTTTGGGAGACTCTTGCAGTCTGGTTCTTGGGATACCTACTTTCAAATTAGCTCTGGCTAGAAACACAGTAAACAACGAAATACATCAGTCCACACTTTTCCCCGGCGTGACCTGTAGCAGCTGAAGAGTGCGGGGGATGGTTCTGTTTTTCCCTTTTTCACTGCACCTGGGAAAAGTCGTTTCACAAAAGACCTGCCAGAACACCAGGGGTGTCCGGGGGTGTGGGGTGAAGAGGCCGGCCGCTCAGGAAGTGGTTTCCCTCCCCTACCTCCCACATCGAGAACACGGGTCGGCAGCTGCTAACACACTGTTGCCCATCTGGGAAAGAAATGAGTCTCTTCCCTCCTCCTAATGGCCTGGGAGACCACCATCAGGTTTCTTACCCGTAGGAAAGAAGGAAAGCCCTGTCCATAGTATCCAACAGCAAAGTATTCAGGCTGAGGCCTCATTGCTTTAATGATGTTCTCATAAAACGAGGCCCTTTTTTTCTGGAAAACAAAACAAGACATTCCAAGGGGAGGTTATAAGGACACAGTTGGGGGGAAAAAGTCAGACTGTTTTGTTGTTTCCCATGTAACCCAGAGCAATGAAAGGTCTTTGGAAAACACCCTATGGGCAGAAAAGGGTTATCCTGTTCTCGGATCACAGGTTTTGGGCCTGGGCTCCACGAATGGACGTTGGAGGGCTGTGACTCCCTGAGGGTGTATGCAGAAGCGTGTGCACGTTGGAATTCTGCGTAACGGGGCAGTGCACAACTTTCAGCAATTTCTCAAAGTGGGCTTAGGACCTATAAAAGGTTAAAAAGTGCATTCTGAGATTCACAGAAGGTGGCTGCACTTAACCAGACACCCATGGGAGAAGATAAAGAACCCTGCAAGGCCAGGCACAGTAGCTCACGCCTATAATCCTTGCACGCTGGGAGGCGGAGGTGGGAGGATTGCTTGAGGCTAGAAGTTTGAGACCAGCTTGGGCAATACAGTGAGACGCCATCTCTACAAAAAATTTAAAAATTAGCCAGCAGCTGAGGCAGGAAGATGTCTTGAGCCCAGGAGTTCAAGGCTGCAGTGAGCTATGACTGCACCACTGCACTCCAGCCTGGGTGACAGAGTGAGACGCTGTTTTGAAAAAATAATAATAAAATAAAGAGCATTTTTAAAAAGAAGGACTGTGCAGTTCATGCAGGTGGTTTGGATGAAAGTGTCCGGTAAATTGTAAGTGCCCAGAAGGTGGTGGTGATGTTCTGTTTTTCAGTATCTGCTACCACCTCTATCTTTAATTCTTCACAAGATGAGGGGCTTTCTAGCTTTGGCTCACAAGGTCGGCCTTAAAGAAAGCAAAATAGCCAGCCAGACGTGGACAGCTTTGAGCAATGACCTGAACCCCCTCCCCCACAATAGTTAGCATGCCATTACTCTTCTATCTAGATGATGGTCTCCTCAAAATACTATTTTCTTAGACTGGTATGTAACATGTTACATTACTAATATTTCAGCTCAGTTCAGTTGATGAAATTTTTTTTTTTTTTGAGACAGGGTCTCATTCTGTTGCCCAGGCTGGAGTGCAGTAGCATGATTACAGTTCACTGCAGCCTTGACCTCTCAGGCTCAGGTGATCCTCCCACTTCAGCCTCCCAAAAGTAGCTGGGACTAGAGGAAGGTGCCAACACACCCAGCTAATTTGTTATATGTTTTTGTAGAGATGGTGTCTTACTATGTTGCTCAGACTCGTCTGGAAGTCCTAGGCTCAAGCGATCCATCTGCCTTGGACTCCCAAAGTTCTGAGATTACAGGTATGAGCCACCGCGCCCAGCTCAGTCGATGAAATTAATATGTGAGTTTTTTGCATGTGAAGCCAGGGGCTGGTAATAGTACACTGGTAAACTTTTTACAAAGTGATCTTGACACCCAACTCCTCAAATAAATGATCATTTCATGACTATGGGTGACCTGATCTTTTTTAACTCCTCTACTAAAAATTATTAAATTTAATAGTGTGGTTGCCTACCATGGGGCATTCAGAATGGTGGCTGCCTTCCACTGGGCATTCGGAATGGCTGCTGCCTCCACTGGGCATTCGGAATGGTGGCTGCCTCCACTGGGCATTCGGAATGGTGGCTGCCTCCACTGACCTTTCAGAATGGTGGCTGCCTAACACTGGGCATTCATTTTTGTTTGCTTTACTGATGGCTGGGAATATGGAGGGTCCACAGAAAGAAAAATGGCTTTAGGAAGAATGAGAGAGCTGCAGACGGACATCCTGAGGGGTTTGGAAGGCGAGTCACTATTATCTGAAACTCGATATTCCATCACACTGTCGAGGCAACCCCACTCCACTTCCAGAGATGTCCTGAACCTTCTCTGAAGGATATTTGGCAGAAATATTGATCAGAGCCTTTGGACTACATCTTTGTTCATTCTCATTTCAAGCAAAGTTGACTTTTCCATTGTAAAAAAACACCATCCATCCTGACTCAACTTACAGAAACATTTTCAAGAGCACTAATTTTAGCAACCCTGTCAGAGGCCTAACATATTTTGACCCAGACTCACCAGGAGGTTGCCAAGGCCCTCGTAGTCAAACACTTTGCTTTCGTAAGTCTCAGCCAACTCTTTGCTCAGTTTGATGGCCTTCTCCCACATCTTCAGAAAAAGGAAAGTAGGGTTAAAAGTGGAGAACAAGGCAGTCACTGATTCAGTGGCAAAAGCCACTGGTGAGTCACTGGGAATAAGCAAGTGGTCTGGGGGATTGAGTTTCGGTAGATATTCTTCACTTGCTTTATCCCTTAGATCAGTGAAACCTTCATTTCCTGACATCACAAAGACAGTGTATATTGGCAGCATTGCCAGGGGCATCTTCTGTAGTTCTGTTTGCAAGGGCATTAAGAATAAATACCATGTGTCCCCCAAAAAATCAATACTGCGTTTAACAGGTAAAGCACCCACAGCACTTGAAAGTAGAGAGGAAGCTCTGCCAGCCTAGGTTTGGAGAGCATGCAAGTCTTGTTGGAGGGGGAAGGGAAGCTTCTGTGGGACTTTGTTTCTGAAGTGTGTGTGTGTGTATGGGTGTGTGTACAGGGGTGTGTGTGTGTAGGTGTAGTGATGTTGTTTGTGGAGATGGAAAAAGGCTAACAGTACTGTTGTGTGGTGTTGCAGGAAGTCAAGGACCCCAAATGGAGGGACCGGCTGCAGCCGCAACAGAGCAACATAAATTGTGAAGATTTCATGGACATTTATCAGTTCCCAAATAATACTTTAATAATTTCTTACACCTGTCTTACTTTAATCTCTTAATCCTGTTATCCTCGTAAGCTGAGGATGTACGTCACCTCAGGACCACTATGATAATTGTGTTAACTGTACAAATTGATTGTAAAACATGTGTGTTTGAACAATATGACATCAGTGCACCTTGAAAAAGAACAGAATAACAGCGATTTTTCGGGAACAAGGGAAGACAACCATAAGGTCTGACTGTCTGCAGGGTCGGGCAAAAACAGCCATATTTTTCTTCTTGCAGAGAGCCTATAAACGGACGTGCAAGTAGGAGAGATATCGCTAAATTCTTTTCCTAGCAAGGAATATTAATATTAAGACCCTGGGAAAGGAATGCATTCCTTGGGGGAGGTCTATAAATGGCCATTCTGGGAATGTCTGTCCTATGCAGTTGAGATAAGGAAGAATAAACAGTCTCCTGCAGTACCCTCAGGTTTACTAGGGTTGGAAAACTCCACTCTGGTAAATTTTTCGTCAGACCGGTTCTCTGCTCTCAAACCTTGTTTTCTGTTAAGATGTTTATCAAGACAATACGTGCACCGCTGAACATAGACCCTTATCAGGAGCTTCTGCCTTTTGCCCTTTGTCCTGTTTCCTCAGAAGTATGTGATCTTTGCTCTGCTTTTTGCCCCTTGAAGCATATGACCTACTCCCTGTTGGCACACCCCCCTCCCCTTTCGAAATCCTTAATAAAAACTTGCTGGTTTTGTGGCTCAGGTGGGCATGACAGTCCTACCGATATGTGATGTCACCCCCGGCGGCCCAGCTGTAAAATTCCTCTCTTTGTACTCTTTATTTCTCAGCCGGCCAACACTTACGGAAAATAGAAAGAACCTATGGTGAAATATTGGGGGCAGGTTCCCCCAATAGTGTGGAATTTGGTAAACTGTATTTCCATGCAGGGCACTGATTTCCCTACTTAGTGGATGAGTTTTAGGAAATGCCTCCAAGCATGTATAACCACGTAAGTTACAGGCTAAAGCACGTCCTCAGTCTCTGAGGCTAGCAGCCCAGATTGAGCCTTCTAATCCCTTTGGTATTTCATGAGCTGTCTCTTAGACAGATACTATTCAACTCGCAGCATCAGGTCGCCTCCTGCTTCATTCCTGTTCACAAGGTGCTATGTTCCATCATTTCTGGCTGCTGAGGGAATGTGTGCAGAGCCCACAAGCCATTGTGAAACACTTCAAAATTAAATCTTTTAAAATCATTGTTTGCAAAATCTGTCCCCCTCTGAAATCTCAGAATTCAAGAATATACAAGGGAAGAATAAACAGTAGTTGTGAGTTATTGTTGTATATTAAATCATGTATCTGGTCTTGCTCCTGAGTTCCAGTGAATTTTCTTAGAATTTCTCAAATAATAAGAGTGTCTTTGTTAGTCCTGGTGCCCCCACCCCAGGATCACACTGAAATCTATGCTAATGAGGTGACTCATGGTGGTCTCCTAGTCTCAGGACGGGGACTGCCATGCCAGAAATACTAACCATGTGACTAGAAGGTTAGGGCTGTGAGCCATGTGACATCAGCCCAATCTCTAGGGACAAAAGGAAGGCTAAAGATCAAGTTCATTGTGTAGGTAATGATTCATTCAATCCTGCCTGTATAATGAAACCCCACAGTGGCTCATGCCTGTAATCTCTGCACTTTGGGAGGCCAATGCAGGAGGATCACTGGAGCCCAGGAGTTCTAGGTTCTAGACCAGCCTGGGCAACTGGTGAGACCCCATATTTACCAAAAAAAAAAAAGAAAAGAAACTCCAATAAAAACTCTGTAGACCCATGGCTTGGGTGAGCTTCCTGATTGAGGATAATACTGATTTGCTGGGAAGGTGCCCCAAATTCACAGGGGGAAGACACAGAAGCCCCATGCTTGAGATTTTCCCAGACTGTTCCCTATGGGTCCCTTCATTTGGCTGGCCCCAGTTTACATCCTTCCTGTTGAAACTAGAATTGCTAGATACAGCACTTCACTGTGTTCTGTTGGTTGTTCTAGCAGACTATGAAACCTGAGGGGGCAGTGGAAGCCCCCCAGATGTATAGCCAGTTGCCCAGAACTGTGAATGGACTGGGGACCCCCAAACTTGCAGATGGCATCTGAAGTGGGGGCAGTCTCATTGGAGATGATGCTCTGAACCTGGGTAGTTGGTGCTAACTCCAAGTGGTGACCATCAGAATTGTACTGCAATACTGCGGTCATTTTCCTCATACCCCTGGTACAAAAACAATCCAATACTCACTTTGCCTTTGTCAAAATATGATATGATTTCTTGATACAGCTTCTCTTTAAGCTCTTGCTGGGTATAAACATAGTAACTGTCTCTCTGAAGCAAATGAGGCACACAGGGCTTGTCAGACCACTGAAAAGGAAGAAAAGTGACACACGGTTAATACAACAAATATTCAGCCCCCCAACATCAATAAAATATTGTATATATATTTGACTCATTGATTTTGTATTTTAGATTATGTATTAAACACAAAAGTTACATAAACACACATATATACATGCCAGCTCCAAAACAAGTATCACACTAAATGGATGAGCACTCACAGCATACCCCCAAAATGCCAGTGACAAAGCAAGGTTGCTAACTGACATGACTATCGTTGTACTGGGGCATCAGTAACACAGTCAGATAAAAGGAACAAATTAGGAGGATAAAAATAAGTAGGAAGAGGTAAAACTATCACAATTTGCAAACATTATGGTTGTATTCCTCACAATGCAAGGCAGTTGATGAAGAAACTGCAACATGCAGTAAGAGAATTAAGTTATGCAGCAGGAAAAACAATTAATATACTTGGAATAAAGTAGATTTCAGATACACGGAGACTAAATATACAGAATAGAAGAATGGAACCAAACAAAAATAAGTCCAAAAAGAACATTTCTAAGAGTGAACATTACAAGGAATATGCAAGACTTATATGCAGAAAACTTTCACACGCCATTGAAGGGCACAAAAGCAGACTCGAACAAATGGAAAGTCATACCATGCTTTTGGATAAGAAAATTCTATTTCATTAACATGTAAATTCTCACTAAATTAATTTTTAAATTTCATCTTTCCAAAGTCCATATGGAAAAATAAACAAAAAGGAATAGGTAGGAAAACTCTGAAAAAGAAGAGCAATCAAGAGTAACTACCAGGTCATAAAACACACTATTAAGAATTAATAATTAATACAGTATGGTACTGGTACATGAACAGACAGAGACCCAAGTAAAAGCATATACAATCTAGAAAGAGATTCCCTCCCCCTAAACTAAGAATTTAGTAATGAAGATGGGCTCTTATACCAATAAGCAAAATGTGAACTGTACTTAACAAACAGCATCTCTATTGAATAGCAATCTGGGGGGGAAAGCTGCATTCACACCTCATATCTTATACCAGGATAGGAGAGTTTAACTTCCTGAGTTGCCCAAATGAAAAGACCTACAGTTACAGACACTGGGGATTTCTTTCTGATCATGCAATGGCAAAATCCACAGTCAACAAGCCTCACTTTCTAAGCTACATACAGTAAGTTGTTTTTTTTGTTTTTTTTTTTTGAGACAGAGTCTTGCTCTGTCACCCAGGCTGGAGTACAGTGGCGCCATCTCAGCATACTGCAAACCTCTGCCTTGCAGGTTCAAGCGATTCTCCTGCCTCAGCCTCCCGAGTAGCTGGGACTACAGGCATGGGGCACCATGCCTGCTAATTTTTTGTATTTTTAGTAGAGATGGGGTTTCACCATGTTAGCCAGGCTGGTCTCAAACTCCTGACCCCAAGTGATCTGCTGGCCTCAGCTTCCCAAAGAGCTGGGATTACAGGCATGAGCCACCGTGCCTAGCCCATTATACAATAAGCTTTTTAATGCCCTAAACTTAAATATGAATTGTGAATTTCCTTTGGGAAGTGGTGAGGGATAGGAATCCTATTTTTAACTCATATGTTAGGACAATGCACATATATTACTTTAGTATAAAATATAAACTGTAAAAGAATATTAATAGCTGGGAACAAGACTGGAGGCAGAGACACCCAACAGGAGGCTGCTGTAGTGCTCAAGGTGTGACGTGCTTATGGGATGGACCAAGGTGGTAGCCAGGGAGATAAAGAAAAGTGGATTGGCCAGCGTGGTGGCTCACGCTTGTAATCCTAGTACTCTGGGAAGCTGAAGTGGGAGGATTGCTTGAGCCCAGGAGTTCGAGACCAGCCTGGGAAATATAGCAAGATCTCATCTCTTTAAAAAAAAAAAAAAAGAAAAAGAAAAAGAAAAGCAGATAGGTTAGGGGCATGTTCTGAACAGAGGGGCCACCACATCTCTTGCTTGTGGAGAATGTGGGAGGTGGTGAGTAAAAGAGAGAAACTGAAGATGACTGTGAGGTTGCCTCAGCAACTAAATGGATGGGACTGTTATTAGTAACATGGTAACAAAGTGAGGTAGGATGGGCTGGGGAGGAGCAAAGAGTGAGAAATAAAGGTTCCTGTTACTGCCGTGTTCAGTTTGAGCTGTATATTAGCCAATCAAAGTTTATATGCAAATCCAAAGTTAGAGGAGGTGCTCAGGGCTAGAAATAATTACTTGGGACTCATAACATATAGATGTATTTATATCTAAGCCACAACATAAATGTATTTAGGGAGAGAATAAAAATAGAGTACTCCTATGGTACTATATTAACTTATAACTCATCTTTCTGTGGTTTTCTGCAGCTTTACACATTTTTTATGTATTCATCAATGTGTGTTTTATTGCTTTAATTAGAGTGTCAATTACCAAAGGTTCATAAGTCGTGCTCTGCTTTCTAAGGATTATTAAATAAAAGATAACTGACATTTTCCCATACTTGATCTACAAATTAGCTGTGCCTATTTAGAAAGAATTAAAAAAACTTGTATAAAAGGATATCCCTGGAATAAGGTTCTTTCCCATCAAAACCATGAAATGTACAGAATTTAGACTGAAAGGACACTGTACTCCACCCTGTTGAAACACGCTCTCTGAGCCATTCACCTGCAGAAGCTCAGCGTGCAAGAGAAGCGTGTAGGCAGCTTCTGTGTAGTTCTCACAGTCTCGGTGCAAATCTCGAAGCTTGTACAGATATCTGGCAAGAAGGGGAGAAAGGAAGCATTTTGTCACTTGAGAGTTTTGTAGGTTCTTTTAGTTTTGTTTTGAGACAGGGTCTTGCTGTGTTGCCCAGGCTGGAGTGTGCAGTGGTCCGACCATGGCTCAAGTGATCCACCCACCTCAGCCTCCTGAGTAGCTGGCATGTGCCACCAGGCCCGGCTAATTTTCGTATCTTTTGTAGAGGCAGGGTTTCACCATGCTGCCCAGGCTCGAGAGTTGATCCAGTGTTCAGCTCATTCCATAACCAGACCCCAGCCTGCTTCCCTGCCTGACTCCCTTCCCCACTACTGTACAGAAGCAATTCCTTCCTCTTGAGCCAAGAAGTTGGATCCTCCCCATTTCTTCAATACACTGTGCACCTCCTGACTCCGTGTTTCTCAGACTCCACCTAGACTAGTTTCTCTTCTTTCTTCAAGGCAGTGGTGTTTAATGTTTTTAAATATTGTCTTGGACCCCTCTGGGAAGCTAATGAAAGCTATGGAATCTCTCCCCAAGAACATGCATATTGGTTATGTACAAGTTTGTTTCATGTTCAGGGATTCACAGACTTCAAGCTAAGACTCTTGGGTGGGTTTTCCTGCCTCTTTCTGTACAGCCTCTCCTGCCCACCCAGGCCAGAGGTTGTCTATCCTTCCCCTGATCCCTGACATGACCTCACATAGGCACTCCTTCCTGTCGTACTTATTCATGTATCTGCCTAAAGAGTTTGTCGGTTCAGGGTGAATGGAGCGTCTCATGTACTTTTAGGGGTCTCTCAAAGCAGCAAACATGGTGTTGGGCATAGTATTTGTTTACTGAAGAAATCAATCACAAAGCCACGAATAGCAGAAGCAAGAAATTTCCTTCAGCTTACCTTATGTATATGTCCTCTCTCTTCTTTTCTTTATAAAAGTTCTGCCAGGAAAAAAAGGATCACAGAATCCCAACATAAATCAAGAGCTATTGATGAGCTCACCACAAAAACAGCCAAACCACTATTGTTGCTTTTCAACAGTTTCGCTTTTCCAAAGAGTTCACTGTTTCCCTTTAACAAATATCCCCATAAGAGAAGGGGATATTTATCCTCAGGATGCAAAGGCACAAGAATGATGTAATGGACTTTGGGGACTCAACGGGGAAGGTTATAGGAGGTTGAGGGATAAAAGACTACATTTTGGGTACAGTGCTCGGGTGACAGGTGCTCTAAAATCTTAAAAATCACCACTAAAGAAATAACTTATCCAGCCGGGCACAGTGGCTCACGCCTGTAATCCTGGCACTTTGGGAGGCTGAGGAGGGTGGATCATGAGGTCAGGAGATTGAGACCATCCTGGCCAACATGGTGAAACTCTGTCTCTACTAAAAATACAAAAATTAGCTGGGCATGGTGGTGCATGCCTGTAATCCCAGCTACTTGGGAGGCTGAGGCAGGAGAATTGCTTGAACCCGGGAGGTGGAGGTTGCGGTGAGCCGAGATTGCACCACTGCACTCCAGCCTGGCAACAGAGCGAGACTCCGTCTCAAAAAAAAAAAAAAAAAAAACACCCAAAAACTTATCCATGTAACCAGAAACCACTTGTACCCCCAAATCTACTGAAATAAAAATTAAAACAATCAAAAACGCACCAAATTTATCCTCAGAGTCTGTGGCTGCTGATACCTGTGAGCTGAGCCAGCCATTCCAATTAGACTCAGGAAGACACCGGCTCCACAAAGGTGCCCCAGGGCGCCTCTGTGTTTGTGGGATCTACCTAGAGCTGAGCTGTAGGGTGCAGGGGCGGCCTGACAGTGCCCTCCCATCACCCCGGAGGCATGTCACATACCAGCACGTTCACAGTGCAGCTCATACGGTTCTCCTTGCTCTCATCTTGCATGATGATGGTTCTATAGTCCAGCAGGTTCTCTAAGAGGCTGCTGACCAGGAGGGCGAAGACCTCCCCAGAGCTGGAGAGGTATTTGTGTTTCCGGCAATGTTCTAGGAGCCTGGAGGGGTGGAGGGAGAGAAAAAAGCCCAGGTTCCATGCTGTCATTCCAGCAGCACTGACCAGGGTCTCAGCAGCGGTTGGGGCAGGATTTGACGACACAGAATGTCAATGTTAGATATTAAGTGACACAGTTAAGCCGACACACACACCTCATGCAACACCTTCCTATCCTGTGACCTTCACTTATGCTGCGCTTCTCTGTGGACTTGAGTTTCAGTTTTCTTTAGGACTCAGCTCGTCCCACCATCACTTAGAATCCGAGCCACAGTGTCCTTCTTTCAATGTCTGTTTTTGTTGTGTTTTATTCAGTCAACAAACCCTTGCTCAAAAGGTTCCTGTGTGCTCTGTGAGGACTCTAATTAGTTGTATAAGACCATTTTTCCTATGTCTCTATTCTCCCTAAGGCCTGGCACTCAGGGCATCCTCTGAACATTCTGGAATGCCTCGTATGGATGCCCAGCCTAGAGGAACCTGGGAACCTAGTACACCTCCTGCAGTGCGGCTCTTTAGATAAAAGTGTTAGCTTCAGATAAAAATGCAGAGTTGTAAAGAAGCAAACTGAGGCTAAACTTTCAGTCTCAATCCTGTCCCTTTGGACCCACATAGAGTCAAGTTCTGGGGCTTATTAGATTAGATAATTAAAAGAAAACCTGGGAAAACAGGGAGAGGGAAAGAGAAAGAAATGGATCCAAAACATTAATCCAGATTTAGGGTTATTCTTGGGCACTGGAGACCTATGTATCCATATTTTTTCTAAGTTAGTGATCTAGGAAGAATGAAGAAAACAAAGTAAGATCCTTATGTAAAAAAAAAAATCAGCTGTAGGATTAAAAAAAGTAGCATATCATGTGTAAATATTGTGTGTATATGCGCATAACTTCATTTAATTCCATATAAGGTCAGAAATGCAAAAGATATAAACTGGGAGGTTTGAAGCTCAAATGGAGAGACTTAACGGAAACAGGATAAAAAAGACCAACAAAAGGTCTTGTTACCATTAAAAACAAAGTAAGAAAGGCTTCTAGTCCTTTAAAATACAGACTATTCATCAATTCAATTCCTTTTTTTTTTTTTTTGAGGCAGAGTCTCATTCTGTCGCCAGGCTGGAGTGCAGTGGCGCAATCTCAGCTCACTGCAACCTCTGCCTCCCAGGTTCAAGTGATTCTCCTGCCTCAGCCTCCCAAGTAGCTGGGACTACAGGCATCCGTCATGGTGGCTCACTTTGGGAGGCCGAGGTGGGTGGATCACGAGGTTAAGAGATGGAGACCACCCTGGCCAACACGGTGAAACCTCATCTCTACTGAAAATACAATTCAACTCCATTTCTAAGTATTCAGAGTGCTGGTTCCTTAGAGAATCTTCAAAAAAGAATACAGTTGGGAGCCCTGTCCTCAAACACAGACTCTCATCCACAAAACTCACACAAAACAGGTGAACAGGTGAGCAACTATGTGACCGAGGCAAGCACTCAGTTGGAGACGCAGTTGGTCAACACTAGAAAAGTTCAGGGAACATGAGAAAGCAATGGTCTAGAGTAGTTACAACCTGAATGAAGGGTAGGCCTGTAAATACTACTACTAATAATAGTAGGCCAGACATGATGGCTCATGCCTGTAATCCCAGCCCATTAGGAAGCCGAGGCTGGAGGACTGCCTGAGGCCAAGAGTTCTAGACCAGCCTGGGCAACATAGCAAGACCCCGTCTCTACAAAAATAAAAATGAAAACTAACTGGGCATGGTGGTGCACGCCTACAGTCCTAGCTACTAGGGAGGCTGAAGCGGGAGGATCACTTAAAGCAAAATTTCGAGACCAGCCTTGGCAACACGGCAAGACCCCATTTCTACACAAATAAAAATAAGAAACAGCTGGGCACGGCGACATATGCCTGTAGTCCAACTTGGGAGTCTGAGGCGGGAGGACTGCTTGAGCCCAGGAGTTCCAGGCTTTAGTGAGCTATCATTGCACCACTGCACCCCAGCCTGGGCAACAGAGAGAGACCCTCTCTTAAAAACAAACACCAAAAACAAATTGTAATAACAACAACCATGAACACTAGAGCAGCCACTATTTATTAGTCATGAACTCTGCAACAGATGCTATGTTAGCACATCATCTCCTGTAACCTCATAATGATATCAAAAAATAGATGCTATTCTTGGAGAGGGAAAAAAAATGAAGTGTTGGATAAGCAGAGTCACTGGACTAAAGCCAAACTCTTAATATGTGGCGAAAACAGGGTTTGAAGTTCAATCTCTCACTGAGGCCAACACCTATGTGTTTTTAATCACTTTCCCACTCTTCATTACTCCACATGTGCCAAGGAGGGCAAGAGGGTTAGAGATGAGTGTGGTTGAGGGGGGAAGAGGGGACAGTGGTGATAATGGGAGCTCAGAGGTACAGATGTGTTGAATGGGGTGGATGACAGGGCAAGAAAAAGACCAACCTGGCTGGAGATAGAATTGATTTGGTTTTATGTCCTTCATGGGGCATAAGGTATTTTTTACATACACAGCAGACCTTGAAATATTTTTTCCTTTAAATTGTTGCTTTGCAGTTATAATTAGAAGTGCTAACACTTTTGTTGAAGTTCAAAAATTCAAACACTGGGCAAAATGCCACCGCTCTGTGCACCTCCTCCTTGCCTCCATCTGCTGTGTTCTCTAGGGCCAGGCTGGCCAGGAAAATACTGGCATTTGACTCCCACCAGATAAACAATGTCAGCTGTGGACGGTATACACCCCATAACCATAGTGAAGACCACAGTGGCGGGGGGCCTAGTGACTCTAAGACTACTCAATTGCTCTATCGGTACAACAGGACCTGTGTTTTTCTCTATTACTAAATGACACCACTGACTTAAGCTTTTGCTCTTGAAATACTCACAGTTTTTCCAGAAGAACCTTGTATTGTTCGTCTCCTCTGCCCCCTTCTACCTCCTGGTCCAGCTTTGTGATCAGCTCGTTCTCAAACTGAAAGTGGAGGCAAAATTTCACAGGGAAATGTTGCATCTTTAGAAGAAGACATGGCCAACCTTTCTAGACTTGGCCAACCCATTCATTGAGTTGTGAACTGTTTCCAGCACAGACAGGGAGGATCACAGAGGGTCACTCATAAACTGTGCACCAAGGCCCTATTAAAGTGTTCTAACACAGTCTCATGTCACTTTGTCCTTTGCATTACATTTGATTAAAAAAAATTATCCAAAATATTGCTGCCTGTTACAACTATGCATATAAAAATAGAATAATAATTCTCGTTTTTCTATTTTACTTTAGTTTCATGTCCAAGTCTCTGCAATGAGATTGCTTTTGCAGAGGTTCATAGATGCGAAATCATCCTTTCAATATTAATACACTTTGTAGATAAGAAAACAGAGGTATAAAGAAGACATATTAGGAAAATGACGTTCTCAAAGCTATAGAGTAATAGATTAGAACTTAATCCATTGCATTACTTTCAGCCGTACTATAATAGCTAGGTTTTTAAATTCAATTCACTACATTATTCTCTGGGCTATACTGAAACAGCCAGGATTAAAATGCATGAAGTTAACTTTCTTTAATTATCTAGAGACAGGGTGTTGCCTTAGGAAAGACATGTAGCAAAAACATCTCTTCCAGGCTCTGGGTTGCATTGTCTGACTGTATCTCTAATTGCTTTACAAAATGAAATGTAAAGTGAACTTTCAGATCAACGTGGACTTGCATTATTTAGGTTACTGCTTCTCTATACAGAAAGAAACGAGTTATGAGTTGACTATATGTCCATTTACTAATATTACGTGGTCTGCCACTTCTTACCATATGGAAATTGCCATTTCCACTGAAATTGAACTCACACTGCATCATATCAAAGAAAATGGGGATTGTGGCTTTCCGGAGCTCTACTTCAGGGGTCAGAGTGACCTCCAGAATGGGACCCACCATGGATGGGATGAATTTGATTTTGTGGGGACCTGAAATGAAAGTGAACGAAGATATTAAAAAATTATTTCGCTGAAAGTAAAGTGTTACAATCTTCCTCCACAAGGCCCATAAGAAAAGAAAAGGTAAAATCAACTCAATTGAGTTGGGTAAATCAACACAATTCAGAAGTGGGTGACTCAGATTCTGATAACATGTGGATGCCAGAGTAAGAGACAGTTCATTGTCAATGAAACCCACAAATCAACTTTCACTTCCAGACACACAGACAAATACATCTCAGGGTTATCTGGATTAAAATAAAAAAAAAGAATTCATCATGAGATGCTTATCACTCAGAGGTTGTGATCAGGCCTATTCAAGGCTAGACACTCACCCAGGTTATACCACATGTCCCGGATTCTAAAGCCGATTTCCTTTCTCATGTCCCCATATCTAGGAAGAAGATGATAAACCAGAAGGAGGATTTGCAGTAGAAACGAATTGCATAAACACAGTAAGAAGCAAAGTAAAAACAGTCTGTGTCCCTATTGGTCACTCTTAAGGCCCAACCTTAAGAGATGAGGTTCATACCTAAATGAGCCCCCAAAAGGAATGAGGCGCACAGAGGCTGGGGGACCTTGACAGCACAAAAAGCCAAATGGAAATGCTGAAAAATAACTGAGAAGATGAGATTAACAAACTCACTTCAGGGAGAAGAGTGAGGCACAGACAAAGCCAAACACGGCAAACACTGATGAAAAGGAAGGTGAATGAAGTATGATCATACAGTACTGTGACTGATGTCTAACAGGCAGACTAAATACTTATATACTTTATAGACTGATATTGGGGTAATATACATCCATTCCAGCGTGTTCTTCAAAATATTCACATTGGAAGCCTCTACACCATGCACTCTCAATGGGAGTGATACTGCCCACAAAGGGATAAAAATTGGTCCTTGGGAACAAAAAATACTTTGCTGTTTTTATATATATAGGCAGTTTTTGAGGGAGGAACCGGAAGTAGAGGGACACTAAATAATTTTCCTAAATATCACAGATATCCCAACAAGGGGAACACAACTAAAATTTCAAAGTCTTCAAATAATACATTCCTCAAGTTATTTTTTAATGACACAGTCTTTGGATTTCCAGTCTCTCAATGAAACGAAATGCTTCCCTAAATCTCATATCACTTCTGCACATAATTCCATTTTGAATTCCAAACCAGGAATCTGGAGGGCATTTTAATGCAATGTTTGAGACCTGGCTGTCTCTGCTGCAGGCAGGTGGAGCAACTGTGCTGAAGGAGTGTGCTTTGTGAAGTGCTATGAGTGAGGAGGTACTATGCCTGCAATTTGGGGAAGCTGCCAGCAGAGGCGCAGCTGTTCTTGGGGATGGGCATGTTGACAGCCAAGGTCCGTCTCCAGGTACAGATTTGATAAAAAGCATGGGATGACTGATGGGAAGATGGTTGGGCCTTAAGAAAAGAGAGCTGAACCTGGGTGAATGTGAGGTCTATTAAGTAATTAGTTGAAGACTTATCTCACTAACAACGTGGGTAGCCACTAAATAGTAATTTCTGTGATACCTAAAATATTGCTGTCAATATAAACAAACGGAAGAAGCCCCTTCCCGATCTTAACTTTAAAAAGATACTTACTTTTTAACAATTTTGTTGCGCTTGGCTTGTGAGAAGGTTTCAAGCTGAAGGGACTCATGGGTAAGAAATGCTACTGCCAAATGGAAGTAATTGTTCCAGAGCTATTCAAAATTAATTGTGTGGGTAAAAGGTAATGAAAAATAACATTAATAAGGGCCATAACAAAACGACGTCACATGGCAAAAACTCATTAACCAGGGATTAATGAAAGAACAAAATACAATCTACATTCTTCTTAGGTTTTGATTATTCAATCCTAAAAGTTTTGAGACTTAATGTTAGGCTTTTTAAAAAAATTTTAAGCTATTATATTTTTCTTTACTCCTGGGATAAAGGAAAACTGCTGCCAAGAAGTGTATCTATTTATAGTACGTACTTTGGCACTATGTTTCAAAAGCCCTAGAAGTTTGCAAAACTTTTGAATTAGTAAACACTTTTAGGACTTTATCCTGATGAAACAACCACGAATTTTGTTGTTGTTGTTGTTGTCTGATCAAGAGTCTCACTCTGTCGCCCAGGCTGGAGTACAGTGGTGCAATCTCGGCTCACTGCAACCTCCGCCTCCCGGGTTCAAGCACTCTGCCTCACCCTGCCGAGTATCTGGGATTACAGGCACCCACTACCACGCCTGGCTAGTTTTTGCATTTTTAGTAGAGATGGAGTTTCACCTTGTTGACCAGGCTGGTCTTAAACTCCTGACCTCAGGTGATCTGCCCGCCTTGGCCTCCCAAAGTGCTGAGACTATAGGCATGAGCCACCATGCCCAGCCAACCACGAATATTTTTAAATATTTAAAGCAAGGAAGTCCATCACAGTGTTATTTAATATAATAGAAAATGGAAACAATCTAAAGTTCATGAGAAGAATTTGGTTAAATACACCATGGACCAGTCATAGAATAGATGATATTCAGCCATTAAAAATAGGAAAATATTCAACATTATTGAAAAGATCACAGATCACTGAAAAAGGAAAATAGATTAACAGAGTACCAAAGAACTGCACAGCTCAATTCCATTTTGGCAAATATACATACACATACATACAATATATATTCATCTATATGTGTATGCATCTCTCTGTGTGTATGTGTGTATACTTTCCTCTACTTATGAGTTTCAACTTTTAAAGTTCTGAGGCAGGAAAACAGGGCCTGGAGACAGGGAACTGAAGGCCAATTCACACTGACTTCCTAGAACTGAATCAAAAGGAAAACCCCACCTCTCCACACTCAAGTAACAAAAGGATCAGAGGCTACCCCTTTGCACAGTGTGGCAGATGAAAAATGGAAAGTACCTCTGATTGGTCCCCTCCCACAACTGGTAGGAGGGTCAGACTGGTCACAGGCTACTCCTTCATTTACATAGGGTGTAACCAAGTAACCAATGGGTAAACTTCTAGAGGGTTATTTAAACGCCAGAAAATTCTGTAACCAGCGCTCTTGAGCTGCTTACTTGAGCCTGCTCCCACTCTGTGGAGTGTACTTTCATTTCAATAAATCTGGCTTTTATTGCTTCATTCTTTCATTGCTTTGTTTGTCCATTTTGTTCAAAACGTTAAGAACTTGGACAATCTGTAGTCAAGGACCTCCACTGATAACAGTTCCACAGATGCACATAAAGACAAAGAACACAGAAAGCACATCGCCCACAAAATGCAGAGTACTCTGGAAGGTAAGCTCCATGAGAGCAAGGAACTTATCTGCCTTCACCAGGGAAATGCCCCTACCAGGGCACAAAATAGGGCCCTGTACATGTAAGTACTCTAACATTTGTTAAATGGATGAATGGATAAGTGAATGAATGAATGAATGAAGATAGAGCTAGTGGTCATCCATTTTGCAATTCCTTTGGACTTTCAACAAACTGTGCATAAGAACTGTTCTTTAGAACCAAACTCATTTGTAGTAGGTAGGAGAGTTACCTGTGTGCTTATTTGTAACCATGTGTGTCTATGAATTGTGTAAATATATAAAGGGTCAACTCCAAATGTTTATAGCGACAAGGAGGACTATTTATATTTTTGATCTACTATTACTCTTTAAGATTTCTTTTTTTACATATGTTACCTTTATAGAAAGAAGAAAGCACTCCTATTTTATTGTGTTTGGAGGACAGTGTGACAGGCATATGTGCTTTAGGAAATGAAAAAACACAGGAAAACCTTTTCATGTGAAAACAGTGAAATCTGAGGAGACATTTTCCAAATTCATATAGTTCTCTGGCGATGGCCAAGAATTCTAGAAGCAGGTAGGTGAGTCACATGCCTACCTGAAGTTCAAAGCTTGCCTGATCCATGAAGAATCTTGTGAGAACTTCAGCAAACTGATTTATAGCACGGAGAAAAACCCTGGGGAAGGAAAACACCAGATAAAGAAGCCAACTGTATGTCCTTTGAAACCTTTTCCCACCTATGTTAAAAACTAAACCAAACCAAACCTGAACTTGGCATCATAAGACCTCACAATCTAACAGTGTCCTTGTAGACCAACAGCACAACACCATCCGCAGACGGGGCACAGGAGCTCAGTTTACAGAACAAACAAGAAGAGCCACTCAGGGCCACATCCCAATTTAGGTAATTGAAGGTAGATCTGAGACAGAAAACCAGGACTCTTAAGCCTCAGAGGAGGGTAATATAGACTCTATTATGATGCTTCTGTTTAAGCTAGGGTTTCTGGTGTAATTTTTTAAATCTAATCTGTGCATAGCAGAGAAGCCTTCTTCTAATCAGGTGTTAGAGTAGAATTACTCAGAATTGGATATCATGTAGAGTGATAATGCTTACAATAATGGTTTGCTTTATTTATCTCATTAAACTCTAACACTCTTTTAAAATAATACATATTCAGTTCATTTCATTTCTGTTCAACAAGTATTTGTTGTGGCCCAGCAATTGCAAGGCACAGGCTCAGGTCTGTGTTGAAAAGCACAGTTTCTGATCTTAAGACATTTACAGCTTGGTCAGGGAAATTAACAACATGTACATCTATTACCCAACATAGAATCTGAAAACAATTCTATAAGAAGGTTTGAATGGGGTATGGAAAATCAAAGGAAGAAGAGATGACATCCAGATCAGAAAGGCTTCCTCTGGAGGTGACACTTGAGAAGAACCTTATGGAACGGCTGGAACACTGACAGCCGGAGGTTATGGGGAAGGCACTGCTGGCGGAAGACCAGTGTGAAGCAGAGCAGACCATGTGTTCAGGGACCGGGCAGAGGCCAGTTTGGTTGGAGTACAGGTAGCATACACAGGGAAGTAGCAGAAGCAACTAGTTACTTTGGCACTGTGTATCAAAAGCCCTATAATTTCACCAAACTTTTAAACTACTAAATTATTTTAGGAGTATATCCTGATAAAATAACCATGGACATTTTTAAATATGTAAAGCAAGGAAGGCCATCACAGTGCTATTTCACATTAATAGAAAATGGAAAGAATCTAAATGTTCATAAGAAGAATCTGGTTAAATACATCATGGACCGGACATAGAACAGACACTAACAGGTGAGCCCTGAATATCAGGATGGCACAGGCCACGTGGAGCCACGGAAAGGTGCAGTGGAGAGTTGAGGATGACAATTACCTTGAGAGCACTGAAGAGACAACGCTAGAGAAGGGAGTAGAGAGCCCGAGGTGGAGCAAAGGCAATTGCCCTGGGAAAATCAAGATCATGAGCACATAAATTAGGACCCCTGGAGCAGGAAGATCCTCACTTTACAGATGATGCATTTGAGGCAAAGGGATTTAAAGACACTTCCCAAAGTTCACATAGCAGCCTCAGGTATTCAGACAAATGCCTCAGGGCCAACCATGGGCTGTCTCACCTGTTTTGAGTCATATTCATCACCATCCAATCTTTGGCATAGACATTCTTTCCAATCAGGTCCTTGAACATGATAAAAGTTTCCATAAGGAAGTCCTGCGGAGAACAGAGGAGTGGTTGGGGGAAAACTGGGTCACGTTCATAGTCTTTATTCTGGCGTGTACAGAAGCAGAACCACAACCTCAGAACAGGATGTTCCTAGTCCCACAGTAACAGCCCACCTTTCAAGGGGTTTAGGAATAACAAAGCATTCTTACAGCTAGCTATGATGCAATTTGATTTTTATACTGTAGGACCCTATAAGGAAGATGAGGACAAAAAGAATCATCCACATTTTACAAATGGTACAACTGAGGCTGAGAAAAACCAAAGGACTCGCTTAAGGGCATAGAAAGTAGGAAGGAGGGTCGGGTGTGGTGGCTGACGCCTGTAATCTCAGCACTTTGGGAGGCCAAGGTGGGCAGATCATGAGGTCAGGAGTTCAAGACCAGCCTGGCCAACATGGTGAAATCCCATCTCTACTAAAAATACAAAAATTGGCCGGGCGTGGTGGTGTATGCCTGTGGTCCCGGCTACTCGGGAGGCTGAGGCAGGAGAATTGCTTGAACCCAGGAGGCAGAGGTTGCAGTAAGGCAAGATTGAGCCATTGCACTCCAGCCTGGGCAGCAGAGTGAGACTCTGTCTCAAAAAAAAAAAAAAAAAAAAAAAAGAAAAGAAAAGAAAAGAAAAAAGGAAAACAAGAAAGTGGGAAGGAGAAGAGCTGGATGAGAACTTGGAGCTTTGGACTCCAAGTTTGCAACCCTTATCTCTTTCTTCCTCTGCTGCCACAGGTTGTCAGAATGTATCTCATGCACTTAAACATAATTCACCAACAATTGTGGGGAAATGGATACTTTTAATAGACTTCAGTTCAATTCTCCTTTATTATGGTTAGAACAGGACACAGTGATACACACGAAAAGCAGGATCACCATTCTTCCTGAGCTAGGGACGTTATCCTGTGCAGCCTGGAAGAAGGGTCCTAAGCAGTCCTTCAAAAGGATCATAACAGTGGCTGGTAACGACTAATAACTAATCACTTAAGCATACAGAGCTCTTCTGCTCCAAAGGGGGCTGTGAGCAAAAACTAATTCAGAAATAGAACAATCAGAGTTGAAATCAAAGCTAAAATGTTTTGAAGGCATTTTTATTAGTTAGCTAAATTTAGACCTTTTCCACTGGAATTCTTGAAAGTCCTGTCCAGTTTCTCTGGCACTAACCTACACAGTTCCACCTGGACACAGTATGTGAGAGGCAGAAGGCCCAGGTCCTATTGCTAACCATATTTTTCTGAGATGCTGGTCAAGCTGGGTAACTTCCTATACTTTGGATGCTGAACGGCATGGGGAATGACTCTCTCTGGTAAGCCAGTGTGTGTGTGCAACTGTGGATTCTCCCCTGGTTTTATGGCAAGTTAGACATATCCACTCTCAGTTCTGAAATCCTAGACATAATTAATGAATTCAAATTCATTTCATCATATATTTTACTTACTTATGTATTTATGTATTTATTTATTTATTTATTTTGAGATGGAGTCTTGCTTTGTCGCCCAGGCTGGAGTGCAGTGGCACAATCTCGACTTACTGCAACCTCCACCTCACGGGTTCAAGCGATTCTGCAGCCTCAGCCACTCCAGTAGCTGGGATTACAGGTGTCTGCCATCACCCACGGCTAATTTTTTTTTGTATTTTTAGTAGAGATGGGGTTTCACCACGTGGGCCAGGCTGGTCTCGAACTCCTGACTTCCAGTGATCCACCTGCCTTGGCCTCCCAAAGTGCTGAGATTACAGGCATGAGTCACCATATCTGGCCTCATTATATATTTTAAGCACTTCCACCAATTTATTAGTCATTCTGTTAACTTTTCTTTTAAATCCGTAAGAATTCATGGTTTGTGAAGCAAGGATTGAATTTAGATACTTGTTATTTGCTTCAGATACAGACTCTCCGTTTAACCCCTGGAAATCTAAATTAATGAGACAGCATGATAAAGGAAACTCACAGGGAATCCCAAAGCCTGGTTTTATCCACCACTTCCCAAGGGGCCTTCATGCGGTTCACTCAGAAGGCAGCATGAGGGACTGAAAGGCCACTGGGAGGCAAACACCTAGCTGTGCACGGTAGCTCGGCCACTGGGGACTAAATTCAGGCAAGTTCCCTCATTTCTCCAGGTCTTAGTTCCCTCGTGAGGATAATGATCCTCTTTTAATTACATAATACAGCTGGAGGAGCTCACCATCATGCTGGTAAACAGGAGGTATGCCCCTTTTTTTCTTAGTTAACAATGGATCCAAATTGTCGGGGTTTGACCTTAAAATGTCCCTATTTTGCCTGCTTTCTGAAGGAAATTTGAAACAAAAAACCCTAAAACTTTTATTGTTAATTTTACTTCATATAGCAATAATAATACAATTATTGTTACAAACAGCTAGTCCTCACAGGCATTAGCTACATGCCAACCTGCACGAAGCTGGGCATTTCCCATGCATGGAGCCAAGCAACACTTAATTCACCCTCAAGGTGGGTACTATCTTACAGATGAGGAAACTGAAGTTCAGTGAGGTTAAACAGCTTGTCCCAAATTGCATACAAGGAAGTGGAATGGTCAGAATTCAAACCCAGAGCTGCGTGTTCTAAAGCCTGTGCTCTTACCCGCTACACCACCTGCCTGTAGAGAACACATGGCTAACCTTGGCCTTCCCCCCTCCCTCCCCCATCCTGGTCCTCTTGTGCCTGGTCTCCACAGGCACATCTACATATTGCTATGGTTCCTATGCCATGCTGCCTGCCAGGGTGTGGCCCAAGCGGAGGCTCACGGAGACCTTCAGCTCAAGCCACGTGGTCTAACATGGCACTGAGAGTCCACCTTGGAACCAACTAATGATAACAAACAGCACCTTCCTTCCAATTCCATGTATGTCTGTCCATCATGTGGGCATGGCAGAAAGGTGAGTAATGGGCAAGGAAGGAGCTGCGAATCCATGGGGGCACTGGCCATCTACTCAGCATGACAGAGGCAGAAAGTGGAAAATCTAAAACAAAGAGACTGGAATATGCACAAATGATGGGAAGTTATCCAAAGACGAGTGTCAACATGACAACAGTGTGCTAATCCAGCAGCACATCCTGTCCACTGCTCTGCAAAGTCTAATAACGCCTTCATGGACGTCTGAAGGGCCACTGACAATCCCCTGAAGGGAAGGTGCAGTGAAGCCACAGCCAGAGGCCTAACTCAGCCTCTTACATGAGTGCTTCATAGCAACTATAAGAACAATTTTCCTGCTTAAAACAATAGAGAACAAAATATTTTCATCTGAAGATAACTTACAAATGTTGTAAAGCAGAAGTCCCCAACCTTTTTGGCACCAAGGACAGGTTTCCGGAAAGACAATTTTTCCATGGATGGGGGCAGGAATGGTGTCGGGATGAAACTGTTCCACCTCAGATCATCAGGCATTAGTGAGATTCACATAAGGAGCTGGCAACCTAGATTTCTCGCATGTGCAGTTCACAATAGGACTCAGCTCCTATGAGAATCTAATGCCTCTGCTGATCTGACAGGAGGCAGAGCTCAGGAGTTAATGCTCGCTGGCCCACTGCTCATGTCCTGCTGTGCGGCCAGGTTCCTAATAGACCACGGACCGGTTGTAAAGGGCAGGGGTTACCTCTTTTTGTTGCCCTCTCTAAAATGATGGTATCAACCACGTCTTAGGAGACTTTGCACACCCCTGCCTTCTAAAATCCTTGCCATGACATGAGTAGTTACTGTACCAAGTATTAAATCCTGTTTTCAGAGCAAAAAACATCTCCCAAATGTTGCTAAATAAGGGCTCTCTCTAAATCTAAGAGAGATTAAAGTGTGATAACCTCTTGGTATATGTGTTGTACTCTTTTTCAAATCCTATCAAAGAGAGAAAGTAGGAATCAGCTCTCTCCTTTCTGTAATCACCGTGGACAGCCACATAGCACTGGAGGTGAGTGAGAAGAGAACCCTGGACTCATGATGCTCAGCTTCAGTCATTTTTTTAAACCAAGCATAGGAAGTCTTCAGGTTACCAGGACCAGTAAAGGCAACTTACAATGATGTCTTGTCTGGTTTTGAAAGTGCTGATGTAGTGGCTATAGTGGCTGTCATCCATTTGCTGCAGGAGGGCAATCATGCAAGCCACAAAACTCCCCTAGAAAGAAAAGGAAGGCATAAATCCAAGACTCCTTAGACCACCAACTGACAAAAACACAACGTGAGCCCCATGAACTTGGCTTTTTCCACCCACCGAGCCATGCAGGTACCCCACCACACTGGAAACATGCTTCATTCTAAAGGTCCAAAGGCCACGTGCTTCACGGTTTCTGCTTCAAACCACCTCCTTCCAGGTCTGAGTGAAGAAATGTCATTAACAGCTATGAAGTGTGGAATCCTATAGACAGGACACCTCAATGAGATTACCAGTGAAGATGTAACAACTTGTGGGGCTTTGGGTTTCTTGTCGAGACAGAGCTGTAGTATAGAATTCCATGGAGAAATGTCTGAAATACTTAGATCAGTTAAACAAATCTTAACGGGGAGGAAGGCTAGCAGGAAAAGAGGTGGCAACACTGAGCATGGTGGAGAGGAGGGCAAGAGATGATGACGAAAACTCCCTGCTAGAATACCTGTGATATGGTTCGGCTGTGTCCCCACCCAAATCTCATCTTGAATTGTAGTTCCCATTATCCCCATGTGTTGTGGGAGGGGCCCGGTGGGAGGTAATTAAATCATGGGAAAGGTTACACTCATGCTAGTCTCGTGATAGTGAGTTCTCACGAGATCTGATGGTTTTACAAGGGGTTTTCCCCCTTTTTGCTTGGCACTTCGTGCTGCTGCCCTGTGAAGAAGGACATGTTTGCTTCCTCTTCCGCCATGATTGTAAGTTTCCTGAGGCCTCCCCAGCCATGCTGAACTATGAGTCAATTAAATCTCTTTCCTTTATAAACTACCCAGATTTATAAACTTCCCAGTCTCAGGTATGTCTTTATTAGCAGCATGAGAACGGACTAATACAACCTGATACCACTTCTCCAACTTCAGAGCCCTTCAGCCAGTTATTCCAACATACTACCCACATGAATTGTGACCCTGACTTAAAGAGAAAAAATCAGTAACTAGATGATTAATTAACATTGCTTCCATTTGTGAGTTCAGAAATTACATATTCAAGGTGTTATCCCCTAGACCAAAAAAATGTGAATTATAGACTTAGTTTTTTAGACAGGGAGTAAAGATCCAGGGGTGCTAACCTCCTATATTCATACACAAAGGAATTTAGCACAGGAGAGATGAACATACAGCTGTTTCTAAAACAGAGGGAAAGATTCCCCAAGCAGAACAATGAAAGACTGTCCGTGTCTATATGTTTCTGAATGTATGCCTTAGACTGTCTCTTTTGTTTTAAAAAGTTTATTTTTTAGGCCTGGTGGGGTGGTTCACACCTGTAATCCTGGCACTTTGGGAGGCCAAGGTGGGCAGATCACTTGAGGTCAGGAGTTTGAGACCAGCCTGGCCAACATGGTGAAACCCCATCTCTACTAAAAATTCAAAAATTAGCCAGGCGTGGTGGTGTGCACCTACAATCCCAGCTACTTGGGAGGCTGAGGCAGGAAAATTGCTTGAACCTGGGAGGCAGAGATGCAGTAAGCCAAGACTGTGCCATTGCACTCCAGCCTGGGTGACAGAGCCAGAGCCTGTCCCAAACAAAAAAAAAAAAAAAAAGTTTATTCTTTCAATTATAAAGCAGTGTAAATTTATTGTACTAAGGCCTTTGATATATATATTGCCAAATTATCATATAGCTTGTTTTCCCAACGTTGTCTAACACAATTTGTTTCTCCAAGACCTTGCCTATTCTGAGTATTAGAGGTTTACTTAATCTCACTTTGCACTTTCATTTCCTTTTCTCTAAATTAAACAGTCTGTCCATGAACTTTTTGGCCATTTAGCTTTCTCATGTTGCTGTTTGCACCCATTCTTTACTCATTTTTCTATTAAAACAATATCTTTGCTTAGTGGCTTATAATAGCTTTTGTATATCAAGTTTATTAGCCACCTGTCACCTATATTACAAAAATTTTTAAAGCTTGGGGCTTGACATTTAATTTGCATATATAGATATGTATATGTATATAATCTTCATATATAGGGATTTAAAATTTTATCTAGTAAAATCGATTTTTTCTTGTATTCTAACCATAAAAATTCCATGAATCCTATTCCTCCTCAAATCAGTTATCTATTTATTATTTTATTCTAGTGCTTTATGATATAATTTTTTTTAATTGAACACTTCATTCTATCTGACATTTATTTTGTGGGTATAGCATGAAGTTGAACAAATTTTTTCCAAATCGTTAACTAATTTTCTAAATAACATTTACTAAAAACCTTCATTTTCCCTTTAAAAAGGTAATGAAATGCTCATACACTCCAAAGTCTCCTTTTCACTTATCATGGTTCTGTTCTGCTGATATGTGTCCTCTAAGTCTGACAGGCAAGCTCTCCATCATTATGTTTTTTTTTTTTTTCGAGACGGAGTCTCGCTCTGTCACCAGGCTGGAGTGCAGTGGCGCGATCTCAGTTCACTGCAATCTCTGCCTCCCGAGTTCAAGTGATCCCCTTGCCTCAACCTCCCAAGTAGCTGGGACTAGAGCCATGCATCACCACAACTGGCTAATTTTTTTTTTCTTTGTATTTTAATAGAGATGGGGTTTCACCATATTGGCCAGGATGGTCTCGATCTCCTGACCTCAAGATCTGCCCGCCTCAGCCTCCCAAAGTGCTGGGATTACAGGTGTGAGCCACCACGCCGGGCCCCATTATTATTTCTATTTGGCTATTTATTTGTAACTAGTATTTATTTTTACTCTGATATTTTTGTGACTAAATAAAATTTCTCATTTATAATCTCTAAATAGCTTCCATTGTTAAAGAACTGGCATTAAATATCATTTATTTTAAAACAGGTTAGAGGCTGGGCGCAGTGGCTTACACCTGTAATCCTAGCACTTTAGGATGCTAAGGCAGGTGGATCATTTGAGGTCAGGAGTTCAAGACTAGCCCGGCCAGCATGGCAAAACCTCATCTCTACTAAAAATACAAAAATTAGCTGGGTGTCAGGGCACACACTTGTAACCCCAGCTACTTGGGAGGCTGAGGTAGGACAATCACTTGAACCTGGGAGGTGGAGGTCGCAGTGAGCCGAGATAGCACCCCTGCACTCCAGCCTGGCTGACAGAGTGAGAACCTGTCTCAAAACAAAATAAATAAATAAAACAGGTTAGTTTAATAAACTGTTTATTAGTTTTACTAAAATTTGAGTAAACCCTCTTGGGTTTTGTAGATATGCTGGTCATTTCAGCTAAAAATAATCACAATTATTTTTACTTTTACAATATTTATGTTTAGTATCTTTTTCTTATCTTATTACATTGCCTAGAAATTATAGAAAAAGCTAAACAACAGTGTTGAAATTAAATACCTTTTTTTTTCTAAATAGAGACAGGTTCTCACTCTGTCACCCAGGGTGAAGTACAGTGGCACCTTCACAGCTCACTGCAGCATCAATCTCGAGTTCAAGCAAGCCTCCTGCCTCATCCTCCTAAGCAGCTGGGACTACAGGCACACGCTGCCATGCCTGGCTAACTTTTAATTTTTTTGTAGAGGCAGGGTCTTGCTATGTTGCCCACACTAGCCTCAAGCTCCTGGCTTTAAGCAATACTCTTGCCTCAGCCTCCCAGAGTGCTGGGATTACAGGTGTGAACCATTGTGCTTGGACTAAATACCTTGATTCCCTTTTTTAATGACCACTGAGTATCATGATGCCTGGTGGTTTCACGCTAAAAAGTTCCCTTCTCTTCTTGATTTGGGAAAAAATTAACAATAATCAGATACCATTTTGGCATCTATGAAGAAAATTAAAGACTTTGTTCCTTTCATTGAATTGGTATTATTTTATAAATGTATTTCCTAATATTTAACTATTCTTGAATATCTGGAATAAACTGTATTAAGCCATGTAGATTTTCTTTTTCAATTTTCTTTTTCCACATCTCTCTTCACGACTGTCTGTGCCTGTCAGTACATTTTCCCCTCACTTTTTTTCCTTCTTATGCTTATCATTCCCACTTCACTTTGCTTCTTTTGGCACCACTATCACTCCATGGATCTAAGTCATTCCCACTCTAATTATTTAATTTTAGCAGAAGCACGGCGGGAGTACTGCTGCCTTTACATCCAATCCTGCCCTTCCCTTCAAACATATGGAGCTGATGTTCTTGAGTGAGTTTAAACAAGGGAGACAACACGCAATTTGATTCCTAAAAGGAGCTGAGTAAATTTGAATTCAAGTGTGTAATTATCTATAAACCAATATATCGTTTCCCATATCCATCTGTCTTTATAATGTATGGTAGAAATGGCTTGGCAATAGCAATTAATGGTACATCGTCTTTTCTTAAATTTCACAAAATATGTAAAATACTCTAAAAGTATATCAGTTTTAGCATAACGCAATGTTCTTCAATTCTGTTTTTTTCCTTCTTGATCTGCTAAATTGCACTCCATCCGTTAGTAATTTCAGTAAATTATAAAGGGATTAGTGAAGCAATGCTGTTAAAACATTCCCAAATTTTAAACATATAAAACATATAAGTGATTTGACTAGTTTTCTCTCCTACGTCATTCTTTTTTTTTTTTTTTCTGAGACGAAGTCTCACTCTGTCACCCAGGGTGGAATGCAGTGGTGTGACCTTGGCTCACTGCAACCACAACCTCCACCTCTTGGGTTTAAGCAATTCTCCTACCTCAGCCTCCCGAGTAGCTGAGGTTACAGGCGTGCCACCACACCTGGCTAACTTTGGTATATTTAGTAGAGACGGAGTTTCACCATGTTGGCCAGGCTGGTCTCAAACTCCTGACCTCAGGTGATCTGCCCGCCTCAGCCTTCCAAAGTGCTGGGATTACAGGCATGAGCCACCGCGCCGGGCTTCCTAAGTCATTCTTACCCTCCAATAGTCAATGGTTGGAAAAGACAGATCAGTTAAGCTATAGATTTTATCTTTGCACAAGTGATTAACAGCAATATTATCAGGGCCTAGAAATAAAGAGTAATTGATAGATTTTAGGTTTTATTCCCTCTTTCTGTTGGTAAAAAAAAAAAATAATATTTCCTTGCCAACAATCTGACTGTTCTAAAGATAAAAGCCTTGATTTTACATGAGGAATTCTCCAATTTCCATATTAGCCTTTGTTCCCTCAGACATTTCTTTGAGAAAAAGATGTAGGACTAGTCTAGTTAACTGATAATCCACTAATACAAGATCTAAATCCTTTTATAATATGTTTTGGATGAGCTTGGATTTTTATTTTATTTTATATTTTGAAACAGGGTCTTAGTCACCCAGGCTGAAGTGCAATGGCAAGATCATAGCTCACTGCAGCCTTGATCTCCTGGGTTCAAGTGATCCTCCTGCCTCAGCCTCCAGAGCAGCTGGGGGTACAGGCACTCATCACTGTACCTGGCTAATTTTTTAAACAATTTTTGTAGAGATGGGGTCTTGCTATGTTGCCCAGGCCAGTCTCGAACTCCTCGACTCAGACATTGGGTTTTAATCCAGGAGAAGGACAGTTTTACTTGCAATAATTTCTCTTTATTCTTATTAGGATCAGCTCCATCACCCTACAGGTTCTGACCAGGCATGTCTTAGAGTTTCTGCTATGGCTGTGGCCTCTCCCTGGAAGACCCTTCCCAGATCCACATGGCTCACTCCCTCACCTTCCTCAAGTTTTTACCCAAATTTTACCCTCTGGTAAAATTCCTAATCATCTTATTTAAAGGTGTGACTCCCCCACCCTCACTTCCCTTATCCTGCTCATTTTTTTTTCTCTCTAGCACCTGTTGCCTCCTAACACTATGTAGTTTATTTTGCTGTAACTGCTGTCATTATTGTTGGAATGTCAGCTCCTCAAAGGCAGTGATTTTTCTGTTTCGTTTATGGGTACATCTTCAGTGTCCAGAGCAGTGCCTGTTTTACGGCAGTTTTTAAATACATATTTGTGAAATAAATGAATTTTTCTTAGGCTGGGCGTGGTGGCTCATGCCTGTAATCTCAGCACTTTGGGAGGCCAAGGTGGGTGGATCACGAGGTCAGGAGATCGAGACCATCCTGGCTAACACAGTGAAACCCTGTCTCCACTAAAAATACAAAAAATTATCCAGCCGTGTTGGTAGGCGCCCGTAGTCCCAGCTACTCCGGAGGCTGAGGCAGGAGAATGGTGTGAGCCCAGGAGGCGGAGCTTGCAGTGAGCCAAGATCGTGCCACTGAACTCCAGCCTGGACGATAGAGCCAGACTCCGTCTCAAAAAAAAAAAAAAAATTTTCTTATCTGATAGGAATTTGAAATAGTTCTTTTCCTATGTCCTCTAATTAAAATTTAACTGTAGCTTTTAATATAGCAAGTAAAAGATGCTTCACTTTAATGATGACACCACTCAGCCTTTCAACAGCTACCTCTGGTTTCTATCATAGTTGTTACCTGGCATCTATTTAGATAGAGTGAACAGAAAGTAAGAGGCCAAGAGCAACACTGGCCTTTCCACAAGCATGCTAACCACAGGTTCTTTAAAATGTTTGGCTTTGTTCCTTGAATCAAAGGGGCTGGGTGGTTCATACTGGATCATTTTCTTTCTTTCTTTTTTTTCAAGGCAGGCTATTGTTCTGTTGTCCAGGCTGGAGTGCAGTGGCACAATCACAGCTCACTGCAGCCTCGACGTCCCATGTTTAAGTGATCCTCCCACCTTAGCCTCCTGAGTAGCTGAAACCACAGGCATGTGCCACCACCTCGCCCAGCTAATTTTTTAAATTTTTTTGTAGAGATGGGGTCTCACTATATTGCCTAGGCTGGATTATTTTCTCTCAATAGAATATCCATGTCAGAACCAAGATCTGCTCAAGGTTATAACCAATAACCCGTGATGTGAGAGGCCCAAGTAAGAACAGTCTCAAGCCACTGGCCCTGAAGGCCTCCCGACAGGCAAGGGGTACAGAGAAACAGCAGCGGCCGTGGGATCCACCAAAAAGATACTCACGATGTGGGGAGACTGCCGGTTCATCCCAATCACTGTCCGGTTGATCCTTCTCAGCAGCCGTTCCATTATAAGCTGAATGTGCATCGCAGTGGCACCCTGCAGGGAAACAGGATTTGACTCCATTCCTTCTGACTCAGTTTCACTTTCCTTAAGGAACCTCAGATGGATGAGTTTTGTCTTTAGATCTCTTTCTGGCTCTTGCCTACAAAGCAATCTTTTGTCCAAAGTGGAAAATGATCTCACAGAATACTATATAACTTTATGAAGAAAATAATTGAAAATGATCAGTCATAACATTTAAAAGATGAATGTGGGTGTGCAGGGACGAGTGCCTTCCTAATAACTCAGATTTCTCAGGTTCACTGAGAGCTCACTGTGGCCACTGACTCAACAAATAGTTTTGGGGGACCCCCATTAGCATGACGTATTCTGTTCTGAGGTTGAGCAGATTAGAATTGCTCAGGTCAGGCCGGGCACGGTGGTTCACGCCTGTAATCCCAACACTTTGGGAGGCTAAGGTGGGTGTATCACAAGGTCAGGAGATCGAGACCATCCTGGCTAATATGGTGAAACCCTGTCTCTACTAAAAAATACAAAAAATTAGCCGGGCGTTGTGGCGGGCGCCTGTAGTCCCAGCTAATCGGGAGGCTGAGGCAGGAGAATGGCGTGAATCCAGGAGGTGGAGCTTGCAGTGAGCTGAGATGGTGCCACTGCACTCCAGCCTGGGTGACAGAGCCAGACTTCATCTCAAAAAAAAAAAAAAGAAAAAAAAAAAAGAACTGCTCAGGTCAATTAGGCACACGTGTGGGAAATTAAAGGCAAAAATACAAAGCTCTTACCACCTTCTGTGTTGGAGGGAAAAAAACAAGAAATTCAAGTCAAGGGAAGTCTTACAGAGTAAATATTTGTGTCTCCTCCAAATTCATATGTGAAGCCCTAACCCCCATCGTGATGGTATTAGGAGATGCGGCTCTTGAGATGTAATGAAGGTTAGATGAGGTCATGAGGGTGGGGCCCTGGAATGATGGGATGAACGCTCTTAGTAAATGAGTATTACAGATGTCCATCTCTAGTCTCCACTAGGTGAGCACACATCAAGAAGGTGGCTGTCTGCAAGCCAGGAAGAGAGACCTCATCAAAACTTAACCACGCTGGCACCCTGATCTCAAACACTAAGTCTCCAGAACTGCGAGAAAATAAATGTCTGTTGTTTAAGCCACGCAGTCTGTGGTATTTTGTTATAGAAGACTGACTGAGCAGACTAATGCAAGGATTTTGTATTCTGACTCTGTCATGTGTGACTTTCAGCAATTATTCAACTTTGCTGAGCTTGCAGTTTTCATAGCTGCAAAAGGGGGATAGTAACAGTTTTCTTACAGGAATTAGTAGGGCTGATGTACACATTCTTTCTTTCACCTTCTTTCCTTTTTTGTAGCTAGATATTACACTGATTTGGCTCTGATTTACCCATATGCAACTTGACTTTTCATAGCCTCTATCTGTCCTTGTTTTATGATAGATATTTTGAAACTCCTGCTTACTGCTTCAAATAACTAGATCATTGCTATATGTATTTTTTTTTGCTTAACATTTTTATTATTTTTTACAAATTTAACTGGCAAAGACTGTACTTATCCAGCACGTACAACATGAAGATTTAAACACGTAATCGTGTAATGATGTCCATGGTCAAATTAACACATCCATTGCACCCATGCCATACATTAGATTCCCAGAACTTGCTCATCCTATAACTGATACTTTCTACCCTTTGACCAACATCTCCCCATCCTGCCCACTAACGCCCTGCAGCCCCTGGTAAAGAATGTTCTACTCTCTGCTTCTAGGAGTCTAACTTTTTTAGATTCCACACAGAAGTCAGATCAGATAGGATTTGTCTATGGCTACAGGAATTTTTTTTTAATTTCAATAGTTTTGGGGGTACAGGTGGTTTCTGGTTACATGGATGAGTTCTTTATTGGTGATTCTGAGATTTTTGTGCACCCACCACCCAAGCAGTGTACTCTGTACCCAATGCATAGTCTTTTATACCTCACTCACCTCCTAGCCTTTCCCCAGAAAGTCCACAAAGTCCATTATATCACTCTTAAGCCTTTACATTCTCATAGCTTAGCTCCCACTTATAAGTGAGAACATATAATATTAGATTTTCCTAAGAGATTTCAGTTAGCTCTTTATTTTGGTCTTCCCAATATTATGTTCCCTGTAATGAGCAGAGACATTCAAAATTATCGATCTTGGAGCTCTGGTAAAGTAGTAAGTCCAATCATTTTTTGTCCATCATGGCAGTACTTTTTATTCTTCATAAACATTTTGAAATATGTGCACTAGTTCAATACCTCTTCACTTATCCTCTTATCTCCTTAGTTAACTCAAAACTCTAATTACTGACATTTGTTCTTCCTGCCTTTTGTTTTATTTTTTTAAACATTGCAGGATTCCTTCCTCTCCCCACAGCTCTTGTTTTGGAATTGTCCTCGTTCTTTCAAGTCCAGCTGCAGTAAGCGCCTCTGTGAAGTTGTCTCTGGTGTGGTCCTGCCAAATTGTACTCATAATGGCCTCCATCTCCACCTAAGTTATTGCAAAAGACATTATTTTGTTCCTTTTTATGAGTAAGTAACATTCCATGATGCATATATACCACACTTTATCCACTCATTGGTCAATGGACACTTAGGTGGGTTTCATATCTTTGCTATTGCAAATTGTGCTGCTATAAACATGCATGTGCATGTGTCTTTTTCACACAATGACTTATTTTCCTTTGGGTAGATGCCCAGGAGTGGAATTGCCGGATTGAATGGTAGTTCTACTTTTAGTTCTTTAAACATTTTTCATAGTCATCGTACTAATAATTTGCATTCCCTGTTTTTCATACTGTTTTTCATAGTCGTCGTACTAATAATTTGCATTCCCCCAGCAGTGTAACAATGTTCCCCTTTCACCACATCCATGCCCACATCTATTGTTTTTTGACTTTTTAATTATGGTACGGCTATATGTATTTTAATTACAGTATCAAGTATTTGGGGTCCACCCTCCATCTCTGCTTCCCTCCGTCCCTTCCTTCTTCTCTTCCTCTTTCACTTTTTATTAGTCATTTACTTGTTTCCCATTTCCCTGAATGAAAGTGATTCATAAAATCGGCCTCTCCAGGAGATACTGCTTTCACTTCCATTCACATAACATTTCCTTAGTGTGGTCCTAAATAGTTGTACAAGTCACATGCTGTGCCCTGTGGGGAGGGTATGAAATGAATAAGACTCCTCTGAGCCTGTAGAGATTTCTATTGTGTGGGTGGGGGTGAGTGGGACATAATTTTTTTTTTTTTTTTTTTGAGACAGTGTCCCACTCTGTTGCCCAGGCTGGAGTGCAGTGGTGCGATCTTGGCTCACTGCAACCTCTGCCTCCCGGGTTCAAGCGATTATCCTGCCTCAGCCTCCAGAGTAGCTGGGGTTACAGGTGTGCACCACCACGCCCAGCTAATTTTTGTATTTTTAGTAGAGATGGGGTTTTATCATGTTGGTCAGGCTGGTCTCAAACTCCTGATCTCGTGATCCACCCGTCTCAGCCTCCCCCAGTGCTGGGATTACAGGTGTGAGCCACTGCGCCCAGCCGGGACATACATTTAAATAAGCATAACACAAGAATCCCCCTAGAAGGTGGGCTCCTGGGGGTAGGGTGCTTGCTTCTCTAGTTCACTGCCATAGTCCTAGCCGATCCCAGTGCCTGGAGCATAACAGCAGCTTCCCAAGGATTTGTGAGCTGCATTCCTAACTCAATGTACAAAGTGATAAAATCCTCAAAAGAAACTCAAGAGGAGCATGAAAAGAATGAGTACAATTTGGCAGGACCACACCAGAGACAACTTCACAGAGGCGCTTACTGCAGCTGGACTTGAAAGAACGAGGACAATTCCAAAATAAGAGCTGTGGGGAGAGGAAGGAATCCTGCAATGTTTAAAAAAATAAAACAAAAGGCAGGAAGAACAAATGTCAGTAATTAGAGCTTTGAGTTAACTAAGGAGACGAGAGGGTAAGTGAAGAGATATTGAACTAGTGCACGTATTCCAAAATGTTTATGAAGAATAAAAAGTACTGCCATGATGGACAAAAAATGATTGGACTTACTACTTTACCAGAGCTCCAAGATCGATAATTTTGAATGTCTCTGCTCATTACAGGGAACATAATATTGGGAAGACCAAAATAAAAAGCTAACTTAAATCTCCTTGCACAGGATTTAAATATATTCGAGTCATTTCCAAAGAGTCTTTCCGGGTGGTGAGAAGGTTGGTAGAGATGTGACGTATTAAAAAATAGGGTCAGAAGTGGAAGAGACCAAAGAGGTCGTCTAGAACAATTCCTACATACAATGGACTGGGTTAGGAAACTGAGGCACTGAGATATTTGACTAAGGACAAATAGCTACAGAGTGGTAATACTGGGACTAGAATCCAATGCTCCAATTCTTGTGTTTCACATTAACTTTGGATCATAAACATATGATTTCTAGAACACTGATCCCTGGCTAAACCAATGTGCCAGGTACGTTGTTGCCAAATTTATAGGGCGTGGAGCTTTACTTTATTATTTTAAGGAATTATTGAGTTATAAGAGTTACTTTTAAAAAAGTATTTAGTTTATGACATGATTGGTCACATTTATGTATTTGGTGCAAAGTCCTTGGTTAGGAACCAAATCTCCAATCGCAACATGCTTTGGGAAAATGTATTCCATTTTATAATGAGGTTTCTATAAACATACTTAATAATAAAAGGGGGGAATGATCTATAATGAATAAATATCAAGTAAGCAGTGCAAAGAGTAAGTGAGCTACAGGGGCTTAGGGA
The DNA here is from genome assembly GCF_028878055.3 of Symphalangus syndactylus. Taxonomy (NCBI): domain Eukaryota; kingdom Metazoa; phylum Chordata; class Mammalia; order Primates; family Hylobatidae; genus Symphalangus; species Symphalangus syndactylus. Next base: position 118,382,794 of record NC_072432.2, on the reverse strand, counting down.
AGTGGGGGGACAGAGATTGGCGGAGCAGCTAGAGATGGCAATGGTACCCTCACATACTTCTGAGGCTGCAATGTGGAGTCACCGAAATGTTGACATCCCAGTGCAAACCATGAGCAGGAGAAAAGGTGGGCTGTAGTCAAACAGTGGTGGACCCTGACAGGCGAACTAACGGTTTAGCTATGGGAAAAGGTGTAGTATTCATATCCTTTGGTAGGACAGAATCCCAAGACACTGGAAAGACAAAGAGCTTAGGTGACGACAAAGAGCTTAGGTGACGACAAAGAGTGGTTTTCCTGTTCTGTGGGATCACCTGTGCCATGAAACCACCATAGACGTGGTGAGTATAATTTGTGGTAAGATGCTTTTTTTTTTCTCAGCCCCCAACTGTTCGAGTGAACACATTCTGCAAAGTTCTCCAGCTTCCTGTGTCTGGGCTCTGCTAGGCCTGTGGGCTGCACTATTTCTAGGACATGGTGAATCCAGACAGGTTTAGCCCTATGTTTTCTTTTTTTTTTTGAGATGGAGTCTCACTCTGTTACCCAGGCTGGAGTGCAATGGCACAATCTTGGCTCACTGCAACCTCCGCCTCCCAGGTTCAAGGGATTCTCCTGCCTCGGCCTCCTGAGTAACTGGGACTATAGGCGCGTGCCACCTCGCCCAGCTAATTTTGGTATTTTTAGTAGAGACGGGGTTTCACTGTGTTAGCCAGGATGGTCTCAATCTCCTGACCTCGTGATCCGTCAACCTCGGCCTCCCAAAGTGCTGGGGTTACAGGTGTGAGCCACCACGCCCGGCCTTAGCCCTATGTTTTCAAGAGGGATGGGGGTCAGGTCACAGAGAAAATGCAAGATGAGAAAACATAATTTCCACTAGATTCCAGAGAAAGTATCAGTGTCTAAGAAGATATGGAAATGAGAACTTCTCAGCAGCTCAGAAATATCAGGTTGTTAAGCAACAGAGGATACAAAGGAAGAGGTGTCTGCATAAAAACAGAAAGGCCTCTGATTGTTTATTTTTTATTATTATTATTATTTTTTAGAGAGACAAAGTCTTACTAAGTTGCCCATGCTGGTCAGTTTTGAACTCCTGGGCTCAAGTGATCCTCCTGACTTGGCCTCCCAAAGTGCTGGGATTACAGGTCTGAGCCACCATACCCAGCCAGGTCTTTGATTCTTAAGAATAGTCACAGGGGCCGGGCACGATGGCTCATGCCTGTAATCCCACCACTTTGGGAGGCCGAGATGGGCAGATCACGAGGTCAGGAGATCGAGACTATCCTGACTAACATGGTGAAACTCCGTCTCTACTAAAAATACAAAAAAAATTAGCCGGGCGTGGTGGCGGGCGCCTACAGTCCCAGCTACTCAGGAGGCTGAGGCAGGAGAATGGCGTGAACCCGGGAGGCAGAGCTTGCAGTGAGCCGAGATCGTGCCACTGCACTACAGCCTGGGCAACACAGCGAGACTCCGTCTCAAAAAAAAAATAGTCACAGGGATCTCAGTAGTGCGCACACTGGGCAAGCCAGGAAAATCAGCCTGCAGAAGGCCCCAGCAGTAATCTGACTTTGCACTGGAGGCTCTGGCCTCCCTAATTATCTCTAAAATGGGCACATCCTGCCCTAATACTAGAGTTGGAAACTACCTGAGAACAGGAAGGCCACAGAGTCACTCCTGTCTGGTGCAAAGGGGCCAGTGTGAACTCTGTGCAGCATCAGTGATGACTCAACTCACCACATCCTTCCTGTCCAGCACCTCCAGGATGTTGCTCAGAAGCTGCGAGCTTGCCTCATGGTCAGGCTTGCTGGAGTTGTCATCTAACTGGCCGCTGAGCTGGTCAGTCAGCAGCGGCAGCAGCACTTCTCTGCACTCTGAGAAGGAAAACACAGACAGCTCACACGCAGCAGTGCCACCTCCTGAACTGCCTGTCTCCTTCCTGCAACTCTCCCTCGGCCAGTACCAGTAGCTCTAAGCTCTGCAATCAGCCCTGCAGGGATGCAGCCCCTCAGCCACCCAGGAACACCTGGTTTTAGGCGTGGACCTTCACCCTTGTACAGGGAGCAGATGAATGAATTAAAAAAAAAAAAAAAAAAAGACCCTTCTCACAGGTAAAGGTGAGAACTTAGCAAAATGTTTAAATTATTTAACAATTTCTCTAGCTTTTCAAAATGCCAACCTAATACATGAAATTGAGGTCATATGAAACAAATAAAACCAAGCAAGTTATAGATTATTTTTTCAAATTTTTTTTCACCTAATGGAGAAAATTTACTAAAAGAAGTTCCTATAAATACTGAGCTTCCCTAGTACATTTCAATGACATTCTGCTCATGTCTGTGCTGGCGTGTGGATTTCAGAAAGTAAGGTATGACCTATTATGTCCTCTGAGATCTTGCTATTGTAACACATTTTATAATGAGTTCAGGTACTCTGAATGCTACAGAAATGACTGTTAACAGTGATCACACTCTAATTAGAACTATCGAGTGCATGCTTGCTCTTCTGCTCAAACACCTTATCTTTACTATCTCAATTACTTTTTCTGTATCCTTAAAAAGTTATCAAAGCATATTAAAATGTTTAGTAATAATTTGCTTTAGTAATAAATGTTTTCTACTTATGAGCATTCACTAACCTTTTGCAGGCATTACCTCTACCTCCAATTGTGTCTTAGGAACATTTGCAATTTCAAAGTGCAAACTCATAGGGTCAGAAAATATCAGAGCCCAAGAAGGCTACTGATGTGATCTAGTTCAAGTCCTTCCTTCCACAGAACTGGAAGCTGAGACTTAGAGAAGGCCACTTATTTGTCCAGTTACATAACTAGCCAGGGGCAAAGCCAGGAAGGTTCTCCCACCAACAATCCACTTAACTTGTTCAACATTGAGAAGTCCTGCTGGTCTTCAGATCTCCAGGCAATATACATACATAACATGAGGTCACACTCTGGGAGCCCCTGACCAGGTAGTTAGCCCCAAAAGAAGTCTCTGCGGCTGCCTCACTCTAGCAAGTCTTGAGTTTATTGGGAAGGCCCAGGTGCTGGACCTCCTTTTTATATCAGCTTTGGGACAGAAACCCTTGGTGGCTATTTGCTAGACTCTACTTACAAAATGAAAAGTATTTTATCAGTGTAAGAGTTTTTCCCGTCCATGCCCCACTCCTCTCCCAGCAGAATACTAGCAATCTGGCTTCTGCCAGCCTACCACCTAAAGAAAAGTCTTGGCCAGGCACAGTGGCTCATGCCTATAACCCCAGCACTCTGGGAGGCCAAGGTGGGTGGATCACCTGAGGTCAGGAGTTTGAGACCAGCTGGCCAACATGGTGAAACCCTGGCTCTACTAAAATTACAAAAAAAATTAGCCGGGCATGGTGGTGCACACCTGTAGTCCCAGCTACTTGGGAGGCTGAGGCAGGAGAATTGCTTGAACCTGGGAGGTGGAGGTTGCAGTCAGCCAAGTTCGTGCCGCTGCATTCCAGCCTGGGCGACAGAGCAAGACTCCATCTCAAAAAAAAAAAAAAAAAAAAAGAAAAGAAAAAAGAAAGAAGAAAAGGCTTGCTTTATCATGTCTGCCAATTACCCTGGTGTAAATACTTCCACCATGGTCAATTTCCAGCTACTAATGTGATATCACTGAATGTGGGGTTGAGAAGGGATGCATGTAACCAGCTCTCCTGTGGGATCAGCACATTGCTGTTTCCCTGTCCCCTGGTTTTTAAGGTCATGCAATAAGTATAGATTAAAGAAGAAGAATTTCTTTTAAAAGGGTCATCTTTTTCCTACTTGCTTGTTACTTTCCTGAGGCTCCTGTTTTAAAAGACAAAATTCTCTAATTAATGAACCACTTGCAGATTGTTCCAAAGATTAAGGAACACATGATTTTGCTCTTTTAGGAACTGTTGGAAATACCAAGCTGACTTTAGATTCTCCTTAAAACCGCTCTCCCAGGAGGTCCTTACATACCAACAAACAACTGGCAAGAATATTAATGACATTTTTAAAAAAGAAAAGTCAAGTGCTGACTGGGCACGGTAACTTATGCCTATAATCCCAGTACTTTGGGAGGCCAAGTCGGGCAGATCACTTGAGGTCAGGAGTTTGAGGCCAGCCTGGCCAACATTGTGAAATCCCATCTCTATCAAAATACGAAAAAAAAAAAAAATTAACTGGGTGTGGTGGTGTGCACCTGTAATCCCAGCTACTCGGGAGGCTGAGGCAGGAGAATCACTTGAACCTGGGAAGCAGAGATTGCAGGGAGCCGAGACAGCGCCACTGCACTCCAGCCTAGGTGAGAGGTGAGACTCCGTCTTAAAAAACAAACAAACAAGCCAGACGCGGTGGCTCACACCTGTAATCCCAGCACTTTGGGAGGCCCAGGCGGGCGGATCACGAGGTCAGGAGATAGAGACCATCTTGGCTAACACGGTGAAACCCCGTCTCTACTAAAAATAATAATAAAAAAAATTTGCCGGGCATGGTGGCAGGTACCTTGTAGTCCCAGCTACTCGGGAGGCTAAGGTAGGAGAATCGCTTGAACCTGAGAGGCGGAGGTTGCAGTGAGCCGAGATTGCACCACTGCACTCCAGCCTGGGTGACAGAATGAGACTCCATCTCAAAAAACAAACAAACAAACAACAAAACTCAAGTGTTAGCTGCAGAAATGGGGCTGGCATCTCAGCATGCAGCAGCTTGTTTTAGTTTTTTGAGATGCAGTCTAGTTCTGTCACCCAGGCTGGAGTGCAATGCTGCAATCTCAGCTCACTGCAACCTCACGCAGCAATTTTTGAAGGAGACTTACCTGACTGTCGAAAAAGAGTGCTCTCTACTATCTTGGTCATGCAGTTAAGTTTCTGCCGAACCAGCTGGTTGTCAGGAATGCTTTGAATGAATTTGCAGAAGAGCACGCTGGGAGAGAAACCTCAGGGTTAGTAGTGTCTTCGTTCTGCCAAATGAAGGCATCATTATAAACTTTTCTCCTCCACTCTGAGATTTGGGCATGGAGAGATTTACCTGGAAAACTATAAAATGACCTGAGAGTTTATGACATGGCAGCAAGGGAGACTTTATCCTGACTTACTGGAGGGCTCTGCCTTACAGCTGAGTATTTAAATTGCCAAAGAACACCCATGTCCATCATCGCTTTCCAGACCTGTCTTTATGAAAATGGCTTTCTTGGTAACTCCACTCTCATGTTGATTGCAGTCTGACTTTGCACTGCTGGGATACTTAGGGGTAGGGCTGGAAGCATGTCATTATACACTATCTTTTGTAATCGATTTTATGTCTGCATGTCTTGTTTTCCCAGAGAAAGTGTAAACCTCTCTCAGGGCAGGTTTTGGATGTTCTTTTGCATCTTCCACAGAACTGAGCACAAAAAGGTATTCAGTTAATACTTCTTAGAAAAATAAAAGCCAGGTGTAGCAGCCCAGGCTCCAGCCAAGCAGGGGAGCTGTTTCTGTTAGAGTTAAGGAATAAAATTTTGTTTTGCTATTTACCTGAGCTCAACAGGATCAAATACAAGCTTGACGTCATTAATTATGCTAGGAAGGTACTTCAAAGCTGCCCCCTGTAAGAAAAACACCAAAGGCAAATTCACTTGCCAGGCAAGACAAATATAGCATTTACTGCTTGATCCCAGGAAGAAAAGGCTGTGCTTGGAACTTATACAGGGAACTGCACACAGATACCCTTACAATGAAAAGGAAAGCAGGCATTGCTCTACACGATCTCCTAAAATGCTTTTCCTGAAGATGCCAGGGGGTACAGCTTTCTGGTTTCTACTGCCAGCAGGCTCTGTCCACTTGGAGTTTATTTCTCTGCCTAAGGAAATGGTTAAATTCTTAAAGTCTCTCTTGCAACATGGCCATAAAGAGCAAAAAATAAATATTAATAGTAAAGGTCACATTTGAGTCTTCAGGGATTAGTTATTTCATATTTCTTTAAAAAATTATGACAGTAAAGATAGTGACTTTGCACTTCTGGGTAAAATGAGGGACAAAAAATAAAAAATTGTCACCTGTAGTAGCATTGGGATCAGTTTGCTGAAATCCTGGGGTCAAACAGAGTTCACAATGGCCTTTCGAGGGATGTCTAATTGGGTAGCTTGTCTTTGGCAAACTGACATTTGAAAATACAAGCATCTGTAGAAGTTAAAATGGATTTGTTTTTTTTCCTTTATTTTCTGTAAATCATACTAAAATTCATAAGCTATCCATGAACCATGATTTGTTTTGTTTCTCCCTCATGATGGCCAATTCTAAGTGGTCCCAAAACATCCTTACCACAGCCTAAGAAGAGTTACCCATGATGACGCCAGGCTGACCTTGATCTTGACGGCTTCCTCCAGAGGCCTGTCCATCAGCATATTGAAAGCAAGAAATAACTGGCGAATTGAATTATTAAACTCATCTCCATCTTTGCTCTGGCCATAAAATCTTAATAGGAAAAAGAGAAAAGCAGTTGGACTTTCCATTGTTAAAAGAAATTTTAAAATAATTTTGTTGCCTCCCTCACTTCTCCTTCACTGTATCACCCTAATCATTCTGAATCACCTAATTAAGCCCCAGTCATCTGAAGTTTCAGGCAATGAGTTAGAGAAGCCGCTCAACCTGGAAAGGCTCTGATCCCCAACCCAGCCTACAAAACCATTTGTTCCAGTCTAACCACTGAACTGCCCGTGCCGATGCTGGCCTGCTCTACCACAAGGGCCTTCCAGGACAAGACCCCTTAGTCTTCACTGATACGTGCTTGCCTTAATTTAAGTACTCTACTTGTCTCCAAAAGATCTGTCCATCAACTCAAAAGTGGGTTCTTTCTCGTAAGTAGAAATCAAGAGATATTTGGGCACTTTCCAAGAAACACAAAAGTCCCAAATGAAAGTACATATGCACATATAATAGTTGGCAATTTCACCACTAACTGGTCAAGAATAGGATGGCTTGAATTCAGAATTTCATGCACACACTTAAACACACACACGTACATTTAAATTCGTCTCCTCCATTCACCTATACCTTATATAGTACCCAAATAATAGGAACTTCACTGAGATCGTTAATCAGAGGGTTAATGGTAATTCTCGATTCATCCATTTTACAGAACTAGAAGAGAACTTTATTTGCAATGTAGTCCCCAAAGTGTCTCACAATTAGCACACCTACAACAGAACTCGCTTGATTTCCCCGCTCAACTCTAAGTATTCCAAATGTCAGCAAACAGCATCACCTTGAACCTAGATCCACCCCAAACCTAGATGTTATCCATGCTTCTTCCCTTTCTGTCATTGCCCCATCAAACCCAACAGCAAATCCTATGAGCTCGAATCAGTCCATTCTCTCCACCTGCCTCTGAGATGGGACTGGAGTATCTCATACTTGAACCACAATGGCCTCTTAAAGTGTTCACTGGCTTCTACCCTTAGCCTTCGATAATCCATTTTCCATGTGGGAGATGAGATGATCATTTAAAATACAAGCCAGATTTTATTACTTCTCTAGTTGTCCCCCAGTGGCTTCCCACTACACTTGGAATAAAATCCAAGCTCCTCACTATGGCCTACAAGGCCCCACATCATTTATTATTTGCTGAACACTCCCGCTCTCTCTCCCGACACTGGGTTCTCGTTACTCCTCACGCATCCACATTTGGTGCCCCATAGGTCCCTGCCTGGGGCAGGTCCTGCTCCCACTAACTCTTACCTGACATCTCTGGAGGCCACTTCTTCATCTTTCAGTCTCAGCTCACATGATACCACCTCCTCCCCCGCCCAGCTCAGCTCGGGCAGCCTTCCCTGTTGGCTCCACCACTCTAACACTGCCCTCATTTACAGGGTGATTTCTCTACTCTTTGCCTCCCTGAGCTCCATGGAACCCACAGACACTAACACAGTGGGAGCCTGGTCACATATGCTGCAAAAGCCCTGCACCAATGCAGAACACTTGGCACTCTACATATGTGACTTTATTTTTTTTTTTAAGTACTAATGATAGGGAGCTAAGGGATTAAGATCAAGCTTCTCAACATCTTATTGGGGGCAATTTAAAATTTTTTCTTGGTGTTTTGCTGATTGAGGTGAACCCCAGCCAGGTAATGAGCTCATAAGAGAGATTTAAGCTCTGATGAAGGCAACAGGGCACCAGGGACCAGGTGACATTCCACTGCAGCCTCCAGACATGGCCAGTGCACTGAAGTGACCATTAAATCTAAGCAACCAGAGGACGCACATTGCCAGTCTCTTCCCCAGCTCAGGTTCTTCTTTAATAACATATAAGGGAAAAGTAACCACACACAGGCCGTCACACACAGGTGTAATGAAGCAACTCTCCTAGTCAATTTCATAGGTCCTCTGTCACCCTAATCTTTTGTTTTCCACATTCACCATCCTTTACTGTCCTATCTGGTGTCTAGAATGAGGATTCTGATGTACTTCGACAAATGAAGAGGAAATGAACTAGTGAACCATCCATAAGACAATACATTTTAATTTCACACTCAGGTTTTCTTTCTGTGGTTTAAAGGTGATACTGATTTTTGGACATCAGGGTTTACTATACAAACAAACTTTTGGGTAAGAGAATGTTCCCTTGGTAGAACACTCCATACCCCAAACATTCTGAATATATGGAAATGTACCATAACTGGAAAAAAATATAATGAACCAACTTTAAAAGAAGACCTTCTTTTTTTTTTTTTTTTTTTTTTTGAGATGGTGTCTTGCTCTGTCACCCAGGCTGGAGTGCGGTGGTGCAATCTCGGCTCACTGCAACCTCCACCTCTCGGGTTCAAGTGATTCTCCTGTCTCAGCCTCCCGAGTAGCTGGGAGTACAGGTGCCCACCAATGCACCTGGCTAATTTTTGTATTTTTAGTAGAGACAGGGTTTCACCATACTGGCCAGGCTGTCTCAAACTCCTGATCTTGTGATCCGCCCGCCTCGGCCTCCCAAAGTGCTGGGATTACAGGCATGAGCCACCACGTCCGGCCAAAAGACCTTCTGTAAAGAAAGCAAATACAGAGACTGTGCATAAATTATGTGTGGGGAAAATACTGTTTGCTTCCACCTGGGAAGGAGGAATGGTCACTCAGCCAGATGGGTTTTGTTTTTTTTTTTTTTGTTTTTTAAGACAGTTTCGCTCTGTCGCCCAGGCTGGAGTGCAGTGGCATGATATCGGCTCACTGCAAGCTCCACCTCCCAGGTTCACGCCATTCTCCTGCCTCAGCCTCCCCAGCAGCTGGGACTACAGGCACACGCCGCCACACTCGGCTAATTTTTTGTATTTTTAGTAGAGACGGGGTTTCACCATGTTAGCCAGGATGGTCTCAATCTCCTGACCTCATGATCCACCCGCCTCAACCTCCCAAAGTGCCGGGATTACAGGCATGAGCCACCGTGTCAGGCAGCCAGATGGGTTTTAAAGTCATTAAACATTTTTAAAAAACAATTAGAAAGGTATATATTCATTTAAAAATTCAAAAAGAATATATAAAATAGCAAATAAAAAATATAATAATAAATATAACTAAAATGCTGAAAGAATAAAAATACAAAGAATGAAAAAATAAATTACAACCCTGTCACCTGAAGTTTTTGTACTACTGACATTTCAGACTGGGCACAGTGGCTCATGCCTGTATTTCCAGCACTTCGGGAGGTGGAGATGGGCAGGTCCCTTGAGCCCAGGAGTTTGAGACCAGACTGGGTAACATAGAGAGACCCCGTCTCTACAAAAAATATAAACATTAGCTGGGCATGGTGGTGCACGCCTTTGGTCCCAGCTACTTGCGGGGGTAAGGTTGGAGGATCACTTAAGCCTGGGAAGCAGAGTGCAGTGACCTGAGATCGTGCCACTGCACTCTCACCTGGGCGACAGAGCCAGACCCTGTCTCAAAAACAAAAACAAAAAACCCTAAAAAACTCTAAAGAAACAACAACAAAAAACCACTTTAGCATGTTATCTATCCAGTCTTCTTTACTATACATATTTCAAATCTGTATTATTTTAAAAGGAAGATCATACTGTACTCATGCTTAATACCTTTATCATTTAAGAATCTATCGGGCCGGGCACAGTGGCTCACGTCTGTAATCCCAGCACTTTGGGAGGCCAAGGTTGGGGGATCACAAGGTCAGGAGATCGAGACCATCCTGGCTAACATGTGAAACCCCTTCTCTACTAAAAATGCAAAAAAATTAGCTGGGCCTGGTGGTATGCGCCTGTAGTCCCAGCTACTCGGGAGGCTGTAGCAAGAGAATCACTTGAACCTGTGAGACGGAGGCTGCAGTGAGCCAAGATCACACCACTGCACTCCAGCCTGGGCGACAGAGTGAGACTCCATCTCAAAAAAAAAAAAAAAGAATCTATCATGGTCCTCTTTCCTCATTAACATACCCTACATTTGAACTGAATGTGCATACTTTCACATTAATCTTTGTCATACCTGATAGATTTTTTTTTTCCATTAGATAAATTTCTAGATGAGGTATTACTGGAAAAATGTGACTTTTTCCTTTTCCTTAAAAATTTTCTTTTTTGTTTTTATTCAGACTATCTATTTCTATCCTGAAGAATTTATATCTCCATTAGCATCAAAATTGAAATACAGGACCAATTTTTGCCCAATCTCATCAAAGGACAAAGATGTTTAATCTTTTTCAAATGTATAGGTAAAAGATGGTGTGTGTGTGCATGCATGTGTGTGCGTGTGTGTGTATCAAAATTCTTTTGATAGTATGAAATTTTTAAAAAAGCTTATTGACCATTTAAGTTTTTCTTTTGTAAATTACCTGTTTTTGTTTTCTATTAGGGCTATTTATCATTCTTTTATTGATTTATAAAAGCTTTAACTGAGATAAGCTATAAACCTTTCATCTGTACTATATGTAACCTTTTGCAGGTTGTTTGCCTTTAATTTTATTTTCTTCAATAAACGAAGTTTCTTTTAAAAATACATATGCTCAAATCTACAAACCTTTCCTTTCTTCCTTAGAAACAAATTTTAACAGTTTGGAAATACAGCTATTTCTGAAGGGTAGGAAAGTCACCGGGGTTGTGGGTGTTCCCTGCAAAGGTATTTGTTCTTTTGCGGTTTCTTCTATTTTTGATGGAACTGTTATGCAAGAAATCCAAACAAGGAATAATCCTCTCTAGTGCTTAGTTGCCCAGGTAGCTAAGCACAGTGTCAACAAGGAAACACTCATCTCAGGAAACACCTCCCCCGAGACAACTGCTTCTTCTGCTGGCGACAGCAGATCATGATCCTAGATTTGCATACTCAATATTGTCATGAAGTCATCTGCTGTATTAGGTACAATCCTTCCATAGGTATCTGCTTCCCCAAGTCCTGAGGTCATTACTGCCCCAGAATTTTGCTGATCTACAAAAACTTCTCATGAGTCTTCTCCAACAGACACACAGCCCAAATCCATCTTCAGCCCTGCAGTTCTGAAATAAGGCAATTCTAAGAACTAACTGCTCACACAGCTCAACACCAGTGTGCAGAGTGAGGGAAAAAGTACACAGAGTGACAGCTGATAATCTAAACATCTTCACTGCAGTTAACATTACCTCAAGTAGAGCACTCGAGATTGGATGATGAATCTAAACAAGTACTTCAAGGCTTTCAATGCAGCAAAAAGCAATTCAGTCTTGCTGGAGTCATCTGCGTTAGCCACATAGAAGTTCAGTACCTTGGAGAGTTTCCTTAGAAGAATGAGAAAAATTAAGCCAATGAGCAACAGGATACTCTGAGGCTTGGGTAAGTTATCTAAGAGGCGAACATGGCATACTGGAAGTAGAAGTCATAACTAACTACATGTTCTAGAATATGCCCTGAACAGCAAAATTAACTTTTTTCCAATTAAGTTTCCTCATCTGCCATCTAGGTTTGGAACTACCCTTCTGCTGAGAAATACTAGAAAAGGTTTCTTTCCCTTTGTGGGATTAAACAGGAGGGCTACGAAATGAAATGGTTGAAGTGACCCAAATTGCTAGGATATTTTAATTTCTGGTATGCAATTCTGACATCTTCAGATGCTCCCATAAAGGAGGGATTATGCCTGCCTACAGGAGTTGACTTAAAAGAAGCCTAATTCCTTTTATTCTGCCTCAACCCATTGGGATCCATCAATATGGAGCCAGATAGAAACTTTATGGAGTGAAGAAAGAGGAGCTCAATCTGACTCTCCAGAACATTCATGGTTCTAAGCATTCAACAGATAAAGCTGTTCTGGGGTTATAGGTTGCTCTTTGTGTCTTTCTAGAGTTTTTGGGCTAGGAATGGCCTTCATTTTGTGCTATTCCTTAGACTTTGGAGGGCACTGATATTTTAATCTTAAACTTTCCTTCTGGGAATCCTTGAGCTTTCCTAGAATAATAATAATAGTTATTATTAAAATAATAGTCATATATAATAATAGTTATTATTATTATTATTTAGAAGGAGTCTCATTCTGTCACCCAGGATGGAGTGCAGTGGCGTGATCTCTGCCTCCTGGGTTCAAGCACCTGGCCAAATTATTATTTTTTAAAAAGGAAACAGAATTGATCAAGTCTTGCAAGTAAACCCAGATTACTACCACCTGGAGTGCTGCATTTGGCTCGGTTTGATCACAGTGATGGGATTTCCTCATTTGTAGCTCCTGCCCACCTGGATGTGAGGCTCCTGGGTGGAACGGCTACTGTCACTGGTGTACTTGCTGACAGGTCAGTGGGCAGCAATCTACATGATGTGGCCTAAGCCACTGTCATAAGAGGATCATCGACCAATCCAGCTACATTCCTATCACTGTTTATCACATTCTGCACAATAACTGGAAGGCAACGGGGTGGGTGTGGCAGGCACATACAATGCCATGGTGAGCTGAGTGCTCTTGGGAGGAATGTGGAGTGGACATCAGTTGCTTTCCTTAGTCAGGGGCCCATAAACCAATGATAGAAGGCAGGTTGCACTACGGAAAAGATAGAGACCACTGCCTCTTATGCAAAAGATGGGAAAATGAAATCTTCTCATATCCTGTAAGTAATACATTTTACAAAGCATTTGTGGTACAGGGTTGAGGGCATGACCTTTTCTTCTATCAAACTTGGTCTTGTTTAATTCATGGTTTGATCTCCTTGATGTTCCATGCCAATCCCACTGACATTCAACCTCTGAGATCCTGAGTTGAGTCATTTGTTATTGATGTTGCTCTTGATTTTTTTTTTTTTTTTTTAGATACAAAGTCTTGCTCTGTCACTCAGGCTGGAGTGCAATGGCATGATCACAGCTCACTGCAGCCTTGACCTCCCTGTGCTTAAGCAATCCTCTCGCCTAAGCCTCTCCAGTAGCTAGGACTACAGGTGTGAGCCACCACACCTGGCTAACTTTTTAGCTTTTTGTAAAGATAGGTTCTTGTTATGTTGCCTAGGCTGGTCTTGAATTCCTGGCATCAAGCAATCCTCCCACCTTAGCCCCACAAAGTGCTGGAGTTGCAGGTATGAGCAACCATGCCTGGCCTATTCTGGATTCTTAAGGAGAGTTTGCCTGATCCAGAAGGAAGGCCCAGATCTTAGCCCCCTTTCCAGAGTTAGAATACTTAGATGGTTCCCTTTTTCCACCAGGATACTTAGAATAGAGTTCTGCCTTAACAGGCACATTTACTGAACATAGGTCCCTCTCGTTTCTCAACAATCCAGCCCTAAGAGTACAAATCCAAAGATCCAACAACATGTAGTTCCTTCAGATCATACTTACACATATGCCAACGTGGCACTGAAGTGCTTGTAAATGTAGGTTTCAAGTACAGGATTAAAATGCTGGAACTTGATGTCTCCAATCAGTGAAATAATAAACACCTGCCAAAAGTGAAAAATAGAAATAGCAGCACTGCACAATCCCAAGTATTCTGTCAACAAGCTGCATTTTAACATCTCGGCGCCTTCTTTTCTCTCTGGATCTTTTCTGCAGCATTCCCACTCTACTATTCCAGAGCTGATGTCAAGTCTTGAGGATTGTATTTATTTAACATAAATAGACAGACTATTATGTGTCAGGCACTATGTTAAATGCTGTGAAGAAACCAAATCAAGCCAGCATCCTTGGCCTCAGGGAGCTGACTATCTCAAAGACAGGAGAGTTGGTGCCCAGGTAACCTAAGGTGCAGGAGGAAGGAGGCTCTGGAAAGGGTTTTCCCTAATCCAAGCATGCAGCTAATGAAACATTCCACGACTGTTTTCTCCTGTGTACACTATGAGTGCCCCCAGTAACAACTTCACCAGAGTTTTATCTCCCAATTACCCCTTGTATATTCCCTTGCAGTGTTATCAGGCACATGACCTAAAATTAGCCACACTACCCTGCTTAAGACAGAGGGGTCAAAAGCAAGGGGCATTTGGGATTTCCATCTATGCCCACTGCCAGCTGCTATGTCCCTCAGGAATTTGTTTCCAGACCTTGTCCCACAGCATCCATAACCACAGTCTCTCCTTCCCATAAACCCGAGTCCAACCAGTTGGATCTCAACTAGGTGGCATTTTCTTTATCTTAAACTTTAGCTTTAATGCCCTGATCATTTCCTAAACTGACTAGTTTCTCAAAGCTGGTGAATCACCTAAAGCTGCAACTGACCTTCCTCCTCAGCTGTGGCATTCAGGTAAAATCCTGTCTTGAAATTTCACCCCACCAAGGTGAAAATGATGCTTGCTTTGGGCCTTTCAGCTTCTTCCCCTCCACCCCCACCTCTGGCCTTCCCAGATTCTGATATCACTTATCCCTGATCTGACTTCAATTCTTGCAACGGGTTGTAGGTTTAAGTGCTTTGTGTGACAAATTCAATTGTCTGCTGGGTTGAATATTCTGCCTAATGAGGCTCAGATTCACCTCTGACTTGTGAATTCAGTCTCCCTTGCATAAACACACCAGTGCACACACACATACAACATGTAACAATGCTCCAGACAATGGTAATGTGAGTTAAAATGATTCCTGATTTCTAATAAAAATAAAACATCTTATTTTCTCTAATGAGAAAGAGCATATCAAAAAATGAGATCCCATTTCTAACGGGAAACAAACAAAGGCCTGAAATATAAGTCATTTGTTTCTAATTGTACTTCTAGGAATTCAGCCTAAAACAATAACCAGAGAGATGTAAACAAATATTTATGTGAGAAGATATTCACACAATCACTTACAATAGTGAAATATTGAAAACCACAAAGTTGCAACAATAAACACTAGTCAATATGTTAAACTGCTTACCAGTGCGTCAAATACAAGGAAGTCATAGGTTTCACTGTCTGACATTTCCATCATTATGTTAAAAAGTGCATCTAGTGTATCTTGCAAAAACTGAAGATAAGAAAAACAGAGAGATTATTTTGATGCTTTCATTCAGCTCCACACCATAGAAATCTGGGTACAACTAGGTTTAAATCAAAGAGGTTTAAAATGGCATTTTTTTAAAAACTAGCACACTTGTTTAACAACATAGATAAGTTTTATATTTACAATGAACGGTTTAATTTTAAATGTTGAACCCATTAGGTATAATTGGATAGGTATATATATGTATGTATGTATATTTCTAACTATGAATATATAAACATACCTTAACAATCTCTCCTCCATCCACTTCCATTAACTTCTTCAGGTTGTGTCTAATGTTCTGGGAGTTGGAACGCCAATTTAACAAGCCTAACAGGTCAACTAGGAAGAACAACCACAAACATTAGACACAGGTGAGACAGAACAACCCAGACCATTTCAGGACATAGCTAAAGAATTCTCTAGAACAGGTAATTGCTCTTAATAGTGGCTAATTCAAGATGCCTTATATATTCTTTTAATTTACTATCTCCTATCTAAGTCAGAGAAAACCTTGTGGTCCTCTTTCATTCTTCAAAGAGAAAAAAATTAACCATTAATGCATAAGAACTTAATATGTGGCTGAAACTAACATTTCTCAAATAATGACATCATGGTCATAAGAAGTAAAGCTAAGAAGCACGCTAATGTAACCTTCCTACTTTTAATTTGCTGCCTTACTTAACTTGTCCCTTATCACCACCTATGTCTGGGTGGATTCAGAGGGAAAGAGGAACATAGGTATGTGTGCATCTCTCTCTCTCTCTCTCTCTATATATATATATATATATATATACACACATATATATACATATATACACACATATATATACATATATATACACATATATACATATATACACATATATATATATATGCATTAATTTATTTCAACATCATGTTGATTTTATTTTTTCCATCTTTTAGATGAGGAAACTGAGGCTTTGTGAAGTTAAATTACATGTCTTATGAGAGGTAGAAATGGAATTTTATTACATATTTATCTGATTTGAAAAACCAACTCCTTGCTACTCTATCATACTGTTTTCCCCAGAGTTCTTTGAAGAAATAGATAAGCAAATCAGACAGGTGGCTATTTCAAAGAAAAGGTGGAACAGATTCATAGCCCTTAGCATAAGTCTGGCATAAAAATCTTAAGGTATTTTTTGACTTACAATGGAGAATTTTGAAACTTCAAGCAACTTATAGCTTTAACAGTTTAATAAATGTTGAGCTATCAAAAATGTCAAAGGGGCTGAGTGCAGTGGCTAACACCTGTAATCCCAACACTTTAGGAAGCCAAGACAGGAGTATTACTTGAGCTCAGGAGTTCAAGGCCAGCCTGGGCAACATGGAGAGACCCTGTCTCTATTAAGAATACACACACACACACACGTGTGTGTGTGTGTGTGTGTGTATGTGTCACAGAGAAACTGCAGTTATCTGGACTGTTACCGTATCAAGCTACTATTTCTATTCAGAGCACTATCTAGTAAATGTAGCAATACATACTTTTTTTTTTTTTTTTTTGAGAGACAAGGCCTCGCTCTGTCACCCAGGCTGGGATGCAGTGGTGCAATCTCGCGCAGTGGTGCAATCTCACAATCTCGGCTCATTGCAACCTGCAACCTCCACCTCCCAGGATCAAGCATTCCTCTTACCTCAGCCTCCAGAGTAGCTGGGACTACAGGTGCACCACCACACCTGGCTAATTTTTGTATCTTTTGTAAAGAAGGGCTTTTGCCATGTTGCCCAGGCTGGTCTTGAACTCCTGAGCTTCAAGCAAGCCTCCTGCCTCGCCCTCCCAAAGTGCCTCCCAAATCCCTCCCAAAGGGATTACAAGTGTGAGCCACTGCGCCCGGCTGATATTTTTCAATCAATGAATTTGTAGAAATATATAAGTAGTTACACATGTGTATTTTTCATAAATAGTCAAAGTGCTTCTTGAGGGTGTTTATTGGCTTGCCTATTGTTTAGGCCCTGGGAAGCCTCCAAAACCTAGTGCCTAGGGATTCCTCGCGTCTACAGAATAAACTTCCAATGCCACACAGAGAACGTAATAAGGCCCCACCTATATCGCTCCTGCACACTCCAACCACCACCATTCTCTTTTACCCTTTAGCAGTCAGAGAAATCCAATCACTACGGCCCAACCATGGCAGGTTCTGAAATATCTCTGTGTCTCTGTGTATATTCTTCCCTTTGCCTGAAATACCCAGAAATAATATGTATTTGGTAAGATGTACTTGGTATCTCCTTGACTCTTCCCATAGTTTTGAGCCATTTGAAGCCAGGAATGATATAGTATTCATTCTTTTATCTCGCCTTAGTACTAGGCATCTATTAGGTGTTCAATACATGTTTGATGAAGGAATAAATGAATGAATGGAAGGGGAACCAGTAGCCCTAAGGAAACTGGTAATATACTCAATCCAATCATTAATATATTCATTCATCCACTAGGCACCATCTACTTCCATATTCTCTAGCTCTTATTTCTGTCACAGGCTAGTCAAAGGTACTGCTCATTCCATCACTTGACTCATAGCTGCTGGAGGAAAAGGATTTAGTCCCTTCACCAGGGGTGAATATTCACCCAGCAGCTTCAGCCCCGGCAAAGTACCCATCTATCAGCCCAGAGGTTTATTTCCTAGTGATACCTGCATGCCAGATCACTGCTCACATAGGAAAATATTTTGGCATCTGGTGAATTGTTAAGGTCTTAGGGCCAGGAGAGCAGTGACACGGCGCTACAGAAAGAGCCCCAGGCTTGCTGTGTTTCTGAGATTTATACAGGTTTATCCATGTAGCTCTAGTTAATTTTTTTTCTTGCTGTGTAGTGTCTATTCAATTGTATGGGTGTACACAATTTGTTTATCCACTCTGCTGCTGATAAACACTTGGGTTGTCTCTAGTTTTTTTCGCTATCATAGGCAATTCCGCCATGAACATTCTCATACGTCTCCTGGTATACAGGTAGAGCAGCTTCTCTAGGGTAGAAAACTAAGGTGGGATTTCTGGAGCATCAGGAAGAATATCTTCAACCATATTAAATATTATCCAAAGTCACTGTCCTCATTTTACATTCTCATCAGAAATGTGTAAGAATTCAGGATATTTCAAATCTTCAGTAATGCTGAGTAAAAGCACAAGTTACACAAGAATTCACACAGGACACAAGACTTCAATTAGACAGTTCAATTATTAACTACATTAATACTGTACACTGTATAGTACTGTATACTGTATACTTGAAAATTGCTAAGAGAATAGATTTTGAGTGATCTCACCACCGAAAAATAAGTAAGGTGGCATGCAAAAGTCACCAGCTGCAGGAGATTACTGAGCACTTGAAATGTGGCTAGGGCAACTAAGGGACTGACTCATAATTTAATTTATTTATATAAAATTTAAAAATGCAAAATGAAACAATATACCTTAAGGGCTACAGATGTGGCAAAACTATAAAGAGAAGCAAGAGAATGACAATCCCCAAATTTAGGGTAGTAACTGCCTTCTACCCTAAAGGAGAGAATTTAAGAACACATACTTTTAAAGTGAAAAGAACGACAAAGCTATTCAGACTCAAAAGGTTAAAAGTCACTGGAGTGTGTAACAAACAGATCTTGGAGACTCTGTGACTGCAAAACGATAAACTATAAACTGTTTGGAGCTACAAAGAGCTGCTTTCAAAATCCAAGTCCACCACTTAGGAGCTTAATAAAGATTTTTTGCCACTTTAAAACTCAATTTTCTGATCAATAAGCTGGAGATGATCATGGCAAAGTTGATGCTGGAGGGTGCAATGACTGACTTGAGTATGAAACTCCTGACCCAAGGCCACGCATCTCTGGGGGCCTGCACATTCCTCTCTTTTTCCTGGAAAACAAATCTATTCTTACCTTCCACTGGGCCCAGAAACCAATGATCCCACACAAATTGGTCTGTTTTAGTTTCTAAAATACAAATCAAGTAAACAAAAAAGAGTCTCCAAGATCTGTTTGTTAAAACTCCAGTGGCTTTTAACCTTTTGAGTCTGAATAACTCTCCTCAGGCGAAGGAGGAATGCCTTTGCTCACCCTCTCAGTGAGAACACTGCTACCCTCTCTACTCAGTCGACGCCCTCACACAGTTAGCTGATGGCTTATTAATGTTCTTCAGCTTTTTATTAAATCAAATTCATTCTTTCTAATTTCCATCAAGTCAGAAGAAAGCAAATGCATGAATAATGTGCAATCACTTGTCCCTGGAATACCCCATTTTCCCTGATGCTCGTGATGCCTTTGCCAAGTCTCCATCTTTCCCTCTCCGTACCCTGTTCCTTCTCCCTGCTCTCGGTCTGTTTGGATGGCAGGTCACTCCTCTCTGATTCAGACGAGGTTTGCCTTTTTAAACCTTCTTTGTAATAAGATATTACTTCTGACTTTTTTTGTATGTTCTATGATGAGTTTGTCTTTTTTTTTTTAAATCAAAACATCAGGAATAAGGATGACAAAAAATAAGGCATACAGTGTCATCCAAAGGAACATTTTGTGATGATGAAAATGTATATCCATCTGCCCAATGCAAAAGTCACCAGCTGCAGAAGACCAGAATGCTTGAAATGCGACTAGGGCAACTAGCGGACTGATTTATAATTTATTTTTATTAATAAAATTTAATTAACAAATAAAAATTGTATGTATTTGCAGTGTACAACATGATGTTTTGATACACACACACACACGGCAGAAGGGTAAATCAAGGTAATTAACATGCACATTACCTTACTTATTTTTTGGTGGTGAGAACACTTAAAATCTACTCTTAATTCTTAAGTATACACTATACTATTAACTGTAGCCACGAGGATATATGACAGATCTCTTGAACTTATCCCTCTTGTCTAATTGAACTTTTGTACCTTTTGTCCAACTTCTCCCCAATCTCCCCACCCTCCAATTTTAATTAATTTAAATTTTACAAGCTACATGTGTCTGGGGGCTACCATATCAGGACAGTACAGGCTAGTTAAGAACATTCAGAAGATGGGGTGAAGTAGATATATCAGCAAACGAAGGGTCTACATTGAGAACTGCAAGTTGTCAGGAAACCCTACGTTTTTGACAGGGAGATAAACAATGTAACAATATGGTTACCTCTAACAGAAATTCCTTTTGCTTTTCATTATTAATTTCACAAACTTTTATTCTTGTTTTCTTTATTCTTCTTTGATCTGTAGTCCAGAAAGGATAATCTACTAGATTTTCAATAAGTGTTATCCCTCTCAAATATCCCTTGATAGTTTTAAAAGAACATTAATGCTTTATATAGTATACTACCATACCTAGTTTAAAAAATAACATTTTGACATTTCATAGTTAAAAATTTGGGAAATACCAAAAAGAATAAAGAAAACAAGAATTATCAAACTTTGTGTTAGTCCTATTCGTCGTTTTCTGTGTATAAATAGTGATGATGATTGTGATAGCTGACATTATAGTGTTCATTATATAGATCAAATGTTATTTTGTTTTTACGTATTTTAATTTGCTGCATTCTTTGAAATAGATACCATTATTGCTCCCATTTTAAAGACAAGGAAACCAATTCACAGCGATATCAAGTCACTTACCCAAGATGAAACAGCTAGTAAGTGGCAGAGCTGGGATTTGAAGCCGGGCAATCTGCCTGCAGATTGCTCACATATACTTAAATAAAACTGGGATCATATTGTATATAGTGTTAAAAAGTTCATCGTGTCCTTCACTATGTTTTGAAATACCATATTTAGCAGCTGCAAATATTTCATCACTTAATTACATTATAAAATGTGGTTAAACTGACCCCGACTATCAGACATTCGGGTTGTTTCCAGTATTTCCCTGTTCCAAATAACAGGGAAACAACATCCTTGTACATAAATCTTCGTGTACATCTCTCATTGTTTACTTAAGTTCAACTTCCAGGAATCAAATCACAGGCTCAAAGGGTCTGAAGACATTTAAAATCCTTGATAGGCCTTCTAAATTATCTCCCATAAATGTACCCATTAACCTACCAGCAGCTTATTGTTAATAGATTCACTTTGTCCACAACAAGGGGTATATTGCTGACAGTTTTGTCACGTCTTCTATGTTTCTGGCTTCATTTTCGGTGAGGATGCTTTTACTTGCACATATGGATTAGCCCTAAACTTCACTCTGTGGAGTCTAGCTACTTGTCCAAGTTGAAATACAATCCTTATTTTTTTGTCAACCACGATTTGTCGAAACAAACAATACTGAGCCCTTCTAAAGATCAAGGATCTGATCCCTGGGTTTCCCCTATAATTACACTGTTTTGTCTATCTTGGCACCCCTTAAGACAGAGCTCTTGCCTGTACCTCACTCAAACTGTCTACAAGGCCAAAGGTACCAGTGTCTACACAGCATATGGAAGACAGAATTTCTAGCACAAGTCCCCTAGGCAGCTCATTCTTGGTTTACTGCATCCAGTAGGGCTCCTTACACATTACTTAAGTTGATATTGGCTATCAAATGTCATAATCTACACAAGAGAGGTTAAAATTGATATCAGAGATTTGAAGGAAAAACCAAATGAAGCCCTCTTTGAACTGTTCAGCTGAATTTACGGAAAATCCCTGACTGCTTGGAAAAAAATGGGAAAGAGGAGAATATACGAGGGAAAGACGGAACTCAAACAGGAAGCCCTGCCATACCTGTTTGGACAGGAGACTGATTATATTTCTTTGCCAAGCTCCTCCCCTTATTACCAACATCTCTTCCTGCACATACTACACAGAATGCACTATCAGGGAACATATGGCTTTTGAATTTCACAGTTGCTGTTAATAAATGCATTTATAGGTTTTATGATATTAAATACTAAAATGTTTTTCATCCTGCTCTCAAGTGGACAATGAAACTTCAGAAGAAGCTGTGCAATGTGATCAGCACTACCCGGAATACCACTTGAAAAGCAGAGAGCAGAATCCAACTGGCCAACATCCTACCTAATAAGACCCAGCCCCATATGGTCCAGCCCTGTGAGCCTAACCAAGGAGCCCAGGAAGGCTGAGCAAGAAGCTTGTTTGTGTCAATGTATTCACCACTCCTACCGTTCTGGGTGAGCTTTGTGGAGCAAATGAGGGTGGCAATCTGAAAGCTGTCTTTAGTGCTATCCTTGCTTGGGGTGAAGGTGACCAGGTTTTTGGATGCTTGAAGCTCTTTTTCTTCCATCTCCATCTTGGTCCCAGGCAGGGTCAGGTAGAATTTAGCATCTTCCATTTTTTTGTTGTCACCCTAAAAAGGAAGCATGTTAGGAACACCCAACGACGGCCAACATCTCTTATATGCAAATACAAACAATTTCTATCATGCATTTTCAGCATGAGAAGTGTGGCTTTATCAAATTATCCTGAAGATCCCTTCCAAATCTGAGATACTATGATATCTTTCCGCAAACATTGAGCCCAGAAATAATTTCATGATTGAATGGAAACAGAGTAAATTGTGAACTAGAAACCAGAATATCCTAGTCTCTGTTAGAGTAAATAAATATATTGCAGAATAAGGTTAAATTTCATTTTCTTTAGTCTCTAAATGGGGACAATTATACTTTATTGGGTTGATGGAAGAAGAAACAGCTTGCCATCCCTTCCAAAATGATTCATAAACTAAGATTTTAAGAAAAATATTCATCAGGTAGAGGCATCTCAAAAGAGCAGCCAATTGTGGGGAGATCCCCAGATATTGTTGGATAAATGAGATCTTCCAGAATCTACTTTATACTCTAAAATCTCAGTAGAAGTGGGAGCTTAGCACCAGTTGGAAGAGAAGAACAAAGACAAAACTCTCAGGGAAGGATATAAGGCCCCAGAGCACAGAAATGGTATGTGGCTCGTGGTGATAGGAAAACCACATCCACCACACGCTACTGAAGCCCAACAGTGCACCTGTCCACATGCCATGCAGGATGATGCAAAGAGCAGATCATGAGAGGCCGACCCCTTACCATTCACTGCTAGGGAACACCATTCACAGGAGAAGGTGAGAGCCTCCTTAGAAGACTCAGTAATAAGGCAACTCACTCTCTCCAGAAAGGAGGTGGGAAACCACAAAGCGGGAGGGCCCAGAGCCCTCTGGGTTTCTAGATTTTAATGGGCAAGTACAGAAAGCTCTAGAAAGGTTTCTGATGTTTGTACAAATAAACGTGAATGGAGCCTTAAATGCCCATTTGAAAGGAAGTATTTTTCTCAGCCATTTTCTGTTAGCACCACCTTATAAACCACCAGATCGTGCCTCCCATCCTGCAGAGTGGTGCCATCTGGGTTCATCAGCTTCACGAAGGCCACCCCAAATGCTCGCTCTGATTTATCTCTGGCTGAAAAAGCAGAAAGACATGTCTGAGCAGTGCAGAAAGACACCAGGAGGCGATGGCTATGACACATGATTTCACATTTTGCTTGGGGGTGTGGCATTCAACCATATTCTAATAAGCACAATTGAGCAAATTGCAATAAGCCATGTACCATGTGCCAATGAAACTGCCTGGCACCCCCAAGTATGCTCTCCTCTTCCTACATCCCCTAATAAATGAGACTAGCATCTGCCCAGTCATCCAAATCTGAAATGTGGGTGTTGACACCAACTCCACCCATGTCAACTCCATGTCCTAAATAGCTCTGGAGCCTGTCTCTTCTCTCTCCATCTTGCTGTCCCTTCCTGACTTCAGGTCACCCTCACCTCTTCTCTTTATTTCTACAAGACCTTCCCAGCACATCTCTCTGTCTCTAGGCTCTCCCACCAAACACATTCTCTGTGTTGGAATGAGGTTTCCAAAGTCCAATCCAATCATGTCAACCACCCTGCTTCAAAACACTTGAATGAGAGATCTCAATTTATGTTGCTCTAAAACAGGCTCTGCAAGATATTTATTCTACTCTAGGGTTTATGGTGCTGCCCAAGGTTTCTTCCCCCTTCCTCCCCAGAATACCAGCTCCAGTGCCAGGAAAGAAGATTCGTATGCCCTGTGGCAGCTGGGAGGAGGGTGCGGCTTCATGAGGAGGCAGAGCGCCTCTCTCTTGGTCTTCAGGGCCAGTCTCTGAACTCACTGGGTCCCCTGCTTCAGTGGCTCTGAGCGGGGTAACCTGTTGCCTGTTTCTATCATAGGCATGGCTCTGTGGTCTGCTGTGAGTCTTGGGTCCCCACACAGGTGGAGTAGTCATCCATTATGATCATACCTCAATTTGTTTATCCATTCTCCTACTGATGGGGATTTAGGCTATTCTAGTGTTGGAGTACCACAGGTAAAGCTGTTATGAACATGGACCAACCCCTCCCCAAACCTCAAAACCAGAAACCACCCTTGAATTGCACCTCCTTAACATGGTTGAAAAACATCTTCAGCCTTCATGATCTGGCTCCAGCCCAGCTAGAATCAGATTGCCTGGGTGCTAACCCAGCCTGGTCATATGCTAGCCTTGTGACCCACAGCCAAGTACCTAACCTCTCCGTGCCTTAGCTTCTTTGTGTATAAATGTAGATAAAAGTAGAATGTACATTATTATATTAATGTGGATACTAAACAGGACCATGTACAAATATAGCTTCACATAATACTTCATACAAACTTGATCTTTGTTAATTGTTAATTGATAATTGTTAGTTATTATGCAGAACCATATGAAATGGCTGATATTTGGCCATTTAGACCTAAAAAATGCCAATTTCACACGATTCAACCTGATACTATTATTGCTCCACTGGTCCTTCTTTAGCCATACTGAGCTCATTTTGGTTCTCCAAACACCTTTCTCTCATCACCCTTCACTGGGCTAATTTCCACTCACCTTCAAGTCTCAGCTAAGATGTAGGAAGTCATATGCATAAATCCCCCAGACTGGGTAAGGTGCTGTGCTACGCATCCACTACAAGTCTTTGCCCCTTGTAATATACATATCACACTATTCTGTACATAACCACCCACTTTTTTGTTCATCTTCCTAACCAGACCACAAAGACTCTGTGTGGGAGTGTCCAGCTGGCTGTCATAGACCAGGGCCTCGCCTGCAGCCTGTTGTGTAGATGGTGTTCAACACATGCATTTTTGGAAGGAGAGGTTACATTTTTATGCAGTGCTAAATGAGAATAAGACGATTCCAGAAATTTTGTGATCAATCTTAAAACAATCAATTTTCTTCTCTGCTTACACTTTAGTGCAGCCATTTCAAGAACTGTGACCTAAGACTTGAAAGTTTTTTCATGAGAAAAATGATAATTTGGGGAGACAAGTGACTAAAGAGTTTCCTTGCTACTGCAACATGGCAACATGCATTGTGAATGTCTAGGAGGGAGATACAATGTATATATATCCTTTCCTATACCTATTTGATTGTGAAATACAACACTTTTTGTTATAGAGCATCTGGTAGCATCTTCGAGCAGGGGACCTCAAACCCCGGGCCATAAACCCATACCAGTGTGTGGCCTGTTAGGAACAGGTCTACACAGCAAGAGGTAAGCGGCAGAGGAGCAAGCAAAGCTTCATCTGTCTTTACAGCTGCTCCCCACTGCTCGTATTACCACCTGCGCTCTGCCTCCTGTTGGATCAGCAGCAGTGTTAGATTCTCACAGGAGCCGAACCCTATTGTGACCTGTGCATGCAAGGGATCTAGGTTGCACATTCCTTGTGCAAATCTAATGCCTGATGATCTGAACTGTCTAGTTGCAGGAAAACAAGCTCAGGGCTCCCACTGATTCTACATTATGGTGAGTTGTATAATTATTTCATTATATATTACAATGTAATAAGAATAAAGAAAACAATAAATGTAACGTGCGTGAATTACCCTGAAACCATCCCCCACCCCTGGTCCTTGGAAAAATTGGCTTTCACAAAACCAGTCTCTGGTACCAAAGATTGAAGACTGCTGTCTTTGAGAATATTAGTGTTCACAAAACACATTTTGAGGAAATCCTAACATCGAGTGATAACACAGACCTTGCACACCCAGCAAAATTCAAGATGCTGATTTCCTTAGCACCAGTGAGTTACAAAATACAGTTGCCAAGTCTCGTTTCCAAAGATCTTGTTCTCCAGCTTCACAAGAGGGCTGTCAAGCCAGAGCAATTTTTTTTAAGTGGAAATATGTTATAGACCTCTTAATACTTACTTTCCTGAGATGACCTGTGTCGGAAGGTAAATCTTATATGACAGCGTGTGACTTCTTCTATAGCAATGGATACCTGTGTCATAGTAAGAAATTAATAGTTTACAGACACACAGTACTTTGCATGCATGGTTTATTTCATGGAATTAGGCTCAATTTTATACTTTCCACAGCACAAATTACTAGAGAGTGAGATTTGGTATAGGTTTCATTCAAAGGAGACTGAGCTATTTTCAAATCAAAAGAATCTCAGATTTGCTGTTTATCATAGATTCTGAGCATAGAGATACTGTGAATTTCTAGCATTTTCTGAAGTAAGAAACAGTAATACTTCAGAGGGGAAATACTGGTACTTTGAGGTCTACACAGGACCTTTCAGACTGCAAGATGTGTATAAATATAGTAATAATTGGATCTATAAGACCTAATTATTCCATAAAGAGGGGGAAAGGTAATAATTAGGGCTCATAAAGCAGCTTTCTGCTGCTTACATACTTAGAGGGGAGAGAAGAAACAGAGTCTTGGGGCACTCAAATGAGCAGAGATTTGTGGTGTGCAGTTAAATCATGGCATGATTATACTTTGGAACCTTATGCAAGCATCTAAAATACATATCTGAAGAATTTATATGCATTAAGTAGTTTTAAAAAGCACAATATAAATTTGCATCAACAGCATCATTCTAAACATATGAACTATAGAAAACTGTTGAAAATGCTTAATTCTAAATTGAGATATATGAATGCAATTAAAAAAATTTTTTTTTTCTATGAAGAACTCGTGTGACTTCGACAACCAGAAAGAGCTGATGGAGCCTGGGATTCAGAAGAAGTGGACTCTAGTTTGGGCCCTGATACCGGTCAGCTCTAGGATCCTGGGAAGTCACTGAACTTTGAACCTCAGTACCTAATCAGAAAGACAGCGTTACAACACCTGCTTGTTCTAGTTGCAGAGCCTTTGTGGGGCTCAAAGGAGATGACTGATCTGAAAAGCACTTTGGAATGTGTAATACACATATTGAAGTTGAAAAGAGGCCCAGAACACTTGGTGAGAGGCCAAGAAGAAAAAAATGTTAGGAAACTGTTTGCACAGTGTGAAAATTTCTGTTTGGTTTTGTACCATCTTGGCAGTCTATTATATCCATCACGTCAACCACAAGCTTTGCTATTCAAATTCCCATACATCACTGAGTTTCTTAATGATAAATGCTCTTAATACAGAGTTATAATTACCAATTCATTTCTTATCGCACACCATAGGCAACTTATCTAAAAATTTCAAAATAAAGTAGGAATAATTTGGGGGTAAACAGAAGATAGTAATCTAACTGAGGTTTAACAGATAATGGGGGTTACAAGTGACTCATTCTCACCTTGACAGTCTCATACCAACAGGGCTGCTTGACTTGGTAATAGACTACTGATTTGTATTCTGAAATGCCTTCATATCCAGCACCAGGGTGAATTGCTTTCTTTGGATGGAAGGAAAAAATTACAAGGGAATAATTTTGTTTAGAAAAGTAAGAGGACCCCATATACTATGCACAAGCCCCTCATCCCCAAACATGTCCACACATGCCCTACACTGGCACTGATCGGCTGATTAAGTTTGGGGGATGAAGAACAGAGAAGACTGAATTTCTACCACTTTATTCAAGGGTCTATAATATCAATTTGGTAGCAGCTAAGGAACCCAGCACCGCCTAAATATTCTTCTTTCCTGTAACTTGTATTTTCTCTTCCCTCCCCAGGCCCGCATTCTCCTCTGATTCTTTCCTCTTTTCTCTCTCAGGGAACATGACAATGACGAGAAGTTAGGTGACAAATGCAGACGTGCCGGTGTTTGCAGAAAAGCATTTCTCTTTCCTGGCCTACATTCTGTTTTAGGGACTTAGGGTATTGGCACTGTATATTCACTCAACTCAGGGCTGCATCTTTTCCTGGTCATGAACCACTGAGCTCAGTAGAACCAGGCCTTGGTGGGGCACTATCAAACAAAATGACTAACCAGGAGAAGGTGTCTACTTGAAATGAGCTCATGTGCTCTTATCAACAGCACAAATAAAGCACTCTCATACAGTGGCTCATAGCATTCAGTTTCTCCCTCTCATGCAGAATACGACTTGACTTAGTAAACTGCCTAGCTATCTGCTTCCTTAATACATTATAACATCCATGGCAAGTGATGAAATTGTATTTCATTGTAGCCTCAAACAACTATGCAACAGGACACTCGCTGAGTCAAGTCAATCAAGAGCTTGGTTCTTGGTTACCAAAACAGGTAACTATAGCTCATATGAGAAGAGGTAGAGTTCAGTAGAGGCCATGCAGCCTCCTGTGACCACCTCCTGCCTATCCTCTTTGATGTCAGAGTCGGGACTCACTTCTTTATGTGGGTAGAAAGCTGGCAGATACCCGTGTTAGATCTTGTCTTAATTTAAAAAAAAAAAAAGAAGGAAAGAAAATAGAAAGGAAAATAGAAGAAGGGAAGGGGGAAGGGGAGGGGGAAGGGGAGGAGAAGGGAGGGGAGGGGAAGTGGGGGAGGGGAGGGGAAGTGGGGGAGGGGAGGGGAAGTGGGGGAGGGGAGTGGAGAGGAGAGAAGGGAAGGGAGAGGAAAGAAAGAAAAAAAAAAGAAAAGAAAGAGGAAAGTAAAGCAAAGCAAAGCAGGCTACACATGGTGGCTCATGCCTGTAATCCCAGCACTTTGGGAGGCTGAGGCGGGCAGATCACGAGGTCAGGAGTTCGAGACCAGCCTGGCTAACATAGTGAAACCCCGTCTCTACTAAAAATATAAAAAACTCAGTAGAGCATGGTGGCAGGCACCTGCAATCTCAGCTACTTGGGAGGCTGAGGCAGGAGAATTGCTTGAACCTGGGAGGCAGAGGTTGCAGCAGGCAGAGATTGTGCCACTGCACTCCAGCCTGGGTGACAGTGCAAGACTCCATCAAAAAAAAAAAAAAAAAAAAGCCCAAGAAGAAAGAAGAAAACAAAAGAAAAGAAAAGCTGCCAGAGCTGGAGGAACTCTGGACTGGAATTCAGGATACTTGGATACCCTCCCAGCTCTGCCACTAACTCCCATGTTTCCCAGAGAAAATAACTCATCCTTTTAAAGTTTCTTACAGTTTCCTGTTCATTAAAACTAAAGAGCAGGCCAGGCGCGGTGGCTCACACCTGTAATCCCAGCACTTTGGGAGGCCGAGGTGGGTGGATCACGAGGTCAGGAGATCGAGACTATCCTGGCTAACATGGTGAAACCCCGTCTCTACTAAAAATACAAAAAAATTAGCTGGGCGTGGTGGCAGGCACCTGTAGTCCCAGCTACTTGGGAGGCTAAGGCTGGAGAATGGGGTGAACCCAGGAGGTGGAGCTTGCAGCGAGTGGAGATCGCGCCACTGCACTCCAGCCTGGGCGACAGAGCGAGACTCCGTCTCAAAAAAACAAACAAACAAACAAACAAAAAACAAAAAAACTAAAAAACAAAAAAACTAAAGAGCAGTGGTAGCGGATGCCTACCCAAGGGCTCTTCCAGTTTCAGTCTCTGATGAGCACATCTCCTTTGGTTCTGCTCACTCAGGGAAGGAAACACGCTTTCTGATGCTATTCGAGCACCCAGGCCACTTAGCTCAAGCCTGAGAGGAACTGATCAAGCTTGGTAGTGGCTAAATAAGTTGAAAACGATAAATAACACCTGCATTGGAAGCTTACACATAAAATCATTAGTGGCTGGAGCTATTTCTTAGCACAGGAGAAATATAAAAATAAGAGTCTAGAAGAGTCTAGATAGCTTCCTTAGTGAAACTGCTCACTGCTAATCACAAATTTAACAGGCTTTATATTTCTTTTCTCAGGAAAAACCAAACCCATCCTGATGCGAAAAAGAATTAAAATACGGCCAAAATTCTACGGTGATTGTAAAGATGGATGTGATAGTAGCAGGATTTCTGGGCCACGCCACGCACCTCCAAGAGCTTGCCCTCCTCATCATGCACAGACATGGTCACCTCCACATTCTTTGGCGTCTTCTTCTTCCCTTTGTCAAACTCGCCATGGATCAGGGTGACATAAATGTCATTCCGAACATCTCCTGCAACACGACAAGCATGCTGTGAGTGTTGCTGAGAGAAGTCATTCTAAGTTTCAGAACGTCATATGACATAAAAGATAAAGACAGTATGAAATGCTCTGGTTTTATACTGAACTACTCATCCGACAAAAGGCTTTCATACGCATTTGCTGTCTTCAGCTTATCTCATTTTACCTTTCCATGCATACCAAGATGTCTTTGCACTGTAGTTTTATAGAAAATTAAGTAGTAATTCTTTCTCTATTAAAAATTTCTATCTAATAATAAAAACATATTATATATTGTTAGGTTACAGTGGCAGATGGTTTTTCAATAGTGCCATGGAGAGTGTGATATTTTGAATACATCTGATAATAGTGAAGGCAATTGTCTATTGAGTGCTTATTATAAGCTGTGCCAGGCACTGGTCAAAATGTCTTATATGTATTAATGTAATCAATTATAGACTAACTTGTTAATCTGCAGAACAACCTGATGAGGTAGACACTCTTTCTGAAAGCCTACAGAGTATGTTTTTCTTTTCTTTTTTGATACATGATCTTGCTCTGTTGCCCAGGCTGGAGTATGGTGGTGCAATCTCAGCTCACTGCAACACTGGCCTCTTGGGCTCAAGTGATTCTCTCACCTCAGCCTCCCAAGTAGCTGGAATTACAAGCACACATCACCACGCCTGGCTAATGATTTGTATTTTTTGTAGAGAAGGGGTCTCACTACGTTGCCCAGACTGGTCTCGAACTCCTGGACTCAAGCAATCTGCCCACTTCAGCCCCCCACATCCCCCCAAAGTGCTGGGATTACAGGTGTGAGCCACCATGCCCAGCCTAGAGTACTTTATATTTCTTTAAATCAGTTTACTTGATTTTATCAATGAAAAAATGCTTTCTGCTGCTCTTTTTTTTGTTACCCAGCAAAAAAAAATTTAATTAATAAATGTATGGCCCACATATTGAAGAAAAATATTAAATGTTATTGAGGTACATAAAAGAAACTTGGAATAAATGTGAAGTATATTAAACTCCTAGATGAAAAAAGTATTGAAAAAATGATTCCAACACCTGCACTATATTAAACTGCCTCCCAATGTAAAAAACAAAACCTCTTAACACTATAAGAAAACAGGAGTGCATATTTAGAGCACTGATCATTTTCATCATTTCCTCAACTGGAAAAAAAAATAAGATACTGCTTACACTTGCTGAGGATGAAGAAAAAGGGGCTTATTCACACAGCACAGTTTGAAATCTTACTTGACACACTCTTTGTCAATGGAGAAATTGAAAATGTGTCAAAAGTCTTAATACAGCAATTCCACTGGTAATATTTGTCTCAAAGTATTAAAAATGTGGGCAATAATTTATCTGTAAGGATATTCATTGTGGTGTTTATAAAAGTGGAAACATGGAAACAGTCTCAATTTCCAAGCACAGGGAATTAGTTGACTAAATTATGGTATAATCACATGATGGAGGTAATATTGATTTTAAAAAGTGCTTGAGCTCCTACTCTGCAGCAGGTACGTGCTGGGTGTCGGGGTGGTGATGGTAAGCCACTCACCAGCCTTGCCCCAACTCAGATTACAGTCTAGTGCCGGACAGAAGCACCAGTCAAATAATCTGCACAAGTAAACCCACCATTAGCAATGGAGGAACATGCCAGGCTCTGTGAATGCACAATACCAGGTCCTGACCTCGTCTGCAGGGTATGGGAATCTTTCCTGTCAGCTGTTAGCACAGTCGGGGAGAGTGGCCTGTGCAAAGGCCCAGAGGTAGAAGACAACCTGACTGACATCCTCACAGTGAGTGGGTGTCTGGTGTGAGACGAGGCTATAGAGACAGAAATAAGCCAGATCCCCCTGAGGCCAGTGGGCAAATTAAGAATTTTCATATTTACCCTCAACATAAATGAAAGTCAGTAAGATATTTTCAGTGAGGGAGGAGCGGGATGAGATCAGGTGTACTTATGGCATAGAACATTCAGGATGCAGTAAGGAGAAGAGAAAATGAGCGAAGAAAGAGCAGAAACATGAAAACCAGGTAGGAAGCTATGGCAGTTGTCCAGGGAAGAGGCCATCGTAGCTCCAACTTGGGTAGTGGCAATGGAGATGGAGAGAAGGGAGAGAGAGACTTAAGAGTCCTTTCAAAAGTAATGCTGACAGGCCTTATCTACTAATTTATGTGAGTTGCAAAGGAAAGGGAGATATCAAGCGTGACTTTCTGGCTTCTTGCTTGTGCAGTGGATGGATAGGTGGATGGATGGATGGGTGGGTGGGTGGAGGGATGGATGGGTGGATAGAGGTTGGGTAGGTGGATGGATGGATGGACAGACACATGGTTGGATAGGTGGACGGTTGGATGGGTAGATGGATGGGTTGGGTGGATGGATGACAAATGGGTAGGTGGGTGGGTGGATGGATGGATGGACGAATGGATGGATGGAGGTGATATTTTCTTAGATAAAACACAAGAGAGGTGCCTCAGGCCTAGATGCACAGAATTATGAGGTTCAAATGGGGAGGCTGAGTAAGAATTAGCCAATTAAAGCAAGGAGGGGCTGGGTGTTGTGGCTCATGCCTGTAATCTCAGCACTTTGGGAAGCAGAGGCAGGAGGATTGCTTGAGCCCAGGAGTTCAAGACTCGCCTGGGCAACATAATGAAACTTGATCTCTATAAAAAGAAAACAAAAAACATATAAATTAGCCAGATGTGGTGGCTCATGCTTGTAGTCCTGGCTACCCAGGAGGCTGAGATGGGAGAACTGCTTGAGCCTAGGAGATCGAGGCTTACAGTGAGCTATGATCACACAACTGTACTCCTGCCTGGGCTACAGAGCAAGACCTTGTCTCAAAAAAAAAAAAAAAAAAGAGGGGAGTCCTGAGGCAGGAAATAGCTGGATATACGGTCCTACAGTTCATTAAAGAGGTCTCAGTGCTGGAGCTACAGATTTGAAGGTGACAGGCAGATGAAAGCCAAGTGAGTGGATGATACCCCTAGGGAGAAAATACAGGTGAGACAGAAAGAGGGCTGTTCTGCACTGAACTGTGTCCTCCTCAAATTCACATGCTGAAGCCATAACCCCTAGTAACGCAGAATATGACTGTACTTGGAGATAGGGCCTTTAAAAGAGTAAGTAAGGTAAAATGAGGTCATATAGGTGGGCCCTAATCCAATATGACTGGTGTCCTCATATGAAGAGATTAAGACACAGACATGCACAGAGGGACAACTAAGTGAAGACACAGGGAGAAGACGGCCGTCTGCAAGCCAAGGAGAGAGGCCTCATGAGAAGCCATCCCTGCTGTCACCTTGATGTTGAACTTCCAGTCTCCTGTCCCTTGTTGTGAGAAAATAAACGTTGACGCCACCTGGTCCGTGGTATTTTGCTCTGGCAGCCCAAGCATACTCATACAGGGTCTCAGGACCAAATAACAAAGAACTTCAACATTTAGAGGCGAAGCAGAATATAAGAAGGCGGCAAAGGGGTTCTAGCAGAGGCCCCAGGGAAATGGAGAAACAGAGAAAAGTGAGGGGTCACGAATGAGAAGGGAAGGAAATATTTCAACAATGTCAGATGCTGCTGAGAGGTCAGAGCTGATCACTAGGCTAGAAAACACCCATCAGATGTAGCAATACCATGATCATGGGTGACTCTCATGACAGCTACTCTTGAGAGGCTGGAGTGGGGCTGGCAGAGGTGAGAACAGAGAAAGAGAGTGGACAGAATCACTCCTGTGATGCTGAAGACAGAGAGTCAAAGCTCCTTGCTAGAGGGCAAGGGGGTACAGGGAAGAGTTTAGGAGGCAACTGGAACCAGTTCACGTGGTGACGGGACAACAGGAAGGAGTTCTGAGCCCAGGGAGTTGGGTCTAGACCTGAATTTCTCAGACCTGACTCACCACCAGATCACCTTGGGAGCTCTGAATTGGTCTCTAGAAATCTGGGAATCTGTATTTTCAAAGAGATCTTCAAGGAGATCTTGATTAGCTGATCCACAGACTAGCACTGGAAACCATTGTTCTAGATGATTTTTTTTTTCTTTTTTGAGATGGAGTCTTACTCTGTTGCCCAGGCTGGAGTGCAGCGGCGTGATCTCACCTCATTACAAACTCTGCCTCCCAGGTTCAAGTGATGCTCCCGCTTCAGCCTTTCAAGTAGCTGGGATTACAGGCATGCACCACCACTCCCAGCTAATTTTTTTTTTTTTTTTTTTTGAGACAGAGTCTTGCTCTGTCGCGAGGCTGGAGCACAGTGGTGCAATCTCAGCTCACTGCAACCACCGCCTCCCAGGTCCAAGCAATTCTCCTACCTCAGCCTCCCGAGTAACTGGGACTACAGGTGCATGTCAACTCGCCCGGCTAGTTTTTGTATTTTGAATAGAGATGGGGCTTCACCATGTTGGCCAGGCTGGTCTTGAACTCCTGACCTCAAGTGATCCACCCACCTCAGCTTCCCAAAGTGCTGGGATTACAGATGTGAGCCATCTCGCCTGGCCGTATTCCAGATGAATTTTAAAACCAGTGTAGCCCTTGGCATCCTATGAACCAATCCTATTGACTTAAAAAAAAGAAACAAAAAAAAAAAACAATGTTCTTTTACAAGCCAGATTTAAAAGGTAAACTCACCTTATTCAAAGGCCTCAGGAGAAGCCAACTCTGCTGTTACCTTGATCAAAGAATAAACTTCTCTACTTTATTTTTTCAGATTTATGTCTTGTTGTAGCAGTAAAACAACCTTCAGGTAGAGAATATTACTACTAATTTTTTTTTTCCTTAACAAGAAGACAAAACATTTTCCCAGAATGTTGATGAATGTATATCAGGGTAAAATAGCTATGTAATGGACAAAATAAGCAAAAAACTATCTTCTTTTATGAGAAAAAGAAAAAAAGAGTGATCTCCATTTTAGAACTTTTTTATTCATTCATTCCACAAATATTCATTTAAGACCCACTACATGTAGACAATGTGGGCAGCAACAAGTTATCACTGCCCCTTAATTTCTCAAAGGAGAAATAAGATTTTGTGTTATTTTAAAATAACCTAATTTTTTTTTTGTGAGGCAGAGTCTTGCTCTGTTGCCCAGGCTGGGGTGCAGTGGTGCGATCATAGCTCACTGAAACCTCTGCCTCTCGGGCTCAAGCTATTCATCTGCCTCAGCCTCCTGAGTAGCTGGGACTACAGGCGCGTGCCACCACGCCCAGCTAATTTTTGTATTTTTGATAGAGATAGGGTTTCATCATGTTTGGCCAGGCTGGACTCGAAGTCCTGACCTCATGTGATCTGCCTGCCTCAGCCTCCCAAAGTGCTGGGATTACAGACGTGAGCCACCATGCCTGGCCTAAAATAACCTGAATTTTTGTGCAACAGATAAGTTGGTTTTCTAGAATTTTTCTAACATGGTATGGTTGTTTTTCTTTTTTCTTTTTTGAGACGGAGTTTCACTCATTTCCCAGGCTGGAGTGCAGCAGCGTGATCTCAGCTCACTGCAACCTCCACCTTCCAGTTTCGAGCGATTCTCCTGCCTCAGCCTCCCGAGTAGCTGGGACTACAGGCACGTGCCACCACGCCCAGCTAATTTTTTGTATTTTTAGTAGAGACGGGGTTTCACCATCTTTGTCAGGATGGTCTTGATCTCTTGACCTCATGATCCGCCCACCTCGGCCTCCCAAAGTGCTGGGATTACAGGCGTGAGCCACCCTGCCTGGCCAAGGCATGGTTGTTTTTCTAGAATTTCCATTAATATCAATTAGTTTATAGCAATATGTATAAAATTCGAGGGACTGATTCCCTTTTCTTAGTATGGAGATTAAAATTGAATGGGTGAAGTCAGCGAATTCGAGAGAACACACACATATGCAGATCACTAGAAAGAAGATAAAACAGGAAAATGCTGACATTCTCGTCACAACAAGAACAGGGAGAGCCAGGGCACTTTTGGAGCTTCAGAGAATGGAGAGAGCAAGGCGCCCACATGCTGGGGACGTCATAACAGAAAGGGACACACAAATGAGGCCAATTGGTCTCCTGAACAGAGCACCCTGTGCTATTTGAGAGAGTCTGTGTAAAAGACGGAGTAAGAAAATCTGAGTCATGTTTAAAAGCATTAGCTTGGGCTTGCACACTGTATATCAGTGTACTATGCTTGCATACTATATATCCAACTTCTGGGAATCTTCTAGGGGAGACAGTCTTAAACATGGAAAAGACTTCATGCATAAAGATAGTCAGAGCAGAGGTTTTCATATTCATAATAATGACAAATTAGAAAGCACCTAAACGTTTGAGTATTGCAGGTGTCTCTGTTTGTGTCCCAGGTGTCTCAGCACCAATGAATGTAAATAACCAAGTCTTCTGGATCCGAGTTGCCTCCACCGTCCAATAAGAAATAATCGCTGTACAGGAGGAAGCAAACAGGTGAGCCATGCAAAGTGCTTACCTGGCAGTATGATTTCAGGAAAGCCCATCTTCCGGGCTATCGCTGTTGATCTATCAACCAAGTGTGAAAAATTCTTCTGAACCTGTGTGAGGTCACCGGGCAAGAGCTTCAAGGATACCCAAAGTCCTTAAAAGAAATAAAAGATAAACATTTAGTTCTTTGTATGATCTATAAAACACACGCATAACTGGTGAGAAGAACATTTGAGTTTACAGTCACAACCTTACTATAAAGATGTAAATTCTCCCCCAGTTGACTTATAATTTTAATGACACTTCCGTTAAAATCACAACAGGACCTCTTTGAGAATTTGATGGAGATGTGAACAGATGCTAACTTTGGGGGAAAAAAAGGGTAAAGATAGGCCCTACCAGATACCAGAATATATGGTAAAGCTACAACCATCTGTGATCCCACTGGTAAAAAAGATATATATATATATATGAAATATATATATATATATCATATATATGAAACAATGAAATACTATAGTGTATAGCAATTTAATATATGGCAAAAGAGAAATAACAAATCATGAAAAAAATCCAATAATTACATGAATATGCTGAGATTATTTTCTTGCTACTTATGAAAATTTATTTTCCCATCTTGTATTTTCATTACAATAAATTCCCAATAATGAATTACATAGAAAAAGAAGGCAGAACATTAAAAGAAAAAAGAAGTGTATAGTTATTAAACCTCTGAGAACAAACCATTTTTCTTTTTTTTTTTTTTTTTTTTTTTTTGAGACAGAGTCTCACTTTGTTGCCCAGACAGGAATGCGGTGGCATCATCTCAGCTCACTGAAACTTTTGCCTCCCGAGTTCAAGCAATTCTCATGCCTTAGCCTCCCCAGTAGCTGGGATTACAGGTGTGCACCAACACACTGGCTAATTATTGTATTTTTTTTTTTAGTAGTGATGGGGTTTCACCATGTTGGCCAGGCTGGTCTCAAACTCCTAACCTCAAGCAATCCACCTGCTTCAGCCTCCCAAAGTGTTGGGATTACAGGCGTGAGCCACCACGCCCAGCCCTAATGATTTTTAAATATCAGTTTGCAACATAACCAAGAGTGCAGGAATATAAACACTCACACATGGTAGAAATTTATGGCAAGCAATTTGGCAATATGTGTATCTCCAGGTATAGGCTCGTTCCCAGCATGTGACCTAGAAATCCAACTTCTGGGAATTTTCTAAGGGAGACAGTCTTAAACACGGAAAAGACTTCATGTATAAACATAGTCAGAGCAGAGGTTTTTATATTTGTAATAACGACAAATTAGAAAGCACCTAAGTGTTTATCTAAGGGATTCCCTTTCCTTAAATCTAAACCCTGGAATATTATGCAGCCATAAAAAATATTTGTGAAGAGCATAAAAACATTTGGAAAGTGCTTGTTTGGCATGAAGTATGGTATTTAGAAAAAAAAAAAAAAAGAAAAAAGGATGAAAAGTGCTTGTTTTGTTGTTAGGCAGCAAGAATGGAAATGACTTTTTTTCAGTTTTGTTAAAAAAAATTACACATACATGGTAATCTGTTTAGTGTAACGGTTTTCCACGCCAACTGAAATCATATTTAGTTAAAAACTCTAAAAAAAGAGAAATAGGGCAGGATGTGGTGGCTCACACCTGTGATCCCAGCACTTTGGGAGGCTGAGGCCGGAGGATCACTTAAGGTCAGGAGTTCAAGACCAGCCTGGCCAACATAGTAAAATCCCGTGTCTACTAAAAATACAAAAAGTAGCCGGGAGTGGTGACAGGCGCCTGTAATCCCAGCTACTCGGTTGGCTGAGACTGGAGAATCACTGGAACCCAGGAGGCAGAAGTTGCAGTGAGCTAGGATTGCGTCACTGCACTCCAGCCTGGGTGACAGAGTGAGACTCTGTCTCAAAAACAAAAAAAAAAACAAAACAGAAAACCCAGAAATATATTTAGTTATTTGTTTTCAGGTTCTTTATTGATTTCTTGCATGTCTTTCCTATGCAGGATAATTGCAAATATATAAGAAACTAAATATTATGAAAATAATGTGCTGATTGCTTTCATTTTGGAAGACAGTTACAGGGTAGTGAAAAAAAAGTCATTCAGTCTCTGTATTTTTGATACATACAGAATAATTCAGTCTCTACATTTTTTTTTTTTTTTTAGAGGGAGTCTCAATCTGTTGCCATACCGGAGTGCAGTGGCAGAATCTCGGCTCACTGCAACCTCCGACTCCCTGGTTCAGGTGACTGTCCCGCCTCAGCCCCCCGAGTAGCTGGGATTACAGGCACGCACCACCATACCCAGCTAATTTTTGTACTTTTAGTAGAGACGGGGTTTTACCATGTTGTCCAGGAGGGTCTCAAACTCCTGACCTTGTGATCCACCCACCTCGGCCTCCCAAAGTGCTGGGACTACAGGCGTGAGCCACTGCCCCCGGCCCAGTCTCTACATATTTTTGATATAGGAGTTAAGAAATTATGTAGGCAGATAGTGAGGGTAAGGAAATCCTCAGCAAGGTTTTCCTTTTAATGAAAAGCAGTCCCCAAATCATTTTCTTTTCCAACAAAGAGCAGCCTGTAAAATCGAGCTGCAGACATAGACAAGCAAGCTGGAAGCTTGCACGGGTGAATGCCAGCAGTTGTGCCAATAGGAAAAGGCTACCTGGAGCTAGGCATGTCCAACATGGTGGCTCCATCTTCCTTTCTCTTTGCCAGCCACGTGTACAGTAAGAAGCAGACAACACGACACCAGCCAGGTGGAAAGCCCATTTGTGTAAGATTAGGGTGGAGTGACCAGTCTTCCCTGCATGCTATGTAAATGTCACATCTAGTGCAACCAATCTGTGGGCCCTACATAAATCAGACACCAGCTCCTCAAGCCTGCCTATAATATTTGGGAGGCCCTGTCTCTCACAAGAGAGAATAAGAAGCTATTCTCCTTTTTCTTTCTTTTGCCTATTAAACCTCCACTCCTTAACTCACTCTTTGTGTGTATCCATGTCCTTAATTTTCTTGGCATGGGACAACAAACCCCGGGGTATTACCCCAGACAACAATGCTGCTTCCTTTTTTTAAACTAATTTTATAAGCTCTGCAAACACAAGGCCTTAAAAAGTTGGTTAAAGCTCAGAGTGGTTCCTCTCCATGGAAATCTTTAGTAACTAAAGGAAAGATTTATAAAATATTAAGGAAAATCAAAGCATTCAATCTTTGAAATTATACAAATATGGTCACCATCTTGGTATTTGAGTCTTTTCCTTATTTGATTCAAAATGCAATTTCAATAAGCAGAACTTCTCTTAGTTAAAACTCTATCAACAGAACATGATATGGAGATACTAAAAACTAAAATTTTTACATTATTTTATATTAATACATATTCATCTGTATTACTTTGGTTTCCTTCCTCTCAATTTTAAAAAATGTGATGGGATAAACTTATTCAGAATAGAGCATAATTATTATCTAGGGTCAGCATTGGGAACGAAGGGTAGACAAAAATGTGGAGGCCAGGGGTGGTGGCTCATGCCTATAGTTCCAGGGATTTGGGAGGCCAAGGTGGGAGGATCACTTGAGGCCAGAAGTTAAGATCAGCCTGGGCAATATAGTGAGACCCCATCTCTACAAAAAATTTAAAAATTAGCTGAGCATGGTGGTGCATGTCTGTAGTCCCAGCTACTTGGGAGGCTGAGGTAGGAGGATTGCTTGAGCCCAGGAAGTGGAGGCTGCAGTGAGCCAAGACCATGCAATTGCACTCCAGCCTGGGTGACAACATGAGACAGTCTCAAAAAATAAATAAATAAATGAATGAATAAAGAGTAAAGACTCATGGGATAAAAATTTGTTCCACAGAATTTACAAAACACAACTGTGATCAAATCACTGCTGGGTACATCTCAATGCAGTTCAGTATTAAAAGCCTGTGGTAGGAAGCTGAGGGGGACGGTCCCCAGCAGAGGCTGTTTTGTATCAGAGAAAGATAATAAAGGGCAGGAGTCCAAGGACCCAGCTGTGAATGTCCCCCACCCTCAGCAGAGTCCCTCCCAGCTCTGGCACTGGACTGTACCTTGCCCTTTGTGATTCACTTCCTTTGCTGCAATCACTTTATTCAAGACTGAAGTGAGTGGCTCATTCTCCCCAATCACGTGTGATGTTATCAAAGGCGACATGATGAGCTGTCTCTGGCGGATGTAGGTTTCCATCGCAATTCTTGGGAAAGAGAAATAAGAGGTAAGGTGGGAGGGGGAGAAAGGAAGTCTCTGCAGCACAACCTCAGATAATGGTGAGTCGTATGGGGATAATCTGGAGATATCAACACTAAGTACCCCTATCTTTCTATCTTTCCTTTATTTTTCCATTTTGTGTCTATCTTAAATACTAAATTCACCTTGGAAATGACGAGACGAAGAGGGAGGAAAAAAACCCAAGGGTACACAAAACTGGTGACCAACGGTTAGCAATTAAAATCAGAGGCAACGCTCCATGCTCTTTCAGAGGCAGAAGAGGCTGCTGCAATAGAATTGAAGACAGAGCACCCACGGAAGGGGCAGGAGCCCCCAGGTCTACTTCTGCTTGATAGTGAGCTCTGCAAGAGGCTCCCTTTGGGCCTCAGTTTCTCCATCTGTAAGAGATGGGCTGGGATCACATGCCTGTTAAGGCTCCTGTCTAGTGTCAACCCCCTATGTATGAGCACAGTGTATATGCCTGGTGTCTGGTAGATGTTCTCAGATTTCCATGTGGTGACAAGCTAGATCTTGGCATGGGTGCTGCCAAACAAGCTCCATTTGAGTGACCTTATCAGGCCGCAGCTCGTAAAGGGTGATCAAAGAACCAAACACAGCCCCCATTCTACTGAAGGCAGAAGCACTATCAGCAACTGCACATTGGCCTGGGGCAGTACAATAGTCTCCTGTCTCCTCTGTCCACTGCATGTAGGCCAGCTTTCTCCGCAGGGATCCCTGTACCCTGACAATAAAACACACTGCAATATGTGACTGGCAAATGGGATTGCTATAGTCTTGAGTTCCTGTTTTTTACAAATGACTCTCTCTAAATGGACTTGTAGAATACCCATACAACACTCTCCTACTGGAAAACACTGTAAAGTTTTTGAAGTAAGTTATGGCAGCGCTTGCCATAAATCTTAGGCATTCAATGCCAGAGGCTGCAGTCTACATCGTAAATACTTCACTGCAGCTGTTGGTTGCACAGTGAGCAGTAATGAAATTAAGGCAGGGTTCGTCAGGGACTCAAAGCGTGGATTATACAGTGGGGACAATCTCAGGACTAAGTACTGTGATATGGTTGCTGGAGGAAAGCTGGTTCAGAAATTAAGCAGGAGGCACATCACCACCAGCAAATAAACAGATGGCTGTTTCAGACACGTTTCATATCCATGAAGGCCACTCCTATTATGTACATATAATCTTAAATACAAATATAACACATTCATAGTACTACAATATATATGGTACAACATTTATATTTATTAAGTATTATATGTATATTTATATTTATTCAATATACAGTCATATTCCTAACAATGTTTCAGTCAATGACAGACTGCATAGATGACCGTGGTCCCATAAGATTATAATGGAGCTGGCCAGGCATGATGGCTCACACCTGTAATCCCAGCACTTTGGGAGGCCAAGGCAGGTGGATCACCTGAGGTCAGGAGTTTGACACAAGCCTGACCAACATGGTGAAACCCTGTCTCTACTAAAAATAGAAAAATTAGCTGGGTGTAATGGCATGCACCTGTAATCTCAGCTACTCGGGAGGCTGAGGCAGGAGAACTGGTAGGGATACTTTCTGAGAAACATGTCACTAGGCTCTCTTGTCATTGTGTAGATAACATAGAGTGCACTTACACAAACCCGGAATATATGGACTACTACACACCTACGCTGTATGGTATAGCCTATTGCTCCTAGACTATAAACCTGTCCAGCATGCTACTGTACTGAATACTGCAGGCAATTGCAACACAGTGCTATTTGTGTCTTTAAACATATTTAAACAGAGTTGTGCTGAGATGTTAAAACAGCTATAACATCACTAGGCAATAGGAATGTTTCAGCTCCATTAATAATCTTTTTTTTTTTTTTTTTTTTGAGACAGAGTCTCACTCTGTTGCCCAGGCTGGAGTGAAGTGGCATGATCTTGGCTCACTGCAAGCTCCACCTTCCAGGTTCATGCCATTCTCCTGCCTCAGCCTCCCGAGTAGCTGGGACTACAGGCGCCCGCCACTGTGCCCAGCTAATTTTTTGTATTTTTAGTAGAGACAGGGTTTCACCGTGGTCTCGATCTCCTGACCTCGTGATCTGCCCGCCTCGGCCTCCCAAAGTGCTGGGATTACAGGCGTTAAGCCGCTGCGCCTGGCCGTAAATTCAACATGTTTATTAAATATACTTAAACATA
This sequence comes from Symphalangus syndactylus, assembly GCF_028878055.3. Classification (NCBI taxonomy): domain Eukaryota; kingdom Metazoa; phylum Chordata; class Mammalia; order Primates; family Hylobatidae; genus Symphalangus; species Symphalangus syndactylus. The sequence continues at coordinate 118,339,383 of NC_072432.2, read as the reverse complement.
TTTATATATTATACAATACATATTTATATAGGTATGTGCATACAGTGTTTTATATTATTCACAAAACAAGAGCAGCATTCACGGAGATGAAAGTTATCACGTAACTTTAGCACTGTGCTACATAAAATATTTGTCTCGTCTTGGAAGGTCAATATATAGGTGGTAGCATACAAGGTAAGTGCATTTTATTTTTTAATTATTTTATTTTATCTATTTTTACTTCATATTTTATTTTATCTGAGACAGGGTATGGCTCTGTCACCCAGGATGGAGTGCAATAGCCATATTTTAAAAAATAATTCATAGCAGCCTCTGGATAAAAGAGACAAGTATTACTTAGCATGGGCTATTTGCACTATTATGTTTAGAAACTGGTCCAAAGGTGTGGACTTAACATTGAAAGATTAAAATTTTTATATTTTATATATTACATATAATACATATTTTTTGTATAAAAAACAGACAACAGGAAAACAAAAACAGGAGCAAAATCACCAACAGTTACATCAACAGAAATAGTCACTGTTAATAATGGAGTAAATTTTTTGAAATATCTAAATTTTAAGGCTTTTAATGCATTGTAACAATTCATATTCTCTATAAGTAATGTATGTCTCCTTGTATCTACCCAAACACTAAAGTGTGGTTAAGATAAAAACTAAACCTTGATGTTTCAATCTGCATTTCACTCATCCTCAATAAATGTACACCATTTCTGTGTGTGTGTGTATTCCCTTCACGTCCTTATTAATTTCTACTAATTCTTTATATATTACAAATACTCATCCTTTCTCATACACACTGCAAAGACTGTATTTTTTTTTATATGTATAAGTTCTTTATAATTTTTGGGTGGTTAAATCTATCAATTTTTATTTTTTTGTCTGAATCTTTAAAATGGCCTCCTTCTCATTACTACCATATAAAACTTCTATTTTCCTGTTAATATTTTAAGATTCTAGCTCTTACAATTGTATGCTTAATGATCTAAAATTTACACTGGCATAAGTTGTGAGACTGGAATCTAACTTAGGGATCTTAAATGGCTAACTTTCTCCAAAATTTTTTTTTTGCATAATGTATCTTTCTCCACTAATTTGTGATATCATTTGTAAAAAATGATATATTAACTCAAACATATGATTCTGGCTGGTTTGTGGAATTCTCAGTTTGTTCTACTTGTCTGCAGTGGCAGCTGCAAGTGAGCTGAGATGATGCCCTCTGACTGGCATGATGGCCCCTGGTGGGAGTTGGTCCCGGCAATGCTCTTGGCCTCTGCTAGGCCTCTACTGACTGTGCAGGTGCTACAGCAGGTCATGACGTTCACACCTGCACTTCTTCAGAGTGACACGGCTTGAATCTGCTCCCAACAGCTCCTGAATGGTCTACCCATGGCTCCAGCTCCTACAGCTCAATATGGAGGGCCTTAATAAAGCTCTGCAAGGATCCTTTCGCATGCTCCCAGGCTGGCTTTCCCCCGACATGCAGGAACACGGGCCCATGGGTGTGTCAGCCCTTCACTCTCTCATCTCCTAAACCCTCGCTACAGACAGTGGGGCCTTCAGACCAGCTACATCAGCATCACCTGGGAGCTTGTCAGAGGCAGAACTCCCCTGCAGCCTAACAAGGTGCCCTGATTCATATGCATGATGCAGTCTGAGAAGCCCTACGCTAGCCCACGTGATTCCGTATCATCCATGATGCCTGTTTCATGCAATAGACTGCACATATACTTTGGCATTGCTGACACAAGGATGGCACCTGCTCTGCATTCCAGGGCAGACAGATATGTGCCCTTTTATATTCTTTGATGCCTTTTTTTTTTTTTTTTTTTGAGACGGAGTCTCGCTCTGTCGCCCAGGCTGGAGTGCAGTGGCACGATCTCGGCTCACTGCAAGCTCTGCCTCCCAGGTTCACGCCATTCTCCTGCCTCAGCCTCTCCGAGTAGCTGGGACTACAGGCGCCCGCCACCACGCCCGGCTAATTTTTTGTATTTTTTTTTTAGTAGAGACGGGGTTTCACCGTGGTCTCGATCTCCTGATCTCGTGATCCGCCCGCCTCGGCCTCCCAAAGTGCTGGGATTACAAGCGTGAGCCACCGCGCCCGGCCTGATGCTTTCTATAGAATCAGGAAAGCTCAGTTTACCCTCTTCAATGGGAGTCCAACATCAAGGACTTTGAATAAAGTCTTCTGTTCAGCTCCTATCTGACAATCTTGCAGCTTAGAATCTTTCCTTCTCTGAGAAAATGGTTTCTAGCACCTGTTTCTGTGTTAACAGACAATTGAATGGCTAATCCAGGTCTCAAGTCACCTGGGACACATGCCAAAGTACTTACTGCTGAAAGGGAATAAAATGCTGCTTTTCTTCATCATCCACCTTCCCATGTATGATATCAGTAATATCCATCACTAGGAAAAAGATAAACTTCATTAAAGAAACTAATTGCTTCATGCCTCAGTAAGTTACTATGGAAAAGGACAGTATCAGCAAACATAAAACACCGCAGGAAGAAAGGTACCAAGCCGGGACTTTGTTTTATTTCTTTGCCAATGGTGATTCCCAGTGTACCTAGCCTAGCAAAAAAGTGACTCATGAGGTGCTAAGGAAGGGGTCTGGGTTTTACTGGATCAATTTTGCAGACTACCCACTTTAAAAACTCTACAAGATCGAGTTGCTAAATTCTTTTGCTTTTTATTAAAAGACAGTCTTGCTCCTTTGCCCAGGTTGGAGTGCAGCGGCACAATCTCGGCTCACTGCAACCTCCACCTCCCCTGTTCAAGCAATTCTCCTGCCTCAGCCTCCCAAGTAGCTGGGACCACTACAGCGCATGCCACCACGCTTGGCAAACTTTTGTATTTTTTTAGTATAGACAGAGTTTCACCATGTTGGCCAGGCTGGTCTTGAACTCCTGACCTCAGATGATCTGCCCGCCTCAGCCTCCCAAAGTGCTGGGATTACAGGGATGAGCCATCGTGCCCTGCCTGAGTTGCTAAATTCTTGAGAAATTTAACATCAGGTTACTTTTTAGTAAGTCTGGAACCAAAGGTCCAGGAGCAGAATTATGACATTTCCTTGATCGTTTTCAATCTCTGAACAACCAAAATGTCAATGTAAGGCCCAAAATATATTTCCTCAATTAAACAAACTACAGAGGAAGATGCGGGGCCTTTTGGCAGGTTCTGGGGTTTGATGTAAGCCAAGGAGCCTCTCTGAAAGCATTTAGAAACAAACACAACATTGTCTTCAATAAGTAAATTTCCTAGACCGGCAAACCACTTCCCAGCGAGTATTTTATTCCACGAAAATCAACACACAGACCCAGACAGGGAGGAATCCAATAGTCACAACTTAGGTTCTACTGTGTATAAGACACAGTGTTGGGCACTCAGGGGGAAAGAAAGGAGCGTGGGCTAGGTGAGGACACAGAACCCACACAAAGAAAACTGGCAGTGACAGGCAGTAAATGCTGCGTGTCTGATACTGACAATGACAACGTGATCCATCTCTTACTATCTCTGGGCCTTCTTCCCACCTTTCTTCCTCCTTTCCTCCTTCCCTCCCTCTATTTTCAAAATTGTGGCAAAACACGCATAACATAAAATTTACTATCTTGTCCATTTTAAGGTATTCACTTCAGTGGCATTAAGTGTATTCACATTGTTGTGCAACCATCATCACCTTCCACTTCTAGAACTTTTTCATCTCCCCAAATGGAAACTCTGCACCCATTAAACACTAACTCCCCATTCCCCTCTCCAGCCCCTGGCACTCACCATTCTATGCTGGCTCTGTGAATTTGACAACTCTAGGCACCTCATATAAGTGGGATCATACAATATTTGCCCTTTTGTGTCTCGCTTATTTACTTAGCGTAAAGTCCTCAAGGTTTACCCACGCTGTATGTAGCATGTGTCAGAATTCTTGTCCTGTTTAAGGTGAGTAATATTCCATTGTGCATACACACCACAGTTTCTTTGTCCATTTATGCACCGATGGACACCTAGGTTACTTCCACCTTTTGCCTATTGTGAATAATACTGCTACAAACACGGATGCACAAATATCTCCTCCAGACCTTGCTTTTGATTGTTTTGAAGTAGGGCAGCTGGATCATTTGCTAGTTCCATGTTTAACTTTTTGAGAAATTGCCATGCTATTTTCCACAGCGCTACACTATTTCACATTTGTCTCTGGGTCTCTCTTGTACCTGCCACTCCAAAAGGTCTTCGGAGTCCACAGGTGTGCTTCTTGCCTTCCTTCAGCTCCATGTGGCCCACGCGGACGATCTGGCACACAAGGCTGACGCGGGGCCGGATGAGGTCCATGCTGCTGAGGTCCTAAAGGGGCAGAGAAAGTGTGAGAGGAGGTGGGGCTGGGCCACTGTGTCACCCGTGTCTCTTTATCTTTACCCTCTACAACAAAATCCTGTTCAGACCTTATTTCTCAATGCTGAAATATCAGAACAACTCTCTTCTTCCCCATCTCCATCCAAGAGCTATTATGGCATCAGAGAACATGACTTTGTGCGTGTAAACAAGTGCTTTTTTGTTCCCCAGTTCCTACTTCAAATTTACAAATCAGATCATAGTCCTTTGGAAGTCTCCAGTTCATCAGCTTAAGCACGGTATTGAAAAATCAGGGCCCTCACCATTGCGACTGTGTATCCTTCTTGGACGTATCTCAGCACAGGATGCATTTCAGCATCAAATGAAGTAAAAACTTGTGTAACACTGACATTTACTGGGTATCCACACAAGTCTGTGACATTTCATTTCCTTTTCAAAACAAGCCCGTGAGGCAACTATGAGATAGGCACTGCTTTATGGGACTATTCACCTGATTTATGAGAGGTCTCCATTGAGAGCTTATCAGTGTATACTGAATCATGACAGATGTGTCAATGAAATACCTATTTCTTTTGTAGCTAGGGTTCTACACTTGTCTATATTCTTTTTTTTTTTTTTTTTTTGACAAGGTCTCCCTATGTTATCCAGGCTGGCCTTGGCCTTGAACATCTAGGCTCAAGGGATCCAGCCTCCTCGGCCTCCCAAAGTGCTGGGATTACAGACATGAGCCACCACGCCCGGCCATTATTTGTTTTCTTAAGGATGGGTGAGTAAACCCAGGAATGAGCTGATATCTCTCATTCAACTCAACTTCAGAAAAAAAATTAATCACATCTCAAATTGGTTATATGAAACAGCTGCCCAAGCTCTCTTTACCGAAGCAAGAATCACTTTTAACATAATCATTCCAAATCCAGGCCCTGCAATTTAGTTAACTCAGGTCTCCAAGATATACATCAATGACAACGTCCACCCTGCATTTCTACTCTAGGTCTGCAAGGCTTCTGTTAATGGAAAAATTAAGACTCCAGGTGACTAGGTACATATATTGTGGCACATTGATAGAGTAGGCCCCCCTTGTCTGTGATGAATATGCTCTGAGACCCCCGGTGGATACCTGAAACCAAAGACAGTACCAAACTCTGTATGTGCTCTTTTTTCCTATACATACAATTTATAAAGTTTTACCTTTTCACTTAAAGGAAGCACGCTTCTCTTTGGCATATCTGAATTGCCAGCATCACTCCTCTTGTACTTTGAGGTCATTTTTCCTTTTTAAAATTCTTTAGTAGAGACAGGGTTTTACCATGTTGCACAGACTGGTCTCGAACTCCTGCACTCAAGTGATGCTCCCACCTCGGCCTCCCAAAGTGCTGGGATTACAGGCATGGGTCTCTGTGCCTGGATTGATTATTGTTTATTATTTGTCTTATCCATCAGGACAAAAACTGCTTTTTTCCCCCTGATTTTTCATGGATGTATTTCAAGTGTCTAAATCAGTGCCTGGCATTGAAGTACATGTTGAATAAACGGGTGGGTTATTCCAGCTAGGCAGATTGATGATTTTTCCTTTCATCTTTTCATTTTGTATGTTTTCCACATATTCATTATATGAATATGTTCATGTGGCAACCAAAGAGAATGATTAAACAGAAGGGAGGACTTACTGTAAACACTGCTTGGAGGTTATTGAGCTTCTCTATTTCCTTGGGCATCCCATTACTGCCCCAACGAATTAGATAGTTCTCACTGGCAAAGGAAAAAAAATTGCTCTTAATGAGAGGCTAACTGGGGTTGGAGACGAGGCTACCCTTAGTATAGACTTACAAGGGAAGGAGGAAAGGCCAGAAATGCTCAGTGAAATTCAACAGGCCGGTGTGAAAAGAGCTGACTTGGGAACTGCGACCACACAGATGGCCACTGCCGGGTGTCCTGGCATTAGAGAAGCGTCCCTGCTGTGGCTCCGCAAGGCATGCCCCACACAGATACAGGACACCCACTGCTCCTGATGGGCACAGACGTGGTAGAGCTTATGGGATGCTACGGTCTGGGTTTTCCCTCCATCTCAAAATCTTTGAATAAAAGTTTCAGCTTTTCTAAATTAATAATTTAATTTTAGGCAGGGTGCAGTGGCTCATGCCTGTAATCCCAGCACTTTGGGAGGCTGAGGCAGGCAGATCACCTGAGGTCAGGAGTTAAAGACCAGGCTGGCCAACATGGTGAAACCCCATCTCTACTAAAAATACAAAAATTGGTGGGGCATGGTGTCAGGTGTCTGTAATCCCAGCTACTTGGGAGGCTGAGGCAGGAGAATCGCTTGGACCCGGGAGGCGGAGGTTGCAATGAGCTGAGATCATGCCATTGCACTCCAGCCTGGACGACAAGAGCTAAATTCTGTCTCAAAAAATAAAAAATAAAGATAAAAAAGAATTTAATTTTATAACAGTCATTCCAAATCTATCCCCTGTAATCCACATTATTACATTAAAAAATTTTTTTAAAGAAACAAATTCTCAGCAATTACTTTTAACTATCTTCTCAAAAATAAATTCTCCATTTTCTTAGCTGCTAAACAGTAGTACCACTGTAGGGCTGAACAATGCCCATTACACTCCTTAGAGTCTTAAAAAAATGTTTTTTAATAGATATTATTTTCTTAGAGCAGTTTTAGCTTTGCAGCAAAGTTGAGCTGAAAATAGAGTCCCATAACATATTCTCTCCCCTCAGACACAACCTCCTTTGCTACCAACATTCCCCCGACCATAGTAGTAACATTAGTTAAAACTGATGAAGCTACATTGACACATCATGTACCCAAAGTCCACAGTTTACATAAGGGTTCCCTCCTGGCATCGAACATCCTGTGCATTTAGACAAATTCATAATGACATGCACCCACCACTATCATACAGAATAGTGCCATTGCTCTAAAAATCCTCTGTGCTCTGCCTATTCATCCCTTTCTCACCCTCCCACACAGTGTTTTGAATTCTTTGTTCCCATCTCCAAACCCTAATGAGTTTTATGTGATCTCTAAATCCCAGAGAGTATACAAACTGGCCGCATTGTTCTAGTAGTGACATATGAAGGCTTCATAGACCATATGATTTTACATTCTACTGCTTAGAAATCGGCCCTGCTTCCCTATTTTCTCCCCTCAAATCTGGCAAAGAGCTGCCCGGGTAGGGGTCAGGGGAAGGCTGGGTATCTTTGTTAGGTCAGCAGCAGGGCATCTGGGTCTCTGCTACCTGATAAAAGTGGACTGGTCTGGGTCATAGAGGGCCATAAACAACTCTGCATCTTCCCCGATGTTGCAGACAAAGTTCTTGAAGTTCACATAGAGGCCATAGGTGTGGATGGTACTGAAGATGGACTGGCCCCGCAGGTCGAAGTTCTGCAGGATTGACTGAACAAAGAGGGAACAGAGAAAAACATCTTGATTTTGGCAAACGGGAAATGTTGGCAAAAATAAATAAATAAATAAATAAATAAATAAATAAATAAATAAGCAAGCCTGCAAATGGCAGACAAAGCCTGGGCACAGTGGCTCATTCCTGCAATCCCAGTGCTACTAGAGGCCCAGGAATTTGAGACCAGCCTGGGCAACACAGCAAGCCTCTGTCTCTACAAAAAAATTTTTTTAAAATTAGCTGTGCCTGTAGTCCCGGCTACCTGGGAACAGAGGAGGCTGCAGTGAGTAAGCTATGATGGAGTCACTGAACTCCAGCCTGGGCAACAAAGTGAGACCCTGTCTCAATCAGTCAGTTGATTAATCAATAAATAACAAAAAACAAAACACAGATAACACCCAAGAGGAAGTGCATTTGCTAAGAAAAAGTGTATGTAAGTGGACAAATGCAGTGAGCAAAATATAATCATTATAATTTCAGTGATCAAGACTGTTCTGTTCAGGGCCTTGAACCCCAGACATTCAAACAAATGCTGTCTAAAGGTGATAATTCCAGGGTTTTGGTAGCTCCAAGTGCCTGTCTTACACAATAGCTTCTGAATGAAGCTCAAAAGCACAAACATCATGATCCATTATCCTGGATAGAGAAATAACTCTCATTAAAAACAAAATATTCCACTGGAAAGGCTTTACCTTCAGGCATGGTTTGCCACTGGATTCAGAACACAAATATTATCACGACGACGCTAAAGAAGTAAACACTACAAACCAGCAAACCAAAGAAAATTGACTCAAATCTTTACTCATTAGAACAGAAAGACTAGAAGAAAAACATATATCAAAATGTCAATGTGTTTGGGTCTGAGAAATCAAAATATGAATAAGTTTTTTTTTTAAGAGGCAGGGTCTTGCTTTGTTGCCCAGGCTGGAGTGCAGTGGTATGATCATAGTTCACTACAGCCTCAAATTCCCAGTCTCAAGTGATCCTCCTGCCTCAGCCTCCTGGGTAGCTGGGACTACAGTCATGCACTACCACGCCCAGCTAATTTTTAAAAAAAATTTTCGTAGAAAAGGAGTCTCGCTATGTCACTATGTTGCCCAGCTGGTCTCGAACTCCTGGCCTCAAATGATCTGCCCACCTCAGCCTCCCAAAGGGCTAGGATTACAGGCATGAGCCACCATGCACGGATTCTAATTTTTCTTTAATGTCCAATTATTACTTTCAAAGTCTTTCAAACACTTTATTTTTAAATATTATTTATTTTAGCCTGGGTGCAGTGGATCATGCCTATAATCTCAGCACTTCGGGAGGTCGAGGAGGGTGGATCACCTGAAGTCAGGAGTTTGAGACTGGCCTGACCAATATGATGAAACCTGTCTCTACTAAAATTACAAAAATTGGCCAGGCTTGGTGGCTCACGCTTATAACCCCAGCACTTTGGGAGGCCAAGGCGGGTGGATCACAAGGTCAGGAGTTCGAGACTAGCCTGGCCAACATGGTGAAATCCTATCTCTACTAAAAATATAAAAATTAGCCGGGCGTGGTGGTGGGCGCCTGTAATCCCAGCTACTCGGAAGGCTGAGGCAGGAGAACAGCTTGAACCTGGGAGGCAGAGGTTGCAGTGAGCTGAGATATGGCCACTCCAGGGCAACAGAGCAAGACCCCATCTAAAAAAAAAAAAAAAAAAATTACAAAAATTAGCCGGGCATGGTGGAGGGCACCTGTAATCCCAGCTACTTGGGAGGCTGAGGCAGGAGAATTGCTTGAACCCAGGAAGAAGAGGTTGCAGTGAACTGAGATTGCACCACTGCACTCCAGCCTGGGCAACAGAGCAAGACTCCATCTCAAAAATAAACATATAAATAAAAAATAAAAATAAATAAATACTATTTATTTTGAAATTGTAATACATGCAATGAATGCAAGAGATTACACATTTAAAAAGTCTCCCTCCCACCCAGTTTTCCTTCCCAGATGCATCCATTAATAATTATTTGTCTATTATTTCAGAGTTAGTCTATGTATATGCAAGCATAGATTTATATACATTTTTTGAAACACAAATAATAGCATTTTATATATACTGTTATGGATCCTGATCTTTTCACTTAATACATACCTTTGCAATCTTTCCATATCAGAATATATATATATACCTGCCTCATCCTTTCTGCTATGTTTCACTTTTAAAATGAGGACAAAACTACAGAAGTAGTTTTGTTCTCAATGATTTCCCTTTCTTTCATTAAAAACCAAGGCAAAAATGGAACCTCAGTGGGCAGAATTTCACATTTAAGGAACTGTACCTTCTCTTCTTGGATCTTTTCCTCAATCCTTTTGGAGGCCACCTCATGGGCCTTGAAGAGGGCAATGGTGCTGGTTTCGTCGGGGTCTAGGATGTTCCCGTTGTCATCTCGCACCACCAGATCTAACCCCAGCATTCTGGAGAGAAAGCAGTAGTCAGCTGGTTCTCCTCACCAGTGGCAGACTTTTTACTGAGGAGTCCTCATCAAGGAGCCCAGAGGATCCATAGTTAGAAAGGGAGATGCTGGACAAGCCAAGGGAAGCACAGCTCATTGACTTTCTTCATTTCAGTTTCTGCCACCTTTCAACACTGTTAGAAAACTCATGAGATGATATTAGCCAAAGTCGTAGAAGGATATGCAAATATGGTCCATAGACCCTCAAGAGAAAAGTAAAAGTGGCACTGATTCTGACTAAAATCCTCTGGCCAATGCTTCTTGCCTGTATTCTTCTGTTATTACGAAGAGGAACTATGAAATGAAGTAAATAGAGCAAACAAAATTAAGATTCAACCTGTGTTTAATAAACACCTCCTATGCCAGGCGCCATGGTTCACGTCTGTAATCCTAGCAGTTTGGGAGGCTGAGGTGGGCAGATTACTTGAGACCAGGAGGTCAAGACCAGCCTGGGAAACATGTTGAAACCCTGTCTCTGGTAAAAATACAAAAACTAGCCAGGTATAGTGGCATACGCCTGTAGTCTCAACTACTTGGGGGGCTGAGGTGTGAGGATGGCTTGAGCCCAGGAAGTTGAGGCTGCAATGAGTCAAGATTGCACCACTGCACTCTAGCCTGCGTGAGAAAGCAAGACCCTGTCTGAAACAATAAATAAATAAATACATACACACATACCTCCTATATACACTTCACAAACATTGATTGATTATAACGCCATGAGGTAGGGTGGAGGTAAATGTTATTATTTCAATTTTATGAGTAAAGGAACAGACCAAGTGGGCGTGGTCTCACTGTTTATTACATTGCTACGAAGGACCAATGAACAATTATTTGAGGGCTTGCTGCCTTGATTTCCTTAACTTAAGATGGTCATAAAGGAGACGAGTGAAGTAAGTCCTGGCTTGCTGCTATCTCATGGCCAGAGCATGGGCTCTGGTGTCATTTAGACCAGGATTTGAATCTTGGCTTGAATACTTGCTACCATTATGACCCTGGAGAATTTACTTAATTCTGCAAAACTTTGGTTTCTCCATTTGTATACATTCCTTACCCTTCAAGGTTGTTGTGAGAAATTACTTTTTTTTATTTTTTTTAGAGACAGCCTTAAACTCCTGGGCTCAAGCAGTCCCCGTCTCAGCCTTCCAAGTAGCTGGGACTACAGGCTTACATTACCATGCTCAGCTAATTAAAAAAAAAAAAAATTGTAGAGATGGGGTCTTGCTATGTTGCCCAGGCTAGTCTTGAACTCCTGGCTTCAAGTGAGCCTCCCACTTCGGCCTCCCAAAGTGCTGGGATTATAGGCATAAGCCATTGCACCTGGCCCTGTTGTGAGAATTTAATAAGATAATGCATGTACAGTATCTAATACTATATGTAGCATACAGTAAACTCTCAGCTTAAGCATAAATGTTAGCTCTTGATGTGGTCTGGATCTATGTTTCCACCCAAATCTCACATTCACCCTAATGTTGGAAGTGGGGCCTGGTGGGAGGTGATTGGATCATGGGGGTGGATCCTTCATAAATGGTTTAACACCATCCCTTTGGTGCTGTTCTCGTGATGGAGTTCTCACGAGATCTGGTTGTTTAAAAGTCTGTAGCCCCTCCCACCTCTCTGTCTCTTGCTCCTGCTCTGGCCACGTAAGACGTGCTTGCTTCCCCGTCTGCCATGATTGTAAGTTTCCTGAGGCCTCCCCAGAGGCAGAAGCTGGTATGCTGCCTGTACAGCCAACAGAACCATGAGTCAATTAAACCACTTTTCTTATAAATTACCCAGTCTCAGGTATTTCTTTATAGCAGTCTGAGAATGGACTAACACAGTTCTTATCGCAGCAACTAGCAGAAGCAAACACCTGGCTGTGTGTGAAGTTGTAGCTCTGCATATGCTTGGGAATACTAAGGGCTATATCGTGGGTGCAATCCCTCCCCTCAAGGCTTTTGTGCCCAAAGTGCACACAAAAGTAGAAAAAATTTTGCTTAGGCTCAAGAAGTTGAGGACTGTGGTGGAAATAGGATACTGCTATCCAAATACCCAGCATGCATTCCCGGCACCAAAGAGCAAGACCGCTCAGGGATAACACTGCAATGTGCCAAGTCTTTGGGAAGAACGCAAAAATGCCTCCTCTCCCTCCTCTCTGTTTTACAGCATCTGTATCAAGTGATTTCATCTGGCAGGTTCCTTTCCATGGCGGCCAGACCCAGACTCATGAACGATGGCCATGCTGGCTGCTCGCAGACTGGATCAGGAAGGCACTGACACAGCAGCTCCATTTCCTGAGCTACTTCCAAGAGGTGGAATGGGAAAGAAGTCATGTTCTGCCGTTTGTGGGGTGTGAACATCCTGTGCCAGAGATCACGGGACCTCCAGGCCAATGTCATGGCAAGACACCAAATGGCAGAAGTGTCCAATGTGCAATGGAGAGTTGCCTTATCCCACCTAATTGGCCCTTTATTTATTTATTTATTTATTTATTTATTTGAGACAGAGTCTTACTCTGTCACCCAGGCTGGAGTGCACTGGCGTGATCTTGGCTCACTGCAACCTCCACCTCCAGAGTTCCAGCGATTCTTGTGCCTCAGCCTCCCAAGTAGCTGGGATTACAGGCATATGCCACCATGCCCAGCTAATTTTTATATTTTTAGTAGAGATGGGGGTTTCATCACGTTGGCCAGGTTGGTCTCGAACTCCTGACCTCTGGTGATCTGCCCACCTCAGCCTCTCAAACTGCCGGGATTACAGGCATGAGCAACCTCACCTGGCCTAATTGGCCTTTTAATAAGTCCTCTGACACCACAAGCCTGGCAGTGCAGCCACTGTGGGTATGGTCTTCTGGGTGGTCAAGTAATAGGGGAGGGCACTATTAATTCTTAACCCTAAGAAGGCAGCATTAGACATGGAGTCAAAAGTCTTGGGTTCAAATTTAACCTTTTCCATTTATTACCTACGTGACTGGGAAGTAAATCACTTAAGCTCACTTGGTCTGTTTCTTTATCCATAAGATGTAAATAATAACAGCTACCTCAACCCTATGTTTTAAGATTATAATCAAGTAATGTATATGAAATGTACATAGAAGGTGTTTCCTAAATACCGCTTGAATCTGAATCTTGCATGGCATGTTCACTTTGGCTACTTCAGAATATAGTTGTCACAGTCTATGACATTTAAATAAGTGGCATAGTGATCTGCATTTTAGTAGGTCTCTGAGGGATATCCAAGAATTCCGAGATTGGAAAAGCAAGGTAGAGGAGGAGGAAAAAAATCACATATGCACAAGTTGAAGAAATTTAGAAAATGAAACTAAATTCCAATAACAACTAACCGAGGAACCACTTCTGCCTTTTAAAAAAGAGCTGGTCAGGAGGCAAAAACCCCAGGCCACCATCAATTTGGATACAGGACTGAATTTCTCATTTTCCTAAAGGCAGTGATATCTGGAGCCTAGACATGTGCCTGAGTTAATTAGAAGATTAATGAAGTGATTAACTCTGTAGAGGTGATTGTAGCCATAATCAACAGGCTACAAACATGTTTTACTACTCCTGCAAGTCTGCTTTTCACACACTGTAGACAATGGTCCCGGTTAGGGGGAGATGAAGAGAAAGAAAGAGAATGAGTCTGGTACTGATTTGGAATCCACTGTTAGAATAAAAATAGATACAGTCCCAAGTATCTGAAAATGTCAACTTCAGAGGCTTGGTCATTTTCAGGGATTTTAGTTTAGTTTAGTTTGTGAGACAGGGTCTCACTCTGTTGCCCAGGCTGGAGTGCAGGCATGCAATCATGGCTCACTGCAGCCTTGAACCTCCAGGTTCAAGTGATCCTCCCGAGTAGGTGGGATGACAGGTGTGCGCCACCACACCCAGCTAATTTCCAAATATTTATTGTAGAGATGGGGCCTCGCTATGTTGTCCAGGCTGGTCCCAAACTACTGGGCTCAAGCGATCCTGGAGCCTCATCCTTGCAAAGTACTGGGATTATAGGTGTGAGCCACTATGCTCAGCCAGGTTTTTTGTTTTTGTTTTCTTTATTTGGAGTGGAGCAGCCTCAATCCAAGCCCCATCTTTCCTGGTCATCTGTCACCTCCATGGGATCAGAGATCCAACACAGAGCCTGGCCATGGAGGGAACTGTGACATTTTTTTTAACAAAATTAAATGTCTTCAAAGACAAAATGAGAGCGGTAAGCATTATTCTTTGGCAACTCTAAGATCAAAAGTCTGCTGCAACCAGTGTCATTAGCGTGAACATGCCCACTGTTCGCCAAGTTTTCAGTGAAAAGTCATCCCTGGTTTACCTACCTGTTCCCATGATCAATTTTGGCTGTGACCTTCTTCTTGAGCTCTGCCAGTTCATCCTTGGGGAGCGTCCCAGACAGGATCTGGGACCGCCACTCAATCAGGCTGTACGTCATCTGCTGCAGCTGGCGGAAGAGGGTGAGCTTGTTGTTCTAAGATGAGAAAATATGATGAGGAGAAGATTCTTGAAAAAAGGTGTGACAGAGGATGGAAACATCCTTTTTTATTTGTTTGTTTTTAACAGGAATGTCAGACAGATGAGAGGGAACATCTTTTGGCCGATTCTTTTTTTTTTTTTTTTTTTGTGATGGAGTCTTGCTCTATCGCCCAGGCTGGAGTGCAGTGGCACTATTTTGGCTCACCACAACCTCTGCCTCCCGGGTTCAAGTACAGACAGGGTCTCACCATGTTGGCCAGGCTGGTCTCAAACTCCTGGTCTCAAGTGATCTACCCGCCTCGGCCTCCCAAAGTGCTGGGATTACAAGCTTGAGCCACCACGCCTGGCCTGGTCGATTTTTTTTTTTTTTTTTTTTTTTGAGACGGAGTCTTGCTCTGTTGCCCGGGCTGGAGTGCGGTGGCATGAACTCGGCTAACTGTAACCTCCTCCTCCCAGGTTGAAGTGATTCTCCTGCCTTAGCCTCCTGAGTAGCTGGGACTACAGGTGCATGCCACCACACCCAGCTAATTTTTTGCATTTTTAGTAGAGATGGGGTTTCATCACGTTGGCCAGGCTGGTCTCGAACTCCTGACCTCAAGTGATCTGTCCGTCTTGGCCTCCCAAAGTGCTGGGATTAGAGGCATGAGCCACTGCGCCTGGCCTGGTTCTTTATAAGGTGTTATTTAATCAATCACGTCATAGAGTAAGCTGCATGCATCCAGGGATTTTAAGAAAATATATTAATAAGAATGGCTTTCTCCCGAGCCATTTCTACACCCTCCCCTCTTGCAACTGTGGAAATTGGTGATTGTAGGGTAAACAGTGGGTCATACTCACAAACATATCAAATCATCCATGTACCCTAAAACTCTGGCCATGCCCCTCCTGGGTTTAAAGCCCTCCATTGACTCTCAATGTCCTCCAGACACATATCTTGATCCTTCCTTATCTTGACTCTTCCGCACATTCCCAGCGGCATTTCATACCAGTCTCCACCCCAACAATCTATGTTCCCTTCCATGCAAAGCCATGTCCATTTCTCTCCAAGGCTCCAGATCCTCTCAATATGTTATTTCCTCTTTTGTCCTCTTCCTCCAAATCTACCCCCACCCCTATCCTTTTCTGACTCACACTACACCCTCTGCCAACTGGTAATTCTGATTTCTTCAGTCTCAACTTAGATGTCTCTACCTTGAAACTTCAACTTTAGGTTAGTGGTCCCATCCACAGTGCCCAGAATTTGCTCCCATGATAGCATGGAGAACCTTGGGTTACACTGGCTCATCTGCCTCCCTGCTTAGCTGGTAAGCCTTTATAGGACAGAGAGTTTGTTCATTTGTGTGTCCCTAGAATATAGCTGGTACAAGTAGGCACTCCAGCAAATGTACTAAATGAGTGAATTATGAATGGAGAAATAATTATAATTTCAGAGATAAGAAATACTAGAAAATATAATTTTAAATATTATTTTAAAGTCTCCATTTCCCCAGACAATTGTTAGACCACTCACATATTAAACTGTTAATCTTGGTTTCACTAGTAACTTACTGTAACGAAACTAAATTACCTTACGACTAAGTAATCATTTGTTTTTCAATCATTTTAAGAATCAAACACTTGACACCTAAGCCATCACGACCTTCTAAATCAAGCTTATCCAACCTGTGGCCCTGGACAGCTTTGAATGCAGCCCAATACAACTTCATAAACATTCTTAAAACATTATCATATTTTTTTGCAATTTTCGTTTTTTAGCTTGTCAGCTATCATTCATGTTAGTGTATCTCATATGTGGCCCAAGACAATTCTTCTTCCAATGTGGCCTAGGGAAGCCAAAAGATTGGACACCCCTGATCTAAATGATTGACGGCTTCATTTTAATTTTTTTAAGTTAATGAGCATCCACTATGTGCTGGAAATAAAGTTTCTGCCCTCAAGCATCTAACATTCTAGAGAAGGGAAGACAGCAATAAGAAAGTAAATACATATGCTATATATTATATCATAATATATATACACATGAGATAATTTCTGATGATGAAAAGTGCAAGAAGAAAATAAATAGGACAATATGATCTTGTGTATATAGGGGAAGGATGTTATTTTAGGTACAGCGTTCAGAGAAAAGTCTTCTGTGTATCACTTTTGAGATGTTAGTTAAATAAAACCCCGTAGAACTCCACTCAATCCATATATACTATGAATCCATTTCTTTCATTCTTTTTTTTTTTGGAAATGGAGTTTCACTCTTGTTGCCCAGGCTAGAGTGCAATGATGTGATCTCAGCTCACCGCAACCTCCGCCTCCCGGGTTCAAGCGATTCTCCTGCCTCAGCCTCCCGAGTAGCTGGGATTACAGGCATGCGCCACCACGCCCAGCTAATTTTGTATTTTTGGTAGAGATGGGGTTTCTCCATGTTGGACAGGCTGGTCTCGACCTCCTGACCTCAGATGATCCGCCCGCCTCAGCCTCCCACAGTGCTGAGATTACAGGCGTGAGCCACTGCACCCGGCCCCATTTCTTTCTTCTTTATAGTTGAACGTCATGATATAGTTATATAACCTATACTTCTGAAATTATAGGAAAATATTCTTATCTGCTATAAAAACAATGCACATTGGCTGGGTGTGGTGGCTCACGTCTGTAATCCCAGCACTTTGGGAGGCCGAAGCAAGAGGATCACTTGAGCCTCAGAGTTTGAGACCAGCCTGGGCAACATAGTGAGACCTTGTTTCTGTAAAATAAACAAACAAACAAAAAACCCCCAAAAAACAATGCACACACAGAGATGTTGACAGCACACAATGTTCTCTAGTGATGCCCTTCTATGTCAATCCTAAGGACACAGATTCCTAGACCAGGTGTAGACTAGAAACAGGGCTGAAAACATCCAAAATACTCCTTAACAAAGAATAAATGAGGAAGAAAGAGGCCTTGGTGTAAAGTAGGGGGCAATGAACAAAACTGAGATTAGCAGAGTGTGATGAAACCCTAACACAAGTTCAAAGTTCTGTGACAATACAAAGGAAAGAGATGAAGAACCCATTTATCTGTGATTGCAAAATGCTCTGTTAACACCGCTGATCTTAAAAAACACAGAAGGCAAAGCCTGTTTAAAATTTTGAAACTACCTACATTTACTGCTTTTAGCATTTTCTGAATTGCCTCTTCCTCATCCCCCAGTCCTTAGCAAAACATAAAAATGAGGCTTTTAAAGATACTATTTTTAATAAGCAAAGGTAAAAACCCTGCTTTTTTCCTTCAATCTTATATAAAATGTTTCCATTTCATTTTCTTCAAAATTAGAAAAAGAAGTGAGAAATTAAGCCTATCAGTTTTTGCCTTTCATAACTGCTAGGCAGAAAGAGACTCTTATTCTCTTTCTTGCAACACATTTGTCCACTCTTAGCTATTTAAAATGTTTTCTAATGTTAAGATATTGCTTCTCATAATATAGTACTGAAAGAGTTCAAAGGCTCCGGAGATCCTCTGTGTGACACAGTGCTTTGTTTGGGGTACATGTACACAAGTTCTTAGTCTCAATTATATTAGACACTATCCGTGGCAATTTAATTATTGCCCGTCCATACCAGCCTTGTCTGCCAAGTTTGTCCCCCAAGGAAGGATGAAGACAGCCATTCTTCTCTGATTTACTGTGCCAAGTGAATTCTGAATAGACAAGCTAGAACACACCAAAGGAAACAATTTCCCCATTCACTTCAAGGAGATGGACTTTGTTGCTACATTCCTAAGAGCATTCTAAGCAAGACGTTTCACATAATAGTTGGTCCCTGACACTTCATGGGTTTTGGGGGAAGCATATGAGGACAGGTGAAGAGAAAACCAAACACTCACCAAAAGAGCACGGGCTGGCTGGGCGCAGTGGCTCACACCTGTAATCCCAGCACTTTGGGAGGCCGAGGCAGGTGGATCACCTGAGGTCAGGAGTTCGAGACCAGCCTGGGCAACACGGTGAAACCCCATCTGTACTAAAAATACAAAAATTAGCTGGGTGTGGTGGTGGGTACCTATAATCCCAGCTACTCGAGAGGCTGAGGCAGGAGAATTGCTTGAACCCAGGAGGCAGAGGTTGCTGCAAGCCGAGATCACACCATTGCACTCTAGTCTCGGTGACAAGAGAGAAACTCCATCTCAAAAAAAAAAAGCATGTGCTAAGCTCCTCTGAGGCTCTATTTTCTCTCCAGTTGCCCTCCTTCCAGCTCTTTCTCTCCTGAATCCCATACTGCCCAGGCCCGCCTGTTGCAGAAGCCTTCTCGGTTATCTCTCGTCATCACTCACTTCAGCCTTTTCTGCATTATCAGCCACTGTCACATCATCCAAGAATTTTTGTGACCCTCTCCACAAAAGACAGCACAATCCTGGAACACAATAGGGACTCAAAAACAAACTTTGACAGCTTAAATTTAAAATAACACTCTGTAATACTCTGCTTTCAATTTGAGTGAAGAATGGCTCCACAAAATAAAGCAATCTAAATTTTTTTCAACATAGCAAAGATATTCCTGCATTTGCTTAGAATTTCTCCCTCTCCTACTTGGAGATACCTGAAGCCTCACTTTTTATAGTTTTAGTCCAAATATTTATAACTTTTTTTTTAATGGAGTCTCACTCTGTCACCCCAGCTGGAGTGCAGTAGTGCAATCTTGGCTCACAGCAACCTCCACCTCCTGGGTTCAAACAATTCTCCTGCCTCAGCCTCCCAAGTAGCTGGGATCACAGGCATACACCACACAATGGGATAATTTTTGTATTTTTAGTAGAGACAGTGTTTTGCCATATTGGCCAGGCTGGCCTTGAACTCCTGACCTTAGGTGATCCTCCTGCCTCGGCCTCCGGATGTTTATGACATTTTTTTCTTTTTTAAGAATGTCTAGAGATAAATACGAAGTCACAAGAAAAAATAGCTTTGCCTTCAATACCCACAGGAAAGGAGTATTATAGAATTTGAGGGGCCATTTAGATGATGGCCCTGCTGCAACGGGTGTCAGAAAACCTGGACTCTATTCTTCATTTTCCCAAAGAATGCAGACCACACAGATGGGTAGAATGGTTCATGCCTATAATCTTAGCACTTTAGGAGGCTGGGGTAGGAAGATTGCTTGAGCCTAGGAGTTTGAGACCTGCATGGGCTAAAGACTCTGTCTCTACAAAATGTTAAGACTCTGTCTCTACAAAAAATAAAAAATTAGCCAGATGTGGTGGTGCACGCCTGTGGTCCCAGCTACCGAGGAGGCTGAGGTGGGAGGGTCGCTTGAGCCTGGGAGTTTGAGGCACCAGTGAACTGTGACTGCACCACTGCCCTCCTGCCTGGGTGGCAGAACGAGACCCTATGTCTGAAAAAAAAAAAAAAAAAAAAAAAAAAAAAACAGAAAAACAATGCAGACCATAGTCAAAAACCCTTTCTCTGGTCTTCTACCATTCCATGTACAAAAGAATCAATATTCACTCTGTTCACCAACCTTTCCTCTCCCATGCAGATTTTATGACTTAGAGGGAAACAGGCTTGGCTGAAAGTATGGGTACTTGGCTTCTAGCTCGAATTCTATCATTAACTTGCTATGTGGCTTCGGGCATATTCCCTCTAGGGTAAACTCATATGTAAAATAAAGAGACTGGCACTAAAATCCATTCCCAAGGATAAGCGTCTTTGAGTCTATGACTGAGACATTAAACTCAATTATTCCTCCCAGGCAGCTTCCTGATTAACTGCATCTGACTCTGATCATCTCACTTGCTTGCACACTCAGTTGGCGTTGAGTCAAATTTTCCCAGGGTGGAGCTCTTTGCAATCAATCTCATGCCTAGCTATAACATCTGGGTCCAGATGGGGTGTTTTGGTCCTTCTGTGTTGTTGAGCTACACTGAATCCAGGGACCCCAGGAAGAGGAGATTTCCCACTGCCCCAAACACACTTCCTATCCATTCTAGTGCCTTTTCTCTGTGTCAGATAAAAGTGCAGTCTGACAAGCAAAGGTTTGATTTTTAAAGAAACCATTCAAATTAAAGGCCATTTTTTTGCCTCCTGAAGGAAAAGAAATCCTGACAGCCAGGCAACCAGGTCAGAGGAAATCAAAACTGGAAAAATACCCAAAGCACCACCCATGTCTGGTGCCCGTCAGTCAGTCCCACGCCACGTCTTGGCTCTCTTGTTAGAGCCACACTGAAGCAGGGCTTGCAACTCCCAGATAAAATGCCCTGACAAGAGGACAAAGTTTGCTATGGGAATTTTCTGTTCTTGGTAATAAGGAATAAGATGCTGGTTTCAAACCATGAGACCAGCTTAATTATACTTCAGAGCTTATGTTCCAGCAGCCAGTAATAACCACCGGTTCAAAGAGATTAGAATGGAGCAGCTTTAAACCGCCTGGATATGCGATGATGGGAAGAAAAGGCCATTCAGTGTGTTCTGCAAGTTCCCCTACCCCCTTCCCAATTATAGGCACTTTTTCTGCCCACAGGGTTCTTTACTGCTGGCAAATTTTAAGTGAGGGGAGATCAGTCCTTTGTATGAACTACATGTTAGCAATTAAATTCACTTGATTGGCTGGGCACAGTGGCTCACACCTGTATCCCAGTACTTTGGGAGGCCAAGGCGAGCGGATCACTTGAGGTCAGGAGTTTGAGACCAGCCTGGCCAACGTGGTGAAACACCTTCTCTACTGAAAATACAAAAATCAGTCAGGCATGGTGATGCACACCTGTAATCCCAGCTACTCCGGAGACTGAGGCATGAGAATCGCTTGAACCCAGGAGGCAGAGGTTGCAGTGCGCCAAGATCACACTACTGCACTGCAGCCTGGGAGAGAAGAGTGAAACTACATCTCAAAATAATAATAATAATAATAATAATAATAAATTCACTTGATTCAACACTATGCCTTAATACCGTCTATCACTAAAAAAGATCTTCTATCTCTTTTCCAGAAGGAGTAGGATTAGATCCAGTCTTCCAAAGTTACGTGAACAAAACAGCCTGATTGACCACAATTCACTGAACCCTTTTCTCCCATGGGAAGATGAGGAATAGCACGAAACTAAATCTCAGGGTGAGAAGGTGCACAGCGTTGTTTATGGCATTCAAACAGCTTAGAATTTCCAGGACAGTCCTGTATTTGGAAACTCTCGCCCTACTGCGTCCACTGATACACTGCAATTTTTCAGTTTCATGATCAGATTTTAGTTTTTAGTTGAGAAAGTATGATCCTTTGACTTGAGATGTAGAATTGTTTATATTCAAAAAGTGTAACTGAGTTGTTATGGAAAAGATAAAAGTTAGACATCACACGAATCCGACCGTTTCTAAGTCACTGCATGGGCATCCGCCCATCTAGCAGGGGAATCTGCCCTGATTCCACCTCAGCCGTGTGAAAGCAGGAAGAGGTATTGACAGAAAGGAAAAGAGGCCAAAGATCAGCTTGCTGGATCTGCTTTCCAAGGCTGGGAAGAACAGTGGATAGAAAACCTGAAACCCATCGACCTAGTTAAGTTACTACAGGGCTGGAGGGAGGCTAGACATTATCTGCCCACCCCTTCTGCCCTAAGCTAGAAGATGGGGAATAACCACAGTGGGTGGGCAACTGCATTCTTACATGACCTCAAGGCAAATGTCACTAAATCTTCCAGTGTGATCCAGCTCTTCTCTTACACTTCTCATTATCAATCAGCTCTTTCTAGGAGCAGAGTTGTGAGGGGTTAGTCAGGGGCTGTCATGTATTGACCACAGTGTGACAGGTACTACCCTGGGGTTTTATACAGATTATCCCGCTGAATTCTTACAGTAAATTTGCAAAGCATATAGTACATAAAATCCCCACTTAAGAGAAGAAAAGAAAACTTAAGGAGATCAAGGGACTTGTCTTAGGCGACAGGATCAGCTAGTAGCCTTCTGCATCCAAGTTCTTTCTGTTTTGGTTTATTTTCAGTAACTATTACTGGGTTTGTTATTTTTTCTGAATATAATAGTACATACCCAGTAAGGGAGAAGCCAGAACTTAAGAACTAGTCAGCCTGTCTGACTCCAATGTCCAAGGTCTTGGCACGTCACCAGGAGGCCTCCTTGATCACAATGTTCCCTCCTTTCCTGAACAACCAATGAAAACACACCCAGTGACCAGTTCCAATTGAGGCACAGCAGTATAGGGAAAGTCCATCAGAAACTGCTATACATTTGCAGATTCTCTGTATTTTGGAATGACCCGGGCCTCCTAGACTTGAATTTAAACCAAGCAGGTTCTCTATGTATGGTGAGAAATTTAGCTTGGCTGCTGAGTGCTCAAGGCCACTCTGCCTGAGATACTTGTTCCAAAGGAAGCGGCCTTGGATAAGGGGCCATACAGAAGGGAGCTTCAGAGCCTCGGGCAGGCAGTCGAGTAAGAGGGAAGCTATGTCAAGGCTTCCTAGGGGGAGGGTGTCCAGATGGCTACTGTTTCCAGCTAAGATAATATCAAAAGCACATGCTCCCATTGGCGGAGTCCTTGATGGTCTGTCAGCAGCATAGATCACAGCCACTGTCTCTTTCCATACTCTCACAGTTCTACACGGTCAACACGGCAGCTTTTACATCAACTTTTGCAGAGGAACAACATCCAGCAGACTTGAAGTGTTCAAGTGACTTGCCCAAGGCCTCAGAACTGGTTAGAACAGGACCCACACAGGATACCCAGCTTCCCAATTCCTGGGCCAGTGTCTGTCTCCTAAAACCTGCTTCCTCTCCTGGGCATAAGGCCAACACCCACTGGGGAAGATAATCCAACAGAAAACAATAATAATATACCTAAGGAACAGAGAGACCATGGGGGGAGTCATCTCTTCTCTCCATTTTGGATAAGTCGGTTCACCTCTGTTCGGTGTACATACTCCCCTCCCCTTTAAGACATATTTATGATTATTCTACAAGGTTACCGTGTAACTGTTAAAAACAAATCACAGCTAGGCAAATATTTTTCCTCTCTAGAATAATCACCAGTGTCTACATGGCTGGGCTTAATCTGGTTAGTGGATTGCATTTTCCCCTCATATGAGACTGTGGATCCACAACATAAATTTCTGGTGAACTGAGACTGAAAAGAAAAGAACAAAGAAATGTACTACAGAAATGTGGGATTTCTAAGACATCACAGTTCTTTTTTTTTTGAGAAAGGGTCTTACTCTGTCACCCAGGCTGGAGTGCAGTGGTACAATCATGGCTCACTGCAGCTTCGACCACCCAAGCTTAAGCGATCCTCCCACCTCAGCCTTCTGAGTAGCCTAGATTACAGGTGTGTGCCACCGTGCCCAGCTAATTTTTGGATTTTTGACGGTCTGTCAAAACTCCTGTAGATATAGGGTCTTGCTATGTCACCCAGGCTGGTCTCAAACTGCTGGACTCAAGCAATCCCCCAGGCTTGACCTCCCAAAGGGATGAGATTACAGGCGTGAGCCACTATGCTGGCCACAGGTGTCTTTAAAGACATCAAACAGAGTGCCTGGTGTTGTAATCTACAGGGGAAAATGCAAGAGAGAAATAATACAAGTATTGCTACATACTAGTAAAATCTATATTTATCTTTACATGGACTAAAGGAACTTACAGAATCAGAAAGCAAAAACATCAATAAAAGCGTACGGCAGGTGAAAGGAGATGGGACATGGAAACTAGAGATTTGGGTTTTTACTTGTTTCATAGTGAAACGTAATATTGAGGTTTGCTACTTTGATACAGAAATTTTTCAGTAAGAAGTTCAGAAATTCTGCCTCAAGTGAACTGTCAACGCTTTAGGAAAGGACAGGAAAAAAAAAAAAAAAAAGAGAAAGCCAAAATTAATACTAGGATAGTGCAAAGATAATTGTAGGTTTTGCCATTTAAAGTAATGGTGAAAGCTGCAAATACTTTTGCACTAACCATGATAACAAATCTTAGTATATTGTTCCTTACTGGATGAGCATGTATCAAAAGGAGCAGCAGGTTTCTCAGTCCTATCAACTGATTGAGAATTTCTACAATGAATGTCTTTTAGTCAATCAACAGCAGCTATAAGACATTTTAAATTATTCACAAATACCAAAATAATTATGATATTAGATATCTAAATTAAAATGAGAAATGTGCTATCCTTGAAAAGAGGATTTTTTTTTTTTTTAAACAGAGTCTCCCTCTGTCTCCCAGGCTGGAGTGCAATGGCACAATCTTGGCTCACTGCAACCTCTGCCTCTCAGGTTCAAGTGATTCTCTTGCCTCAGCCTCCCGAGTGGCTGGGACTACAGGCACCCACCACCACGCCCGGCTAATTTTTCTATTTTTAGTAGAGAGGGGTTTTCACAATATTGGCCAGGCTGGTCTTGAACTCCTGTCCTTGTGATCTGCCCACCTCGGCCTCCCAAAGTGCTGAGATTACAGGTGTGAGTCACCGTGCCCAGCCTTTTTTTTTTTTTAACCAAATTCTGCTACTACAACATGAAACTCTCCCACCAAGGAAATGCTCAACAAGAACTTACCACCTTTAACTACTAAGAGATTTTGGCAGCCAAAATACATGAGTCCTAATTCTTCATCCCTATTCACTTCTGTCTTTTTTTTTTTTTTGAGATGGAGTTTCACTCTTGTTCCCCAGGCTGAAGTACAATGGCGTGATCTTGGCTCACTGCAACCTCTGCCTCCCCAGTTCAAACAATTTTCCTGCCTCAGCCTCTCAAGTAGCTGAGATTATAGGCACAAGCCACTACACCCAGCTAATTTTTGTATTTTTAGTAGAGAAGGGGTTTTACCATGTTGGGACAGGCTGATTTCGAACTCGTGACCTCAAGTGATCTGCCCTCCTCAGCCTCCCAAAGTGCTGGGATTATAGGCATGAGCCACTGCACCTGGCCCCCATTCACTTCTTTCTTCTTTCTATTCAATGGTAGACCTGGCACAATTAGTTGTGGATGTGTAGAGGACATAGGTAATAAACTGGGCACACCAGTTGTGTTTCAGCAAGAAAAAAAGCTGGCCTCACTCATATTCTCCACTCTCATACATCTTTAAAAAAAAAAAAAAAACACTCCTTTCCCAATACTGATTATCTAATGCATTTCAACACTCATCAATTTCCAGAAAGAACATGTTAAGGAACCAACCCACGTACATGCAATTCCTCATCCATCAACCTTGTTACATCCACCCAACTAACCAATCAATAAACCAGAACCAGAAAGTACTCTCAATATAAATGCAAGATGACCAACGAAGGCCACGGGGCTGACAGTAGTGTCTCCATCCTCCTTGTGATTTAGCAACTTAACGTGCATTCTCTCTTCAACTAAACATAAAGAGATCAAAAGATCACCTTTATTATGAAGCAGTGTGCCCCAAGGGTCAGATGATGAGTTCAGCAGTAAGTGCTTCTATTGTCCAGAGGGAAACATTATAGATTGCTATGTTTAGAAAATACAATATGGAGAACAAAGTATCTAAACAAGCTCTTGAAGGATGACCAAGTAGAGAAATACCAAGTGCTTTTCCACCAAAGGGGTTGGTGATTTCTACTGCTGTGATTAACCAAGGGAAACAATAGCCCTGAATGAAAATGAAATATCTTCCATGAACTCTTAGAAGTTATGCCAAAATGAGCTTTTGATTACTGCCTTCAGTATTTAGGGTCTAGAGTGAGGTATTCCCAGTAACTTATTAAGATTGGCTTTTCAAAGTTAAAATGAATCAACACATGACTGAACAAAAATTTAGATAAACAAAGCCACATAAAGAAAAGAGGAGGGTTCCCAGGCCATCAAGTCTGGTCTACAACCTCCCTGAGCTTGTACACACATCTAACGAGAGAATATACATTCACCATAGGGTCAGCCACAGAAGGCTGGAACCCACTAACAGAGGCAAGACCCAGTGATGCTGAACCACAAGGGCTGTAGGCAAAGAAGCAACTTTAGAATAAACAGTCTTTGTGGGCAGGGCGCAGTGGCTCACGCCCGTAATCCCAACACTTTGGGAGGCCAAGACAGGCGGATCACTTGAGGTCAGGAGTTCAAGACCAGCCTGGCCAACATGGTGAAACTCCGTCTCTACTAAAAACACACACAAAAAGTTAGCCAGCCATGGTGGCTCACGCCTGTAATCTCAACACTTTGGGAGGCCAAGACACATAGATCACTTGAGGTCAGGAGTTCAAGACCAGCCTGGCCAACATGGTGAAACCTTGTCTCTGTTAAAAATACAAAAAAAAAAAAAAAAATAGCCAGGCATGGTGGCACACGCCTATAGTCCCAGCTACTTGGGAGGCTGAGGCAGAATTGCTTGAACTTGGGAGGTGGAGGTTGCAGTGAGCTGAGATGGTGCCACTGCACTCCAGCCTGGGTCACAGAGCGAGACTCCGTCTCAAAAAAATAAGTAAATAAAATAAAAAGTCTTTGTGGATTCCAACGTTAACATTAAGGAAAGAGCTTTCTACACTGGAGATGAGGCAGGCTTGCTGCCAATAGACTTTGAGCATCCTTGGTCTCTTGCAAGACAGCTGTTCTCAGTTTGATCATGTTAAATGCTAGATTTACTTGGTGCTGATTCCTGCACACAACTTGTGCTTATTGTTTATCACGGAGAGGATGCGCTGGCTCCTTGTAATTTCCCTGTGAACTGACACACCGTATTAGCATTCTGAGGTCAAACCAGTGTTGGGAGAAAGAATACTGTGAGTCTGCCCAAAAAGGCGACTCACAGACCACAACTTAACACTATTCAAGTTTCTGAGTCTGTAAGGTATGTGGGCCAAGGTAAAGAATGTCATCCTCATGCAGCTGAGCCCTGAAACATCAACAAATTTCAGTTCACTGGTATACATGAAGAGGCTAAGAGCATGACTCAGGTTCCTTATTAACAAATTAATAATAATTGCACCTACTTTATAGGAAGGTTGTGAGGATTCATAGTTTCTGGCACTTAGGAAAGACTGCAGAAGTGTTTGCAGTGATTATTATCATTAGTACTTTCACAATCAGTATGTTTATCATTTCAGAAAAGGCTGCTAGAATGATTACGCCCACTTACTCCACTACCCGCTATCAGTGACCCAGCTCTGGGGAAATGAGAATCTGCTGCTTATCAGCCTTTGTGTGATCCAGGGAGAATGCATCCCACTCCACGAAGTCAGCCAATAAGGGGCCGACACCCTGCAAAGGACCTACAGGCTGAGGACCCAGAGTGACCCTGGGGCTCCAAGCCACAAGGGGAAACTCACCACATAGAGCTTTCGCCAGATGACAGCCCATTCTCGCAGAGTAGATGTGAGCTCCTGCACCAGGGGGAGCTCGCCAGGAATCACGGTTTCATGCTGCCTACAAAGAACCAAACGAGGGTCACTTTCTTCTAGGCTGATTGGCACTGCTTTACTTGATGGGGATCAGACTCCCTAACGCTCAAGGATGAGAATGAAACTGGTTAGGCCTGGGGGCAGGAGTTGTGCAGGGGACTTTATCACATCCAAGCATCTGGGAGAAGAGGAGGAGAATAAGGCAGCACAGTCCTCAAAATAGGCTCAGTTCCTGCAACTGAATGAGCCTGCAGCCCAGCCTCGACCTCCCCAGTGTGGATTTCTCCAGGAGACTCAATTACTGAACCAGGCTGGCTTCAGTGGGCTTCAGTGATTCTCAAAGATGGAAGCAAAATATGCAGCATTTTAGCTGGTTCCACCAAGCAGCTGTTTCATTTGGGAGGCTGGATGGAGAGGTGTGTATGGCACGAGTGTCTTGGGGCTGTGACTCCACCCAGGACCTGGTTGGGGCAGGGGCCACGGTAGGGGTGAGAGGTACGGAGGCAGCACCCCTTTCTGGAATAGTCCCGGGTTTTCTTCTCATCTGTAGTTTCACAACACAGAAAACGTACACTTAACAAAATCCTTGCTTACTCACAGAAGACTCTCATAAAGGTAGGTTCTACATTTATTCACATAAATCCTCTCTGGCATTTTTATGATTAGCAAAAAGAAAAAAGGAGAAAGCAAGAGCAAGCAAACAAATGGGAATTGGTGGTAGGATGGCCAGGCTTAATGAGGAAAAATATAGAAGGCCTAGTTAAGTTTGAATTTCTGGTAGAGTAAGATTTTTTAGAATAAGAGTGACCCATGAAATATCTGGGAAATGCTTACTATGAAAAATTACTTACCATTTGAATTGCCAATGTAACTGGGCATCCTGTACAACCCTAACTGGTATGAATGTGCCTCCCCACCTATGTTTCCACCAACATGGTGGGCGGCAGTGGAGGGAGCCCATGGCCCACTGGAAAGAGGACTTCTCCAGCAGGGCAGGAGACCTGGTTTTTGGTCCTGGTTCTGCCACCAAAGAGCTGTACGGCTTTGAGGACATCTTGACCACTTGTCTATGAAATGATGGTGCAGCCATTTCTTGTTCCCTGTGCTGTATCTGGGAGTCTGGAGCGATGAAGACCTCTGTGCTCCTGGCGGGCCCTTCCTCTTTTTTTTACTGTTTTGGAATTATTTTGGACTTGACCCAGCAACAGTTTCAATGTGTTCTGATGATTGGTTGTTAGTCAGAATGAAAATAAGGCCCTTTGATAACAACATGGAAATTAGAATTGGCGACATACACCTGGGAGATAACTGTCCTGTAACAAGACTGTTCTCATGTAACTATGAGTTTTCGTATCCTGTCACTTCTTCTGGAATCAAGAAAATTATGTTCCAAAGAAATGATGTTGCCCTATTATCAGAGATCAGTTACAGACCAATGTTGCATACTATCTATGAATTTCCAGTGGTTTGCTTTGTGAAGAGGCTTAAATTCCCATCTGTGATGCATTTTGGAATGAGCGGGTTTGAGGCCAACGCCTTGAAAGATACTACTCAAAAAATGGAAGGACAAGAATCATCGGCTCCCACACAAAGTAAAACATGTGAACATAATTTTAGCAGTGTTAATAAGGAGCAATTATCCACAAGTCACTGCAACAAAAACGCCTGTGTCATAACATCCTCTCCTCCCTGAGGCATGGGAGCAAGTGGCACATACTTGTCTGGGAACCAGTTTCATCAATTCTGCTGTTGTATCGGTCCAAAGATAAGGAGGAATATCTGTTACCAATTTCACTGCCTTTTGGAGTTTTGGATAACATATCTATACCGTGATATTTACACTTTTTAAAGAGTTAATTTTAAGTGGAATTGCCATTCTAATTTTGTGAAATCAAGTTCATACAAAATAAAGCTTGCCCATAATAATTAAAAAAGAAAAGAAAAGAAAAGAAAACAAATGATGGTGCTGAACTACAACTGGGAACGCTCTTTCTAGCTGTGAGGCTGCGTGGTTCTGCGACCCAGCTGCCCATTCTCTCCTCGGCCCCACTCTCCTCTACACCAGCGCCAGGATTCCAGTTCTACCCCAGCCTCTCCTTACTGCCTCCAGAACTCTCCTGCCCAGAGACTCACCATCACCTAAGTGACCTCTCTCTCCCACTTTAAGTAGCTCACTCTTCTTAGCTGTCACAGAGGCAGTACTTCCCAGGACAAATGAGGCGGGCAAGATGAGGTGGGCAAGAAATACGAATACCCAAAACGTAGCAGATCTTATCTGCAGGGCACATTTGCATACATTACCTCAGTCGTATCTCATGACAAGCTCATGATCAAAGTAGGGCCAGATTGTTTTCCCCTAATATGCTGTGAAAAACCCAGGATCCACTTGAGGCTAAATGACTCATCCAAGGCTCAGAGCTGGTAAATGTTGGCTGTTGCTTAATCATCTGTCTCTCAAGGATCTTAAACTGGGGGCTTCTCAGATCTCATCAGAGTCCCAAATGTTCATGTGTGCAAACATACACACACACACACACACACACAATCAGTGAACGGGTAATAAATATAATGTAGAGGCAAAAGCCCTCAGTTTGCTACTTCTGTGTTTAGTATTCTGGAGAAGTAATGCAAAGGAGGAACAATTATAGAAAGAGAAGACAGAGAAAGGAATTATATCAGTGAAAAGTTTTTCTTCATTTCTCTCTCATAGGAGAAGTAGAACTGATGAGATGAGAGAAATTTTTTATTACTATTATTTTTTTGAGACAGAGTCTCGCTCTGTCACCCAGGTTAGAGTGTAGTGGTACGATCTCAGCTCACTGCAAGCTCTGCCTCCTGGGCTCAAGTGATTCTCCTGCCTCAGCCTCCCCAGTAGCTGGGATTACAGGCGCCCACCACCAAGCCCGGCTAACTTTTGTATTTTTAGTAGAGATGGGGTTTCACCATGTTGGCCAGGCTGGTTTTGCACTCCTGACCTCAAATGATCCACCCGCCTCAGTCTCCCAAAGTGCTGGGATTACAGGTGTGAGCCACCACGCCTGGCCTGAGATGAGAGAACTATTAACATACATAAGGCATTAATGCCTTAAGATTATCATTACTGATAATGTTACATCTTCAACATTTTTGGGGAATCTTCCTAGCTTGGAACTTACCCCAGGTCTTCCACAGTTGCCTCTTTCAAATGGATATACGTTTCAGGGAAAATGCCCTACAGAGAAAAGAATTTTGGTTATGTGGCCATAAAAACAAAACAAAAACCACCTCAGCCCCAAGTAAAGAGAATAAATGGGAACACCCGGGCAATAGCTAAACTCCTGAGATCAGGTTTGCAGGACACCACTTACATTGACTGGTTACCTCAACAAATGCATGGTGGAAACATCAAAAAGGTAGAAATTAAAATTTGGGTTCAGAGAGCACAGGATATTTTGTGAATGAAGAGGCAAACATGTGTCAGCTCAGAGATAACATAATGGGAAGGAGTGTAATTGTGAGCTCCTAAACCCCTCAGATGCTACTTGCCATGAGATGCTTCCCATAAAGGGTTTCACATAAGGGGTGACATGGAAACTATGCAGTACCCAGTAGCCCATAAAATAAGTCATCCCTCAGAACATGCAAGGGGTTGGTTCCAGAAACTCCCTTCCCACAAAGCATATACCCAAATCCGCACAAACTCAAGTATGGCACGCAGCCCTGCACAACCTGCATGTACTTTTACACAGGTTTTATGTCCCAAGAATATTGTAATTTTGATTTGCGTTTGGCTAAAAAAAAAATCCATGTGTAAGTGCTGCAGAGTTCAAACTCACATTTTTCACGGGTCAACTAAATAGTGATTTTTCTAAAGTAGTTCCTCTCAGCACTTCCACTTAAACCAAATGCACTCAAAATCAACGGGTGTTAGTTACCTGGTTATTTTCAGCACCTCACAGTGTCAAAGTGCTCTCCATTCTACATCCCTAAGAGGCAATTCTACATCAGTACTGTAACACTGCCCATGGGGAAGACTTAGGCCTGGAAAGACCTAAGAGAAAGAGGAGAAACTGGTGGACAGAAATTGGAGAATGGAGGACCAGATCTAACCAACAGGAAGCAAGTCCCAGATGTGAGTGTTCTTATGTGTACCAAAGCTTCTCCTGTTTACTGTGTGATATGCTCACGCACAGACAGAGGAGATGTTATCTGGAGACAGCGATGCTGATCTGTTTCATGGTATCTTACATGAAGCTTATAGCTGGCACTGTTGGCTAATTATTCCCAGCCCTATTCCTGGAAGAGTTGGTGTGAACTCCATGAACATGACATGTCAGGGGTGGCTGATCATAAAGGTGGGAGGGGATGTCCCAGTGCCCGGAGGCATATATACCCACTGATCCTTACTCCACTCAGACAGGAAACCAGTGAACATTGACAGGGTTGTTCTTGTGTCCAGTTGCATGTGCTATATTTGTCTGCACAATACTCTGCTTTCTCTCTTTTAATCCGTTGCCAATAAAACAGGAAACAGCAAGAACATTTGAGATTAAACTGCCCCTAGCATTGGTGATGACGGAGTGGATCCTGCATGTGCTTTCCCACCAGACACAAAGCCGCAAAATAAAAAGCGCATCCCTTCTCCTTCTCCCTTTGAGAAGGGGGCAGGCGTGGGGAATATGAGTGAGAAAGCATGATTCTAATCTCGTTACTGATGAGACCAAGAACACACACAGACGCAAGGTGACAATGACCTCTTTCATTATGGAGGTGGGATTCAGAACCATTTTGGAAAACTTATCAAATAATTGAAAACAAAAATTAAATGTGTGTCTACTGTGGGGCACAGTAGACAGGACACTTTCTCAGTGCGCCACCTCTCAGGTCAGGTGAGCTTGGCCATGGACTTCTATCAGTATAAAACATACATAGGCACATTCTATCAGTATAAAACATACATAGGCACACCATATCAGTATAAACATTCTATCAGTATAAAACATACACAGGCACACCATCTAAGTGAAAAAGGAGATAAGCCTTCTGACTTTATTTATTCATTCATGCATTCATTCATTTATTCATTCTTTGAGACAGAGTCTTGCTCTGTCGCCCAGACTGGAGTACAGTGGCACAATTTTGGCTCACTGCAACCTCTGCCCTCCGGGCTCAAGCAATTCTCCTGCCTCAGCATCCCAAGTAGCTGGGATTACAGGCATGCACCACCATGCCCAGCTAATTTTTTGTATTTTTAGTAGAGACAGGATTTCACCATATTGGCCAGGCTGGTCTTCAACTCTTAACCTCAAGTGATCCGCTCACCTCAGCCTCCCAAAGTGCTGGGATTACAGGTATGAGCCATTGTGCCTGGTCTATTTAATTTTTTTAATGATCAAAACAGGGAACTGTCCTTTGCAGTGCCTGGCATGCAGCAGGCACTGAGTAAACATCTGATGAATATAGCAATGAGAAAGGCGGGTGTTCAGTTCACAAACTGTGTGTGATTCCTCTGGGGCCTGATTTCTGCAGTTCGGAAGTTCTAGGCCTGTCCCTAGGATGCCTAAGGAACTCTGGGTGTTTCTTCTGCCTGCTGTGCCACTGCGCCACTGCGCCACGGTAAATGATTTGTTGACTATCATCTCTGTGGGGAACCAAACTGGGATGTTGGGAATTAACCTTGAAGACATTACACTGAGTGAAATAAGCCAGTCACAAAAGGACAAATACTGTATGGCTCCACTTACACGTGGAGTCGTCAAATTCATAAAGACAGAAAGTACAATGGCGGTTCTCAGGGGCTTGCGGGGGGTGGGGGACAATGGGGAGTTACTATCTAAAGGGGACAGAATTTATTTTGGAAAGATGAAAGACTTCTGGAGATGAATGGTGTTGATGGTTGCACAACAATGAGAACGTACTTAGTGCCACTGAAATGTACACTTACAAATCGTTAAGATGGCAAATTTTATGTTATCTATATATTTTTTTACCACAATAAAAAAAGTCCAAAACTCATAAAAAAGCAAGAGTGGGGCGGGGGAGGCGCTGGGCAGGGATAAACTGTTTAAATACAAGAATCCAATTCTGGAAGTCAAAAGTAAAATGTAACATTGCTACTACAAAGGAACATCCTTGCTGAAGGTTTTTGAAATCAGAAGGTAAAGGACCAATTCAAATTTTCATGCATTCACAATCTGGTGACTAGTCGCTCCTAGTAAGTGGAAAACATTCAAGATAGAAGTATTCAGAAACATAAATGCAGAGTGATAAATCTTGTGACATCTAAGCAGATCATAAGCAGACAATTTATACTGGGTGTTCAGACATGATGATTTTCATATTAAGAGAATATTTGAGGCAAGGCACAGTGGATCATGCTTGTAATCCCAGCACTTTAGGAGGCCAAGACAAGAGGATCGCTTGAGCCCAGAAGTTCAAGACCAGCCTGGGCAACAAACTGAGACACCGTCTATACAAAAATTTAAAAAATTAGCACAGCATGGTGGCACATGCCAATGGTCCCAGCTACATGGGAGGCTGAGGCAGGAGGATTGCTTGAGCCCAGGAGGTCAAGGCTGCAGTGAACCGTGATTACGCCACTGTACTCCAGCCTGGGCAACAGACTGAGATCCTGTCTCAAAGATGTATGTATGTATGTATATATGTATGTGTGTATTTGTTATATAGTATGTGTGTATTTGTCATCTGTAGGCTTCCCCTTTCCATGATGACACTTGGCCATTTACAGTCATAGAATTGCTCTGGCAAATCTGATGCTTACAGAATGACTCCTATGCCATGATGACACACAGAAAGTCAGAGTAAACCTAGGTCATGTGTTTCTGATTTACAGCCTGTCTCTCAGTTCTGCTTTTCCTTCCTCATTGTAACCCACTCACTTTAGTAGAAAAATAAACTAATGATTTTCTAGATGTTGCCCTTATCCACACTCCCACAATTCCACCAGGATCAATAATCAGTTTCGGAAAAGCACTTGGCTTCTTCAATTTGTAAAACCACTAGCTCCTTTTATCATCAACTAGCTCCTTTTATCATCACTCTAAATGGCTGGGTCAGCTTATAAATGACACCAAGAATTTCCATTAAAACAATAGGCCTTTCAAGTAGCTCTTCCCCCTGAAGACGGAGAAATGAGGGACACAGCACAGGAGAGCGTTTCTAATGAGCTGATCTCTTAATGAAGGGGTGTCAAAAGCAGAACGGAATTCATGGCAACTGAATTTGATTTGCCTGTATTTTCCCTGGATCTCTCCAGAAGAAGGCTATTTCGACTTAAAACAATCATCAAATAAATGCATGTCCCTTGTCTGTATCATCGTTTCATTGAATTAGAAAGTTTTTCTTTACTTATCAAGAGAACAAAGAGAAACTCTTACCGAAAGATTTCTTCTAAAGGGTGAGATTTTAAGCTTAAAGGTTTTAAGCAATCTTTAAGGAACACAAAAAAATTTAAAACACATCCAGAATTTATCATTTAGATTCTGGTGGGGCAGCCTATCTATCTACTGTTCAAAGCCAACAACAATGGCACTATTAGCTAGATTGATTTTTAAATACACAAGGCCCTCCATATCATGGGTTCAACCAACCGATGATTAAAAATATAGAAAAAAAAAGTAAGCAGAGGTTTATTTCCTTGTCATTATTCCCTAAACAATACGGTATAATAACTACTTATATAGCATTTACATTGTATTAGGTATTATAAATAATCTAGACATGATTTAAAGTACACGGGAGGAAATGCAGAGGTTATATGCAAATACTATGCCATTTTATATCAGGGACTTGAGCATCCATGGATTTCGGTATTGTGGGGGTCCTGGAACCAATCCCCTGTGGAAATGAGGAATGACTATATTAAAAAATCATAGGATACTTTAGAAAGCAAGGTCTTCCATGTTCAAAAAGATCCTTACATACTGTAGTCTATGAAAAAGAAGACCTCATCTAGGACCTTGGTTGAACGTAATTGAATTTCGCAGTGAAAAATCAAGAGTTTCATTTTTTCCTCAAGTTCACCACATAATTTTGTTTGAGAATGGCTTTTTGTTTATTGTTTTTAAATTAACTTTTTTTAAAAGAAAAAAGGATTGGGAATTAAGTGACATAAGTATTCTTACTGTTTAACAAATTCGGAACATAAAAGTTGTTAACTCTAATTGTGCTTTGAAGTAACTACCACTTCCATAACTATGAGTAAAATTAACACCAATAGGGCTAAAAAAGCAGGAGTGGCCATAATCAAGTACTCTGTGTCACTGAGGATCCCAGAAGAAAAGTTTTCACTTTAGTTTTATCATGTTCTCATTTACTCTGGCAGGCTGCTGTCTTGGGCCCCTAATTGACGGCCCAGAGAAACTGAAGTCAGCAAGAGATTAAATGAAAATAATCCGGTTTGAAATAAAGAGATGTGACACAAGAATAACTGTGGGTAGAAAAATTCATTCTCTGGCTTGGGGTGAGAAAAAAGGACCAAAACTGTGGGAATTGCAATAAAAGCAAACATTCCTTTATTTTGCTAGATGAATAAACAGTCAAAGTTAACAAAATGTGTATGTGTACACATACATGTGCAAATACTGAGTGTGATTTAAGCATCAACAATGCAGAAGCAGTCCTGGTTTCTAATGAACTATACCTTATAGAAAGGTGATTTCCTGGGCCCCATACTCTTTGGAGAGTTGGGTGTGTAACATCAGCCTATCTCTGCAGGATTATGTCTTTCTCATGCTGTCCGTGAAAAGTAAGAACCGTAGGTCTGGTTTTGTTTTTTCACTCCTCTTCTGATAAATTCTAAAACATTTCTCTCATCCCTTTCCTAATTTGCTATTTGGCATGTGAACTAATTGTGAAATAATAAGGCCCTATCAACTCTGCTCTTTCAAAAGAAAGTGCTGACATGTCATGCTGCCCCAGCGAGCAGTATCAAAGGAAAAGTGCTGACAAGACCTAAAAGAAACTGAGGGAGGTATTAACATAATTAATAGATTTTCTTTAGCCTGACGATGAGTAGTTTTGGCACCAGCAAAAGGAACCATTTAGGTCAGTATTTTTCAAACTGTGCCTTTGTTGCACAGTAAGAGATACATTCTTATGGCAACCAGTATTACATATCAAATACATAAAATAGAATAAAAACAATAAATAAAAGTATATACCTAAAATACAAGTTTTGTGAAACAGTACTTACCATCGCATCTCATGTTCTCTACTTTTCGGTTTCGTTTTTTGGAAAAAATTGGTTATAATCCACCATATTGATTTCATAATGTATTATTGGGGTGTGAGGCTCATAATATGAAAACCACTCTTGTTTATCCAATTTACAATGAAGGAAAGGATCAAATGGAAATGGGGAGATCCTTTCGTTTGGAATTGTAGCATTGGAAGTAAAGGATAAAGGGAGAAGGGTGGGTCCACCCCTCCTTGAAAGTGAGATCCCACTAGGGCAATGAATGTGTTACCAACTTGCTTGACTTGAGGGACAGGAAGCAAGAAGTCTTCCAGGACTTTCTCCTTGAACTGGCTGGTGGGAAATACAGTCAATGGGATTTACACTATTACATTTAGGCACTGAGGTCAGAGAATTTGCTTTCAAATCCAAAGAAGAGCCATCAAAGAGAAAGCAAACTAGGTCTAGAGACAGCAGAGAGCAGAGGAGAGGGTCACATAGCACAGTACAAAACTAGCAGAAAGATTTCAAATGAAATAAAAAGTGGATGATAAGTCATACCTTTTTAGATTTATTTTGGAGGGTATATCCTCTGTACCAACCTGTCAGAGCAAAAGAGAATGCAAAATATTTTATGTTTTCTGGGATATCATAAAGGTATTAGCAATATATACTTTCATGTTCTATTAGCAATACTGGGATGCAACAATTGACAGAGACAACAATACATTTAGAAGATGAATGTTTTAGTTTATTACACAATAAAAATCTAACTGTATTTTAGAGCTGTAGTCTCTTAATAACAATCGGATTTAAAATTCACTTAGAAACTAGCCTCGTCTCTACTCCTTTGAAAGAACAGAAGAACAACAGCAAAAAAAAAAAAAAAAAAAACTAAGCCTGTTTCTTATCACCCTAATACCTTACAGTCATTTAATAAATGTTTTTGCATGAATAAATATGGACTTTCATTGTATACATGCTTTCTACATGTCACCTTATACTATTAAAATATATTTTTAAATAAATTATATTTGCTGTAACTCTTCTGAGTACCCAGGTTAAGAACCACTATTCTGGAAAAATTTTAAATTCAACTAGCAGATCTTATGAAGACAAATATTTACACTTTAAAAATAATCCAAATATTGAAATAATAAAACAAAATTGCGTGCAATTCTTGGTAATGCTAAAAGCAACACCCCCCACCCCCCATAAAAAGATCTTATGTGTTTGCCTGCTGAGGCTTTAGGTAAAGGCTTTAACTTCTTTTTAAAAATTCCAGCCAGGCACAGTGGCTCACGCCTGTAATCCCAGCACCTTGGGAGGCTGAGGCAGGTGGATCATGAGGTCAGGAGTTCAAGACCAGCCTGGCCAACATGGTGAAACCCCGTCTCTACTAAAAATATAAAAATTAGCCAGGTGTGGTGGCGTGCCCCTGTAATCCCAGCTACTCAGGAGGCTGAGGCAGGAGAATCTCTTGCACCTGGGAGTCGGAGGTTGCAGTGAGCCAAGATCACACCACTGCACTCCAGCCTGGGCAACAGAGCGAGACTCCATTTCCAAAAAAAAAAAAAAAAAAATTCCAATAAAGGTACACACCCCTACAGATGTTTTCCAACCCTCTATCTTGTAGAGAGTAGACAATTTAATGTGTCCATAAACAGATTTTTTATACTATTTGCTGAACACCTACTATAGGAAGTTCACTGTAACAATTTCCCTCATTCCCCATGCCCATCAACTAAAGCATCAGTGTGGTCATCTTGCCCAGGTAAACCTTGTGATATTGGGTTGGTGCAAAAGAAATTGCAGTTTTTGCCACTGAAAGTAATGGCACATACGTATAAGGTAGCCATATATACACAGTAAGTAGATGCAAACTGTAATTAAAACTTCTGGCACCTGCCAATAGGATCCTAGCACTCTCTTGTAATTTGTTCTACATGAAATCAACCAGAAATAGACACATACTCTATTTCGTGCATGTTACAGGTAGAAAACTGAACTTACCTTCTTTGGGCATATATTCACTAATATTTTCACAAATATTATTGTAAAAGTAGTATTTCACAAATGTTTTAAACTGTGGCATTCAGACATTGAAAGGATTTGCTACATTTTACAGGGAGGCGTGGGGTACTATGCTGTGGAATTGTGGCTTGCATCAACGTACATGGCTGAGAAAAAGATATCTAAGCAGGAAGCATTTCCCCCGATTTAGGATGCCAAGGCATAAGAGATTTAGGAATAAGAAGGATACTAAGCTAAGCATTTCTCCCCAGGTCTCAAGGTCTGTACCCAAATGTATATACTTGCTTGGTTCTGTGAAAACATGAAAATGGGCTTTTGCATGAATAAATGGCTTCGAATTCACCCTGGGACAAGGGCAATGCGGGAGCGGGGCACGCTGAGAAACAAGATATTCATCTTTTCCAAGCAGTTTTCATCGTTCTGTGCCCTGTAAAGCCAAGTTGTCACAATACAAACTTCATTCCATTTTCAAAAAAGAATTTATCTGTACTTTTGTAAACAGTATTTTGCACAGCCATTCATCATGGAATTATGCTTCCTAAGCCTGTCATTGTTGAAAAAACTTTTTTTAACCTCCTATGTCTTCTCTAGAACTGTGGTGTGTGTATAAGCCCTATCTAAAGGCACAAAATTATCATGCTGAATTTGTAAACATAATGTTCATTTTCCTTGCATCAGGTATGAGAGAACAGATCTATCTCTGGAGTTTTAAGCGTATACTGTCAGAACTCCATAAATTCAATTTTAATAACTGCACAGAATATGGTAATAGTTCACAAGTATGTTTGCTCATTTCCACATTCCATACCTGGGTTGTCATACAAGCAAGAATCTAGTTTTCCAATTAATCCCACGTATTTACAGTAAGACAATCATAATTAAATATAGCTTGCTATTAGGCTTAAGAAGGCATAATGCAAAGAGGTAGCTATGGGCATATCAGTAGCTGCAGTCAGTGGGTGGTGTGAACTGGTCAGCAGGATCTCAGATGCTTTTTTAAGTTATCACACCATTAAAATAAAGGGAATGGTGAAGGGATAATGAGTCCAGGGGGCCACTCTTGCCTACATCTAGGGGAAATGTTGCAAAAAGCAAGTTTATGGCAACCATGGCGAACACCAACTTATTCTATGCTGAGGGTTGCTCTTTTGCTAGGCTCACAAGTCTTTTCTGCTTTCTTGGGAAT
The DNA here is from genome assembly GCF_028878055.3 of Symphalangus syndactylus. Classification (NCBI taxonomy): domain Eukaryota; kingdom Metazoa; phylum Chordata; class Mammalia; order Primates; family Hylobatidae; genus Symphalangus; species Symphalangus syndactylus. The sequence goes on along the minus strand of NC_072432.2, from coordinate 118,299,002 downwards.
GCTCTAACCCAGAATAAAAATCTGTCCTCTCCAATTGGAAATAACAAAGAATTGCTAATTCCACTGTCAAAATTATTTACTTTATATCTGGCTTCTCAAGTAATCTCTATCAGTCAAGACTCTCACCTGCTCCATTTCACTTCACCTATCCAAATGTCTCTCTGGCTCCTGCACACTTTCTGTCCAACAGATCCCTTACCTGATTCTTCTCCTTGCTACATGCAGTCATTCTACAAATCTTTATTAAGCACTAACTAAGAACCATGACGTAGTGGAAAGCAAGAGTTCACATGAAGATTACACTCTAATGTTAAAAATACACACAAGTTGGATGAACTGAGACAATGACAGTGCTAAGAGGAAGAAGTGCTCCAGAAAAGTAATATGGCAGAGAATGGTTTGTAACACGGCACACTATTTTCGATATGGTGACCAAGGACAGATTACTCTAAGAAGCTAAAAGGAATGAGCCATTAACAGATCTGGGCAAAGAAACTTCCAGACAGAAACAAATCAAGCGAGGAAGCTGTGAGGCAAGAGTAAGCCTGAAGTTCAAAGACAGAAGAAAAATGTCATTGCCAGAGTTCAGCGCAAGAGACTGAGATGGGGAGAGGCAATAAGAAGGTAGTTAGAGGAGGCCTGGTTCTCAACCCTGGGCACCCATGAGACCCACCAGGAACTTTTACAAATAGTGATGCCTGGGCCACACTACCAAATATTCTGATTTAACTGGACTGGGGTGAGGCCCAGATTTAATGCTTCTAAAAAGGTGCACTGGTGATGCTAATGTGTAGCCAAGATTAATTACCAGACACAGGTATTATATGCCATGGAGATGGTGATACTAATGTGTAGCCAACATTAATTATCAGACATAGGTATTATATGCCATGGAGAAATTCAAGTTTTATTCTAAGTATAGCAGGAAGCATTGGACTCCTGGACTCAAGCGGTTCGCCTGCCTAGACCTCCCAAAGTGCTAGGATTATAGGTGTGAGCCACCGCACCCAGATGCATGACAAATATGAATCAACAGGAGTTGCTCATGATTTTGCTGGGGGTGGCCATGAATGGGGGAGTAAAGGCAAATTCTCAAATGTATTTGTACCTTGGGCTTAAGCAAATAGGAGGACAGTAGTCTTTGGTATAAGAAGATTGAAGAAAGGAAAACCTTGGGGAATGGGAATCAGGACAGAATCAGGAGATGGATCCTGGCCCTTCTGCTCTCCCTCCTGGGCAGCTGAGTCCTGAGCCATGGGGTGGAGCAGAGTGACCTGGGCATTCGCAATGGGGGAGGGCTACACATCCGCAGAGGGGTCCAGACTGGCATGGCACGTCAGAGCCCCGGGGGAACGAGGTGGGCATCCATGTAAGGGAGCAGACTGGGTGTCAGAGCCTAAGTGGGGCGAGGGGGTATCCGCACATAGGACTTGGGGGTGGTGCACTGGCCTTGGATATCTGAGCTAAAACGGGGTGAGGGGGGTGTTCCCATGGGAGACAGCATGCTAATGAGGATGAATGATCACTTACATGTGAGGGAACTGATCAAACAGCTAAATCTATTAAAAATATGGGAAGCTAGGTTTCTTACTACTACAGAATGGAGTTATGAGCCCCAGAAGGGAAAAATCTTGAATGAACCCTGTGCTGCCGGATTGGGATTGAAGGTATCCATGTGAATTCATGACTTTTTATACATGTGGATCAGTCAAAATTAACAGGTATTAATCTATATTTATACAAATGCATACTACCCCTAGCTCTGTTGAATTACCTAGTTAGTTCCTATTTTTCTGTCCCCAAGAGAGATGATAAAGAGAGCTCTCAGAAAAAGAGCTATGTCACTGGGAAAGCACAACCAGTCCCAAACAAGGGAGGAGGACAGACGGTCCCATGAGGAATGAATCCAAGAAAAAAAGGAACTGAGAAATGATCTTATTTGTCTCAACATATTAAAGGCAGTCAATACTCCTGTCAGCAACCTTGTGTATGAAATAGAGGTACATTCACAGAGAATGAAGAAAAAAAGGAATTAGCTCTAGAAAAACATGTTATTCAAGAAAGGAAATGTAATCAAGGTAAATCCCACAGCCTCTGCTGCTGACACTACATAGCCATAATAACCCAAATCCTAAGTGTTTAAAAAAAACTCAGGAGGTGGAAGCAGGAGAATCACTTGAACCTGGAGGTGGGGGTTGCAGTGAGCTGAGATCGTGCCACTGCATTCCAGCCTGGGAGACAGGGAGAGATTCGATCTCAAAAAAAAAAAATTGTATCTATATTTGCTTTTCTATGAGGGATTAATGGGTATCTGCATCGTTGGTGGGGTGTACAGAAGAGTGAAATCCTTATCTTACATAGTAACAAATGAATTTAGAAATGAAGAGATTTATGCCACAAAAAATTGGCTGAAAGAGTTGAAAGACTTCTGAAAAAGTTGAAACTCCTCAGAATTCGAGAGGAGTTAAGAAGGTCTCCTGTTTTTCGTTATAAACCTTGTACAAATGGTCTTGATGTTTAAATTTATAAACATATATGACTGATAACATATAAAAAAATATACAGCTGATAAACCCTGGTAGGCCAGAACTAGGCAAAGGCAAAATTATAGGGATACAAAACAGATGAGTAGTTGCCAAGTGCTCAGGGTGGCATGGGGATGACTGAAAAGGGACATGGGAGAACTTGGGGGCTGACAGAATGGTTCTGTAGCTTGACCACGGTTGTGTTTCATGATTGTATGCATTTGTCAAAACCTGCAGAATTGTACACTAAAAACGGTGAATTTTACTCTATGCAAATTATAACTCTAAAAAAAAAAGACACAGATACTATCCACCCACTGGAATGGCTAAAGTTAAAAAGATTGACTGTGCCAATCACTAGTAAGGAGATGGAGCAACTGGAACTCCCTCCCATTGCTGGTGGCTTCTTATAAAGTTAAACATACACTTATCCTATGACCTGGCCACATCCTCACTCCAGTGCTTTATAAGAATGTTTATGAACGCTTTATTTTTAACAGTCAAAAGCTGGAATACATCAAAATGTACATCAATGGGAGTATTAACAATGTTATATGTATATATTATTTACTATACTATAACTATGATATATAATACACAATATAGTTATACTTGGCTATACACAGGAATGAACTATGGATGTGCAACATCATGGATGAACCCAAAAACCATTACAATAAGTGAAAGAGCCTAAACACAATAGACACATCTAATTCCACTGATAAGAAGTTGACTCACAGGTAAAACTAACTCACAGTGATCTAAACCAGATCGGTGGCTGTTTACTGAGGGTGGGAACTGTGTGGATAAAGATACCAAGGAATTTTCTGGGGTAAGGGAAATGTGTTTTATCTTGATCGGAATGTTAGGTATACAAGCTGCATTCATTTGATAAAACACATTGAATTGTAAACCTAAGATGAGTGCCTTTTGTTGCATATACATTTTACTGCATTTTTTTAATGTAAAAATTGACACTGTCAAATGAATATTACTCTATAAAGTAACCACCTCAAAGTAACACGGAATCGCACTGCTGAAATATGACTGAATATTTTTGCTTGGAAATGCCTCTGAAACAAGTTTGAGTCATGTGTGAAAAAGCACAGAACTATTTCTCCATTACTTTACGTGGTATTGTGTCTTCCCAAAGACATTATTCATCTTAATTACTACTGCATGCTCCAAAATTCATTCTGAACAAGTTTTGCTATTTCCAGAAATTCAACTGCAGATTGAAGATGAATTTCTCCAGTGAACAATTAGTTACCGATGTTAGGAAAGCAGGGCATTCAATGTCTCCATGTCCTAAATCTTACTTAATAATGGAAAGAAAAAATATATATGTAAACACACAGGCATATAAACAAGAAAAGTAATTTCATATAGGGCTAAAAGTTATAAAGGAATAAAAGAGACTAACCTGGGAAAGGCCAACTCCTGAGGATGGAGCTACTTTAGAAAACATGGTTATAAAATTCTCTCTGGGCGTGGTGGCTCACTTCTATAATTTCAGCACTTTGGGAGGCTGAGGTGGAAGACCAGCCTAGGGAACATAGCCAAAATCCTGTCTCCACAAAAAACTAAAAATAAAATAACTAGCCAGGTGAGGTGGTGCACATTCATAGTCCTAGCTACTAGGGAAGCCAAGGTCAGAGGATCCCTCGAGCCCAGAAATTGGAGGCTGCGGTCAGCTATGACTGCACCACTGCACTCCAGCCCTCCAGCCTAGGCAACAGAGCAAGATCCTGTCCTGAAAAAGAAAGAAAGAAAGAAAGAAAGAAAGAAAAGAAAGAAAGAAAGAAAGAAAGAAAGAAAGAAAGAAAGAAAGAAAGAAAGAAAAGAGAGAGAGAGAGAAAGAAAGAAAGGAAGGAAGGAAAAGAAAGAGAAAAGAAAAGAGAAAGAAGAGAGAGAGAAAGAAAGAAAGAAAGAAAAGAAAGAAAGAAAGAAAGAAAGAAAGAAAGAAAGAAAGAAAGAAAGAAAGAAAGAAAGAAAATTGTCTCTCTGAGGATGTACATTTAGGCTGAGGATTTACATTACTAATGTGGTCATTCATTCATTATACATGAAAACATTTATTGAACACCAGTGTGCCAGACATTGTCTTCAAGGAGGAAGGAAACAGATCTGTAAACAAATAACTAAATACAAAAGGGCTTTTAATGGTAATGCTTGTAGACTCTGGCACACAAAAGAGAAAGTCATGAATATGCTGAAGACTCAGAAGCAATTACTGAGAGGGACTCATGATTTCCCAACAAGGAAAGCATCATTTAGATGCTCAAATTATGGAGTGTTTTATAAAATCTCTCTCTACTTTCTGATCACAAGATAAATTAGTTTTACCCCACATACACACAAAAAAGAGCTATGTTTCTATACACCTGCATTGTGTGTGTGTTTATGGGGATGGGGGGGGGGTCCCAGAGAAGGAGCAGGTGCTAAATCCTGTTGTTTTTCCTTTAAGTGTTGCTGGTCTGGTATCTTGCTGGATAAAACAGAGTTAATGAGGCCAAGGGCAAAGGCTCCATCCCCTGTGGGCCAGGTAAACTTGTCAGGTTTCCACGGGCATATCCCCTGTCCTCCCATCCCCAGTGAGTTGTCCCTCCAATAGAAGCTTATTGTCTCTTGGGAAGCCAGTGAGCAGAAACAGCTGGGTGCAAACTCGTCACAGGACAGACAAAGGGCTGGGTCTAAAATCCTTCCTTACAGACAGTGGCTGCACCTCTCCCTGTGGGCAGCACACTCACTGCCTTCCTAAGCCTCAGGTCTCAAGATGTCCACACTCCACATGGATCTCACTGGGGCTTTTGAAAATAAGTTCAAAGGCAGAAAGTCAAGGGATGCAAAGATGGTAAAAGATGATTCTATTCTTTTACACTTCTTGGCGAGACAAATGAGTCTTCCAGGTTAATTATTTGAGCTCAATTTTGTGGATTTGAGATGGCCAGATATTGGAAAGAACTCAGAGCTCACTAAAATATAACAACCTTACTTAAAACAAAGGAGGCCAGGTGTGGTGGCTCACACCTGTAATCCCACCACTTTGGGAGGCCAAGGCAGGAGGATCACTTGAGGACAGGAGTTCAAGACCAGCCTGGGCAACATAGTGAGACCTTGTCTCTAAAAAAAATTTTTTTAAATCAGCCAGGCATGATGATGCATGCCTGTAGTCCCAACTACTCAGGAAGCTGAGGCGGGAGGATCACTTGAGCTCATGAAGTTGAGCCTGCAGTAAGTCATGATGGTGCCACTGTGTTCTAGCCTAGGTGATAGAGCAAGACTGCCTCTTAAAACATAAAATAAAAAGTAAATAAATTAATTAAAGAAAGAAAACACAGTTAAGGAACTGAAAAGGTTTGTCCCATATCACCCAGCTACTGACTACCTAAGCTGGGGATACAAACACAGGCCTCCTACCTGCCAGCTCATTGCTCTCCCTTATACCAAGCTGGCCCACGCCCCTGCTGGGGCACAGTAGACAGGACACTTTCTGAATGCGCCACCCCTCAGGTCAGGTGAGCCTGGCCATGGAATTCTATCAGTATAAAACATACACGCATAGGTACACCATCTAAGTGAAAAAGGAGGTAAGTCTTCTGGCTTTATTTATTCATTCATGCATTCATTCATTTATTCATTCTTTCAGACAGAGTCTCGCTGTCATCCAGACTGGAGTACAGTGGCATGATTTCGCCTCACTACAACCTCCGCCCCCTCCGGGCTCAAGCAATTCTCCTGCCTCAGCATCCTGAGTAGCTGGGATTACAGGCATGCACCAACAAGCCCAGCTAATTTTTGTATTTTTAGTAGAGACAGGTTTTCACCATATTGGCCAGGCTGGTCTTAAACTCTTGACCTCAAGTGATCCACTCACCTCAGCCTCCCAAAGTGCTGGGATTAGAAGCGTGAGCCACTGTGTCCGGTCTATTTAATTTTTTTAATGATCAAAACAGGGAACTGTCCTTTGCAGTGCCTGGCATGCAGCAGGCACTGAGTAAACATGTGATGAATATAGCAATGAGAAAGACGGGTGTTCTTGAGCCACTGGCTAGGTATAGAATAGACTGCTGTAAGGAATATGCAATGAAATCTGCACCCACAAGACACACTTGGACAGCAGGGTCTGAGTAACCCTTCTTTGTTCCCCTGGGATCCCATGCCCAGTGGGCAGAGACAGGCAGTGCTAAAGCACCCTGCCTACGAGGCCAGAATGTCCAGAATAGAAGAGCCACTGCTTCTTTATAAAGAGAACTTGTCTGACACCAAAAGGCCTGGTTCTCCATCCTAGCTCCACAGTAACCAGCTCTGGGGGACTCCATTTCTTCCCTTGTCAATTTTAAGTAATTACAGTTTCAATCTCTTAAATTTCCTTCCACAAAAACATTACAATATTTTTAATCGTTACCCCATAACATCTGTAGCAAAGAATGCCAAGAAGGTTTGTTCTGGTTGCCTATCATAGAGGGTGATGGCAGAGATTTCTATTTGCAACCAGCAAATACCTTCTGAGACAAGCAGAGAGACCTGGTCCGGGCAGTGAGGGGCGAGGAAGAGGACCAAATCAGTCAGCAAAATAGAGAGATGATAAATCCAAATTTCCAATGCAAAACAAGGAAACCTCCCTCTGTGCCTTCACAGAGTCCTGGAAGCTCAGTGAGAGGAAGGAAATAACACTTCCTGTAGCCTGGACAACATCATCTACTTTTTGGCCAATTCGCTTTATATTTTCTGGACGTGGCTTTTCTTTCTTTCCTTTTTAAAGCAAAGTAATCTCGCCAGCAGTTAGTCCTTCTTGCTAAAAGTCTAACTTTCCTCTTCTGTAATGCATTTCTGTAGCTTATCCAAGCAGTCAAGAAAGCTGAGATGACAGAAGGTAGCATGTGGTTTTATCAGTAGGAGCAATGAATTTGCTGCAACTCACTCTTATGTTGGTTTTGTTATCATCAGCATGACTTCGAAAGACGAATGAGAGAGATGTACAATTAATCAACCAACATGAGGTCCACTTTTTATAAAGAGTTATGCAAGAGGCTATGGGACCTCAAGGAGTTTGAGAGTATAACCCAATCCCTGATCTCTCTTCATGACAGCGACGAGACCACTGGGTAAGAGTGGCAAGTTTGTGTGCCAAGAGCCGTAGAGCTAAGTTCAGAAAGAGCTCACTGCAATACAGACACATTTGGGGTGCTGCTAAACTTTTCAGGTGGCTGTTTCAAAAGCAAAACAATCCTATCCCCTTTGGAAAACTTTATGTCATGTCCAAAGTGTAAACGTCATTTGCTGAAGGGCTGCACGCTGTGGAAAGAACAATATACTAGGATTCCACAAGACCCCGGTGGGAATCACAGCTCTGCCATTTAATAGCTGCATGAATTTCTTCAAGTTTCTTAACCTAAATCTCCACATTGATTAAAAGAGCATCAATAATTCTGGTCTCCCAGGATTGTAAGAACTGAGGGGCAGTACATGAAAGGCCGTAGCTTGATGCCTGGCATAGAGAGGGATGTAAAATGTCAGACACGGAAGGTACCCAATGGCACAGTTCAGGGATCATCTGCAGTACTTAGGGCTGTCTTCTGGTTCCTGTGCTGCTGACTGAGGGGGGCTCTATTTGGAGTTCTTTTTTACTTATTTTTTTTGAAGAATGTGTCTGTGCTCCTCAAAAAGAGCAGAACCTCTCTCAACTACTTAAATTACTGCCAACAACCAAAGCTGAGACACACAAAACAGCTAGAATACCATGCTAGGGGTGTCCAGACTATAGTACCTGATATGAAGACATAATTTTATTTTCCAACATAACTTCCCTACTCCCAGAAAATGGTAGAAAAGATGACTTTAAAAGAAAGAGGACCAAAAAAAAAAAAAAAAAGTCAAGAAGAAACAATTTGAGTGACAGAAAAACTCTAAGACTGTGGCTAGAATAATCAAGAAACGGCACTGAGTAACCAGGGTCTTGGCAGAGACCAAATGGGGCCAAACTCAAAAGTTACCGAAATTGGTTATCTAAGGCCTGATTAAACATTTAGTGTCAGCAATGAAAGTGACACTAAGAAAAAATTTCACCCTTTGTATCCTTCAATTCCAACTATAACAGATTCTTTTTTTTTTTTTTTTTTTTTTTTTTTTTATTGAGATGGAGATTCGCTCTGTCGACCAGGATGCAATGCAGTGCAGTGGTGCGATATTGGCTCACTGCAACCTCTGCCTCCCGGGTTCAAGTGATTCTCTTGCCTCAGTCTCCCGAGTAGCTAGGATTACAGGCACACGCCACCATGCCCAGCTAATTTTTGTATTTTTAGTAGAGATGGGTTTTCGCCATGTTGGCCAGGCTGGTCTTAAACTCCTAACCTCAAGTGATCCACCTGCCTCAGCCTCCCGAAGTGTTAGGATTACAGGCTTGAGCCATTGCACCCAGCCTGTAACAGATTCTTAAACTGGCATTGGTGAAAACTAAACAAGTATTCAAGGTTAGTAACGTAATACTCATTGTTCCTGCCATTTAGAAGATTAACCAAATTGCTAGATACAGTTGTTTAAAATCCTATATTCCTATTGCCAAAGTTAAACACACACACATTTAATATTCTTGATTGCATGACAAACATTAGGAACAGATACACAGAATATAATAGTAAGACTAAGAATCTTTCTGTAACTAGAAACTTTCCTGTGTTGCCTTGTCCATTCTTATTTGTAGCTCGAGTTATACATGGAGATGAAGCAAGGAACAGAAGTGAAGTTTTCATGGGTTTCTAAGACCCATCAATAAAACACAAGTTTTTTAGGCAGTCTGTTTCCTGCTACTATGACCATTTCTGTTGAATCATTCAACTCCATGGGTGAAACACAATGGGTGTACTCAAGCACAGAGTTAATATTTATGACACAGAAGTCTCCTTATATGCTTAAAAATTTTTAATAGCCTTTAATTTGTAGAGCAATTTAAGGTCCACAGCAAAACTGAGCAGAAGGTACAGAAAGTTATCATATACCTCTTGTCCTCTGACGAGACATCCCTGCTATCAACATACCCCACCAGAATAGTACATTTATTGCAATCAAACCTACACTGATACATCATTATCACCCAAAGTCCATAGGTTACACTGGGGTCCACTGTTGGTGTTGTGCATTCTATGGGTATGGACAAATGTATAATGACATGATTCCACCATTACAGTATCATACAGAGTAGATTTACTGCTCTAAAAATTCCCTGTGCTCTACCTCTTCATCCTTCCTTCCCTCTAAACCCCTGGCAACCACGAATCTTTTTACCATCTCCATAGTTTTTCCTTATCCAGAATGTCATATAGTTGGAATCATATGGATTGACTCTTTTTACTTAGTAACATGCATATCTATGTCTTTTTATGGCTTGACAACTCATTTCTTTTTAGCGCTGAATAATACTCCATTGTCTGGATGTACCAGACAATGTTTATCCATTCACCTACTGAAGGACATCTTGTTTACTCCCACATTTTGGCAATTATGAATAAAGCTGCTACAAACATCTACGTGCATGCTTTTGTGTGGGTATAAGTTTTCAACTCCTTTGGGTAAATACCAAGGACAGAAATTGCTGCATTGTGTGATGAGAGTGTGTTTAGCTTTCTAAGACACTAACAAACTGTCTCCCAAAGTGGCTGTACCATTTTGCATTTCCATCAGCAATGAATGAGAGTTCCTGTTGCTCCACATCCTTGTCAGCATTTGGTGTTGTCAGTGTCCTGGAGTTTGGCCATTTTAATAGGTGCATAGCAGTATCTCGTTGCTTTAATTTTCAATTCTCTAATGATACATGATGCTGAATATCTCTTCACACACTTATATGCCATATGGATATACATCTTCCTTGGTGAGGTTTCTGTGAAGGTCTTTGCCCATGTTTTAGGTGGGTTGTTTTCTTATTGTTGGATTTTAATGCTCTTTACATGTTTTAGATAATAGTCCTTTATCAAATGTCTTTTTTTTTTTTTTTTTTTTTTTTTTTAGACACAGTCTTACTTTGTCGCCAGGCTGGAGTGCAGTGGTGCGATCTTGGCTCATTGCAACCTCTGCCTCCCAGGTTCAAGTGATTCTCCTGTCTCAGCCTCCCAAGCAGCTGGGATTACAGGTGCCCACCACCATGCCCAGCTAATTTTTGGCATTTTTAGTAGAGATGGGGTTTCACCATGTTGGCCAGGATGGTCTCTATCTCTTGACCTCATGATCCGCCCGCCTTGGCCTCCCAAAATGCTGGGATTACAGGTGTGAGCCACTGTGCCCAGCCTCAACTTTCTCTTTTACAAATATTTTCTTCCATACTGTAGCTTAACTTCTCATTCTCTTGACATTATCTTTTGCAGAGCAGAAGTTTTAAATTTTAATAAAGTCCAGTTTATCACTTATTTCTTTCATATAACTGTGTTTTCAGTATTATATCTAAAAAGTTACCCCCATATCCAAAGTCATTTACATTTCTCCATGTTATTATATTCTAAGAGTTTTATACCTTTATATTTTACATTTAGGTCTAGAATTCATTTTGACTTATTTTTTTGTCAAGGGTGAAAGGTCTGTGTCTAAATTCTTATTTCAGCATGTGGTTGTCAGGTTGTTCCAGCACGATTTGTTAAAAAGACTATCTTTTCTCTATTGTATTGCCTTTGTTCTTTGTCAAAGGTCAGCTGACTATATTTGTGTTGGGTCTATTTGTGAGCTCTCTGTTCTGTTCGGTAGATTTGTTTGTCTAGTTCTGCCAATACCACAGTCTTGATTACTATAGCTTTATAGTAAGTTGTGAAATCAGGTAGTGTCAGTCCTCCAACTTTGTTCTTCAGCTTCATGTTGGTTGTTCTGAGTCCTTTGCCTCTCCACATAACTTTAGAATCCATCTGTCGACATCCACAAAATAACTGTCTGGGATTTTAATTGGGATTGCACTGAATCTATAAATCAACTTCAGAAGAACTGACATTTTGACATTGAGTCTCTCTACCCACGAACATGGGATAGCTTCCATTTATTTAGTATTCCAAATTCTTTCATCAATATATGCTTTTAAAGATAATAAATGACTCATATTACTATGGACAAAGCAGAGGCATATATTTAACTTTTTTTTCCAGATAGAAGAAAGAGGAGAAATATGATCATTTGCCCTCAATTTTAAACCTTCCTCTAAGGCTTTCTCCTTACACTAATCCTTAACTGAGGCTTAGCCAGCCCAACAGTGATGTTATATGGAGATAATCTAATGCATTTTTTAAAAAATAAAGGTTATGCACCAAATAATATTAATGCTACAGCAATCAGGGGTGTGAAGACAGCTGTGAGCAGGTATGTGTGTGCATGGGATGGAAGGACTCTGCTCCCATTTCAACCCCTTGATCCAACCAAGATCTGTTGCGGTCCAAAATCTGTGGAATGCTAAAAGCTCCTGGGAACATTCCTCCAGAGTACTCCCAAAAGCATATTTGCTTTCAGACTGAGTTTGCCTCCTTAGGTGCATGGGAGCTGCCCAAATAGATAATTCCAAGTACTTACTCATGACAGAATAACTGAATGAAGGTACCACTCATGAAACAGTTCTGAACTCTACAGTAGAAAATTCCATATACCTGAATCATGTACATTTTTAAAGATGGAATTTTAGGGTTGGTGGTTCATACCTGCAATCCCAGCACTTTGGGAGGCCAAGGTGGGCAGATCACATGAGGCCAGGAGTTTGAGGCCAGCCTAGCCAACATGGCAAAACCAAGTCTCTACTAAAAATTAGCTGGGCGTGGTGGCATGTGCCTGTAATCCCAGCTACTCCGGAGGCTGAGGCATGAAAATCGCTTGAACCCAGGAGGCGGAGGTTGTAGTGAGCCAAGATTGCACCACCGCACTCCAGCCTGGGAGACAGGGTAACACTCTGTCTCAAAAAAATAAATAAAAATGGAATTTTAGAATTTTAGAAGCATATTGAAATGTACCTGAAAAGGAAAAATAGGAGAAGGCATTCGCTTTTTTTAAAGATTAAATCTGAGATAAGACTTTTCACTGACACTCCTTTTAATTAATTTCTCTGGTAAACACCCTCCTACGGCCACACGTATCTTTTGAAAAACACATCTCAGGAACATATGTCACCAGCAGTAGTAGCTCACGAGCTGTACTTAAGGTAAAGGTCAAACAGATGTGGGAAGTGACCAAGCACACTCAACAAAATGCCACATGGCCTTATCTGCTTTACAGGCTAATGCCAAAATGTTTGCACGCAGCGTCATAAAATCCAAGCTGTTAGACTCACTGCCATTTATGTATGTGTAAGGCAGTATTTCTGTACCTAGATCGTGGAGACTATATAGATTCTGAATTACAATAAACTCAATTATTTTAATTAGTGGGTAACAAAAGTAAACGGAAGTTACAAATACCTTGGACACCCCTATTGAAGCTTATATCCAGTAAACTTTTACACATTCTATTAAGAACTGATTTTTAACAGCAATTTTGAATCTTTTGTCTCTCTCTTGGCTTCTGACCACTGTGCATGGATGACCAAGTAGAGAAAGAAACAAGTAGAAAGGAGGAACAATAAAGAGATTTCAGTGTCACAAAATTAATTGTCACAGAGCATAGCAGAATGTGACAATCAGACATTCTCAAAACGTTAGCTACCATACTGTATCATAATCTAATGCAGGGTTCCTATTACCACATCTCTAAAGGATGATTATTAAGCCTCTGTTTGAAAAAAATCTTTTAAAAGGACTCTTTTTTTTTTTTTTTTTTTTTTTTGAGATAGAGTCTTCCTGTGTCACACAGGTTGGAGTGCAATGGCGTGATCTCAGCTCACTGCAACCTCTGCCTCCCGGGTTCAAGCGATTCTTGTGCCTCAGTCTCCTAAGTAGCTGGGATTACGAGTGCACACCACCACGCCTGGCTAATTTTTGTATCTTTAGTAGAGACAGGGTTTTGCCATGTTGGCCAGACTGGTCTCAAACTCCTGACCTCATGTGATCTGCCCGCCTCAGCCTCCTAAAGTACTGGGATTGCAGGCGTGAGCCACCGCACCCAGCCCACTCTCTTCTTTTTTATATCTCTGTTAGAAAGTTTTGGCAAACATGCAGACAAAATTCATTGCCATGTAACTTACCTGTCATAACACTGCCTGCTGTCCCTACTCACAAAGGCCTGCTTTAGAAAAATGAGATTCAAAACACATACAGCTCAAGTCTTAATCCATTTTTATTCCTTTTCATATTAGAGGGAAGTAGATTTTTTTTGATTAAAGTGCATTCAAAAACTGGACTCCTTCTATACAGAAGAAATAACATGGGTATTCTGGGGAACTCCTGTACATATACAAATGCTTCTTTTTTTGTTTCTTTTAACTTTTCAGGTTTGCCTATTTCCTCTGGGTCCAGTCTAAGCACTTGTGTTATCCTATGAGTCTTTACAAATTGCCCTGAAATAATATGTGCTGTGCCTGCCTGCCTCTGTACAGTTCAGCTCACCTTTGAGACATCTCATTGTGTTTGTTCCAACAGTGGTCAATTGTGTTGTATTTACCCCAGAAATCACTGCTAACACCAGCACACCAGCCACCCTTTCTCATGAGCTTGTGAGTGGTTTATGGAGCAGAAAAAGAGTTAATCTATGCATACGAATTAAACACAGGAAACCAGCACTAGAGGAACCTCAGACTCCAGGCCTAAAACCACTTGTGACTGGAGCGAGGTTAATCACAGGAGAGGGGAGCTCCATGGTAACAGATGCTGAAACCTGACACATACAAGGTACTGTACGCTTTTCAAAGCACTTACATTTGATCACTCTAGACTCAAAAAGTGACTCCAATTTAGATGAAATGTCCTTGTCACAAAGACGGCTGCAATATCTTGCCCAGGGACAGTCAACCTAGACAAGGACAAAACCACCTAACCTATAGTAGTCTTCCTTCTCCCTCACCATCGCTGTCCTCCACCTCTGGCCTCTGCAACATCATCCTCTTCTCCCCATAGCATTTGTAAGCACATATCTGAATTGTTCTGTTTACTTACTTTGTTTACTTGTTTTTGTCTATCCCTCCAATGTAAACCCTATGAGAGCAGGAACCTGCATTTTGCCACTTAAGAGACCAGAGAGTACCCAGAACATCTCTCATGCTCAATAAATGTACTTGGCACATACTTGGTGCTCAGCAAATAATGTTGAATGAATAAATGACCTCACGGCCGGGCATCTCCAGAAGTCAGTGCACTTTCTGCCATGGATCTGGGGTGGAAAGGAACATTCACCCCAAATACATGGGGTGAACTGTATTTGTATCGCTGCCAAATACATTCCACAGTAAAAGAAGCAAAGACGCAGAAATGACTGTGGGCAGGCCAGTGCCAAAGATGAAGAAAGGCAAGAACACGCGCTTCAGTCCTTAAGGAATTCTGTTTCCTGATAAAGTCTCTAAAGACAAATAATTCCTGGAGACCTGTAATGGATGAGCAGTAGATAGTTTCTCAGTCAGTTCTGCTTCTTTCCTTCATTTAGCAACAAATGAAGTTCAGGGGCAAGGCCAGAGAGTTAAATGAGTGAAAAAAGATGATGGATAGAAGCTCGCTCATCTGGACTCTGGTCGCCTGTTTTGGAGCCAAAGCTCAATCAGTCTGGCAGTTCCTCAAAACATTAAACATTGAGTTACCCTATGACCCAGCAATTCCACTCCTAGGTACCTACCCAAGAGAGATGAAAACATATGTCCACATAAAAACTTGCACGCAAATGTTTGCAGCAGTATTATTCACAGTAGCTGAAACATCTAAACGACCCAAGTGTCCATCAACTGATGAATGAATAAAATATAATGTACCTACACAATACATATTACTCACCAATGAAAAGAGATGAAGTTGGGCCGGGTGCAGTGGCTCATGCCTGTAATCCCAACACATTGGGACACTTGGCCCTTGGGAGGCCAAGGCAGAACCGCCTGAGCCCAGGATTTCGAGACCAACCTCAGCAACATAGTGAGACCCTGTCTCAACAAAGAATAAAAATTTAGCTGGGTGTAGTGGTGTGCACCTATAGTCCCAGCTACCTGGGAGGCTGGAATAGGAGGATTCCTTGAGCCCAGGAGGTCAAGGCTGCAGTGAGCCATGATCATGCCACTGCACTCCAGCCTGAGCAACAGAGCAAGACCCATCTCTTTAAAAAAAAAAAAAAAAAAGAGAGAGAGAGAGAGAGGGCGAGAGAGATGAAGATAGAGATGAAGTCCTGACACCAAATGAAGGCAGCCAGTCACAAAAGACCACATATTGTGTGATTCCACTTATATGAAATGAATTTGAAGCTGCCTAGAGCCAGGGGAGGCATGACTACCAATGGGTACAGAGCTTCTTTATGGGATGATGAAAGTGTTCTGAAAGTAGATAAGTGATGATATTTGCCCAACCCTTCTTTACTAGTGAACTTAGTAAATATCCATTGAATTGTATACTTTAAATAAGTAAATTGATTGGTATTTGAATTATATCTCAAGAAAGCTGTTATTTAAAAACAAACAAAAAAACCCACAAGGCCAGGCACGATGGCTCACGCCTGTAATCCCTATACTCTGGGAGGCCGAGGTGGAAGGATCGCTAAAGGCTGGGAGTTCCAGACCAGCCAGGGCAACACAGCAAGGCTTCATCTCTCCTAAAAAATTAAAAACATCAGCCAGGCACGGTGGCATGTACCAGTAGTCTCAGCTACTCAAGAGGCTGAAGCAGGAGCATCCCTTGAGTCCGAAAGGCCAAGGCTACAGTGAGCTGTTATTATGCTACGGCATTCCAGCCTGGGGGACAGCAAGACCCTGTCTCTAAAAAAAAGATAAAATAAAAACAAAAACTTCAGCAATGACTAAATCCTCCTATAATTGCAGAGGACCGAAAAACATTAGCACCCCCTGTATTTCCCTCATAGAGAAGGAACAGCACCTCTGCCTTGTAATATCCAGGGTTTTGTGGAGGTGACCCCTGACCCCCTTACTCTCTACACCAGCTTGCCTTGGTCTCCTATTTAACCTTCATCATTCAATAGATTGTTGCTGAGCACCTGCCGTATACCAGGAGCTAGGGAGGCACAGGCTGTGCAGATGAAGGAGGAGCAGGCTTTGCCTTCAAGGAGCCAATACTTTCTGAAATTTTTCAGCCAACCACAAGGCAGGAAACAGAAAAAGGAGAATCAGAAATAGTGTTCTGTCTTGGGCGGTGGGCAGAAAAAATGTTTCATGTCTGGGTGGATTCATGTCCATGCTGGAAAAACACACACAGATCTGGTATGCAGACATCTCGAGGGCAGGGTGGGGCAGAGTGCAGAGGGAGTGCCCCGAAGTCAGCTCCGACAGGAAGGTGGAAGACACGAATCCTGGGGCCACAATGCGGTGCCAGTGTCACCCTTCAGTTCCGCCCAGCAGGACTGTTGGTGTTTTCATTGTGTTTATTTTTCTAAAGTTAAGAGGGACTAGGAGAGGAGGGGCAGAAGACAAGAGATTACTCAGCATTCCCATCGCGTTTCATGTTTGCAAAGCACTCCTGTCCTTGCCTCAAGCTGCCTTAAATAATAAAGGAATTTGAGAATCAAGCCAAGAACTCTAAGTGCTTAGCAGATACAAGGACCTATCATGGGACATCTGGCAAGGTAGGCACGATTTTAAAAATTAATCCCAGAAAATAAACACTATTGAAAAATATAATCCAATATAGTAATCTCCCTGTCAAGCTGACCTGCCAGTTGGTGGTTAATGAACTCGGTAAGCTCACAGTGCAGGCTCAAGTGTTCTCAATCTCCCTCCCCTTCACACCTTGACATGTGCTTACTTTTAAAGAACAGGCACTGACGTCCTTTGAGATGAAAAAGTTCTACGGCTGATGCAGCAAAAATGTTATGGTAGCAATTAAGAGCGGTTTCTTGCTGGCAGGACTATAGCATCCGGATCATTATAACTGAAGAAATTAACCATTTTTGTGTGACTGTCAAATGGGCTAGCACATCCTACAAGCATATCGTAGTGTGAGCCGTAATATACTAGAAGCACTGTGGGTTTTGGACTGTTTGGACTCAAGTTCATGGTATTTGAAATGAATGTATCTGTGTTTATATTTATATTCAACTAAGCTCAGTGACCCCCTTAGCTTGGTCCATAGGGATTCTGTCTTGAGGAATGTTTATAGGCCAACTGGAGAACTCTTGGTAAAGTACAAATAGTGAGCACACTTAAAAGTACTTTTTTTTTTCTTTTTGAGACAGGGTCTCACTCTGTTGCCCAGGCTGGAGTGCAGTGGTGTGGTCAGCTCACTGCAGCCTCTGCCTCCCAGGCTCAAGCAATCCTCCCACCTTAGCCTTCCAAGTAGCTGAGACTACAGGTACATGTCACCATGCTTGGCTAAGTTTTAAATTTTTTGTAGAGATGAGATCTCACTATGTTACCCAGGCTGGTCTTGAACTCTAGGCCTCAAGGGATCCTCCCATCTCAGCCTACCAAAGTGCTGGGATTACAGGAGTGAGCCACTGCACTCATCCTTAAAATTACTATTGATATGAACCCTAACAGGACAAAGTGTTTCAATTAGCTATTTCTTAGAAATACACTGAGGTCACATAAAAGTGAAAAAAAACTTCGAAGATATATTTTAAAGGTATCAACTGAGCCAGGTGCTATGGCTCATGCCTACAATCCCAACACTTTAGAAGGCTGAGGCAGAAGGATCATTTGAGGCCAGGAGTTTGGGATCAGCCTGAGCAACTTGGTGAGACCTTGTCTCCATTAAAATAAATAAATAAATTAGCTGGGCGTGGTGGCACATGCCTATAATCCCAGCTACTTGGGAGGCTGAGGCAAGACGATAGCTTGAGCCCAGGAGCTCAAGGCTGCAGTGAGTTATGATCACACTACTGTACTCCAGCTAGGGTGACAGAGCAAGGCCCTATCTCAAAGAAAAAAAACAAAAAATAAATGACATTACCTACTTTATTTCAGACCAAGTCTCCATTCTTCCATCCCACACTCTGTAGGACAATTAGAAAAGCCTGACAAAACAACACACACAAATATATACACTGCCCCACCCTGCCCCCGCCACACACACACACACACACACACACACAAACTAACATGGCAGTGAGGAATTACCAGGTCAAAATCTGAAAAAGACCAAAACCTAAAAAGACCAGCCCAGCATCTGGGGCTGCTTTCCGCTTGGGGCATCCATCTGCTGATTTAAGAAAGAATTCCTGACCAGGTGCAGTGGCTCATGCCTGTAATCCCAACACTTTGGGAGGCCAAGGCAGGTAGATCACCTGAGGTCAGGAGTTGGCCAGGAGACCAGCCTGGCCAACATAGGGAAACCCCATCTCTACTAAAAATACAAAAATTAGCCGGGCGTGGTGGTGGGTGCCTGTAATCTCAGCTACTCAGGAGGCTGAGGTAGGAAAATCGCTTGAACTCGGGAGGCAGAGATTGCAGTGAGCCAAGATTGAGCCACTGCACTCTAGCCTGGGCGATAGAGCGAGACTCTGTCTCAAAAAAAAAAAAAAAAAAAAAAAAAAAAAAAAAACAACAAAAAGAAAGGATTCCTGAGTGGCTGAGAAGCTGAGCAGCATTTCTGATGGCCTTGTGGAGCCAGGAGGACAAAAATTGAAGTCCTGGGACTTGCCAGTGAGTTGGCTGCAATTTTACACAACATAGAGTAAAACACAGCGTGTTACTATAGATTAAGACAATGTTAAAGGTTTAATAAATAGGAATTAAAAGTTAGAACTGTTTAACACAACAATTCTAAAATAGCAGGCACCTAAAAACAAGTATCAGAATGCATAAAGCAAACAGCTGACATCACCGTAAAGAGACACAAACTACAATCACGGTGGAAGAGTTAACACAGTTCTATCAGTAACAGAAAAAGCAGGAAAAAAAAGTTAGCATATAGCAAACCTGAAAAATGACTCAGAAATTAGAACTTAATTATCATATATAGAACTTTGCCGCCAGGCATGGTGGCTCACACCTGTAATCCCAGCACTTGGGGAGGCTGAGATGGGGCTATCACCTGAGCTTGGGAGTTCAAGACCAGCCTGGCCAACATGGTGAAACCCCGTCTCTATTAAAAATACAAAAATTAATCTCAGCTACTCACGAGGCTGAGGCATGAGAATCGCTTAACTGGGGACATGCCGTGGAGGTTGCAGTGAGCTGAGATCGCGCCACTGCACTCCAGCCTGGACAACAGAGTGAGACCCCACCTCAAAAAAAAAAAAAGAACTTTGCACCCAATGATCCTTGAATATACATTCTTTCCAAGCCCACATGGAAGAGTTAGAAAAATTGAACATATGCTTTTTACCTGCACAATAGGAAAATGTGCATCCATTGAGGCTAGACAAAGTGAATTAACCTGGCCTCCTGACAAAAGAGGTGTGAGCTGATAAGATTGGAAGAGCTGTAGGCCAGGCTCGGTGGCTCACACCTGTAATCCCAGCACTTTGGGAGGCCGAGGCGGGTGGATCACGAGGTCAGGAGATGAGAACATCCTGGCTAACACGGTGAAACCCCGTCTCTACTAAGAATACAAAAAATTAGCCAGGTGTGGTGGCGGGCGCCTGTAGTCCCAGCTACTCGGGAGGCTGAGGCAGGAGAATGGCGTGAACCCGGGAGGAGGAGCTTGCAGTGAGCTGAGATCACGCCACTGCATTCCAGCATGGGCGACAGAGCGAGACTCCGTCTCAAAAAATAAATAAATAAATAAAAAGATGGGAAGACCTGTGGTTTCCATAAGCAAAGGATTCTGGAAAAGATAAGGCGACTGCCCTAGTGTCTTGGAGACTTTGAATTGATGCTTTGGCTGGGCCTGAGATGGTGAGAATAAGCAGTAGAAAGAGAAAGGGAAGAGTTCACACAGCCCTCTCAGTCTTCTCTCTGCCCCTGGGAGCTACATGATTACACCGAGTTGTGTGGAAGGGAAAAGGATAATGTGAAACCCCAGCCCTCTGCCAAAAACTAAAGGGAGGCGGCAGTAATAGCAGAGTCTTCCATGCAACCAGGAGGATAATTTAGCTGTTCTATGGCCAAATCCTGCTTCCTTTCCTCCTGCCTTCCCATCTCCTCTTTCTCATCCTGTGTCATCCTGTCCCACCCTAGGAACCCGCATGGGGTCCCAGCGGACCATCTCTGCCGTTTCACCATCACAAGGGTTTACATGGGGGCTAGACCTGGAAAATGCATGGTCCCTGTCAAATCTGCCTAACTTCCACCTCATTTGTACCCTAACCTTCTGAGAGAATAACTGGACCCTAAAAGTTGTTCTTGGTTTGGTCCTCTACTTCAGTGGCCTGGCTACGCTTTTGTTGTGCTCTGGAGGTTTGGATTAAAAATGTGGATATATGAAGACTTCTTCTAGTATTTAGAGAACCTGAGCTGAAGTTGGAAGCCTGTGGTGGACTGGGTACAGACATGACCAATGCTTGGCAGACAAATAGGCAGTCCTATGTACTGTCCCACAGCCCACTAACAGGTTAACGGAACCACAGCCCTCGCCTGACCTAGTTGAAGGAAATATACAATCAGGCTTTCTGGACCTGCTGCAGTCATGACCTAATTTTCTAACAGAATCTCAGCAACAACAGAAAGACTCTCCCTCATTTCTCCCCCAACCTGGGAACATTTAGTGCTGAACAGAAAGAGACCCTTAATCAGCAGTGCTTCCTTTGAGCTACTGCCAGCCCAACATCCCAAGTGTCTCCTCGCGAGCCAGCTCTGTCACTGATCCTTCTGTGCCCAAGTGGCCTGGCCACACCAGCACCCTTCACATATGCATGAGCTTTCACCCTGGTGTCTGTGCAAGTTTGTGCTCGTGTATCTGTTCAAAATTGTGTCACCCAAGTACTTCCTGAATTTTTACTAGCACTGTTTCAGGAAGTCAAGCATGTTGATGTTTACTCTAAGTGCCTTTTTAATAAGTAACTTACACTGTTTTTCCCTTGCCCTCATTTGGCAGAAGGCCAGCCAGACTTACCCTCGTACATCTCCAGGATGTGAACTGTGTCACCGATCTGCAAGGAGAGCTCCACATCTTGAGAAGCATTGTAGTTATAGATCGCTGGAAATGAGAAATAAAAAAGGGAAATTAGAATGCATGTCACTTGGCTGGGCGCGGTGGCTCACGCCTATAATCTCAGCACTTTGGGAGGGCAAGGCGGGTGGATCACGAGGTCAGGAGTTCAAGACCAGCCTGACCAAGATGGTGAAACCCCATCTCTACTAAAAATACAAAAATCAGCTGGGTGTAGTGGCAAGTGCCTGTAATCTCAGCTACTTGGGAGGCTGAGGCAGGAGAACTGCTTGAACCCAGGCAGCAGAGATTGCAGTGAGCCGAGATCACGCCACTGCATGCCAGCCTGGGTGATAAAATGAGACTCCGTCTCGAAAAAAAAAAAGAATGCATGTCACAGTGAACAATTTGGTCAACAAACAACTCTCTATTTAATAATTTCATGTGAATCGCCCATTGTAAAGCAGAGAATGGATCCTCATTTCCCCCATCCAACAAATATTGATCAGTTGCCTGCTACATATCACGAACTGTGTTAGAGACTATTTATAGAGGGGCAAATCACATGGACATGGCCCCTGTCCCCAGGGAACTTAACAGTTGAGTGGAAGGAAGAAAGATATCAAATATATAATCACAGAAATAACTAGTTAAAGTTGTGATAAGTGTTAGCAAAGAAACAATCCGGTTACCATGAGAATATATTGTGGGATTCTGTTAGTCACTGCCCTTGTTCATCAGACAACAGCCAGCCTGCAAGAACACGGAACTGATGATCTCTAGGACACAGGCGAGCCATGTCGTGGCTTCCATGACACAGTATCTGATGGCAAAAGGCCACCTGTGAGGCCCATCCACCCTCCAGTGACAAACTGACACAGGGCACGGTGCAACGATGGTGCCTGGCCCTAGCCCAAGGCACCCTGGGCAACTGGGTTACTGCAGCACTTCCTAATCAAGGCGACCTCAGCCACCACAGTCTTTAGGGCTGGCAATGGCTGGGCTAGGTTGTGAAAACTGATAGACTTAACTCATAACTCAAAAAAAAGAAGCCAACCCAATTTTAAGAAAGGCCAGAGCTCTGAATAGATATTTTGCCAAAAATTATGTATGAATAGCTAACAGACACATGAAGAGATGTTCGACACTATTAGTCATCAGAAAATACACATTAAAACCACAGTGAGATACCACTCCACACCCACTAGAATGGCTATGATAAAGAAAAAAGAAAAGGCAGACAAATGGCAAGAATGTGGAGAAACTAGAACTCTCTTGCATTGCTGGTAGGAATGTAAAATGATACAGCCCCTTCTGAAAACAGTTGGGCAACTTCGCAAAAAGTTAAACATAAATTTACCATAGGTCCTAGCAATCCATTCCTAGGTACCTACAAAGAGAAATGAAGCCATGTGTCTACATAAGAACCTTACGTGAATGTTCAGAGCTGCGGTGGTGGGCTGTAAAGGTGCCCCCCCTCCCCCGCCAAGAGAACTCCACATCAAATCCCTGGAACCTGTGTATGTTACCCTGTAAGGCAAAAGAGTTGATTAAGTTAAGGATTTTTAAAAAATTATTCTTTAAGCTCTGGGATACATGTGCAGAACGTGCAGGTTTGTTACATAGGTATACACGTGCCATGGTGGTTTGCTGAACCCATCAACCCATCATCTACATTAGGTATTTCTTCTAATGCTATCCCTCCCCTAGACCCCCACCCACCAACAGGCCCCAGTGTGTGATGTTCCCCTCCCTGTGTCCTTGTGTTCTCATTGTTCAACTCCCACTTATGAGTGAGAACATGTGGTGTTTGGTTTTCTGTTCCTGTGTTACTTTGCTGAGGATGATGGTTTCCAGCTTCACCCATGTCCCTGGAAAGGACATGAACTCATCCTTTTTTATGGTTGCATAGTATTCCATGGTGTACATATACCACATTTTCTTTATCCAGTCTATCATTGATTGGCAATTGGGTTGGTTCCAAGTCTTTGCTATTGTGCCACAATAAAAATACATGTGCATGTGTCTTTATAGTAGCATGATTTATAATCCTTTGGGTATATACCCAGTAATGGGATTGCTGGATCAACTGGTATTTCTGGTCCTAGATCCTTGAGGAATCGCCACACTGTCTTCCACAATGATTGAACTAGTTTACAGTCCCAACAACAGTGTAAAAACGTTCCTATTTCTCCACATCCTCTCCAGCATCTGTTGTTTCCTGACATTTTTTTTTTTTTTTTTTTTGAGATGGAGTCTCGCTCTGTTGCCCAGGCTGGAGTGCAGTGGAGTGATCTCGGCTCACTGTAACCTCCATCTCCCGAGTTCACACCATTCTCCTGCCTCAGCCTCCCCAGTAGCTGGGACTACAGGCGCCCACCACCACGCCCAGCTAATTTTTTTTGTATTTTTAGTAGAGATGGGGTTTCACCATGTTAGCCAGGATGGTCTTGATCTCCTAACCTTGTGATCCACCCGCCTCAGCCTCCCAAAGTGCTGGGATTACAGGCGTGAGCCACCACGCCTGGCCTCCTGACTTTTTAATGATCGCCATTCTAACTGGCACGAGATGGTATCTCATTGTGGTTTTTATTTGCATTTTTCTAATGACCAATGATAAGGATTTTGAGAGGAGTGGTCTTCCCTGAATTATCAGGGTGGCCTTAAATGCATCACATATATCTTTGCAAGAGAGAGAGAGAGCTGAGAGACACACTGGAGAGAAAGCGACGTGCAGATGGAGGCTGAGATTGAACTGATGTGACCGCAAGTCAGAGAAGGCCAGTATCCACCAGAAGCTGGAAGAAGCAAGGAATGGAATCTCCCCGAGGGCCTCCAGAGGGAGCACAGCCCTGTTTGCACCTTGACTTCCTAACTCCCATCTCCAGAACTGTGAGAGAATAAACCCCCACTGTCTTGAGACATCAGATGTATAATTTGTCACAGCAGCCACTGAAATCCACTATAGTAGCATTATTCACAATAACCTAAAAAATGGAAATAATTTATTAACTGATGAAAGGATACATGAAGTATGGTATATCCATGCAATGGAATACTATGCAGCAATGAAAAGAAATGGAATACAGACACATACTGCAACACAAATGAACCTCAAAACATCACACTAAAGGAAAGAAGCCAGATGCAAAAGACCACATAGTTTATGACACCATTTATTCAAAATGTCCAGAACTAAGCAAATCTATCAAAGGCAATATAGGAGATTATTGGTTGCCTGAGGCTGTGAGGAGGGAATGGTGATTGACCACAAAAGGCCCTAAGGAGCTTCTTGGGGAGATGAAAACATCCTAAAACTGGGTTGTGGTGATATTTACACAACTCTGTAAATTTACTAAAAATCAGTAAATTATATGCTTAAAATGGGTAGATTTTATGGTATGTAAATTACACTTGACGGAAGCTTTTTTTTTTTTTTTAAGTAGATTTACTTCTTATCCTCACTCTACTGATGAGGGAACTACATCTTTCCAGGAAAAAAGAACCCACTTAGAGATTCATCTCTAGCCATGGACTTGACAATCCAAGGAACCCATAAGGCTCCCATCTCTGCAGGCCTGATGAGTGGCCATCCACACTGATGAATGGATAGTCACTCAATCCATCAGTATATCCCACAGGGAAGAAAGGCATCCTTGACATTGCCAGTGGCGGGTCTTCCTGGCTCTTCCCAGCTCTTCCCTGGGCCTGCAGTGCACCCTGCACCTGCAGCTTGGCTTACATCACAGTCAACCTATCAGTGAGCAGGAAGGAGCACACCTGTTTTTCAGTGGCCTCTCCTTGATGAAGGAAGTCATCCAGGTAGGGCTCTCCTGCACTCCTGGCACAGAAGCCTGGACAAAGTATGTTGGAATTTATTTTACTATTGAGCTTATGGACTAGGCTATGAATTCACAACCAGGATTGGCTGGTGACATAGGTTAGGAGAAATCGCACGCAATTCAGAAGTAGGAGTAATTCCCAATTCCTAGACTTTCTCATGGGTCACTGGGCCACCGCTGCTATTCCACTGGAGTTCAACTCCTTCATTCGTCTGCTGGTTTACACGAATGCTCTGCCTGCTAGTTTGGCAGACCTCACATCCTTGACATCTCCTAGTCCCTATTCATGGCCTTGTACTGAAATGGTCCCTTCCATTGGCCCCCTTCTCAAATGAAAACAGGAAGTAGTGAGGTCACTGAGTCACGATGCATTGTGTAATGACCAAGCTTCACCTCTTCCTGGTTCTAGTCATTGGAAAAGTAAGCAGAAGTTCTCAAAGGCAGCACCTTGCACTGGAAGCTCCAAACACAAACACCTACCAAGGACTGCTGGAAACACACACACACACACACACACACACACACACACACACACACCAAAGACCGGTTTGCTTAAAACCTAGATCTCTAAGCCTGACCCAAAATACCTCCAAAATTGTCCCAGCCGGTAACTATCTGTCTTTGTCTCCACTATCTGCGAAATTCCAACCCACTCTCCAGTGAAGACTCCTATGTTCTCCCCTAAATTCTGAGCTCAGTCCATGGTTTGTTTCTGCCTAGAACAAGGGCCTGTCTTGACTTTGTAACAATCCAAATCTCACATCCACAATGCAATTCAACAAATGGCTACTAGCTCCCGATTACCTGCGTGGATCTCCTTCTTCTCTGACATTCCACAACAATTTTCCCTTCTAGCGCAGTTTGGGTTTTTAATCACAGACAATCTTGTGTAATTGTCTGCCATCAATTGGAAGGAAATCCCTATGACTGGGGTCCTCGTTACACATTACTTTTGTGTCTTTCTCATTACAAGGCACAGGCTTAGTCCCAAAGAAAGTACTCAAGGTATAATAATGATGTCAGAAAATAATATATTTTAAAAACACATATTTTTATCCCTTCTATAAAATCCATCAAAAAGTTCAGTTATTCACCACTTCTTCCCCAAACTCAAACACACTTCTGCTTTCCTCCAGAGCAGAGGCTGTGGTTTCCCACCACTCAAGAAAGGGTTACCGAAATCACTTCTCCACCCATTTGGTTTCTCACAAGAGAGAATCTGCCTCTCCAA
This sequence comes from Symphalangus syndactylus, assembly GCF_028878055.3. Classification (NCBI taxonomy): domain Eukaryota; kingdom Metazoa; phylum Chordata; class Mammalia; order Primates; family Hylobatidae; genus Symphalangus; species Symphalangus syndactylus. Next base: position 118,272,346 of record NC_072432.2, on the reverse strand, counting down.
CCTAACCTTTCAAAGAGATTCATGTTAGAAGCACATCCCTTCAACAATGCCTTTCACTGGAGTGAAAATTCACCGCTTAGAGGATGTTTGTACAATCTGTTTCATGTCTCTGGGCAAAAGCACAAACAAGATTTCCAATCAACGCCATCATCTATTCATTCTAACTCTTGGGTTTGGTAGTATGCCCTCCATATCTTAATATACCTCATATTTCCAGTGTATTTCATAGTTTACTTTCATATATATCTTAATAATTGTATAGAGTGGATGAAAGGTGTCACATTATTTAATGGGGAAGCTGAGACTCAGAAGGGTTAAATCCAGCTTGCAAGCAGCGAAGCTGTTATAAAGCTGGTCTGTTCATCACATTTGACCAAACCAGTCCATAATTGTGAAGATATGCCCTGGAATAGCCCAGAAACAAAGAAAAGAGCCTAGATTTCTCTTTTTAAATAACCATCCTACTTCCCAAACCAAGCTTTCTCATCATACACATCAGTGACTGGTGATCACATTGTCCGCTAGTCTGATGCTATTTCAAGAATGAGAGTACAACTAATGCACTTAGTGGGCCCATAGTTTCTTTCTAGAACACGAATAACTGTTATAGAGAAAGCTAGAGAAATGGGAAACCAAGAAAAACCTCAGGGTAATCAAAACGGATTCAAGACTCTACCGCTTACACAATGCATGACCTTGAATGAGCTACTAATCCTAGGCCTTGCCTATAAAGAGCCCTCTGGCTCTAACGTCTTCTGATTCACGGGGTAATGAGAAGAGGCAAAAGAAATATGTGCCATTTTTGAACCGGCAGGCACCACCACAATCTCTTGTTTTGACTGAGGAAATTAAACAAGAACCGGGAGTTGCTGTACATACGTTGCCTCGCTGGCTGCCATGAACAGCATTGGGAAAGACAAATTGCTGGAATTCTTCCCTAAGCAGCTTACTGTTTATAACAGGAAAGTATAATTTTGCAGAGCCAAGTAGACAAGACAAAATAGTTTGCATTTTACTGAATCTCTGATTTGGCTCTTTCTTTTAAACCAGGCTTACATGAGAGAAGAAAACTGAAGTCCTGGGATTATGCAATAAGAAACCAACAGAACAGACTTACTGGCTGCAAACTGAGTGATCAGTTTTGACAATGGAAAGTCTGCAGGCTAGTAAATAATAAATATTTCTTTTTTTATGTTTATTTTTTATCTTTTTGAGACAGGGACTTACTCTATCAACCAGGCCAGAGTACAGTGGTACAATCACGGGTCACTGTAGCCTTGACCTCCCTAGGCTCTGGTGATCCTCCTGCCTCATCCCCCCGCCCAGGTACCTAGGACTACAGGCATGTGCCACCACACCCGGCTAATTTTTAAACTTTTTTTGTAGAGACAAAGTTTCACCATGTTGGACAGGCTGGTCTCGAACTCCTGGGCTCATGTGATCCACCTACCTTGGCCTCCCAAAGTGCTCAGATTACAGGCATGGGACATCCAGCCCGGCCAAGTAATGAATATTTCTGATGAATGAGATTATTACATGAATCCTCAAATTACAATCCCCTGAAGAATAGCCACATTATATTTTCTATTAGTCACTTGATAGAATCTACAAAAGAAAGATCCAGCAAACACAGAATGAGATACCAATTGGAAGCATACATCATTCATAATATTCCAAAGATGATTATGGCCAGGCGCAGTGGCTTATGCCTGTAATCCCAGAACTTTGGGAGGCCAAGGCAGGTGGATAAGTTGAGGTCAGGAGTTTGAGACCAGCTTGGCCAACATGGTAAAACCCCATCTCTACTAAAAATACAAAAAAAAAAAATTAGCTGGGTGTGGTGGCTCATGCCTGTAATCCCAGCTACTCAGAAGGCTGAGGCAGGAGAATCGCTTGAACCTGGGAGGCGGAGGTTGCAGTGAGCCGGTGTGGCACCACTGCACTCCAGCCTGGGCAACAGAGTGAGACTCTTGTTTCAAAAAAAAAAAAAAAAAAAAAAGATGGTTACAATTCTTCTTTTCCATTATCATCTTGATCTGCCTAGTTTCAGATATGCATTCTATAAAAACTAAAGAGGCACAACTCATCTTTGATCTTCATCTTGGCTTTCCTGCAGTGATATCCAAGAAGGCCAAACAGATTTCATTTTCTTATGCTCTTTAATTACACTGTACTATAAGGAACAGAAAATCATATTCAATAATAGGCATAACATCAAGAAGTCAAATCTGTGCTTTTAGGATGATAATTACAAGTAGGTTCCAAATCAGTCTTTCTACAATGAGATGACCATCACGCCACCTCTCTGCTCAGATCTATCCGGGACAGAGGCTATCAGGTTAGGACATCAGCTCTATTTCTCACCAACAGTACTCTATAAGACCAGGCTCTTACAGGATTCTTTTTCTGTTTTGTTTTGTTTTTCGTGTTTTTTTTTTGAGACAGAGTCTCGCTCTGTCACCCAGGCTGGAATGCAGTGGCGCAATCTCGGCTCACTGCAAGCTCCGCCTCCCGGGTTCACCCCATTCTCCTGCCTCAGCCTCTCCGAGTAGCTGGGACTACAGGCGCCCGCCACCACACCCGGCTAATTTTTTGTATTTTTAGTAGAGACGGGGTTTCACCGTGGTCTCGATCTCCTGACCTCGTGATCCGCCCGCCTAGGCCTCCCAAAGTGCTGGGATTACAAGCATGAGCCACCGCGCCCGGCCAGCTCTTACAGGATTCTTAACTTCATTTTCTAGATAGTTTAGGAGAAGAGAGGATTTCATAATCAATGTATTGATTACTATTTAGAAATCTCTATCTTGTCCAGGTGCAGTGGCTCATGTCTGTAATTCCAGCATTTTGGGACGCCAAGGCAGGTGGCTCACTTGAGGCCAGGAGGTCAAGACCAGCCTGGCCAACATGGTAAAACCCAGTCTCTACTAAAATATAAAAATTAGACAGGCATGGCGGCACGCACCTGTTATCCTAGCTACTCGGGAGGCTGAGGCATGAGAATCGCTTGAATCCAGGAGGTGGAGGTTGCAGTGAGCTGAGATCGTGCCACTACACTCCAGCCTGCACGACAGTGAGACTCTGTTTCAAAAAAAAAAAAAAGAAAAGAAAAGAAAAGAAAGGAAAAGAAAAAAATCTCTATCTTAAAGATTATATATATTTGTGAAGGAAATAGATAAATATCTTGAACTGGAGGGATATTTCTCAGATATAAACTCAAATATTGTTTCTTGATTGCCTCACTGGCAGCTAGTGATGACTTAGAAGCCACATCATTTACATGAATATGAGATTAAATTTACATGAAATGCTTACAGCAGGAAAGCAGAAACAAGGCAATTCGAAATTACAGAACAAGGGCCCAGCATAGTGGCTCACGCCTGTAATCCCAGCATTTCGGGAGGCTGAGTGGGAGGATTGCTTGACCTCAGGAGTTGGAGACCAGCCTGGGCAACATAGGGAGACCCTGTCTCAAAAAATAATAAAAATTAGCCAGGCATAATGGTGTGTGCCTATGGTCCCAGCTATCCGAGAGGGTGAGGTGGGAGGACCGCTTGAGCCTGGGAGGTTGAGGCTACAGTGAGCTGAGATTATACCAGTTGAGGCTACAGTGAGCTGAGATTGTACCACTGCACTATCTAGATGACAGAGCAAGACCCTGTCTCAAGCAAACAAACAAACAAAAACAAAATTATAGAACAAAAAGTCTATGGTATATAATCATGAGGAGTTTTTTCCCACAGCTTCCTCATCTGAAAAAGGGAGGCAACAGTACATTCTTCCTATGGTTTTGTGAGGTCTAAAAAGGAGAATTTGTGTAGGGCCAGAATGATGACTAACACCTGGCAGACAGTGAGTAAAGAGCAGTCTCCTTCCCTCCACTCCTTCCCCTTTCTCACCGTGTCCAGCTTCCCATTCAGGGCATGGTGACACCTACATCCTCAAAGATGGACACTATCCCCTCATCAATAAACCAGTGGGAGTCGGTCAATGAAAACAGTGAATCAGGAAGGACTGGAGAGGTCACAGAACAAATCAGCCTCAATGGTACTTCCAAGGCAATGGTTGATGGACAATGAAATGCAGATATCTTTGATTAGAGCAAAGCCATTTTACTGCAGGTGGCTAAATACAGAGCTCCTTTAAGAAACAGCACCAGGCACAGGGAATATTTTAATACATTCACCATTTCTCGCTGCCCCTTCCAAGCATTTCTGCAACAATTCAATGAGGAACCGGGTGTTATCCAGCATACTAAAGATGGCCTCAGTCATGTACTCACCACAGGACCCACAGGCTGTATATAATATCAAAGGTACACATGCTAATGTTATTCATGCCTATAGTTCTATTAGCCTCCATTTTTCTCAATGAATATCTTCCTTATTAAGCAAAATAGGAAAAAGTAAAACAGAAAAAAATCTGACAGCAACTATTGCAGTCTTTAATGATGAAGGAAAATAGCTCACTACCCAGCCAGAACATCTTTTCCAAAGCAAATAAAGTCTCCTTATCAGGTTCTTCTTGATACACATCCTTATTAAACAAAACGTGAACAGATCTAAGATTAAGATGGTCACTTCTAAGACTCTGTTGAGCTAAGACTCTGTTACAGACAGAAATCATCACTGAGGAATAGAGAATCTGAAGATAAATGCCAGAGGTTACTGTGGAATCTAGAAAAAGCACTTTTAAATGATAGTTGAGGATGTCACCGATTATCTTCTCTATATGTACAAGAATGAGACGAACACATTTCACTGAGAAAAGTAATGATCCCCAACCAGGCTACAAAAGTCATTACTTTGACAATATCAACCTAAAAAATGCAAGTACAATAGCAGCTTCCAGCGCTGGGCCAGTCTGAGGACAAGCTCTGGCTTGACTCCTTCAACCTCTGGATCCTACTCAGGAGGATTTTAGAACTGAATCTCAACTTCCTGGGTATTTATACACGCCAGAATCACATCCTACTGAAATTGCAGTGAGGAAATGGAAGAATAGGACATGTGTACATACGTGTGTGTGTGAAGTTCAAAGTGACAGACCTGATGTGATTATTTCACATTGCATGTCTGCATCAAAACATCTCGTGTACCCCATAAATATATACACCTACTATGTACTTATAAAAATTAAAAATAAAACAAAATTTTTAAAAAAGTAAAGCACTAAAAAATATCTAGAATTTTAAAAAGGAAAGAAAAGTGATAGATCAAGGTGAACAAAATTATAGCTATGCCATTGAAGATATTTTCCATAGTGTGGCCAAACAACTACCATCCTGGACTCTAGGGCAAGTGATTCAATCTTTGCAGGCTTCTGTTCCCTCATCAGTAATGTGAGCTGGTGTTTTACCTAACTCTTCTGGTTAGGAATAAAATGAGAAGAAACAGAAACGAGCAACTATTGGTTATGTTTTTGGAACCAAGATCTTTCAGCATCAAAGACAAGTACACAATCAAAAAAATTAACTGATTCTGGGACGACGTGGGTTGGAAATATCAGTTTGAATTTGGGATTTGTTTTCTATCTAAAAAACACATATTTCAATTCTACTTGTTGCCCAGGCGGACCAGGGAAACAACCCATCAGGGACCAGATGAATTATCCTGCTTTAAGCATTAAAAACTAGGCAAAATGTATATGACACGTTGGTTTTCAGACACGGAACAGCAGGCAATGCAGGGAGTGATACTGACAGGAGAGAAACAGATAAGTGAAGTCTACACCTGCCTGCACTTACTGCTCAAACAGGGTTTCCAGGCTATTGTGCAGGCAGCCAGTGGTCACTGAGACCAGGAAAGAGAGTGGAGAACTCAGGAGGGTCAAGGTGGCTAGAATGTGCAGGGCAGAGAACCAGAGAGAAGAGGGCTGCTCAGAGAGAGTGCTAGAGATGTGTAGAAGGTTCCCCAAGTCTTTAGCTGAGTACTGGTCAGTGCATGCATGTGAAAATACCCGAGGCTAAGAAAAAAATCACTGGAAAAGAGCAAGAGGCATTGTTCCCAACCCACACACATGGATGAGAACAGCTTACAGATCCCACAACGAGAGTAGAGAAAGCTTGGAATATGAGGGTACTGGGCTGAGAGATCAGAAGGGTACTGAGTACTCGGTAGTGCAGTGTTACAGACTGAATGTTTGTCTCCTGTACCCCTCAATGTTTATGTTGAAATCTACACCCACAGTATTAGGTATTAGGAGGTGGGCTTCTGGGAGGTAATTAAGTCATGAGGGTGGAGCTCTCAAGAATGGGATTAGTGCTCTTATAAAAGACCCCAGAGAGCTCACTTGCCCTTTCTGTACCATGCAAGGACACAGTGATAAGTTGGCAGTCTGCCACCCAGAAGGTTGGCCCTCACCAGAACCTGACAATGCTGGAACCTTGACCTTGGACTTCGAGCTGCCAAAACTGTGAGAAATATATTTCTGTTGTTCACTAGCCACCCAGTCTATGAGACTTTGTTATAGCACCCCAAATAGACTTAGACATGTAGCCAAACTGGCCCCAGAATAAAGGCTGTGTTGGTCCTGCATAACAAAGCTTAAATGCAAACCTTGAATAAGTTTTCCAATAACTAGCTCAGCCTTGTTCTGCATTGCATTGCATCTGCATTGCAGAACAAGGCTCAAACTCCCAGGAGGATTAAATTCACGTCTGACATCTGGTTCAAGATTACCAAGCAGCCGAAGAAGAAGAAAAATATTACTCACAGCTAGGAGAAAACAGACTTTTAGAAAAAGACCCAGAAATGACATAGATCAGGCAACAGAACAAGTCCCAATTAATTTAAAAGGATGCAAATCATACAAAGCATTTTCTTTGACTACAATGGAATTGAATTACCAATTAGTATCAGAAAGATACTTAGGAACTCTCAAAATATTTGAAAACTAAACACACACCTCTAAATAACCCAAGGAACATTCCAGTATCAACATCACCCAACATACTATGCTGAAAAAAGGAAAAAAATATGATCATCTTAATAGACATAGAAAAGACATTTGGTAAAATCTGGTCCCTAGTCATAATAAAAGCCTGTCAGCAAAGTAGAAAAAAACATCCATGATACACATCTAGCAAACACCATAATGAACTGTTAAATATTAAATGTGCTCCTCTAATACCAGGTACAAGGCAAAGATACCTGCTTGAATCACTCTATTTCACATTTTAAGGGTGGGTCTAGCTAGTGCAATAAGGCATGAAAAAGAAATAAAAGGCTTATTAATTAGAAAGGATAATATAAAATTGTGTTTATGAGCAAAACCATGATTATCTATACAGAAAATCTTAAGGCATTTGCAAAAACAAAGTTACTACAACCAATATGTGAGTTTTTAGGGAGGTTTCAGGGCCTAATTTTTTGGTCAATGTATAAGAATCCATTGTATTTCTCTATACTACAACAAATAATATGAAATTGCTTGGTTATGACAAAAAGTGCATTTCTTCCCATGAAGTGCAAGTGTAGTAATCTGAAGACTATGCCCCAGAGAAACACTTGCACAAGTGTACCGGGAAATATGTACAAGAAAGTTCACGGAAGCACTGTGTGTGATAGCCCTTCGAAAAGAGAATCACCCCTAATGTCCATGGAAAGGAAAATGGAGAAATAAATTATGGCATATTTAGATGTAGAATTCTATATGGCAGGGAAAATGAGTGCATGCATGACACTAACAGAATGTAGAGCGAATTAAAAAATTATAGAAAAAATATACACAGGATGATGCCTTTAGATACAATACCAAATCTTACAAAACTAAGTGAATTGAATTTGCATATACATATGTGTATGGATGATAAAACTACAGAAAAAAAAGGAGGAAATGAAACACACTAACTTGAGGGTATGTTTACATCCAGGGCGGGGCCAAGGTGTCAGACAATTAGGGAAAGGCATGAGTATAGGATTAATATACTGAGAATCATGTTGTTTGCAATTCATTTGACAGGGATATGTAGGTACTTTTACTACTGTTTTTCTTCATACTCTTCGCAAATGGTGTAAATTTATTTATTTATTTTTGTGATGGAGTCTCACATCATCACCCAGGCTAGAGTGCAGTGGCGCCATCTTGGCTCACTGCAACCTCCCCTTCCCAGGTTCAAGTGATTCTCCTGCCTCAGCCTCCCAAGTAACTGGGGTTACAGGCATGCACCACTATGCCTGGCTAATTTTTGTATTTTTAGTAGAGACAGGGTTTCACCATGTTGGCCAAGCTGATCTCAAACTCCTGGGCTCAAGCAATCCTCCCACTTTGGCCTCCCAAAGTGCTGGAGTTACAGGCATGAGTCACCATGCCCAGCCTGGTATGAATATTCTTTATGCATTCAATGTTTAATTAAAACAACAGAAACCAGTTAGACAGATATTTATATATGTATGCAGGAGAGGATCATAATGACAAAAGGAAATCTGTTTACATAACTGATGGCACGTTAACACAAACCTACATATAGGTATTATTCCAGTGGTTCACAGCGTTTAGCACACATCGGAATTACGTGAGAGGCTTGCTCCAACCCAGGTTGCGAGGTCCCAAACCTAGTTTCTGATTCAGTAGGTTGGCAGTCCAGCCCAAGAATGTGTGTTTGTAGCACATTCCCAGATACCACTGGTGCTCCTGGTTCAGAGATGACATTGCAAAACCCCTGCATTACTATATGTGAGCCTCATGCAAACCAGCAGAGAAAAAAGAGCTCATGGTCCTCGTTTTACAGATAAAGAAACATAATCTCTGAGAGATTAAGAGGTCTGCAGTATTACATAATATTTAATCACACCAGCTCTGGACTCAGACTGTTTATGTCCAACCCTGGCTCTATACTTGCTGATTCTTATTGAAGGTAATTTTAGATCCAATTGCAGTTTTCACTTATGAGAAAACTATGATCTGAATAAAGTAGCTTGCTTAAAATCATAGAGAATTAGAAGCAGTCTAGGATGAGCAAGCTGGAACCATTTTTTTCAAGGGCCACATTAGTGATCTTTATAATAAATTTTACCCTGTATTAAATTATACTTTTAAAGTAAACAATAAAAACACTGGAGGAATAAAAACAAATGACCAATTACCTTTTATGCAATGAAGGAATGATAATCAATCAATCAAATAAACAAATGAAACATTCAGGTCTATGAATTATTATATATGAATATATCAGAGGGTTAGAATGACTCTGATATATTTTCCTTCTTCATATATATATATATAAGCAACCAAATAAAATTTTCTTTTTGAGATACAGTTAGTTGCGATCAATTTGAAGATATGAAAAATTCTTTTCAATCTCATTTCTTCTTCCAGTCTGAAGAAAGGTAAATCAGTATTTCTATGACTTACTTTTAGAAGAAATGAAAATGTAAATTCACCTGAGCTGCACTTTTTTTTTTGATACGGAGTCTAGCTTTGTCACCGAGGTCGGAGTGCAGTAGCAGGATCTCAGCTCACTGCAACCTCTGCCTCCCAGGTTCAAGAGGTTTTCCTGCCTCACCTCCAGAGTGTCTGGGATTACAGGTGACCACCACCATGCCCAGCTAATTTTTATATTTTTAGTAGAGATGGGGTTTCACTATGTTGGTCAGGCTAGTCTCAAACTCCTAACCTCAGGTGATCTGCCTACCTTGGCCTCCCAAAGTGCTGCGATTACAGACGTGAGCCACTGCACCTGGCTCCAAGCAATTTGTTCAAGTCAAGAAACGTATGTGTGGCATTCTTTCTGGTTCCTGCATCTGTGACTTTTTGTTGCCTTCAAGTTCAACTGAGTTTAAAATTCTTGCATCACAATTTTCTTTTTTTTTTTTTTTTTTGGTAGATGTGAGGTCTTACTACGTTGCCCAGACTGGTCTTGAACTCCTGGGCTCAAGTGATCCTCCCGTCTTGGCCTCCCCAAGTGCTGGGATTACAGGTGTGAGACACTGTGCCAGGCTCACAAATTTTTTATGTTTAAAAAATTGAAAGAAGAACCAAGAAAATAGATACACATCATGTTCCTGTAAGAAAAAAGTAATCTTACAAAGAGTTCAATTCTCTAAATAAAACATAGACTAAATTAAATTCTAATTGAAATAAAAAAGGTTTTTAGAAAATGGCACAAAAATGGTAATAAAATGTATCTGGAAGAATAAACATGTGAAAAAAGTTAAAAAATAGTTTAAAATAGCTTGAAAATGAAAAATTAAAGGGAGACTTGCCTCAACATATTTATGTCAGGTTACCACTGCCATGGCAACACATGGAAGTTACTGCCCCTTCCCAGGGCAACAACACAAAGACACAGAAGCTACAACCCTTTTTCTAGAAATTATTGCATACTCTGCCCCTTAATCTGTCTATAATTCAAAGTGGTATAAATATGACTGTAAAACCACAGCTGCCACTGTGGGCACACTGCCTGTGGAGTAGACACAAGGAACAGTCCCTCTGCCACTGCTGTACACTGCCACTTCAATCAAAGTTACTGTTTAACACCACTGGCTCACCCTTGAATTCCATCGTAAGTGAAGCCAAGAACCCTCCCAGGTTAAGCCCCAATCTGGTGACACACCTGCCCTGTATCATGTATGGGTATTAAATTAGACGGTTACTGATAAAATTGCCATAACTTTTCCTAAGTGGAACAAAACTATGCTGAAATATCTTCGTATATTATGTTCTATTTTCATTAAATAATTAAATGTGTGTTTCAAAAACACAGAAAATGGCAAGGCATGGTGGCGCACACCTGTAATCCTGCACTTTGGGAGGCCAAGGCAGGCGCATCGCTTGAGCCCAGGAGTTTGAGACCAGCGTGAGCAACAGAGCAAAACTCCATCTCTACAAAAAGTTAGCCAGGTGTGGTGGTGTATGTCTGTGGTCCCAGCTACTCAGGAGGCTGAGGTGGGAGGATCACTGGAGCCTGGCAGGTGGAGGCTGCAGTAAGCCATGATCCTGCCACTGCACTCCAGCCTGGGCAACAGCGTGAGACCTTGTCTCAAAAAAACAAACAACAACAACAACAAAAAAAAAAGCACAGAAAAATATCTTCATGTCCATACTATAAATTATTAATGGATGCTTAGAAAACTAGAGAAAGTATTATCTAATATTTTATAGTTTGCTTGACAAAGATGAGGATGTATCTTTATTCATAAAACACAATGAGACACACAAATACATACACACACCAGATTATATGTGGTAGATTTAAATAGGATTAGAACCTCACTTGGACTTTTTTAAATAACTGAACAAATGGTTTAAAAGGTCATAAGAAGGAAAAAGTATCTGAGAGTTGACAACATTTTGAGAAGGGAAAAATGGCAAGGGATTTTGCTTTCAAGACATTAGAACTTTCTATAAGGTTTACATACCCAAAGCAATCTAGCACTGTCACAGAAATAAAAAATAAATCAATGGAATCAAATAAGAAAATATCCAAAATGCATATAATTATGTATTTTAATGTAGTGGGACAAATGATTTAATAAACAGCATGGGTATAATTGGCTATTCACTTGAAAAAAAAAAAAACAAAATTAGACTCCCTATCTTTTATCACATCCAAAAAAAATGCAAGTAATAAATTTATAAAAGCTACTCAACTTCCTAACTGTATGTTTGAAATATCACAGCAAGTCATTTTCCACCTGCAGATTACAGTACCTGGCCCTCATGGGAGGTCGGCAGTCAGGCTTCTCACGAAATGTGGTGTGAACATGAGCTGCTCTGGACTTTTTGGAAAATAATCTGGCACTACTCTTGACCTAGCAATACTTTTTGAAATTTGGCAGAAGTCAGAACAACCACAATAAAATGGTAATATGAATAAGGCTGTTTATTGCAACACTGTAGTGGTAACAAAACTGGAAATAACCTGAAGGTTCAGAAAAAGGAAATGTGAAATAAATCATGGTACACACCTCCCATAGATAATTAATTAGTCACCTTTTAAAGGAAACTGAGTCAGATCTATATTTGCTGACCTGGAAAGATGTCCACGGTATGGATTTAAAACATGGGGGAGCTGGGCACGGTGGCTCACGCCTGTAATCCCAGCACTTTAGGAGGCCAAGGCAGGTGGATCACGAGGTCAGGAGATCAACACCATCCTGGCTAACACAGTGAAACCCTGTATCTACTAAAAATACAAAAAATTAGCCAGGCATGGTGGTGGGCACCTGTAGTCCCAGCTACTTAGGAGGCTGAGGCAGGAGACTGGTGTGAACCCAGGTGGCGGTGGCGGAGCTTGCAGTGAGCCGAGATGGCACCACTGCACTCCAGCCTGGACGACAGAGAGAGACTCCGTCTCAAAAAATAAAAATTAAAATTAAAATTAAAATTAAAAAAATAAAACATGGGTAACTACAGGCATGGTGGCTTGCGCCTGTAATCCCAGGCCTAGACGGGCAGATCACCTGAGGTCAGGAGTTTGAGACCAGCCTGGCCAACATGGCGAAACTCCGTCTCTAATAAAAACAGAAAAAATTAGCTAGGCGTGGTGGCACCAGCCTGTAATCCCAGCTACTCAGGAGGCTGAGGCAAGAAAATCACTTGAACCTGGGAGGAGGAGATTGCAGTGAGCCAAGATCATGCCACCTGCACTCCAGCCTGGGTGACAAGAGTGACACTCCGTCCAAAAAAAAAGGTGGGGGAGAAGGAAGTTGCTGACTAATGTATGTAATATGATCCTTTAAAAAATTATTTTAAAAGTAAACAGGAAGCAAAAAGCAGCCTATCCACACATTTGGCACATATAAGCATTAAGACCAGTGTGGAGGATGCATACTACCCTCTTTTTAAATTTCATTTTACTTTTTTCTTAATTTATTTTTATGTTTATCTCTGTTTTGTTTTAACTGATAAACAGATTCAATTTTTCTTATTTTATTTTACCTGCTAAATGACTTCAGTATTTTTTCTTAATGTTTAATTGTTGTAAAATAAACATAGCATAACATTTACCATCTTAAAACATTTTCAATTGTACAGTTCAGTAGCGCTAAGTATATTCACACTGTAGTGCAACCAACCTCCAGAACTCTTTCATCTTACAAAACTGTAACTCTATACTCATTCAGCAATAACTCCCCATTCACTCTCTGGACTCCCACCCCCTGGTAACTCCCTTTTTAATTTTGGTCTCTATAAATCTGACTACTCTAGGGACCTCATATAAGTAGAATCACACAGTCTTTTTGTGTCTGGCTTATTTCACTTAGCATAACGTCCTCAAGGTTCATCCATGTTGTAGCATGTGTCAGAATTTTCTTTTTTTTTTTTTTTTTTGAGACAGAGTCTTGCTCTGTCACCCAGGCTGGAGTGCAGTGGCACGATCTGGCTCACTGCAACCTCCGCCTCCCGGGTTCACGCCATTCTCCTGCCTCAGCCTCTGGAGTAGCTGGGACTACAGGCACCTGCCACCACGCCCGGCTAATTTTTTGTGTTTTTAGTAGAGACGGGAGTTTCACTGTGTTAGCCAGGATGGTCTCAATCTCTTTACCTCATGATCCGCCCGCCTCCGCCTCCCAAAGTGCTGGGATTACAGGCGTGAGCCACCATGGCAGAATTTCCTTCCTTTTTAAGGCTGAATAATATGCCTTTGTAGGTTCAGACCACATTTTATTTCTCCATTCATCTACACACTTTTGTTGCTTCCATGTTTTGCTATTGTGAATGGTGCTGCTATGAACATGGGTGTACAAATATCTCCTCCAGACCCTGCTTTCAATTCTTGTGGATATACCCAGAAGTGGAATTGCTGGATCACATGGTAATTCTATCTTTAATTTTTGGAGGAACTACCACGATGTTTTCCATAGCGGCTGCACCATTTTACATTCCCACCAGCAAAGCACAAGAGTTCCACTTTCTCTACATCCTGGATGACCATTTATTTTGTTTTTTGTTTTTGATAACAGCCATTCTAATGGATGTGAGGTGATATTTCATTGTGGTTTTGATTTGCATTTCCATACTGCTTAGTGGTGCTGAGAATCTTTTCATATGCTTGTGGCCATTTACATATCTTCTTTGGAGAAACGTCTTTTCAAATTTTTTGCCCATTTGTTAATTGAGTTATGAGGTTTTTTGATGGTTAAGCTGGAGGGCAGATGATTTTCTTAACATCAGTCTCCTGAGAAGGGTGCCAGGGTGGCCCAGAGCAGAGGGGGGCCAATGAACACAGTAACTTTTTCTTTATATATTTCTGTATTATTTGATTTGTTATAAAACACATGGGGGTTGCCTTTCTGGCTGTTTTTATATCTAATGTGTTATAGGAAGAAAATATGATGCTATGTCTTTCAATGCAGAGAAGAGCCTTAGGCCAGCCCCTACAATTTGCAGTCCATCTTCCCTCAACCGTATCTGTTTTAAATGGAAGTTTCTCTCCCCTAGTTGAAGTGTTCTTACTTCATTTGTACCTTTTCCAACAACAAGTTACACACTTCCTTGCACTTTTTCTCATGGATATAAGAATGTCCATAATATATGCCACATAGTGAAAAGGAGATATTTGTTTACACACAGAAATGATAAAGAAGATTAAGGCCAGGCGCTGTGGCTCACGCCTGTAATCCCAGCACTTTGGGAGGCCAAGGTGGGCAGATCACTTGAGGAGTTTGAGACCAGCCTGGCCAACATGGTGAAACCCCATCTCTACTAAAAATATATAAATTAGCTGAGTGTGGTGGCATCCGCCTGTAGTCTCAGATACTCGGGCAGTTGAGGCAGGAGAATCACTTGAACTCGGGAGGCGGAGGTGCAGTGAGCCGAGATCACACCACTGTGCTCTTGCCTGGGCAAGAGAGCAAGACTGTCTCAGAAAAAGAAAACAAAAAAACAAAAACAAAAATTTGGAACTCAAGGATAGTATATAAACGTGGAAAGCATGAAAAAAGGATAAAGTTAAAAATGCCTCATTCATTCATTCAACAAATATTAACTGAGTGCAACTTAGCCTTGTTCTCCTCGTTGGAGATACATCAGTAAATAAAACAGAAATTGGAGGTGATAAGTGCTGTACAAAATAGTAGAAAGGGTGGTCAGGGAAACTGTCCATTATGATAAGCCTCAGTTTTGACAGGTCATGAATTCAATGCTTCATCCATAAAGTACAGGGTCTCGCTGTTTAACAGAAAATCTTAGAGAGATTTTAATAAAACTAAATAATCGTCTACCCAAAAGGGCCCAAATCCATCTTAACAAGTAAATGTGTACTCAACATATTTTTTACAAAAGTAAGTTACTTCTCTTGACAATAATAGCAAACCATTCTTATCACTCATTCTTACTTCATTTTTTATGCCCATTGTCGGGCATAAAATTAAAAATCCTGGCCAGTCCCAGAAGCAGTGGCTCACACCTATAATTCCAGCATGTTAGGAGGCCAAGGCAGGAGGATCACTTGAGGACAGGAGTTGGAGACCACGCTGAGCAGCAGAGTGAGACCTCATCTCTACAAATAATTAAAAAATTAGCTGAGCGTGGTGGCACACGCCTGTAGTCCCAGATACTCAAGAGGCTGAGATAGAAGGATCACTTAACCTGGGGCAGTCAAGGCTGCAATGAGCCGTGATTGTGCCACTTTATGCCAGCTCAGACGACAGAGCAAAAACCTATTAATAAATAAATAAATAAAGCATTCTGGCTGGATGTGGTAGCTTGTGTCTACAATCCCAGCATTTTGGGAGGCAAAGGTGGGAGGATCACTTGAGGCCAGGAGTTCAAGACCAGCCTGGGCAACATAGTGAGACCTTGTCTCTATATTTAAAATAAGATTTCAAAAATTTTTTTAAAAACCTTCACATATTAATAGTCCCAATCATAAAACATTCCAGCACATGTACTTTATTTATGGGACTGAGACCCTGAATACATATTCCAAAACTTGGCTCCTAGGTAGGCCACTGGGCTCAAACAAGGATGGATTAATTAGCTCCTTGGTTCCAGGACTTTCCATGGAAGCACTTCACGGGCACCTGGGCAAGCAGTACTCCAGGTAGGTTGAGAAGCCCTTTAGGAAGGGCATTACTTGGGGTGTCATCTGCTGGCAAGGTAGCTGCCAAGGGCACCAAGCGCGCAAGACACTTTTGGCAAATTTCACGTACTTCGTCCTCACTGAACGATGGGAATCTGCTTGCAGGCAGGGAAATATTGAGGACCCACAGCCTCTATGAAGGTCTCATTGAGCTGCCATGGGCCTGGTGCTTGCGGAAGATGAGGACACACAGCCCAGGGCTGCCAGGCGCCCCTGCTGGAGGCGAGGAACAGATGGAAGAAAGGGAGATTAGAAAGGAAGAAAGGATTTCTAATGTGCTCTACCTAAGTGTGTTAATGTGGCAATAATTATGATTCCTGGTCTTCATCCTATCAGATTAGAGGGTAAAAGAATGAATTTAGAGATCTTCTTACTTATTCTCATGGAACTCCTGTGAAACAGCTAGAGATGGGGCGTATCACGCTTTTACTCACAGCTCAGAAAATAAAGGACCGTCTGAGTCAGGGGCCGGTTCAGGCCACCTGACTCCTAGGAGAGCTCTCATATCCCCCTAGCCTAGAAGTGAACATAATATGACCCACTGAATTATATTTCCATTTATTTTAAAGACGGTTTGGGAACAATTCATAAGTGATAAGGCACAGCCCTCAAGAGTATGGTCTCCCTCTCAGATCCTGTTTGAAATAATATTGGAATTATTCAAAGAAAGACAAATCCACAGCCACCCTAGAAAGCAAACCAAAGCATTAATCATATGCCGGGACCTTAGGGAGAGCATTGTTCTAACAACAGTGCAGAGTGGACCAGCAGGAAGAAAGCGAGATCACCAACTCATCCTTTTTCCTTCACAGAAAATAGAGTGTCCTAAACAGCAAAAACCCCTAGCAAAAAGCAATGCTCTCTGTTAACTCGCAAGGCTAAGAGCAGGAGAGAACGTAAGATTCAGAGCACATTTCTTTACTCTCAAAGGCCCTGAAGATGAGTCTTGGTTGGCATGGGTCAGCACAGCCCTGGCAGTGGGGAGCTGATACGATCAGCATTACTATGCCATCAGGTAAGCCTGGATATAAACCCCAGCTCCAAGCACCCACTAACCCTGAGACTCTGGACAGGTCATTAAACTTCTTTAAGCCTTCATTTTCTCCTCTGCCAATGTGAGGAATAACTGTACACTTTATGCATGATTGCTGTGAGGATTAAATGACATGAGAATGAAAACTGCTTAGCATGGTCCCTGTAAGTACTCAACTAATGATGATGATGATGATCATCATCATCATGGGATGGTGATGGAGATGATGATGATAGTAGGTAGCAGAAGTGGAATTTAAGATTTGGCAGAATGGGCCAGGCGCAGTGGCTTATGCCTGTAATCCCAGCACTTTGGGAGGCCGAGGCAGGCGGATCACAACGTCAAGAGATTGAGACCATCCTGGCCAACTTGGCGAAACCCCATCTCTACTAAAAATACAAAAATTAGCCAGGCGTGGTGGTAGACGCCTGTAATCCCAGCTACTCAGGAGGCTGAGGCAGGAGAATTGCTTGAACTCAGGAGGTGGAGGTTGCGGTGAGCCCAGATTGTGCCACTGTACTCCAGCCTGGCGACAGAGCGAGACTCCATCTCAAAAAAACAAACAAAAAAGATTTGGCAGAATGTAGCTGAAGCTTTTAAAAAGCTTCAAGTATTTTAAATATTTTAATTCTTTGATCTAATAATTTCATTTATCGGATATATTCCTTTGGAAAGAGAAAGACAAGACAAATTAAACATAAAGTTTAGTAATAATTGGGAGAAGCAGCAAACAAGCTAAATACCCAACAATGGAGTGGTTTGAAAAATGAACTGTCGAAATAAAGTGATATAGGTAGCTTGGCCCCAATTAGGGACAGACTGGAGAGGCAGACTGCTAAGAAACAGGGAAATTTGAGAGATGGGACAAATGACCGCCATCCCTACCCACCCCCTCCACACATCCAGATAACAATCCCTTCTCCACTCCCACAGGAGACAGGAAAGTTCATCCTCTGTAAAAACTGAATGAGAGGCCAGGCGCAGTGGCTCATGCCTGTAATCCCAGCACTTTGGGAGGCCAAGGCGGGCGGATCACCTCAAGTCAGGAGTTCGAGACCAGCCTGGCCAACATGGTGAAACCCCGACTCTACAAAAATACAAAAATTAGCCAGGCATGATGGCAGATACCTGTAATCCAAGGAGTCTGAGGGGGGAGCATCACTTGAACCCCAGAGGCAGAGGTTGCAGTGAGCTGAGACTGGGCGACAGAGCAAGGCTCCATCTCAAACAAACAAAACAAAATGAGAATGTTCCGACCTCAGGGACACCCGATACCTGTGGAGAGCTGGGGGGTAACAGAACACATGAAATGTGCTGTGACCCCAGCCCCTCCCGCTGCAGACAAAGAGCCCTAGCAGCAGGTATGTCCTGCCTCAGTATGAAATTAGAAAATCTTTTCCTGGAGAATCTGAATTGCCTCACAGAAATTTCTACAGATAAAGGCATTTGAAAGTCTGAGAGAGAGAAAACAAAAAAGGCAGTTAAATGTGAAGTCCACCCGTCAACACGCCTAGCCATACACAGAGCATCCAATTAACTTTCAGTTTCTCACCTTTATATAGGAACAAGCGGTCAAGGACCAGGACACCATTGGAGAAATTCTCTAACAGGAAGTACACGCACCTACATATACACACACATGAAAAAGGGAAGGGAAGGGAAGAGGAGGGGAGGGGAGGGGAGGGGAGGGGAGGGGAGGGGAGGGGAGGGGAAAAGCCTGGCAGAAAAAGAGGTAGTGCAAGTATTAGAGGAAAAACTAAAATAGTAATAATAATATCAAAGCGATCATTGATACCTGCAGAGAAGATGAAATATCATGTCTGTGAAACAAAGGACAATAGAAAAAAAAAGAAGAAAACTAAAGGGTCAATCCCCAAAGACCAACATCTGTTAGAAATTTCACAAAGAATATACAAAATGAATAAGAAGAAAATATTATTTTAAATGACACAAGAGAGTTTCCAGGTAAAGAGCATAACTTTTTGGAATCAATGAATACCTAGCACAAATAACGGAAAGAAGATTCCTACCAAGGCATGCCAGCACAAAAATAAAGAGAAGATTCTAGAACCTTCCAGAAAGAAAAACCAGGTCACAGTTGAGGGGACAGAAAGTCAAAAGCAGTTGTGAACATCTCAAAACAAAACAAAACAAAAAAAAACCACGGACCCTAGAGGACAACAGACTACTATATATGCATTATTCCCATGGGAAAATCATTTTCAAGTTCTATGTGCAAACTATCAAGGAAGTGGAAGGGTGGAATAGAGTTATTTTCAGACATTTAGGCTCTCAAAAGTTACCACGGAACCTTTCCTCAAAGAGTTACTACAGGATGCAATCCAGAAAAACAAAAAAGTAAACCAAGAAGCGGAAAGACAAAATCCAACAATGGAGGGAGGAAAAGGAAGGTCCCAAAATGAGGAGGACAGGAGGTCTCGGATGATAGCCATGGACAGGGATATAAAGAGCAACTATGCCAGATTGAAATTAACAGAAAAAGTGCTCCAGGGATGAGGTCTTTAATAAAAAAACATGCCACTGACAGATTATCAGAGGTGATATATTGGAGGACACAGAAATGAAGCAATTATTAACTCTAGAAAAAGAAAATTGTACAAGGAAGGGCTCAGGGTCATAACACATATTTTATTCAGCCAAGAATATCTACACAATCATAATATCATAAACACAGAATGTGAATTTAACAAAAAATTGTGACTCAGAGGGGAGGGGAAGTAGCCAGGTAGAAGAGCGGATACTTGTCTACCAACAGATAACGGAAGTCAGTAAATAATTCCTAAAACTGATGAATCACAAGAGAGCAAAATAAGCATGTTTAGAGTCATCAATATGAATACCAAAAGAATCCTCTTTAAAAAGGAGTATCAGTGAGATTTGGGTGAGAAGGAGAGGAAGGAAAGTGTTACTTGATACATTATAAACCTATTAGTGCTCCTTGGATTTTTAAAAAGTATATGCATGCATTATTTTGATTACAATGATTATTATTTCTGTTACCCAGCCTTCAAGGTCCTGCCACCTAAGCTCTCTTCCTGGAAACTTGTCTTCCTGCTCTAGCCTTCAAGCCTCTCCCTAGAAGAGCCACAGCACTGACACAGAGGCTCCACACAAGACAGTCCTTAACTGTGACAAATCGGTTAGTGTTTCCTTCTATGTTAGATTTATCCCTACAACAGGAAAGTGAACAATGCTATCACCTTCTCCTGCATTGTCCATTGCCCCCAGCATATTGCTGAATGTGTCATCAACACTACAGGAGGGACTTAAAAGACCCTACTAGTCAGGGACTAGGAACATCTCCTAGCCACCACTAAGGTGACATTGGTGATGCCCCCTTGTAACAATCGAGCTGTCCCTGGACCATGGCAAGGTCCAGATACCACACAGAGGCGCTATGGAGGCGGGCAGCTTGAAACAGAATTGTAAGAGCACAGTGGCCATGGTGGCACATGTGTGGTAACCAGGGCAGAAGCTGGGCTCTGCAGCCACCCCGGGCCCTGCAGGGATGCCCTATGATAATCAAAGCCTGTGTGACCAACCTGACGGCACCCTGGGATTCCACACTCCATTACTGTCCACGGAGGCAGGAGAGTCCCTGTCACTTAATCAGGTCATAACCATTCTGAAAAAATCTAAGAAAGTATAACTTTCATAGAAGAAAAGATTCATGAAACCCACTTGAAAACAAATTCCAGAGACACCAAGGACCTAGGTCAGGATTTCCCAGGCTCTGTTTGTTCATGTGCCTGCCTCCAGGATTTCAATTCCATCAGCACGCCACCTGTAATACTTATTTGCTTACTATTTGCTTAAACAAATTCACTGTTTTTCTCATAGGTACATCATTTAGATGTATTTGAAATCAAATTATTTAACTTGATTTCTTTATAGTAATTGGAAAACCAGCACCACTCCCCTTGAATAAAAGGTAATAAAGAACAATCTTAGTAGGTGCAGTGGCCTGCAAGACTGGGATTGCAAATGTTAGAGAGCCGTTACTAACATGTCCCATCCTATTTGGTGAAACCAAAAATACTGAAAGAGAATTTGTAAAGAATCATTTCCTCACTACATGATTCAGTGTTAGATTAATGTCATGCATACTGCACCCTCTCAAACTACCATATGCCTCTCTGAAATCACAGACATGGTCCCCTTCTTGCAGGTGCTGATCTGGGCAATAATATTCTCCCACCAATCTTGACACATTGTTCTCCACCAACATAACCCATCCAAGAAGCACCCGACCTTGACTGCTGACTTCTGTGTCACTGGAACTAAAGGCATTAGAACAACTCTATTTGCCTGATGTCTGGCACATGCATTGCTGGTATCAGCTGGCACAGAAAGAAGAATCTCAAACTCTCCAACAAGTGAATGCTACTGGTCAGGGCAAGTCCCATGGGTAGTAACTTCAGTAAACTCATGGTGACTCAAACCACTAACTTCAGTTCTCCGTTTTTAAGTTGTTCATTACTAAGGTGTCCAGAGATCATCAATATAATTAATTGTTTAAATACAAACTAGTTTTAAAAATCTCCCACTAATACAAAATTGTGTGTATATGCATATATGTATACATAGCATACATATATGCATATCGTATACATGTGTGTATACATAGCATACATATATGCATATCGTATACATGTGTGTATACATAGCATACATATATGCATATCGTATACGTGTGTATACATAGTATATATATATGCATATCGTATATATGTATACATAGTATACATAGATGCATATCTGTCACCTTCTCCTGCATTCATGTATATATACACATACATATGTATATATGTCTATGTACACATACATATGTATATATGTCTATGTACACATACATATGTATATATGTCTATGTACACATACATATGTATATATGTATATGTACACATACATATGTATATATGTATATGTACACATACATATGTATATATGTATATATACACCTATTGTATACACATATATACATATTATATACATATTGTATACACGTATATACATATTGTATACACATATATACACATTGTATACACATATATACATATTGTATACATATATACATAATGTATACACATATATATTCATATTGTATACATATGTGTGTGTGTGTATGTGTCTGTGGGTGTGTGTGTATATATATTTTTTTTTTCCAGGATTTCAAAAGATTAAGAAAAAATCTGAGAGGTGTTACTTTTAATTATCTAATATAGAAATAACAATAACCTTTTTTTCTATCCAAACTGGGGGAAGTAATATCAAAGTTAATAGCTATCACTTTCTGTCATTATTGTAATAGGAATTATTACATATCCATTAAAAACAGAACAATATTGCTTTAATAAAGCCTTTTTTATATTTAAACGTGAAAAAAGAGATGTGTTCTAATCATACATACTCTTGTAAGAAATGTTGCTAGAAATAGAAATAACACAATGTCCAAGGGATTGAGTAGGTTGCAAATTGCTCTCCTGCCCTGCTTGGGAAGAATTCCTTTCTTCTTACCTGTGCCCTCCCGAGAGTCACTGTCCTACCTTCACAATAAATGGCAACTGTCACATAGTGGACAAGTTGCCCCGGTGACCTTACTCGGCCTCTGATGATGGCCAGGGTGCTGGGGATCGGGGTGTAGAAGAAACACTTCCTATACTTGAAGCACTGAAAGTTCTGTGCCTCTCTCTCTCTCTCCAGCCTCTACGGATCCAGGACATATATACATATGTATGTGTATATATACATGAATGCAGGACAGAGGAGAAAAGACACGCCCCCATCCCCATCCTACCCTCACCCAGGGACACTGCCTCATCCAAAGGCCCTCTGTTCCCACGGAATATGTTGATGGCAGTGTCACCTTAGCCTATCCATGTTTTAAAGCTGAGATCAAACTGGTCACCCAATTCCCCTGTTTTTCAAACAGACACAAAGAGTCCAGCTGAGCCACTGTTAGGGCCTTCCCTGGCCTGAAGAACCATATCCCAACGGGGGCTGGACGACTCCCTCTCCAAAATGGAGTCCAGGATTTCCCCAGCTCCAGGACAGGCATGTTTTCCCACAGCCCCTAGTCACAGATCATGTCTCACCCTTCAAAAGGCTCATCTGCTGATGCATAGGAGAAATATGTCCAGCCAGCAGTATAGGAAGTCTTTCATTCCAGGCCCTAGCCTCTGCTGGCAAGAGCAAGTTTGCAGCTGGCCAGTCGGGGATAAAAACAAAGTTAGGGTAGGACACAGATTCTAGCCATCCCATCTGGTCCTCTGTGCTGTGCCATGATCTCAGCGGAGCAGCCAGGGACAGATGGGGCTCTCTCGTGTGTCACAACCCAACATCCTGATCCTCTCTGTCCCCTTTCGCAATGATAAAGGGCGTGGTTTGTGGAAGATTAATGACCAACCGATGACTGCTGAATCGGTAAGACTCTATTCCCACAGGATAAAAGAGGTGCCAGGGGATGGCGTTTAAGGCACACTTTAAGAGAAGTGGCAGTGGGGCTTGGGGGTCAGGGGTTGGCAGCTGACAGTCTTAACAGTGAAGGTACAGGAATCTGTGTATACTTACAGATACTGACAGCGTGTGTCACCTGCCTGGATGTTGAAGAGATAAACAGGAGATTGAAATTGGGAACTACCAGATTAGACACAGCCCATATTTGCTGTGAAAATGCCACTTCCCCTTTTTCAGAGGTGCTCAGAAATGGCTTCCCCACTCATGTGCCCAGGATCCCTTGACCCCAAGACACACACCCAACACGGGGTCCGGGCTCACCTCTCTGTGCCCTCCTGGATACCAAACATCCAGGAGAAAGAGGAAAATATCCAAGGTTAAGATCAAAGAGGAACAGGCAAAGCAGAGAATTTGTTCTCTAAAAGCAGAGGGGTCAGTGAGGGAGAAAACAGAACCTGCTATGGGCTGAGCATCCCTAATCCAGAAACCTGAACTCCAAAATGCTCCAAAATCTGAAACTGTTAGAGCGTTGCCATGAGAGAGTGATGCCTTTTTCTGATGGTTCAATGTACACAAACTTGGCTTCACGGACAAAATTATTGAAAATAATTGTACAAAATTACCTTCAGGCTACGTGCATAAGGTGTATATGAAACCAATGAATTTTGTGTTTAGACTTAGGTCCCATCCCCAAGATGTCTCAGTATGTATACACAAATATTCTAAAATCTGAAACAAATACAAAATCCAAAACACTTCTGGTCTCAAGTACTTTCCAAAAGGGACACACAACCTGTAACAGGTTTACTAATCAAAGCATCAACCTCTCCCCCATCTCTTATTGCGTCTAAAGAGGCCACTCCACCTCAGCCACAGTAAGAAGCATAAAATTGTCTGGCTCCACCGCAGTCATTTCCAAGAACAAATATGTTTATGATGTCAGGATTAGAGTGAATGCAATTCTGGATAAGCATTTAATTTGCATTACTGCTTTTCTTTGTGGGGTGTGGAGGTATTCACAAAGAAAGTTTATTCCTCCCTGAAGGCTACTTCAAAGACAGTTGCTAATTAAACCCTGATGGAGCATGAGGAAAATGAAAACGCCAGACCCTAAACAAGACTAAAAACTAGAGGAAAAAAAAAAAAAACAAAACAGGTCTCCAATTTCTCAAATGTTAAAAGCCTTCAAAACAAGGACACTACCAGACGCACACAAAGCAAAGGTTACAAATAGCTGCACCAGCCAGAAGGGGGCTGAAACCTAGAGATTATCAGCTTTTTTTTTTTTTTTTTTTTTTTTTTTTTGCTACATTCATGTCTGTTTTCAGGAGGCTCTTGGCTTTCCTGTGAAACAAAAATGTCTGGGTGGGGAGAGCTCTGGACATCAGAGAGACCCCAGGGAAGTCACTGTGGCCCATCCTGGTGCTCATTCATTTGAGGCTGAGGCTGGAAACACGGAGACCTTCTCCGTTTCCTAGGTCTGGGCCTGATGCACAGGAAACTTCTCTCTTGATTAGACGCCCACTGAGCCCAAGGTTTAACTTTCCATCTTCCATTCCAACACACATGCCCTGCCACTCTACCCAGAGCCCAGTCACGGGGCCTTTTCCAACAAACTCGCCCACCCACGACCATTGTGGGCAACCTCCAAGACTCCGCTCACAATGAACCTTGCCTTTTTCTGGGAACCCAGAAACTAGCCTTTAAATCGCTCAGGGAATATTCTCCAAACAGCAGATTCATCCTTATTCAGGGTTTTGGCAGTCAAAACTCAGGGGTCAATTAAGCCACACCAAGCCCTCGTGCCTTAATGTATTTCCTGAGCATTTCCCTGCCACGGCTGGGGAGGGTAGAGGATGGTGTCAGCCCCATCTAGAATCACGCTGGCCTGACACAGACCTCCCTTGCCGAGGTTTTCCTCTAGTCTAGCATAAAGGGGTTTTCGACCCTCTCTCTTGCAAGCATTGAAATAAAATTATTCAGACACTCTCTAGCTACTTCAGATGAATTGGTCACAGTCACGTGACACATCTGGATATTTCCTTTCAAAACAGACTTTGCAAGTGAAATGGGATCCAGATGTTTCGAGCAGAGGTACATCCAGTCCCCTTCCTAGGTGGTATCCACATAATGAAGACTCATCATAATTTGACTTCTGTGTATACTTCTTATTTCCCCAACTAGAATGTAAGCTCTTTCATAAAACTTGCCCATGGCACTTAGCACAATGTTGGCCCACAGTTGGTCCTTAAAAGCTGCTCTAATTAATGAAGCAATAAATAATGCAGACAGTTCAAATGTATCAAACACAAGCCAAAGTCAAGAACAAAATGTTTCCTGAACAAGGCTATACAGATGGATTTAGATTCAGAAAAATCTTGATCCTCTTGTTAATTAAGACTACTCATAAAGCTAACAGCCAGATTAAAAAAAATAGCTGGCTATTTTGACCTGAATAGTTCTTTACATGGAAGCTTTTTTTTTTTTTTTTTTTGAGACGGAGTCTCGCTCTGTCCCAGGCTGGAGCACAGTGGCACAATCTCAGCTCACTGCAAACTCTGCCTCCTGCATTCACGTCATTCTTCTGCCTCAGCCTCCGGAGTAGCTGGGACTACAGGTGCCACCAGGCCCGGCTAAGTGTTTTGTATTTCCAGTATAGACAGGGTTTCACCGTGTTAGCCAGAATGGTGTTGATCCCCTGACCTCGTGATCTGCCCGTCTCGGCCTCCCAAAGTGTGGGATTACAGGCATGAGCCACCGTGCCCGGCGGAAGCTGTATTTCTAAAAAATCTGGATGATAAACTATGTAGATAGCATTTATTAATTAATTTATTTATTTAGAGATAGGCTCTTGCTCTGTTGCCTAGGCTGAAGTGCAGTGGCGTGATCGTAGCTCACTGTAGCCTTGACCTCCTGGGCTCAAGCGATCCTCCTGCTTCAGCCTCCAGAGTAGCTGGGACTACAGGCATGCACCACTGCACCAGACTAATTTTTTAATTATTTTGCAGAGATGTGGTCTCGCTATGTTGCTTAGGCTGCTCTCAAACTCCTGGGCTCAAGTGATCCTTCCGCCTCAGCCTCCCAAAGTGTTGGGATTACAAGCATGAGCCACTGTGCCTGGCCATAGACAGCATTTTATATTTCAGAAATCCTAACCCTTCTTTAAGACCCAAATCAAATGCTTGCCCATATTTTATTGAGCACTTACTAGGTGTGTGCCAGGTCCTGTGTGGAAAGCTTTCTAGGGACTCATACAGTTTGTTCATACAATGCTGTGGGAGGTTCTAATACCATCCCCAGTGCACGTTGATAAACTGGCGTAGTTGTTCCCTGGGGCCTTCCTGACCTCTCCAATAGAAAGTACTCACTTCCTCTCCTGAAACTTTATTTGGCACTTTCTGTGCTTCTCTTATGAGACACAGCAATTCTCCCATGTGCACAAAATAATTGAGACATCATCCTATCCCCTCTGCTGTACTGTAAGCTCCCTAAAGACAGGGACATCTGATTCCAATGGTACTCTGGAAAGCAGGCTATCCAGGTGCTGTTGACAGAACCAGGTTTGAGGACCACTGTCTTATTAAAGCAGCCCATTGCTGGTAATGAACCAAGCCTATGAAATGAATGGGTGGCTTATGAATAACCATTATTATTAGATGTCATTCAAGTACAGATAATTGTGTTTCCAGTAGACAAAGAACTACCCCCACCTCAGCCCTGCCAGTCTCTCAACCTGTCTCCCACCTCTCCCTCCCTCCCTTCCCCCTCCCCTCATTCAGCTCCAGGAACACTGGCACTTTCCACTGCTCTTTAACTGTGCCACATCTTCTGCCTAGAATGTTCTTACTTTAGATTTGCATGGCTCAGTCCCTCGTTTTTTTTTTTTTTTTTTTTTTTTTTGGAGATAGTCTTGCTCTGTCGCCTAGGCTGGAGTGCAGTGGTGCCATCTCAGCTCACTGCAACCTCTGCCTCCCAGGCTCAAGCAATTCTCATGCCTCAGCCTCCCAAGTAGCTGGGATTACAGGCGTGTGCCACCACCGAATACAAAATTTTTGTATTTTTCAGTAGAGATGGGGTTTCTCTATGTTGGGCAGGCTGGTCTTGAACTCTTGGCCTCAACTGATCCATCCACCTTGGCCTCCCAAAATGCTGGGATGACAGGCCTGAGCCACAGTGCCCGGACTCAATCTCTCTTTTATTCACATCTTTTCCCACATACCCCCTCCACAGAGCCCTTATCTGACCACTCCAACTCAACAACAGCACCTCACCCCATCTTTGTCAATGGCATCACTGTGCTTCATCAATATTTTCAAAGCCCTGATCGCTGACATCATGCTATACATACTGTGCATTTGCTGTCTGTTTCTTCCCACTTAGAATGCACACATCAAGAGGTTATAGAGGGCCAGATGCAGTGTCTCATGCCTGTAATCTCAGCACTTTGGGAGCCCAAGGCAGGAGGATCGCTTGAGGCCAAGACTTCAAGACTAGCCTGGGCAAAATAGCAAGGCCCCATCTCTACTCGCTAGATAAATAGATAGATACACAAACACACACACACACACACACATATATAAAATTAGCCGGGCATGGTGGCACGTGCCTGTAGTCCCAGCAGCTCAAGAGGCTGAGGGGGGAGGATCATGGTGCCACTGCACTCTAGGCAACAGAGCGAGGCTGAGACCCTGTCTCTAATGAAAAAGAAGTATGGTGTCTTTTGAGGAAAACACAGGAGGCTCCCATGTTGCTTGAGCCTTCTGCATGAAATGCTGGCAGGGCAGGCTTGCCTCTTGTTGAGAGTAGAAATGAGAGCCCAGCTGACATTCTAGGTTCCTTCCAAGATCCAAAGTCTCAGAAAAATGCAATTGTAGAGATACAAAAAAAGTTCAGACATCATCTCATGCAAGACTTCTTCTTAAGCTGGGATCCTTGAGTCCCCAAAGATTTGTAAACTTCCTAAAGTTGTATGTGAAATGTCATTGACACACATATGTACCATTTTCTGTGGAAAGAATCCACAGCTGTCATGACAGTCTCAAAGGAGCTTTATTTCTCAAAAAGTTAAAATCCTCTTGGCAACATCCTTCATTATAGATGAAGAAGCAACTTCTGGAAGGTCAAATAGCTGGTTAGTGGCAGAGTTTGAAGCAGAATTCACAGATTTCTAAGCGGTCTCTTGCCTCCACCCCGCTCCCTCACAATGTTCGCTTATTGAAAGGAAGGATCTTTCCCGGGCACTGCCAGACTGGCATCCTGGACCACTGGCCTCCCAGAGTAGCGACCTCATTGTGTGTCTGCCTAAGCCTCGGGCAAGACCCACCATGCATGACTTTCCCCTTCCTAACAATTTAATTATTCACGAACTTGCGTGTGGTGAGAACATCAGACAGGCATGAAGGCGCTAATGTGCTCTGAGCCTCCTTCAAATGGCATTTCATGCTAGAGCAGTGTACCCCCAGCATCTTCACAGACCCTCCCTCACCAGATGCCCTCAGCAGATAAAGAACTCATTTTCCTTTCCCTGCTGCTAATAGCTCCAATTTTCTTGTGATTTTCTGTAATGGTAAATGCCAACAAAACATCACTCCACCACATGTTCCTACTGGCTATTCTTTCAACATCATGAATTCCAAACCAGCTCTGCTGGAATGAAAAAGAATGAAAAAATAATATTCACAAGTCATTTGGGAGGAGTGCAGGGACGGAGGGAAGGCAAAGAAATGAAGGTCATGGGCATATTTTAACCTCAATCAGAAGCACGTGATTTATCGTCTATTCTTAAGAAATTTGCTATATAGGCATACATAAGAAATACTGTGGGTTTGGTTCTAGACTGTGCAATAAAGCAAATATTGCAGTAAAGCCAATCACACAAATTTTTTGGTTCCCCTGTGCCTATAAAAGTTATGTTTACACTATAGTCAATTAAGTGTGTAATAGCATTATATCTAAAAAATGTACAGACCTTAATTTGAAAATACTGTATTGCTAAAAAAAATGCATATGATCATCTGAGCCTTCAAGGACTCTTAATTTTTTGGCTGGTGAAGGGTCTTGCTTTGATGTTGATAGCAGCTCATGGATCAGGGTGGCAGTTGCTGAAGGTTGGGGCAGCTGTGGCAATTTCTTAAAATAAGACAGCAATTAAGTTTGCCAGATCAATTGATACTTCCTTTCACGAAATATTTCTCTATAGTATGTGATGCTATTTGATAGCATTTCACCCACAGTATAACTTCTTTCAAATTTGGAGTCAATCCTCTCAAACCTTGCCACTGCTTTGTCAACTAGGTTTATGGATTATTCTAAATCCTTGGTGGTCAACAATGTTCACAGCATCTTCACCAAGATAGAGTCCATCTCAAGAAACCACTTTCTTTGCTCATTCATAAAAAGCAACTCTTATCTGCTCAAGTTTTATAATGAGATTGCAGCAATTCAGTCACATCTTCAGGCTCCACTTCTAATTCTAGTGCTCTTGCTATTTCTATAACATCTGCAGGGACATCCTCCACTGAAGTTTTGAACCCCTCAAAGTCATCCATGAGAATTGGAATCAATTTCTTCCATACTCCTACTAATATTGATATTTTGATCTCCTCCCATGAAACACAATATTCTTAGTGGCATCTAGAATGAGGAATCCTTTCCAGAAGGTTTTTAATGTACTACACCTAGAACCATCAGTGTAATCACTATTTATGGCAGCCACCATTTCATGAAATGTATTCTTTTAAATAATCAGACTTGAAAGTCAAAATTATCCCTTGATCCATGGGCTGCAGTATTCATGTTGTGTCAGCAGGCATGAAAACATTAATCTCCTTGTACATCTCCATCTAAGCTATTGGGTGACCTGGTGCATTATCAATGGGCAGTAACATTTTCAATCAAGGAATCTTTTTTTTCTCAGCTGTAGGTCTCAACAGTAGGCTTAAGATAGTCAGTAAACCATGCTGTCAACAGATGTACTGTCATCCAGACTTTGCTGTTCCATTTATAGAGCACAGGCAGAGTAGATTTAGCATAATTGTTAAGGGCCCTCAGATTTTTCAGAATGGTGAAAGAGCACTGGTTTCAATTTAAAGTCACCAGCTGCATTAGCCCCTAACAAGAGGGTCAGCCTATCCTTTGATGCCCGTCACTGACTTCTCCTCTCTAGCTATGAAAGTACTAGACAGCATCTTCTTACAATAGAAGGATATTTCATCTACACTTAAAATATGTTGTTAGTGTAGCCACTTTCATCAATATCTTCACTAGAACTTCTGGATAACTTGCTACAGCTTCTATATCAGCACCTGCTGCCTCACCTTGCACTTCTAAGCTATGGCGATGGCTTCTTTTATTAAACTTCTTTCATCAAACTTCATGAACCATTGCTTTATTGATCGACCATGAATCTTATGGCCGATCAATAAAGTGATGTGCTATTTTAATTCATTATAAACTTCCCACAAACAGAATCTATATCCACTTCTCTTAAGTGTTAGGAAAAGTATTAATTAAGTGTACAATCACATTATCTCTGAGTATTCCAAATGCTGAGTGCATATCTGCTACTCAGATACCTGGTGAATAGGTGAAGATGAACATAGAGCATTTATTTGCACAAGCCTCCAGTAACCCATGTCTCTCTCCCCTTCCCACACCTACAATTCTAGACCTGCAAACTCATGAGTTCCCCAACTGATCTGGGCCCTGACAACTGAATCAACAGCAGCAGGATTTTCAAGGCCAGAAAGCTGCTAAAGGCATGTATCTGATGTGCATGTGAATTACTTTCACTAGATTCAAATCCCTGTAAAAGAGGAGGGAAAATCAAGGATTAAACTACAGAGAATAAACTTTGTTCTGGCAACAGTGGGCTTGTATTTCAAATAACACTCAACTCCCTGTGTCTCAGTCAGCTCAGGCTGCCATAACAAAATACCACACACCGTGTGGCTTAAATAACAGAAATGTGTTTTCTAACAGCTCTAGGGGCTGGAAGTCCAAGATCAAGTTACCATCATGGTCAGTTTCTGGTAAGGGCTCTCTTCCTGGCTTGTAGATGGCCACCCTCTCATTGTGTCCTCACATGGCATAGAGAGAGAAAGAGAAAGACAGAAAGAGAGAGAGAGAGAGACAGCAAGAGCGAGAGAGAGGGAGAGCACTGTCCTTATAAAAGAAGAGACCTGGCACAGTGGCTCACACCTGTAATCCAAGCATTTTGGGAGGCTGAGGTGGGAGGATTGCTTGAGGCCAGGAGGTCAAGACCAACCTGGTCAACATAATGAGACCCTGTCTGTACTTTAATTAACTTTTTAATAAAAGACATTTTTAAAAATAATTTTTTTTTAAAAAAGCACTAATCCCCTCATGAGGGCCCCACCGTGAACTCATCTAAACCTAATTATCCCCCAGGACCCATCTGCAAATACCATCACACTAGGGGCTGAGGCTTCAACACAGGAATTTGTGAGGGACATAATTCAGTCCATAGCACTCTGTTAAAATCAATCTTCCTTTAAATACTTTGGGAAAGACGACTGAGAGATTTGGAGAAATCTGAGAACTGGAAACCAGATGAAAAAGATCACAAGTTCAGCCTCAGGGAGAGAAAATTAGTTTTTCCTATTACATATGACTTAGCCAGTCTGAAGAGTATATGAAAGCCACCAAGAAGTTAGAAGCAAAACTACTGGATTACCATTGGCATGTGAAGAAAATTTGGCCATAAAGTAATGGGGTTCTTTGCACCAAAGCTTTTGTAGACAAAGTTTCCTGAGTAAGTCTTCAGGCAGAAAGTTCAACGGCATGTCAACTTTAGATCCTAGCAGTTTTTAGTCCATTAATGTGGCCTAACAGGCATTGCTTAATTCATTTGCAGAAATTTTCAACAACTGAAAATTCATCACACTCTGAGAATCTAGAAGGTAATAGAAAATATTATCTCTGTTTTGCAGATGGAAAAACTAAGCTAAAGAGAGTCAAGCCACTTGGTTACTTCTGTAACAGAGATTGAAATACAAACCCAACTTCCTAATCCTGGTATCAATACTTCTCTGTTAGTTTCACTCCATGCACTATCCCCCAAAAACCTAAATGCCCCTAAAATTTTAAAAAATTTCTTGTATTAAAAAGTTAAAAGTACAGACAGGGTCTCATTACATTGTGTCGACTAAGAAGTCGATAATTCCTGAAGTTACTTCTATGAACTCTATAATTCATCCAAACACATGCTATTAAAAAAAATGGCAAAGAACTCTCAGAGCTGAGGCAGACAAATGAACACGGTGTAAGTAACTATTTCTGCAAGAAAAACAAACAAACCCTCTAATCTTCTAAAAGTATAAAACCCTGTCACTCAAGGCTGCTGATAAAAGCAAGAAGATAAAGACATCTAAGACGAAAGAAAACATGTTTCATTTTAGACATTTCTGTTTCCTCCATCTGTATTTCTTGATAGGAGCAATTTTAGGATGGCAAGATCACTGAGATGCTGTACTTTTCCTAACGTTTTACAACTGTTAGCTAATGCCTCCACAACACGGGATTTTGTACCTCGAGTCCTAAAAGAAATTAAACCAAAAGTAAACAGAGGCGAAAAAAAGCAAATAAAAGAAAAAATCAGTATGTCCATATGTCCTCCCTGACAGACTCCAATCTCATCTTTAAAATTGAGTCTTTTGGGCAACAAATGAGAGGCTCTCTCTTTTCCTGGTCTAAAATCTATCCCCACGACACCGCACTGTATCAGAATCGAAATGTCACCAGAGGAGAGTGATACAGGGTTTGCTTCACAGAGTGAGCTATTTGTTTTTGAAATAAGTCATGTTGTCAAAATCGGAACTGAGCAAGTATACCCATTTCTCATTCAGGAAAGAAAATATAAGACAGATTCAAAATTTCCAAGGCTCTTGGCTTAGATCACAGCTCAAACATGAAAAGAATTCTTCTGTAGCCTCAAACTATTTCTGAATTTGTGAGCTTACTAGTAGACCTCCCTGAAGCTATCAAACAATTTGAAAACAATCTTGAGCAGCAATTCTCATTCCGCCAAAGATAAACTGGATGCCACCCTCTGCCGAGCCATGTAAGGATCTTCTGAAAAATGACTCCAGTATATTCTACATGCAAGCAACTCTTTAATTCAAGAAGACATCAGCCTTCATTGAGACA
Organism: Symphalangus syndactylus; assembly: GCF_028878055.3. Taxonomy (NCBI): domain Eukaryota; kingdom Metazoa; phylum Chordata; class Mammalia; order Primates; family Hylobatidae; genus Symphalangus; species Symphalangus syndactylus. Next base: position 118,238,642 of record NC_072432.2, on the reverse strand, counting down.
GGCTTTTAGGCACACAAGATAGTCATTCAGGATTCTGTCCTCAATGGATTCCTATCCTCAGATTCTATGATGATCTGGGTGTTAAGACCAGAAATGACTGGTCAAGAGCTACTGGTCACACATCCATGAATTCATGACACTGGAGATGTATTTGATAGCGCTCTTATCAAGCTAAAGAAAAGGAAAGCAGCCATTATGAATCCCTGCCTACTGCTTCTATGTGTGTTTCTACAGATTCTTTATCTTACACAGTAGTCTCCTACTGTGCCCTGTGTCACCTTCTGTGGCTTCAGGTACCCAAGGTCCAAAAATATCAAATAAAAAAATTCAAAAACAAACTGCCAGGGTATTGCAGTGCTGGTGTTCAAGTCACCCTTATTTTACTTAATCATGGCCCCAAAGTGCAAGAGTGGTAATACTGGCATATTGTGTTGATTGTTCTTTTTTATTATTAGTTATTGTTGATAACCTCTTACTGTGCCTAATTTAGAAATTCAGCATTATCATAAATATATTTGTATACAAGAAGTGTTGTATATACAAGCTTGGGTACTATCCGCGGTTTCAGGCATCCCTTGAGGATAAGGCGGGACTACCGTGTGATCCTCACCACCATCCAGCCCAGCAAGACCCTGGAACATAAAAGGTGCTCAGTGAACATGGGCTTCCTCAGAACAGTGAGGTGGGTTAGTCATAGTGAGGGGATTCACACGCAAGGTGGTGTGACTCAAAACATTTCCGTTAGTTTGCTGTGTGTTCATTCATTCATTCATTCATTCCTCTTAGGATTCCAAGCTGTTCTAAGCCAGTGAGTGAGTACCACCCCAACAGCACAGGATCAGAAGAAAGCAACAGTCCCATCACCCAGAGATCCCTGGGAATTCAAATATTTTCCAGGGGTGGGTGCGGTGGCTCACACCCGTAATGCCAACACTTTGGGAGGCCGAGGCAGGTGGATCGCTTGAGGACAGGAGTTCAAGACCAGCCTGGCCAACATGGCGAAACCCTATCTCTTCTAAAAATACAAAAATTAGCTAGGGGTGGTGGTGCATGCCTGTAGTCACAGCTACTTGGGGAGGCTGAGGCAGGAGAATCGCTTGAACCCGGGAGGTGGAGACTGCAGTGAGCCGAGATTGTGCCACTGTGCTCCAGCCTGGGTGACAGAGCGAGACTCTGACTCAAAGAGAAGAAAAAGTACATATATATATATATATATTTTTTTTTTTTCCAGAAAGATTCTTGCAAGATAAGGCCATTTCTGGCCATAAGGCTCTAAAATCAAAAATATGCTCAAATCTATTCTGAACTTTGAGGACAGGTTCTGAGCCAACCAATATTAACTACTTGGTAATCAGCCCCACTCTGCAAACAAAGGCACCTGATTGCCAGGCGGCGGTACTGTCAGGGAGGCTGCGACTGAGCAAACTTTCAGATAGCGATCACGTATGGCCCACTGTACCAGGAAGTGTGCTAATCTTATTCCTTCCTTCTTACTTGGCTTAGAGCCTTATATGACTTCACAAGGTAAAGAGTAATAAAAGTTAGGAGGCTTGGACTTCAAAAATCCCAGCCACAAGCAACTACTCTCCAAAACTTCACTCTGCAGCCAATGGCTCTTGCATCCACCTTGACGATTCTGATTTCAAGCACGGCTTGGCTGCCCGGCCCCACAGCCTGCAGGACTAAAGGTAGTAACCAGCATTCTAAAGTTAGCTTAACCTGTTGCCCTAAACAAGTCAACATCTGTATCTCAATCTTCTTCAGTAACTCAAACATTTTTTAAAAGGCATGTAATGTCAGTGATACTGTTAGACTATAGAAATAATTTTATATAAATGTTCTCTTTCACTATTGAAATACTTTGTTTTATGTAATGCTACTAGTGTTTTGTATGTCATGGGACTAAGTATTACCTTATCAAAATAATACAATTACATCATACTTTATTGTCTTCAAACAAAGAGAGTAGACGAAGCCTGAGGCTAATGGTTTATTCACCATGAAATAGCCATTTAGGCCGGGCACAGTGGCTCACGCCTGTAATCCCAGCATTTTGGGAGGCCGAGGTGGGCGGATCACCTGAGGTCAGGAGTTTGAGACCAGCCTGACCAAAATGGTGAAACCCTGTCTGTACTAAAAATTCAAAAATTAGCCGGGCATGATGGCATGCACCTGTAATCCCAGCTACTCAGGTGGCTGAGGCAGGAGAATAGTTTGAACCCGGGAGGCGGAGGTTGCAGTGAGCTGAGATTGCACCACTGCACTCCAGCCTAGGCAACAACGCAAGACTCCATCTCAAACAAAAAAAAAGAAGAAGAAGAAGAAATAGCCATTTAGATCCTTAAACAACCAACAAATTAACACTACAATTAATAAGATGTAATTATACAAGTTTTAAAAAGTAGGATTATAAACAGATGAGACCAGCACAGGCATGTTTTATTTTGCCCTTTATTGAAGTAAAATCTTGGATTTGGTTTTTGTTGATTAACAAAGAGATGGTCATAAGTAACTAACTGAATGGCAGAAAGCAAAATGTATTACATTATAGATGGTCTATTCTAAGGTAACAAAAATGTGCTGTTATGTTTTCTTCTAAGAGCTTTCACTGTTTTATCTTTCACACAGCTGGAATCAATTTTTTATATGGTATTAGGTAGGGGTCCTGATACATTTTGTTCAGGATAGATAAGCAAACGACTCAGTACCATTTTTTGAAAGGATCATCCTTCAACCACTACATGCCACTGTCACCTTTGTCAACACTTTATCTATCACTGCGTCAGATTCTTTTTAACGGCTGTATAGTTTTCCATTGTATGCATGTGCTATAAATTACTCAATCCATCCCCAATTAGCCAACACTTGAGAGTTTCCATGTTTTTGGTATAAATAATGCTATAATGAATAACCTCATCCATGTATTATTCCCCACATGTGGAGTATATTTGTAAGACAAACTCAGAGAAATGGAGTTGCTAAGTCAAAGGGTATGTGCATTTTTAATTTTAATCAATACATGATAGAGGTTATACCAACTTTAATTGGAATTTTCAAGTCACAATGAACTCCTAAGTATTATGATAAGATACAGCACATTGCCATTTCAGTTACTCCAAAGTTCCCAACATTTTTGTCCCTTAGGATTCTTTTATAAAAGACATCAAATGTATAACAATGCTTCCAGTATCCACTGATTGAAAGTATATATAACCACATAAGTTCACAGAAAATGTGCCTCAGTATTCTGCAAAATGTAAATTAACAATCTAAAACAAATCATGCAGTCACAATTGGATAGACAGGCCTTCTCTGCTTATGGTAAAGAACAAGGGCAACTTGCTGTTTACTTCTGTTCTGAAGGAAGCTCAAAGCTCAGCACCAGCACCAGCACCTGTGGTTCCACGTGGGTAGATATTGCCCCATTTCAGGAGTTTGCTCCCAATGGAGAATGACAGTGATTGTCTCTGCATGAGAAGAGGCTGCATCTCCTCCTCTAGAGTAAAGCTGTCCACTCCCAGCAAAGAAAATAGAGCAGAAGTTGATTGGGCGTGGTGGCTCACGCATATAATCCCAATACTTTGGGAGGTCAAGGTGGGAGGATCACCTGGGGTCAGGAGTTCGAGACCAGCTTGGCCAACATGGTGAAACCCTGTCTCTACTAAAATACAAAAATTAGCTAGGTGTGGTGGCAAATGCTTATAATCCCAGCTACTCGGGAGGCTGAGGCAGGAGAATTGCTTGAACACAGGAGGTGGAGGTTGCAGTGAGCTGAGATGGTGCCACTGCACTCCAGCCTGGGCAACAAAGCAAGACCCCATCTCAAAACAAAAAAAAAGAACAGAGTGGAAATGGAAACTGAGGGAGAAGGCGCTTACTCAAACTTTTCCTAAGTTTTCAGAAGATGGCATCACATTTTATTTGAAATACAGGTCTGAAAAAGTAGAAATGTTCTCTCACATCCAGGTTACTAATATAATCCTTTATTAGCAACACATGACCCTTTCTTCACCCCTTAAACATTTACTTTGCAAAACACAGTGATGTTCATTCTCAAATATGCCTGTGATATAGTGACAATGCCACATTACTTATTAATTTTGCAACTGATATCCTGTCAATACCACGGTGCTAAGGACTGAAACCACGTGAGAAGTCAGTGGCCAAACCGTGGAACCCATAGTGTCACTTCCACTTTGCAGGCTCAAACCTCCTCAAACACACTTCCTTCTTAGAACTCTTAAAAAAGGGAAGATATTTAACAGCTGAACCTTACTTGTAACAAAACCTCCACCTGGAAAAAACCCAGGAGACATAGGCATCTTCCCCTTTGGATGGAGAGGGGAGAATTTACTCTTCGAACCTTAAGGAGATCTGATTAACAAACCCCTCTCCAGAGTTGTAAATAAAGAGAAAGAGAGCAGCTAGAAGACAGCAATTTGAAACAAAAATTTGCTACTAGCTGCGTGACTTTCAGATAAGTCATCTGATGTCTCTGGGGCTTTTTTTCTTCTGATAAAATGAGGGTGTTAGCCAAGAGGTAATACTTACAAACTCCAGCTCTTAATATCTTCTGATTCTACATACAAGAGGGCAAAGCTGTTAGATTTTGACAACTGAGTCTTATTTATGACTTAGTTTTTTTTTTTTTGAGATGGAGTCTCGCTCTGTTGCCCAGGTTGGGGTGCAGTGGCACGATCTCAGCTCACTGCAACGTCTGCCTCCCAGGTTCAAGTGATTTTTGTGCCTCAGCCTCCTGCATAGCTGGGATTACGGGCACACACTACCATGCCCAGCTAATTTTTGTATTTTTAGTGGAGATGGGGTTTCACCATGTTGGCCAGGCTGGTCTTGAACTCCTGATCTCGGGTGATCTACCCGCCTCAGCTTCCCAAAGTGCTGGGATCACAGGTATGAGCCACCGTGTCTGGTCATGACTTTGTCTTATAACCGATCTCTGGCAGGGAAAACTGGGTCATGAGAACTGCATTGTTCCAGGCTCACATCAACTATGATGCAACTTGTTGCAGGTATACAGGTAACAAACCCATCAGGAGGGTGCATTCTAATGCACCTTGACTGAGTCAGCAAAGAGTTATTTTCAAGAGGGAATTAGTCTCCACTGCGTTTTCCTTCCCTCAAGCTGTTTTAAAAGACAAAGACACAGGCACAGTGGCTCATGCCTGTAATCCCAGCACTTTGGGAGGCCGAGGCAGGCGGATCACGATGTCAGGAGATGAGAACATCCTGGCTAACACAGTGAAAACCCGTCTCTACCAAAAATACAAAAAATTAGCTGGGCGTGGTGGTGGACACCTGTAGTCCCAGCTACTTGGGAGGCTGAGGCAGGAGAATGGTGTGAACCCGGGAGGCTAAGCTTGCAGTGAGCCAAGATCGTGCCACAGCACCCCAGCCTGGGCGACAGAGCGAGACTCCATCTCAAGAAAAACAAAAAATTAGCTTGGCATGGTTGCATGCGCCTGTAGTCCCAGCTATTTGGGTGGCTGAGGCAGCAGAATCTCTTGAACCCAGGAGGTGAAGGTTGCAATGAGCCGAGATCACGCCATTGTACTCCATCCTGGTGACAGAGTAAGACTCCTTCTCAAAAAAAAAAAAAAAAAAAAAAAGACAAAGACACTCATGATCCTTAGAGAGAGGGCATCTTTGGGGTCCAACTATTATCTGATATGGACAGTGACAGGGTTTAATCAGCTGCGGAAATATGAGAGCAAACAGCACATTTGGGAAAAGGTGGATAATGACCATGAACCCATTCGAACAACAGTGGCTTTGCAATGGCACAGAGCTTTGTGAAAGACAAAGCCCACTTCTGTCTCTTGCTTGGGAAGTGGCTGCCAGCATTCAGACAATCGTTTGAGTGAACCCAGGCTCTGAGAGGACATGGCCCAAACATTACTTGGAAAAATACAATTAACATGCTCATCCACATCTCTGCCTCAAAATAATTTCTCAAAAAACACTTTTATAAAGCTTGACAATAAAACCCCCATTATTCCTGAGGTATGCTGGTGTAGTTATAAATCAGTCAAAGGACTCCCAAAGGGCTTATTATGTCCTTTAATGTCCACGGAGAGTAGGCATATTCTGGGTGATTTTACCTGTTTGAGGAAGGGGAAAACGATTTTTCCTTCTACTAATTTTTTTTTTTAATAATAGGGTCTCACTATGTTGCCCAGGCTGGTCTCAAACTCCTGGCCTCAAGCAATCCTCCAGCCTCAGCCTCCTAAAGTGCTGGGATTACAGGCATGAGCCGCCGTGCCCAGCCAAAATATTTAGTGAAGAACAAACTATGTGTTCCTTGACCACAGACATATGGTTCAATCCCGCTACAACTCATTCCAAAGAACCGGATCATTCCTTTTTTAAAATTCTTTTGAAAGTACTAAAATCTTTTATATGCATTGCATTATAATGTCATTGCATTGAATACTGCTGGCAATAAGCTAGAAGTTAGAAAAACTTTGCTTTATGGTAAAATTAAGTACAATGAGATTTGATTCCTTACATTCAAGCCACACTGATTTGTCTCTTGAAATTTAGATGAGGAGAAAACACAAATTAATTTATATTTTCAGGTAACATGATGGCTATATGACAGCTATGGCCAGAAGAAAAATTTAGACAGACTAATGTTTGAGTAACCATGGCTTCAAAGCCCCTTGCCAGTATTCTAAATTACTTTTTCTTCTTCCAAATTACTTGTGATTTCTCACATTTTTTATTTAATTATTGAGTGTACAGTACATATGCTCTTTTTATAAGGAACCTCAACTCCTTGTATTAAAAATGGGAAATAACAGATGAATCTAAATGTCTTGTTTCTTCCATGAGACTGCGCCTTCTTTCCTTTCCAATTCACATGCTCAACACAGCACCAACCCAATGACTCAGAACCTCCTAAACTCTGTGTACCACATGGTCAAGCATTTTCTTTCCAGGTAGCCAAGTCTGCAATGCCCCTTCTTCCATAAAGCCTCCATAAATAATGACCCAAAAATAAAAAAGCAAATCCCATCACTTCCATCTAATAATGCAACATTTATGATTCTAAGTCCTTGCCCACCCCACAGGATTCACGTAATCTTTTGCTTATGCAGTTTATTTTTTTTTTTTTTTTTTTGAGACGGAGTCTCGCTCTGTCGCCCAGGCTGGAGTGCAGTGGCGCAATCTCGGCTCACCGCAAGCTCTGCCTCCCGGGTTCACGCCATTCTCCTGCCTCAGCCTCCTGAGTAGCTGGGACTACAGGCGCCCGCCACCGCGCCCGGCTAATTTTTTGTATTTTTAGTAGAGACGGGGTTTCACCGTGGTCTCGATCTCCTGACCTCGTGATCCGCCCGCCTCGGCCCCCCAAAGTGCTGGGATTACAGGCTTGAGCCACCGCACCCGGCCATCTTATGCAGTTTATTAAATCTATTTTCTCTATTACTTGAATGTCCCTTTCTCTATGCCTTTGATGTTTCTCTCATGGGAAACACACATAGGGCGGTATTTTCCAAAGTGTGGGCAAAATCCTGCTGATGGTAAGCAAGAAGAATTTAAATAGATGATGGGGTCAGCATTCATTTATTCATACAGCATATATTTACTGAGGACTTACTATGAGCCAGGTGCTATTCCAGGGGCTGGGGCACACTGATGAAGAAGAGTTCGTGTCCTCATAACTTTACATTCTAGTATGGGAGACAGACAGTAAAGACTAACAAATAAATAAAGGAAAAGGGCTAGACATTCTGAGGTGTTGGCAAAGAGGTGGGATCATGCAGCTAGGGTTCTTCTCAGAGAAGGCTCTCTCTAAGCAGGGATTATTTGAAGGAAGACCTGAATATGACCAGAGAACCGGACATCTAAAGATCTAGGGAAATACATTCCATAAGAGGGAGGAGTAAGTGCCAAGGTCCTGAGTCAAGCTGAGCTTGGCGAGTTCAAAAACCAGAAATAAAGCTGGTGTGGCTGGAATGCAAAAGGGAAAGAGGTAGGCGGCAGGTCTGATCCCACAGGGCCTGGAGGGCATGACCAGGAACTTCAGTGCCATCCCAACTGCAATGGGAAGGTGGAAGCAGGGAAGTAGCAACATCAGGTTCTTGCCTTTAAAAAGTTCCTCTTAGCTGGGCTTGGTGGTTCATGCCTGTAATTCCAGCACTTGTGAGGCGGGAGAATCACTTGAGGCCAGGAGTTCAAGACCAGCCTGGGCAACAAAGCAAGACGCCCATCTTAAAAAAAAAAAAAAAAAAAAAAAAAAAGTGGTAAGGAGTCCAGTTAGAAGACCATTGCAGCTGGGTGTGGTGACTCATACCTGTAATCCCAGCACTTTGGGAGGCCAAGGCGGGTGGATCACTTGAGAGTTCAAGATCAGACTGGTCAACATGATGAAACGCCGTGTCTACTAAAAATACAAAAATTAGCCAGATGTGGTGATGCGCACCTGTAGTCCCAGCTACTCAGGAGGCTGAGGCAGGAGAATCACTTGAACCCAGGAGGTGGAGGTTGCAGTGAGCCGAGATTGCGCCACTACACTCCAGTCTGGGCGACAGAGCGAGACTCTGTCTCCAAAAGAAAACAAAAAATACCGTTGCAGTAGCCCTGAAGAAGCTAATGCAGGCTTGCATTGAAATGGAAACATCAGGAGCGGTAATCTGAGGACGCATTTTGGAGGAAGGACAGACTGAACTTGATGACAGATAGAATGTGGGGTGACTCTTAGTGTTCTGCCTGGGCCACTGGACAGATAGCAAAAAACTGGGGAAAGTGCAGTTCTGGGGTTAGAGAGGATCCAAACTTCTGTTCTGGAAGCAGGGACTGCCTGTTAAGAAAACCACTGGGAGATGCCCAGTGAACAGCTGTATGTGATTCCGAAGCACAGCGAAGTGGTCTGGGGCTATCCATGTGGAAGTCTGCAGCAAATGAATGGGAATGAGAGCCAGGGCGGGGGTGAGATCACTTGGTATCAGGTAGATAAAGGAGACACAAAAGCCAGCCAGGCTATAGCAAGACTTAAAGTTCTGGCAAAGCAGAGGGAAGGCAGGGAGGACGGAGGGTGCGGATATGGGAGGAAAACCATGGAGAAATGGGATCAAAAGTCTAGAGAAGAAAATGTTTCCAGAAGTAAAGTCAACTGCATCCAATCTGTGAACAAAAACAAACACATGGGGAAAGGAAGTGATTCCATTTTCAATTATCTTTTATTTTTTTGAGACAGAGTCTTGCTCTGTTACCCAGGCTGGAGTGTAGTGGAGCAATCTTGGCTCACTGCAACCTCCGCCTCCTGGGCTCAAGCAATTCTCCCTCAGCCTCCCTAGTAGCTGCAATGACAGGTGTACACCACCACACCTGGCTAATTTTTTTTTTTGTATTTTTAGTAGAGATGGGGTTTTGCCATGTTGGCCAGGCTGGCCTCGAACTCCTGGCCTCAGGTGATCCACCCACCTCAGCCTCCCAAAGTGCTAGGATTACAGGTGTGAGCCACCATGCCCAGCTTCAATTATCGTTTTGTGAAACTACAGCAGATCCTCACTGTTGACAGACTCCATATTTGCGAATTCACCTACTCACTAAAATATATATGGAACCTTAAAACCAATACTCCTGCACAAGTTCCTAGCTAAGGGTGAGCAAGGTGACGCTCTGCATTCTTGTTTCAGCTTACATATTGTAAACAAGTGTCTTTTTCGGCGTCTATTTACTGCCACATTTTTCTTATTTTTGTGCTTTTTTTTTTTTTTTTGACCAAGGTCTCACTCACTCACCCAAGCTGGAGTGCAGTGGCACGATCACAGCTAACTGCAGCCTTGACCTCCCCAGACTCAGATGATCCTCCCACCTCAGCCTCCCAAGTAGGTGGGACCACAACCACATGCTACCATGCCCAGCTAATTTTTGTATTTTTTTGTAGAGATGGGGTTGTACAACGTTGCCCAGGCTGGTCTCAAACTCCTGGGCTTAAGCAATCCTCTCGTTTCAGTCTCCCAAAGTGCTGGGATTACAGGTGTGAACCACCACATTTGGCCTCATTTTTGTGCTTTTTGGTGGTGATTTTGCTACTTAAAATGGTCCCAAGCATAGTGCTACAGTGCTGTCTCAGTTCCTAAATGCAAAAAAAAGCTGTAATGTGCCTTAAAAAAAAATACACGTTAGATAAGTTTCTTCATTCAGGCATGAGTTACAGTGCTTTTTGCCATGAGCTCAATGTTAGTGAACCAACTATATATGTTAAATAAGGTATTTTGAAACACAAACACACATAAAATAAGGTTATGTATTGATTGGCTGATGAAAAGCTTGTGACCAGAGGCTCACAGGAAACCTGCCTCTCCCCTAGGAGCAACGGGTCAGTATTCACTAACTCAGTGTTCACTGTGACTAAACAGAACATAATTACCATGAATACTGAGAATGGACACTATACTGAAGAGAAAAATTCCACTGGGCATCAGCTTCCTCCTGTTTTAATGAAGAAAAAGCAGGTCTGGGGCTCTAGGCTTGACAGCAACAGTATCTAGCCAGAATCTAATATACCGCTTTTATTTTTATTGCTTTCATTTTTACAATTGTTTCTTTTCTACAGCAAGTAGTGGTAGAAATGTAAGGCTTTCTTTCTCAGTAATTGCTAAAATTAAAAAAGAAAACAAGCAGACAATATAAAGAAAATATAACAGAAAATAGTATAGGTTGAGCGTGGTGGCTGGCACCTGTAATCCCAATACTTTGGGAGGCCAAGGTGGGAGGACTGCTTCAGCCCATGAGCCCAAGACCAGCCTGGGAAACACAGTGAGACCCCATGTCTACAAAAACAAAAACAACAAAAATTAGCCAGGCATGGTAGTGTGTGTCTGTACTTCCAGCTATTCCAGAGGCTGAGGTGGGAGGATCGCTTGAGCTCAGGAGGTCCAGGGAGCAGTGAGCCAAGATTGCACCACTGCACTCCAGCCTGGGCAACAGAGCGAGACCCTATCTCTTAAAACAAAAACAAAAAAGAATACAGATAGAAATGGGTATAGCAAAAGCCCTGAAGCTGCTACACCATGGTACCTGGACATGGCAAAACCAAGGTGACGACGAACAAGTGGAACTTGGGAAACACAACACGGGTTAAAGATTTTGTTTTTGGAGTGAGATTATATGGCCATGGATGAGAAACTCACCTTCTGCGAACCTCATTTCCTTTATCAGAAACAGGGGACAACAGCATTTCATATCACTGCCACAATGATTTAATGAAATAACAGGTAAAGCAGCTCAAATGTTTGTCTCAGAACCCCTTTACTTGCTTAAAAGTTACTAAGAACCCCAAAAGAGCATCTGTCTATGTGGTGACATCTGTCACAACTTACCATATCAGAAATTCAAATTGAAACATTCAAAGAGTAGTTGGTAATTTAAAATAACTATGATAAATCCAATACATGTTTGTAAAAATACATATTTTCAAGGATCAGAACTATTTTCTCAAACAAAAACACTTAGAAGCGTGGCTTTGTTTTGCATATTTGGAAGTCTCTTTAATGTCTGACTTCACTATAGGCAGCTGGGTCTTTATAGCTGCCTCTGCATTCCATCGGTGGCCACATCGCACTTTGCAAAGCCTCTGGAAAACTCCACGAGACACTAACGAGATAATGAGAATGTAAACAGGCTGATAATGTCTTAGTATTATTGCAAAAAGAAAGTTTTAATTTCATGGACCACCCCCCCATTCTGAACGTGTCTCCAAGACCCCACATGTCCCTGGAACATACTAGAATAAAGGGTTCAGAATGGTACCTCACAAGAGAAGTTCTCAATGAATATTAATTCTCTCTTCCTTTTGTTCTTAGCCTCAATGCTGTTAAAACATGACCAAGTTCAGGAGATTGAGACCATCCTGGCTAACACGGTGAAACCCCGTCTCTACTAAAAAATACAAAAAATTAGCCGGGCGCAGTGGCGGGCGCCTGTAGTCCCAGCTACGTGGGAGGCTGAGGCAGGAGAATGGCGTGAACCCAGGAGGCGGAGCTTGCAGTGAGCCAAGATCGCGCCACTGCACTCCAGCCTGGGCGACAGAGCGAGACTCCGTCTCAAACAAACAAACAAACAAACAAACAAAAAAACAAAAACCATGACCAAGTTAAGGCCAGGCCTTCTTCGGGTCATTATAATTATATAATATCCGGTACAGTGTTATGTGTAAAGAGGGGGTCAACAAGTATCACTGTGTTGCTCAGATGGTACTGTAACTAATTAGCTATGTGATCCTCAGCCAAGGATACTTAATCTGTTAAATCCAGAGGATCCACAGACTTGAACAAGAAAAAAAATTACATCTCTATTTTCTGACATTCAGCACTTACTTTAATTACGACTGTAGCCAATAAACCACAATTGCACTAGTAGCGCCTGTGATACTGTCACCAATAAAACAGGGATTTTTATATCATAGTATGGTTACTGCAGATATCTTGAAAAATCATATATGCTCGTGACTAATTCAAAATTATGGTAGTTATTAGACCTGTCACTAGATCTTGGTACTTTATGCATTAATAAAGAAGTACATATACTGCAGTATCACGAACTTTGAAAAACATCTTCACGGCCTATTTCAATATGGCTGTTTTCATTTTCTATCCTTTGTAATTTACTTAATTTTTATTTCTACAGTGACTTGGAACTTTGTATCGTACTTTATGCATTTAAAAACATTCTGGGCCGGACGCGGTGGCTCACGTCTGTAATCCCAGAACTTTGGGAGGCCAAGGTGGGCAGATCACGAGGTCAGGAGATCTGAGACCATCCTGGCTAATACGGTGAAACCCCGTCTCTACTAAAAATACAAAAAAAAATTAGCCGGGTGTGGTGGCGGTCGCCTGTAGTCCCAGTTACTCAGAGAGGCTGAGGCAGGAGAATGGCATGAATCCCGGAGGTGGAGCTTGCAGTGAGCTGAGATCGCGCCACTGCACTCCAGCCTGGGCGAAAGAGCAAGACTCCGTTTCAAAAAACAAAAAAATAAAATAAAATAAATAAAATAAAAATAAAAAATAAAATAAAAACATTCTGAGAAGGGGGTCTGCTGGCTTAACCAGACTGCCAAGGATTCATGTGGCCAAAAAGGCAAGAACCCTTGGTGTTAAGCAATTCACTTAACCTCTTCAGGCACCAAGTTCCTCTCTTTTAAAGGAAAGGATGCTTACTCCCTGAGGCCGCTCCCAGTTCTACCACCCCAGCTACAGTCTATGGAATACGATGTCCATAGTGGAGAAGAATCAGGTGGGAAACAACATACCTGAGGACATTAACAAAAAGCACGATTCTGGGCCGGGCGCAGCGGCTCACACCTGTAATCCCAGCACTTTGGGAGGCCGAGGCGGGCGCATCACATGAAGTCAGGAGTTCCAGACCAGCCTGACCAACACGGTGAAACTGCATCTCTACTAAAAATACAAAAATTAGCCGGGTGTGGTGGCCGGCACCTGTAATCCCAGCTACTCAGGAGGCTGAGGCAGGAGAATCACTTGAACCCAGGAGGCGGAGGTTGCAGTGAGCCAAGACTGCTCCACTGCACTCCAGCCTGGGCGACAGAGCAAGACTCCATCTCAAAAAACAAATAAACAAAGAAACAAAAGCACAACAAAAGCCCAAGTCTGAAGTCAGTCTTAAATCAGCATTCAGAGCTCTACTCTGTTAAGTTAGATGCTTTTAAACAACTAAAGAGCTTTCAACAAGTAAACAGCTGAAGAGCTAACAGTGAAAGCAACTAGTAATATTTCCCAAAACTACCTTTTGTTACATCATAAAAATATTTGTGATCACAAATCCCAACATGCAACAATGAGCTACTTTTCAAAGAATAAGGCCGGGTGTGGTGGCTCATGCCTGTAATCCCAGCACTTTGGGAGGCTGAGGCAGAAGGACTGCTTGAGCCTAGGAGTTCCAGATCAGCCTAGGCAATGTGGTGAAACTCCATCTCTACAAAAAATACAAAAATCAACTGGGTGTGGTAGCACGCACCTGTAGTTCTCAGCGACTCAGCGGGCTGAGGCTGGAGGGTCACTTGAACCCAGGAAGTTGAGGCAGCAGTGAGCCATGATTTAGCCACTGCACTCTATCCTGGGTTACAGAGCGAGACCCTGTCTCAGAAGAAAAGAGAAAAAATCAGCCAGGCTCATGGCTCACCCCTGTAATCCCAGCAACTTGGGAGGCTAAAGGCTGGAGGATCACATGAGGCCAGGAGTTCCAGACCAGCCTGGACAATATAGAGAGACCCCATCTTTAAAATAATTATTTTAAAACTTAAAAAATCGAAAAACTTAAGCCAGGCATGGTGGTGCACACCTGCAGTTCCAGCAACTTGGAAGGCTGAGGTGGGAGGTTGCAGTGAGCTATGATCATACCGCACTCTAGTCTGGGCTGTGGAGTGAGGCCCTGTCTCAAAAAAAAAAAAAAAAAAAAAAGAAAAAAAAAAAAAAATTGCAAAGAATCCATAGTCAACCTAATCTGGGGCTGTTCTTTACATAAATGGCTTCTGTGGAAGCAAACTTAAAAATAAATGTTGTTTTTATAATCAGACTATTCTGGATAATTATCACTAATGTTTGCTTAAAAGTGTTTTATATCTTCATATGCTCAAACAGAAAAAAGAGAGAGAGAGAAAAGAGAAACAAAGAAAGAAAAAAAGATGAGAAAAAAGCACACTTTCCACGTCTCCAGGGAAGAACACTTTGCCACTGAGCACTTCACACTGGGGTACTAGAGCACCATAAGTTTAAAGAATCAAATGGATCAGTCACCTCGCTTGATAACACACAGAAACCATTGAGATCCACTTAATGCTAAAGCCTGAGCCAACACTGCTGTTTAAGGACTAAGAAAGCGCAGACAGGCTGCATTTCAGTCCCTGTAGAAATGTCTAGGATATGTCAGGAACAGCCAAGAGTGGCACCAAGATAAAATATGACAGTAGCGACTGCCAGCTTCAGCAGGCACAATTCATACTGAGTCCAAAGCTCTATCCTCACACAGAGTAGCTCTGCAGAGGCACACTCCTCTTAGAGCACAACAGGCAAAGTCATAGCTAGCTCTGAGTCATTCAAATGCTTCAACATGACTATCCTACGGTTCCTTCACCCAAAACCAAATCTGACCAGTACACACTTAGAAAAGTCCAGGAAGCCAATTTTCCCAACTATATTTAAGCAAGTCTGTCTGCTCCATGCTTCCTTGTTTTCTCAGCAGAATATCTCATTCTTCTACTTGCAGAGATAAAGACAGAGTGGAGGCTCTCCTTTCCTCCATCTAACCAAAGAAAATTAAACTCATATTGGGGTGAATGAGATGTTATGCCTAATGGGAAGAAAAAGAAGAGAAAAAAACTGCATTCTATCACCAGAGAAGCTAGGTTAGTGTGCTTTAGAACGGCACCCCAACATCAAGGACAAGCAGATTGAATGCACTAATACCTGGTACACCTGTTGAGTGCTAGGAATACAAAACCATAATGGTCTGATTCACTGAACCCAAGGATGGCACAGTCCAGGAACTGCGAGGAAGAAGCATGGAGGTTTGGGACGGTCTGACAAATAGCAAATTTGAAGAAGGGAGTAGGAATGGATTTGAGCCCTCAAGGAAAGGTGAGCTGCCTGAGGCAGAGTTGGGAGGGCACTCCTGGCAGGGACAGGCACAATGGGAGCAAAGTCCCAAAGGAGGGACTCTGCAGGATATATTGCACAACAGCGGGAAGGGCAGTTGATCTGCATTGGAGAGCTAGTGAAAGAAGCCTTGAGAGAGAATGCTGAAGATAGGCTGAACCAGATTATAGGAACCTTGGAAGTGAGGTTCAGACTTTATCCTGTTGACCATGAGAGGCTTCCAAGCAGGGAGGTGACATAAACATAAGCAAGGAGGTGACAAAAACAACAATGAGTTTTAGGAATAAGCAATAGAGATTTCTCTCTTCAGTTAATTTATCCCAACTGTGGGTCCTTTTATCAAACCCAGACCAAACAGAATCTACGTCTGGTGAAATAAGTGTTCGGAATTATATCCTGGAGCAGTTTTCCTAACACCTAGGCCCTGGAAATGCAATCCAAATATTTCACACACACACACACACAATTTCCACACATATTTCCATAAATATAGTTTTTTGGTTTTTTTTTTTTGAGATCAGGCCTCACAGTATCACCCAGGCTGGAGTGCAGTCGTGACAGGGGCTCAGTGCACCCTCAACCTCCCAGGCTCAAGCGATCCTCCCATCTCAGCCTCCTCAGTAGCTAGAACCACAGGCACAGGCGACCATGCCCGGCTAAATGTTTTTCATATTTATTGTAAAGACCCGTTTGCTATGTTGCTATGCTAGTTTTGAACTCTTGGGCTCAAGCAATCCTCCTGCCTCTGCCACCCAAATTGTTGGGATTACAGACGTGAGCCACCGCACCTGGCCTAAATATTTTTCTTGACCAATAAGTGACACAGTAAACTGACTCCAGAACATAAAAACAAAATATTAAAAACATATTATACTTGCTCCTAGGTCTATGGCAATAAAAACCACATTTTTGAAACATGTTTGCATTAATTACCCTCAACTTAATAGTTTTGAAAAGAGCTTTTAATCCTGTTAAAATTAGAGTTGATAATATTTCTGTAGTTATTAGGCATTGTTAAATATGCTTTCATCTAGGGGCCGGGTGAGGTGGCTCACGACTGTAATCTCAACGCTTTGGGAGGCCAAGGCAAGCGGATCACCTGAGGTCAGGAGTTTGAGACCAGCCTGGCCCACATGGCAAACCCGGTTTCTACTAAAAATACAAAAATTAGCCAGGTGTGGTGACGCAAGCCTGTAATAATCCCAGCTACTCGGGGCAGGGGGCTGAGACAGGAGAATTGCTGGAACCCAGAGGTGGAGGTTGCAGTGAGCCGATATTGCGCCACTGCACTCTGGCTTGGGCGACAGAGTGAGACTCCCTCGTCAGTCCGTCTCAAAAACAAACAAACCAAAAAAAAAAAAAAAAAGAGCCCTGAGGCAGAAGCAACATCTCTACCCATTTCTGAGGTGCAGCTAAGGGAGAGACTAAGATTCTAAAAGCAACTTAAGAGCAAAAAAGAAAATGTCTTTTGAATTGAGGGAAAACAAAGAATAATAAATATATAAAGGATCACAACCTAAGAATAATATAGTAAATATGAGACTGTTAAAAAACAAAACAAACAACAAAAAACCCTAACTCCTGGCTACAGAGTTGAAAAGCCCCTAGACACACTGAGTAGCTCTTGAGACTGCACTTCATTAACCAGTGAGGTGAGGAAAAACAGGACCTCAGTAAGGGAGTAAAGTCAAAGACTAAATTACAAACAGGCCAAATGAATGGATCTGAGAGGAAGTGATAAAATTCGCAACACACTCAGCCGTGTTTATTGTAGGGAATCACCCCAGGTCTAACTGCCATTGTAATCACCCCGTTCAGGGCAGAAGTCTTTCCACATGCCCTCAATAACCTCAATCCTTGATAAAAAGCCTAAGGAGCCTGACTTTCCACCTGGGTCAAAATCCCCGCACATCCATTGTTTCGGATCCAAAGTACCACCACCAGCAACCTCTGCGCACAACCCGGGGCTCTCCAGCACCGCTGTTCTGAATGCCAAGTGCCCAGCACGGGGTCTGGCACCGTTTCCTTAATAAAATGTCCTCTTCTCGTCTCCAGGATGAAACTCAGGATCCGGAAGGCAGCCTTACACCCTCTCCAGACAGGCTCCGTTAGGGGATGAGTGCGCACAAGCAGCCCCAGGGGCCAGCCACCCCCTTCCCGTGCCACAACTTCCTGTCCCTTCCATCACTTCCACACCACGACTCTAGTTTCCATCCAGTTCACAACTGTCATCAAGATCCCAGTCTCTGGAGGAAAGGGGACAGGGCGGCTTTCCACCGTCAACTCCTCACTTAAGGGGCGTCTGAGAAGAACCTACGAAAGGGGGGGACAGAAAGCACTGGGACAATGAGCACCAGTCCATGTGCCGACCCGGGCCGGTCACCTACACCCAGGTGAAACCCACGCTGGGCGCACGGGGGCGAGCCACAGAGCTGCGGCCCCAAAAGAGCAGCAGGCGCGCTCCCCTCGCGTTGACATTTCTCCGGTGTGAAGTGCCGGAGCTTGGGATGCAACAGCGGGATTACGGTCCCGAAGCTCAGCTGCACTTGGAAGCACTCGGAGTCCCCAAACCCTGGGCGACTTCCCCATTGGCGCTCCCTGGAGAGGGCTCCGACCGCCCCCGGCTCCCAGAGCTGCGCAGCCGGGCCGAGCCCCCGGCCGGGGTCCTCCGCCCGGCTCTGCGCAAACCCGGCAGGGCCGCTGTCCGCGAACTTGGCCGCGTGGGCCGGGCCGGGACGAGGTGGGGCGCGCACTCACCAACCCCGTACTTCTGTCTCTTGGTCGGGATCCAGCGGGCCATGGCGGCGACCTCGCCCCGCGGCGGCGGCGACTAAGGCTGCTACAGCTCCTCAGGCTCCGGCCGCCGCCGCGCCGCGCTCCTGCGTGCCCCGGGCGCTTCCGCCATGTTCCTCCAAACTTCGCTGGACTCCGCGGGCCGCCTCCTCGCCGCGCCGCCCGCGCCCGTGCCCGTGCCCGCGCCGCCCGCGGTCACCTGCTGGGCCGGGCGGCAGCGCAGCAGTGCGCGCCCCTCCCGGCGCCGCCCCGGCCCCTCCCGCCGGCCGCGCCTTCCGCCCGCCGGGGGCCGCCTCCGAGCCGCGGGCGCCCGGCCTCTCCCGCCCGCGCCGCTCTCTGCGCTCTGCCGGGCGGGGGCCGACTGCGGCTCCGCCTCGCGCGCTTCCCTGGAGCGGCTTCCCGGGCCGGCGGGACTTTGGCGCTGGCGGCGCTTTGCCTTTCCCCCGTCCTCCCCACCCGGCTGATACCCCTGAGGCTGGGTCTCCGGGGTCTGGCTCCCGACTGAGGGCTGCGCTGGAGGCGCCGGGCACGCCTAGGCCGGGCGGCCGGTGGGCGAGGGATGCGGGCTGCGCTCCCACGGCGCGCGCCAGACCTTTGGGGAGCGGAAAGGGATCAGCGAGAGCGGCTTTTTGCCCGGGGCACCTCCGGTGCCTGGCACTAAGCGGGCGCGCAATAAATATTTGTTGAATGAATGAGCAGTTGACTTCTGCCTTCACCCCCTGGAGCTTGAACTGGCGCCGCAAGCGCGAGAAGCCGGACTCGGGGCAGACTGAATCTCCTGGGGCCACCGTTTAGAGCCTGGAAAGCAGAACTTTTATCACCAGAGAGCTGGTGCAAGGGAGGTGGGCTCCTCAGAAGTATCAGACCGTTTGCTAGGGGATCCTCTGCAGGGAAATTGTTTAGAAAGCCCCAATTTGGAAGTCCTGTATCCCCAAACTCCGGGGACCCCCCAACCCTAAGCTGAAGAAACTTAGACCTTCATGCCCAGACCTCCCTTTCCCAACCAGCCAGCAGCCCAGAGAGCATCCCCGTGGAGAAGGGGACCAGGCGCATCCCCGTCTTTTCTCCGTCAACGACTGCATTTTCTTGACGAAGATCCCAAAGGGGCTGCGCATTTGAACCGCCTTGGGCTCCAGGTGGCGCCCTCTCTGGAGCTCCCCTCTTGGAATTCATTTCTTCCTGGAGAGACCTGGAGAATGAAGATCCAGGGGTTTCTCGCTAGCTTGTACTGAGAAGTAACATTGCAAGCGGAGTAAATGACCAGCTTAATTACGTTCACCTTCGAAGAAGATTCCTCTAGAGAGAAATTATATCCTCCTTGCAGTCTCTGAAGATTTTCATGCTTTTTAGGAATATGAAAGAAAGGAAGACAAACACGTAGTAAAGATAGTAAAGACAGGTAGTTGGCAGGACGCGGTGGCTCACGCCTGTAATCTCAGCACTTTGGGAGGCCGAGGCGGGCGGATCGCCTGAGATCAGGAGTTCCAGACCAGCCTGGCCAACATGGTGAAACCCCTTCTCTACTAAAATACAAAAGTTAGCCAGACGTGTTGGTGTGTTCCTGTAATCCCAGCTACCCAGGTGGCTGAGGCAGGAGAATCGCTGGAACCCAGGAGGCAGAGGCTATAAATGAGCCGACATCGCACCACTGCACAGGGCAACAGGGCAAAACTCTGTCTCAAAAAAAAAAAAAAAAAAAAAAAAAAAAAAAAAAAAGACAGTAAAGATAGATAGGCAAACAAGATAACAAGAGAGTAAAGTTTCATTGGAGAATTAGTGCATTTTAACTTTGGTGGTTTTTTGCAAAACCAGGTCTGAAATTTTTTTTAAGTCCTATTCACGGTGAATGACTACTAGAGCTGGCTTTTTTTTTTTTCCATCAATCAATAGGTCTTTATTCACAATGTTTAACAATAATTTAAGAAATTCCTCTGTCACTTTAGACTTGACATCCAGAAAGAATTCCACCATCTTCCCCAAAATAATTTATCTTCATCCATTAGTACATCATGATTCTAATTTCCCAGGTTAGGTAATTTCTTCTTCCGTCTTCACACACATATTAAATGCCTACACATTAAGTGCCAGGCATCTCTCTAAGAATGAGGGTGCAGCAGTGAATACAGTAAAATATGTCCCTTCACAGAGCTTCTAGTCTAGACGGGGAGAGTAAGACAGTGAAGAAATGTACACGAAAGGAGGGTAAACATTAGAGAAAAATCCGAAGCAGGGAGGATAGGGCGTGTAGGGTGCTGCTGTTTGTATGGAGTGGTCTGGGAATGCAGCTCTGCTAGGCTGAGGTTGAGGTGTAGAGCTGAAGGAAGTGAAGATTCTGGGGGAAAGTATTCTGGAAAAGAGGAACAGCAAAGGCAAAGGACACCAAGCGGGTTTGGCAGGTTCCCAGGTCAGCCAGAGATCCTAGGTAGTGAGAGCTGAGTAACAGGTGAGAGGAAACTTGATCTAAGAGGCAGAGGGGTGCCAGATAGAGCAGAACCCTGGCAGGCATATGGACTTTATATATTACTACTACAAGAGAGGTTTGGAGGGCTTTGAGCCAACCTGGAACATGTTGAACTTGCCTGCTGTGGTATGAATCCATTGTAAAGGGGCAAGGGAGGGCCACGTGGATGGATGTCGGGGGCTATTTCAGTCATTCAGGCAAGGCATGAAGGTAGTTGGGTCCAGGAGGTTAGGGATGGAGGTGAAAAAGATGTTGGGTTCTTGACATATGTGAAAATAGAACCTGGCCAGATATGGTGGCTCACACCTGTAATCCCAGCATTTTGGGAGGCTGAGGTGGGAGGATTGCCTAAGGTCAGGAGTTCAAAATCAACCTGGACAACATAGTGAGATCTTCCTCTACTATATATATATACTGGTTATGGTGGCTGTGCCTGTGGCCCTATCTACACAGGAGACTGAGGTGGGAGGATTGCTTGAGCCCAGGAGGTTGAGGCTAGCAGTGAGCTATGATTGCATCACAGCATGAAAAAGAACCAATAGAAGGGCCACATGAATGGCAGGGGGATTTACTACTGTGAGGCTTCTAATGCTCTCAGTATGTTTCAATCTTTTTTGGAAAGTTTTCCCCCAGAAAGAGATATGCTTGTATTTTTCTTTTTTTAAAAGAGCCCTGCCCATGTCATACGCACTTCAGGCCCTACACAGCTTGGTTCTTGTCCCTGCATGTGAGATACAACCTGGATCAAGAATGACTCTAAAGCCAGCTAGGTGGCATGTGCCTGTAGTCCCAGCTGCTCGAGAGGCTGAGGCAAGAGGATTGCTTGAGCCCAGGAGTTCCAGGCTGTAGTGAGCTATGCCGATCAGGTGTCTGCACTAAGTTCCGCATCAATATAGTGACATCCTGGGAGCAGGCGACCACCAGGTTGCCTAAGGAGGGGTAAAGTGGCCCAGGTCAGAAATGAAGCAGGTCAATTATTTGGAAAGCCCTAATTTGGAAGTCTTATATCCCAAAACTTCGGTACTCCTCCTTAGCTGAAGAAATTCAGGCCCACATATGCAGGGGGAAAATCCACCGCAAGACCTCCCTTTTCCAACCAGCCAGCAGCCCAGAGAGCATCCCTGGGTAGAAAGCGACTGGATGCATCCTTGTCTTTTCTCTGACACCGACTGTATTACTGACAAAGATCCCGTAGCTGGGACTTCACATTTGAACTGCCTCAAGCTCCAGGTGGCACCCTCTCTTGAGCTCCCCTTCTGATCAATAATGGGAAGGCACCTGTGAATTGCCACTGCATTTCAGCTTGGACAACATAGCAAGACCCTGTCTCTAAACAAATATTAATTCAAAACAAAAGGAATGACTCTAAGGTTTGGGGCTTGAACAACGAGGGAGTGGAGTTGCCACTGTCTTGGTCACCATTGATATCTATCTTGTCTTCACCCTTTCCTGTCCCAGTTGCTCTGTATCAAAGTTTTCCTTTCAATATTTCTTTAGGACCCACTTCTTCACACCTTCTTCAGCAACTTCTCCATGTGGCCCCTTAGGAGCCAAAGCGCTCTGCACTGGGTTATATGACCTGCCTGTTGTAGACTCAGGGCTTCTCAAAGTTACATGGATTCTCCGTGCTTAGGGAAATTGGATGACCTCTGTTCTCTGACCACAGGTATATTTCAAATGTAACATACATCAGAATGTTATTGCTCTTATCCAGTGGAACTGGGTTTCTACCAAAGCGATTTCAACTGCCTCATCCCACTCTTGCATTGAAGTCTTCTTCTTCCAAAACTAGAGGTTTGAATTTGCGCGCCAGAGATTTCAAATTTCACAATTGCTTTAAAAGAGTTGGAGGAAAATGGAAAATTTTAATTAGAGCTTTCAGTATGTTTATCGTTTCCTTCTGAAAACTGAAATCCACTCACTTCGCTATATCAGATGGCTAAATCCCGGTGTGAATGTCCTTTTAAATCATAAAAGCAGAGCTTTTCAAAGTCTTTTATTAGAATGAGGCTTAAAATTAGACAGTCAACCAGACAGGTAGGTGGAATGACAGCGTGATGCCTAGAAATACCCTTTTCTTTTTCCTCTGATATCTTTTCAGAAGAAACATTAAGCATATTCCACAACCAGAGATCTTCAGACTCCAAAACCCACACAAATACAAACACACTTATGCATGCACAGACACCTACAGGCTCTGCTTGAAGGAGCCATGGAGAAAGAAATGAGGGTAAGTGACTTTGAGGGTTAGTTTGACATGAGTATTGTGACTATCCCTTACAATGCTTTAGAGAATAAATGGACAGGATGTGAAGAGAACTGGCAAGAGCCTCACCTTCCCTGTTGATTACCAGGTTTGTTTTTGCCAAATCAGGCTGATCTGATGGCTTCTCTGTGAGATGCTGTGGATTCGTTTAAAGTGTCATTTTTCTCTCTCTTCCTAGATAAAGGAAGATTATTCTTTGATCCTATACGAGTGAGTGGCTAATAGAACTACCAAAACATGATAATAATAAAAATAATGTAATTGGTTCTAAGCAGCGCTTTCTTTGCAGGCTCCTAAGGATGGTTCTAAGTAAGCCAGGAGTAGGTGATACATTGTAATTCTAGGACCCATGAGCTTAGCAGGACAAAGGAAACAATCAATCACTCTAGTCCCAGAAGTACCTTTTCATAGGCCCCAGGGATTCCAACATCATTATTCACTCTCCACTATGCAAGTGACTTAGGTGGTGAGCATCTCTGAGTCTGCACAGGCTCTGCCATGTGGCTGTGGGGATCCGACTTCTCTGATGGATGGGAAGGTAATGCTCAGGGCTCCAATGCTATTATCTCCTCATCCCTGTCACAAGGAGATTTATACTTATGATTGACCCTTTTCATGAACGTGGCTAAATTCTTTTTTCTAGTTTTGTTTCTGGAATGTTCTTTGCTGTGTCTAAATGAGCTGATTCCACTGTTGGGAGAGGTGGATGATGTGAGCAGTAAGAAGGCATTCATTTCTTGAAAACTAGATCTATATTTAGATGAGATGAAATCAAACCACCTGATTTTAAAAAAAAAAAAAACTATGTTTATTTACCGTATGTCTTGATTCCTATATACATTTAAAAATTATATTCATAAAACTGTTTAAAATAAGAGATGATGGGCTAGACGCAGTGGCTCACGCCTGTAATCTCAGCACTTTGGGAGGCCAAGGTGGGCAGATCACTTGGGCCCAGGAGTTCGAGACCAGGCTGGGCAACATGGCGAAATCCTGTTTCTACAAAAAATACAAAAATTACCAGGGTGTGGGGGTGTGTGTTTGTAGTATCAGCTACTCAGGAAGCTGAAGTAGGAGGATTGCTTGAGCCGAGGAGGTGGAGGTTACAGTGAGCTGATGCGGCACCATTGCATTCCAGCCTAGGTGACAGAGTAAGACCCTGTTCCACCTGCCAAAAAAAAAAAACAGAACAAAAAGAGAGATGATGAAAACTTAGAAGAAATGTGGAAAATGTATAATGTAAGCATAAATGAAAATAATTAGATTGTCTATGCCGCAAAATGATTATAACTATAGAAAGTCATAGATTTACAGGGAAAATGACCATAGAAGAACATGAATAAATGAAAAATTTTATTCAATCTTCTTCAAAACAAAATAATGAAAAATACTTGATTGCTGAAGTCTCTGGGCTATGTAGCAAGAGTAGGAAGTTATTTGCCTAAATCTGATCTTTTTTTGTGACAAGAGTGAAGTTTCACTCCTCAGTTCCTTGGTCACATGGACACTATGACTATCTTGTTTAGACGACTGTCATATTCAGCAGATTTTTCTTCCTATTTGTGGTCAGTTAAGAAAACAAGCATTTAATCCAGAATTTGTGTTTAATACCAGAATGGTTTTATTTTTCACAGCCACCAACTGTAAAGTAACAATAATAACTGCATATGAAGTAATGAGTACTGGCTCCAAGTCACCTTGTTTAATCCCCATACAACCTAATGAGGTAAATATAACTCTCTGGTCATTCCCACCTCACAAATGTGGCTTAGGAGATGTCAAGAAATTACCTGCATAATTAATTAGTGGCAAAACAGAATCCAGACCCAGACAGCCTGACTCCAGGGTCCATGCTCTAAAGCAGAGGTCTGCAAGCTTTTGCTATAAAGGTCCCACTATGTATAGTTCTCAGGCTTTGCAGGCCATATGGCCTTGTTGCAACCACTCAACTCTGCAGTTGTAGCAGGGAAGCCTCTATAAGCAATACATACAATGAACTGAGTGTGGTTGTGATGCAATAAAACTTCATTAGTTGTGTTAGATGAAGTTTAGCCTAAACCTGCCTCCTTACATATTTTAAGTTCAGTCTAAAGGTTTCTCTGTACCTAGTGAACTGTAACCTCAATGGAAGTATAAACAGACCAAAACCTATTCTTGCGCCAATCGCTGGGTTTTGGCCAATCAAAGGGGGGCAAACTGTTCAAACTGTCTTCAAATAAGGTAAACGCCAAGATGCCGAGCTCTAACCAATCCACCTGTTTCTGTACCTCACTTCCGTTTTCTGTACATCACTTTCCTTCTTCTGTTATAAATCGTCTTCCACCACGTGGCTGCACTGGAGTTGCTGAGCCTACCCTGGCTCAGGAGGCTGCCTGATTCTCAAGTGGTTCTTTGCTCAATTAAACTATGTTAAATTTAATTTGGCTAAGGTTTTTCTTTTAACAGTAGACATGAAATTTGAATTTCATGTAGTTTTTATGCCCATGAAATATTATTCTGGCCAGGTGCAGTGGCTCACCCCTGTAATCTCAGCAGTTTGAATGGCCGAAGTAGGCGGATTGCTAAAGTCCAGAAGTTCAAGACCAGCCTGGGCAACATGAAGAAATCCTGTCACTACAAAAAACACAAAAATTAGACGTGTGTGTCGGCACGCACATGTTCTTCCAGCTACTTAAGGGGCTGAGGTGAAAGGATCACTTGAGCCTGGGGAGGTCGACGCTGTAGTGAGCTGTGATTGTTGTGCCACTGCACTCTAGCCTGGGCGATAAGAGTGAGACCTTATCTTAAAAAAAGGAAAGAAAAGAAAAGAAAAGAAATATTATTGTTTATCCTTCTTTTGATGTTTTTCTTTATCATTTAAAAATGTAAAAAACATTCTTATCTTGGCCAGGCGCGGTGGCTTACCCCTGTAATGCCAGCACTTTGGGAGGCCAAGGCAGTCGGATCACGCGGTCAGAAATCGAGACCATTCTGGCTAATATGGTGAAACCCCATTTCTACTAAAAATACAAAAATTAGCTGTGTGTAATGGCACGCGCCCGTGGTCCCAGCTACTCAGGAGGCTGAGGCAGGAGAATGGCTTGAATCTGGGAGGCAGAGGTTGCAGTGAGCAGAGGTTGCACCACTGCACTCCAGCCTGGTGACAGAGTGAGACTGTCTCAAAAAAAAAAAAATTCTTATCTTTATCTTATCTTTATCTTGCAGGCTGCGCAGGAACAGGTGGTGAGGCAGAGTTGGCCCTTGGGCCTTAGTTTGCCAATCCCTGCTCTACACTGTGACTGTCACCCCTTTAGGTGGGTGGGAAGGCTGGGGGCCTCCAGAAGGAGCAGCACAACTAAGGAAGCATGTGTGGTGTTTTCCCACTGGAAGTCTGTTTGCATAAGGATTTGTGAGAAGCCCTTGGAAAAGAAGTCATGGGAAGAGGAGGACTCCAATAGTAAAAGTTGCCATAGAAATCAGAGGATGGGGACACTTCTGAGAGCAGTGAATATCTGTGTTGGGGAATCGTCTACTGGCCTAGCCCTTTGAACTCTATTCCCAATGATAATAGAAAACTTGGCTGGTCACAATGGCTCGCGCCTGTAATCCTAGCACTTTGGGCGATTGAGGCAGGAGGATTACCAGAGGTCAGGAGTTCGAGACCAGCCTGGCCAACATGGTGAAACCTCGTCTCTACTAAAAATACAAGAATTAGCAGGACGTGGTGGCACACGCCTGTAGTTCCATCTACTTGGGAGGCTGAGGCAGGAGAATCGCTTGAACACGGGAGATGGAGGTCGCAGTGAGTGCAGATTGTACTGCTGCACTCCAGCCTGGGCGACAGAGTAAGGCTGTCTCAAAAAAAAGTTTTTACTAAGCCCTGGTAAGACAGCAACACACAAACAATGCTTTGGTACCCACTGAACAAGCAGGCTTCTACAGAGGGGAGGTATCATGGGTATCCCAGTGGAAATGACAAGGGGCCTGCCTGAGATAAGGGTGCTAGAAGGAGGTATGACAACATCTATTAAAATATTTGCAAGGCCAAGTAGAAACTGGTGATACCACCTGGTGAAGGTCAGAGCAGAAAAAAACAAAATAGCCCAATTGATTTGTGAGTACTCAGATATACACCCTGAGATCTTCCAGAAATACCTGAAGGAGGCTTGAAAAGGAGGTGGGGGTGATGCAATCGTAGAACCAGCTCCAGATGGATAATGTTCCTAAACGCTTTCGTGTTCATTAGCTCACTGAGATTGGGACAGCTATTTGTTGTCTCTAATTGGTCCTTGTCCTCAGAATTCATGTTTTTGAATGTCAGTCTTTACCCTCTCGGGAGAAACTATATTTAGTGTAGAATTGTTATAGCACCAATAAAAGTGACTTAAAATTTTAGGGAATGTTCATTTGGATGGCCAGATTTTGAATTTCTTAATAGATGTTTGAAAGGCAGCGTTTTAATTAAGCAACTATGTGATTGCAATATTCACTCATAATAGCCAAACTACATATCTTTAATATTAAAATGTAGGCTATGCTATTATAGTTTGGGATTTGGGTTTTTTTTTTTTTGTATAATCTCCAATCTCAAAGTCTGGCTTCATCCCAGGGTTGTCTGTGTCATATTTGAGCAATATTTCTGAACTCACTTCATTCAAAATAACAGGGAATCTTTGAATACTTTGCAGCAATTACCTGGCTTCGCTGAATCAGGAGGACAGGGCCCTAGGGTTCATACTTACATAGTTTCTTAGTCATGTACTGTGGCATAAAGTTCCTATTTAAACAAGCCCTTCCCTCCCATGAAATTATGCCCCAGGGTTTGTTCCCCTGAATGACTTATACCACATATGCAAAAAGTCTCATAAGAGGAGAGAAAACTCACTTAGGTTCTTCCTGGATGCAAACTCCATTTAGAAATGATCTGATGATTAATGTCTATCCTTGTTAACTTTGGGCTTGGCCCACACAGCAAGAGCTGGGCAAATGCTGGCCCTGGAAGTTACATTTTTATTTCTCCTGTGAATTGCCAAAAAGGCCTCTCTTGAGCACAGTCTTCTTATTTGTAAAATTGTTGTTGTGATGTGTTGCCTGGGTACAAATGTTAGAATTCTTCAGGATGGTGTATTATTTGAAGACAGGAAATTCCACCTCAGTTTACCTAGAATGTGAAAAATAGGAAAATTCAAATGACCATGTATTTTACTTAATATTCTGTAAGCTATTTTAAGTAGAAACATAGCAATAAAATGAATATACTTTCAGTGAATCTAGTCAAGAATAAAAGAAAAACACAAATAGATGTAATTAATTAAAAGGGTGTGGGACCATAAAAAAGCAACTTACATAAGACTAGGATGTGCAGTATAGTTCTTACATAATAAATTGTAAAGATCACAATAAAAACAGAACTCATTAGGAAAATGTAAATAAACAAAATTGAGCCAAGAAAGAGAAAACCTGAGCCAATCAAACAGCATAGAAGAAATAGAAAATGTGGTCGAAATATTATAGCTAAAAAATATGCCAGGCCTAACTATAAAGGCAAATACTTTTGTACATTCAGGGAACAGGTCAGCTAAATGTAATATAAACTG
Source organism: Symphalangus syndactylus (assembly GCF_028878055.3). NCBI lineage: Eukaryota > Metazoa > Chordata > Mammalia > Primates > Hylobatidae > Symphalangus > Symphalangus syndactylus. Next base: position 118,209,908 of record NC_072432.2, on the reverse strand, counting down.
TTCCACAGAAAATGATAGAGTGAGGACAGGTGCAGTGACTCACACCTGTAATCCCAGCACTTTGGGAGGCCTCTGTGGGTGGATCATTTTAGGTCAGGAGTTCAAGACCAGCATGGACAACATAGCAAAACCCTGTTTCTGCTGAAAATACAAAAAAATTAGCTGGGTGTGGTGGCATGCGCTTGTAATTCCAGCTACTTGGGAGGCTGAGGCACGAGAATCACTTGAACCCAGGAGGCAGAGGTTGCAGTGAGACGAGATCCACATCACTACACTCCAGCTTGGGTAATGAAGTGAGGCTCTGACTCAAAAAAAAAAAAAAAGGAAAAGAGAAGTTTGTTTTATGAAACTAGCCTAACCCTGGCAGTAAAGCCTGCTAAAATATGGAGCCAAAAATATAAACATGTATTTGTATAAATATAATACAAACTCAGCTATAAACAGGGATGCAAAACCAAAGAAAATATTAGTGAATCTCATATTGTTCTCCATGAAAAGAATGATACAGGATGACTAAATACGTTTTCTTCTTTTTTTTTTTTTTTGAAATGGAGTCTCACTCTGTTGCCGAGGCTGGAGTGCAGTGGTGTGATCTCGGCTCATTGCAACCTCTGCTTCCTGGGTTCAAGTGATTCTCTTGCCTCAGCCTCTCCAGTAGCTGGGATTACAGGTGCCTGCCATCATGCCTGGCTAATTTTTGTATTTTTAGTAAAGACAGGGTTTCACCCTGTTGGCCAGGTTGGTCTCGAACTCCTGACCTCAGGTAATCTGCCTTCCTCCGCCTCCCAAAGTGTTGGGATTACAGGCGTGAGCCACGGCACCCAGCTATAAGTTTTATTCTTAAAGTACAAGAGAAGTTCAATAATAGGAAACTTATCAATAGAATTTATTTCATCAAAAGGTCAGTAGAGAAAAACCAAATGATTATCTGGATTGATACGTAAAAGGGATTTGAAAACACTCATTCTTGATCCAAACCCTTAGTAGACTAAGAACAGGCTATACCTCCTCAACATGATAGAGTATATATTACTAATAGAAATAAGCAGCCAGCATCACACTTAAACGTGAATTGCCATGAATTCCTATTAATCAGAAATAAGAAAAGAATGTCCTATCACACCATAGTGAGAGCAGTATCCAGAGGTTGCTCTATCCCATGCAAGGAAATAAGAGACATTAATTGTCAATATTTGCTCATGACATAATTAGCTAGTAGAATCAACAGCGAATATTTTTGATTAGATCAGAATCCCTTTTTTTTTTTTTTGGACACGGGATCTCGCTTTGTTGCCCAGGCTGCAGTGCAGTGGCACGATCATAGCTCACTGCAGCCTCAACCTCCCAGGTTCAAGTGGCCCTCCCACCTCAGTTTCCCTAGTAGCTGGGACTTCAGGTAAGAGGCACTATGTCCAGCTAATTATTTTTTAATTTTTTGTAGAGACGGGGTGTTGCTCTGTCTCCCAGACTGCAGTGCAGTGGCATGATAATAGCTCACTGCAACCTTGAACTTCTGGCCTCAAGCAATCCCCTAACCCTGGCCTCTCAAAGCACAAGGACTACAGGCATGAGCCACTGTTCCTGGTTGAATAAGTCAGAATTTTATCATGTTTAACTTTTTTCTCTTGTTTTGAAGTACATGTAAAGGGACTTCACAGGCTATATATGTATATATATATAAAATATATATATAAAATATATATATAAAATATATATATAAAATATATATATTATATATTATATATTTATATATTATATATATAATATATATAAAATATAAAATATATCTATAAAAATATATAAAATATATATAAAAAATATATATAATATATATAAAACATATATAAAATATACATAAAAATATATATTATATATAATATATATTACATATATTATATATATTATATATTATATATATTTTATATGATATATAATATATATAATATATATTATATATAATATATATATATTTTATATAATATATTATATATAATATATAATATATTATATAAAATATATATATTATATATAATATATGTTATGTATTATATACAAAATATACTAATGTGATTCATTAAATTTACTAATTTGCTACTATTGTAATGTATGATATTTCAATTCTGCAAATTCTGTTTTCCTCTCTGAATTTATTCATCTTTAAACACAGAAGAGACTCTAACTTGCAAATAACTTAATTTGTTATGGAAAAGTTTAAATAGGTCAACCCAATTGTTCTTTTGCTTGTCAGTGGGGTACTCTGGGTGGAATCAGCCTTTGCAGTGGGTTACATGGTGTCATTCTGAACCCTTCCAGCAAGGCAGATGCCAAGGCCCACATAAAAGGCATTTGCAGGACCTCACAGTTCACCTCCCAGCCCAGTGGCAGCTGACAGCCCTGCCCCTGTGGTTGGCATGTTGTTGCGGTCTCTGTCAGCATCATCCTTTCTGCACTAACCACAGAAGTCTGGTTGCAGTGGAGACTTTAGTGGTGGTGTTCGCACAAATATATTTTGCACAGAGCCCATGTTTGCCTGAAGTTGACTCAAAGTGAGTGTCTTACCCCTATTGACTGAGTTCAGTCCTCTAGAGTATCTCCAAACCTGTGATACAAGGGAATCCCAAGCCCTGTTACAGTCCAAGTCTGATCACACAAGTCAGTAAAAATCTGAGGCTTCCCAAGCGGGGCTAGAGAATGAACTATCATCAGTTGTAAAGGCAGCAGCGTACGAAATTAAATATATGAAGATACTTGTGAGAGCAACAAAAATCTAATTGGAAAATATAATTACAATTGCTGCTAAATTAACCACGAGCATATCCATCAAGCAATTTAGAAGCGATTTCAGAGGCATTGGTAGTTTTCCTGTCATGATACTCAAAGTCTTTTGAACATTCCTTCTAACAAATGCATATCCTGTACTATCCTAGAAAAGGTTGCTTGGCCGTTCCAGGTTTAAAAAAGGCCACAGAGTGGAATATTCTTGTTTCAGTGGCCCATAGTAGAACAACACTATCTAATTTAAAAAAATGAATTAGAAAGCAGACAAAACCTCAATAAATTTTAAAATTTCATGAAATCAGTCCATGGCAATTCATTGCATTTTGAAATAGCAATAATTTATCATATACTACTGAAAATAGCTTATGAAACTATGTAAGAATAACAAAAACTAAAAAAGATCAAGGGAGAAATGCTGCTTTTCCTGAAAAAGAAAGCTGAAAAAAATGCTTAAAAAAAATTAAGACCATGCCTATAATCCCAGCACTTTGAGAGGCTGAGGCAGGAGGATCGCCCGAGCCCAGGAGTTCAAGGCTAGCCTGGGCAACATAGCAAGACCCCATCTTTAAAAACAAACAAACAAACAAACAATCAAACAAACCCAACTACGTATTAGCCAGGCATGGTGGTGTGTGCCTGTGATCCCAGCTACTTGGGAAGCTGAGGTGGGAGGATCACTTGAACCCAAGGAGGCTGAGGCTACTGAGAGTCGTGGTTGTGCCACTGGATGCCTGAGCTCAAAAAAGAGAAAAAAAAAAAAAAAAAAAAAAAAATTAGTTCAAGGTAAAACTAGATAGATATGGTGCTAGTGCCACCTGCTGTTGTAGATACAAATTGCAGCTATCTAATAGCTGGTTGCTCTGAATATTCAGTATTCTTTTAAAACCTGCCCTCTCATGGCGGGAACCATGAGTTTTATGTTGCTTTCACTATTTCCACTTGTCCAAATCTTACTGTCTGCTAAGAATTATGGTGCCAAGAGCTTTACATAAATCCTCTCATTTAGATGTCATAACAACTCTATCAGGTAGGTAGCATTTTTGTCCCCATTATATCTGTGAACAGAAGAGAGCTTGAGAGTTACTAAATAACTTACCTCAGGACAGGGAGCTGGTGAGTGGCAGAGCCAGGGAGGTTGGCAGATCAGAATTCGGTCTGTCCGGTCAGAATACAATCTCTGCCTTTCATGCTATATTACTTTTCATTGAGATCTCCCTTTTTGGAGATCTTACAGAAAATTTATGTTTTTATCACTTCAGCCTCAGTTTTCTGTATTCAAAAAGATTAATCTAGTGGAATGGATTATTAGGAAACATTATTAGGCCCAACAAAGGTTCTGCAGGTTATTTGGGGTGGTCTTTTACATTTTGTGTGTGTGTGTGTATGGAGACGAGGTCTTACCATGTTGTCCAGGCTGATCTTGAACTCCTGGGCTCAAGCAATCCTCCTGCCTCGGCCTTCCAAAGTGCTGGTATTACAGGTGTAGGCCATTGTGTCTGTTCTGTCTTTCACATTTTAATACGACATTCTTGGCCGGGAGCAGTGGCTCACACCTGTAATTGCAGCACTTTGGGAGGGCAAGATTTGTTCTGCCAGAACCTTGTTCTGGCAGATTTGAGACAAGTGGTCGGGGACCCCATGGCAATGTGTGTTGTTTCTTAGGAGAACATCTCTGAAGGCAAGTGAGTCAACACCAGATACCATTAGGATCCAGTCAGTTCAATTGGATAGAGATTTATCCAGCGTCTTTGCTGTGAAAAACATTGTCGTTTCACGCTATGAGTAGTCAAAAATCTGCCTCATATCCTTTCTCTTTCTTCTCCTCCACAGATTTACCATTGACAGCACTTGATTCAATCCAGCTGTAAATAGTTAAAAACCTGGGATGCTGAGTTTCAATCTGAACCCAAAATCACAGCTCAGTTACCCGGTTACAGCTGAGGTTGGGATCCAAAGCTGTGCAATTGATTGCTGGGCCAGCATCCTACCTCTTGCCTGGAAAACCCTACTTCATACGTGTGTGTGTGTTTGTGTGTGTGTGTGTGTGTGTGTGATGTGTTGTAACTTTTTTCCTTTTTAAAAATTTTCACAGCCAGGAGTGGTTGCTCATGCCTGTAATCCCAACGCTTTGGGAGGCCGAGGCAAGAGGATAGCTAAGTCTTGGAGTTCAAGACAAGCCTGGGCAACATGGTGAAACCTTATCTTTACAAAACTATCAAAATTAGCAGGGCACGATATTGCATACCTGTAGTCCCAGCTACTCAGCGGAGCTGAGGCAGGAGGATCTCTTAACTCCAGGAGGTTGAGGCTACAGTGAGCCAAGATTGTCCCAGCGCACTCCAGCCTGGATGACAAAGCAAGACCCTGTCTCTAAATAAATAAATAAATAAATAAATAAATAAATTTGGCAAAAATTGTAACATCTTATAGTTAAGTAGTGTGTATTATATTCACATGGTTGTATAACAGATCTCTAAAACTTTTTCGTCTTATGCAATAGAAACTCTATACTCATTAAACCTAATTCTTCCTTCCCCTTTCCACAGCCCTCGTTAATCATCTTTTAACTTTCTGTTTCTATGATTTTGACTACTCTAGATACTTCATATGAGTGAAAGCATATGAGATTTGTCCTTTTGTGTATGGCTTATTTTGTTTGGCCTAATGCTTTTGAGGTTCATCCATGTTGTAGTGAGATATGATTCTCTTCCTTTTTAAGATGCATAATATACCATTGTACAGATATACCACGTTTTGTTTATCCATTCATCTGTTGATGGACATTTGAATTGCTCCCACCTCTTGGTTATTGTGAATAATATTGAGATGAATATGAGTGTGTTGCTTTTACTTTTTAAAAATCAAAACTGCCATAGTAACGGGAGGTCTAGCCGTCTAGGGAGAACGTATGAAAACTGAGGCGAAAAGTTGGTGCTGGGTAGTAGCAGGCTAGATATCTCAGGAAGCAGCTTGCGTGGGAGAATTCTTGGCTCACATTGCCTGAACACTTGTACATCTCACTTAGGAAAAAAGAGCTTGGCTTTTAGCATGACCTCTGGTTTATAGAAAGGCAATGTCTTGATCTGTTTCTGCTGCTGTAACAAAATACCTTAGGCATGGTGTAGTGGCTCACACCTGTAATCTCACGTGGCCGAGGCAAGAGGCTGAGGCAGGAGGATTGCTTGGGCCCAGGAGTTCGAGACCAGCCTGGGCAAAACAGTGAGATCCTGTCTCTACAAAAAATACAAAAAAATTAGTTGGCTGTGGTGGCACGCACCTGTAATCCCAGCTGAGGCTGAGGTGGAAGGATGGCTTGCACCCAGGAGGTCAAGGCTGCAGCCATCCGTGATTGCACCATTGTATTCAGGCTGGGAAACAGAGTGAGGCCCTGTCTCAATACACAAACAAACAAACAGAAAAAAACAAAGTACCTTAAACTGGGAAATTATTGATAGAAACAATAGAAATGTATTGCTCACAGGTCTGGAGGTTGAGAAGTAGAGATTAGGCTCCTGCAGGTTCAGCATCTGGGTGATTGCTTCAAAAATGGTGCCTTCTTGCTGCGAGCATCCTCTCATGGCAGCAAGGCCCAGGAAACTTCCTTGAGCCTCTTCTATAAGGACAGAAATCTCATTCATGGGAGTGGAGCCCTCAAGACTCAACCACCTCCCAGAGGCTCCACCTCTTAATGTTATCCCATTGGGAATTAAGTTCCAACTTACGAATTTTGGCAGGGAGCGGGGACACCAACATTCAGACTTTAGCAGACTATCTTGCCACAAAGGGTTGGATCTCTTTTCCAATGTTCCAACCATGTCACATAGCTCATATCTCCAGCATCGTTATATCTCACCCAGCAACTTTGTAGGAACCACTCACTTCCAACTTGGGGGCATGTGCTCTGTCAAACTGCCCAAAGGGAGGCCTAATGATGGGGAGGGAAGGGCACAGATTCTGAACTCTGGACTCTGAGGACTTTAATTTTAGTCCTAACACTGCCATTGTCTTCAAACTTGGGTAAATCATTTAAGTTCTTTACATTTTAGCTTTCCATTTTTTCTTTCTTTTTTTTTCGAGATGGAGTCTCGCTCTGTCGCCCAGGCTGGAGTGCAGTGGCACGATCTCGGCTCACTGCAAGCTCTGCCTCCCAGGTTCACGTCATTCTCCTGCCTCAGCCTCCTGAGTAGTTGGGACTACAGGTGCCCGCCACCATGCCCGGCTAATTTTTTGTATTTTTAGTAGAGACGGGGGTTTCATCATGTTAGCCAGGATGGTCTCGATCTCCTGACCTCGTGATCCGCCCGCCTCAGCCTCCCAAAGTGCTGGGATTACAGGCATCAGCCACCGCACCCAGCCTCCATTTGTTAAATGAGGATGATAATAATGACTTTACACATTTTTGGTAAGGATTTAATGAGAATAACTGTAAATTTAAAAATAAGTGGTTTTAAATTTTTTTTTCTTTTTTCTTTCTTTCTTTTTTTTTTTTTGAGACAGGGTCTCACGCTGTCACCCAGGCTGGAGTGCAGTGGCACCATCACGGCTCACCGCATCCTCGACCTCCTGGGCTCAGGTGATCCTCCCACTGCAGCCTCCTGAGTAGCTAGGACTACAGGCGCTCCCTACCATGCTTGGCTAATTTTTATACTTTTTGTAGAGGTGGGGTTTTGCTATGTTGCCCAGGCTGGTCTCAAACTCCTGGACTCAAGCGATCCAGCTGCCTCGGCCTCCCAAAGTGCTGGGGTTACAGGCATGAGCCACCACACCCAGCCAAAAGAAGTTTTACATGAATGGTGTCTATATTAGTTTTAGTGACTATCATCGCATAGCATTTCTAATACATTTTTGATTCTACTTGTCTTTTATTAATAGCTGCTTCCTTTCTCTTCCTAACTCTGTGCAAATTTCTTTATCAGATCTCTCTAAGGAATCAGAAGGATAATTCCCCCCTCTCAATCCTAATGGAAAAAGGCCTGTGTCTTCGCTGGGGTTTAGAGCTACCATAAATACCAAGTGGTTACTCAAGATTTATTAATTAATGAGAACATTTGTGGGGTGTGCCAGAGATTGCTAGTTTTTCCTGAATGTCCATTCTCCCCACTCCTTCCTCAGTAACAGAAATCCCGTTTTTTAGCCGGACACAAAGCTGTCAAGAATAAAGACTAGTACTTCCCCGCTTCCCGTGTGGCTAGAATGTGGGTTAGGTGCTGAGCTCTGGCTATTGAAATGATATGTGTTTCCATATTTTTTTAAAGAAAAAAAAAAGGTTAATCTAGGCAGTTAATTACCCTCTTTCAAAATATTTGAAGGAGCCAGGTGCGGTGGCTCATGCCTGTAATCCCAGCACTTTCGGAGGCCGAGGCAGGTGGATCACCTGAGATCAGGAGTTCGAGACCAGCCTGGCCAACATGGAGTAACCCTGTCTCTACTAAAACTACCAAATCAACTGGGTGTGGTGGCATGCTCCTGTAATCCCAGCTACTCAGGAGGCTGAGGCAGGAAAATGGCTTGAACGCGGGAGGCGGAGGTTGCAGTGAGATGAGATCGCACCATTGCACTCCAGCCTGGGCCAAAAGAGAAAACTCTGTCTCAACAACAACAACAACAACAACAGCAACAAAATATATATATATATATTTGAGGGGTGAGGGGTAGTAGAAGCCTGCCACTTGAATTACCGAGTTCCAGAACACTTTGTCATTGCTGCTGTCCATCTTGGAACATGAAGTAGAAGCCAAGTGATGATCTGAGTCCCTAATGATTGGGGGGTTTTCAAATCAGCCCCCTGTGTCGTTCATGTCTAGGCATGGTGTCTGTGCAAGAGAAATAAAGTTCTTTCTTACTTATGCTACTGCCGCTTTATTTTTATTATGTACTTATTTATTTTGAGACAGAGTCTTGCTCTGTTGCCCAGGTTGGTGTGTAGTGGTGCAATTTCCGTTCACTGCAACCTTGACCTCCTGGGTTCAAAAGAGTCTCCTGCCTCAGTTTCCCAAGTAGCTGGGACTACAGGTGCATGCCACCACACCCAGCTACCACTGCTGCTTTAAATTTTCATTCACTCAGAATGGAGCCACATGCATCTTTACTTATCTATCAATTTACTTATTTAATTTTTTTAAAGATGGGGTCTTACTCCGTCACCCAGGCTGGAGTGCAGTAACGCTATTATAGCTCACTGCAGCCACGAACTCCTGGGCTCGAGTGATCGTTTTGCCTCAGCCTCCCAAGTGACTGGGACTATGGGCATGCACCACCACGGCAGCTCAGAATGGAACCAAATCCCAACTGATATAAGATCATCTTCATAATTATTTCTCACACGCTATTTTTACATACACTACTTTTTAAAAATCCACAGCACACATTATTTTCTGTGCCTAGCATATCCTAAAACATAGAAAGGGTCCAAAACTTGACGTGGCAGAGATTGTTGGCTTAACTAAGAAACAGAAACCACTTGAGCATTTAAACAGAGAGATGCCAACGCAGGGACTGTTTACTCAGAGGATGGAAAAGCCGAACAGAACAGCAAGTTCACCTAGAGATAATAACCAGCTGCTACCACTGCTAAGCTAAAGGGACAGAGGGAAGAGGTGATATGGGTTGTATTGCTTTTTTCCCCCCCAATTTCTTTCTTTCTTTTTTGAGAAAGGGTCTCACTCTATCACCAAGGCTGAGTGCAGTAGCGTGTTCACTACTCACTGCAGCCTCAACCTCCTGGACTCAAGTGATCCTCCTGCTTCAGCCATCTGGGTAGCTGGGACTACAGGCATGTATCACCAAGCCTGGTTCATTTTTTATTTTTTGTAGAGAGGGGGGTTTCACTATGTTGCCCAGGCTGGTATTGCCTTTAATTACTCACTGCCCTCCCAGTAAGAGGAGTATATATCATATGTTGTTGATATGTGGCTTGTTTTGATTAATAACATGTGAGAAGTGATATACATTACTTTTTTTTTTTTTTTTTTGAGACAGAGTCTCGCTCTGTCGCCCAGGCTGGAGTGCAGTGGCACGATCTCGGCTCGCTGCAAGCTCTGCCTTCCGGGTTCACACCATTCTCCCGCCTCAGCCTCCTGAGTAGCTGGGACTACAGGCACCTGCCACCATGCCTGGCTAATATTTTGTATTTTTAGTAGAGACAGGGTTTCACCGGATATACATTACATCTATGTTGAGTCATATGATATAGAGGTAAGGCAACTGGTATCCACAAAGGCTCCTAACAGGCAGCTTGACCAGGAAGGAAGCCCAGGGCTTGGAATCAGGACATCTGGATTCAATTCCTGGCTCTGCCATTTACTACCTGACAGGCTAGGGCCAGTTGCTGGGTTTCATGGTGTCAGTTTCTTCACTGGGATAATGGGCTCAAATGACGGATTTGTACTGATGTCACATTGTCCTTTCATCCTGGTGTAGTATACCATGGATCAACCATGCAATAATAATCTCTTAAAAGAGAACTCTTTGTCCCTTTTTTGCCTGTATGTGTCCCGTTGATTAAATTTCGTATTTTTCCCAGTACTTATTCATTAAGCTGGGTTTTTCCCCCTAAAAATGAATACTCCTTCCATGAACCAAAGCAGTGAAAAATCTACTCATTCTATTATTATTATTATTTTTTTTGAGACGGAGTCTCGCCCTGTCGCCCAGGCTAGAGTGCAGTGGTTCGATCTCGGCTTACTGAAAGCTCTGCCTCCCGGGTTCACGCCATTCTCCTGCCTCAGCCTCCTGAGTAGCTGGGAGAACAATTCCACTGGCTGAAAAAAAAAAAAAAAGAATGCTGTTTCAGGAGTGACTTGGGAGGTGCAGGAGAAACATCAACACCTCAGGATCTTGGATAAAATGCAGACCCTTTTGGGTGTGTTGAGGGTTTTGACGGAGAAATTTTGTAAAAGGAGCTGCAATGCACTGTTTTAGTTCCCCCTTAACTCCTCCATGCTACATTTCAGAGCTCCCAATTGAGCTCCTCACCTGCCCTGGTCACTTTATTTTCCTTTTTCCATGGGAGAAAGGTTGTATTTCACTTGAGTTATACCAACCAGATTTCCTGAGCTAAGACCACCAAGGATATAGTTCTGAATAAAAAGCGAGAAGGCTAGGGGTGAGGGTGCCTTTATAAATGGCCACTAGTCAGACCAGGAGTTGTAGTGCTTTCAAAATCATTATATAGGCTGGGTGCAGTAGCTCACACCTGCAATCCAAGCTCTTTGGGAAGCCAAGGCAGGAGAATTGCTTGAGCCAAAGTAATGAGACCTTGTCTCAACAAAAAATCAGAAAATTAGCTAGGCATGGTGGCCTGCACCTGTAGTCCCGGCTGCCCAGAAGGCTGAGGTGGGAGGATTATTTGAGCCTGGGAGGTAGAGGCAGCAGTGAGCTGTGATCATGCCACTGCACTCCAGCCTGGGTGACAGAGCGAGACCCTGTCTCAAAAAAAAAAAAAAAAAAGGCTGGGCGCGGTGGCTCACGCTTGTAATCCCAGCACTTTGGGAGGCCGAGGCGGGCGGATCACGAGGTCAGGAGATCGAGACCACGGTGAAACCCCGTCTCTACTAAAAAATACAAAAAATTAGCCGGGCGCGGTGGCGGGCGCCTGTAGTCCCAGCTACTCGGAGGCTGAGGCAGGAGAATGGCGTGAACCCGGGAGGCGGAGCTTGCAGTGAGCCGAGATTGCGCCACTGCACTCCAGCCTGGGCGACAGAGCGAGACTCTGTCTCAAAAAAAAAAAAAAAAAAAAAAAGCACCATATTGCTCTAAATTAGTGATGTGCCTGGAAGTCACTCTGCTGGACACGTCTTCTAAAGGGTAAAGTTCTGGCACTGGGAGAAAAAAAAAGGCCCCTCCCCGCTGAGAATGGTGACTTGGAGCTGTGATACAAGAAGGGAGGCCCCAATCCGCCTGGCTAAAATAGTGCCATATCCTGGATTTCCTAGGCAATGTCCTGTGACCTCTTAGCAATCTCTCTGACTGATGGTGACATCAATTTCATAATGGATGGCCACGACAGGGGCAGATGGGAGGGCTAGCCTCTGCCACCCTGGAGCAGGGTCTAGACTTCTCAGAGCTGTCCTTCTGTATGGACATTGCTTTGCTTCCTGGGTCAGCTGCAGGCGAGTAGGATGGCAAAAAATTCTTCTATGTTGAAAGTCTTTCAGGACAGAACTGTGTCTGATAATTTAGTATTTGGGCCTTCAGGGACATAAGATGGTCCTGAAGTTTTGCTGGCTGGTTAAAGCTTTTTAAGCTAATACATATAAAATGAAAATATGCCCCTTCCTACCTTCACCAAGGAAAAAGGGTAGGACTCCATTCCATTTCCCACAAATTTAGTGGCTTAAAACAACATACATTTATTATCTTAAAATATTATTTTTATTATTAACTTTTAAAGATGGGAACTCTGTCACCCAGGCTGGAGTACAGTGGTGCAATCATGGCTCACTGCAACCTTGAACTTCTGGGTTCAGGCAATCCTCCTGCTTCAGCCTCCCATGTAGCTGAGATTTAGGCATGAGCTGCCATGCCATGCAAATTTATTATCTTGAAGTTGTGGAGGTCAGGTGTCCAAAATGAGTCTTTGGGGATAAAATCAAAATGTTGGTAAAGCTTTGTTTTTTCTGGAGTCTCTATGGGAGAATCATTTTCATACCTTTTCCAGCTTCTAGAAGTTACCCAAATTCCTTGGCTTGTGGCCTTTTCCTCATCTTCAAAGTGCATCACTTCAACCTGCTTCCATTTTCTCATCTCCTCTCTGACTCTGACGTTCCTGCCTCCCTTTTGTAAGGACCCTTGTAATTGCATCGAGCCCATCCTGAGACTCTAGGATAATCTCCCCATCTCACAATCTTAGCCTAATCACATCCACAAAATCTCTTTTACTATGTAAGGTGACATATTTACAGGTTCCTAGGACTAGGACATGGACATCTTTGGAACCATTATTCTGTTTCCTGCACTTAGTAAAAAAAAAAATAGTAGCACAGAGATATAAAGTAAAAAGTGAAATCATCCCCAATAATTTTGACTGCTTCTATTATCTAGTTCTTCTGCTTATTTGACATGAAATGCTAGATAACTTGCTTCTATATCTCTATTTCTTGATTCATCAACTTAAAAAGTATATATTAACTCTCTGTGACAGAAACAACCAATGGGGAAAGGACTCCTTATTCAATAAATGGTGCTGGGATAACTGGCTAGCCATATGCAGAAGATTGAAACTGGACCCCTTCCTTACACCATATGCAAAAATCAACTCAAGATGGATTAAAGACTCAAATGTAAACCCTGGAAGAAAACCTAGGAAATACCATTCTGGTCATAAGCCCTGGCAAAGATTTCAGGACAAAGATGCCAAAAGCAATTGCAACAAAACCAAAAATTGACAAGTGGGACCTAATTAAACTAAAGAGCTTCTGCACAGCAAAAGAAACTATCAACAGAGTAAACAGACAACCTACAGAATGGGAGAATATATTTGTGAACTATGGCACCTGACAACGGTCTAATATCCAGAATCTGTAAGGAACTTAAGTCAACAAGCAAAAACAAAAACAAAAACACATTAAAAAGTGAGCAAAGGACATGAACGCTTTTCAAAAGAAGACATACACACAGCCAAGGGGCATATGAAAAAATGCTCAACATCACGAATCATTAGAAAAATGCAAATCAAAACCACAGTGAAATACCATCTCACACCAGTCAGATTAGCTATTATTAAAAAGTCAAAAAACAACAGGTGCAGCCGGATGCAATGGCTCACGCCTGTAATCCCATTACTTTGGGAGGCCGAGACGGGCAGATCACCTAATGTCAGGAGTTCAAGACCAGCCTGGCCAAGATGGTGAAACCACATCTCTACTAAAAATACAGAAGTTAGCCAAGCGTGGTGGTGCATGCCTGTAATCCCAGCTACTTGGGAGGCTGAGGCACGAAAATTGCTTGAACCTGGGAGGTAGAGGTTGCAGTGAGCCAAGATCGTGTCACTGCACTCCAGCCTGGACAACAGAGTGAGGGTCCATTTAAAATAACAATAACAACAACAGATGCTGGTGAGGTTGCACAGAAAAGGGAACACTTATACACTGCTAGTGGGAATATAAATTAGTTCAGCCACTATGGAAAGCAGTTTGGCAATTTCTCAAATAACTTAAAACAGAACTACCATTTGACCCAGCAATCCTATTATTATGTATATACCCAAAGGAATATAAATCATTCTACCATAAAAAACACATACATGCGTATGTTCATTGCGTTCAATAGCAAAGACATGGAATGAACCTAAATGCCTATCAACGATAGACTGGATAAAGAAAATGTGGCACATACACACCATGGGATACTACACAGCCATAAGAAATTAGTTCATGTCCTTTGCAACAGCACAGGTGCAGCTGGAGACCATTATTCTAAGTGAACTAACACAGGAACAGAAAACCAAATACTGCAGGTTCTCACTTATAAGTGAGAGCTAAACACTGAATACATGTGAATACAAAGAAGGGAACAACAGATACCAGAGCCTACTAGAGGGTGGAGGATGGGAGGAGGGTGAAGACTCAAAAACTAATTACTGGATGACAAAATAATCTGTACACCAAACCCCCGTGATACACAATTTACCTATATGACAAACTTACACATGTACCTCTGAACCTAAAATAAAAGTTTAAAAAGTATCTATTGAATCTCTGAATTTAACACACCTGCCTCCCTTCTCTTGCCCCTTGACACTTCCTTACTTCTTTAATTTAGTTATATTTTAAATAACTTTTTTTTTTTTTTGGACAGAGTTTCACTCTTGTTGTCCAGGCTGGAGTACAATGGCGTGATCTTGGCTCACCACAACCTCCACCTCCTGGGTTCAAGCAATTCTCCTGCCTCAGCCTCCTGAGTAGCTGGGATTATAGGCATGGGCCACCACGCCCGGCTAATTTTGTATTTTTAGTATAGATGGGGTTTTGCCATGTTGGTCAGGCTGGTCTTGAACTCCTGGCCTCGTGATCTGCCTGCCTTGGCCTCCTAAAGTGCTAGGATTACAGATGTGAGCCACCATGCCTGGCTTAAATAACTTTTTTTTCCCCCTTTTTAACGTGTAGAATAGATATGGTGTCTCACTATGTTGCCAAGGCTGGTCTCAAACTCCTGGTCTCAAGCGATCCTCCCACCTCAGCCTCCTAAAGTGCTGGGATGATAGGCGTGAACCACCACACCTAGCCTTATGTAACTTTTGACATTGACTTTCAGCACTCTTTATTGATTGCTCACACATAAGATGTGAAAGTTATTGTACCTGTACTTTCCTCCATTTTCCCTCTGACTCCTCTATGTTTGGCTTCTGTCTGTGATATCATTAGTTGTACATTGTTAAGGATTATTTTCTGTAATTATAATTAAACTTTCATGTGCTTTGTGTATAGATTTACTGTAAAATTGAGCATTAATCAGTGGGACTTTAATATAATGATGATGAAGATATTAACCACAGAAGAATCAAGTGAGGTGTTAGACCTATAGAAAATAAAATACAATCCTACATCACTGAAACTGTACTGCTTGGGAAAAAAAGATCGTAAGCATCAAAATCAAATGGAATCTTTTTCCCCTTGAGCAACTACTCATAATCAGTCTACATTTTAATTTGCCTCATACAGACCCATGGCTTTCTTGGATAGCTTTTGTTTTACTGGGTACTCTATTGCTTTTTTTTTTTTGACTGTCATGTTCAAGGAAGAGAAGAAAAAAAATCTTAGTGTCCTATTCAAACTGTAGGTTTTGTAAACACCACTTAAAAAGAAAGTTATTCAGGTTATATTCATGTTCATTCTTGGATTCCATTTTCATTTTGCTAGAATAACACCCGAAGTAATTTTTTCAGAAATGGTGCATTGGAGGTTAACTTTTTGGGTCTTTGTTTCTTTGGAAATGTTGATAATTATTTGCCCAGGTATGGAATACTTTGTGAGAAATTAATTCTCTCAGAAATTTGAAGTTGTCATTTAATTTTCCTCTCGCATTCATTGCTGCTACTCAGTACTCTGAGGCCAATAGATGTTCCTGATAGCTGATGATGAGAATGGAAACTATTTGCATTTTCACTGGAAGTTTGTGAGTATGCTGATTTCTCTACAGTCTTACTGATAGAATGTGCTGCCAAATGTATGGATTTTTGTCAAAGTCGAAGGTTGAAAATGATATTCAGTTTAGTTTAAGTTCATATTTACGTGATGATTATTATTATTTTTAGAGATGGGGTCTTGCTGTGTTGCCAAGCCTGCTCTTGAATTCCTGGGCTCAAACAATCCTCCCATCTCAGCCTTCCAAAATTGACTGTGCCTAGCCTCTTTTTGCTTTCTTATTTACTTACATACACTTTTGACTCAGTTTCTTCCAGAAGTCTACTATATAAACAAGTTTTTCATTTTTACTTATCGCTTTTTTTGTTGTTTTGGTTTTGTTTGTTTGTTTTGTTTTGTTTTTGAGACAGGGTGTCTGTCACCCAGCCTGGAGTGCAGTGACACAATCTTGGCTCACTGCAGCCTGGACCTCCTGGGCACAAGTGATTCTCCCACTTCAGCCTCCTCAGCAGCTGGGACCACAAGCACCCACCACCACACCTGGCTAATTTTTCTGTTTGTAAAGATGGGGTTTTGCCATGTTGCTCAGGCTGGTCTTGAACTCCTGCGTTCAAGCAATCCGCCTACCTCAGCCTCCCAAAGTGCTGGGATTACAGGTGTAAGCCACTACACCCAGTCTTTTTCTTCAAGACTTAGACACTCTAATATACTCTTCCTTTTTTAATCATATAAGCATTGTCACAAGACCAAACTTACACGCCTTCCTTTCTTCCTTAGGGTGAGTGTACCCTAGGAGACTCCCTGGACTCTGACACGACCCTTCTTGCAGAGACCTTGTGGTCTCCACTCTGAATCCTACCACTGTCACAGCTGAAGCTCAAGCTGGCCTTGATGACATGTTCATTCCTCCTTTCAGTATTGGTTAGTGCCTCCTCAAATATCTAGGAATAACACAAATCTAATGAGAAATAAAAATTACAACCCTACTCTCACTAAAATGGCCACAATCAAAAAATTAAAAAATAATAGATGTTGGTGTGGATGCAGTAAAAAGGGACACTTCCACACTGCTGGTGGGAATGTGAACTAGTACAACCACTATGGAAAACAATGGAAATTCCTTAAAGAACTAAAAATAGAACTACCATTTGATCCAGCAATCCCACTACTGGGTATCTAGCCAGAGAAAAAGACGTCATTATACGAAAAGGATACTTGCACATGCATGTTTATAGCAGCACAATTTGCAATTGCAAAAATATGGAAGCAGCCCAAATGCCCACCCATCAATGAGTGGATAAAGAAACTGTGATATATATATATATATGATGGAATACTACTCAGAATACCAAAAGGGAATGAATTAATGGCATTTGCAGCAACCTGGATGGGATTGGAGACTATTATTCTAAGTGAAGTTACTCAGGAATGGAAAACCAAACATCATATGTTCTCACTCATAAGTGCGAGCTAAATTATGACCATGCAAAGGCATAAGAATGATACAATGGACTTTGGGGACTTGGGGAGAAAAGTGGAAAGGGGGTGAAGGATAAAAGACTATAAATTGAGTTAAGCGCATACTGCTCTGGTGATGGGTGCACCAAAATCTCACAAATCACCACTAAAGAACTTACTCATGTAACCAAATACCACCTGTTCCCTCAAAACCTATAGAAATAAAAACTTTAAAAAACAAAAATAAAGCAAGAAATAAAAATTGTGTAAAACTTTTCTGAAGGAAATATATGAAGGCACGTGAATTAAAAAAGATACTATGTTCCTGAAAGGGAAAATTTAATGATATTTCTGTCTAAATTAATTATTTGTTACATTCCAATAAAAGTAAAAATGTAATTGTTTTCCAGCTTGAAAAGGTATTTTATTTTATTTTATTTTATTTCATTTTATTTTTAAGACAGTGTCTTGCTCTCTTGCCCAGGCTGGAGTGCAGTGGCATGATCTTGGCTCACTGCAGCCTTCACCCCCAGGTTCAAGTGATTCTCCTGCCTCAGCCTCCCAAGTAGCTGGGACTACAGGTGCATGCCACCATGCCTGGCTAATTTTTGTATTTTTAGTAGAGATGGGGTTTTACCTTCTTGGCCAGTCTGGTCTTGAACTCCTAGCCTCAAGTGATCTGCCTGCCTTGGCCTCCCAAAATGCTGAAATTACAGACGTGAGCCACCACTCCTGGCCTGAAAAGGTATTTTAGAGGTTATCAGGGAGATTTCTGAAAATCTTATAATGATGAGTAGTGCGTAAACCATCATTTAAAGTTATAGTAACTAAATCAACATGATGCAAGTGAAGACTAGTGGAATAAAATATCAGACCTAGAACAAGGCCAAGTACATATGAGAATTTAATTTATGGTAAAATGACATTTCAAATTAGATGGAAAACTCTAAAATATTTTAAAAATGGTAGCATGAGCCGCTTCAACGAAAGTACCAAAAATGCAGCCTAAAATGGTGCTACTCTAAGTGTGGTTTACACACTGATGTTGATCCACAGCCTGTTCACGGGCCATGATGAGGTAGTTTCTAAAATTGAGTGTAAGCATCTAGAAACTTTTAGAGCAATTTACATTGCTGTGACCTCCACGTGTGTGGTTGTTGGGCCAATCTTGCTGAGCAGTGTAGATTGCCGTCTGGATGCTGAGAACATGTGTGGTGCAGTGATGGTCATGGGGCCTACACAGGCTAGTCATGGGCAGTAGGACTCTTACAATTAAGAACTGAATGCAAAAATACCGAGTTAAGTCTGGGATAATGTAACCGCATTTTAAACATTTTTATAATGTGCTACTTTTAATAATGATTTTATTTTTAATCAATTCTATTTGAAATTCACAGTTTAACATTATTAGCTCAATTTGATAAATACATTTTCATTGCTATTTTTTAGCTTTGTATTTTGAAATACTTTCAGGCCCACAGAAAAGTTATGAGAAAATGTAAAACACCCTTGTATACTCTTTAGCCATATTTTGTGGTTGTTACTTTTAATATTTTATCACATTTGTGTTTTCCCTTTCTTTCCCTGTATGTACATACATGGCTGATGGTACTTTCTGAGAATGGCCACAGCGGTAGCCATTGTCCCACAGGCTTTTCTAGAATCTTGCCTCTCCCTATCAAGACATGCATCTATAGCCCCTCCTCTTGGATTTGAGACTGCTACAACCAATAGAATATGGCTGCAGTGAGGTTACGCGACTTCTGAGGTTAGGTCCTAGAAAGGATACAACTTCTGCCTTGTTACCACTCCTGAGACACTCACCCTAGGAACCCAAATGCCATTTAGTGAGGAAACCCAGGCCATATGGGGAGGCCACAGGTAGGTTTTCTAGTCAACAGCATCAGCATCGGCTTGGCGGACAGCCAGCATTCACCACCAGACAAGGGAGTGGTGATTCCATCCTCAACCCTTTTTGTCTTCCAGCTGAGGCCCCAGGTATCATGGAGCAGAGACAAGCCTCCCGTGCTGTTTCTGTCCAAATTCCTGATACACAGAAACCACAAGCATAGTAACTGGTTGTTATAAGCCACTGCATTTTTGGGGTAGTTACTCAGCCATATTAACTAGAACAACACGTGAATAATCTTTTTTCTTTTTTCTTTTTTTTTCTGAGCCGTTAAGGGAATTCATTAGGGATACGATGCTCATTACCTCTTAATGTTTTTTAAAAGCAAGGAGAGTTTCCTGCATAACCACAGAGCAGCCATCAAAATCAGGAAATTAACACTGAGACAATACCACCTTCAAATCCATGGATCCCGCTCACGTTGTCCCAACAGTGTCCCATCCAGCTCTAGGCTCCGATCCCGATCACATGTAGCACTTGGTTGTCACGTGTCTTGAGTTTCTTTCAATCTGGAACTCAGCCTCCATCTGGCTTTTATAACCCTAGCAGTTTTGAAGAACACAGGCAATTTACTCTGTAGAATGTTCCTTAGTTTGGATTTGTCTGACGTTTGTTCATGGATATTTCTTCATTTCCTCATCGGTTTCCTCAGGTTATGTAATTTTTTTCAGAAGTTTTATAGAAGTGATTCTGTGTTCTTCTTAGGGCATTAAATTAGGAGGCACATTATTTTACTGTTTATCCCTTGGTTAAAATTGTGCCTGCTAAGTTCTCAGCTGTAAAGTTAGTAAGCATATGGTACTTATTATTTTGTGTAAATTTTCTGTTCTTTATCAAAATCTCACCCACTAGTTTTAGTGTCCATTTGTGATTCTTTGCTTTAATCAGCTGTTACTATAGTGGTTGCTAAATATTGATTTTTAAATTTCATTATTCCATCCACATTATTTATTTATTTATTTATTTTTTGGTAGAGACAGGATCTCACTATGTTGCCCAGGCAGGCCTTGAACTTCTGGCATCAAATGATCCTCCTGCCTTAGCTTCCCAAAATGCTGGGATTACAGATGTGAGTGATCATGCCCAGCCCCATCCATATTTATCAGTTGGCATTCTACCATAAGTTAGCATTTCCCTTTTTTTGTATGTATGTATATGTGTGTGTGTGTGTGTGTGTGTGTGTGTGTGTGTGTATGTCTCAAGATTCCTATTTCAATCAATGCACTATAATGTTACTTTTTTTTTTTTTGCCTGAGACAAGGTCTCATTCCATTGCCCAGGCTGGAGTGTAGTAGCACAATCATGGCTCATTGCAGCCTCAACTCCCTGGGCTTGAGTGATCCTCCTGATTCAGCCTCCCAGGTAGCTGGCCCTACAGGTGTATGCCACTACGTTTGGCTAATTTTTTAAAAAAATTTTTATAGAGATGAGGTCTTGAGCATCTTTTCATATGTTCCTCAGCCATTTGCATATCTTTTTTGGTTGAGTGTCTGTTCAGTTTTTTTAATGTGGTTGTCTTTTTATTATTGAGTTGTAAGACATATATCCTGACATAAGCCTTTTGTTAGATATATATTATATATATTATAAATAAATATATTTATATACTGTAAATAATATATCTATTATAAATAAATTTATATTTATATTATAAATAATCTATTATAAATAAAATTATCTATTATAAATAAATATATTATGAATAAATAATAAAGATATATATTATAAATAATTATAAATAATTCTCCCATCCTGTGGCTTGTCTTTTGATTTTCTTAATGATGACTTTAGAAAAGAAAATAATTATATTTTTTATAGTTTGAGTTTTTTTGTCCCATAAGAGACAACTTTGCCTACCTTAATGTTATAAAGATTTTCTCTACTATGTTTTCATTTAAAAGTTTTGTAATTGCTGTTTTTCCATTTAGGTTTACAATATATTTCTAGTTTTTGTGATTGTGTGAGGTAAGGATTAATGATCTTTTTTTCCCATACAGAACAATATGCAATTGTTCTAGCACAATTTCTGGAAAATACTTTCCTTTCTTCATTGAATTGTCTTGGTACATTTGTAGAAAATGAATTGACCATATGTAAATGGGTCTATTTCTAAATTCGCTATTCTGTACATTGATCTTTTTGCTTTCACCAATACTACATTGTCTTAATTTTTGTAGCTTTATAGTAAATCTTGAAATCAGATGTTTTCCTTCAATTTCTTTTTTGTTTCTTTTTTTTTTTTTTTTTTTTTTTTTTTTTTTTTTTTTTTTTGAGACGGAGTCTTGCTCTGTCGCCCAGGCTGGAGTGCAGTGGCGTGATCTCGGCTCACTGCAAGCTCCGCCTCCCGGGTTCACGCCATTCTCCTGCCTCAGCCTCTCCGAGTAGCTGGGACTACAGGCGCCCGCCACCACGCCCGGCTAATTTTTTGTATTTTTAGTAGAGACGGGGTTTCACTGTGGTCTCCATCTCCTGACCTCGTGATCCGCCCGCCTCGGCCTCCCAAAGTGCTGGGATTACAAGCGTGAGCCACCGCGCCCGGCCTTTTTGAAACAGGATCTCACTCTGTCACCCAGGCTGCATTGCAGTGGCGCAATGATGGCTCACCACAGCCTCAGTCACCTGGTTTCAAGCGATCCTCCCGCCTCAGCCTCCTGTGTAGCTGGGACTACAGGTATGTGCCACTGTGCCTGGCTGATTTTTTTAATTTTTAGTAGGGATGAGGTCTTGTTATGTTACCCTGGCTGGTCTCGAACTCCTGAGCTTAAGCAATCCTACATACCTTGGCCTTCCAAAATGTTGGGATTACAGGTGTAAGCCACCATGCCTGGCCTCTCCAACTGTATATTTTTAAAAATGAGTTTTGTGTTCTAGGTCTGCAGGAATTCCCATTATAAATTTTAGAATTAGGTTGTGAATTTCAACAAAGATACTTGCAGGAATTTTGATGGGGATTCCATTGACTCCATAAATCAATTTGGAAAGAACTGAGAATATCGAGTTTTCCCATCCCCGAACATGCTATATTGCTCCATCATTTACTAAGGTCTTCTTTACTTTTTTTCAACAATATTATTTTTTTATTTTTCATTTTTTTTGAGACAGAGTCTCGCTCTGTCACCCAGGCTGGAGTGCAGTGGTGCGATCTCGGCTCACTGCAAGCTCCGCCTCCCGGGTTCATGCCATTCTCCTGCCTCAACCTCTGGAGTAGCTGGGACTGCAGGCACCCCCCACCATGCCCGGCTAACTTTTTGTATTTTTAATAGAGATGGGGTTTCACCGTGTTAGCCAGGATGGTCTTGATCTCCTGACCTCATGATCTGCCCACCTCGGCCTCCCAAAGTGCTGGGATTACAGGCGTGAGCCATGGCACCCGGCCTTTTTCAACAATATTCTATTCTTTTCAGTGAAGAAGTCTTGCATGTCTTTGGTAAATTTAATGTAGCCAATTTAAACAAATTTTCTATATTATTTGTTATCATTATATTTATTGAAATATAATATTATTGACTAATAATAAAATATTTGGGGTTTGTCTCTGTTTTTTGTCTATTTCATGATTTCTAACCATTAAATTTTATAATATTTCTCAAAAGTGTGAGTTAATGAGAGGTTTTCCTTCACCACAGATAGCTTGGAAAACACTTGTCTAGAGATAGAAAGTCTAGGTCTGGTAAGTGCTTTCAGCTCTCATCATCTTCCAAGCATTAAGAAAGGGGCAAAAAGAGCCAGAACAGTGCATGCCCAACTCTTTTGGAGAAATTATTTGGGAATGACACATACCAATCCTGTTTATACTGTTTATATCCCATGCCATACCTAGCTGCAAGGGAGGCTGGAAAATATAGCTTTACCTGGCTTACATGGATCCAGTAACAGCTATTACTGTGAAAGAAGGGAAACATGGAGATGGTGGGGAACTATTAGCAGTCTGCTACTATTGTTCTCTCTGGACACTTAAAAGTTAATGCACTCTTCCCTTCCACTGTACAGAACACACTGATACATCCTTCAGTGAGACACCTAAAAATCTCATCCAGTTTAATGGCCAGGATCTCAAGGTGATGTGCATTCTTCTCCAACAAGTTTGGAGATGCTACGCATGGTCTTATGACCTATAAAAAAAAATCACATAATCTGTATCTTTTCCTAGGTATGCAGCATGAAATGGTGGACTAGGACCAGCACAACTGTTATAAAAACTCTTACTTGGAAAAGCAAAGAATGTGAAGTACACAGCAGCCAGCATTCCATAACAATGGTCAAATCTGGAAGCATTGGATTGCGAAGACTCCCTGCCCTAGCTGGCAGTGGAGTGATGCTTTGGTTGGACTCTGGTTCTACTCTTTGGGAAGAATCATCTTGTCTGTTGTTCTCTGTGGCCCTTAATTCTGCAGTGACACTAGACACTAGAGAGTCTGGCCCATTTGAAGTCTGTGTAGCTTTCACCAGCTGCTTCCTCTTGGTGCAGGATACACTCAGCTCTTCCCTAGGGGAGGCAATCCAAAGTCTTATCAAACTATCATATCTGGTTCAAAGTCCAGGATCTCAGGTTGATGCACAGTCTTTTCAATGATGTCTTGGAGGCTTTGTAGTCTATTCTAGGAACTAGCACTCACCACTTCTTTCCCAATTCATTGGCCAGAACTTTACACATGGCCATACCTGACTGCAGGAGTAAGAAATGTAGACTTCAGCTGGATGGCTTTGTCCTTGGCTAAAACTTAAGGAACCTCTTATTAGATAAAGGATACTCATGAATAGTCAGTTTCTGTCACACCAGGGCAGGCTGTCTCTCTCCTATACCACACTGGCCCAAACACGGACCTCAGCATGATTCCATGATTCACATACACACATAAATGCATACACACAAAGATTTTGTTGGTGATAATAGACTATTTAGTTTGGTGAAATTGATGGCATTACGTAACACATGATTAAAGGTATAATGTTAGAACTTTTTAAAACAGCTTTATTGGGAAATAATTTTTTTTTTTTTTTGAGATGAGAACTCATTCTGTTGCCCAGGCTGGAGTGCAGTGGCACAATCACGGCTCACTGCAGCCTCAGCCTTCTCAGGTTCAGGTGATTCTCCCACCTCAGTTTTTGTATTTCTAGTAGGGACAGGGTTTTACCATGTTGCTCAGGCTGGATTTGAACTCCTAGACTTAAGCAATCCTCCTGCCTTGGCCTCCCAAAGTGCTGGGATTACAGGTGTGAGCTGCTGCACCTGGCCTGGGGTATGATTGATATACATAAAAACTGCACTTATTGAATGTATATAATTTGATAAGTTTGGACATCACATACACCAGTGATCCCAACACTACAGTCAAGGTAATAAACATATCAATCACCTCTAAACGTTTCCTTATGTCCCTTTCCTGTGTGTGTGTGTGTGTGTGTGTGTGTGTGTGTGTTAAGAACACTTATGAAATCTTCACTCTTAACAACTGTTTAAGTGTACAGCACTGTATTTTTAACTATAGGCACAATGTTGTACAGCAGATCTCTAGAACTTACTCATTTTGTGTCAACTGTAATTTTATACCCATTGAACAGCTCCCCATTCTTCTCTTGGCCCCATCTGCTGGAAAGCACCATCCTATTTTCTGCTTCTATGTTTTACTATTTTAGGTACCTTACATAAATGGAATCACGTTGTGTCTGTCCTTCTGTGCCTGGCTTATTTCATTTAGCATAATGTCTTCCAGTCCATACCTGTTGTTGCAAATGGCAGGATTTCCTTCTTTTTAAAGGCTGAATAACATTCGTGTGTGTGTGTGTGTGTGTGCATGTGCTACATTTTTTAAGCTACTCGTCTCTCGATGGAGGTTTGTGTTGTTTCTGCATCTTGGCTACTGCAAATAGTGCTGTAATGAGCATGGGAGTGCACATATCTCTTCAAGGTCCTGATTTCAATTCTTCTTGATAAATTCCCAGAAGCGGGACTGCTGGATCATATGGAAGTAATGATCCAGCACTTTCTTTTTCTTTAAAGACCCTCAGCCATTTCATTATGTTTTTTAACTCCCTTTCTGCTTTCTCTTTACTTTTCTCACTCTGTATTTACAGATGATTGCTCATTCCTAATACCGAGTGACTTAGCTTTCTTTCTGTGTTCTTAACGACTTATTACGCTCTGACAGTCTCACTTTCCACCCAAGTGATTTTTTTAAGGAATTTTGCTAAAGAGAAATTGTTCTTCTCTAAAAGGAAATCAATGGCCAAATTTTAAAATTATGATTTTCTTTTACCCTGATCTGAGTTTGTGCATGGTAAAGAAGAGATTGGAAAGAAAAATATAATATTAGATTGGTGCAAAAATAATTGAGATTTTTCCATTACCTTCAATGACAAAAACCTGCAATTACTTTTCCATCAACCTAATATAAGAATATAAAGTATATGTAATTGCAGAGTAAGATTATGAACATTTTACTTTTTTCTCTTTTACAAATTTATTATTATAAAAATGTATTTCCTTGATCATAGGAAAAATATAACAGATGTATTAAAAAAGCAATATTTTTTTCCCTGAAAATCGGCAAACCCTTGGCATAAATTACATTCAACCTACCCTCCTGTCTGCATTTCCATATGTAAGAAAATAGAAAAGAGCAAATGAGAATAGCTACAATTCATTGGGTGCTATGTGCTAGGCAATTCACTAGATACTGTATATGAATTAACTAACTCAATATTTATAACAACCCTATAGAGCAGGTACTGTTTTTATTATTTTCATTTTATAGATAAGAAACTAAAGCACAGAGAGCTTGTTACTTGCGTGAGCTCACACAGGTGATAAGAATAAGAATCAAAACAAATGCATAGAGCACTCACTATATTAGAGCACTTCTCTAAGTGCTTTATGTATAATAATGCCATTTAATTCTCACATGAACCCTGTGTGATAGACCATATTATGGCCCCCATTTATAGGTGAGTAAATTGAAGCCCAGGAAGGTTTAGAAACTTGCCTCAGGTTACTCAGCTAGTAAGTGGTGATATGGTTTGGATCTGTGGCTTTGCCCAAATCTCATGTTGAATTGTAATCTCCAGTGTTGGAGGTGGGGCCTGGTGAGGTGATGGGCTCATAGGGGTGGATTTTTCATGAATGGTTAGCACTATCCACTTGGTGCCATTCTTGTGATAGTGAGTGAGTTCTTACGAGATCTTGTTCTTTTCATTTTCTTTTTTTTTTTTTTTTTGAGTTGGAGTCTCACTCTGTCGCCCAGGCTGGAGTGCAGTGGCACCATCTCCGCTCACTGCAAGCTCCGCCTTCCAGGTTCAAGCCATTCTCCTGCCTCAGCCTCTGGAGTAGCTGGGACTACAGGCGCCCACCACCACACCCAGCTAATTTTTTTTTTTTTTTTTGCATTTCTCGTAGAGACGGAGTTTCACCGTGTTAGCCAGGATGGTCTCCATCTCCTGACCTCGTGATCCACCCGCCTCGGCCTTCCAAAGTGCTGGAATTACAGGCGTGAGCCACCGCATCCGGCCCGAGATCTTGTTCTTTACAAGTGTGTCGTAATGTCAGAATAGCCTTGCTCTCTCTTGCCCCTGCTTTCACCATGTAAACTGCTTGCTTTACCTTCCATCATGAGTAAAAACTCCCTGAAGCCTCCCCAGAAGCAAATGCTGTCGTGCTTCCTGTACAGCCTGCAGAACTGTGAGCCAATTAAACCTCTTTTCTTTATAAATTACCCAGTCTCAGGTATTTCTTTACAGCAATGCAAGAATGGACTAACACAAGTGGCAAGGCTGGATTTGAATCTGGACATTTTGGGTGCAGGTCCATGCTCCTAAGCTTTGCACTCCTAAACATTAACATGCACTACATGAGCTTGAATCGTAAAGTTAACAAGTTTATCCTGTCAAATGAGAGGGTTCTTGCAGCGACTACCTTTGAGAATACCAGTATCAGGGATGTGAACCCTGTTGAATAAGCCTGCTACTGCTTGGTCATTATGTGTGTTAAGTTGGTGGAATTGAATTTCCATGGAATCTAGTTGGGTGCATCCATTCACAGCAGGGCAGGAGGACTCTTAGGAGGGCAGGGTTTGAATTACAGCAACCTAAAAATGAAGTGAGACCCTTGCCTGGAAAGTAAACACCAGAATGCTTATTCAAAAAGCAAAGCCTAGATTTGTTAGGCTCTCTCGAGAGATGCCATAATTATGAAAGGCCTTATCCCTGCTGGCTTCCTGTGCACAGCAAAGCCTAATGATGCTGACAGGTCATATGAGCTTGCACTAATGGGCTCATGTTTTATTTATTCAGGTGCTGATTTGACATTGCCCAGCCCCAGTGAATGTATGGATTTGGAAATAACTGGGTTCTCTCTCCATACTGTGATGTTATCTCCAAAAACGAAGGAAATGAGAAACAGAAAAGGCCTTGGATTCCCTGCAGATAGCTCCTATAGTTTACAGTAAGAATTCAAATCTACAAAAAGCATTAGGCAACATTTAAAACACAAATCAACACTGTTTAATATGATATATTGCAAAGAAATTTCTGGCACCGAAAGTCTCTCTTTAAGCAACACTTCCACCCAGTGCCAACTAAATAATGTAACAGCATCTGGACTCTTTCTAAATTGAGCATGAAATTATGTATTTCTCCCATGACACAGATGATACCAAAAGGCAACATTTCCTAAAATAAAAAATGAAGGGTAAATTAAGCAGGCTAAGGAAGACTCTCTTGTGCCTTCTTTCTTTTATTTTTAAATAACTTTTATTGTTGAAATAAAACATACCTACAAGAGTAAAAAATCATGGATGTATATCTGGGCACATTTTTATACATACCCAGGTAGATCCTACATATGTTAAAAGTATAATAAGCAAAAATTATGAATAACTATATGCCAATAAGTTTGAAAATTTAGACAAAGTTGAAAATTTTTTTGAAAAACACAAATTACAATTTTTATACTAATCTTAAGTGAAATTCAACATGTGAGTTCATAATGACGCTTTAAAAATTTGGCTCTCTTTGAAGGGTGATAGGGAATCAACTCATTGTTTTTAATACTGTTTTTCTTAAAAATTGAAATAAGCATTTTTCCTGGCTTCCTTATAGAAATTGTACTAGATATTGTTAATTCCATCTACACGAGTATTTGAAGAAGCTCCCATGTCCTCTGCATTTCCTGTAAAATGGCGTTTGGACTGGGCACAGTGGCTAAAGCCTGTAATCCCAGGACTTTGGGAGGCTGAGGTCCACCCAGACCTTGTCAATGACTTATCTACTTTCTGTTTCTATGGATTTGCCTATTCTGAACATTTTATATAAATGAAATCTTATAATATATGACCTTTGTAACTAGCGTTTTGAAGGTTTATCCATGTTATGGAATGTGTCAATAGTTCATTAATTTTTACTGGTAAATACTATTCCATTGTATGAATATACCACATTTTGTTTACTCATTTACCAATAGAAGGACATTTGGATTGTTTCTACTTCTGAGCTATTATAAATAAATCCTCAATGAACATTTATATGCAAGTTTTTGTGTATACATATGTTTTTTTTCTCTCTGATATATACCTAAGAATGGACTGGGTCTAGATAACTCTGATTTTTTTTTTTTTTTTTGAGACAGAGTTTCCCTCTTGTTGCCCAGGCTGGAGTGCAATGGCACGATCTCGGCTCACTGCAACCTCCACCTCCTGGATTCAAGCGATTCTCTTGCCTGTGTCTCCCTAGTAGCTGGGATTACAGGCACCCGCCACCATGAGCGGCTAATAACTCCGAAAATTTTGAGGGTCTAGATAACTGTGAAAATTTTTCGGAACTACCAAGCTGTTTTCCAAAATGGCTACACCATTTTAAAATCCGATCTGCAATAGATGAGGGTCCTGATTTCTCCACATCCTCACCAACACTTGTCTGTCTTTTTTTATTATAGCCAGTCTGGTGGATATGAAATGGTATGTGACTGTGATTTTTATTTGCATTTCTCTGATGGCTAATAATCTCGAGAATGTGTTTATGTGCTTACTGGTCATTTTTCTATCTCCTTTAGTAGTGAAATGTCTGTTCAAGTCATTTTTTTTTTTTAAATGTAGGGTCTCACTCTTTCCTAGGGTGTAGTGTGGTGGCCAGATCACAGCTCACTGCAGCCTCCACCTCCCTTGCTCAAGTGATCATCCCATCTCAACGCCCCTCCCCTTATCCCTAGTAGCTGGGACTACAGGTGTGTGCCATCATGCCCAGCTAATTTTTGTATTTTTTGTAGAGATGGGGTTTTGCCATGTTGCCCAGGCTGCCGTCCATTTTTTAAATTGAGTCATTTGGGTTTTGTTGTTGATTTCTAGGAGTTCTTTATATATTCTGAATATTAATCCCCTATCAGGTATGATTTGCAAGTATTTTCTCCCATTCCCTGGGTTGCCTTCTCACTCTATTTATGGTTCCTTTGATGCACAAAAGTTTTTAATTTTGATAAAGTTCTATTCATCTATTTTTAATATTGTCAGTTGTGCTTTCGGTGTCATATCTAAAAAAAACATTGCCTAACCCCAAGTCACAAGTATTTACTCCTATGTTTTCTTCTAACAATTTTATATTTTAGCTCTCATGTTTGGGTTTATCATTCATTCTGAGTTAATCTTTAAATGTGGTGTAAGGTAGAGGGTTCCGATTCATTCTTTTCCATGTAGATATTCACTTGTCCCAGCACCGTTTGTTGTATTCTTCCCCTATTGTAGTGTCTTAACATTCTTATTTATTTATTTCTTTAATTTCTCCAACTTTTTATTTTATTTCCAACTTTTATTTTAGGTTTAAGGGGTACATGTACAGGCTTGTTACATGGGTAAATTTCATGGCAATTCATTGAAAATCTGATGGTCACCATGTTGTGTATCAGCAGAGCAACAGTTGCAACAGCTGTGCCCCATTCTCCTAGGATAGTCTGAACCAGCACACGCAGTGCTGGATGAGAGGGCGGTGCAATAATTCCCTGCAAGAGATTATTTGAATATATTTTGCTCCATAAGGATGGGGTGATGTTTCAGACTGAGAAAGCTACCAAGCCGTGCTCAAAGATGACTCTGACAGAGCCCTAGGAGCCTCCTGACATTCCGCAGAACTCCACCTTTGAAGATCAATACTCTATTGGGGGCCCCCAGGTGCAGACCACTATCCAGGTGTCATTGGACAAAAAGTCAGCCAGATCCTAGGAAATCTGGATTGGCATCTATACAGTCAAGGATTGTTGCCCTGTCCGGGAAACATTTATCAAAAATTACAGTGTGTTATTGTCCATGTGATTTTTTGACACATGGCTGGGCTTTAAAGATCTCTTGGTGTTTACCCCTCTGAGCACATGCCAGATGGCCCAGGCACAGAAGAAGAGCAAGAATTGTTCCTGGTGAGCCCGTGAACACACAGAAGTTATGGCATTAGATGTCAGTCACCAATGGCTTCTGCTGGAGATGGTTTTGAGGCTAGTTGGGATGAGAATCTTTATTTGAGATAAATATAATTCTAGGAAGATACACATTCATGTGGGTTTTTTGGTATGTTTGATTTTGACTACCAACATATGTTTACAGAAGAAAATTGAATGGAGAGGATGTGGTAACGTGGGCTGGCTAGATGGTTAATATGAACACTTCACATATTTCCAATGCCTATTTGGATCTGGGTTTTCTGCATGTGCAGGTATATATGCAGTGCAGTGCAATGCCATACAAGGAAGGGAGAGGTCAGTAGGAGCAGTTTACCTTGGCAGGAAGGAGTATTTTATTACCGACATCGTTCCACATTGTTGGTGATAGTAAAAAGCAGAATGATTTTGGTCAAAAATAAAAGAAAGTCGGTTGACTATGACCATGAATGTTTAAAATTTATTTCTGGATTCTTGATTCTCACTCATTGATCTATATGTCTTTTTTTTTTTTTTTTTGAGACAGAGTTTCACTCTTGTCACCCAAGCTGGAGTGCAATGGTGCAGTCTCGGCTCACTGCAACTTGTGTCTCAGCCTCCCCAGTAGCTACGATTACAGGCACGTGCCATCAGGCCTCGCTAACTTTTATATTTTTAGTAGAGATGGGGTTTCATCATGTTGGCCAGGCTGGTCTTGAACTCCTAACCTCATGTGATCCGCCCACCTCAGCCTCCCAAAGTTCTAGGATTACAGGTGTGAGCCACCATGCCCAGCTGTAATACATTTTCAAATGAAGAAGTGTAAGCTGGGTATGGTGGCTCACACCTGTAAACTCGGCACTTTGGGAAGCTGAGGTGGAAGAACTGCTTGAGCCCAGGAGTTTGTGGTTGTAGTGAGCCGTGATTGCACTATTATACTCCAGCTTGGGTGGTAGAGCGAGACCCTGTCTCAAACAAACAAACACACAACAACAACAAAAAAGTGTGAGTCCTCCAATTTTGTTCTTTATTTTAAAGATTGTTTTGGCTAGTCTGGGTCTCTTGCATTTCTATATGAGTTTTAGGATCAACTTGTCCGTGTCTGCAAAAATGTCAGTTGGGATTTTAATAGCAACTGCATTGAATCTGTAGATTAATTTGGGGAGTGTTACCATCTTAATAATACTGAGACTTCTGATCCTTAAAAATGGGATGTCTTTCCATATATTTAGGTCTTCTTTAATTTCTTTCAACATTTTATAATTGTTAGTATAAGCTTTGCACTTATTTTGTTAAATTTATTTGAGTATTTTATTATTTCGATGTTATTGTAAATGCACTTGTTTTCATTTTTGATTGTTAATATGGCTTGGCTGTGTCCCCACTTAAATCTCATCTTGAATTGCAGTTTCCATAATCCCCACGTGTCATGGGAGGGACCCAGTGGGAGGTAATTGAATCATGGGGGTGGTTACCTCCATGCTCTTCTCCTGATAGTGACTTCTCGTGAGATCTGACGGTTTTGTAAGAGGCTTCCCCCTCAAACTCTGCTTTGCTCTGCACTTCTTGCTCCTGCTGCGATTGTAAATTTCTTGAGGCCTTCCCCAGCCCTGCAGAACTGTGAGTCAATTAAACTTCTTTCCTTTATAAATTACCCAGTCTTGGGTATTTCTTCATAGGAGCATGAGAACGGACTAATACAGTTGTCCTTTGCTAGTGCATAGAAATATAATTCATTTTTGTATGTTGATTTTGTATCCTGAAAACTGATAAATTCATTTATTGGTTCTAATAGATTTTTGTGAATTACTTAGGAGTTTCAAGACACGGTCTGGAAATAGAGATAGTTTTACTTCTTCCTTTCCAATCAAAGGGCTGTTTCTTTCCTTTTCTTGTCTAATTACCTCCATTAGAATGTTGAATAGAAGTGCTGAAATTGGACATCCTTGTCATGTTCCTCACCTAAGGAGAGATCTGTCAATATTTCAGCATTAAATATAATGTTAGCTGTGGCTTTTTCACAGAAGTCTTTTATAAGGTTGCAGAAGTTACCTTCTGTTTTTAGTTTATTGAGTGGAATATGAAATGTTGGATTTTGTCAGACTCTGTGTCTATTGGGATGATTATTTGGGTTTTTGCTTTATTTATTAATATGGATTATTATATAGATTAATTTTCATATGATGAACCAACCTTGCAGTCCTGTGACAAATCACACTTAATCAAAGGGTATAATCCTTTTTATGTGTTGTTGGATTTGGTTTGCTAGTATTTTGTCGAGAAATTTTGCAAATATATTCATAAGTGATATTTGTTTGCAGTTTTCTTGTGATTTCTTTTGCTTTCAAGGTGATACCAACCTCTTAGAATAAGTTGGGAAGTGTTACCTCTTTTTCTATTATTTGGAAGTTTGAGAAGCATTGGTGTTAGCTATTCTTTAACCATATAGTAAAATTTACCAGTAAAGCTATTTAGGCCTGGTTCTTATTAATTCATTTTTTAAAATTAATACTTCTTACAGGTCTATTCAGATTTTAGATTTTCTCTTTGGTCCACTTCAGGAGTTTCTGGCTTTCTAGGAATTTCTCCTTCCATTTAGGTTATCTAATTTGTTGGCATACCATAGTTCAAAATATTCCTTTATATTTCTTTTTATTTCTGTAAGGTCAATAGTAATGTCTCTTCTTTCATTTCTGGAATTAGTAATTTGAGTCTTCTTTTTTTTCCCTTGGTCCGTATAGCTAAAAGATTGTCAGTTTTGTTGTTCTTTTTAATAAAATATTTTTTGTTTTATTGATTTTTCCTATTTTTCTATTTTCTGTCTCATTTATTGCAACTCGAGTTTTTATTTTCTTTCTTCTGCTTTTAATTTAGCTTCCTCTTATTTTTCAAGTTTCTTAAAATAGAATATTAGGCAATTGATATGAGATGTTTATTCTTTTTTAATATAGGAATTTATGCCTAAAAATTTCTCTCTAAGCACTGCTGTAGCTGTGCTTAGTTTTGGTATGATGTATCTTTATTTTCATTAATCTCAAATTTTCTAATTTACCTTATGATTTTGTTCAGTTCATTAGTCATTTAATTGTATATTGTTTAATTTCAATGTGTGTGCATTTCCCAAATTTCTTTGTATTGTTTATTTCTTTTATTCCACTGTGGTTAGAAAACATACTTTGTATGATTTCAACTTTCCTAAACGTATTGAGGCTTGGTTTATGACCTAGAATATAGTCTATCCTGGAGAATCATCCATGTGAACTTGAGAAGAATTTGTGTTCTATCTTTTTGAGTACATTGTTCTATAGATGTCTGTTAGGTAGAGTTATAGTTTTTTTTTAGTCTTCTTATTGCTCTTCAGCCTACTTTTGATCCACTATTGAAAATGGGATATTGGCTGGGTGTGGTGGCTCATGCCTATAGTCCCAGCACTTTGGGAGGCTGAGGTGGGTGGATCACTTGAGGTCAGGAATTCGAGACTAGCCTGGCTAACATGGTGAAACCCCGTCTCTACTAAAAATACAAAAACTAGCCTGGTGTGGTGGCAGGCGCCTGCAGGCCCAGCTACTCTGGAGACTGAGGCACAAGAATTGCTTTAACCTGAGGGGCAGAGTTTGCAGTGAGCTGAGTTCACGCCACTGCACTCCAGCCTGGATGACACAGCAAGACTCCGTCTCAAAAAAAAAAGAAAAAAGAAAAAGAAAATGGGGTATTGATAACTCCAACTATTATTTTTGAATTACCTATTTTTCCCTTCCAAATTTTCCTTCTCTACTCTCAGTCTTCACATCTTTCAAGTCCTTTCAATTAAGCTATTGGATACCATATGCAATCTGTTCTTTGAACAGTCGTTGATGTCTTTAATCTTTTCATTTACCACAATTTGGATAATCTGGGCCATCCATTACATCTTTCTGAAGATCCTTGAGAGACATTTCTGGCCTGATTTGGCTCGATAATGATTGGTCCAGTCTGTGCAGATATTTTGCTCTGTGAATGCAAGTTTTCAAACAGATTTCCCAAAGGCAGGTAGAGCAAGTGGAAAACCACGAAGGCAACTGCCCTCCATATTGAAAGATCCCATCTGGGTTGCTATGGCCAAGTGTGAGAGAGATCAATGGCACTCTTTCTCGGCCATTCCTGAATAAGATATCATGTCAAGTTGCCCTCAAACAAATACTTTCTATAATGAAGCTTTCCTGAAGTTTGAGTTATTTTCTTAGTGGTTGCCCTGGATTACCACTAGCATGCTTACAGTAATCTAGTTTGAATTCATGTTTATTTAAACTAAAGAGCTTTGGCAGAGTAAAAGAAACTATCAACAGAGTATACAGAAAACCTACAGAATGGGAGAAAATGTTTGCAAACTATGCATCTGACAAAGGTCTAATATCCAGAATCTATAAGGAACTTAAACCATTCAACAAACATAAGACCAATAACCCCATTAAAAAAGGGCAAAAGACATGAGCATGCACTTCTAAAAAAAAGGCATACAAGTTGCCAACAAACATA
Source organism: Symphalangus syndactylus (assembly GCF_028878055.3). Lineage (NCBI taxonomy): Eukaryota > Metazoa > Chordata > Mammalia > Primates > Hylobatidae > Symphalangus > Symphalangus syndactylus. The sequence goes on along the minus strand of NC_072432.2, from coordinate 118,174,777 downwards.
TGAAAAAATACCCAGCATCATAATCATCAGAGGAATGCAAATCAAAACCACAATGAGATACCACCTCACATCAGTCAAAATGGCTGCTATTAAAAAGTAAAAAAATAACAGGTACTGGTGAGGATGGACAGAAAAGGGAACAATTATACATTGCTGATGGGGAAGTAAATTAGTTTAGCTGCTGTGGAAAGCAATGGGGAGATTTCTCAAAGAACTGAAAACATAACTACCATTTGACCCGGCAATTCCAGTACTGGGTATATACCCGAAGCCAGATAAATTATTCTATCAAAAAGAGGCATGCACTCATATGCTCATCATAGCACTATTCACAATAGCAAAGACAAAGAATCAACCCAGAGGCCCATCAGTGATAGGCTGGGTAACAAAAATGTGGTACATACATACCATGGAATACTATACAGCCATAGAAAAGAACCAAATTATGTCCTTTGCAGCAACTGGAGGTCATTATCCTAAGCAAACTAATGCAGGAACAGGAAACAAAATAATAGATAATTCTTTGTCATGGGGGCTTTCCTGTACGTTATAAGAAGTTTAGTAGTATTCTTGGCCTCTACCTACTAGATACCAGCAGTACTCTCCGTTGTAACAATTAATAATATCTCCAGACATTGGCAAATCACCTTCAAATGAGAAGCATTGGATTAGAGGTTTATCACTTTTATGGATCTTTGAAAAATATTGGCATTTGACTATTGATTTGAATTTTTTTGTCTTCTGAATCTGTGTTTAGTATGTTGATTCTTTAACTTTTTGGACTTACAGAATACAGTTATAACTATTCTTGTATTCTTGTCTGCCAATTCTAATACCTATGCCAAGGCTGGGTTGGTTTTGATGGATTTATTTTCCTCCTCATTATGGGTCATATTTTCCTGCTTCTTTGCTTACTTAGTAAATTTTGACTGGATACCAAACCTTGTGAATTGTACTTTCTTGCTGGATATGTTTGCATTTCTAGAAACGTTCTTGAGTTTTGTTCTGATAGACTATTAAATTACATGGAAATTTTTTGATTCTTTTGGTTCTTGCTTTTAAGATTTATTAGGTAGGATGACAGCAGTGTTTAATCTGGAGTTAATCATTTTCCACTATGAAAGCAAGACTCTTCTGAATGCTCTACCTAATGTACCATGAATTATGAGGCTTTCCTGACTGGCTGGTGGTAACAGGCACAATTCCCAGCTCTGTGTGAGCTCTGCACACTGTTCCCTTTATTCATTTTGGGACATTCTTTCTTTGGCCTGGGGTAGTTTTCTCACATATTTAGGCCCATCTATGCTTTGCTAGCAGACGGTTTGCAGATCTCTGGAGTTCTCTCTCGTGTGCTCCTACTCTCTCTTCTCTGGTACTCTGCCCATAAACTGTAGCCACCTTGGTCTCCCTGGACTCAGCTCTATCTTCTAAACTCTGAGAGTCCCCTACACTCCACTTGGGATTTTCCACCCTGTGCTGCATCCTGGAAGTTCTCTCAAGGCCATAATCTGGTCAATCATAATGTTCATATTGTTAGTTTTCTATCTCTGTGGGGTCACTCCTCCTTGTTGTCTGATGTTCAATGTGTTACAAACTTTGTTTCATATATTTTGCTACTTATTAACAATCATTTCATGTAACCATTTATTTTATATTGGTCAGAAATATAAGGCTATGTAAATATATTTTTAAAATCTTCAGAAATGGGGTATGTTTTTAAGAAAATATAACTTACCAAATTTCACTACAGAACTAGAAAATATGAAGAGATATATAACTACAAAATAAATTGAAACTGAAGTCTGTGCAGAAATTAACATCAAGATCAGGCAGATTTTACAGTCAATGTCTATAAATTGTTCAAGGAACAGATAAATCTAGTCTCATACAAAATATTCCAGAGAATAAAAGATGAAGGAATTTTCTCAACTTCATTTTATGATGCCAATAAACTTTGACAACAAAACCATTCAAGGCAATAAAAGGAAAGAAAGTTTTAGGCTAATCTTGCCCTGAACACAGATACATAAAATCTAAATCTAGCAATGTATATTTTTTGAAAATATTAAATCTAATCATGACCATCCCCTGCTTTGGGTTCTTCAGTGGTTTGTCATATGTAGAATAAAATCAAAATGCCTTACCATGGCTATACCAGGCTTTACACCATTTGTTCTGTACTTGGCCATCTGATTCCTCCTACCCCCTTCCCTTCTCTTTCCACTCTTGTGTTTCACTGTCCATTATATATAACTTGCTTTTTTTTTTTTTTTAACAACTCAGTGCGTTCATACTTGCTCTTCCCCACCTTCACGACCCTTTACCACCCAGATCCATAAGGCATGCATGCACCTAACCTACCTATCATTTAGATTCAACCTCAAGCCTCACCTGTTTAGATAGTCCCTCTCTGTCCACCTTTCCCATATAGCCTCCATTCCTTTTGTCCCTCTGTCATCTTTCCTTGCTTTATCTTCTTCATGGCACTTATTAGTGTGTGATTATTCATCACTATGGGATTACTATTATCTTTTATTTGTTACTAGTACTCTCCTTCTTCCTAGTATATAGACTCTAGGAGGAAGAGGACTTAATTTTATTCACCTCTGTATTAGCATCTAGGACTACGCTTGATTCATAATAAGGGCTCAATAAATATAGGTTGAATTAATGGATATCATATCTTCCAAATATCTGTTTTAAGGTTAAATATCTTCATGCTATATTTTTCCTTCAATGAAATGAATAAATATTTTGGAGTATAAGTTGGTTAAATAGACAATTTAATTGTAACTTATAGCAAACACTTATTCATTAGACTTGATTGGAATAAACAATTACATTTTTATATAAAATTCTTCAAACATACACAAATAGAGAGCTGTAAAATAAACCTTTATACATGCTTTATACAGATTCAATTATTATCACAATTTGCCCCACTAGCTTTATCTATTTTCCCCTTTTCCATATGATTCAGTAAGTCCTGTCATTCTCTTTTCCAGAGTTAGGTGTGGATCTAAAATATGGATATTTTCTGAACTAACTACGACATTATTCATGTTTAGCAAAATTATTAACAACTCTGTTATGTCTTTTGGTATCCAGATCACAACCAGAAGCTTTCAATGGCCTTCAAAAGTATTTTTATATTTAGTTTGTCTAATGCAGAATCCCAGAACTCTACACATTATATTTTGTTGTTTAGTGTTCTTAAGCAAAAACTCTAGAACAATATCTCCTCACCTTTTTTCCATACTACTTACTTGTTTCAGAAACTGGGTCAGTTGTCATACAGAACATGCCATGTTTTGAATTTGTCTGTTTTTTTTCTGGAGCTGCCACCTAATTTGTTCTTCTATTCCTCATATTTCTTGTACACAGAAGTTAGCCACAGAGCTTGCTTAAGTTCAGTTTCTGCTTTCTTGGCCAATTTCATAGGTGATGCTTTGTGTTTGTACTGCATCATGACAGAAGGCACACAAATGTCTGCTTGTTCAGCCTTTAGTGATGCTAAGATTCGTCGCTCATTTTAATGGGTGATGGCTTGAAACTTGCATTATAAGTTCCCCATCAATTTATCCTTTTTTTTTTTTTTTTTTTGAGATGGTGTTTCACTCTTGCTGCCCAGGCTAGACTGCAGTGGCACAATCTTGGCTCACTGCAACCTCCGCCTCCTGGGTTCAAGCGATTCTCCCGCCTCAGTCTCCCAAGTAGCCAGGATTACAGGCATATGCCACCACACCCGGGTAATTTTTGTATTTTTAGTAGAGACAGGGTTTCACCATGTTGGCCAGGCTGGTCTCAAACTCCTGACTTCAGGTGATCTACTCACCTTGGCCTCCCAAAGTGCTGGGATTACAGGCGTGAGCCACTGTGCCCGGCCCTCAGTTTATCCTTTAATGGTTTTCCCTACTGATGATATTTCACTAGGGGTTGCAAAATGATGGTTTAGAAAAGTTATTCCATTTCTTCATGGATTAGCTCAATGTTTTCTGAGAAGAGAGACTTTTTCTCATCCACCAGAGCTATTTGGTTATCCTAAAATTAGGTTAAGCAATGAATCTTTGTATTTAAATTACAAATCTTCAGAGTAAAAAGTTAGTTTCCTGGTCTTTCCTACTGGTTTCCCGTGGGTCAGGTTTTTGTTTTTGATGTTGCCCTTATTTGACTTTCTCTTTCTTTTCTTCCTTTTTTGGTATAATTATACAAAAAAATGGCTATTTAAAAATAAGTCAATATGTTCAAATTAATTGCTTTTACTAACTGTTTTGATGTACAAGTTGTTCCATTCTTGGTCAAGGAAGTTACTGAAGGCTGGTTTTGGTGCCATTTGAAGATTATCTTTTAGTTTTGTCATTTTTATCTTTGAAAGACTTCTTGATTTCTGTCATGAAAAACCATTCTGATTTTGAGAAACGTTTACATTATAGATTTTTCATGAAGTTTCTTCCTTCCAAGTATACATAGAGACTTGGACTAACTGAAAAAAATGCTGCCAAAATGTCCCTCTGGATTTCTTGTAGTAACTCATCTGTACACCAGCAATAAATGTATTATTTTAAAACCCTTTTTTTCTTCTGTGTTCCATCTTTAATACAGCAAGTATGTATTGAGTTGTTAATATATTCAATATAGTATTCCACTTTCTGAATAAACAACAATAACCAAGCAAATCAAAGCTCCTGCTGACATGAAACTTACAGTCTAGTAGGGGAGATAGAAAAGAAACAAGATACATAAGTGAGTATAGTATGTTTTTTAGTGATAATTGCTAAGAAAAATGTACGTGTACATTTGTGAGGATGAGTAGCGAAGTGTTGGACTTTTAGATGGGGTGGCCAGGGCAGGCTTCACTGAGAAGGTGGTATTGGAGTAAAGACCTGGAGGAAGTGAATGAACAAATCATGTGGGTATCTGGGAGAAGAAAATTTAGGTGTGGTAATGTGCACAAAGGCTCTGCAGTGGGAATATGCCTACTGTTGTCAAGGATTGCCAAGGTCAATGTGGCTGGAAAAAGGGTTCAAGAGGAAGAAGGTTAGGGCATCAAAAGACAGTGGTGGATGCATATTATGTAAGGCTTTCGGGGTGGCAATGAGAATATACTTTGTTGACCTTCTACTACAGAGAGTGTAATTGACGAAGGGCTCCAGCTGCTGCATTCCGAAACCCACCAATATTTCTCAGAACTGCTTTTAGCTTACAACTAAGTATGGCAGGAATACTACCATATACCCGTTTCTGGGAGACAAGGGGGATTTCTCTGATGGGTGACATTGGCAAATGTACTTGCTAAACCTTCCTTAGATTGCATGGAGGTCTAGGATCCTTCCACCCAACCTTTTCTCCTCTCTCCCTTACTTAGGTTCAGACTAGCTCCATGGTGATGGCGCTCTCAAATTCTTCCAGTTCTCTACCCATTCTCTCTCACAGATATGCCCCCAATAAATAATAATGTCCTCTGCAAACAGAGATAATCTGATTTCTTCCTTTCCAATTTGGAAGCCTTTTATTTATCTTCCTTGCATAATTGCTCTCGGTAGGACTTCAGTAACATGTTCATGATCTTAGAGGAAAAGCTTTTTTGGTCTTTCATCCTTGAATTTGCTGTTAGTTTTGGCTTTTTCATTTATGGACTTCATTATGTTGGGGTGGTTTCCTTCTATTCCTAGTTTATTGAGTGTTTTTTTTTATCATAAAAAGGCAGTAATTTTGTCAAAATTTTTTGCGTTGATTGAGATAATAATGAGTTTTTACCCTTCATTCTACTAATATGGTGTTTTTCATTGATTGATTTTTTTTAACTTTTTAATAATGGCCATACTGCCTGTTAGATGGTATTTCATTGTGGTTTTTATTTGCATTTCTCTGATTAGTGATATTGAACACTTTTTCATATGTTTCTTGGCCATTTGTTTTCTACTGATAAGTGTCTGTTCATGTTCTTTGGCCACCCTTTAATGAGGTTATTTTTACTTGTTGCATTGTTTAGTTCCCTATTGATTCTGTATATTAGATCTTTGTCGAATGTATAGTTTGTAAATATTTTCTTCCATTCTCTAGGTTGTCTGTTTACTCTGTCGATAGTTTCTTTTGCTGTGCAGAAGCTCTTTAGTTTAGTTTCCACTTGCCAGTTTCTGTTACAATTGCTTTTGAAGAAGACTTAATCATAAATTCTTTATCAAGGTTGATGTCCAGAATAGTATTTTCTACTAGAGGTATTATAGTTTGAGGTCTTGCATTTAAATCTTTAATCCATCTTGAGCTAATTTTTATATATTTTAAAAGGTAAGGATTTGGGTTCATTCTTCTGCGTATGGCTAGCCAGCTATTCCAGCAACATTTATTGAATAGGGAGTCCTTTCTCCATTGTTTACTTTTGACAACTTTGTCAAAGATCAGATGGCTGTAACTGTTTAATAGTCTCTGAGGATTTTTTATATTTGTATTTCTGTGGGATAAATTGAAATGTCACCTTTGTCATTTCTGATTGTGCTTATTTGGATATTCTCTTTTTCTTTGTTAATCTATTCAATGATCTATTGATCTTGTTTATTCTTTCAAAAAACCAAATTTTGGTTTTGTTGATCCTTTGTATAGGTTTTTAGGTCTTAAGTTCATTTAGTTCTGCTCTGATTTTGGTAATTTTTTTCTTCTTCTAGCTTTCAGGTTAGTTTGTTCTTTTTTTTTTTTTTCTAGTTCCTCTAGGTGTAATGTTAGATCCAAATTTGAGATCTTTCTAACTTCTTGATATAGGTGTTTAGCACTATAAATTTTCCTCAGCACTACTTTTGCTGCATCCTAGAGATTTTGGTATGTTGTATCTATTTTCACTTATTTCAAAGAATGTTTTGATTTCTGTCTTAATTTCATTATTTACCCAGAAGACATTCAGAAGCAAGTTGTTTAATTGCCATGTAATTGTGTAGTTTTGGAAGATCTTCTTGGTATTGATTTCTATTTTTATTCCATTGTGGACTGACAGTATGGTTGGTATGATTTCTATATTCTTGGATTTATTGATACTTATTTTATGGTCAAGCATGTGGTCGATCTTAGAGTTTGTTCTATGTCCAGGTGAGAAGAATGTGGTTGATGGATGAAGGAGTATTCTGTAGATGTCAATTAGGTCCAATTTTTCCAGCGTCAAATTTAAGTTCTGAATTTCTTTGTTAGTTTTCTGCCTCAGTAATCCGCCTAATGCTGTCAGTGTAGTGGTTTAAGTCTCCCACTATTATTGTGTGGCTAAATCATCTTGTAGGTCTAAAAGTACTTGCTTTATGAATCTGTGTGCTCCAATGTTTTGTGTGTATATATTTAGAATTGTTAAGTTTTATTGGATTGAATCCCTTGTCATTACATAATGCCCTTCTTTCACATTTTTGATCATTGTTGGTTTAAATTCTGTTTTATCTGAATCTAAGTGTCTTTGAAGGTCTTTAAGAACTTGCTTTATGGTTAGCCGAGATTGCGCCACTGCACTCCAGCCTGGGCGACAGACCAAGACTCTGTCTCAAAAAAAAAAAAAAAAAAAAAAAAAGAACTTGCTTTATGAACCTGGGAGCTCCTGTGTTGGAGCACCTTAATAATGTGCTTATTAATAATCTCCTTAATAATAAAATTAAGAAGAAATCAAGAAATCAATTCCTAAGACCTAAGTAGTGGATGCTGGGGTGCCTTCTTCTGTGCCGGTGTTCACTCACAGTGGCAGAGGCAGCATGCCTTGGGGGTTGGGCTGGGGGGTCTTGCTGGTGCGGTTGCACTGGTGGCGGTGTGGTGTTAGCTTGGGGGTGGGGGGCTGGCAGGTGCAGGTCTGTGTGTGCTTTTTGTGTACAGCAGGCAGGGGTGGTTGCTTAGGGTAGGGGGATGGTCAGCTGTTCTCTGTGCCTAGTTTCACTCTTGCAGCAGTGTTGGTGCAAGGGCGGGGCACTGGTGGGGCTGGCTCCAACTGCAGTGGCAGTTCTGTGCGGGGGTGCCAGAGTGTACTCCTGCTGCAGCAGTGGCAGGGCAGGGTGCATGCACACACACATGCTGGCGGGGCAAGGAAGGCAAAACCTGCCTGTGCACATAAGTGCCAGCGAAGCGATGTGGGGGCTTGCCGTGGGCCCAGGGAAGTCTGTAGTGTGGGGAGGGAACTGGCAGGCTGGTGTGTGGCTGTGGGGGCTGCCCGGCTGGAGCTCCCCATCAGTCAGGCAGGATCTATCAGCACAGGAGCTACGGTGTGGGCCCCCAGGGCACCCAAGGCTACCCTGTAAGCAGGCACAGCCAGGCTGGAGCCCTGGGAGAGGCCAGCAGACCAAGGAGTCCTCAGGTTGGATGGCCCTATCTGATGGGGAAGACCACCTTGCAGAGTTCAGGTTGGACGGTTCCCCTGGGGCTAAAGTCTCCTTAGGGAGCAAGTTGAGCTTTGGGAAATGGGTGTCCCTAGTTGTGGTGGGCTACAGACGCACCAGCACCAAATCCTGGACTAAGCATCAGCTGGAGTGCTGCCCTTACCACTTCTCTAAGCAGCAGTTCAGAGTAGACTCCAGACCCACGACCTCAGAGTGGCAATATCTGTCACAGTGGAACGAAGTCCATGAAATCCACACTGCCGGACACAGCGTGGATTTCACGGAGAAGACAGCTTGCACCACACTCCCTCCTGTCCCGGGGCCAGTTTTCACTCCCAAAGTACGCATTTCTCAATCGTGTTCCCAGAGTCCGCCCGCTGGTCAGTCAGTCAGGAATCTAGTTCAGTGAATCCCTGAGCATCCACATCTGACCTCTAAGATTGGAGTCCACACGCTACACATTGCTCCATGCAGTGTCATGCAGTGGAGCAGGTCAACTCATGGTCGAAGGGTCTCCTTCTGCCGAGATTTCAGAATCTCGGCTCCTGGTGAGAGTGGGTTGCTCCTTGCCAGTTCAACTCATCCATTTCTCCAGATTAGTTGGGTGGGGGCCAGAAATGAGTCCTGGTGCATGGTAGCCCCATGCAGGGTTCCCAGCTTCCTCCCGCTTCAGCCCAGCTTCTGTGTCTTCCTTCTGCCCACTCTCAGTGACTTCCCTCTGAAGACGTTAGGAGTGTGCCAGTCCTCTCCGTTTCTACATGGAAGCTCTTACACGTGGTTGTGTCCAGTGGGCCATCTTATTTTTTAGTTTTGTTAAAATTATCAAATTAATAAATTAAATCAAATTAAAATTAATTTAATTAAAAATTAAAAAATAAGATTATAAAATTTATTAAGATTTTAATTTTATTAAAATTATAAATTTTTCACTGACTTGAAACTCACAAATTCACAGATTCTTTCTTCTGCCTGTTTCAAGTGAGCTGTTGAAACTCTCTAGTGAATTTTCCTGTTCAGTTATGTTTTTTCGCTCTAGAATATCTGTTTGGTTCTTTTTAAAATTTTCTCTCTGAGAGAGAAAAAATTCTCATTTTTTTCATAAGTCATTTTCCTGATTTCCTTCAGCTCTTTGTTCATGTTTTCCTTGAGGTCTTTAAGCATATTTAAGACAGTTGTTTTACCTTTCCTTCCTTCCCTCCTTCCCTCCCTCCCTCCCTTCGTTCCCCTCTTCCCTTCTTCCCCTTCCCTTCTTCCCCTTCCCCTTCCCCTCTTCCCCTTCCCCTCTTCCCCTTCCCCTCTTTCTCTTCTGCGCTTTCTCTTCCACTCTTTCTTTTCTTTTTCTCTCTTTTTCTTTCTCTCTCATTCATTCATTCATTCATTCTGTCTGTCTGTCTGTCTGTCTGTCTGTCTCACTGTTTTCCATGCTTGTCTCAAGCTCATGGGCTCCACCAATCCTCTGTCTCAGCCTCCTGAGTATCTGGGATTACAGGTATGCACTACCATGCCTGGCTAACATGGTTGTTTTAAAGCCTTTGTCAAACAAGTCTGATGCCTGTGTTTCTTCAGGGACAGTTTCTGAAAATTTATTTCCTCCTTTGCATGGGTAGTAGTTTACTGTTTCTTTTTGTTTATTTATTTTGTTTTTTGTTTTTTTTTGTATACCTTGTGACTTGCTGTTGAAAGTTGGGCATTTGGGGAAACAGCCACCTTCACTAGTCTTTGCAGACTGGCTCCTTTTAAGAGAAGACATTCAGCGATTAGTGTAGCACAAAGGCTTAAGGTCTTCTCAGGAAATTTTTGGGCATGCATCTTCCTTGGGCCATGTGTATGCTTTCCCCCTCTCCAATTCCCCTATATTCATAGCTACTTTTAAATGTCTTAATTTGCCTAAGAGTCTCACCCCTGATTCTTCTCAGGGCCTTTGCTGTTTTATTGTATTCCTCAATCAGTAATCTCTTGCCCAAGTGTCTGTGGGTCTATAGTCCTCATATAGTTTTTAGGAACCATGCTCACTGCTTCCCACTGCTTGTTCTAGCCAGAAATCTGAGTTGCTTTTTGGCTGTCTGGGCTCTGAGTCAGTACAAAGAACAATACTTCAGGCATTTCACAGATAGGCTAGAAAGGTGAAAGTTTGGTTAATGGGAGAGGATCGGGAACCAGGTCACCATTTCCTCCAGACTGCACCACATTGGGAAGGGGGAAGAATAAGATGAGTAAAACACCATGAAATTTCCCTACTGTTTTGTATGTAGCTTTTCCTTGATTTGTTATTTGCTTAGTTGCTGTAGATCTTTCACTGGTTTTCAAGAATCCTAGAAAGCCTTTTCTTTGCTTTTTTTTTTTTTTTTGAGACAGAGTTTTGCTCTCTTGCCTAGACTGGAGGGCAGAGGCACAATCTCGGCTCACTGCAACCTCTGCCTCTTGGGTTCAAGCGATTCTTCTGCCTCAGCCTCCTGAGTAGCTGGAATTAAGGCGTGTGCCACCATGCCTGGCTGAGTTTTGTACTTTTAGTAGAGACAGGGTTTCACCATGTTGACCAGGTTGGCCTCGAACTCCTGACCTCAGGTGATCCACCCACCTCAGCCTCCCAAAGTGCTGGGATTACAAGCGTGAGCCACCATGCCCTGCCAAAAAGTCATTTTATTGAGATTCTAACTGTTTATTTTTTTCTGGGTAAGAATAAGTGCTTGGATCTTCCCAGTTTGCTATTTTGTTGATGTAACTTCTATATTTATAGTTTTAATCCCATCTTTGCATCTACTTCTCTAAGACCACAGACTAATATAGACTTGAAAGAATTTAAAAGTATTTTGCTTTTTCTCTGATTGCAATTAGAGGCACTGAAGGTTTGGAGCAGAGGAATGACATGATATAATTTATACTTTGAAAGGATTTTGGATAGATGCTTTCTTGAGAGTGGGCTTGACTGGTGCCAAGGGAAAAAAATAAGCAGAGCAGTTATAAGAATGTTGCAATAGTCCAGGCAGGAGGTAATGGTGGCTTGGACCAGGGTTGTAGCAGCAGATGTCAGATTCTAAATATATTTTATAGGCAGAATTGATGGAATCTACTGACAAATAGGACATTAAGGATAAAGAGGCAACTGGGAGATTGGAATTGCCAGTGGCTGAAAAGAGGGAGAGTCAGTGTGCAAATATCAGGAGCTCAGTTTTAGAAAAAATAATTTTGAAATGTTCATGAGGCTTATAAGTGGGAATGTGTGCTTAAAGTCTAAGGAAACATCTGTGCTGGGAAAGTAAATTTTGGATGGCAAAAAGATGATAATTAAACCTATGGGACCGGATGCAAGTACAAAGAGAGTGAGTGTAGATAGAAAAAACAATTGGTCCAAGGTTAAAACACTGGAATACTCCAACATTTAGAGATCAAGGAGATGAGTAACCCACAAGGAAATGTTAATAAAGGTAATTACATAAAGACAGTCACAAGAATCTTACTTATATGATTTATTTTCTAGAGAAAACTAAGCTGGAATAGGTCCAATAATTACAGATGAATTCTGTGAAGTAGTACATTCACATAGCTAGTTAACAGTCATTTTAGCAGTTATAAGATTAAAACCTGCCAAATGAGTAAATTATAAAAACACCACTTATGTTTGACAGATCTAGAGACATAATATTTCTAGCCACCACAGTGACTTAAAAATCTTTATTAATATTATGTTCAATTATGCATATGTGTATATATACATACAAATACATATTCATACATATATATGCATACATATATATGTATGTATATTAGGATCCTCCAGAAAAACAGAACATACATATATATATGCATATGTGTGTGTTTGTATGTGTATAAGATATATGTATGGCTGGGTGCAGTGACTCACACCTGTAATCCCAGCACTTTGGGAGGCTGAGGCAGGTGGATCATGAGGTCAGGAGTTCGAGACCAGCCTGGCCAAGATGGTGAAACCCCGCCTCTACTAAAAATACAAAAATTAGCCTGGTATGGTGGCACATGCCTGTAATCCTAGTTAGCTACTGGGGGGCTGAGGCAGGAGAATCACTTGAACCCAGGAGACAGAGGTTGCAGTGAGCTGAGATAGCACCATTGCACTCCAGCCTGGGCAACAAGAGTGAAACTCCTTCTTAAAAAAATAAAATAAAAAAATATATATATGTATATATGGGGGCAGGGGGCAGAGAGAGAGAGAGTGAGCAAGTGAGCACTGATGGTATAGTTCCTAGTACAAAAGCCAGAAGGCTCAAAATTCAGGAAGAGCCAATGTTTCAGTTCAAGTCCAAAGGTAGGAAAAAACCCAACTGATGACCCAAAGGCATCATGCAGAAGACGTTCCCTCTTACTCAGCCCTTTTGTTCTACTTAGGCCTCCAGCTGATTGGATGGGGCCCACCCTCTGTTTATTCAATCTGATTCGAATGTTAATCTCATCCCAAAACACCCTTACAGACACATCCAAAATTATGTTTGACCAAATACGTAAGTACCCTGTACCCTGTGGCCCAATCAAGTTGATACAAACTTTATCCATCACAGGCTCAACCCTTGTCAACTTGGCACCCATATACATCTACTTAACCCAAATGAAGACAATAGCAATGTCATAATTCTGCCTAACCTGACACAACTATTTTGTGTACAAATGAAAATATATTAATTCCTTCCCCCAAAGGGGAGGTGGAGCCTTTGACTAATATTGACTTTTCTTTTTGATATGCAATAACTTAAATACAGTAACATAAAATTAACAAAACTTAAATACTGATATAAAGTCAATACATCTTCTTTTACATAGCATCATGCTGACTGGTCATCCTATCCACTAGATTATTAAAATCCTCCTCTGCTGAGGATACCCATGTCTGGCCAGTTTTCCTTCCAAGCAAAGTAAACAACCAAGTGCACTGCTCAAAGTTCTTCCCACTGGGAGGATTTTCCTTCACTATTGTCCTTTAGGGATCTCCTAGAAAGTGGATGCAATGTCTTCAAATGATTGGATGAGACTCTCCCTTGTTAGAGGGCAATCTACAGATTCAAATGTTAATCCCATCCAGAAATACTCTCACAGACATACCCAGAATAATGTTTAACCAAATATCTGGGCACCTCATGGCCCAGTCATACATATGTTTTTTCTATATCTGTATATTTTACAATTAATGTCAGCACTACCTGGAATACATTTAGACACTTTACTTGCTCTGAAAGTAAGGGCTTACACGTGAAGCAGATTCACATCACTGAATGCCTTTATGTGTTGGGATATAAAGAAATGATGATGCATGTACAGCAAGATTTAACACTTCAGAGTTAATGTCTCACTTAATTGTTCTGTGTCTAATTATCTAATTAATTGTAGAATACAGATTTCTAAGTAACCCAAATCCCAAGGTATTTTCACAGAGTAACTTTTCCCTAGCATAGAGTTTGGCAATAAGGAATGTGTCACATGCAGGGATTTAAGTGAGAAATAAACTGTGGTCAGTTGGGGAGCTGGGTGCATGCTCTACTGTTAATTTTTTGATGTCAGAATATAATTTAGGTCAGTGAGAGCCATGTGAAAAACTGTGGTATACTTCTAATATACGGATGATTATTCCCATTTTATAGGTAGGAAATTAAGTTGTGCGAATTTACATAAGGGTATTATTCTACAAGTCAATAACAGAAGGATATAACTTAGAAGGCTGGGCAAACATTCCACTGCAGTTCAGATATTTTCCTAGCTCTGGTTTAATGACTCTGACCTAATGTTCAGTGAAAAATCTTGGCTTAGTAAATAATCCCTACAGAGACCATTTCACGATGCCAATTAAAAAGTTTTCCTGGTCACATTTTTGTTCTCCTTCCTTTCTCAATAAAACTTTCTACATCAATTGCCTGGAAGAGATTCATTCAAGTTGTATGCAGATGCTCCAGGTGTTACACAGCTGTTGAAACTCACTAGCTACAAGTTCTCAGGGAGCATGCTGTGGCTCTCCCTCTGCTGAGAAACTGCAGGAACCAATATGTCTGCATTCAGAGTTTTGTTAGCAATGTTTTTTCCCTGATTATGAAAGGAATGCATGCTCATTGTAGAAAATGATGAAATCACAAAGAAAATAATAAAAATTAATTGAAATCACCAAAACAGATGCCATCCTTAAAATTTTCCATTCTTTTTCTACGTGTATTTTAAACATATATTGACAAGAATGAGCATATACACAGATACACACACACACACAAAATAATACCTACCCTATCCTGAATGTATGTACTTATTGTATAACAAACCTCACACTAGAAGGTAATCTGCCAAGGGTTAAAGATATTTTCCATTTTATTCATTTTTATTCTCTGTGTCCTAGGATAATGTCTGGCTTTTAGTAGATGCCTAACAAATGTCTATTGAATGAACAACTTAATAAAAATTTTAAAATTTAAAATAATGTTAATATTTTCCCATATTAAATATTCTTTATAGCATCTCTTTAAAATATTTAAGGTATAATTTATGTACAGAAATTGTACATATATTAAATATACCTCTCAATACATGTCTATATCCGTGTGCATCTATTAGCCCCACGCTAATCAGCACACAGAACATTCCATCACTCCACAGTTGCTTTTGAGCCCCTTCCCATTCAACATCCTGATAGGTGGCTCTATTCTGACTTTTCTCACCAGAGATTATTTTGCCCATTCTTGAATTTTGTATAAACAGATTTTTTTAAAAAAAGTACCCTTTTGGATGTGCCTTTTTTTTACTCAACATAATTTTTAAAAGAGATTCATCTATGTTGTTGCGTGTACCAATGGTTCATTCTTCTTCGTTGTTGCTGTATAGTATTCTAGTGTATAAATATACCACATTTGCTTTATTCAGTCTCCTATTGACAAATACTTGGGTTGTTTTCATTTTCTGTACCTATTATGAATAAAGCTGCTGTGGACATTCTTGTATAAGTCTTTTCGTGGACATATGTTTTCATTTCTTTGCATACCTAGGAAGAACACATCTCAGGGTAGGTGTATGTTTCAATTGACACTCTCACCAGTGATGTAGGAGAGTTCCAATTCTTCCACATCCTCACCAACATTTGGTATTCTCAGTTTCTTAAATTGCAACTATTCTAGTGGGTATGTGGTGGTATCATTGCCATTTTAATGAGTATGCACTTGATGAGTAATGATGTTGTACTCCTTTCATGCTTACTGTCTGTTTAAACATCCTCTATTGTGAAGTGCCATTTTTTTGTGATGCCTTTTGGTAAACAGAAGTTTTTAACTTTAATAAAGTCCAGTTTATCAATTCTTTTTCTTTTGTGGTTAAAGCTTTTAGTCTCCAGTTTAAGAAAGTTTTATCGGCCAGGCGCAGTGGTTCATGCCTGTAATCCCAGCACTTGGGGGGCCGAGGCATGCGGATCTCCTGAGGTCAGGAGTTCAAGACCAGCCTGCCCAACATGGTGAAACCCTGTCTCTACTAAAAATACCAAAAATTAGCTGAGTGTAGTGGTGGATGCCTGTAATCCCAGCTACTCAGGAGGGTGAGACATGAGAATTGCTTAAACCCAGGAGGTGGAGGTTGCAGTGAGCCGAGATCGCCCCATTGCACTCCAGCCTGGGCAACAAGAGCGAAAAAAAAAAAAAAGGAAAGTTATACCTACCCAATGTCATAAAGCCATTCATTTATGTTTTCTTCTAGAGGCTTGAAAGTTTTACATTTAGGTGTATGATCCATCATAAATTAATGTTTGTGTACGGTGTGAGCTAGAGATCAAAGTTCATTTTTTCCATATAATATCCAGTTGCTCCAGCACCATTTATTGAAAAGATCATCCTTTCCTTGGTGAATTTCACCGGTGCCTTTGTTGTAAGTCCAGGTGTATGTGTGGGTCTATTACTTTTCTCTGTTCTGTTGGTCTATTCATCTATCTTTGTGCCATTATAGCATTGTTTTTAATGATTTCAAAGCTCATTGGTTTTATTTTTTCCCATTGTTATGTAGTTTGTTAGTAAACTTTCTCTTTTGTAGGCATGAATATCCCTAGAAACAGGCTTTTATGCAGATCTATGACCTTTTTTTCCCCATAGGGTAAACTGTAGAACTAGAATTGCTGAATCTAAGGGATGTGCATGTTTTAAGTGTTCCTATACTTTTTCTAATTGCTATTCAGAAATATACCAAATTAAGTGTCTGCTGACATTACATGACAGTGCATCTTTATACCAATGCTTGTACATTTCTTTAAAATTATCTGTAAATTTATGTTTGGGCTAAAGGCAAACTATGTTTCTCCTTTTTGTTTTTGCTTTTTAATTTACTAGTGTGCCAAGGTGGATTAAAATATATTTTTTTCAATATATATTCAAAAATATATATATTCAACAATTCAATGGCAATTTGGTTTTTACTTTTGTGAATTATGTGCTTGTATATCTTTTCTATTTTCTACTGGGATGTTTGTCTTTTTAGGTATTAGAAATAACTCTTGAATATTTAATATATTAACATTTGTCTGTCATATTTATTGAAAATTTTCCTAGTTTTTTTAATTTAAAATATTTTAGGTTATTTTAAAACTTACAGTGTAATTTTTAGTGTTTATATTTTTCAATTTGTCTTTCAACTTAATCTCTTTCATTACAAGTTTGTCTCTAGCGTCATGATTACACAATCCTTTGCCATTCTGAGGTGGTTCTATATATTCACATATATTTTCTTTGATTTACTTTAGGATTCTTACTATAAATTCTAAGAAATTATACATCTTATCCTAGTTCAAATTTATTGGCATGAACATTTTATATTACTATTTTATGCTTAAAAAATCTCTATTCTACTTGTATGTCTTTGTTTTCATTTTTGAGAGAGATTATCTCTTTTTTTCTTTTTCTAGGTCAGTAATCAGTGTTTTTCTATTTTATGTTCTCAAAAAACAGCTTTTCTTATACTCATGTTTCTTTAATTTCTTCTCCTTATTACTTTTTCTTCTACTTTCTTAGGATTTATACTGAAGAACTTCAAATTTGATGTTTCGTTCATGATTTCCATCATTTTTCTAAAATATGCATTTAGTGTGTATATTTTTCTCTAATCTGCTTAAGCTTTATATTATTGCTTTTTATATGCATTTTTTATTTTTAAATTTTCATTTATTTCTTCAATTACTCTTGCATTATTTGGAAGTATATTCTCTAATATCCAATCGTACACATTTTGGAATTGTCCTTTATTCATTTCTTCTGAATTTCAGGATATTGTGGTCAGAGAATTTTGTTGGTAGAATATTAGCCTCGTGCATCATCCATATTTGTAAACATTCCACACACATTTGGGAGGTTTTATAATTTCTCACCATTGGCTTCAGGGTTCTATCCCTGTATCACTTAGATAAAGGTTGCTAGTTGTGCTTTACAATTTTATTCTTAGTAATCTTTTGTCTGTCTAATGTATCACTTACAGAGAATTGTGTTAAAATCTCTTACCACAATAATGCATTTATCATTTTCTTCTCATAATCTGAAAAGTTTTATATATTTGGAACATATATGTTAGGTATATATGTGTTTAAATTTGTTAAATCTTCATGGTGAATTGTTCTTTTTTTTTTTTTTTTTTTTTGAGACGGAGTGTCACTCTGTTGCCCAGGCTGGAGTGCAGTGGCACAATCTCGGCTCACTGCAAGCTCTGTTTCCCGGGTTCATGCCATTCTCCTGCCTCAGCCTCTCGAGTAGCTGGGACTACAGGTGCCCGCCACCACGCCCGGATAATTTTTTGTATTTTTTTTTTTAGCAGAGATAGGGCTTCACCGTGTTAGCCAAGATGGTCTCGATCTCCTGACCCCATGATCTGCCTGCCTCGGTCTTCCAAAGTGCTGGGATTACAGGCATAAGCCACATTAAGTAGTGATTAACTTTGTCTCTAATAATGCTTTTTTTTCCCAGTTAGAGCAGCATCAGTTGTCTTTTGGGTACCATTTGCCTGGTGTATGTGTTTCGTGTGTGTGAGTGTGCATGTGTGTGTCTGTGCATATGCTGATTGATTTACTTTCTATCTCTACATACTATTAGGTTTTAATTATGTCTCTTGTAAATAATACCTACCTAATATAGATAGAAAGCCTTATATGCTTTTATTCCATTTGAAAAAGTTGTATCTTTTTCTATATTTTATTTTTATTTTTGCCAAGATAAAGTCTTGTATTAAAAAATATGTTAAAACCCCAGCCTCTTGAGCCAGGTCCAGAAGAGGAGGCTACTCCAGCACTGGAAGTGCCCAGGAAGGGGCTTCCATCACTTCCTGGGAAGTTCCATCACTTCCCAGGAACCATAAATAGAATAAATATTCACAGAAGTCCAGGGAGAAGCCAGATCCCTCTTCTTTACATGAAAGAGGAAGGGACTTTGGGTCCAGCCCTGCTCTTACCCCAGGGCAGGGGACTCCCAGAAGTGATATTTTAAGTGGTAAACTTCTTGAACCTGTTCTATTCTCTTATGTTTATTTATAGATTCAAGCATTTACCTTTGAAACCATAGACATTTCAAATTTCTTTTAAAAGAATTCCCAGCTGGGCATGGTGGTGCATGCCTGTAGTCCCATCTAATTGTAAGCCTGAGGCAGGAGAATCACTTGAACCCAGGAGTTTACAATAGTTTATCTGTTAGCCTTAAATTTTAGATTTTGGTATTTTTTTCCAGGATCTTTGAGATTAATTTGAGGGAAGTAGAGAAAGACTGTACAAGGTCATGCTAATCAGATGGCATTTGAAACGGAACTTGAAATCATTTTTTAGGCTTTTAAAGAGTATGTAGAGAAAGTTAGGTGGCCTCCTTAGCCTCATAAAAATCTTGAGGTTTTATGCAGCCATAATTCTAAGCAAATTGTTAGAACAATAATATAAGCCATGTTCTCATACTTAGGCTATTGTTTTGTTATGATAATTATGAATAATTATTATGTATTTATTATAGCACCATTGCTATCCGTAATGGTTTCCTAGCCTGCTGGAACAAATTATGCCAACTAGCTGGCTTAAAACAACAGAATTACACTCTTTTACTGTTCCGGAGGCCAGAAGTCTGATGTCAGGTGTGGGCAGGGCTGCACTCCCTCCGAAGGCTCCGAGGGGAAATACATTCCTTTGCTTCTTCCTGAATCCAGGGGCTCTACGCTTTCCTTAGCTTGTGGTCACATCAGTCCAGTGCCTGCCTCTGTGGTCACATTGTTCCTCCTCTTCTCTCTGTGTGTCTCTTAAAACTTCCTCTGCCTCCTTCTCCATTTTTTTTTTTTTTTTTTGAGATGGAGTTTCACTCTTGTTGCCCAGGCTGAAGTGCAGTGGCATGATCTCTGCTCACTGCAAGCTCTGCCTCCTGGGTTCAAGCGATTCTTCTGCCTCCACCTCCCGAATAGCTGGGATTACAGGCTCCTGTCACCACACCCAGCTAATTTTTTATGTTTAGTAGAGATGAGGTTTCGCCATGTTGGGCAGGCTGGTCTCGAACTCCTGACCTCAGGCGATCCACCTGCCTCGGCCTCCCAAAGTGCTGGGATTACAGGTGTGAGCCACCGTACCCGGCCTCTGCCTCCTTCTTCTAAGGATACATATGATGGAATTTAGGGCCCACCCAGATAATTCAGGATGAGCGCCTCCTTTCAGGATCCTTAATGTAATCACATCAATTTTGCTATATTAAGTAACATCAACTCTTTTGCCTTATAAAGTGAGAATCATGGGCCCTGGAGACTAGGATGCGCGTTTATCTTCTTGAGGCTACCACTCAGCTTGCTGCACTACCTAACATGTTGGCAGCCTTGTTTAAATTACTGCACATCAAAATAATGATAATCAACTTTTAAAATTTCAAACTAAGGATTAAAATGTCAAAGTTACCTACTTTCTTCAGATGATTTATACTTTTTCAGAGATAATTGAGTGAGATATAAATAGTCCTTATTCCCTTCCCTTCTCCTCACTGTTGTCTCCCACCCCAAATTTTGCTTATGGAAATGGACTAATGTCTTTAATTTTTGTCCTAATCTTAATAAACTACCACAGACATACAATGAGTGTCTCTTTCTATTTCTTAGCATCATTAATATGCTACATTTCAAAAAGTTTGTCTTTTTCTTAGTTGTGCGAAATAATTGCTTATAATTTACAAGCATTGCTAGGGGGTATTTGGTTTGCTTTGTTTGGCTTTCTTCTCATTTTTCACATTCCAGCCAGGCTGGGCCATCACAGAGAAGAGAAGCAGCTGTCTGTAGAGTGTAGACGGTGCTGGAGAGGAGGTTAGTAGCTGTGAAGGTACCTTAGCATTCGTTATCTCCAAACTTTTCACCTTGGAAAAGTCCAGAGAAGGGGAGTGACCTGGCCAAGGTTGTGAGAAGTTCTGGAAGAAATGGAACGAGACCCTGCTCTCCTTTTCTCCTCCACAGCATGGCGATTCCCACTGTTCTCATCCCCACCGACCATGAGGGCAGTAGGACAATGTGACATCGGGGGCTCTAAAGCCATGCAGGGGAATCAAAGTGAACATACCTTTAAAGTTTTGTCTCAAGATGGTGCTTTTGAACGATCATTTCCAAAAGGGAAAATGCTTTTGGAATTATTTAATGCTCCTCTCACTTTTTAAAGCTGCTAACGACACTTGTGGAAATGCCTCTGAAGGATGAGGTGTGTGGGACGTAGAGGTCTAAGTGGTTTGCTTGCATGGATGGAAGAGAGGACTAGAAATCAGGTTCTGGCATCTTGCCAACTCTTCTATTTGTTATTTGAGCCTCTCTGCAAATGGACACATTTGTCCATTTGCAAAATAAAAGATAAAATATGACATAGGCCTGAGAAAACCTAGCAATAAAAGGAAACGTAATATCTGTCTGGCAGCTTTTTCGCGTTGGGGGTTAGGAGTAAGGGTCTCTGAACGTGAAGAGGTTATGATGGTTTCAACACAGACGCTGTGTTCTTAGACTAGTTCCGAAAGCAGTACCAGGCTTGTCTGTGAGCATAGAAGTCTGACCTCATTTGTGCCAGTGCCATCTCCCTAATGTTTCCTTCCTTCCCTGCTGGCTGATAGCTGAAAGGGAGCATGCTAATACTCTGGACAGATCATGTTCATTGAAATGTGTGCTGCAGGATAAATAATGGATATTGTCTCTTTTGCTGGAAGCAAGCTTTGTTAAGGAGAGCCAGGAAGAGGTCCCAGTGAAGGAAAGAGTTTGGAGAAAACAAACTTATATTTTCTCGGGTTTTCATTTTTGCTCAAGGCTGGTACTGGGAAGAAGGGGAAGATCTCCAAGGGCAGAGAAGGAGCAATTGAGCCTACTCCAGCCTTTTGGCCCAACAGAACTTGGGGGACTTGATCTGCATTTGAAAATGCTTGGCAGCTGGGTGTGGTGGCTCACCAGCACTTTGGGAGGCCGAGGAAGGCAGATCACCTGAGGCCAGGAGTTTGAGACCAGCCTGGCCAACATCGCGAAACTCCGTCTCTACCAAAAACACAAACATTAGCTGGGTGTGGTGGTGCGTGCCTGTAATCCCAGCTACTCAGGAGGCTGAGGCAGGAGAATTGCTTAAATCCAGGAGACTGAGGCTGCAGTGAGCCAAGATCGCGCCACTGCACTCCAGCCTGGGTGACAGAGCAAGACTCTGTCTTAGAAAAAAAACAAAAGGAAATGCTTGGCAAGGTAGTTACTGAAGATCCCCTGAGATGCCCGTCAGTCTGGACTCAGAAGCCATTTATATCTATCTAGTAAAGACAATGAAGATGTTTAATGAGTATTCGCACTTCCACAAGTGACCATCTGAAATGTGTTACCACTCCCTGAATGATTTGTGAGGCCTTTCTTGCTGAAGCTGAAGAGCCTGAGTAAACTTAAATTACGATGTCAGGCGAAGTTTACACTTACAGCCAAATCTCAAATCAAAAGTGTCTGCCTGCCTGCAGGAAAAATGACTTTTGATATGCTTCCCAGAAACTAGTTTGTTTGTTTGCTTTTCTAGGACTTAAAAACCAAGGCTTTCCCATCTCCCAATGTGGTTGATTAATGGCAATAACGGAGTTGAATGAGTTAGGTTGGCATAGGCTAGCAAACTGAAGCATAATATGAATTTCCAGCCTTAAGAAGGTCAGCGCCAGGATGTTTGAAGATCTAGGGAGGAGAAGCAAGCCAGTTCTTTCTTTTGGGAGTAGCAGAAAGCCTTTCATACCTCAGTTTTCAGTCGTGCGTTACCTATTTGTAATATACCAAGTGGGGACGGAGGCTCTGGGACAGCTTTTGATGGCAGTGACATAGAACCATCAAAAATAGGGAAGGGTTAGTTCTCCAAAGAAAATAAGAGATGCTGAGTGGATAAAAGCAGCCAATGTCTCCTTGAAAGGTAAGGGAGGAAAATCTGTTTTCTGAACCCCTTGGAGGAGATAACATATTTTACTTGAAATGAGGAGGGAAGCAGGGGGACGCAGTCACAAAGTAGGAATTAGGGGACCTCAGCTGACTACCTCTGATTCTCTGTGATATCTTGGGAAAGTGAGGGACCTTGTGTCTGTGCTTTGATTCCTGTCCCCTTATCCCCTCACTTATCCACTGAGATTCTCAGATTCAGACAAAAGAATGGATGTGAGAGTGTTTTGCAGAGCACTTTGAATATAGAGGATCATACCACGCAGATATTTTAAATTCCAAAGTGGCCATGCTTGAGAGCATCAGAGACAGTAGCTTACAAAGCTGAACACACCAGGAAACAGACTTCCAAGTTCACAGTGCAGAGTTTTGTTGCACTCAGGGTAGATGAAGAAGACAGCTGTGTAAAATTGCCCTAGAGAGGTTTTATCAGTTACTTCTGACCAGAGACCAAATCTCTACCCATGGTTTTGGTTCTTTTCCTGTTTTTGCTTCCCAGGAGTCCAACTCCTTGCTTACCTCTGGGACCCTTCAGAAGGTAATGCTGCCACATTGTATATTCCATATTGGATTTGATTCTTGATGAAAAGAACATGACTGGTCCTGATGCGATGGTTCCTCCTCTGTTTGCCTTCTGAATGGCAACATGCATCCCAGATTATTTACTCAGCATTTTGTTTTGCAGAAAGTCTTGCCAAACATTCTTGAATGATCTCTTCTAACAGTGTTCTGAGGTGTGTCCTTAGTATTTTCATGGTTGAAGAAATACAGCCACTGCAGGCTGAGGCTCTGCTTGCAAATATGTCAAATAAGGGGCTGTACCAGGAACACAAGTCATCATTGCGGAGGTGCGGATGTGACCACTTTTTCTTCCCTCAAACTTCTTGTCAGATTTTTGGCAATTGTTGTAAAAGAGTGCTCAACAGAAGTATTTTAAAGTAATATTTTAATGTACTTATTGAAAATTCAGACATGTTTGAGGGAGATTGTTGGTTGGGGAGCTGATTATTGCAAGTCAGCAAAAATGTCTCTTAAATGGCACAGTGTAGCTGGCTTAATGCAGTCTGTTGAGACACAGGGTTTGGCATGAACCACATATACCATAGTCCCATCTGTGAGGACTCAATTACTTATAGGATCTTACAATAATGGAACTTTACAGAGCTACAGTCCTAAGGTACAGAACATTAATCACTGAGGACTGCATAGTCATCTTTCAGAAGTAGTATCAGCATCATTTGCAGGGGTAGCACCATCAGACAGCAAAAGAGGCCAGAACCTGAGACTCAGAAATGTTCTGAGCAACCAGGAAAGCAAGCTAAAGCCAGATTCTAGAGATTAGCGGGAGTGACAGGTGAAGAACTAGGTAGTTGGCAGATGAGATCAAAGATGACGTGAACACTGAGAAACCCCAGTAGGCAGCTGGGCACGGGGATAACTATGGAACAGGAGGAGTAAGACCAGGTGAGCTAGAGGTGAAAGGCCCAGCACTGTCAGCCCCTGATAGGGTCTCTCTCCACTCCGACTGTTACATATGTAATAGATGTCTGCAGTATATGTTGGTCATTCTCTTTGGTTGCCCATTGATTGAGTCCCATTCCAGTGTCTCCAGTGAGCAGAACTCTCTGCCTTATGAATGTTGTGGTGGGAGTGATTTCACCTACCATGATGGAAGCAAAGATCGGCAGGCACTCACTTTCCCACCCTCTCTTGCAGTGAGGCCATGATCATGCAACCTGGGCTTTCCCAACCTCACACACTCCTTGACTTTCAACCAGGATCTGGGAACACACAGCAGCAAGTCCTGCAGTGAATCCTCTGGTGGTGGCAGTGGCTGCAGCATGACCATCTCCCCACTGCAGCAGTGGCTGCGGGACTGATGGTTACAGGACGCAACAAGATGAAGATTCCATGGTAGCAGTGATAGGAGTGCAGCCTGTGGTTTCTACTCCTGGGGGTAAGTGGATGAAGAACGGAGAAAGGACTGCTAACTTGGAGTTGGGAACCAGTTCTGCTGTGGGTTTTTGGGTACTGTTCTTGGTCTGGCTCTCTAGATTTCCTAGTAATTCTATGAGCTACCTAATATCCTTTTAAAACACCACTCTTCCTGCTTAAGTTAGCTAGATTTGATATCTGTTGCTTGCTACCGAAAATCCTGCCTAATGTATTGTTATGTTCTATGTAGCAAAAAGACAAAACAAACGAACAAGCAAGCCAACAAACAAACCAACCCCAAAACCTAGTGTCTGAAAGGCCAGTATATAACAATAGCTCTTGCTTGTTGAAAATATTTGCTTTGTGCTGTGCTGAGCTATAAGGCAAAGTCTCCATAAAGCTGCCATGTTTTAGACCACCCTTTCCCTCACAGTACAACTTCTATGGAGGCCAGCTTGTCACCAGGTCCTGTTGGGTGAGGTGCTCAGAGTGGGGGGACTTCCTGAAGGTACTGGGGCCAGGTTGACTTGAGAGTGGAGTCCCGCCTTGCACTGTACCCAAGAGCAGGGGTCTGGGGTTCTCCTTGGTCTCTTCCAGAGTCATTTGCAGGTCTTGACCTTGCTTCTTGCCCTCCCTTGACTTGTAGACATAATTCTTGCAATGACCTGGACTCCGCCTGATGTTCTAATAATTTCCGCCTTTCACTTGAAAAGTTGGGACCTCCTCCCAAACTTCCCCCTTACCCCTCTGCCCCACTCCCAGCCCCTGGCTGGTCAGCTGACTTGGTGCTGGCCTAGAATTAGGGCTGAATAGGCTGCAGCCCTGCTTGGACTTGCTCATTGCTTCTCTGTTTCTCCTCGAGATTCCTCTGCTTCTGCCGCCATGTCCCTCCCCTCACTAGTGTCCCTGTGTTCACAAGAATGCCGCCACGCAGCAGCATACCCTGCCCACACAAATGCCAAGGAGACCTTGATTCTGAGGTGCAGTCTTGTCCCCTCCAGAACCTTTGTGTGCTTCCCACTGTGACAAATGCCCACCCTGTAGGCAGAAACCTGAACGGAGTCTAAATTAAGAGCAGAGCCCAACAGCTGTGGTTTTCCTCAGGCTACCTAATAGGAAATTTTGTTTCAGGCAGTAGAAAAAAGGAATAATTCAAGTAGAGAAGAAACATCAAAGAAAAATCAGATATGTCAGATACTCAATATCAAATAGCCAATCTACTACAGCAATGACATCCAGAACCCCTGAGAAGCTTACTAGTTTTTAATTTTGTTATTATACAAAATAAATGAAAAGTAGAACTTCAACTAAAAGGAAGTGTTGAAAGCTTGGGTAGTTGGAAACAGAACTCTGGTTTAATCATTTATGTTTGTAGTCAAAGTAAGCAGCACTGATTTGTCCACTGTGATCAGCTCACGGCCTGCGATGCATTTCTTTTTATATTTACCTTTGGGTCTAACCCCTTCATCTAATTAGTGGTTACATTAGGCAGGAAATATGTGGATGTGCTTAACCAGTATTCCACTCTCTTTGCAAAGAGAGGCTCCTCTGCTAAGCTGGCAATTACAGCAGCCTCATATCCTGTGTTATTTGAAGTGCGTTGACTGTAGGAGTCTCTGCATATGTTTAGTTCAGATGCATTTAGTCTAATGAGGTAAGGCCAAGAAACTCTAGTTAGTTTGTGCGAAAATGTAGACGTCTCATGCTATTTTGTGTGGGTTCACCTCCGAGAGAAAGAGCAATTCATCTTTTTTTTCCTGAGTTTTCTGATTACCCAACTCTGTGGCCACATTATTTCTTACCTACTTATCAATTCAGTAAGAAAAAGTTGGATGGCTTCACCAGCAGGTGTAAAACTCTCAAAATTAGGATTGTTGAAATTCAATATAGCAGCAAATGAGGCCCTGTGGTGCTAGAAAGTTTTGAATGTTCCCCTCCAAAATTGTTCCCACAATGTCTTTGTTTTTTGGAATCCACCAAAGCCCATTTGTCCCTGACACACTCAATATGAAAGGGACCCTTGGGCTTCTATCTGATGGAACACTTGAGGCTGAGAATAAATTACTTCTTAAAACTTGGCTAAGCTTTGCACTCTAGAAGCAATCTAAGTTTTAAAGTTGTTTGGCCCCTGCAAGACACTGCACAGAGTTGGCTTCAAGAACTAGCCAAGCAAATCAAAAAGGTATTCTATTCCTAACCAAGCAGATCCTGATTCAGGGAACGTTTTAAGTCTGCTGTTGAAAAGTCCACACGACCTTCACAAAGCCTCAGGGACAAAAGAAAAAGAATTCCTTGTGGATTATTTTGCATTTGTATTTTAATTGGTTCCAAATCAAGTTTGTGTCCAGCTTTATTACTCAATGATTGTTATGTTCAATTCTCCATGATTCTTCTGGCCTAGAATTTTACTTCAATTTCAACGTTCAGAGCCAGGGAAGGTGTGATATTGAGTCTTCTTAGTTGCAGATAGAGGTCATTTCTGGTTAGTTTAAGCAGAAATTGAATTTATTAGAAGGAGATCAGAAAACTTACAGAAAGGACAGGGAGCTGGAGAAAACAGAAATCATGCAATAGTCAAAGGAGACCAGGGGGTCAGGGGCTTTGAGGATGCCCCAGGGAGAGGCTGGCTGGGGTATCTCCACTGCTTTTGCAGAGTATGGGCCTGAGCCCAGCGCTGCTATAGCCAGGAGAAGCTAAATGCCATTTCCAGGCTGCTGCTGACACTGCCACCAGGGAAACTTCTTGGGAATTCGCTGATTGCTTGCATCATTTGATCTAGAGCAAATTCCTGGAGGAGCAAATTCTGGGGGCATCTAGTTGGCTGAGGCCTCATCCTAGGCCCAAGTTGCAGCTGCCAGGGTCTGAGAAAACAACTGTCCAAATTTTGGATTTCCAAGGTGAGAAGGCATCTGACCAACCACCAAAAGTCACACAATGAGAGTCCTCAGACACAGAAAGGGGGTTCAGAGGATGAACAGTCAATCAATCAATCAATCATCAACGTCTGTCTGGGCAATATGGAAGGGAGAGTGGCAGTAAGGTTTAAGCTAGGTGTTCAACTCTGAAGGGGACCCAAAGGAGCCAGGCAGCTCAGAATTCTCCCCGTACATTATTTCCAAAATGGACTTGACTTTTGTGACATAACAGAAGGGGCACTAGGGAGACATGACTTTAGAATGAAGATGAGATTCTCATTGGGCTGAGGGGTGTGGAGACTAATTTGGCCGCCAAGGAGTTGACACAGGAAGCTGAGAGCACAGGGCCCAACAGCATGGCAAGAACTTGTCAGGCCTTCCAGAGAATAGTGGGGGCCAGTGGTGGTGGATGTTTAAGCCTCATTCTTGCCCGTCTTGGTGGATTTTCTCTTGATTTTATTAATTTTCAAACAGGTAGTGAGCTTGAACTTTGTTGTCCCAACAGTCTCCTGCTTGACATCTCTGTGTGTGTGTCCTCTAATTCTTTCTTGGACTCTGATTTTTTTAATTTTAATTTTTTTTTGAGAGATAGGGTCTTTCTCTGTCACCTAGGCTGTAGGGCAGTGGAGTGATCATAGTCTCACTGCAACCTCAAGCTTGTGGGCTCAAGTGATCCTCCCTCCTCAGCCTTCTGAGTAGCTGGGACCCCAGGTGCATACTACTATGCCCGGCTCATTTAAAAATTTTTTAAAATTTTTTCTAGACATGGCCCATCACCATGTTTCCCAGGCTGGTCTTGAGCTCCTGGTGTCAACTGATCCTCCTGCTTCAGCCTCCCAAAGTGCTGGGATTATGGGTGTGAACCACCATGTCCTGCCCTGGATTCTGATTTTTATTCTGACCTTTATCCAGTAACTTGGAGTAACTTCTAGTGGATCCATTTGCTTGACAGTTTGGCCTATTTTTTACTTTAACCTATTTGTTGACTCCATTGGAAATGACTTTACTGTTCAGGAGGAAGGGAGCTATCGTCTAAATGTGTGTGTCCTCCCCAAATTCTTATGTTGAAACCCTAACACCAATGTGACTGTATTAGTCAGTTCTTACATTGCTATAAAGTCTCTATACTTGAGGCTGGGTGATTTATAAGAAAAGAGGTTTAATTGACTCATGGTTCTGCATGCTGTACGGGAAGCATAGCAGTATCTGCTTCTAGGGAAGCCTCAGGAAACTGACAATCATGGTGGAAGGCAAAGAGGAAGCAGGCACCTCTTACATGGCTAGAGCAGGAGGAAAGGGTGGGGGAGGTGTGCTGCACACTTTTAAACAACCAGATCTTGTGAGAACTCACCACGAGAATGGCACTGAGGATGGTGTTAAACCATTGATGAAGGATCCACTCCCATGATCCAATCACCTCCCACCAGGCCCTATCTCCAACATTGAGGATTACAACTGAACATGAGATTTGGGTGAGGACACAGATGCAAACCATATCAGTGACTGTATTTGGAGACAGGGCCCATGAGGAGATGATAAAGCTTAAATTAGGTTGTAAGGGTGGGGCTGTAATCCTATAAGTCTGATCCCTTATAGGAAAAAGAGATGCCAGAGCTCACCCAGTCCATCCATGCTCAGAGGAAGGGCCAGGAGAGGACAGGGCCACCTGCAGGCCAGGAAGACAGCCTGAACCCTGTCTAAATCTTGATCTTGGACTTTCTAGCCTCCTTTTGAAGAAAATTTCCGTAGTATTTTGTTATGGCAGCCCAAGATGACTCATACAGCACAGAAGCCATCCTTACCCAACATATTATTATTATTGAGATGGAGTCTGGTTCTGTCACCCAGGCTGGAGTGCAGTGGCGTGATCTTGGCTCACTGCAGCCTCCGCCTCTCAGATCCAAGTGATTATCCTGTCTCAGCCTCCCAAGTAGCTGGCATTACAGGTGTGCACCACTGCGCCTGGCTGATTTTTGTGTTTTTAGTAGAGATAGAGTTTCACCATGTTGGCCAGGCTGGTTTCGAACTCCTGACCTCAGGCGATCTGCCCGCCCTGGCCTCCCAAAGTGCTGGGATTACAGGCATGAGCCACAGCACCCGGCCCCAACATTTATTTTTTGGAAGCATTTTCCATCTGCTTGTCCATTGGTTTCCTTGAGGTCACTTGACTTGTTGAGAAATTATTCCACTGTTGTCTTTCATGACATTCTAGTGTTCGTTTACCAATGACAAATGTTTTTCTGACTCTGTGAGCCTTTATTCATTATAAACCTTCAGTGGTGTAATCGGATGTGATAAAATCACTGGGAAACTCATTCTGGAGGAACATCTCCTTAAATGAAACTGTAATTAAGTAATGACAGCAAAATCTCAGGGGAAGATCATTAAAGCGTCTTTGCCCTTAAAGGCACAGCTAACGTATGTGCTATATAAAATGTTATGATCCATTAAAAAAAAAAAAGCAAAACCAGAATCTGAACACTACAATGGCGTTTTTTTCTTTTAATGTAGAAACTTGGGGAGCTAACATTTGTGTTATACCCAAGATGCAAAATATCTTGAAACTTTCATTCTGGAATTTTTTTTTTTGGTAATGAAGCCCATTTTTTGGAGCATTCATATGTGCTTGTCTTTGATGATAGCTGTTAAAAATGGAAAACATTCAAAAGTCACTTGAAACCCACTGAGGTGTGTAAATGTTCTTTGGTGGCAAAAAGCAAGATTGAGAAGAAAGTGATTAAATAGATTGTTTTATGGTTGTGGGTCTTTTAAAGTGGCTTGAAAAAGATTCAGAATGGTCCCCAAACACTTGTATAATGGCAGCATCATTGAAATAGGTTATCCTCTCCATGGTGCCTATTTTGAAGGACACCATGTATTTGCGTTGTCATTTTACTGTCACTCCTTCTGAGCTGTCTTGGCCATTTTAGGGTTTCCGTCCTTTCATATACTTGTTTTCCTGAGTTATTAACAGCAGTCGAGAAGGATTTTAAAATGCATGCCCATCAGGATGGCTGTTAATACTACTGGTTGCCCAAAAAAGATACCATGATTGAGATAGCTTTTTTTTTTTTTTTTTTTGAGATAAGAGTCTCGCTGTGTTGCTCAGGCTGGAGTGCAGTGGTGCAATCTCGGCTCACTGCAAGCTCCACCTCCTGGGTTCATACCATTCTCCTTCCTCAGCCTCCCGAGTAGCTGGGACTACAGGCACCTGCTACCACGCCTGGCTAATTTTTCTATATGTATATATTTTTTTTAGTAGAGACGGGGTTTCACCTTGTTAGCCAGGATGGTCTCTATCTCCTGACCTCGTGATCCAAGCACCTCGGCCTCCCAAAGTGCTGGGATTACAGGCATGAGCCACCGCGCCCGGCCAAGATTTGTGAACTTTTCTCAACAAAATTTGTGAACTTTTCTCTCTTCCATGACCTCTCAGTCTCTAGGAACTAACTGTAAATACTGGAAGTAAAGTATTTTGTGCCATAGACGTGAAGTATAAAGAGAGGCTGAGTGGATCCAAGCCCAGAGAGATCTCATTTCTCATAAAATCCAAAGAGTCCTGGAGCCAAATGATCTGACATTTTAAGGTTAAGTAACCGTTTTTTTCCCCCATGGAAACCAGGCATTGAAATAAAATGAGTTTTGAGAGGCACTATTTGGCTAATCAAAGCAAAAGTTGCCAGATTTGGGACTCTTGGAATCGATGTCTTTCTTTTTCCAGTTTGCACAAATATTTATCATCTGTTTTTCATTTTTGAGTCATAGAAATGAGCACTTTTGAAAGAATGAATGTATTTATTATGGGTTTTTATGTGTTTCAAAATCTTTGCATCAGAACAGTCTTTGAAACAATGGGTTGCTGTAGAAAGGTTTTGCACATTTATAAAACAAAGAATTAAACTGGAAATAGCATTATTTCTGATATTCTAATATAGTAACTGAAATTATATATTTTCCATGAATATATTCAGTGTTGGAAAAATTTCATATCTAGTTTCATAGCCTGAAATAATTTTACCTTGCCAGCACTAACAAGAACATAGGAAAATGTGTCCAAACATAGATTTTTTAAAATACAAATTAGCTTCCATGCTAGGTTAAAAAAATCATAATACTAAAATAGAAAACAACAGCTGGGAAGCCAAATTATAATTTATGTGTTTATTTATTTTTTGAGATGGAGTCTCGCTCTGTGCACAGGCTGGAGTGCAATGGTGCAATCTCAGCTCACTACAACTTCCATCTCCCAGGTTCAAGCAATTCTTCTGCCTCAGCCTCCTGAGTAGCTGGGATGACAAGCATCCACCACCACGCCTGGGTAATTTTTGTATTTTTAGTAGAGATGGCGTTTCACCATGTTGGCCAGGCTGGTCTTGAACTCCAGACCTCAGATGATCCGCCTGCCTCAGCCACCCAAAGTGCTGGGATTACAGGCATGAGCCACCGTGCCTGGCCCTAATTGTAAATATTAAAGGGTATGTTGGCCATTATCCTCTGTGGTTCTTGCCTCTCAGTGTTTACAATATGACCATTCCAATCAGCCACCTTGAGTCGAGCCTCACCTCATTTTGTATTCATGTGAAATTTGTCTTGGTTAGGGTTGGAGTGTGCAAACTAGATATCCTGGACTCTGTTTTGTCTGGTGTCCTGTTACATGGTAACATGTCACCAAGTAGAGCTCCAGTGGGAGACGCGAAAGCAGGAGGAGGGGAGATGTCCTGTTTCTAGCTTCGTTTAGCATACTGCCAGCAGCACATACCAGGCTCCCAGCTTCTTTTAGTAGTTCTGGAACCTGCCGTGTGGTGCCCACCCTTCAAAAGTCTTTCCTTCCCGCAGCTGTACAATGCCCCCCAGCTCAGAAATCTAAGCACTGGCCAATCTAACCAGAAATCTAACCACCTACCCTTTGAGCTCCTAAGTTGTGGTAATTCTCTTCACTTTGTTCCTCCAACCTGGGGTGGGAACGGCTTCCTGCAGTTATTAATATCTGAGTTGCCTCAACCTTCCAACATCATATAACCAATTCCCTGTATTAAATGCCCTCTATTTGTAAAGCCTAATGTGGCTTCTAATTTCCTGACTTGACTCAGACTAATACAGTACTATTATGTCCAGGCGATAAGGTTTGGCTGTGTTCCCATCCAAATCTCAACTTGAATTGTATCTCCCAGAATTCATACGTGTTGTGGAAGGGTCCTGGGGGAGGTAATTGAATCATGGGGGCTGGTCTTTCCCACTATTCTCATGATAGTGAATAAGTCTCACGAGATCTAATGGGTTTATCAGGGCCTTCCGCTTTTGCTTCTTCCTCATTTTTCTCTTGCTGCCACCATGTAAGAAGTGCCTTTTGCCTCCTGCCATGATTCTGAGGCCTCCCCAGCCACGTGGAACTGTATGTCCAATTAAATCTCTTTTTCTTCCCAGTCTCAGGTAGGTCTTTATCAGCAGCGTGAAAATGAACTAATATACCAGGGATTGGTCTTATTAAAATTAGCACAGTTATGACTTCAGTAAACATTTTAAAATGGAGAGATGATTTTCTAGCACTAATTGATGTTAGGACAGTACGTATGATAAATAAGTATTTTGTTTTCATCCCTGGTTCCCAGCACACAGCTCCCAAATCCTTGGAATATCCTGGGTGATAGGACCGTCTTTTGATATAATGAGGCTACTCTTAGATCAAAAGAGTAGACCCCTAGATAGCTTCAGGGTAGGGGCTGGTTGCCAGAAGGACCAAGGTATGATAAGAGGGTTGGAACTTTCAGCTGAAACTCCAGACCTCTAGGGAGAAAAGAGGGTCTGGAAATTGAGCTAATCACCAATGGCCAATGATTAAATCAATCATGCCTATGTAATGGTACCTCCAAAAAAACTCCATAAATGATGGGGTTTGAAAAGCTTCCAGGTTGGTGAATGCATTGACGTGCTGATAGGGTGATGCACTCCAACTCCATGGGGACAGAAGCTTCTGTGCTCAGATGGGATGGAGATGGAGCTGGAGCCCAAGAATGGGCAGGGAAAACACCAATCATTGCAAGAGCATGGGTGGGAGAGGTGGGAAGGGAAGGATCGGGTCTGAGGTGAGTGGGATGAACTGTGGCCTCAGTGGGAAGTATTATATACACTTACACGGTAAGGACAACCTGGCTTTGATTTTTAAGTCAAAAAAAAAAAAAAGCAGTCTGAAAGCTGGAAAGAAAAGAATGGAAATCCTGTCTATCTGGAATATGGAGCTGGCAAAGATGGAGCAAGCAGGCAGGTTCTCATCAACACGCTGGGACAGGCATAGGATCCCTCATAGATGCCAGTGTCCTGGTGGGTGCCTGCATGTGTGTGTGGGTGTTCATCTATATGCACATGGTTGTGTGTGTGCACTTGCTCATGTGTATATGTGTGTCTCTGTGCATGTGTGTGCACTTGCTCCCGTGTGTGCATGTATGTGTATGTAGGGAGTTAAAGCAGCGAAAAATATAAGGATGGGGAAATTCCAGATATTTTCCTTAAATAATAGAACCAGTAGATTTTTGCCCTTACAGAGATAATTGAGGGACAGTATGAAGGATGGTTATCCAATGATGCTCTGTGAATCGTGGCACTAGAGCCCTCAGACATATGTCAGAATAACATGTCCACTCTTTTTTTTTTTTGGAGACGAAGTCTCAATCTTGTCCCCTGGGCCGAAGTCCAAATCCAGTGGGCGATCTCGGCTCACTGCAACCTCTGCCTCTCAGGTTCAAGAGATTCTCCTGCCTCAGCCTCCTGAGTAGCTGAGATTACAGGTGCCTGCCACCACGCCCAGCTAATTTTTATACTTCTAGTAGAGATGTGGTTTCACCACATTGGCCAGGCTGGTCTTGAACTCCAGACGTCAGGTGATCCGCCGGCCCTGGCCTCCCAAAGTGCTGGGATTAGGGGAATGAGCCACTGCGACTAGCCAAAACGTCTACTCTTATAGATACAGCAATAGCAACTACAGTTATAAGCATTGATTATTAGAACAAAGTAATAAGGTCAGGTCCGATATAATTTGTTGGCAATATTTTCCTTATCTTAGTAACTGTAATAACTAATTAGATGGAGCCTCCATGCTGTTTTAATAACCTGGTGTCATTCATTTACAAAGATCGCTTAATCTTTGTAATCTACTTTCTCTCTCTTCATATCATCCTAAATTAGCTGCTGTCAGAATCGTCTTTCTAAACAGAGCTCTGATCATATTACTTGCCTACTCAGAAAAGGTCTGTGATGAACACTCAATTCCCCGTTAATGAATGAAATCCAAAGTTCATGGTGTGGCATTTGAGGACACTGTGAACTAGCTCCAGTCTACCTCTCCAAATCCTGCCATTAATTCTGCTTATGGTCTTGTGTTCAGAGATGATGTGAAAAATATGTAACAGCCAGTAAAATGCAGACACTAACAATCAAAACTAACATGACCGCAGTGCTGGAGCAGGGTCCTGCAGGAGTCGGCTGTGTTGGGGGCATCTCCTTGGACAGTGGGAGAAGCTCAGGATGTCCCAGTGGCAGCTGGGATGGCTATGCGGGCACTCAGGAGCTGGGACCGGTGACTTTTGATGACAAGTAGTTCAGAAGCATCTCATTCTCTGAGCAACCTGCATAGCCTTCCTGTATGTAACAGCTGAGTATCAGCCCAGCCTGTCTATACTCTGCTGTCCCCCTTTTGCTCTCTGCTCCCTGCATGGACTTTTACTTTTCTACTTTCCTACCTTTGTACATAGTTTGTACCCCCATCCCAAATAAAATTTATCTCTGCACTTCTAAATCCTACAAATATTTCAAGTTCCAATTCAGAAGTCACCTTTCCTGTGAGGCTTTTCGTAATCCCTTTTGCCAAAAGCAGTGTTTCTTTCCTTTGAGCTGCCTCAGCCCTTTATCTGCTTTCTTATGCAATCACCACCGACAGAGACTGGTGAGATGCTCATCTAACCCTTTTCTTGTTCTTCCTGGACAAAGGGCTGAACCACATTTCCCAGCCTCCACGGAGGGGCAGCCACGTGACTGGGTCCTAGACAATAGAATGGGGGCAGATGTGACGTATGTGAGTCCTCAGTCTGTCTTGTAAAACTTCTTCTGTGCAATCTTCCACTCTGTTCCCTAGAATGACAGCTGGATGCTGAGGGTCCAGTGATGCACCAAGAAGCTTTAGGAAATGGCGGAGACATGAGATGACAGAACCTGGGTCTCTATACCATCATATAGAGTTGCCTACTCAACTGTTTGAACTGTTGAAAGTGTGACAAATACGTTACTATCTTGTACCATGTACCACCCTATTACCTTCAAATTTATGTTATTGTTCATAAGCTCTTTTGTTTCCTTGATTGTAGATTTCTTCAAATTCAACTTTTATTTTTTATTTATTTTTTGAGATGCAGTTTCATGCTGTTGCCCAGGCTGGAATGCAATGGCGCAGTCTTGGCTCACTGCAACCTCTACTTCCTGGGTTCAGGTGATTGTCCTGCCTCAGCCTCCCAAGTAGCTGGGATTACAGGCACCCACCACCACGCCTGACTAATTTTTTTTTTGTATTTTTAGTAGAGACGGGGTTTCACCATGTTGGCAAGCTGGTCTCAAACTCCTGATCTCAGGTGATCCGCCCACCCCGGCCTCCTGAAATGCTGGGGTTACAGGCATGAGCCACCGTGCCTGGGCCAAATTGAACTTTTCTTAAGTGAAATATTTCAAATATATATGAGAAGTATGAAGAATAATATAGCAAACATAATATATTTGTCAGCCATACTGAACAAATGTTATAATTTGCTGATACTTGCTTTAGACTCGTTTTCAGTAATAAAGCTTCACAGATAGAATTGGAATCCTCATTCTTCCATTTTGCAAAGCTCATTACTTTGCAAGTATTCAAGAAATGCTTTGTGAATGGACACGTGAAGTTTGATACCAGTGAACTGTTTTCTCACTGGTGGTAGTTGATTTAAATTTGATTTCCTTTGTGATCAAATCCATGCATTTCTGGGATCATTTGCTAACATCTGTATAATAGTTTGACTCCATGAAATGCAATGAGGCTAATTCAGATTTGAATAGAAACTAAATCTGTTGCCTCTACTTGTATCCAAACCACCTATGTTACCTGGCTACAGCCTGATTTTATGATGGGATGGCATTAGTATTCTTTTTTCTAAAAATTTTATTTATTTTAAGTTCCAGGACCCAAGCGCAGGATGTACAGATTTGTTACATAGGTAAACCTGTGCCGTGGTGGTTTGTGCACCTGTCAACCCATCACCTAGGCATTAAGCCCCTTGTGCATTAGCTGTTTATCCTGATGCTCCCCTTTCCCCTGCCCCCTGACAAGCCCCAGTGTGTGTTGTTCCTCATCCTGGGAGTCCACATGTTCTCATTGTTCAGTTACCACTTATAAGTGAGAACATGCGGTGTTTGGTTTTCTGTTCCTGTGTTAGTTTGCTGAGGATAATGGCTTCCAGCTCCATCCATGTCCCTGCAGAGAACATGATCTCACTCCTTTTTATGGCTGCATAGTGTTCCATGGTATATATGTACTCACATTTTCTTTATCTGGTCTATCATTGACAGGTATTTGGGTTTACTCCATGTCTTTGCTATTGTGAATAGTGCTCCAATGAACATAACGTGTATGTATCTTTATATTAGAATGATTTATATTCCTTTGGGTATATGCACAGTGGAATTAGTATTCTTTAAAATGGGTAAGCACTAAACTTTCTCTGGAAACAAAATGCATCTCATTATGTACTAATATGGCTCTGATAAGTTTATTTGAATGTAAGTCTTTATAAACTCTGAGATTATATTTATTTTGATTTATTTTGTATTTCAGTTATTATGTTAATAGATATCATATAAAACATAATACTATTATAGTAATAGATAATTTGCTGCTGCCTATTGTTAAGTGTTCTATTTCTATTTTACTTCTATATATCTTTCTATATTTCTATTTCTTCATTTGTCTTTAGACACACCAATACAATATCTCTAAAGCAAAGCCCTTGTTGAGGCACAAATATGTGATAAATAAGCTTCACTTTTACTGAAGTCTTTGGACAGAAGGGTGTGTCATCTGAATAAATTTCTGCAACTTGAAGCATATTAGAATCCCTGGGGAGGTTTAAGAATTTCAATTCCCAGGCTGGGCACAGGGGCTCATGCTTGTAATCCCAGTCCTTGGGAGGCTGAGGTGGGAGGATTGCTTGAACCCAGGAGTTCGAGACCAGCTTGAGCAACATAGCTAAATCCCATCTCTACAAAAAATACAAAAATTAGCTGGGTGTGGTGGTGCGCATGTTTAGTCCCAGCTACTCCGGAGGCTTAGATGAGAGGATCCCTTGAGTCTGGTTCAAGGTTGCAGTGAGCTATGATTGCACCACTGCACTCCAGATTGGGCAACAGAGCAAGAGCCTGACTCTAAAAATAAATAAATAAAATAAAAATACAAAAAATTCAAGTTCCCATACTGCACCCCATAGTGATGGAATCAGCATCTCTGGGGAAGGACTAGGGCATCAGTATATTTAAAAACTTTACAGGTAGTATCAAAGTGCAAGTTTAAGAAAGAGTAATTAAGAATTTTTAGTTTCAGCAGTTCTTTGCATTATTTCCAAAAGGTTCATGGATTATGAGAATCAGGTTGCTTTCTTTATATCAGACAATTGTTGCACTGATAAATTTCAAATGAGCTAGAACATTATCCTATTTTGACCAGACCTTCACCATGGCAACACATTTTATCATTTGTGTGTAAATGAAATTTTATAATCCTTGGCCCACACTCTGGTAAATTGCTTAGTAACCTTCTCACTGAATAATAAGATTGCAAATAAAATCTTTATTGTTACTATTATAAGCAATTACACATTCTAACACTGGCTATTTTCTTTCCAGTTGGTGTTAAGAAATTAAAGTCATTTAAAATCTAATAATAGGACTATTTGCTATTCATTTAATTTCCTTCTAGAAGAAAAAGTTCTCATTAATAGTTTAGTACCTGGAGATCATCTTGCCGGTCTTATTTAAATGACACTTCAGTGAATGTAACAAAAAATTATTCTTCTAAGTACAGAGATAGAAATGGCTAAATTGGGAAAACCGCAACCTTCTCTTTCCCATGTAAACAATTTCTTAAAGCAAATATCCCAGAAGAGTAAAAGTTTACTTAAAAAGGCCTGAGTGGCCGGGCGCGGTGGCTCACGCCTGTAATCTCAGCACTTTGGGAGGCCGAGGCAGGCGGATCACGAGGTCAGGAGATAGAGACCATCCTGGTTAACACCGTGAAACCCCGTCTCTACTAAAAATACAAAAAATTAGGTGGGCGTGGTGGCGGGCGCCTGAAGTTCCAGCTACTTGGGAGACTGAGGCAGGAGAATGGCGTGAACCCGGGAGGTGGAGCTTGCAGTGAGCTGAGATCGCTCCACTGCACTCCAGCCTGGGCGCAGAGCGAGACTCCATCTCAAAAAAAAAAAAAAAAGGCCTGAGTTTGGGAGATGATTTCTAAGACTGAGCAGGATGGATAGAAGTCAGATTGGTGCCTCTCCTGCCAAAAGACGATGCTACAGTGAAGCGTATGCTATGTCTGATTCTAAGTAGTTGGGGTGGTTTTTTGCCAGTCCAGATATATCCCCATCAGGGCTTCATGTTGCACGATTCCAAGGAATGCCGTCCACCTTGAGGTCTTCTGGTGAATGCCTGCTGTGCACTGCACAATGAAAGTGAGCTTGCACACAGGCCCCTGATCTGTCCTCCCTGAGCAGTCTCAAACATCTGTAAAGCAAATTCAGAAGTTCATTCAACGTGACTGGCTCACTTAGTCTCTTTGCCATTTGGAAGCTCATTGTGATTGGGTAAATTCTGATTGTTACAGAGAAACGTTATGGCTTTAGTTAGAATTACGAAGGAGAGCTAGGCCGGGCGCGG
The DNA here is from genome assembly GCF_028878055.3 of Symphalangus syndactylus. Lineage (NCBI taxonomy): Eukaryota > Metazoa > Chordata > Mammalia > Primates > Hylobatidae > Symphalangus > Symphalangus syndactylus. The sequence continues at coordinate 118,135,266 of NC_072432.2, read as the reverse complement.
TGGCTCACGCCTGTAATCCCAGCACTTTGAGAGGCCGAGGCGGGCGGATCACGAGGTCAGGAGATGGAGACCATCCTGGCTAACACGGTGAAACCCCCCCCCGTCTCTACTAAAAATACAAAAAATTAGCTGAGCATAGTGGCGGGCGCCTGTAGTCCCAGCTGCTTGGGAGGCTGAGGCAGGAGAATGGCGTGAACCTGGGAGGCGGAGCTTGCAGTGAGCCGAGATCACACCACTGCACTCCAGCCTGGGAGACAGGGAGACTCCGTCTCAAAAAAGAGAGCTAGGAAATGAATGAATTTGAAATAAAATTTTCAACTTTTTTTCTTTTGCACAGCCTGTTTTGCCCTAGACATTTGCTTTAGGTCCCTGTATTATATTCTAGAAGATAGCAAAAAGCAAGCCATGTTCTTGTCCTTCCCCCCCACTCTCATTTCTACCGCTTGTCACTCTGTCTCCTTCTGACTCTACTTCCCCTGACTACCTAGAGATGCCCTTGCTGTCATGTTGCTGGCGTCAGGTGCTTGCATTCATATTGGGGTCTCTGCTTTTCTGCATTAGGAAAATTGTGTGTGGAAGGGGTGATTAAACCATGCCAATTCTCTCTGCACCTCCTCGTAAAAGAATAATTTCAATGGTCAATTAGTGAAAGCAATACTAAGAATTCCCTTCAAAATGTCTGATGTATCTTACCAAGAATCTCTCAACCATTTTATAGATAGAAAAACTAAGATACGGAAACATTTTAATAACAGAAATAAGACATCAGAATAGAGTTGCTGGGTTCCTTAACTAATGGTTATTGCAATTTGTCAATTTCCTCCCCAGAGTGGAACTTATGAAAGGTCCAGGATTTAGTTGTCTTAATCTTTGTATACATGGTACCCAGATTTTTTTTAAAGTGAAAGCAAGTTTATTAGCAAAGTAAAGAAACAAAAGAATGGCCACTACCTACCCCAGCAGTCCCTAACCTTTTTGGCATGAAGGACTAGTTTTGTGCAAGACAGTTTTTCTATGGACAGTGTAGGGGGGCGATGGTTTCATGATGATTCAAGTACTTTGTTTCTATTATTGTTACATACTCACCATAATGTAGAACCTGTGGGAGCCCTGAGCTTGTTTTCCTGCAACTAGACAGTCCCATCTGGGGGTGATGGGAGACACTGACAGATCATCAGGCATTAGATTCTCATAAGGAATGCACAACCTAGAGCCCTTGCATTTGCAGTTCATAATAGGGTTTGAGCTCCTATGAGAATCTAATGTTGCCACTGATCTGACAGGAGGCAAAACTCAGCTTCTTTCATAGTAAGTGCTAAGGAAGAAAAATCTAGTAGGTAAAGGAAGGAGAGTGGCAGGAGAGCTTGCAATTTTGGATAAGATAGCCAGTGAATGTCTCACTGAGAAGATTATGGTTTAGTAAGTTCTACAAGAAATAAAGGAGAAGCCACATGGACCTCTTGATCAAGTGCAAGTGATGGAAGAGAGGAGCGCACCCAGCACTGACTGACACTACAACCAGTAGCTGTCATGGACTAATCCAGAGAGAAATCAGTAAGAGGGGACTGGGTGCTGTGGATCATGCTTGTAATCCCAGCACTTCGGGAGGCCAAGGTGGGTGGATCACCTGAGCTCAGGAGTGTGAGATCAACCTGGCCAACGTGGCGAAACCCCATATCTACTAAAAATACAAACATTAGCCAGGCATGGTGGCAGGTGCCTGTAATCCCGGTTACTTGGGAGGCTAAGGCAGCAGAATCGCTTGAACCTGCGAGGCAGAGGTTGCGGTGAGCCTAGATTGTGCTATTGCACTCCAGCCTGGGCGACAAGAATGAAACTCTGTCTCCACAAAAAAAGAAAATCAGTAAGAGATAAGGTCAGGGATGTGGTGGGGGCAATGGGGAGGGGGGCTTTTATTTGTTATTTTAGAGATTTTGATTGCTACTCTGAGTGACTCCATATCAATTCAAAGGGAGTCATTCTTTTGTTTTTATACAGATTCTCTGTTGTATGATTGTACCATGGTTTAGTAAACCCGTCTCCTGTTTGGGAATTTGGTGGTTTCTAATTATAAATTAGAAACCTAGTTAATTAAAAATACCATAGGATGAGTAGTGTATAAGTTGTTTAGAATTTCTGGAGGTGTATTTTCAGGGTGAATTTCTAAAAGCTGGATTGCTGAGTCAAAGGGTAAGTACATAGGTAGTTTTATTATCTATTCCTAAATTCCCTTCTATATTATGTGCATAACATTGTGCAGTTTTACCAGCAAGGCTTGAGAGTGCCCATTTCCCCATTTTCTCACCAACAAAGTGTGTCATCAAGCTTTTAAAATTTTGTCATGTGAAATTGTAGCTTTGTGAGGTTTTAATTTTCATTACTGTTAGTACAAATGAAGTTCAGCCTCTATTCACATGCCTGAGGACCATTTGTGAGTCTTTTTCTGTGGTACGTTGGTTCTTGTCTTCTGTTCATCTTTCTCTCAAGTTCTTTTTATTCCTTTTATTTTTTTAAGATCGCTTTATATAGATCGCAAATATATATATATATATTTTTTCAAAATGGAGTTTCACTCTTATCACCCAGGCTGGAGTGCAGTGGTATGATCTCTGCTCACTGCAACCTCTGCCTCCCCAGTTCAGGTGATTCTCCTGCCTCAGCCTCCCGAGTAACTGGAATTACAGGCACCCGCTACCAGGCCTGGATAATTTTTTGTATTTTTAGTAGAGATGGGGTTTCACTATGTTGGCCAGACTGGTCTCGAACCCCTGACCTCATGATCCGTCCACCTTGCCTCCCAAAGTGCTAGAATTACAGGCGTGAGCCACTGCACCTGGCCAGTTGCAAATATTTTATCCTAGCTTGACATTCTTTGTTGTTGTTGTTAGGGATTCTGCCATGTTAAAAACTGGACTTTGTTATTACACGGTCAAATTTATTAATTTTCTCTTAATTGCTTCCAGATTTTGAGTCATAGGTAGAACAGCTTTCCTTATATCCTACACCCAGGAATGTAATCATATTTTTCATGGTCCCTGCACCTTTTTCTTTCACTGTACTTTTTAATGACATGAATTATAGTCTCACTGAGCCTTTTATTAAAATGGCTCTCCTGTTGTTCCAACATCATTTAGTAAAAAGTCTGTCTTTTCAGTGATTTGAAATGCTATCATCATCATACTAAATGTTTACATGTGCTTGGGACTATTCCTGCATTTTCCATTCTGTTCTGTTGGATTGTTGTTTTCCGTGCCGTTGCAGTTTCAATTACAGAAGTTTTACACTGTGTTCCACTATCTTGTAGGGCCAATTCTCCTCTTTCCTCTTCTTTTTCAGCTGGTTCCTGGTTGTCTTCTCTCTCTCTCTCTCTCTCTCTCTCTCTCCCTGTGTGTGTGTGTGTGTGTGTGTGTGTGTGTTTCCTACAGACTCTAAATAAAACTTGTCCATCTCTAGAAAAAGAAATTATTATTTTTATTGGGATCACTTTAAACTCACATATTAACTAGTGAAGAGCTGACATCTTTCAGATGTCGCTATCCTGTTGGAGAACAAGGAATGCCCTTTTCTTTGTCTGAGTCAACTTTTATATCTTTCAGGCAGGCTTTGAAAGTTTCCCTTGTACAGCTTTTGCAAATCTTTTTGTTCAGTTTATTCCTAAGAAATGTATTTTTATTTTATTGGTACCAAAAATGATGTTTTCTTTTCCTTCACACCTTCTAACTGGTTATTGATTGTACATATGAAAGCTACTGATTATTCAGTGTTTAGTCCATAGCCTGCTGTCTTAATGAGTTCTCTTGTTTACACTAGCTTTGCTATTGATTTTCTTGCTTTCCCAGATGGACCATCATATCAACTGCCTTCCCCTCTTTCCGTGCACTCCCAACCTGACTCTTCATTCTGACATGAGCTCTGCAGCTGTCTTACTGGTGTTGGATATTAATTTCCCTGCATACATGAGATTTTCAATGTTCTTTGTCTCCTAGTTTTGCTGCAGACTTTGGTAATAGGTGGTTTTATCTCTTTCATACTAATTCATCTGCATGGTTTTTGAACACGGTGTGAAGGAATTTACATTTCACTTGTCCCCATTGCTCTATAGGAACCTTGAAATCCTGATTCTGTTAAGTGTGAACTGTTTTCAATATTCAGAAAATTAAAGAGAATAATATAATGAATAACAATATACTTGATACCAAGCCCCATCTTTTTTCCCTTAATTTATTTTTTGCTGTGTTTACCAGATTGCTTTTCTTTTAATAGAAAAATATTTCACAGATACACTTAAAGCTTCCTCTGTGGCCCTCACCAGTCCCATTCCCCTCCTGACCTCAATATTTATAATGGTCACATATGCTTTCCTACTTTAACTAAATATTACATTTTTCTAAACAATGCATTATTGCTTTAAATGTAAGATTTTTTAGGAATAGTATTTTGCTGTACATATCCTCTTGCAACATGCTTTTCTTGTGGTTTATTTATTTCAACTTCTAAAGCATATTCTGTTTGTCTCCAACTGAATTTACTTATTCATTCTTCCATTCATGGACATTAGGTTATCTTAGATGTTTGTTTTATTATTTATTTATTTTAGAGAGAGGGTCTTGCTCTGTCATCTAGGCTGCAGTGCAGTGGCGCAATCATGGCTCACTGCAGCCTTGACCTCCCAAGCTCACGTTATCCTCCTGCCTCAGCCTCCTGAGTAGCTGGGACTACAGGTGTGTGCTACCACACCTGGCTAATTTTTGGGTTTCTCGTAGAGACACAGTCTCACCATGTTGCCCAGGCTGGTCTCAAACTCCTGGGTTTGGACAATCTGCCTGCCTCGTCCTCCCAAAGTGCTAGGATTACAGATGGGAGCCACCATGCCCAACCTGTTTCATTTCTGATTAGAAATGCTGCAGTGAGGATTCTCAGATATGTCTCCTTGTTGCCTGGATGAGAGTTCCTAGAAGATACATGTCTGGGGATAGAAATACTGGGTCATGTTGCTGAATTGTTCCTCGTTTCATTGCCAAAACCAGTGTTTGGGAGTCAATATGTAGTTACACAGGCACCAACACTTGGCACGTCAGATCTTTACATTTTTTATGACTCTGATAGGTTTTGAAATGTTCTTTTTTCTGAGGCTTCATCATTACAACACAGTGACTTGCAAATAATGAGTCCATCCTGTAATGAGAACGGCATTACTTATGAACAGCTTTATACATAATAAACGCTAAAGGATTTGTCAACTTTCAATCTCTAATAAACCTTAATTAGTGTATAAACAATAATGATAATTACCATTTATTGAATATCTGCTAAAAACTTTATATAAGCAATCTTTGATTTTATACATGTCCAATAAAGCAGGAATAAGTAAATTTATTTATTAGATGAGGAAACAGACTCGGAGTTTTCAAGGATACCTCCAAGTCACAGAGCTTCTAGGTGAAGGCAAGGTTTGAAATTGATCTTGGAGTGGTACAGTCTGGTTGTTCTGTGGGTCTCACACTGTCCCGTCCTGTATGTCCTAGGCAGAAGCTGTGCTTCTTGTTCTGTGACTCTGCTACCTTTTCCATTGACAGGCTGTCACCTGCATTGTTGCAAGTGCCAAGTCATTATCCATTGATTTTTTTTTACAGAAGTCTATCCTTTCTTTTACTATTCTCTACAAATTGTTGGCTGCCTTCTCCACTCAATAAATGGGATGGGTTGCACTGCAGCTATCTGACCTCTTTCTTCTCATACATGGTCTCAGCATTTTCTTTTTTGGTTGTATTTATTTTATTTGCAATCCAGCACTCTCCTCCAAAATGTTTAAGAAAGCGTGGCAAATAGATAGCTAAAGGGAATTACTAACCCAAAAAGACTAAAACCAAATCAAGCCATAAAACAATCTAAAAATGGACGCCTTTGCTGACAGTTCTTAGGCCATCCCTCTGCTGGCCACCTCTCTATTTTAGCTCCTGGCTGGGTGCCATGTTGCTGTGGCAAGCCCATCCTCCACAATAGGACTGCCTTGACCACGTCCTTCTCTTCAGGTTCTTTTTCTTTCTGCAGCCTAAAGTGAGGGAGACAACCTCTTCTCATTTCATGGCTGCCTTCCAGACAGCCTGATAATCTGCAGAGTTGCACAATGAAAACAGAGCAGTTGAGCTCCATGTTTTCCCAAAGTCTCTGTTCTTGAGCAGGAACTGGGATTTTCTCCCTTTCCTTTCCCCTTCCCCTCCCCCTTCCCTTTCCCCTTCCCCTCCCCCTCCCCCTCCCCTTCCCCTCTCCCTCCCCCTCTTGCTTCCCCTCTACCTCCCCCTCCCCTTCCCCTCTCCCTCCCCCTCTTGCTTCCCCTCTACCTCCCCCTCCCGCTTCCCCTCTCCCTCCCCCTCCCCCTTCCCCTCTACCTCCCCTTCTCCCTTCCCTTCTCCCTTCCCCTCTCCCTTCCCCTCTCCCTTCCCCTTCCCCTTCCCCTTCCCCTTTCCCTTCCCCTTCCCCCCTCCTCTCCCCTTCCCTTCCCTTGCCCCTCCCCTGCCCCTTCCCTGCCCCTTCCCTCCCCATCCCCTTTGTTTTTTCTTTCTCAAAAAACCCTCCAAATGAGGTTCCTAACTCTCCCTAAACAAAAGGGCAGAAAACTCCCAGTTTTAGACTTGTAGCCAAATCCTGATGCTAGCCACCATGTTCTAGAAAAATTGAGATTGACTCTCTGTTAAGGATACATTATCACATCTTCAGGATCAAAATTATATAGGGTAAAATGGCACAGTACTAATGCATAGACTCAAATATTTGTTGAATGTATTAAATTGAATGACTTTTTCTTCAGCAATGATTTACTTGACCATTGAGGTCTCTTACAAGATTTTCCAGAAAAGGGTGAAAGAGAAAGTCATAGACAGGGCACAATATCCAAAAATTAATGATGGCTAGTGGGAACTGGAGAGAGACTACTGGCAGACCTATGTTATCTGTCCTGCCCAGAATGGGGCAAGAGAAGGGCAAACTGTCCAGCAGTTTACTTGGCTTTACCAACTCCAGCTATTTTATTTTATCAATTTACCTGGGGCGAGAGTGGATGAGTATTTGACTCTAGGACATGAATTCACACTAATAACAGTTAAGCAAAAAATATAAACCCAGGCTATTAATTTACTGCTTTCAAATGGTAAGTATATATGTGTCTAGAATCCTTTTTTGCAAATTGTAATCGCCACATCTTTAAAAAACCATTTTTATACTTGTTATGGAGCAAAACTTTCCTGAAGTGATATGAGATATTTAAAGTTTCCTTTTCATCTTCCTTCATGTGAATATTTATGAACTGCACTCCAGAAATATGTGTTTCATTTCATGGTGTTGCCGTAGACTCTGCTGGAGTTGGTACATAATTAATACACTATATATATGTATATATGTACACACAAAATTGATATGTATATTATTTCTACACAACAGATATTAACATATGCACTGTTTTCTTTCTAGAATTCAAAAATAAATGCATTTTAAAGTACACTTGGTCCCAGTGGTTTCAGGTGAGGAACAGTGCACTTGTGCTGCCAGGGGTCAGAGGCCTTACACCCAGCCCTGGGTGAAACCCCTCGCTGGTGTCAAAGTGCCTGAGAAACAGGACCCCAAGGCCAGCAGGGGAGCATGGCACCCCATCAGAAGAAGCTGGTTGAGCACCAGGCTCTTGAAGGACCTGTGAGAATCCTCTTTGCTTGTAACAGAAGAGCCCACTCTTTAACCAGACCACTTAATCTGTCAGTTTGTTTTCCCCTTACAAAGACCGAGATAAACCCCGAAACTGTCCTACCATGAAATTATTGTGTGTCCATATTCCCTAGCAATGACAAATGACTTCTATTATTGGTGGACTTCTTCAAAATTCTTAGATGTCAAATCATAACTTAAGTTACAAGAGTATCTCTCTGTCTTTATTTGTGTCTCTTTCTCTTCCTCTTCTCTCTTTATATATACACATATATTTTTTGAGACAGGTTCTTGCTCTGTTCCCAGGCTGAAGTGCAGTGGCATGAGCATAGCTCACTGCAGCCTCCACCTCCCAGGCTCAAGTGATCTTTCCACCTCAACCTCCCAAGTGGTTGGGACTACAGGTGCACACACCCATACCAGCCTACTTTTCATATTTTTTTGTAGAGATAGGGTCTCACTATGTTGCCCAGGCTAGTCTCCAACTCCTGGCCTCAAGTGATCCTCATGCATTGGCCTCCCAACGTATTGGGATTACAGGCATGAGCCACTGAAACTGGCCTAATTTTTTAAGATTGAAATATAAACACATACTGAAAAGAACACAGGTCATAAGCATACAGCTCGATGATTTTCATAAACTCAATACCTCTGATAACTGACATCCAGATCAAGAAACAGAACCTCACCCAGCACCTCAAGGGCTCCCCTTATGCTCTCTTCTGATCACTACTCATAATATATCTTATTGATGTCTTCTTGATGAGATTCCGGGAGGCACCCTTGGGATTTTGAAGATCTGTGGAAGACACACTGTTCTCCCTAACCACACTTGCAAAATATCATTTAATGGGGTTGACACACTGGAAATATTTACGTAAATTGCTCATTCCTTTTCTTTGTTTGAATTCCTATTTACTCCTATATGACACTGACCTTCTTTGGCCCTGTCATCCAATTACTGGATGTCTCTTACTTGTGGTCTACAGTTACTGTGCATTAACTATAACTGTTCATCAAAGATTCCAGGAAGGTCAAGAGCCTCTGGGTCAAGAGAATATGTGAGTTTGGGAGGGAAAAAATACTGTTGTCTTTTCTGGAAAAATCTAAAGTATAACAACAAGATATGATCAGGTCTAGTGAAAAACTGTTGTTTTGGCTGCCCAAACATACATTGCTGCTAAAGTAGCAAATCAGCCTAGCCTCATTTTGGTACCTGCCTTTTTTGCATTTGATGCTTCTCTCATCTTTGTTCTATGCACTTGGGGGATCTGCTTCTCACTCAGAGGAAGTAGTGGTGGAGCACAGGACGAAGACTAAGTCAGTTGGAGTATTGCCCTAGTTCCTCCGCCAGAGGTGTGTACATATAAAGGAGGTTGGTTGTCAGCTTGCTGTAGGAGGGTGATGGGGCAGAAATATGAAGCTAGCTCTACTTAGTCCCATATAGACATACATGTACTGGTCCTAGAACTTTCCTTTCCCCAACATCTCTACCTTCTCTGAGTATTCAAGGAATCACCCTTTATTTTGTGGGTGGGGGGAGGGGGGATTAGAATTGTCCTGACATGAGCAGTGTACTGAAAGTAAAGTTTGAGTCCATCACAATCTTGATAGGTCCTGGGTGGGCTGTTGTTGACTGGATGCTTCCCAGCCTGGCATTAGAAGTTTAGCAATGGCTTCCTGCTCAGCACAGGTGAGTGGCACACTGCCCTGTCTAGACTGGCTCTGGCCTCTGTGACAGCTCCCCTGAGCCTCAGCACTGTAGGCTGAGGGTGTCACCTGCCTGCATTTGGCTCTCCTTGACATTGACTCCGCACTCCTCCACGTGGTGCTCTAGGTTAGAAGCCTCCAGTCTCCTCTCTCCTCTTCCTCCTCTGTCTTCTTGTCCTTCCAGCCGGGAAAACCTTCATCTTCTTCTGCAGAGCAAAGAGGCCTAACTCTTTGTGAACTTCTATTTTCCATCTAATTTAGTGAATGAACGTTATGTCCTGCTCCTTTCAGCTTTGCCTTTTGAGGGAAAAAAGCCTTCCTCTTTCCTCCTACAATGCCTGGCTCATGCAGAACAAAAGCTTCAATTTTTACAACTATGGTTTACAGATTTCAAGATTCTCTTTTGGAAGTCAAAATGTGGACACTTGACTCTGCCTTAGCGAACAGAGGAGGTCACCCAGGTGCAAGTGCAAACCAAATACAAAAAGAATTTTCATATAAATGTGAAGTACTATTTCATGACATACATTATCTTTGTTCTGCAATCAGAGTGACACTCAGGATCCCAGCTGGTGTTGGGTTGTGAACCAGGAAGGATGTAGCCCAGGGGCTTGGCAGCCATTTGATTTTATTTTTTTTTCATGGTACAGGTGAGGTCTCACTGTATTTCCCAGGCTGGTCTTGAATTCCTGGGCTCAAGCAATTCTCCCCCACTCTGCCTCCCAAAGTGCGGGTATTACAGGTGTGAGCCGTCATTCCTGGCCTTTAGCAACCATCTTGCTGTGTGGAGGTGAATTGGACAATGAAGACACATGGGCTAAATGTATTAGTCAGCAGGGCTGGCATAACAAAGTGCGGCTTCAACAACAGACATTTATCTCCTCACAGTTCTGGAGACTGGAAGTCCAAGATCAAGGTGTTGGCAGGGTTGGTTTCTCCTGAGGCCGCTTTCCTTGGTTAGTGGATGACCGTCTTCTTCCAGTGTCTTCACAAGGTCTTCCCTGTGTGCCTGTGTCCTGATCCCTTCTTATAAGGATACCAGTCTTATTGGATTAGGAGTCACCCCTAAAGACTTTATTTTACCTTACTTTCTTTTTTTTTTGAGACAGAGTTTTGCTCTTGGCATCCAGGCTGGAGTGCAATGGTGCGATCTTGGCTCATTGTAACCTCTGCCTCCTGGGTTCAGGCTATTCTTCTGCCTCAGCCTGCCAAGTAGCTGGGATTACAGGCACCTGCCACCACATCTGGCTGATTTTTGTATTTTTTAGTAGAGAAGGGGTTTCACTGTGTTGGCCAGGCTGGTCTTGAACTCCTAGGCTCAAGTGAACTCCTAGGCCTACCTTGGCCTCCCAAAGTGCCAGGATTACAGGAGAGAGCCACATCACCTGACCTATTTTACCTTAATTACTTTTTTTTAAAAAGGCCCTATCCCCAAATACAGTCACATTCTGAGATATTGAGTAGTAGGACTTCCACCAATAAATTTTGAGGGGACACAATTTAGCCGTAACACTTTTCCAGATTTCTTTATTTCTTTTAATGATTTAATTTTAATTTACTTGTTTCTAATCTGTGTTCAAATTAGCACCATAAGGAAAGCTCATCTGTGTGCTTCCTGGCTCCCTGAGGCAACTGCAGTGAAATTGGCTCTTGCTGAATTGGCAACTGTCAGGTAATACTGAAGAAGCCAAGATAGGGAGAGAGAAACCAGATCCTGATTACATCAGCTGGGTCCATAACCAGCTGCACCTACAGCCACTGCTTATTTACTTGAGCCAATAAAATCCGTATGGCTCAAGCCAGCTGGGATTGGGGTTTCAGTCGCTTGCAACTGAAAGAGTCCTAATGGGTACGCACACAGTAGCATTCTTCCCTCCCACCCCACTTGAGGGTGCTAGAATTATGATTATGATTATGATTATGATTTTGAGACAAGGTCTGGTTCTATCACCCAGGCTGGAGTGCAGTGGCACAATCATGACTCACTGCAACCTCACCCTCCTGGGCTCAATTGACATTCCCACTTCAGCCTCCCACGTAGCCGGGGCCACAGGTGCGCACTACCATGCCTGGCTAATTTTTGTATTTTTTGTAGATACGGGGTTTCACTATGTTGCCTAGGCTGGTCTTGAACTCCTGGGCTCAAGTGATCTGCCAACCTTGGCCTCCCAAAGTGCCGGGATTACAGGTGTAAGCCACCTCTCCCAGCAGTTCTAGAATTATTTTTATTAATTTTTGCTAAGCTGAAAATAATTGCCCTTAAACATCTAAATAATTTAAATTATTGATACAAATATATAGCTGTTAACACTTTTTATTGGTAAATACTTTCCCCCTAATGAATTGGACCTAGTTTGAGTGCATGTCTTAGTCTATTCAGGCTGCTATAAGTAAATACGATAGGGTAGCTTGTGAACAACAAAAATTCATTTTTCACAGTTCTGGAGCTTGGACAGTCCAAGATCAAGGTGCTGATGGATTTGGTGTCTGGTGAGGGCACACTTCCTGGCTCACAGTTTGTGTCTTCTCTGTGTCTTCACATGGTGAAAGGGGTGAGAGGTTTCTCTTACGTCTCTTCTTATAGGGGCACTAGTCCCATTCATGTGGGCTCCACCCTCTTGACCTAATCACCTCCCAGAGGCTGCATCTTCCTCACATTGGGAATTAGGGTTTCAACACATGAATTTTGGGAAGATGCAAAACATTCAGATCTCAACAGTGCAGTTTGATGAGTTTTGATAGAGGACCACATTCATGAAACCACCACATTCCTAAGCAGTCCTAAATCTCAAAGGTCATTCTTATTTCTTCATATTCTTTATGTTACTTTCCATTTTCTGAAGCCAAAACTAAGAGAGAACTTACGTTTTTTCTTTAGCATCAGTTTTTACTCTTATTTTTGGAGGTTCAGCACTAACACAATGGGAGAACGTGCCCAAGGGGCAGCTTAAACCAAAGGTAAAGATAGGGAGTGAGAACAGATAACTTTTTTTTTTTTATTATACTTTAGGGTTTTAGGGTACATGGGCACAATGTGCAGGTTTGTTACATATGTATCCATGTGCCATGTTGATTTCCTGCACCCATTAACTCGTCATTTAGCATTAGGTGTATCTCCTAATGCTGTCCCTCCCCCCTCCCCCCACCCCACAACAGTCCCCGGAGTGTGATGTTCCCCTTCCTGTGTCCATGAGTTCTCATTGTTCAATTCCCACCTATGAGTGAGAACATGCGGTGTTTGGTTTTTTGTCCTTGCGATAGTTTACTGAGAATGATGTTTTCCAGTTTCATCCATGTCCCTACAAAGGACACGAACTCATCATTTTTTATGGCTGCATAGTATTCCATGGTGTATATGTGCCACATTTTCTTAATCCAGTCTATCGTTGTTGGACATTTGGGTTGGTTCCAACTCTTTGCTATTGTGAATAGTGCCGCAATAAACATATGTGTGCATGTGTCTTTATAGCAGCATGATTTATAGTCCTTTGGGTATATACCCAGTAATGGGATGTCTGGGTCAAATGGTATTTCTAGTTCTAGATCCCTGAAGAATCGCCACACTGACTTCCACAATGGTTGAACTAGTTTACAGTCCCACCAACAGTGTAAAAGTGTTGCTATTTCTCCACATCCTCTCCAGCACCTGTTGTTTCCTGATTTTTTAATGATGGCCATTCTAACTGGTGTGAGATGGTATCTCACTGTGGTTTTGATTTGCATTTCTCTGATGGCCAGTGATGATGAGCATTTCTTTATGTGTTTTTTGGCTGCATAAATGTCTTCTTTTGAGAAGTGTCTGAGAACAGATAACTTTCTTACTTTTATATCTTAATTAGGTATCATTTACCAAGTGCATGCTCCATGTTTGGCACTGTCCCAAGTCATGATTTATCTTGTTTACTCTTGAAAATAAGCACTTGGGGTAGGCACTCTTCCCAATTTTACAGATTAGGAAACTCATAAATAGAACAGTCAGCTTGACCAAAGTTAAGGAGCTCATAGGTGGGATAAATTCGTGTTATGGCTCAATCAGGTTCCCCCCAAATTCGTATGTTGAAGTCCCAAATTCCAGTACCTCAGAATGTAACTGCATTTGGAGATAAGGTCTTTAGAGGCAATTAAATTAAATTAAGGTGTTAGGGTGGGGCCCTATTCCAACAGGACTTCTGTCCTATTGGACTTCTTGGACTTCCAGCCTCCAGAACTGGGAGAAAATTAATGTCTGTTGTGTAGCTACTCAGTTCATGGTATTTTGTTATGGCAGCCCAGACAAATTAATACACATGGCCAAAGGGACTGTGCAGGTGTGATTCTGTTACAGATCTTGAGTTGGGGATTGTCTTAGGCTGTCCTTGCATTGCTGTAAAGAAATACTGGAGACTGGGTAATATGTAAAGAAAAGAGGTTTAGGGCTGGGCCTGGTGGCTCACACCTGTAATCCTAGCACTTTGGGAGGCCAAGGTGGGTGAATCACCTGAGGTCAGGAGTTCAAGACCAGTCTGGCCGACATGGTGAAACCCTATCTCTACTAAAAATACAAAAATTAGCTGGGCGTGGTGGCACGCACCTGTAATCCCAATTACTTGGGAGGCTGAGGCAGAAGAATTGCTTGGACCTGGGAGACAGAGGTTGCAGTGAGCCAAGATCGTGCCACTGCATTCAGGCCTGGGCAACAGAGCCTCTGTCTGAAAAAAAAAAAAAAAAAGAAGAAGAAAAGAGGTTTAGCACTCCAGTCTGGGTGACAGTGTGAGACCTTGCCTCAAAAAAAAAAAAAAAAAAAAAAGAGGTTTAATTTGCTCACAGTTCTGCAGGCTGTACAGGAAGCATGGCACTGACACCATTTGGCTCTGGTTGGTTTCTGGGGAGGCCCAGGGAGCTTTTACACATGGTGGAAGGCTAAGTGGGAGCTTGTGCCTCAATGGTGAAAGCAGGAGCAACAGAGCGTAGCAGGGGGAAAAGGTGCCACACACTTTTAAATGGCTATGTCTCTCAAGAAGTCACTATCACAAAGACAGTACCAAGCTATGAGGGATCCAGCCCTATGATCCAAACACCTCCCTGCCTGCCCTCCCCCGTTCCACCTGGCCCTACCTGGCCCTACCTTCAGCACTGGGGATTACAATTCAGCATGAGATTTGGGTGGGGACAGATATTCAGACTATATCAGGGAGATTCTCCTGCATTATCCAGATGGCCCCCATGTAATCCCAAGGGTCCTTAATTTTAATTTTTAATTTTTATTATTTTCGAGATACAGTCTCGCTCTGTCACTCAGGCTGGAGTGTAGAGGCATGATCTTGGCTCACTGCAACCTCTGCCTCCCACGTTCAAGCAATTCTCATGCCTCAGCCTCCCAACTAGCTGAGATTACAGGCATGTACCACCATGCCTGGTTAATCTTTGTATTTTTATTAGAGATAGGGTTTTGCCATATTGGCCAGGCTGGTCTTGAACTCCTGACCTCAAGTGATCCACCCGCCTCGGTCTCCCAAAGTGTTGAGATTACAGGCGTGAGCCACCGCGCCTGGCACAGGGTCCTTATAAGTGAAAGAGGGAGGCAGGAGAGTCAGAGTCAGAGAAGGAGACGTGACAATGGAAACGTCAGAGTGACACAGCATAAGAAAGACTCCCCTGGCCTTTGCTGGCTTTGAAGATGAAAGAGAGCCAGGAGCTAAGGAATGCAGCGGCCTCTAGAAGCTAGAAAAGGCCAAGACAGGGACTCTTCCCTGGATTCCCCAGCAGGAATGCAGTTCTGCTGACACCTTGATTTTAGCCCAGTGACATTCAATATCAAACTTCTGACTCCTGCAACTGTAAGATCACACATTTGTGTCATTTTGTTATAGCAGCAAAAGGAGACCAATTCACATGGATTTTTTTTTCACTTATAAAGAGACATTATAGTTCTAAATTTGAGAATCACTACTGTAGGAGATTGACAACTATTATAAATTTTGTTGTACAGGAAGAATTTAAGAATTAAGTGTTAGGGTAAGTTGGATTGGAGTGTAAATTGGAAAAGGTGAAGATTATAGACAGAGAGATTGTGCGGTGGCTCACATCTGTAATCCCAGCACTTTGGGAGGCCAAGGTGGATGGATCACGAGGTCAGGAGTTCGAGACCATCCTGGCCAACATGGTGAAACCCTGTCTCTACTAAAAACATAAAAATTAGCTGGACGTGGTGGTGTGCACCTATAGTTCAGATACTTAGCAGGCTGAGGTGGTAGAATCACTTGAACCCGGGAGGCAGAGGTTGTAGCGAGCCAAGATTGTGCCACTGTACTCCAGCCTGGTGACAGAGCGAGTCTCCATCTCAAAAAAAAAAAAAAAAACTTATTGTAATAGTCCAAACAAGAGAAGAAGAGTGTCTGAACTTGGGCAAGGCCAAGTTAAGTTCCAGGGTAAGGGATGTATTTGGTAGTTTTCGGAGGAAGAATCAAATGGGCTCCGGTGTTTTATTCACTCATTAAGGAGGAAATTTCCCAATTCCTGGTAGAATTTAATCAGTAAGAGTTTTTGCAAGTCATTCTCTTACACTGTTACTAAAACCTTTTATACCTGCTACCCTTGTGGGATAAAATGAGTGAAAAAGTACCACACACACACACACACACACACATATAACAACAGAGTCAGAAACACCTGATTACTGTTAGTCCAAGGGCTTGTTTTATTTTGGAATATGAGAGCTTACAGTTGTGATTTTCTTCTTCT
This sequence comes from Symphalangus syndactylus, assembly GCF_028878055.3. NCBI lineage: Eukaryota > Metazoa > Chordata > Mammalia > Primates > Hylobatidae > Symphalangus > Symphalangus syndactylus. Next base: position 118,119,141 of record NC_072432.2, on the reverse strand, counting down.
TCCAGTGAAACTGCCTTTGCAAAATTATAACTGAGGGAATTATGACAGTGAAAAGAGATCAGACCTAACCGACTCCATCTTACTCTTAACCCTTAAGCTCTCCTTGTTCATTTCTGGGCATAGGCTGAACTTACTTTGGGAAGGAATTCAGTTCATGGTTTGGCTCTGAAGCAAAATTGGTAACAGCTATTTCTGGAAAAGACCCCCTTCTTGCCTGGGGACTAGTCTGCCTTTGCAGGACTAACAAATTAACTATAAGATTAGAAATCGTGGTTTAGGTGTCATGCAGCCTTTGGTTCCAAGAGTCTGAACCTCCCCAAATTGCTCCTGGGGATAGCATCACTATTGCAAAACCTAAGATCAGTGCTTGGGATATTTTGCAGACCCTGCACTGGATGGATCACCACCACCCAGAAAGGTAATCTGGCTCAACCAGTTCTGCCATCCCACCCAGGAACAGAAGACAACAAGAAAACCTCACTTCGACCCCCTATGATTCCATCTCCAACCCAACTAATCAGCACTCCCCACTTCCCAAGCCCCTACCCATCAAATTATCTTTAAAAACTCCGATCTCTCTCCAGGCTGGGACACAGAGCTCAACTCCGTCTCAAAAAAACAAAAACAAAACAAAAAAATCCCTCCAATCTCCGATTTCAGTAATAATAAAACTCCAGTCTCCCTCACAGCTGGCTGTACATGAATTACCCTTTCTCCACTACAATTCCCCCTTCTTCTGTCTTGATAAATCAGCTCTGTCCAGGCAGCAGGCAAGGTGAACCTGTTGGGCGGTTACAGTAGTTAGCCATTATATTTCCCACTTTGGAGGATGAAATGAAAATCTGTTTTCCAATGTGTATTTTGTAGCACCCTAATTCCATGGGATTCAGGGCTTACCTAAAAAAACTCTTCAGTCAAATGAGTTTGGGGAATACTGGTTTAAGCAAAATTAAACTGTTTCCTCAGAGTCTATGAAATGAGATTGTACCTTACATATCTCCAGGAAAAAATGGAGCTACATTTTCCAAACATATTTGACCTCAGCACCATAGTTTTTCTCCACTCTATCTTGTGGGGCTATTGTTCCATAGAAGGCTTTTTGTTTGTTTTAAACATTGATACTGAGCATCTCATATTCATGTTTAGCTAATGATTCCTGGGCATTTTATCTCCTAAACAAACTTGAGAATTACTGCTCTATGTCTCCGGAAAAGCCCGGGAGATTACTAAACAGTAGGCATAGTGTGGCAAAGACTGCTGATTGTTCCCCAGTATCCATTCTCATCTTTTTCTTTTGATAATACCACTCCCAAATTTTAACAATGCACAGAAAAGCCCAGAAAAGTCTTCCTTCCAAGCCTCCTTTGCAGGAGGTAAAAACATTGGATTCTGGAGGAACCAGTATGAGAAATCTCCATGTTACAACATATTTTAAGCTTCATCTCTGCTATTTCTGTTGGCTGGAATGCAGTTGTGATGGTAGGAGCCAAAGCAGCCATACTGGGATAGGAGATGAAACCTGAAGCTGAGAATGGCAGAGAAATATGATAGAAGTAGTCTGGGACCCTCAAGATTATAGAGCCACCATATCTACCCTGAAGTGCCTAAGTGGTGTTTTAGAAGAGAAATGAACCTTAATCTGGTCTAAGCTATTTCTTAATTGTGGAGCCTTTGTTATAACCACTGAATTTTTTTAAACTTTTATTTTGGCTGGGTGCGGTGGCTCACATCTGTAATCCCAGCACTTTGGGAGACCGAGGCAGGCGGATCACGAGGTCAGGAGTTCGAGACCAGCCTGACCAACATAGTGAAATGCCGTCTCTACTAAAAATACAAAAAATTAGCTGGGCGTGGTGGCAGGCACCTGTAATCCCAGCTACTCGGGAGGCTGAGGCAGGAGAATGGCCTGAATCCAGGAGGCAGAGGTTGCAGTGAGCCGACATTGCGCCACTGCACTCCAGCCTGGGTGACAGAGCGAGACTCTCCCTCAAAAAAAAAAAAAAAAATTATTTTAACATCAGAGAGTACAAGTGCAGGTTGGTTATATAGGTAATAGCTTAACTAATCACTGGGCATATGAATCAGGAGGAATGAGAAACATGTGAGGACATGACAACCTTGGGCACTGAATGCACTCAGAACAGCTGTGGTTTGCTGGTTAGGCTGCTGATGGGGTGTTTTTATTTTGTGTTTATTATTATGCTGCTTTCTTATTGCCATCTTCCTTATAAACAATGAACACATTAGCTGTGATTTACCTTCCTGAAGCTGTTATTATGCTTATCGAAATACTTTATTTACATTATTTGATAGTTTTTTTTCTTTAGGGTTCAGTGTGGAAATTTTGACATATTGTCTTTTGCAGCAAATGAATTCCTTTTCTCAGACCAATTTTCAAAAGAATATAGAATGTCCAGGAGGTGTGACAAACCTGAATTGTCATTTCTGTCTCCATGCCACCTGTGACAGAAGGAGGTTCAATTCAGCAAGCATTTATTGAAAACCTACTGTATACCCAGCTTTGTGCCAGATTCTGTGGCGATGACAGAAGACAAAGTCCCTGCTATTAAACAGACTGTAGACTGGAGTTCCTGCCCTGCCTTTATGGGATTTTTTGTTTGTTGGTTTTGCACAGATGTGCTACATAGGGCTCCCCTTTCCATGTGCAATTTTACCAATATGGGACTTAATCAAAAAGTACTGAACACTTACTGTTATGGAGTATTGCTACAGATACGACTTTATAGCTGCAAGAAACACGATCCTTTAAGACTAATTAAAAGATCATATGTAGCAATGAGCAAACAGTATAACAGTGTGAAATTAAATGCTACTGATTTAATAGTTGCAGGCATCCAGGTGGTCAGTTTTCACCCAATGCATGACGGATTTCTAATAATCTCCATGGGAAAAATTTCTGTAGCACTCTGCCCAAAAATTAATTTCCTTATAGAGAAAAGAGGAAGAGTTAGGTGCAAGAGAAGATGAAGTGTATACAGTTGTGATGTGAAATGGAAAAGGCTTCCCCTCACACCCCCAGCTTCTGTTTTGGTGCATCTCATTTGTCATTTTCACTGTTTCCTAGGTTTGCAAAATCACTTGTGTCAAAGAACCTGCTTAGAGTGTCAGAAAAGAAAACACGGTAACCAGCTTTGATAAAGATAAATAAGCCCTTTGTCTACATAACTTGCTTGTGTCTGCTGGTGGTGCCTTCATGATTTACTGAAATGTCTGCCCCAGCAGAAGACCCATATTTTCTAGATGAGGGAAGTCCATGTGATACATCACCTGGAGACAGAAACAATCACAGATTCTTCTCCATACTCACTTACACCTCCTAGTCTTCTTTAGTCCCCAGGCATTCCATGTTTTTAAGGCAATTTTTCTTTGTCATTATTCACAGCATCACTACAGAATTTGTTGAGGCCAAAGTTAAGCCTTAATAATTGTCTCGATTGGGCATGGTGGCTCACGCCTGTAATCCCAGCACTCTGGGAGGCTGAGGTGGGAGGATCGTTTGAGTCCAGGAGTCTGAGACTACGCTGGACAACATAGTGTGACCCCCATCTCTATAAATAAATAAATAAAGGCAACATTAGCCAGGTGTGGTGGCACGAGCCTGTAGTACTAGCGACTCAGGCAGCTGAGGTGGGAGGATGGCTTGAGCCCAGGAGGTCAAGGTTGCAGTGAGCCATGATCATGCCACTGTACTCCAGCCTGAGCAAGAGGGTGAGACCCTGTCTCAAAAACAAAACAGAACAAAACAAACCCCAAACTGTCTTTTGTGTACCCTCAGTAGAAAGAATACTGGCAACCAGGTAGGGAAAGATAAGTGGGGCATGACTAGAGGCAGACGGTTTATGAGGGGAAGTGTGGAAAGAAAAGAGTCTGAGCAACTCCACTGTGTCCTTCCCTGTTCTTCTCTCGTTTCATCCTCACTACAAGGTAGGCACAATTATTTTGTGGAAAAGAAAATTGAGATTTAGGGAGATTAAATAATTTATCCAACTGGACAGCTCGATTCAGTCTTTCATCTGTCTACAGTTGTGGACAAAGAACAAATCAGAAGTGACCTGTGTGATCTAAAACATCGAGGGCATTTTCCTAAATGTCCTGTACTGTTTACAGCCTCTTGGGACCTTCTCAAGCAATGGACTGTAAAGTGGGAACCCATGTCATAATTGAAATAAAATTTTCTGGTGACCTAATGGATGACAGATCACATCAGACTGTTTTTGGTTTAGGGGAAAATGTGACATTTCCTGCACACTGATGTTATGGACTGCAATTCATATGTGCCATACATGTAAAGTGACCCAGCGAGTTGTAGTCATTGTGAATATTAACACTGTGTGGATGCCACCCTCAGAGAATAGCTTGTCTTTATTTTTTCAGCTCTAAGATCATGCATTAGAGGCATCCAAACCCACGGCAGAACCTCTGACTTCCTTGCATTCTTTTTAGCTGACTCATGGTACAATTCTCCGTCATCTCAGCCATTTTCAAGGCAGGAACTTGTTCAGAGAATAAAATCTTTTAATGTAGACATTCAAGACACCCTTAAGAGTAAGATCAGGAAGCTGACAGTTTTAATGGAGATGTGCATATCTGAATTGTTGCCTCAACCTTCACTGTGAAAGGTGAGCGCCACACACAGCAGTAAGGGCTTTATGTCTGCAATAAGCTTTAACACGGCAGGGCTTGTGTCCTGCAGACAAAAATTCTCAAAGGAAAAAAATACTCCTCTGAGAAAAAAATATTCCTGTAATCACAGATGGTGTGGTATATTTGCTCAACCTCAGGGTGGGAACATTCCGTTTCTCTCTGGGAGGGAATGCAGATATGTAATAATAATGAAGATGAATGAAGATTCCTAAGATTCCTTGTTTCAGGGAATAAATCCTTTGCTCCTCTTGTTCTATTTTCAGGAAATTGTCTGGGAGCAGGCTGCTTCCTGCTACAATTACCAGTAGTGGGCAGACAGAGAGAAGGAAAGGCGAAGGCTGGGGGGAGAAGGAAACTGCTAAGCTGCCCCCCTTGCCGCGTGCTTCAGAGCCGTACAAGTATTCCAAATATGGGAAGCAAAGAGTTTCTCTTCCTTATTCTTGGTAGTGACTTAAAATCCTCTTTTCTACTTTTTTTTTTGGTGGACGTGAATGTTTGGCCTGAGAAGAATTGCAGCAGGCTGGAAAAAATTTGTTCTTTTGATTCTCAAATGGAGTGTTTTGTAGTTAGCATTGCAAATGTGTTCAAATAATAGGCACATGAGGACCTCGATGATGGAAGAGCTGAAAACAATCTGGTGGCACCATTCTGTGTGGGATTGAGGTTAGATGGTAGAGCACGCTGCTGGCTGTAGGACTAGATTGGTCTACGTCTAGGCAGACCTCAGGGGTTGAGGAGTGAGAGTGTGACAGCTGTGAAGGGAGACAAGGAATTTGGGTGAATTCTTGAGCAATTCAAACCCCTGTAGCTTCAAAGAGCATCAGCAACTTCCCACTAACTAGCTTTGCTGGCAATTTGTTACTCCTGAGGCTCAAAACCATTCACGTCAACAACTTGTTGCCTATGTAAACGTCACTGTATTATTTGGCCATCTTCACTAACATTACTTTATTCTCACGCTGTCTTCATTGATGTGCCTTACTATTTCAGTGAAGTGGATCAGAATATAACATCCCAAATATGCCACTTGGGCATAAAGATTGTTTTGGGCTGAAGTCAATTAAGTAGTAAGCACACAAGGAGCTCTCTCTCCGTCCTCCCCTATCTTTCTAGAAGTAGGGGATAAATTTCCCTTTGTGAAGTTCTTCCCCCTCCACTCTCACATGCAAGAGGAAGAAAAGCAGCCATTATCCCTGGAGACAGAAATTTGGTACCAACATGGGTCTATACATACAAACCTTATTAAAATCGCCCTTATTTTTCACTAGACTGCTCCTCCTTTCTACCATTTACTATTCCTAGAAGCCCAAACCTCTTTTCCTTCATTTTATCATTTCACCACAATTTATTACCCTTTGTTAAAACGGTATATAACCCTCCAGCTATAACCAGTTTTTTGGGCCTTCACTTCTTTTCTGTGAAGGTCTTTGTGCATATAAAGATTAAAATATTAACAACAACAACAACAACAAAAAAGTATGCCTTTTCTCCTGTTAACCTGTCTTTTCTTTTATCAGTTTAATTAGCAGGCCTCAGAAATGGAATATAAGAGGATAGAGGGAAAAGATTTTTCTCCCCTCTACTGGAAACTCTTGCCCAATAAGAAGAAAATTGCTAATAACTTTATTATTCACTTCAGGAACTTCCTGAAAAGCTCATTTAAATGAACATCAGACTGTTCCATCTTTTAATAGATAGCATCAGATATCTGCTTACTGTACAAGTCTCTTAAAAACCTTCAGCTGAAAACCCTCTTCTTATGATGTCCACTAATCCTAATGATTATATAGTAACTACTGTCCTAAAAATACCCTGCATTAAAATACCCACCTTGGCCAGGCACAGTGGCTCATGCCTGTACTCCCAGCACTTTGAGAGGCCAAGGTGAGTGGATTACTTGAGGTCAGTAGTTCTAGAGCAACCTGAACAACAAGGTGAAACCCCATCACTACAAAAAATAGAAAAATTAGCCGGGTGTGGTTGTGCTTGCCCATAATCCCAGCTACCTGGGAGGCTAAGGCAGGAGAATTGCTTGACCCTGGGAGGTGGAGGTTGCAGTGAGCAGTGATCGTGTGACTGCATCCAACCTGGGTGGCAGAGTGAGTGAGACTGGATCTCAAACAAACAAACAAACACTTACCTTAAACCAAACTGCCAAATCTCATATATATTCTGACTTTGCCCCATCCCTCTGAGATGCTGTGTAGGCTCTATCAAAATAGTGCTCTCCCTCACCAGTGAACTTACCTTTGTCTCATCAACAAGTTGTCTAGGTGGTGGTTTCACAAAGCCAGCAATCTCCTTGATCTCTTAAAAGCATCTGCTTACTTTTTTTTTTTTTTTTTTTCAAGATGGAGTCTTGCTCTGTCACCCAGGCTGGAGTGCACTAGTGTGATCTCAGCTCACTGCAATCTCTGCCTCCCGGGTTCACATGATTCTCCTGCCTTAGCCTTCTGAGTAGCTGGGATTATAGCCGTGTACCACCAAACCCAGCTAATTTTTATATTTTTAGTAGAGATGGGGTTTCACCATGTTGGTCAGGCTGGTCTCGAACTCCTGACCTTGTGATCTGCCTGCCTCGGCCTTCCAAAGTGCTGGGATTACAGTTGTGAACCACTGTGCCCAGCCTGATTATTTCTTTTTATCTCGAAACTCTCTTAACCCTTGGGATCATACACCCTTCTGGTCTCTTTCTACCCAGAAGGCATCTCATTTTCAAGACTCTCAGTGAACATCTCCACAGAGATGACAATAAAATTATGTCTTCCTCAGAATTTGTTTCTACTTTTCCCTACAATGAAAGATTTCTTCTATTTTTTTTGAAGTTGGAATTTTTTTTATTTAACTAAATATATAAAAAATAGTATTTCTACATGTAATCAATATTAAATTATTTATGAAGTATTTTGATTATGTCATTGCTATTATTTTTGAAGATTCTTTAAAAAAATTTTTATTTTTAATTTTGTGGATACATAGTAGGTGTATATATTTACTGGGTAAGTAAAATGCTTTGGTGCAGGCATGCAATGTGTAATAATAACATATGGAGAATGAGAATTACACTCCCTCATGCATTTATCCTTTGTGTTGCAAAAAATCCAATTATATTCTTTTAGTTATTTTAAAATGTACAATTAAGTTATTGCTATAGGCAACCTGTTGTGCTATAACATAGTAAGTCTTATTCATTCTATTTTTTCTCTGTACTCATTAACATTAACCATCCCCACCTCACCCTCACCCCCTACTACTCTTCCCAGCCTCTGGTAACCATCCTTCTACTCTTTATGTTCATGAATTCAGTTGTTATGATTTTTGTATCCCACAAATAAGTGAGAACATGTGATGCTTGTCTTTCTTTGCCTTGCTTATTTCACTTAGCTTAATGATCCGTAGCTCCATCCACGTTGTTGCAAATGACAGGATCTCATTCTTTTTTATGGCTGAATAATACTCCATTGTGTATTTGTACCACATTTTCTATATGCATTCATCTATTGGTAAACACTTAGGTTGCTTCCAAATCTTGGCTACAGTGAACAGTGCTGCAGCAAACACAGGAGTGCAGCTATCTCTTTGTCATACTGATTTCCTTTCTTTTAGGTCTCTACCCAGTGGGGGAATTGCTGGATCACCCCATATGGTAGCTCTATTTTTAGTTTTTTGAAGAAGCTCCAAAGTGTTCTCCATAGTGGTCGTACGAATTTACATTCTCACCAAGTGTATGAAGGTTCTGAAAGGCTTCCTCTTGAATATTTCCTTGTCGTTACAACCTCAACAGGTTCCTGACTTTTCTTTCTTCCTTTCTTCCTTTCCTTTCCTTCTTTCCTTTCCTTTCCTTTCCTTTCCTTTCCTTTCCTTTCCTTTCCTTTCCTTTCCTTTCCTTTCCTTTCTTCCTCATTTCTGATGACAACAATATGAGACAAATTTGAAATATTTTTATCTTTGGTTCATTTCTTCCCTTTGTTGCCTACAAGTAATCAGTCACTAAATCCTGTTAATTTACCCAGAAACATTTTAATTGATCCCTGCCTTTGTATTCCTACCACTGTCAGCTCCATCTGGGCTTTTATCTTGTGATCCATAAACTTTATTGTACGTATAGACTCCTTTGAGGTTTTATTAAAATTTATGGATCCTTTTTTCCCCAGAAAAATGTAACTGTGCATAGACACACAAAATTTTGAGTATATCAGGAGATTTGCAGAAGCCCTGAAGTCCAAACTCTTATACAATTGATTCTGGTTGTCTGTTATATCAGCCTTCTCGTTGCATCCATGCAGCACCCAGGCTAATCTTTTTTAATGTCATCCCTTATAAAAGACAGCTAATGACTTCTTATAAACTTCAGAATTAAATCTGAGGCTCAGTTGGGCATTCCAAAAGTCTTTCCCAGTCCTATAAAAGGAACTCAAACTGCCTTTTCAGTTTTACCTCCTCAAACACAGAAGAAAAATAAACCTAATAATAATAATAAGTAACACATTCAATTGAGTACTTACCATGTACAAGGATGCTCTGCTGAGTGCAGAGGTTGCAGGGACTCCCTTAATTTAAGCTCCTCTAACCCTTTGCATAGCACAGCTGATTTCTTTATTGTCTGCGTGACATTGGTGGAGGGTCAGGAGGGAGGAAGGAAGTGTGTGGGCTTTGGACCTAAGCAGACTGGGGAATGAAAAATCAATATTCTTCCAATCTGACTTCTGAACCTTACTTCTCCTGGAAAATGGGAATAACAGTAACTACTCACAGAGTTGTGATGAAAATTACCTAAAACAACACAAATACCTAGAAGAAAGCCTGACACCTAGGAGTCGCTCTACCTGTCATAGCTGTTTCTAAGCTCAATAAATAATTTGAATGTCTTCTAATCTAATAAACAATTGCTGAGGTTTTTCACCAGGCGAACCCTTCAGTAGAAGACACTTCTCTCAAAATTGGCCTGACCAAGCAGCAAATCACTGAATGCCTTCAAAAGGCCAACTTACATCTATGTGTTTGTGGGTGGACCCCATATTGTGCCTTCTGCTAGGGTAAGGGGTAAGCAGTGACCCCACCAACAAGCCTCCGTCCTTTTCAGCATGTGAGCTCTTCCAGTGTTGAGCACAGAATAACCTTAGATCATTCTACAGATGGTCTCAGGACAGAGCCCATGAGCTCAGAGAGCATTGGCTGAAAAAATGCTAACAAGTAACCAGGAGTAACCTTATTACTTAGTGCAAGTTTCTAAATGATAAAAACATGTTGATGTTTTTTATTCACACTCACTGATTTAATTAAGGGGGGTGGAATTTTATTTTCCCCATCAGCAGAGGATGAGTAAGGAGCAATGAGAAACTGAGGTATTTTAAGTTACCTTTTTTTAACCTATAATTTATAACTCATTAAAGAGAAATATGTCTTTAATGAACTCGAAAACTATGTTAGGCACTGTACTTGAGGGAGAGGTCTGGAGGGACTCTTCGAAAGGGGAGTTTTAGGGAAAAAAAGAGGTGGGGGGAGGTTTAGCTGAACTACAAATGTATTATAATCTTACTGGGGAGACAGAATTTATTTCCGAAGTAATTAGATCATAATTATATTTTAAACCAAAGATTCTTAGAAGGACCTTGCAATGTAATTGACTTCCTATGATTTTCCTTTACGGAATTGAGAACACTATTTTGAGATGGGGTTCATAGGCTTCTTTAAACAACAGAAAAAAGAGAAAAAAAAACAAAGGTGAAGAATTTCTTCACAGCTTGAAGCCTCCACTTTAGTATGGGTTCAAAGGTTGGTCTCCTGGGGAAGGCTTTTCAGCTATTCTTAGGCACATGGAGGAAGGGTGTGGGCTGGGAGGGTCTCACTATTCCTTTATTTTGAAGCCAGGATCCACTCGTATCGAAATCTGTTTTCTCGGGTCTACCAGGCTGACACCCTGACATAGTGGAGGTTCCTACCAGCAGCCGTAACATCTGCAGAGGAACAATGTCCCCTCATACTGCATCCAGAATCTGAGCACTGCAGAGCCAATTGTACCCCTTTTGGCCTGGATCAAAACCTGTAGTGTAGGACTGTGCTATTGGAGCAGCAGCTTGAGCTGGGGCCTCCCTGGAAATGGAGATAGAATAGAGCACCCCCTTCCTCAGTTATTCAGGGGCAGCTGCTGAGATGGGGGCCGGTCTCTGTCCCCCACGCCCCCACCCCACAGGAGGAGGAAGCAAGGGCAAAGAAAGAAGTGGGGAAATGACTCTGCCAGCAACAGCCAAGGATTACTGAATTTGAAGGCCTGCCTTTGTCTCTGCTCATTCCCTCCTCCATGCTCAGAAAAGAGAGAAGAAAGACCAAAAAAAAAAAAAAAAAGCTCTGACTGTCTCCTCTGATCACTGGAGAATTGGCAGGAACTTTCCCTGTTGTCAGCAGGAGAGAGCCTTTCCTAATCCATCACAACCTTCAGATAACCTGATTCATGCCCTGCAACAGTGTCATCCTGTCTGGTGGCAAGTAGATTTCAATTTCATTTACCCACACTGCATTTTAAAATAAAATGCTAGTGACAGTGGAGGCAGACTGCCTCTCCCATGTCCCCCCAGACAGAGCCACTACAAATGCTAGGGCCACTGCATTCATGTCGCCCTTGATGGGTCGTTTTGTGTCCTTGAGTTAAGGTTTGCTGTCTTCCCTGTGGGCTTGGCTGTCTGTTTTGATCAGGATAAAGTCAAGTGGCGTTATTGAATATGCTATCTGAGGGCTGGGGGAGGCGCTTTAGCTGACCTCCTCTGGCTATGGACCAATGACCACACTTACCTCCTGAGATGTCTCTGAATATTCTAAACAAAGTGTGTGTCCCCACTTGCTGTGACTGTCCTGGGTGTCACAGTGTCTTCAAGGACTGGCGAAGCCCCAGTCACCTCCTAACTTACGTCTACAGTGTTTACCATCCCAACATTAGAGCTGGGGTCAACTCTAATCAGGTTCAGAGGCAGATACTGGTCAATCCCTGGTGACCACTGCCTTCTCCTAGCTTAGCCAAGTGAGTATGACTAGGCACATGCAATTCTTATACATGCACCTTGGGGAGCTGAGTTGTGATATTTGAGCATTTATGTGCCAGGTCCTTTTTAACTTCTCATATTAAATACTACCTGTTGAATCTGACCATGGTACAACAGTTAAAATCCCACAAGGACATTCTACCCTATCTGTAGTTCAAATCCCAGCTCTTTCCCTTATTCACCGTATTAACTGGTTGAGTCACCTAATGGCTGTGTCTTCATTTCCTCCTATGTAAAAACAGACAAATCCTTTCTTGTCAGGGTACTGGGAGGCAAAAGGAGAAGGCATACCTGAAAACACTCACAGTGTCCAGTATACAGAGGGCTCTTTGCTGTCAGCCCCTTTCCTACCCACCAGCCTACAACCATGCTATAAATCCATGACAATTTTAGGAGAACAGGGTAGAAAAGAAGGTCATGCCACATTCCAGATTCAGAAGACACTACAAAAAAACAAACAAAACATCTTAACTCCAAAGACAATAGACAATACACTGGAAGATTTTTACTTTTGATATTCGTCACTTTTATTGCCACAATTTATACATAGTATAAATATATTTTTTAAATATATGCTATACTAATCATTATATTGATCCAATGAAGTTGTGCACAATCAACTGTATTATGATGATCTAAACTGACTCTAAGTTCAAATAGATCACTATCTTAGTAAGATTTCAACTTGTGTGTCTAAGATATTATTGTATTCATCAAAAAGATATATGTTTCCTTTCTTGCATAGTTCTCTCAGGGTGTAATAGGCAGTAAAGTAATATACAGCAACCTACCTGAGTCCACCAATATTTTCTTTTCAACACAGTTTGGAAGGAAATAAGACATTATCTTGATTTGCTTAATCTGTACATTATGTGTGTGAACCTAGAATGGGTAAGCTTCTCAACATCAGGCTAAGGGCAAAGACAAAACCCAAATCTAGATTTCCTGATGACAAGAACGCAATAAGCTCTCCTCAACAGACTTGGAAGATCACACTCAAACTAACTCTTCTACCACTTGGGCATGTGAACTTGGTGTAGAAAGATATTCGTATGTCTTTGAGCGGTTTTGGCCCAGGAAAGAAGCCTACCAGATTGTGCAAGGCCTGCGCTTGGTGCTTTGCAGTGATGCAATTTGACCATTAGGTGGCAGGAGCCTCCAAAGAGAGAAAATTTAAGTTGGAAAAAAAAAGGCATTGACTACGTCTGTGCAAATATTGTATGTATGTGCAAGCATATTAAGTCCCCTCACTCTCTTTTTTAGTATATGTGCTGCCAAAGTGAGCACAAAGTCCCCTCACTCTTTTGACTCTTATTCTAAGGGCACTGTAACTAGTCACTTTATAGAATGAATCCTATGAGGACAAATTCTCCAATAAAGCAAAAGTTTATGGAACCCTCACCTTTTTTCCCTTTCTGCCTAGTGCTTTGCTTCCCCCATAAAGAAATAAGTGGGAGGGAAATGTATATTGAGCATCCTGCAATGGGCTGGAACATTCAGCTCTTCTATGCCGATTTAGCTCAACAAGCCAAATTACGATCCAACAGAAGCAGGAACATATTAGTATCTTTGTTTCCTTTTTTGTACCTTTCGCTCGGAGTTTAAGATGCTGTAAAGTAATATATAGCTGCCTCCATGGGGCTATCACAGAGACCTGCTATTTTAAACCACCTAATTGGATTTGTCATCTTTGTTAGTGAGATCTGGAAGGTGGGAAGTTTAAGAGGAGAGGGAAGACTCTTAATTGGTGCTGTGTTCTATATATCTTTATGTAACTGCAGGCTCTTGAAAAAGGGGGAAAATCTTATATAAAGAACTTGAGGAAGTCTAATCAAGGGAGGACGCAGGCAAACGCTCCAGTTGCACACAAATTCTGCTAGGAGTGTCACTGACGTGGCCATGACCGTGAACGAAAACTTGTTTCTAACAGGCTCATGTGGTCTCATGTTCTTGATGAGTCACAGTCCTTAAATGAGTGAAGTTTTTGCTATAACAAGGTTAAATAAACCCTCGCAAAACAGCACAATCAGAGCAGAAAAATTTTCCCAAAGTGTGAAAAATGCAAAAAGTGAAAAAAAAAAAAAAAAAAAAGGCAACCCACCTGCATTCAGGGCTTAAGCTTGAAAATTCTGTAAAAGCCCAATGTTGGGTGTAACTGAAAGCATCTCTGACCTAAGCTTCAGAAATTACTTGTTCCCCATTAAGTGCTTTGTCTCTAATGAATTATTGAACGTCTGTTGGGAGCCTTGTTTTAAAAAAGCAGTTTGTGCTGTTTCTCTCTTGTGTATTCATCTGTAGATACCAGGAGCTGATGGTATCATCACCGAAGCAAAGTAGCTCACGGGTGGCCCTGTTGGTTGGTCTCTGTAGGGGTGGCACCTCAGGGCACTGGGTTCAGCCCAAGCACTGGACAGCCTCCGCCCAGCCTGGGGCTGCTGCTGCCCAGAGCTCACTGCAGTAAAGACTGCAGCAGCAGCCTGGCACGCCCTGTTAAAGTCGCAGTGCTGAATTCCCTCCAGCCAAACTCCATCTTTGGCTGTGCCTGGGGAGGCTCTGGCACCATGGGAAAAAGGGCTGGTTTTCAGTAAGGGGTACCCTCAGATCTCAGGAGGATCCCAACCTCCAGGGCTGTAAAGTGTATAGGGCAGAAAGATGGTATTTTTAGGTTACGTTTCTTCTTGGAATTCTTAGATTTGTGACTGCTGAAAACTCAGTCTTATTTCCAGGGGGAAATGCCTTTCAGCTTTCCACTTGCGTATTCGAGCTCATTTTAAACTTTCTGAGAATCTCTGCCAAGGACTGTATTCCCTGCGCCAGTGACCACTGGGTCCCAGTGAAGTTGTCTGTAAAAGGGGTAGTGAGATCCTGCGTTTTTGCACAACCTGCATCCTAACAGAGGCTTGGGCAGGCCTCTTTATCCTCACAGGGCTCTTCCTCTTGGGCTGCCCTAAGCTCATCCTACCTGCTGTCTGCATTCAGAGCATCTGGTAAACCTGTTCACAGTAAAGCAGCAGGAACTTAAGGAGTTATTCTTCCTGGGGGCACTTCTATTGTAAAAGATACAAAAGCCTGGAATCCGGTTTTCTATCTCTCAGTAGTTAAATAAAGACAGTCTATTTATGCAGTAGAATTTGATAGAAGCAGGTCTACATTTACTGATGTGGAATCTTTACAAGAAGCAAGGAGCCAAGCAGGACAGCAGCTGGTGTTACATGCATAGTGGAAGCATATATGCTTTTGTGGACATTGGGTAGGTGGGAAAGGCAGGTGTCGAACCTTACAGAGATTCAATAAGACAGAGGGAAGAGCATGCACATTCAGGGTGAAAAGTGGAAAGAGAGCCTGGCATATTGGGAAACAGCAGAAACTTTAGTGCAGAAGGAGGTTAGGGAGGGCACAGGTGGTGGCATGGAGGCGAGGCTTTGCAGGGTCTGGGTTTGAGGCTTTGCAGGGTCTGGGTTTGAGGGCATTGAGCTCCTCCATGTGGAGGAGCTGCCTGCTGCTCCCTCTGAGAAGAGCAGAGAGCTTAGCTCCTGGAAGAGGGGCTAGGAAGTCACAGACCCAAAGTGGCTCATGTTCCAGGCACTCTGATTAAGGACATGTGTTTTCTTAAAGCCCAAATACAATTAAGATGGTCAATAAACCTCTGCCCAGAGCCCTGTGATCAGAACTAAAGGAAACATTAAACTGAGTAAGATGCTGTTACTGCATTCCAGCCAGACAGATCCACAATAATGGCCAGCATTTATGTAGCGCTGACTATGCGTCTAGACCTGTTTTAGGAATGAAATTAACTTGTATATTAGTATATTAACTCATTAAATCCTCTTAATAACCACATATAAGAAGTATTAGTATTATTCCCATTTTGCAGATAAGGTGAATGAAGCACAGAAAGGTTAAGTAATTTGTTCAAGGTCACACAGCTAGCAAGTGCCAAATTGGGATTCAAACTCAGGGAACCTGGCACCAAACTAGAATCTACTTAACACTATGGAATCCTGTCTCCATATGAATAAATAGACTTTGAGGTAGAAGAGAGTAAATGCCAGGAGAAATTAAAGTCCTAGGAGATGCCAAGGAGGAGAGAAATTCCGTCCAACTGAAGAAGATTTTTTTAAAATTAGCATTTGAGATGTTTCCCAAAGAATAGAAGGCCTTTCTGCAGGCAAGTTCAAGAGTGGATATTCCAGATGGAGGTAAATAATGTATGCAAATGAATCCTACTGCTGTCCTCAGATATTACCATCTAAGTCTGATTTGTTTGCTATGAGAGTACTGATTTTTTTTCTATTCACTTTTTAATTATTATTTTTTATTCATCTACTTACCAGGAACTGGATCCTATTTCCTTTTTATCTTCATTCATTCATTCATTCATTATCTTCATTCATTCATACGATATATTTGAGCATTTACCATGTGCCAAGTATTCCCCTGGGCTGGACATTCACAATGCAAGGAGAGCCTTTACCTACATTTTCCTCTGAAAACAAAAATAAATACTTCAGTGTTTCCTCCCCAGTTAGTGAGCATAAATGTAGACTTTCTGCAGCACCCCTTGCCCCTGACTTTAGTAAGGAGGGCTTCAAAATTGAGAAGAAGAAAGAAAAAAGTTGAATTTAGGAGAGGAAAAGGGAAGGACAAAAAGCATTCTTGACTTGGCTATGTTAGTTTTCAATTCCTTTACAGTGCCAAGAAGCTGGAAGATTAGAGATCACTTCAGGGGACCCTTGTCACTGAGTGCCTGGGAGAGGAATGCTGTTTTTTGTTTTTTAAGTACAGTTACCGAGAATGAGAGTGTAGCTCTGCACGTATTCGCTGTGTGGCCTGGGCATGCACGAAGCCCTTGGATGCCTCAGTTAACTCATCTGTAAAATGGAGTTAAGGATAACACATATGCTGACAGCATTGTTTGGGGAACCAAATGAGATAATAAACATAAAGTGCTTGCACAGTGCCCAGCACGGGGCGATTTGACAGAAGAGAGGCCAGAGAGGCTCACACAAGGGAGAGGTGAAGGACGCTAAGTTCAACTTTCACTTCGCCTACTGCATAGTTTTGCCAGTTGGGCTCCATATATAACCACAGTGTGCCCCAATAAGAAGACGCTATGAGACAGGGCAGGTGCACTGGGCTTCTGATCCCCTGCCCTGCTGTGTGAGTTTAGCCAGTCCCCTAATTTCTCTGAGCCCAGTTCCCTCTCATGCAAAAACAAGGGTAATAATACTCCTCTGGCCAAATTATTGTGAGGACTCAAATGAAAGAACATGCACGCATGTGCTAGAAGTTGCCAGGCACCCAAGAAGAATTCAATGCATACCAGTCCTCCTCCTTTCTGACCCCAGACCAGGGCCATAAAGAGGGTGGAAGCGGTCACTCGCCTAGAATCTTCTTCCCAGGAGTGGGGCGGGGTTACTGCAGCAGCCCTGGGAAGTTCCAGCAGCAATCTCAGCCCCGGCACTTTAGGACGGGCAGCAGTGGTTTCAAATACTCCTCGGGTGGAGAATCGTTTTGGGGAGGAAGGGAGGCAGTCGTGGAAACCCAGAAAAGCACTTTTTGAGGAGTGTGGGAGCTGAGGAAGGGCGTAGCCACTGCAGTTGTCTGCGTCAGGAGCATCGGCAGAGAGGAGAGGCAGAGCTGGCTGGGCATCAGCTTGCAGCTAGTGCAGAAAGCTGGCCTGTGACAGATCTGGAGAGGAGATAGCAGGCCCCTGTTCTCAGGGGAAGAAAGGCCCTAGGAAAGTAAGAGAAAGAGCTACCTAGGAAGGGGAAGATGCATTCAGAAGGCAGAGGGACAGCACATACGCCCCTTGAGGAAAGAGAAAAGTGTGCCTGTGTATGAATATAACATTCTGCAGAGTGGTGAAAACCTTTTAGGTGCAGGCAGGCGTGGTGTCAGGTTCCAATTCAGCTTCTTACCAGCCCTATGACCTTGGACAGTTCCCTTTACTGCTCTGAGCTTGCATGAAATGAGGATCACACCCAGTCTAGCAGTTGATAGTTTTTTTTTTTTTTCTGTTTGTTTGTTTTTTAGAGGATGAAATGAAATAACCTGCACTCAAGTTTCTGTTACAGTTACAGGTGCTACAATGCCTGGCGTGTAGTAGCCACTCAGTAAATGAGAGTTACCAGTAGAAGGGTTGTTATTTCTACTATTAGGCATTCAGTACTAGTGCACCTCCATTTACTATAATTACCTGCTTTTCTCAGGCTATGAACTCTTAGAGGATAGGGAGTGTATGTGATAGAAGCACAAGAAGGTATTGTGATTGCTGAATAAAGGAAGAGATTGGTTCTCAAAAAGCACAGTAGGCTGGGTGTGCTGGTTCATTCCTGTAATCCAAATACTTTGGGAGGCTGAGGCAGGAGGATTGCTTGAAGCCAGGAGTTCAAGACCAGAATGGGCAATATAAAAAATTAAAAAAATTAACTGGGTGTGGTGGTGCACACTTGTGATCCCAGCTACTTGAGAGGCTGAGGTGGGATAATTGCTGAGCCCAGGAGGTTGAGGCTGCAGCGCACCATGATTTTGCCACTGCATCCCAGCCTGGGTGACAGAATGAGACTCTGTCTCAAAAAAAAAAAAAAAAAAAAAAGTCTAGTAGGTGATGGGGCATATGTATATTTTAGAAAGTGTGTTTTAATTAGCCTGTGCTAGACAGTGGCATAGCTCTTGCCTTCAGGTAGCTCATAACTTTTTTGGGGGTGATACAGTTTTCACCCCCAACAAATGAACAAAGAGGTACACAAGCCATATTATATTTTCATTAATAAACTGAATATATTTAATTGATTAATGTGCGTGTACAAAATATACAGTACCAAATATATGTACCAAGTGTATCAATATACACTACAGAATATATGTGTGTTCTGTGTGCACGTGGGGCTCTCGGAGGATAAGAGTTTATAGGGACATTTGGATAAAATTAGCTGCAAAGGCTTATGAACAAGATAGGAGAATGAGGAAGGCTTGGAGAGGAAAGGATTTTCAACAACAAATGAGGGTAAAGGGCAACAAGATGGGAAGGATCAGGGTGGGGAAAACCAGGGGTGGTGAGAAGACTGGCCAGGTTGGAGGTGAAATTCTGTGCTGTCTCGAGGTCACAGAGGACCCTGAATGGCAGAGTGAGGATTCTTATGCTTTTCTTACATATGTCCTTAAGCCAAGGGTGGCATGATGACAATGATGCTTTTAGCTGATTAATCTGGTACTGTAGTGCAGGAGCTATTAAAAAGGAAAAGAAGTCCTATCTGTTAGAAAGTTATTGCCGCAGACACGTGAGTCCTAAATGCAACTGTGCTTACGTTCAATGTCAGTCAACTTTCTGATCCTTTGCTGTGTTCCCAGAACTACAGTGGGTGCTTTTATACCTCATGTAGGATTTTTTCCAGGTGTCAAAAACCTGCAAGGATGAATATTTGCCCCTCTTTTACACATAAGGAAGTTCTGGCTCAGAGAGGCTGTGTAATTTGTGAGACTTCTAACAGCTTGCAAATGACAGATGGTAGATTGGAAGTTGGGTCCTTTCATTTCTGACCCAGTGTTTTCTATTTTATACAATAGCTGACTTTCTTATTCGAGGACTCTGTGGCAGGTGATGGGTGGTGGAACTCATAAAAAAGAAAAAATAATAATCATTTTGAGGATCAAGAGAGGGTATCAGGAACTCGATGTCCAGATTGAACTGGAAGAGGCAAAGATTTCCATTGAATCTAGGGGAGAAAGAGGGCTTAAAAGATATTTTTAGTTTATTTATTTATCTATGTATATTATATTATGTTATATTATATTATACTTTTTTAGAGATAGGGTCTCACTCTGTCACCCAGGCTGGGGTGCAATGATTCGATCAGAGCTCACTGAAGCCTGTAACCCCTGGGCTCAAGTGATCCTCCTGCATTGGCCTCCCAAAGCACTGGGACTACAGGTGTAAGCTGCTGTGCCCAGCCTTAAAAGGTATTTTTAATCAAATACAAATGATTTGGGAAGTTGGATGGGAAAAAAGACTTTTTGCTTTGGTGTACCCATGAGAAGATGACCTGAAGATAAAATTTGAGAAAGAATTAGCGACTCTGAGGTAACCCATTGGAATTGCATGGTGGTAGTTTTTTTTTGTGTGTTTGTTTTTGTTTATTTTATT
Organism: Symphalangus syndactylus; assembly: GCF_028878055.3. Lineage (NCBI taxonomy): Eukaryota > Metazoa > Chordata > Mammalia > Primates > Hylobatidae > Symphalangus > Symphalangus syndactylus. The sequence continues at coordinate 118,099,293 of NC_072432.2, read as the reverse complement.
TATTTATTTTTTGAGATAGGGTCTTGCTCTGTTGCCCATGCTGCAGTGCAGTGGCACAACCATAGCTCACCAAAGCCTCAAACTTCTGGGCTCAAGCAATCTTCTTGCCTCAGCCTCCTGAGTACCTGGGATTACAGGTGTGTGCCACCTTGCCTGGCTAAATTTTGTATTTTCTGTAGAGAGGGGTCTTGTTTTGTTGCATAGGCTGGTCTTGAACTAAGTGAACTTCTTGCTGTGGCCTCCCAAAGGGCTGGGATTACAGGCATGAACCACTGTGCCCAGCCAGAATTGCATGATTAACGAAGAAGAAGAAAAGAGCAGGTAAGGAGTAAATCTAAAATGTGTTTGAATAATAGTATTATAAGATTGGAAGTTTAAACATTTTAATGAAACATAAAGTGCACTGATATACCACTATAGAAAAACATTTTTAGTAAAATGATTCCTTGGGAGGAAATGAGATGCTATATAAGAAGCTGTGGTATATTAACTAGTTTCTTCCTCGGAAAAAAATTTGAACATAAATACTTATTTACCACTTAAAACCTTTAGTTTTGGATCCAGAATAGGATATAAATTTTTTTACTGTATGACATAAGTAAATTATAGAATAACCTTCAAATCCTATTTCTTCAGAATTTAAATGGGCTAGAATTTAAATAAATTCTTATTTTAGGCCCGAAACACTCAAAGTAGAAAGATTGATGCTGGGAGAGCAATTGAAATGTTGTCCTGTGTCTTGAAGTATAGGATTTTGTGTCAAATGAGGATGATGAATGTGGTCAATTGAATCTGAACACTGAGGTTATAATTTACAGTGTTCCCTAAAGTCAGTAAAAACTAGAATTGCCAGAGAGTTTTGGACTCATGTAAGGGTACTCTGCTTTACAACTGTAAGTAAAACAAAAACGGACAACTAGGACCTAATTAAACTAAAAAGCTTCTGCACAGCAAAAGAAGCTATCGACAGAATAAACAGACAACCTACAGAATGGAAGAAAATATTTGCAAACTATGCATCTGGCAAAGCTCTAATATCCAGAACCTATAAGGAACTTACACAAATCAACAAGGAAAAAATAAACAGCTCCATTTAAAAATGGGCCAAGGACACGAACAGACACTTCTCAACAGAAGACATATAAACAGTCAACAAACATATTTTTTAAATGCTCAACATCACTAATCATCAGAGAAATGCAAATCAAATCCACAACGAGATAACATCTTGCACCAGTCAGAATGGCTATTATTAAAAAGTCAAAAAATAACAGATGTTGGCAAAGTTGTGGAGAAAAGGGAATGCTTATACACTGCTGGTAGGAATATAAAATAGTTCAGCCGCTGTAGAAAGCAGTCTGGAGATTTCTCAAAGAACTTAAAACAGAACTACCACTTCACCCAACAATCCCATTACTGGAAAGGAAAATAAATTGTTCTACAACAAAACAAAACAAAAAAAACATATGCACTTGTATGTTCATCCCAGTCCGTCACAATAGCAAAGATGTGGAATCAACCCAGCTGATCATTAATGGTAGACCAGATAGAGAAATGTAGTACATATACACCATGGAATATTATGTAGCCATAAAAAAGAACAAAATCATGCCACACGGATGGAGCTAGAGGCCATGATCCTAAGCAAACTAACACAGGCATAGAAAACCGAACACCACATGTTCTTGCTTATAAGTGGAGCTAAACATTGAGTACACATGGACACAAGGAGGAGAACTATAGGCACTGGGGCCTCTACCAGGGCCTCCACCCTCAAGTATGGTGGGAGGAGATTGAGGGTTGAAAAACTACCTGTTGGGTACTCTTCTCCCTACCTGAGTGATGAAATCATTTGTACACCAACCCCCAGCAACATGCAATTTACCCATGTAACAAACCTGCACATGTACCCCCTGAACCTAAAAAAAAAGTTGGAAAAGTTAAAAAAAATCATCTGTTTTATCCTCCAAACTTAATTGATAGGAAAACTAAATATTTATTGATTCTCTGGGAAGTATATTATGTTTAGGTGGAATGTATGAGGTTTGCACCAATCTTCAAGGCTGACAATTAGGGAGAAAGCCTTGAGAGTAAACAAGTCTTAGGTGACAGAGGGAGGGGCTCTGAGGTCCAGGCCCACCTACTCCCTATAAAGTTCAGCATTTGCAACTTGGAGGATCAAGATTTGATTATCATTAAGGAAATTGGAAGTTACCAAGGTACATATGCAATACCAGTTAGTATGATCAGTATGTTTTAAAAAGTCAACACTGTACAACCCCTGTCCTCCCATTCCCACCTACCAAACAGGACAGTGTTGAGCCACATCTGGAGGATCCCAGGTGCTTCTCTTTGCCAAAAAGGTACCTGCCCACTGTCCCAGCCTGGGAAGGAAAGTTCAGAGCCTGTCTTTGCAGCTTCTGTTTTTCCTGCAGCCCAGATTTGACACAATTCTTGACCTAACTAAACTAAGCCACTTGGCTTTCCTGGGTTTCCATGAAATTTCTCTATCATGTGAATTATGAGCTTTCCCCTGTCATTTGACCTATGACATAATGTAAGTGGCTTGAAACTGAAGAGGCTAATGATAATAGACAGAAAGCTGAGGGACTCCTTACTCTGTGCTGTTCTTTCCCTTGCTAGGCCTCACAGGAGGCAAGTTAAGTTCATCTTCTGGCATCAAGGGGCCAGGGAAGAATGGGAGATGGATTGACCTGAAAGGCCTGCTCCATTCAGCAGAATGCATTTGTGGGCATCTATCAGACACAGAGTACGTGCCAGGCATTGACCATGTAACATCTGGTTTGGTTTGGTCCTTGCAATATCCCTAGGTGATGAAGTCAAAAGGGACAGTGATCACCCGTTTCTTATCTGCACCCCAAATGCCTGCCACTCAGAGAAGACTCGAACATTTGTTGAATGAATAGTGAATGTGAATACGAGAAGATAGTTTTTATCCTAGTATTTTTAGGCAATAAAACCGAGTTTCAGAGAGGCTTAAGTAATTTGCTAATAATTTGTTAACAGTGGCCCGGCTGGGTGCAGTGGCTCACACCTGTGATACCAGCACTTTGGGAGGCTGTGGCGGGTGGATCACCTGAGGTCGGGAGTTTGAGACCAGCCTGACCAACATGGTGAAACCCCGTCTCTACTAAAAATACAAAATTAGCCGGGTGTGGTGGCGCATGCCTGTATTCCCAGCTACTCAGGAGGCTGAGGCAGGAGAATCGCTTGAACCCAGGAGGCGGAGGTTGCAGTGAGCCGAGATTGCGCCATTGCACTCCAGCCTGGGCAACAAAGAGCGAAAGTCTGTCTCAAAAAACAAAAACAAAAACAAAAAAACAGTGGCCTATCTGCATTTCAGTCCAGTCATATGACTCCCGGGCTGGTGCCTTTCCACTACAGCGTGATGCATTTTCATGTTACCAGTGAACCCCTGTAGGCCAATTTTCTCATTGAATTAGCTTCTAAGAGTCAGGCTAACCCTTCAGAGCACCATAGAGCATTCATCCAGAGGCAAGATACAAGGTAAATGCAGTGAGGATACTGTGGAATTCCAGAAACCTGGATGGATTTAGGGAAAAATAATCAGCACCATTGACTAAGAGCCTACTGTGTTTCAACCACTTCGAGGACCATTTCACATGGATGTTCTTTTTTTTTTTTTTTGAGAGACAGAGTCCTGCTCTGTCACTCAGGCCAGAGTGCAGTGGTGTGATCTCAGCTTACTGCAAGCTCTACCTCCCAGGTTCACGCTGTTCTCCTGCCTCAGGCTCCCAAGCAGCTGGGACTACAGTTGCCTGCCACCACGCCCGGCTAATTTTTTGTATTTTTAGTAGAGACAGGGTTTCACTGTGTTAGCCAGGATGGTCTCGATCTCCTGACCTCGTGATCCGCCTGCCTCGGCCTCCCAAAGTGCTGGGATTACAGGCGTGAGCCACCGCGCCCGGCCTACGTGGATGTTCTTATTGAATCCCAACAACTACCCTGTGAAATAGGCACTACTGTTCCCATTTCACAGTGGAGAAAACAATGAGGCACTTTATAGTTGGGCAACTTGGCCAAGGTTTCACAGCTGGTCAGTGACAGAGTTGAGATTGGAACTCTGGTCTGTCTGGCTCTAAAGACCTGTGCTATTCCCAATACAACAAGGTATGAAGGCACTCAGATAGCCTATCTAAGCTTTGGTTTTGATGGAAAGACACCATTCAACTCAATCCAACAAATACTTACTGAACATCCAGTGACAGTAGATTAGACAGTTAAAAATTTGAAGGCAAACTGCTTTCAGGGAGATTATAATGTGGAGATATGACAGGGTATGGCCTAGGATAGGTATTCAATAAATATGAGTTTGGTAAAGGAACAAATGATGAATGAATGATATAGCTGACTGTAACTTAGAAGAAATTCTATTAGAAAATTGCAGCTCAAAATTCATGAGAGGACATGCATTGTAGCTCTAAGATCATGTACCTTGAAGGGATATTAAAGATCTTGATGTCTAATCCTTTGTTAGATGAGGAAACTGAGGCTCACAAACATGAAGTATTTTGCCCAAGGTTTTATAGTCAGCTAGCAGCAGAGTGTGGACTAACACAGTCTTCTGACTAATTTAATCCTCTACGATTTGAGTTCTTCCACTTCCCACCTTTCACCATGCCCAAATTGCATTTCTGTCTTCCCTCTGCATGTCACCATGAAAGAGCTATTGTCATGTCCTTCTTTAGACAGAATCTCTTTATCTTCTTGGACCTCAGGGGAATGTATGCATTAGCCGACAGGAATTGACTACCTATCAATTATGAAGAGAAGGTTCTTTGGAAAGAAATGAGTCATTTCTGGGGATTGAACTTTTAATACATGAAAGTTCATTGATTTGCTATTATGATTCTCCTGATATTTCTGAACATGTGCACACATGTGCAAGCACACACATACACAATACCCAATAGTGCATCTGTACTGAAAACCAGGGGCATTGGAGAGACAGGATTCTACTGCAGCAGCATTGAGAAGACTGTTCAGGCAAACAGCTGACTCATTCAAGGAATCCTTAGAATTCTCTATTGTTCTTTTCATTCCTTCCTCTCTTATCATTCTTTCCCCACAGATGGTACCCTCTCCTCATGTGTCACTTTCTACTTACCCTAATTAAGATTCTATTATTGGAGGTGGCCAGGAGTGGTTTCAATAACATCACAATCTCCAGTAATTTTTAATTTCCACTGCCTGACAGTGCAGTGGTGCTCAGCATCATAGCATTATTTTTTCTAAGTATCCACATTAAATCTCTTATTCAAGAAAATGACAAGTGTTTTTAGTGGTGCTCACCTGCTTCACTGTTTATCATATGATCTATAAAAATGCTTCCTATGATGAAAAGCCTCAGCACCAAGTACAGTCAAACCATTTATTAAAATAAGTTAAACATTCCAGATAAGAGAGCTGTCATAACCCATGCAAAAATGCCAAAGCTGTCAGATGCAAGTTTGTAAAAGAAGTGTATTTTGATTTCAATTCTTCAGCACTGAACATTTTTTAAAAAGAGCAGTTTCTAGGTTATACTTACATGCCATTTAGCAAATATTTACTAATAGCTGGTTTTGTGGTTTTACATCTTATTGTTTACTGAGAGAAGACTCTCGAACAAATAACTTCAATATCATGGGTTAGGTCCTTGGACACAGACGTAACACAACATGTTTCTCAAGTTAGCCAGGCAGACTGGGGAAGGCAGGGGCTTTCTGGCACTGTGATTCCTTCATGGAAATTGTCCATCTCCAGGAAACAGAGCACACTTCAGCTTATAGATGTTTGAGCAGGGTTCTCCTTCCTAGCCTTTAGGAATGAGCAGGGGTAGCCCCCTCTCACTGCATCAGTGGACAGAGGACCGACCCTTGGGTCTGCTGTCTCACTTTCAGATTCCCCATTCAAAAAATGGGGACCAAAGTCATTGTTTTATCCACTCCATCTGAATAAAAGGAAATACTGCAGTAGCATTCAGGAAAAAGATAACCACAAAAAATACCTCTATCAGGTGAGGCCCTCTAGACATGGCGTTTCCTCCCAGCCACTTACACCATCCCATATGGATAACTCTAGTCCATTTGAAAACCCCTAGCAAAGAAGACTTAGCAACTCCTTTCACAAGGGGCAGGATGCAGCCCAGTGCAGAGGGGTGAGTGCTGGCACTGGCGTCAGGGCCACTGATGAAGCCACATGACTCAACCAGAGAGGGCACTCAATTCTGCCTGCAAAGTTTCCAGGAGGAGAACTTACAACAAGCTGGGGAATGCTGTGCTTCAGAGTAATGGAGGCAATTGATTTGTTCAAGTCCATTAGCCTAATTCTGCCTGGAGATATTGATCACGTGAGAATGGTACCCCATTACTGGAGGTGTTTCATTACTTTCACTTAGGATGGTCAGAAATATGAAAGAAAAAATATAAGCTCCACCAAAAAGAAACTCATTTCTGGGCCAGAGGCATCAGGCATGGGAGGTGACCCATGTTTAACATTGAACTGGCCAGCAAGACAGGCATTTGCTTCATCCTATCAGGGACTGCAATTTACCATGCTCAGAACAAAGAGGCTTTTGACTGCTTGGGTAAGAAGAGAACTTGATGGGCTTTTACAGAAAGCTTCCTAACTTCATCGCCTGTAAATGCTTTCAGGCCATTGCATGTTTTCTCTAGAGAGCCCTACAAATCCATCATTTGTCTCCTTTCCTTTCGTCTTTACAAAGAAATAATCTAATAACGGACCTCCGGTTAGGCCCACATCCTGTTAATCACATGTGGGTAGGTGACCAATTGGCCTGGATTAACATAATTAATCTTTAAATCATACATATTCAATAGGCTCTAAAAAGCATCTGGATACCTCTTTAAAAATTGTTAGATGATCAAATTAATACCAGCATAATAAATTAGAACTGCAGCTGCTTACTTTGACAGAGGGCTATTCTCCTTAAAAGCAATGTTTGTAAAAGACAGTAAATCCCACTGGACCTAAGGAAAAAACATACTCTTTGGTGGAATTAATTGTCAAGAATAGCATATTTGCTGGAGATTAGAGTCCCCTGTTGGGGTTTCCAGATTCAGCTGAGCACAGAGAGAAGCCATCTGCATTTGTAACTAGTAAACCTTCCAGAGAGCTTATCTGCAGCATCATGGGGACAGATGAATAAACTATAGGCATCTATAGTTGAATGTTCAGTTTCGGCTGATTCATCTATAATAATCAAATTACCTAGAGTTACTTAGCTTTATGCTGTTTAGACCCAGGCTTATTAACATCAAAGGCTCTTTCACAAATTCTGCTTTATAAGCACTGAAAATAAAGGAGTGTGTGTGTTGGGGGGCATGGTGGTAATTGATCATAAAGCTTAAGCTTGCAGGAACCCAAAGCAAAAAGCCAGATGTTGGGCTAGAAGTACAATCCCATATCTTACGAATTTGTAGCCTTTTATCTATCCTCATAGCCGCAGGGTTTGAAGTAAAGGGCAAGCAGGAATATGCCCATGAACATTCACCTTTGTTTGCACTAATTATTGTCTGCTAAGAACAAGACTTTGGGTGATGTCTGCAATTAGCTAAAAGCTCCTATGATCTGTCACCTTCTTCAAGCCAAAGTCAATTCCTCTTAACAAATTGAAATTTCAAAGTGGCTACTGCAGCATGTGAGACCCAGTCTGCAGGAGATCTGATACTGAATGCTAATGGCATGCAGCAAAACACTGCAGCAGGGCGGAGGTTGTCAGGCAGAAGCAGGGAGAGATTATGCTGTAACAGGGGCTTTTGTTCAGAATGCAATTCAGAGGAGCCCTGCCTCGGAAGTTAATTCATCCATACATCAAAGTAATTCATTTCTATTATTAAGCAGCACTCACCCCAGGTTGCTATTTACAGAGGATTCTTAAGTCTAAGAGAAACTGTTAAATAAAGCTTCATCCTAGTCCTCATCTTTACATCATGCCTGTGCATTTTAACTATGTCATGTATGGATATTGAATTATAAGCCCCTTTTTACCTGGACAATGTGACTTTTACCTAGGCCAGCCTTGATCTGTAGGATCAACCTAAACATCTCTTTAGATAAAGATCTTAAACTCAGAGAGCTGGCAGGGACCTTAGAGAGGTCATCCACCCACTTGAATAATAGAAACAAGAGAACAGAGGCCAAAATGTATAAATGATTGGCCTAAAGCTACATGGCTGATTGTCCCAAATGTCCCCATCTCACAGCTCTCAGTGTAGGATTCCATCGGTTTCAGCTAGAATGAAAGGATGCATCCCTTGGTCTCTCTGGCTTTAAGACTGACACCGCTGAGTGGAGTACAATACACGCACAGACACACATGGAAAGAAAAGGATGACACCAAATGAGGTGTCGTTTCTAGCTGGAAGTGATTTTTAACCTTTATTGTACTACTCTTTATTTTCCAAGTTTTTGATAACGAACATACCGTTTTGAGAATTCAAAAGAAAATAATAAATCACATTGAAATAAAGGCCTGTCTCAGGCATCCCTCCCACTGGGGAGCCCTCTGGCCTCTCTGCTGGCTGTACATCCCTGCACAAAGCTTCCCTGGCACTTTGAGGGTACCATGGCCACTTGCCACAGTGTTTTATAATCCCCTATAAGTGTCTGTTTCATTAGGTCATGGGCTCACTCTGGTGGGGGCCTTAGCTCCCTGGCTTCTTTGTATACACACAGAAGTGTCTATTTTATGGGGACTTAGGAAGGATGCTTGTTGAATGAGTCAGGGACAGAATTCATGAGTAAATGTCACCAGACAATGAATATCTTCATGGTGGCTTTGTGTTCAAGTTGGTTTCAATAGCATGAAAATCTCCCTGCTTTGGAAGCTATTATCACTGTCCTTTCTTTCCTGGGAGGGATCTACGTCCCCAGACTCCTATTAAGGGGGACTCTCTGCCTTGCCCTGACTTTAGCTAGAAGACATTTCTCAGGGTATACTGTTCAATCCCTGAGAGGACTCTACATGAATTTAGCTTTGGGATCTTAGGAAACTTTATTATTATTATAGCCCCAGAATAAGATTTTCATTTGCAAATAAGCCAGACCCCAGCCATCCATAACAAATGCTTCATTTCTCCTGAAGCTTGCTGAACATTTATAATCTCATTGCATTTTTTTTTTCTTTTGAGACAGAGTCTCACTCTGTCACCCAGGCTGGAGTGCAATGGTGCAATCTCGGCTCACTGCAACTTCCGCCTCCCATGTTCAAGCGATTCTCCTGCCTCAGCCTCATGAGTAGTTGGGACTACAGGAGCACACCACCACACCCGGCTAATTTTTGTATTCTTTTTTTTTTTTTTTTTTTTTAGTAGAGATGGGGTTTCACCATGTTGGCCAGACTGGTCTTGAACTCCTGACTTCAGGTGATCCACCTGCTTCAGCCTCGCAAAGTGCTGGGATTACAGGCATGAGCCACCACGCCCAACCCCATTGCATTCTTTTACCCTTATTTGGCCCTGTGGATGAAAAAAGACTAAATCCTGGAGACTAGATCCTTGAGATTTGCATAAGTGGCAATGCCACAGGTAAAATGCAGGCAGCACACCACCACTCGTGGGCAACAACTTGTTCCGATGCCACTCAAAACATCATTTTGTTTCTTGCAGTAATGGAAGAGCTACGCGCTGCCTCACATAAACTGCTGCCTAATTAGAGCACCTATTACTGGACTGTGGTCTGGTCATTAAAAAAAAAATAATAAAATAACAAAATCAGTAAAGGTAGGCCAGTTTGTGTTTTAAATTAAGTACTATAGTAAAGAATATATACCTTTCTTTCTCGCCCCTGCTAGGCAGATACCTTTTGTTCTCTGCACAGCTTTGCAAAGAAAATTGCTGATTCATTCTATTCTTCTTCTCACTGTCTCCAGGATGAGAAATTATAAATAATTGACATTAAGATATCAAGACAAGCAGTGGTTTTGAATTTGTTGCATTCCTGGCCTGAATTGCTTTTGTGACACTGAATTAAACTAAAAAAGGCCAGCAATGACTGCTGTAAGCTTTTAGTGTGGTCAGAACTAGCCAATTTGCTGCAAAGTCCTAGCGCTGAAGGTTAAATAAATATTTCATAGTACCTGTAGCTGGATATGTGGAGCGCAGACATTTTCAAGGACTGAGACTAAAATTTAAATAGAGATTCTCTACTGGCTTTGAATAAAAAGCCTAGGTGAGCCTAAGGAACCAAAGATGTGGTTGGATTGTTGGTTCCTCTGGTATTTAGGAAAGGTACAAGTTTTAGATTAAAGCAGATTTTAGTCACTGATTAGAGGAATTCTTAAAGCAGCTGTCCTGTGATGTCAGTGTCATCTGAGACTTAAGAAGCTCTTAGGAATTGCTGAATCACTAGAAGATAGATTGATACATGCCTGGTGAACCCCAGACTGCCAGATCCAGAATGAGAACAGAAGAGGGGAAAATAAAAGAAGACTTGGTGGGAAAGAAAATAGTGGGAAGGGAGTGGAGACCCATCTTCATGTTCCCTTTCTATTTCTGTCCCTCCCGTTCCTCTGTGTTGGTTCCTCTTTCTCTCTCCGGCATCTCTTTTTCTAATCCACCCACATGTTACTCCCTATATACTCCTAATTTCACTTCTAGACTGTTTCCTATTCATTTGCTCCTCCCGATCATTAGGCTGTTTTGCATTTGTAATATAAGATTTTGGCTTAACTAAATGTAAAAGCCAAGATGATAAAGAGAAAAATGCAAAGTGTTATGGCTTTAGTGAATCTTCTATTCAAAGAGATAATCATTTAATGGAAGATAGAAGATGGGAAACATCAATGCTTCCACATCCCCCTTAGAATCCCTCGGAAAAAGTTGCTCATTGAAGGCACCCTTTCCTGAAAAGCCTCAGAGTCTTTCTTAACCCTGCACACTTTGTAGCCACAACCAACTTCTCAGAGTTGCAAGGTCTAATAAAGCCACTTTGTTAACCTTAATTAAATAATTTCAGTGAAGCTGCATGGGTTGATTTCAAGTGTCGGCTTTCAGACCACTCAGGGCATCACCAGTACCTTTCATCAAGGTAGCAGCAGTACATAAAGCAAACAATTGGTTGCACCAGACAAGCATGGACCCATATTGTGATTTGCTAATTGTTGTGATTTGCTAATGTCCTGCTATTGGATTTGTTTCATAGAGATAATTATACTTATTTGTTGGAGCCCTCAAACTACTTTGTAAACAAATAAACAACACTTGTTCAGTGTTTATAATTCTGCTTTTTGCCTTCAACCGTTGTCCTCCAGAGTTTGAATCTCACAAGTTAGACTCTTGGCACCACCAGCTTAGATTATTACTATGTCTATAGTCCCAGATGGAAATATCTCCTCTCAAAGGGGACAGCCAGTTGTGTGTGACATTCTTCACAATGTCTAAAGTAAGGTGGTATCTTGGTCTATTTGGGCTGCTATAACAAAATACCTTAGTTATAGAAATAAACAAAAGTTTATTTAGAAATAAACTTAGAAATAAACAAAAGTTTATTTCTTGGCCAGGTGTGGTGGCTTGCACCTGTAATTCTTGCACTTTGGAAGGCCAAGGCAGGAGGATCACTTGAGTCCAGGAGTTCGAGACCAGCCTGGGCAACATGCAAAACCCATCTCTACAAAAAATACGAAAGTTAGCCAGGCATGATGGCCCATGCCTGTAATTCCAGCTACTCAGGAGGCTGAGGTGGGAGGATTGCTTGAGCTCAGGAAGTCGAGGCTGCGGTGAGCCATGATGGCATCACGGCACTGCAGCCTTTCTGACAGTGTGAGACCTTGTCTCAAAAAAAAAAAATTTTTTTTTTGCAGTTCTAAAGGCTGAGCAGTCTAAGATCAAGGTGCCAGCCAATTTGGCGTCTGGTGACGGCCCATTCCTCACAGACAGCACCTTCTTGCTGTGTCTTCACATGGTTCAAGAGGTAAACACATTCCCCCAAGCCTCTTTTTTTTTGAGACGGAGCCTCGCTCTGTTGCCCAGGCTGGAGTGGAGTGCAGTGGTGCGATCTCAGCTCACTGTAAGCTCCGCCTTCCGGATTCAGGCCATTCTCCTGCCTCAGCCTCCTGAGTAGCTGGGACTACAGGTGCCTGCCACCATGCCCAGCTAATTTTCTTGTAGTTTTTAGTAGAGATGGGGTTTCACCGTATTAGCCAGGATGGTCTTGATCTCCTGACCTCGTGATCCACCCACCTCAGCCTCCCAAAGTGCTGGGATTACAGGCGTGAGCCACTGTGCCTGACCCTCAAGCCTCTTTTTTAAGGGCACTAATCCCATTCATGAGGGCTCCACTCTCATGACCTCATCACAGCTTAAGGCCCCACCTCTTAATACTATTACATTGGGGATTAAGTTTCAACATACGAATTTTGGGGGCACACAAACATTCAAACCATAGCACTGCATCTCTGAGCTCCCATTCTCAAATCTACACTTGATTGACATGGTTTATGCTGAAGGGTATGCCTATCTCTCTTCCTGTCTCATTCTTCACTTTTAACCCTTGACATCTGGGTCCCCGTTCTGACACCATATTATAGCAGCTCTTCTGGAGGACACCAGTGGTGCTTTATAAATCAATCTATTCTTAACTCATAATTATCTTGAATTTTGGCTGAATCTGACACTATTGATTCTTCCTCCTTTCCCACAGCCCTTCCACACCTCTCGCTACTCCCTGTCTCTGTGAAACTCTATCCTCCTTTGGCTCTCATTACATTTCACTCTTTCAGTTTTCCTACTATTATTCTGACTGTTCCCTCAGTCCCCTGAACTGATTCTTTGCTCTTCTTTCTTTGGCCGAGGATGCTTGTTTCATTCTCATGACTTCAGTTGTCGTTGCTACTCTATTGACCCTAAAATGTACAAGTTGTGTTTCAAATGTATATATACATTCTATTCCATCACAGAGCAACATATTGAATACCCACCTTTAGACACTCCTGTATCTCCAAGTCAGTTTTCCTATCCAAACCTTCATTTTTATCTTTAAGAGTCTGTGGGTTGTTTCACTTGCAATGTTCAAGGCACCCCAATCCAATATGACTGTACTCATTACCTTCTTCTCCCAAAAAGATCCAGTCTCTTCCTTTCCACTCTGTTAGTGGCGTCATCATTTTGCAAGTTACTCAGATTTAATCATGTAAAACTTCCTATGACATAAGCCTACATTTCCTTCACAATATCTTGTATCCACTGCTTCCTCAAACCATTTCCATTGGTTGATTTTCAGGCCTTCTGACCACTTGCCCAAATTGCTGTAACTTTCATGCTGCCCTAGCAGATTGTTGCCTCTTTTTCTCTTGTCTACCTAAACACATTGCTATGATTTCAACATGTCCCCCAGAATCCATGTGTTGGAAACTTAATCTCCAGTGCAACAGTACTGGGAGGTGAGACCTAATGGGAGATGCTTAGGTCATGAGGTGCTGCCCTTATGAGTGGATTAGTGCCATTATTGAAAGAGGCTTATAGAAGTGGGTTTACTCTCTTGAGTGCCTCCTCTTCCACCTTCTCCCACATAATGATGCAACAGAAAGGCTCCCCCCAGGTGCTGGTGCCTTGATCTTGGACTTCCCAGCCTCCAAAACTGTGAGACAACAAATTTCTGTTCGTTATAAAGTACGCTTTCTCAGGTATTCTGTTATAGACTGAGACATACATGTTACACCATGTCTATTCCCCAGAAAAGGACATTTAGGAGATCTGTATATATTATTGCTTTATTGTTTCATGCCAAAGTGTCGCACTCTGCTGTTTAAGACCATTTCCAACATTATCGGACAATGTTGTCAATGTTGTCAATGTTGTCAACCTTTCCAACGTTATTTACCACTCTCCCTCAACTTGCATCATCCGACTTAGTCAAGTGGCTTCACTGCTCCACTCACTCTCCATGCTCAGTTCTACCTCCACGTTGTGTAATGACATCACTTTCACCTACAGTGTCCCTTCCATTGTTGTCCATCTAGTCAAATTCTAATCATCATCTAAGGTTTTGTTCACATATCGCTTCTCCTGTGAAAACTTTACTGATTATTCTCACTCTATTTATTATTGCTACTGTGCAGTTAATCATTAATTATTCTCTCACTTATGTCTGGTAGTCTTCTCTCTCATTTTAATTATAAATTCCTTGTTGGAGGGGTCCTTTCATCTACTTCTTGCACTCCCCATGGAGCTCAGCATGGTTTTAGGAAATAATATGTGTTCAATAAATCTATCATTGATTTACTACTCCTCCTTAATTTAACAAACACCCATTTGACTGAATAAATTGCTGGGTGAATAAATCAAAGATTGGCTGATTGATTGGTTCTGTTTATTGATTCCATTCAATATTGTGCTCAGTTTTCTGCACTCTAATTTGGGCAGTGAGGATGCTTAATATTTTATTTCCTTCTACCTCTAAACAATTCCTGGAATGGACTCCCATAAATAAACTGTTGGGATCAAAATATGTCTTCAATCTCTTCCAGGTGCAATTATAGGGAGCAGAATTTTAGTATCTGTGTGTTAAGGACAGAGCAAGCCAAATGATTTTTGCATTGAAACATCAAAGAGACAGTATAAATCTTAATGAAAAGGTAATTTAAACTCTGGCTCTTTTCCTTGAAGTGACATACTAAACACCAGATCATTTTTTCTCTCTTTTTTAAAAATTTTAATTAATTTATTTATTTATTTGAGATGGAGTCTTGCTCTGTTGCCCAGGCTGGAGTGTAGTGGTGCGATCTTGGCTCACTGCAAGCTCTGCCTCCTGGGTTCACGCCATTCTCCTGCCCCAGCCTCCCGAGTAGCTGAGACTACAGGCGTCCGCCACCACACCTGGCTAATGTTTTGTATTTTTAGTAGAGATGGAGTTTCACCATGTGAGGCAGGATGGTCTTGATCTCCTGACCTTGTGATCTGCCTGCCTCAGCCTCCCAAAGTGCTGGGATTACAGGCGTCAGCCACCGCACCTGGCCTATTCTCTTTATTTTTTAAGAGAAGAATACTATTTCTGAAACCAGAACAAGTGGTACTGCCAATCTGCATTCTACTTAGTACCAAATAGATTTTAGAGAGTAAGTGAAAAATGCAGTAACTGTTGTTCTTACTTTGCCTTCAAGAGCTTTGTGTCTCCCAAAATCACCCTGCCCTTTATTCAATAAAGTCTATGTGTTGCTAAATGTTCTCACCTTACTGTTTAACCACTCACATTGTAATATCAACTTTCTTATGGGCTGAATTATCTCCCTCTAAATTCACATGCTGAAGTGCTATCCCCAGTACACCTCAGAATGTGACTATATTTAGAGATAGAGACTTTACAATGGTGATTAAGTTAAAATTAGGTCTTTAGAATGGGCCCCAATTAATTCTGACTATTCTCATAAGAAGAGGAAATTTGGACACCCAGAGAGACACTAGGGATGTGTGTGTACAGAGAAAAGACCGTGTTAAGACACAGAGAGAAGATAACTATCTGCAGGCCAAGGGGAAAATCCTCAGAAGAAACTGACCCTGCCCATACCTTAATCTTGGACTTCCAGCCTGTGAAACTGAGAAAATAAGCTTTTGTTGTTTAAGCCACCCCATCTATTGTGTTTATATGGCAGCCTGAGCAGATGAATGTAAGCATGTATACCGCTGTCTCTATGCCGTGCAGAGAACTCCATGAGAGCAGTGATCAGATTTCATGCAGATTTGCAAATGCCTCACACAAAATTGATAATGACTGAACTTACACAGTGTCATGGAAATGAACTTGTAGCTTGTTTGACTAATTAAAAAGCTCATTTTTGGTGTTGCCTGAATGTTGTGTGCTCAGGACTATTCTACACATTCTGGCTGGTCCTAAGATGAGTAAAACACAGACCCTACCTCTAAGGAAAGCACTTTTTACTGACCATTATGAAAAGCTTGCAATCTCCTAAAGATAAGCTATATGTGAAGACAGTGTGGTGATTCCTTGAGGATCTAGAATTAGAAATACCATTTGACCCAGCCATCCCATTACTGGGTATATACCCAAAGGATTATAAATCATGCTGCTATAAAGACACATGCACACGTATGTTTATTGCAGCACTATTCACAATAGCAAAGACTTGGAACCAACCCAAATGTTCATCAATGATAGACTGGATTAAGAAAATGTGGCACATATGGAATACTATGCAGACATAAAAAAGGACGATGAGTTCATGTCCTTTGTAGGGACATGGATGAAGCTGGAAACAATCATGCTCAGCAAACTATTGCAAGGACAAAAAACCAACTGCATGTTCTCACTCATAGGTGGGAATTGAACAATGAGAACACTTGGACACAGGAAAGGGAACATCACACACCAGGGCCTGTCATGGGGTGGGGAGGGGGGAGGGATAGCATTAGGATATATACCTAATGTAAATGATGAGTTAATGGGTGCAGCACACCAACATGGCACTTACATACATATGTAACAAACCTGCACGTTGTACACATATACCCTAGAACTTAAAGTATAATAAAAAAAAGATATGCTATATGTATGTTATATAAAGATATTTTTAATATACATATGCATGTATATATTATAATGTTAGGTCAATGTGTAGTTTATAAGATGGAAAGAGGTCATCAACATTGTAGATGTAACTATTATGCTAATACTGCCTCACACAACTTCACATAAATATATATATAATATATCTATATCTATCTATCTATCTATATATATATATATATTTTTTTTTTTGAGACAGGGTCTAGATCTGTCACCCAGGCTGGAGTGCAGTGGTGCGATCTTGGCTCATTGCAACCTCCGCCTCCTGGGCTTAAGCCAACCTCCCACCTCAGCCTTCTGAGTAGTGGGACTACAGGTGCATGCCACTATGTCTGGTGAATTTTTGTATTTTTTGTAGAGATGGAGTCTCACCATGTTGCCCAAGCTGGTCTCAAACTACTGAGCTCAAGCGATCTGCTCACCTCAGCTTCCCAAAGTGTCAGGATTACAGGTGTGAGCCACCGTTCCTGGCCAGGAAGCTAATTTTTATTCTCTACAAATTATACTATTGTTCCTGCTTGGCCTTTTTTTCTTTTCCTTCCTTCCTTCCTCCTCCTCCTCTTCCTCCTTCTCCTTCTTCTTTTTTTTTCTTCTTCTTGTTCTTGTTCTTCAAAACTGCATTGCAAAAACCTCTATGAATCTACACTTCATTTGCCAATGTTCTCTTCAGTAAATTATTTCCAACAGAAACAGAAATGTCCAGGTTATCTCATAAAGAAAGCAGAACTCTGGAAGCCAAATAAGTGAAAACAAACATTCTTTGTATCTGCCCAGCCCAAGACTAGGGACTATGAGACATGCTTTATTTGCATATGTGTTGCATGCTTTCTAAATATTTAAAACCCAGCGATGGAGATATTTATGAATAATGTATTTCATATAGGTAATATCTGAGTCGATCATGTAGGGTAATGGTTCTGGGATCCCCAGTTCTAGAAAATACCCATGACTGGGATGCAATCAGTAGTGTCACGTAGTATGTCAGATAGCACTTCTCTAATGCAAACAGGAGCAGTGATTCCTAGCTCCACAAATTGAGAAGACAGACTTGACAAGTCTTCAATCATCTTATTGAAAACAAAAAAGTCACAGGAGTATGGTGTAGATAGTGGGAGCTCTTATAATGTGATTAGATTTACCTGTTTATGTGTCGTGACCCATGTAAGTCGGGCACCATTCCATTTGGCTAAAACACATGTTCAAAACCTGAGAGTCATGAAACTTACTTCGATGCTGCTGGGAAAGTGCTGAAGCAACTGATAACTGCTCTGTGAGCTCCAGAGATCAGGGTAGGAAACTGGCCCTTTGGTAGGGTACTGCAAAGTGAAAACCTACCAGATCATGATTTTGAATGCTGCAAAACAGAACTAAATTTTAACCTCCCTTTCTTCTAATGTAAACCTTAACTGATATTGCCCTTAGAAGAACTGTACACATGCTAATAGCAAATAATAAGAATAAAAATCCTCTTTTACAGGGACTTTTGGGCTTGTTAGGAACCAGGGGTACCATTAAGAGACACTCCCGGTATCTCACAAATGTGAGGAAGCAGAGCTAATAACAACATAACATAAAGTAACATGCAGACATGTGAGTTGAAAGTAAAAAGATGGAAAAAGACATACCATGAAATCACTCAAAGAAAATAGAAGAAAATAATAAAGAAAAGTGCAGAAATCAGTGAAATATAAAAGTGGGAAACAATTTTTAAAAATCAACAAGAGCAGAAGTTGGTTATTGGGAAATTTTAAGAAAATTGCTTAATAATTTTTTTTTTTTTTTTTTGAGACAGAGTCTCGCTCTGTTGCTCAGGCTGGAGTGCAGTGATGCTGTCCCGGCTCACTGCAAGCTCTGCCTCCTGAGTTCATGCCATTCTCCTGCCTCAGGAGCCCGCCACCGTGCCCAGCTAATTTTTCGTATTTTTAGTAGAGATGGGGTTTCACCATGTTAGCCAGGATGGTCTCAATCTCCTGACCTCGTGATCCGCCCTCCTCGGCCTCCCAAAGTGCTGGGATTACAGGCATGAGCCACTGTGCCCGGCCTATAAAATTTTGTTAATAAATCTAACAAAAGCCCCTAATCTAGAAAAAAGATAAAACACAAACTAGTAATATCTGGAACGAAAAATGGAACATGATTACATCCTATAGACATTAAGTAATAAAAAATATATAACGTCAATAAATTTAACAACTTAGAATAAATGTAGAAATTCTTTGAATAAACAACTTTCTGAAACTTATTTAAGAAGAAATAGAAAATCTGAATAGTCTGTATCTATTAAAATTTAAAAGAAAGATTAAAACTTCACAGAGAAACTCTGGGACCAAATGTCTTTACTGATGAATTACAAAAGCAAAAAACAAAACAAAACAAAACAAAAACAACAACAACAACAAAAAAACGAAACAAACATTTGATGAGGGAAAACTATCAAGTTTACATAAATTTTTCCAAAAAACAAGAAGAGAGTACATTTCCCAATGCATTTTATGAGGACAGCACAACCCTGATACCAAAACCTGATAAAGACATTATAAAAAAGAAAATTATAGTCCAGTATTCCTCATGAATATATATATGAAAAGTTCTCAACTATTATTAGCAAATCAAGTCCAGCAATAATATAAAAAAGGTAATACATAGTGGTCAAATAGGTTTTATCTTAGGAATAGAAATTGGCTTAACATCTGTAAATCAATGAATGTACTTTACCATATAAACAGAATAGAGGGGAAAACATGATTATTTCAATATATGCAGAAATATCATTTGATACATTTCAACAACTGACCTTGGTTAAAATTCTTATGAAACAGGGAATGGAAGGAAGTTTCTTCAATTTCATAAAGAATATCTGTTAACGTTGAGTGCAGTGGCTTATGCCTGTAATTCCAGCACTTTGGGAGACCCAGGCAGGCGGATCACCTGAGGTCAGGAGTTGGAGACCAGTCTGGCCAACATGGTGAAACGCTGCTTCTGCAAAAACACAAAACTTAGCTGGGCATGGTGGCATGTGCCTGTAGTCCGAGCTACTCAAAAGGCTAAGGCACAAGAATCGCTTGAACCCAGGAGGCAGAGGTTGCAGTGAGCCAAGATTGCACCATTACATTTCAGCATGGGAGATAGAGTGAGAGTCCCCCTCAAACAAACAAACAAACAAACAAAAAGAATCTATGAATATCTGTTAAAAGCCTAATCTACTTAATGGTGCAATATTAACTGCTTTCCCTCAAAGATCTGTAAAAAGAAGTGATGTCTACTCTTACTACTTCTATTCAACATGGTACTGGAAGACTAAGTGGTAGAAGTGGTAAAATACCCCACAAGAAGTAAAAGAGCCAAAAGCTGAAAAAGAAGAAACAAAGATACCTCAATTGAGAGCTGACATGTTTCTGTGTTAGGAAATTCCAAGGAATCTATAAGCCACTTGAGCCAATAAGTAAATTTAGCAAAATTGAGAAATATACATCAATATTTTAAAATCCATTATTTTTCTGTATACTAACAATAAACGTTGAAAAATGAGACTTAAAAACAATACCATTTACAATGGCATCAAAGAAATTCCCCTAATATCTGGGGATAAATCTAACAAAAGATGTCTAAGACCTTTATACTGAAAAGTATGAAACATTGCTAAGAGATATTAAGGAAGATGTAATAAATGGAGAGATATATCATAATCATTGACTGGAAATTTTAAATTGTTAACATGTCAATTCTTATCAAATTGATTTATAGGTGCAATGCTATTCCAATTAAAATCCCAATAGACTTTTAACATCTGTAAATCAATGAATGTACTTTACCATATAAACAGAATAGAGGGGAAAACATGATTATTTCAATATATGCAGAAATATCATTTGATACAATTCAACAACTGACCTTGGTTAAAATTCTTATGAAACAGGGAATGGAAGGAAGTTTCTTCAATTTGATAAAGAATATCTGTTAAAGTTGGGCGCAGTGGCTTATGCCTGTAATCCCAGCACTTTGGGAGGCCCAGGCAGGTGGATCACCTGAGGTCAGGAGAAGTTTTGTAGAAGTTGATAAGCTGATTCAAAAATGCAAAGGATATAGAATAGCCAGGACAGCCTTGAAGAAGAAGAACACAGCTGGAAGGCTTATTTGTCAGACTGCAAAGGTTACCACCATCAGTTGACTTTTGTCAAACACATAAACAATTTAATAGGGAAACAAACTTAATTTCAATAAATGACACAGTAGCTTGGTAACCATATGAAATACCTTGACCAGTACTGCACCACACACATAAAAGTTAATTTAACATGGATCCTAGGCCTAAAAGTAAAAGTTAAAATTATAAATTTTTCAGAAGAGAACTCAGAGGAATATCTTCATGATCTTTGGAGAGCAAAGATTATTTAAGCACAAAAAGTGCTAATGACAAAGGAAAAACAATAATGAATTGGACTTTGCCAAATTAAGAAAATGTCTGTTGATCAAAAGACAATGTCAAGACAGGAAAAGGCAAGCCACAAACTGGGAGAAAATATTGGAATCCATATATATGTAATGGATTCCAATACATATAATATAGCTAAGTTTGTATTTTTAGAAGAGACAGGATTTTCCATGTTGGTCAGGCTGGTCTTGAACTCCTGACCTCAAGTGATCTGCCCGCCTTGGCCTCCCAAAGTGCTGGGATTACAGGCATGAGCCACTGTGCCCAGCTGGAATCCGCATATTTGACAAAGAACTTGTACTGAGAATAAATAAAGAATGCCTATAATTCAGCAGACAAATTAGCCTAAATATGGGCAAAAGATTTGAAGAACCTCAACAAATAAAGATGTCTGTAGGCTTAATATGAATAGATTCTTGTCATGAAACATCATTAAACATCAGGTAAATATAAATGAAAACCATAATGAGATACCATTAACATTTTCAGGATGGGCAAAATTAAATAGGGTGTAAATATAAAGGTTGATGAGGATGATTAGCAACTGCAATACTTATATTTCCTGGTAGAAGTACATATTGGTACAACCGCTGTTGAAAACTGAGTTTCTAATAGAGTTAGATACCTATGTATACATATGTACCTATGACCCAGCAATTCCATGCCAAAGTATTTATTCAAGGAAAATGATAAGTATGTCCACAAAATGACTTGCACAAAATATTCAAACTGAAAACTGGCAACACCCAGATGTTCGTCAATAGGAAAACAAACACATTGTGGCATGTTTCTATGTGGAATACTACTCAGTAATAAAAAAAGAATAAACTATTGATACATACAACAACACGAATGAATCTCAAAAACGTAACATCGAGTGAGAGAAGCCAGACACGAAAGAGTACATACATTGTATGATTCTTTTCCTGTATATTAATCCATTTATGTGGAATCAAGAATAGTCAAACCTATGATGACTGGAGTCAGGATAGTGGCTGTGGGGTGGGAGGAGGATAGGCTGAGAAGGGGCAGGTGATGGAAATGTTGTTCAGAATAATGGTTTATACATTTATAAAAATGCATCAAGTTATTTAAGATTTGTGAATTTTACTGCTTATAAACTATTTCTCAAGAAGGTCCAAGAAACAAAGAGCATATAATGAGTGCAACAAAAACTGCTACAATCAGTGTTGCAGGAACTCAGCAGAGAAAAATGACTCAGGAGGAAGGCTGGATGAGTAAGATTCAAAGAGTAGGCAGAAAAGGACCTGAACCTCGCAGAATGACTAATATTTATAGGGGAATGGAATGGTTGTGGTGGGCGGTTTCACCTATACCAACCAATGCAAAAAGCTTGTAGTAATTCTAAATCTCAGGAGCTCACATTGGCCCTATGACTCTTCGTGACTCTGAGAGTCACTAGAGGCATACTTCAATCAAAGATCTCTTTTTTCTAACCTAAAAATGAAAAATTGATAAGGCATAGTAAACATTTTAGGCCAACTAAATAAGTTCAGTGTTTGCAACAGCCATATTCAACGTTTCATGATGTTCTGGGCTTATTTTGAAATTCTCTTTTTGCTCGGTTGTACAATAACCAAAGTCATGGGTGGGACAAACTGGAAACTTCCCAAAAGCCTTTTGAAAATAGATGAAATATAAACTATAGAGTGATAAAAACTTAAAGATTCATCTTGGCAGTGGCTCACACCTGTAATCCCAACACTGTGGGAGGCCAAGGTGGGTGGATCACCTGAGCTCAGGAGTTCAAGACCAGCCTGGCCAACATGGTGAAAACCTGTCTCTACTAAAAAATACACACACACACACACACACACAAAAATTAGCCGGGTGTGGTGGGGGGTGCCTGTAATCCCAGCTACTTGGGAGGCTGAGGCAAAAGAATTGCTTGAACCTGAGAGGTGGAAGTTGCAGTGAGCCGAGGTCGTGCCACTGAACTCCAGATTGGGCAACAGAGCAAGACTCCATCTGAAAAACAACAACAACAAACAAACATCTTGGATTTTCAGCATTCTATTTTTTTTTTTTTTTTTTTTTTTGAGACAAAGTCTCACTCTGTCTCCCAAGCTGGAGTGCAGTGGCAGAATCTCAGCTCACTGTAACCTCTGCCTCCCAGGCTCAAGCAATTCTCCTGCCTCAGCCTCCCGGGTAGCTGGGATTACAGGAACGTGCCACCACGCCTGGCTAATTTTTGTATTTTTAGTAGACGCAGGGTTTCGCCATGCTGGCCAGGCTGGTCTCAAATTCCTGACCTCAAAAGAACTGCCCGCCTTGGCCTCCCCAAAGTGCTAGGATTCCAGGTGTTAAACAGTCTCATTTTAAAAACTGAGAATTGATTACATCATCTCTAAGGCTTCTTCCACTTTCAACAAAACTGCAATCAAAGGTTTGATTTGTTAATTAATGTTACCATGTTCTGACGTGAAATGTCCTCTGTAATCTGGTCCCAAGTCCCCTTACCATTTAAATCCTGTTTGTTTCCCAAATAACCACACCCTCATTCAAACCCTACAGCTTTTCGGAGTCCTTCTTTTACACCATCTCCTCTCATTAGAAAGTGGTTTTCATGGGTATATGATGGCAGAAACAAAACAAAACAAAAGTAAGTTGTTTCCAGCTCGGTGTGGTGGCTTTCACCTGTATCTCAGCACTTTGGGAGGCCAAGGCAGGAGGATCACTTCACGCCAGGAGTCTAAGACCAGCCTGGGTAGCATAGCAAGACTTTGTCTCTATGAAAAACTAAAAAAATTAACCAACATGGAGAAACCCCATCTCTACTAAAAATACAAAATTAGCCAGGCATGGTTGTGCATGCCTGTAATCCCAGCTACTTGGGAGGCTGAGGCAGGAGAATCGCTTGAACCCAGGAGGCGGAGGTTGCAGTGAGCCAAGATGGCACCACTGCTCTCCAGCCTGGGCAACAAGAGGGAGACTCTACCTCAAAAAAAAAAAAAAAAAAAATTAAAAAATTAGCTGTGTGTAGTGGCACATGCCTGTAGTCTTAGCTACCCCAGAGGCTGTGGCAGGAGGATTGCTTGAGCCCAATAGTTCCAGGCTACAGTGAGCTGTAATCATGCTACTGCACTCCAGCCTGAGAAACAGAGCGACACCCTACCTCAAAAAAAAGTTGTTTCCATCTAGAATGCTTTAGCTACCTTCTCTGTACATTGACCCCTTCCCAGCCCTTTGGACCCATTTACTCAATGAAGACTCCCTTTACCACAATGATCAGCCCTTCCCCGCATTCCTGCAGTGTTTGGGATTAAAATCATATATTTGGCAAGTATCACCTAGGGCCTTGGATTATTGGTTATCCTTTAATATATCTGTGTTTTCTCTCCCAGCTAGAATGTAAGGAGAAATAATCCAAAACTTATAACATACACTTTCCTGCAAAATTTCCTGCAGCATCTAGTTATGTTATTTCTAATCGAGACTCAACAAATACCTGGTGATTAACTGATTGGTTTATCCAGGTTAGGAAGAATTCCTCAGATACTACTCACATTTCGGAATAGTATCATTTTGAAAATGAGGCATCAAACATGCACAAATGCAATTCCCAAAAGGAGGGCCCATTTGCTGGCAGGAAATATTTCCATGTGAAATCAGGAAAGCGAGAGAAGCAACAATCTCAGACCTAGGGATCTCGGATTTACAGTGATGTTGATGGATTGGAACATGTTATTAGCAAGGGCAGACTGGCTAAATCACAGACTGAGGAGCATAATAAGCTTTGGCATCTAGTATGCTTTGCTAAATTAAAATTTAAAAAGGAAGACATGAATAAATGAAACAGTTACTTGACAGCAGGCCTATTAAATGAAAATGAATCCATGCAAGTTCCAGAACACACATTAAGCCACTTTGGATACCACTTAATCATGAAACCAAAAATATCCTCCAAGCACTCAGCTCATTTATGAGTTTGCTGAAAACGAATTAGACAGTATGAGAGGAATTAGTACCTGGTTACAAAGGAAATTTGAAGCCCTTTAAAAATTCTATTATTAATAATCTGGTGGCAGCGTTAATCATAATTGTGTAGGTGGAGGCTGTGGACTCTTGGGCACTCTGGGGATGTCTATTCTCTGCTTATAACATTATAATGATTTTCCATGGCCCTTGATATAATATTCAAAATCCTTTACATTTCACAAAGCCGTGCATCACATGCTCCTAACTTTGCAGCTTCTTCTAACAGTTTCCCTCTTTTCTCTGTGCTCCAGCCCACTGGCTTGTTGGTTTCCACATACTGCACATGATTCCCTGCCTCAAGGCCTTAGCATATGTTCTTTTGCTTTCTACCTGGAGCACTCTCCTATGTTTTGCCTAGATACTTCCTATTCAATCGTATTACTTTCTTGGGAAGCCATGGGGAGTTCTTTTATTACACACTCTTACAGCACTCTGTGCCTCTGTTTGATGATAAAAATCAAAATTAGAATAAATTAAGTGCACATAATTTTTACTTTTCGGTTTAATGTCTGCCTTCCACATTAGATTTTGTTCAGGGGAATATCTTTCCCTCTGACCCTATGTTTCCCTGTGCAAGTACTTCCACCAGGGTAATCCTCCTGCCTTTCTTTACACCCCTTCTCAGGTAGTAATTTTTCAGCTTTGAGTTTGGGAGAAAGAACTGGGCATGCATGGCTTAACCCCTTGAGAATTTCTCTTTTCTGTTGCTGGTTTGTTGGCAAAAACCACATCCTGGATTACTTTGCCCTGGGCGGGAGGTATATCCCTAAAAGATAGAAGGTCGACTTTGTCCAGCAAGATGTGTGACCTGGTGGTGAAATATCCAATAGGTCTGTCAGTAATATTGTGGACATTTTGATGTTTGCTTCTTTGGTTGCTGTTTTATTTCTCATTTAGCACAAAGCTTGAAAGGGGAAAAAAAGATGTTAAAAATTTTATTAGATTATAAGTTTGTCTTATTTATCCAATGTAACCCCAGCACCCAGCCCAGTTCCTACAAATAATGACTGTTTCATAAATATTTATCACATGTATGAATTATTTAACCTCTCTAAGCCAGTTTCCTCAAATGTAAAATGGTGATAAAACCTACCAATCTGGCAGTGTTTTATGGGTATCCAAGATACTATATTGAAGCACTCAGTATAGTACCTGGCATGTGGTTAAATGGATAAATATTCTGTAGCTATTATTATCTGGCTGCACCAACTGAGAATGATTTCTGTTTAGAGCTATTCTCTTCTACCAGGAGTCAAGATAATAACCACATGTCATTTGTTTCTCAAGTAGACACAAGTCTTTCTTAAAAATAACATAAAGTTTTTGTTTTTGTTTTTTGAGACGGAGTCTCACTATGTCACCCAGGCTGCAGTGTAATGGTGCCATCTCGGCTCACTGCAACCTCTGCCTCCTGGGTTCAAGCGATTCTCCTGCCTCAGCCTCCTGAGTAGCTGGGATTACAAGCACGCACCACCATGCCCATCTAATTTTTGTATTTTTTTAGAGACGGGGTTTCACCATGTTGGTCAGGCTGGTCTCGAACTCCTGACCTCATGATCTGCCTGCCTCGGCCTCCCAAAGTGTTGGAATTACAGGTCTGAGCCACCATGCGTGGCCTAAAAATAACATAAAGTTTTAAAACCAAACACTACGTAGACCAGAAAGATTATCTACAATATTGAATAAGATATAATCTATTCAATGTATGCATATAGATTTAAAGGAAATTACCAAAAATATGTAAGACATTATATTCTTGTTCTCTTGTCCCTTATTGATCTTTTCATACTGAATTATTGAGAAAGCACTTTCAAAACCATAGTTAGAGTACAATATCTTCTGGACTTGGTTTAAATATACACTGTGTGATTCTGTGTGAACTGTATCATCCTTGGCATCTTGCACTGGTCTCTATCACATTGGCCATTCTTGGTAACAAGATTGTTTCACTGGCTGTGTTTAGCTGTCTCTCTCTCAGCCTGTAACTTCCCAGCACCCAGTCCCTGCATTCAGACGTTCCGCTTCAGCTGTGCATTTCAGTGACAAACGCTGTCAGGAATGGCAGTGCCTCAGGATGTAGATTATAAAAGAGGAAAAGATGCATTATTATGGAGGGCTGGTGGGGTGAGGGAAAGCCTTTTTATAACTGGCTATCTGTTGGCAGTCTCATTTGAACAAATGTGGAGTGTCTCCACTTCTTATGTGACAGACTGACAAATTTATCTCTTTAAAAGTTGAAGGGAAGTTGGCTTACAGTTGGAATGAAGAAGGATACTAAAAATCTTTGCTCCTGAGGTAACAAAAAAGGAAGGAAGGAAGGAAGAAAGGAAGAAAGGAAGGAAGGAAGGAAAGAAAGAAGAGAAAGAAAGTAAGAAAGAAAGAAAAAGAGAAAGAGAGGCAAAAGAAAAATCATAGTTTTCTATGGATCTAGCTAAGAGCAGTAGATGCAAAGAAGCCATGATGAGCTGATGCCCAAAGAAAATGGGCTCCTCATCAATGAGTGGAGAGGAGCAGAAGAGTCCATCCTTGGGGGTGGATGCCTAGTCTGGTGGGGATGAGAAGAAATAAGTCGGCTGTGGATGGAGAGTCTGCATGGATGAGAAAGACACCCAGGCCTTGAATGGTAGTGAGGGCTGGCTGACTGGGTTGGACTTTGGAAGAACCCCAAATGCAAAGTCAAATGACTTGATCCAACCATCCTTTTTACTCCCAACACACACACACACACACACACACACACAAACACTCTTCCATCCTGATTTTTTCAGAGAAAGCAACAGTCTGGGAGAGATGAAAAGCAGAAAGACTATATGTCCAGAATTTTGTCTAGATTCTAGGGCACTACTGGAGCTGAATTATAAACCAAAATTATCTGAAGCTGAAACCCAACCTACTCCCAGTTGAAATACTGATAGGATCCAAAAAGATCAGCCCCTGGGCAGTGGGTGCAGCACTGGGGATTGGGCTAGTCAGAGATTAACTCAATCTACTTAAAACCAGGGTCCAGCTCCAGCTCCAGCTGGCTCTAGGAGGAATCTGAATAATCAGCACTATCTCCTCAACCCTCATCAGCAGCTAGAGAAAAGGGCTTTCACTTGCTTGGAAATAAAATATAGTACTCCAGTCTCCACTCTTTTTTAAACAGGAGTATAATAAAAGGTGTTGAGTTGGGCACAGTGGTGCAAGCCTGTAATCCCAGCTACTTGGGAGATTGAGGCAGGAGTAAAACTGCCTTTTGCAAAGATTATGACAGTGAGAGAAGTCTAGCATGGCTTGCCCCATTTTCTTTCTAGCCTCACAGGCTGGCTGTCTTCATTCATTCCTGGGCACAGGGTAAGCTAACCATGGGAGAAATTTAGTTTGTGGTTAAACTTTGAAGCAAGGGTGAAAATAGTTTCTCCCTGAAACTGACTCCATCTTTGTTGGGGAACTGAAACCACCATAGTAAGACTAATGAAAGCCACAAAATTAGGATTATGGGAAGGGCTCAAATTCTGCTAAAATGTAGGTATAGCTTGCCTTTTCATAATCATTTACTGTGCTGGAGGTCACAAAATTTGTGACTTCTCCAATTGCTCCTATATAGATAACATCACTATTGTAGGACCTAATATTGGTCTTTTGAGATGTTTTTCAGACTTTTGCATTCATGCAAGCAACTGACTCCACCCAGACCCAGGACTCATGACTCAATCAGTCCCATGGCCCCCACCCAGAGGCTGACTCAGTGCACAAGGACTGTTTTCCACACCCCTATGATTTCAGCCCCACCAAACAATAGCACCCATTCCCTAGCCCCCTGCCCACAAAACTATCCTTGAAAAACTGTAACCTTTGAGGCTTTGGGAAGACAGATTTGAGTGAAAATTCCTGTCCTTTAGCTTGGACATCTTGTGGTAACTAAACTCTTCCCCTATTGCAATACTATTGTCTCAGTGAATTCAGTTTATCTGTGCAGTGGTCAAGAAGAACTTATCAGGCAATTACAGGAGGATTGCTTGAGCCCAGGAATTTCAAGTTCAAATCTGGCCAGGGCAACATGATGAGACCCTGTCTCTAAATATGTGTGTGTGTGTGTGTGTGTGTATATGTATACACACACACACACACACACACACACACACATATAATGCTTGGCTAATAGTTTTGGCGTGGACTCTGTTCATGGTTCTGGATCATGGGATTAATTAACAAATACTTTGTTTTCACAGAAGCTGAAGTGTTTAGCTAAAATCATATAATGCCAGGTTAACATTCCTTTTCTGAATAGAGTAACCAGACTAAGCACTTTGGAGCAAAACTGTTTCCATAGTACATCTGGGATTCAGCCAAGAATTTGATAAAGGCTTTCATGAGGTCATATATATATATATATATATATATATATATATATATATATATACATACACATACATGTGAAGAAGCAGGAAAATATGACCTTCCATTATATGACCTTCCATTAGAGCAAAACAGTCACTAGAAGCAAATCCAGTTACTAGAGTTAGAGGACAATGATTTTAAACAATAAAACAAGTATTAAAAAATGTTCAGGAATTTATAGGAAAAGATAGACATGATAAGTAAAGACATGGGGCACTTCAGGAGAGAAATCAACACTTTAAGAAAAGAACAAAATGGAAATTCTAGAATTAAAAAATACAATATCTGACATTTTAAAAAATCATTGAATGGCCTCGACAACCAATTGTATGCCACTGTGGAACAAAGCACTGAACTTGAGAAAAGGTCAGTGGAAATTACTCAAACTGAAGGAGAAAAGAAAAACAGCTGGAAAAAAAATGAATGGAATGTCAGGACCTGTGGGATATTATCATGTGATCTAACCTACATGTAGTTGAAATCCCAGGAAAGATGAGAAAGAATGAAACCAGAGAAATCTTTTGAAGAAATAAGAGCCACAATTTTTTCAAATGTGGTGAAAAATATTAACTCAAAATCCTAAGGAGCTCAGAAAGCCCCAGGCAAAAGCACCACAAAGACATCTGCACAAATGCATGTTAAATCTGTGGTCCAGTCCAACTCTACTGAGCTCTAGCAGAAATCTGAATGACTTGTAACCTCCACCTCAACCTTACCAGCAGGCAGAGAAAAGGACTTTCACTCTCTCAGAAATAAACAGCACATAAATATCATATCAAGTTATTGTCCTAGTTTTCAAACTGGTAAAAATCAAAGATCAAATCTTAAAACACCCAGAGAAGGCAAACGACTAGAGAGATGATTATTCTGGTCCTAAATGTGACAAAAATACAACTTTTTCCCAAAGTAGAAGTGATGGAAGTTTGAGCAAAAATAATTATACAATTTTGGAGTTCACGAGAGAAAGACAGGCTGATGTGTTTCCATCATTTTTAGAAAGTCGGATTGAAAACTGAAATTTTTTGGCGTAATTTTGTGGCATGAAACTCTGAAAGGGAATATAACACGTAAAGCTTTCACACATATAATTCTGAATGTGCACTTGTGAGAGATTCCAAAGAGGAAGGGTGTGTTTTGAAGTGATAATGGAAGCCCACAAAGGTAGAAGAATATCCAAGTAAGTGAAATGAATCCAAGTCTTTATGCTCAGAAGTACTGTTTTCCAGAGTACTGAGATATCCTGAAAATGAAGTTTACAAACTGCTGCCCTGAGGAATACATGTGAATATATATGCATTTCTTTCTTTCTTTTTTTTTTTATTAGTCTTGGAATCAGAAGAGGTACCAGAATACTAGAGATGGGCACAATTTGTTCTGTTTTCAAAATAGTAAAGAAGGTGCATTCTTAAAATGCTAGGCTAATAGTTTTGGCATGGACTCTGCCCATGGTTCTGGATCATGAGATTAATTAACAATTAATTTGTTTTCACTAGAAGCTGAAGTGTTTAGCTAAAATCACATAATGCCAGGTTAACATTCCTCTTCTGAATAGAGTAACCAGGCTAAGCAGTTTTGGAGCAAAACTGTTTCCATAGTACATCTGGGATTCAGCCAAGTATTTGATAAAGGCTTTCATGAGGTCTTTGTGGAAAAGTTAGAGAAATGTATAAATGAATAGGTTGATTAATAACTGATTATAGGGCCATTTTCAGAATGTGCTGACACATGGACTGATATTAATCAGCACGTAAAGATGTCTGTATTACTCCCTTCTTCACCTCTCAATGCCTCCTTAACCCACTGAGACCCAGATTCTGCCCACATCCCTCCAATGAAGCAAGACTTTCTAAGGTCCCCAATGACTTGGTGGTCTCTAGACCTCATGGACATTTTATTTCACCTGCCTTCTCAGGGCAGCGGGCACTCCTGTAGGCACTATACTTGGAAACTTCTGAACTTGATTTTGGAGTCAGCACTCTCACCTGACTTTCTTCTTTCTTTTCTTTCTTCTTTCCTCTTTCCAATGCTCCTCCTCTTCCTCTTCCTCCTCCTTCTTCCTCTTCTTCTTTTTTTTGACACAGTCTCACTCTGTCACCCAGGCTGCAGTGCAGTGGCACAATCTCGGCTCACTGCAGCCTTCACTTCCTGCGTTCAAGTGATTCCCCTGTCTCAGCCTCCCAAGTAGCTGGAATTGCAGGCACATGCCACCAAGCGTGGCTAATTTTTGTATTATTATTATTATTTTTTTTAGTAGAGATGGGGTTTCACCATGTTGGCCAGGCTGGTCTTGAACTCCTGACCTCAAATGATCCAAGTGCTGGGATTATGGCCATGAACTACTGCATTTGGTTTCTTCTTTCATTTCTGCCACCTCAATAACACAGGGCTCTGATGTCCCCAGAAATCCTTAATTACTGGTGTTCTCCAAAGTTCTGATTTAGACTCACTGCTCTTTTTCTTCTAACGATTTTCCTTGGGTTTTCTGATTTGTCTGTTGGATTCAACTTTATGAGTTCACTGATAGTGCTCAGGTGTCTGGGCCGCAGCCTAGATATGTCTGCTGGAAGCCCCATGCATTCATTAAGCTGTCTGTGGGCATCCCCAGTTACATGTCCCACAGATGGCTCACACATATGTTCAAAGCTGCATTTGTCACTGCTCCTGTCAAAATCAGTCATTACTCCTTTTCTTGTGTTTTCTATATCTGTGAATAGCACCCTGTTCATGTACATACTCAGGCCAGAAACCTAGGAGCCACACTTAACTCCTCCTTGCCATCTGCCCTGAACTGAATTGTGTCCCCACCGCTCACCAAATTCATATGTTGAGTCCCTAGCCTCTAATGTGATTATATTTGGAGATAGGACTTTAAAGAGGTCATTAAGGTTAAATGAGATCATGAGGGTGGGGTCCTAATCTGATAGGATTTGTGGCTTTATAAGAAGAGAAAGAGGGAGAGGCATCTCTATTTCTCTTCACGCCCATGCACTGTGGAAAGGCCATGTGAGGACAGAGTGAGAAGGCAGCTGTCTGTAGGCCAGTAAGAGAGGCCTCATCAGAACCTGACCATGCTGAAACCCTGATTTTGAACTTCCAGCTTCCAGAATTGTGAAAAAATACATTTCTGCTGTTTAAGTTACTCAGTCTTTGGTATTTTGTTAGAGTAGTCTGAGTAGACCAAGATAGTAACAAAAGGTTCAAAAAGACCTATCTATTCTACCTCTTTAATATATGTATAATACTTTTCTACCTTGTTCTCAATGCCACTGATATACTTTAGAATCTCATCATTTCTTGCTTTCATGTTCTCCATTAGCTCTTCTTGTCTTTTTTTTTTTTTTTTTTTTTTTTTTTTTTTTTTTTTTTTTTGAGACAGGGTCTCCTTCTGTTGCCCAGGCTGGAGAGCAGTGGTGCAATCTTGGCTCATTGCAGTTTTCAACTCCTGGGCTCAAGTAATCCTTCCATCTCAACCTCCTGAGTAGCTGGGACTACAGGCATGCACCACCATGCTTGGCTAATTTTTGTATTTTTAGTAGAGATGGGATTTCACCATGTTAGCCAGGCTGGTCTTAAACTCCTGACCTCAGTGACCTGCCCACCTTGGCTTCCCAAAGTGCTGGGATTACAGGTGTGAGCCACTGTGCCTGGCCAGATCTTCTTATCTTTGTACTTTTCATCCCCCAATTCATTCTTCCTTTTAGTGTCAGAACAATTCCTCTGAAAATATGAACACGGATATTCTCTCCTCTGCTGAAAATGTACTATTTGATTCCAGTTATTTTCAGGATAAAGTCCAACTTTCTTAACAATACATATAAGGTCCTTCCAATTCTGACTTGTACATTTTTTTTTTTTTCTTGAGACAGAGTCTCACTCTGTCACCCAGGCTGGAGTGCACTGGTGCCATCTTGGCTCACTGCAACCTCTGCCTCCTGGGTTCAAGCGATTCTGTTGCCAAGCAGCTGGGACTACAGGCGTGCATCACCAAGCCTGGCTAATTTTTTGTATTTTTAGTAGAGATGGGATTTTGCCATGTTGGCCAGGCTGGTCTTGAACTCCTGGCCTCAAGTTATCTGCCCACCTTGCCTCCCAAAGTTCTGGGATTACAGGCATGAGCCACCATGCGCAGACCCTATTCTGACTTCTATTTACTTTTCCATCCTTATCTCTCTCATTGCCCCCTTGTACCTTACGTTCCAACCATATTGAAAACTACATTTTCCCCATACTTTGATATACCTGATGCTTATTCTTCTTTGCTGAAATGGTAGGCTCAAATTGAGGACTTCATTACAAGAGTTTGACAAGCTTCCTCTAATGAAGAAGACAGACAAGCAAAAAATTACCATAATATAACCATGTCCACAGTAGAGATTTGTTCAAAAGGCCATGGAGCACAAAGGAAGAAAGTAAGCAATAGAAAATGTTATAGCCAGTCCTTTACCTGAGGGTGTGCTGTGGTTTGAATGCTGTGCCTCTTCCAAAACGCATGTTGAAACTTAATCTCCAGTGCACCAATGTTCAGAGGTGGGCCATTCGGAGGTGATTAAGTCATGAGGGCCCTGCCCTCGTGAATGGGATTAGTGCCCTGATAAAAGGGCTCAAGGGAACTAGCTGGGCCTTTTTGCCCTTTTGTCCCTTCCACCATGTGAGGACAGAGCATCCACCTCCTCCAGTGGATGCTGCCATGAAGAGCCGTCTTAAAAGCAGAGAGCAGCCCTCACCATATGCTGAATCTGTTGATGCCTTGATCTTGGATTTCCCACCCTCCAGAACTATGAGGCATAAGTTTCTGTTCTTTATAAATTACCCAATCTCAGGCATTTCATTATAGCAGTACAAAATGACTAGGACTGAGTATAAAAGAGACATTTATATTTATAGAAGAACTGTCACATTTTTACACTTGAGATTTACTAGAATTTTCAAGGATGAGTAGAATAGTCTTTTTCTTGCTCTACCTTCCTTGCTTCTATTCAGTGCTGGTGTGCAGTAGCTGCCTCCTCTGTACTTAATACTTAATCATCTTAAAGCATTTTACATAGCAAGGCCACAAGACAGCAATGAATACTGAGCAGCCTTCCCTTTGTTCAGTGAACCATTTTATGCTATGAAAAAATTGTAGGTGTGTCAATATAAAACTAATGTCTTTAAAGTCTAGTCAAAGCAGGGATAGTGGCTGGGCACAGTGGCTCACGTCTGTAATCCCAGCACCTTGGGAGGCAGAGGCAGGTGAATCACCTGAGGTTAGGAGTTCTGGACCAGCCTGGCCAACATGGGGAAATCCTGTCTCTACCAAAAATACAAAAATTAGCTGGGCATGATGGCAAGCACCTGTAATCCAAGCTACCTGGGAGACTGAGGCAGAAGAATCACTTGAACCCAGAATGTGGAGATTGCAGTGAGCCAAGATAGCACCACTGCACTCCAGCCTGGGTGACAAGAGTGAAACTCCACCTCAAAAATAAAAGGAGGGATAGTCATATTCATACAATGCACTGTAGAATGGCTGGTCCCTGCACAATGTGAATGCCCTGGATGGGTTCCTAAGGCCTAAATTTTGAGTTCTCAGTAACATATGGGGAAACTATCATTATTATTATTAATTTTACACAAGCATCCTACTGACGTAATAGCTAGCAGTGCT
Source organism: Symphalangus syndactylus (assembly GCF_028878055.3). NCBI lineage: Eukaryota > Metazoa > Chordata > Mammalia > Primates > Hylobatidae > Symphalangus > Symphalangus syndactylus. The sequence goes on along the minus strand of NC_072432.2, from coordinate 118,064,272 downwards.
ACATTTCAGCATAGAAAGTATTCTCATCACTTTCTAAGTGGGCTGCTGATAATGGGTTTGGATCTGTGTCCCTGCCCAAATCTCATGTCAAATTTTAATCTGTAATGTCAGAGGTGAGGCTTGGTGGGAGGTGATTGGGTCATGGGGGTGTGTATTAATCAGGGTTCCCTAGAGGGACAGAACTAATAGGATAGGTATACATATAAAAGGAAGTTAATTAAGTGGCATTAACTCATATGATTAGAAGGTTCCACAATAAGCCATCTGCAACTGAAGAGGAAGGAAGCCAGTCTGAGTCCCAGAGCTGAAGAACTTGGAGTCTGATGTTTGAGGGCAGGAAGCATCTAGCGTGGGAGAAAAATGTAGTCTGGGAGGCTAAGCCAGTCTAGCCTTTTCACATTGTTCTGCCTGCTTTATATCCTGGCTGTGCTGGCAGCTGATTAGATGGTGCCCACCCAGATTAAGGGTGGATCTGCCTTCCCCAGCCCACTGACTCAAATGTTAATCTCCTTTGGCAATGCCCTCAGAGATACACCCAGGATCAATACTTTGCATACTTCAAACCAATCAAGTTGACACTCAGTATTAACCATCACAGGGTGGATTTCCACCTTGGTGCTGTCTTATGATAATGAGTGAGTTCTCGTGAGATCTGGTCTTTCAAAAGTGTGTGGCATCTCCCCACTCTCTCTCTTCCTCCTGCTCTGGCCATGTGAAGTGCCAGCTTCCCCTTTGCCTTCTGCCATGATTGTAAGTTTCCACAGAAGTCAAGGAGATGCTGCCATGCTTCCTGTACAGCCTGTGGAACCATGAGCCAACTAAACCTCTTTTCTTTATAAATTACCCAGTCTCAGGTATTTGTGTATAGCAGTGTGAGAACTGACTAATACAGCTTCTATAACACAACGCCATAGACTAAGTAGCTTATAAACAATAAAAATTGATTTCTGAGGCCTGAAAGTCTGAGATCAGGGTGCCTGCATGGCTGGATTCTGGTGAGGGCTCTCTTCTGGGTTGCAGATGACTGCTGTCTCGTTGTATCTTCACATGGCAGGAAGATGGCTAGAGAGCTCTCTATAAAGCATTAATATAATGCTCTTTGTAAGGGCATTAATCTCATCCCTGAGGGCTCCACCCTCCTGACTTAAATCACCTCCTGAAGCCCCACTCCAAATATCATCACTTTAGGGATTAGCATTTTAATATAATAATTTTAGGAGGATTCATTCAATTCATAACAGAAAGTTATGATAGGAGTGATTTGCGGAAGCCCAAGTCAGATTGACGATAACTGCCCCTGCAATGTTGCCTACTTTCCTGTAGTAGGAAAACATACACAACTGGCATGATATCCCCCTTCGCTTTCTTTTTATTTATTTATTTTTTTATTTTTTTGAGATGGAGTCTCGCTCTGTCACCCAGGCTGGAGCGCAGTGGCACCATCTCCGCTCACTGCAAGCTCCGCCTCCTGGGTTCACACCATTCTCCTGCCTCAGCCTCCCCAGTAGCTGAGACTACAGGCACCCGCCACCAAGCCCAGCTAATTTTTGTACTTTTAGTAGAGACAGGGTTTCACCATGTTAGCCAGGCTGGTCTTGATCTCTTGACCTCGTGATCTGCCCGCCTCAGCCTCCCAAAGTGCTGGGATTACAGGCATGAGCCACCGTGCCCGACCCCCCTTCTCTTTCAAAACAACAACAGCAACAAAATAGAGGAAAAGAAGTTACAAAGAAAGATGGGGAAGGGAACCAATGTTTATTATTCATGTGTGTCAGACTTTTTTTTTTTTATACTTTAAGTTTTAGGGTACATGTGCACAATGTGCGGGTTAGTTACATATGGATACATGTGCCATGTTGGTGTGCTGCACACAGTAACTCGTCATTTAACATTAGGTATGTCTCCAAATGCTACCCCTCCCCCCCCCCAATTATTTTATTTAATCTTTTCAGTACTTTTATGTTGCAAGGGAATTGCAGAACATGGAAACTGGGACTCAAAAGTGAATTGTCTGGTCACAAAGCACATAAAAAATGGAGCTTAGCTTGGCTGTGATTCCAAGTCTGTGTACTTCCAAAATGCTTCTCCAGCACTCTGTCTACTGCATCCTGAGAGCAACCCACTGCGAAGTGCTCTGCTGTACACAGCATCGCCTGCTCACAGCTGTGGCAGCTTCCCTCCCCTCCATCCTTCTGTCCCGGACTGGGGCCATGCTCCTGGGTGTGCAGAATGCATTCCTTCTGCTGGCATCCCAGTGTAACGAAGGAGCCATCACAGAGATCAGGATCAGGCCACCTGCTTCTGTTCAGGCTCCGCTCCCAGCCAGACCAGGAGTAGGATCTGGAGCAATTAAGTCTCACCTCTCTTTGGGCCTCTTTTTTTAATCAGCAAAATTAGTAAATAGGGGCTTAGCTTCCAAGATTTCCACCAGCTCTAACATTCTGCTGTGAGAAAATGCCTGGTTTATTTTGGTTCCTTGTGGAGTAATTTACCCTAACAATGAGGTCCATTTATATAATTAGGAGGTGGCCCGATCCTGCAGAACTAATAATTTGTTTTATGATCCGTGGACCTCACAACCAGCTACTAGCCGGGTGCTCACTGCTTCCCAGAATGCCACAGTGGTGCTCCGAGGAGATGGCAGGCTGCAGAAATGCCTGAGTCACTCTGGCTCCTGGGTCAGGGCTCAGGATGCAACTAAGAGGCCCGGATGAGACCAGGCAGCCTCCAGACCCTGACAGCACAGAGACGCCAACCCCCCTGTGGTCCTCATTCCAAAATAAATCAGATCCTCTTTCTCCTATTCATAGAAAGTCAGGGAACAGATTTTTGCTGTGTGTGGAGGGGAGCGGTGGGGAAATTCACTAGCAGCATAAATGGGAGAGAAAGTTTGACACTTACAGAATCACAGGATATTGGGATTGAAAGATTTTCTACTAACTCCCTAATATAAAGGTGGAGGCTGGGACCAGTGCATGGAGCTGCCCCATCTAGTTTCTGCAGCACAGACTAGAACTCAGCCTGTCTCCCTTCAAAGCATCCACAAATAGCATCCACTAACTCTGGCGATATGGTTTGGCTGTGTCCCCACTCAAATCTCACCTTGAATTGTAATAATCCCCACAGGTCAAGGGCAGGGCCAGGTGGAGATAATCGAATCATGGGGGTGGTTTCCCTCATACTGTTCTCATGGTAGTGAATAAGGCTTGCTAGATCTGATGGTTTTATAAATGAGAGTTCCCCTGGACAAGTTCTCTTGCCCTCCACCATGTGAGAAGTCCCTTTGCTCTTCCTTCATTTTCTGCCATGATTGTGAGGCCCCCCAGCCATGTGGAACTGTGAGTCCATTAAACCTCTTTCCTTAATAAATTACCCAGTGTTGGGTATGCCTTTATTAACAGCATGAGAATGGACTAATACATCTGGCTATTCCTTTACCACTCCCCCGGCTTTCCAGCCTCCACTGCTGCCCTCCCTCAACCTACAAAGGAAAAGTTGCTTATAGTGAGGTGGGGGTGGAAAGAGAAAACTCAGAGATTATAAAGTCTTTGGGACCTTTTTTTCAGCTTAGAAACTTTAGTTTTAATGTTTTTTTCTCTGTAAAGCAATATCTGATCTTTCTGATTGATGAAAAGAAAAACAACGCAAACAGCCATGTTTCATTTCTAGAAAGAAAAATCTTTGGTCTCTTTTCTAAATTCTCATTTAACCTATTTGCAAACCAAAATGGATGATGGAACTCTGAGGCCTTCTCTGCCCAAGCACTCTTACCATCCCCCCATTCCAGAAACAAAGGACTATTAGTTGTATGAAGAAGGTCTGCTTTATTGTGATTGCTTTCTCAGAGTAGGGGCTATCAAACTATTACTGTATAATTATGTCCTTCTCAGAACATGATTAGGCTTTTATCTTGAATTTTTCACCCACATTCTGGTAAATGCATAATAGATTTTAAGATTCTTTTAAAGAGAGAGCAGAGCCCTCCTCTCCATCATAAAACAAGAATATAAATGCACAGTCATTGCCCCAGGAGCAATGGAAGAATTTTATGTTCTGATTTTCTCACTCGCCATGTGGTTTAGAATAAAAAGACAAGGTGGTGGGGAGTAACCCTTTGGCGTCTGTTACACAGTAGTTCAGTCCTCATAAGAAATATTAAATGAAAATTAACTGCAACGAAGAGTCAGGTGATACATGGGCTCCTTGCCTCTACTGTGTGAAGGGCTTTTTCATTTTTGTGTTGCCCCTGAATAATTTTAATTGGAAATGATTTTCTATAAGTATTTGAAAGGTAACCAAGAAGTTGTTTACCTCTGCATGTTTTCTGCTTTGAGTCTTCCTTGCTGAGGAAGTATTTATTCACTCTTCCACTTCACACCTTCAGTTCATGGGATTGGGTGTGTGTATTAGTCCTTTCTCACACTGCTAGTGAAGACATACCCGAGACTGAGTAATTTATAAAGAAAAAGAGGTTTAATGGACTTATAATTCCACATGGCTTGGGAGGCACCACAATCATGGTGGAAGGCAAAAGAGGAGCAAAGGCACATCTTACATGGTGGCAGGAAAGAGAGTGGGTGCAGGGGAACTGCCCTTTACATAACCATCAGCTCTTGTGAGACTTACTCACTATCATGAAAATAGCATGGGAAAAACCTACCTGCATGATTCAGTTACCTCCTATCAGGTCCCTCCCATGACATGTGGGGATTATGGGAACTACAATTCAAGATGAGATTTGGGTGGAGACACAGCCAAACCATATCAGTGTGGGAACAGCAAAGTTGGTCTCTGTGCCTTAGCTACTGACCTTGGTTTCAGTCTGGGGTCCAGAATTTCCTTTTCGTCATATTCTTGGTGGTATCATCCTAGCAGCTGTTCCTGGGATTTGTCATGCTAAGGCATGGCTTAGGGTCCAGACTTTTGGAAAAATGTTAGCCTTTCATTAGCTGGATGGTGAAGGAATTTAGGACAAATCACCCCAAAGTATGCTGCTTTGGCATATTGAATATTTTGAGAAACAGCAGATGCAGGAAGAGCCCTCTGACTTCCCCTTTTCTACCTAAAAGCAGGACAGAAAATTTCCGCGGAGAAAAGTGCTCTCTCTTTTATTTTATTTTTTATTTCAAGATGGAGTCTTGCTCTGTCTCCCATGCTAGAGTGCAGTGGCACGATCATGGCTCACTGTGACCTCTGCCTCCCAGATTCAAGCAATTCTCCTGCCCCAGCCTCCCAAGTAGCTGGGACTTCAGGTGCATGACACCATGTCTGACTAATTTTTGTATTTTTAGTAGAGGCGGTGGGGTTTCACTATATTGGTTGGTCTGGTCTCAAACTCCTGACCTCAGGTGATCCACCTGCCTCAGCCTTCCAAAGTGCTGGGATTACAGGTGTGAGCCGCCACACCCAGCCAGAAAAGTGCTTTCTCTATAACAGGAAGAAATGAACATCCTCATCATCAGAGACTGGGAATCAACACTGAAATGGATCTGTACCAATTTACTAAAATAACTCTTATCTTCCACTAGTTTATCCCATCCCCCATATATCTCCTAGTCACTTCCCCACAATTTACTGCCCCTAGCCCAAACTCCCTTTGTCTTGTTATTGCTTCACACATTTATTTTTCATTTTCTAGAAGTTCATTAAATTAAATTTGGCTGAGCATATCTCTGTACCTGAAATTCCTATGTATGGAATCACGACCTAACTTAGTATATAAACAAACTGAAAACCTCACTTAGGAATGTAACAAACAGCTGAGTCTCAGTCAATCCCAAGCAGGCAACTAATCAGACCATATCCGAATAAGGCAAAATGCCTCTCTGTAACCAAGCTACTTTTGTACTTTATTTCCCGTTCTGTCTATAAGTGCTCATTGATCACATTGCAGGGCAGAGCTCTCTGAACCTCTGCTGATCCTGAGTGCTGCCCAATTCATGAATCATTCTTTGCTCAGAGAAGCTCTTATTATAAATTTAATTTATCAAAAGTTTTACTGCTCTAGTCACTTCTTTGACTCTTCATTTTTTCGTGAAGGTTCTCATGTACATGTAAAAAGTACTAAAATTTGTATGCTTTTCTCCTATTCATCTGTCATATGTTAGTTTGATTCTTGGGCCTGACTGAAGATACCTAAGAGGGCAAGAAGAATGTTTTCCTCCCTTACTATAGGGACTCTGGGAGAAGATGAAGAGAAGGACATGGTTCTGCCCACTGCAGCTAAAATACACCAAAGACTCACATATAGGCACAGTTGGCCAGTGAACCTTGTCCTTCCCAGGCAAAGCAGGTGGGAATGTCCACCGAGCCATCAGCCTTGCCCTTTGGTCACTTGTTTTCCCCTGTTTATAATGATCTGATCTCTTCTGGATGAATAAAAGAACAGAATGAAGAAAGGGAGGGGTAGGGAGGAGAAGAGTGGTATAACCCTGTGGGAAACAGGAATAAGACACTCTTCTCTCTTTTTGCTGGCTGCAACCAGGAGAAATGCAAGGGGAAATTCAACCTCCTAACTTCTCTGCCTGCCTGCCCAGACTGCTTTTCTGCACCCTTCCTGTTTCCACACCTGTTCATCCGTTTCAGGTTCTCCCCCAATCTCTTTCTGGAACTAATTTTGACCTAATCTAAAACAGAAGATATTTAAGCAGCTCTAGCTCCATGTTCTGGGATTCAGCATTGGGTATGCCCTGACCTTGAACTATACTAGAAGTAAATGACATTTCTACTGCCATGTTTATCCCTATGGTCCCATGTGAGCAGCCTGCTGAGCATCACATTCCTTTCATTGGACTAGTCTTTCCTTGCTTTTGCTGTTCCCCTTTCCAAGCCTGATAGCAAATGGCATACACCAAGCGCTTCTTACATTAGCCCAGTGGTTCTCAACAGGAAGTAGTATTTGGAAATGTATATTGGATAGAGAGAAAAAGGGAGGGAGCATTTTTGGTTGTCACAAGGAGTGAAGGGCATTGCTAGCATTTAGTAGCTGGAGGTCAAGGATGCTAAACAATTTGTCCCCTCTAAAATGTCAGTAACACTGTGTGGTTGAGGAATGTGGCTCCTGCCCTAAGTGGATGCATGCCCTGCACTACTGAAGGTGCATTGAGACCTTTAGTCCACTCAAGCCCTGCTTCTTACTCTTCCCTCTCACTATAGACCGTTTCCTCTTTTCCCACCTTGGTTTAGTGAGTTGGAACTGCAGTCGACTCCATCCATTCTGGAAGGATTAACCTTTATAAGACTTGTCTTGGGGAAACCCAAGGTTTTCTGTCCTTACCCTTTGAACCATATTTCTCCAGCCTGTCATATTAGCTCTGAGCATATATATTTCTTCATTGCTAATTTTGGCTCTATCCTTGAATGAAATTCTGCTTATCCTCTTGTGTTCTAAGCTATTTTTTTTGAGCCAAGACAGGTGTAGCCTTATAGATGTGTGTTAAATAAATTTTGGAAACTCATCTGCCTTATGTTCTTAACTTGCTTAGATGCTGGCCTCATGGGGCTTACATTCTAGTAAGAGGAGAAAAACAACAAAAAAGTAAATATATAGGATATATATTAATTTGCTAAGGCTGCTGTAAGGAAATACCACCAAGTGGGGTCTTAAACAACAAAAATTTATTGTCTAACAGTTCTGGAGGCTAGAAGTCTGAGATTAAGGTGTGGGAGGAGCTATTTCCTTCTCAGGGCTGTGAGGAAAGAATCTGTCTCATGCCTATAATCTAGCTTCTGGTGGTTGCTGGCAACCTTTGGTATCCCTTGACTTAGGTAGGCATAACCCCAATCTTTGCTTTCATCTTCACATGGCATTCTGTGAACACCTGTGTGCATGTCTCTGTGTCAAAAACCCTACTTTTCATCAGATATGATTCCAATCATATTTGATTAGGAGTCCACCATACACCAGAATGACCTCATCTTCACTAATTACATCTGCAATGACTCTATTTCCAAGTAAGGTCGTATACTGAGGGATTGGGCATTACTTCTTCAACATATAAAGACACACATGAAGGGAGAGCACCTTGTGATGATGAAGAAAGTGATTAGGGTGATGTTTCTATGAATCAAGGAATGCAAAGACTGAACAAACCACCAGAAGCTAGGGGAGAGGCATGGGATAGACACAGCCCTTCCAGGAAGTAGCCCACCCTGCTGTTGACATTTGGACCTCAGACTCCTAGCCTCCAGGACTATGAGACTACAATTTTCTGTTGTTTAAAGCACTCAGTTTGTGCTACTATATTATGGCAGTTCTAACTAACAAATATAACAACTGTCTATGATTGTTTATTGACTTAATTATTTTGATGATTTATAGCTTAAGGACTTTCCCGACCTCTCTAGGGCATATGTTTTTAGAATATATTTTCACAATTTAATAAGTGAAAATCTAATAAATGCTGATTTATAAGTGCTATGGTTTGAATGTCTCCTCCAAAACTGTTTGAAATTTAGTCCTCAGTGTGGCAACATTGAGAGGTGGGGCCTTTAAGAGGAGATTGGATCATGAAGACTCATCCATCTGAATGAATTAATCCGTTCATTAGTTAGTAGATGAAGGGGTTATTATGGGAGTGGGACTGGTTGCTTTATAAGAAGAGGAACAGAGATCTGAGATAGCATGCTCATCCCCCTTGCTGTGCAATGCTCTGCACCACCTCAGGACTCTTCAGAGTCCCCACCAGCAAAAAGGCCCTCACCAGATGTGGTTCCTAGACCTTGGACTTCTCAGCCTCCTGTAAGAAATAAATTATTTTTCTTTATAAACTACCCAGTTTCAGGTATACTGTTATAAACAACAGAAAATGGACTAAGACAATAAGAATATAGTGGAATGGATCTTAGAGATAAAGACATACCTTTATCTCTTGCAGATAAAGAAATTGAGGCTCAGAGAAGCCCAGGCATGGTGTCTCATGCCTGTAATCCTAGCACTTTGGGAGGCTGAGGCGGGCAGATAGCCTGAGCTCAGGAGTTCGAGACCAGCCTGGGCAACATGATGAAACTCTGTCTTTACTAAAAATGCAAAAGTTAGCCGGGCATGGTGGTGTGTGCCTGTAATCCCAGCTAGTTGGGAGGCTGAGGCAGGAGAATCACTTGAACCCAAAAGACAGAGGTTGCAGTGAGCTGAAATCGTGCCACTGCACTCCAGCCTGGGTGATAGAGTGAGACTCTGTCTCAAAAAAGAAAAAAAAGAAGAAGAAGAAGAAGAAGAAATTGAGGCTCAGCGAAATGAAGTGACTTGCTCCAGGCCACATAGGAAATTTCATTTGTTTGCTTTCTCATGTTACTTGCCTGTGGACTCTCTTCCAAGCCATGCCTTGATTTTTCTCTCTTTCGGCCTGTTTAGAGAGAAGTCTATCAATGGTACAGCTATATCTCCAGGAGGAAGTACATCCTGACCTTCATGTTAGGACAACCCCTGCTCCCTTCTTTATCAGTATTTGCTAGAGCTTCCTGAGATCTGCAGAAAGTACAAATCTCATTGTTCTAGCACCTGCTCCAGAGGAACATGGGAGATTAGCATGCTTCCCCACACTTTACTGCTCTAGTGCTATAGGACAAAATTCTCTTAACTCGTATGCCCTAGACCTTGAGATCCGAAGGACTTCTCCCAGCCATATGGTACTATTTTACTTTAGGCACAATATAGTAATTAGTCTTTTGTGAAGCATGTAAAGATTCCTTTTTCCAAGTGTGTGATGATTTGACCCTTTTCTCTTATTGAGAATCTCTCAACAGAACTGCTAGAGGTTTAGTGGTCTCCAGCCTGCAGTGCAGATATCCCTGTGGCACTGTCCATATAGAATGCATTGAGGGGCCAAGATCAGCTGCTGGGTGGTCCTGGACTGAGGGAGTCTGCAAGTAGAGGTCTTGGAAGGATGGTAAATAAAACTCTGAATGAAAGAGCTATGTTCTCCCTCAGTTCTCAGGACACCTTGGCGACTGGTTCCACACTCCCTCATATGGTTACCTGATGCAGTTAGTCACATTGCCACCAGGTCATTTACACCAAAGGAAGAGGAGGTGGTTTCTTCACAGGAGCTTAAATTGCTTCTTTTTTTTTTTTTCTTTGACAGAGTCTTACTCTGTCTGTCTCCCAGGCTAGTGCAGTGGCGTGATCTTGGCTCACTGCAACCTCTGCCTCCTGGGTTCAGGTGATTCTCATGTGTCTGCTTCCTGAGTAGCTGGGATTACAGGTACAGGCCACCATGCCCAGCAATTTTTTTCTACTTTTAGTAGAGACAGGGTTTCACTGTGTTGGCCAGACTAGTCTCGAACTCCTGGCCTCAAGTGACCCACCCGCTTGGGCCTCCCAAAACGTTGGGATTACAGGAGTGAGCCACCGCACCAGACCTGGAGCTATAATGCTTCTGTTTTCCCCTTGGAATATCCCCTGTGATGTCAAGTACTTTATCCCTGTTGAGTGAACCATGAGTTGGATGTGAAGGTTCAAACTTTTTAAATGGGGCAAATTACACTAAATTGTTGGTCTTGGAACAAAAACTCATGAGTTTCAGTTTATTTCTAAGACTCAGGGAAAACACAAATGTAGAAGAAGTAATTGGACTGATGTGGTATGAGAATGGATGGGAGAGTCTTTTTTTTTTTTTGAGACAGAGTCTCGCTCTGTCACCCAGGTTGGAGTGCAGTGGCGCGATCTCGGCTCACTGCAAGCTCCGTCTCCCGGGTTCACGCCATTTTCCTGCCTCAGCCTCTCCGAGTAGCTGGGACTACAGGCGCCCACCACAACGCCTGGCTAATTTTTTGTATTTTTAGTAGAGACGGGGTTTCACCGTGGTCTCGATCTCCTGACCTCATGATCCTCCTGCCTCGGCCTCCCAGAGTGCTGGGATTACAAGCGTGAGCCACTGTGCCCGGCAAGAATGGATGGGACAGTCTTAATCCAAACTGTTGTCTGATTTTTGAAACCTCACCATTGTTGTTTCAGCCTCATATTAAAAATGCACATACCCTTACTTGGGGGGAATCTTCATATCAGTTACTTATGTCTTAGTGTAAATAAGGTCTCTGAGAAGAAGGTTCTTTTCAACTGAAACACAGCTAAGTTGGGCTGTAGCTGAGCCCAGTCTCTCTAGTCTGTACCTACTCCTCTATTTATTGGTTATTTGGTGTTAAGAGGGGACACTAGGAAGGGGAGGCTGGAGGGTTGAGGATAAATACTTCTAATGCCATGAGTTTACCATGGCATGATATAAACTCAGGGATGAGAAGGTAGTAGGACCATCTTTCATCTCCCAATTGCTTCTCAAACTTAGTGGATTAGGGAGGGCAGGTGCCAGAAAAAGGTTCAGGGAACATGTTCAATTAGGCTTTAAGTATGCATTAAACATCTAAACTGTGCACAGAACTTTACTACACAATGTTGATATAAAAATGTCCAAGTAAAAATAATTTAATTGTACATTTTTAAGTAACTAAAAGAGTAAAATTAGATTGTAACACAAAAGATAAATGCTTGAGGGCATGGACACCCCATTTTCCATTATGAGATTATTACGTATTGCATGTCTGTATCAAAATATCTCATGTACCCCATAAATATATATACCTATTATGTACCACAAAAGTTAAAAACTAAAAAATCAAACACCAATCCAATACACAGTTTCTTCCCATGAAGTGCTAACATGTTAGTTGGAGAGATAAGATTTCTGCAGAACCTCTCTTTCAGGAAGCTGTCATAAAGCTGATGGGTTCTTAGCTGTCTGAGAATATACAAATGTTGGGAAAGTATAGGAGTGGTCTCCATGGTGTCTCAAGGTCCCTACTAAACTCGGGAGACCCTGAGTCCTGTTTGGTGTTATCATCAGTACCTATAGCATTGGCTTCATCCTGAGACTTGATCACCTATCTGGCCCACTGAACTCCAGGGGGCTCTCAAAGTTTTTCCCAGCCTAAGCCAAACAAATTCCTTCACTGATCCCAACTGCAAAACCTAAAATGACTGCATAACTCTTTCTACCCTGCCCCCCGCCCCTTTTTCTTTTGAGGACAAGAAGGCTTGAAAATTAAGCCAATCTGCTATTTGTAGATTTGGAGAATGTTCTACCCCTTTCAGATTTTCAGGGTTCAAGTTCCATCCAAAAGAGAAGAGACTCAGTCCTTCTCTCCACTGACAGAATACGACCTCAACACGGGTAGGAAAGTTCACCGACAGAAATAAGCTTTTGGGAAGAATGGAGCCAATGAGGTTTCATAACAGAAGGAGCACTGGATGGAGGAAGAAAGCTAAAGTTTTGCTGATTCACAAATGGGTTCAAGTTCAGGTGAAGACACATTCCCATGTGGGCAGATTGTCCAGTCTTTGCTCCCTTGGTGTCATTTTCCCCCAGTAACAAACTTTAATTATAACAGACCCATAACTCGGCAATTAAGAATAATGTATGTCCCTTTCCTAAGGGAGAATTAATCACATAATGCCAGACAGGATCCCTTTATCATTTTGTTAACTAGATAAGAAGCAGAGAGCTGCTTTTATGCGAGCCACCCTAAATATTGCAGTCTTTGCTACACAGCTCTAGGCAGTAGTTATCTTTCATTTTGAACCAAATACATTCTGAGTTCTCAATCTCTCATTTCAAAACAAATGAAAAACAGAAAGAAACTGAAAAGTAGCAGGAACAAACTGTGCTTTCCTTGGCTGTAATCAAATTATTCCTTTTGTCCTAGCATTAGACAGTAGCTGGCAATAAAGAAAACCCCAGGAGCACAATATTCCTGTGATGGCGTCAGCGTGGAAGATTAAACTTCCATAGCATTCAGGCTGTCTCAGCTTTGCCCCTCAAACAAGAGGCTCTTACTGTCATCCCCACCATTTCATAGTGAAATATGTTCCTACAGTGTTAGGGAGAATTTATGAGTAGCTCAAGCTTCCTGTCTGAAGATACTTTCTCCCAGAAGCAAAGGAGAGGGAGGAAAAAAAAAAAAATCTAACCCTGAAAATCAAAATAGATCTTCTTTGTTTAGTTTTATTTAAGAAAATGTTATACCTTTGCAAAGCCCATATTGCCTGTGTAGGTTTCTAAACTAGAACAAACAGAACCCTTCCATAAAATTCCTAGTGAAGCAAAACTTTCACAGAATCACAATTTAGTCTTTCTCTCAGAAGTGATGAGTCATTGTAATTTGGGTACCATGATTCACTCCTGCGTATAACCAGAACACTGGAACAATATTAATTACTCCAGCCTCATTTTCACTACAAAAGTCACTTCCAACCCCATCAGTCTTCAGTTCAAAAGAACATGCCAAGTTTGGTAAAAAAACTTGAAGATCATTTTCTCTCTGCTTTGATCTAATATTTTTAAAAAAGACTTTAAGTTTTCAGATGATAGATTATATTCTTGAAAGCTGGAATGCAGATGTAGTATCTCACAATTCTACCAGGAACAGAAGAAATTTGGAACTGGAATGGAAGATGAGATTGCTGTGGGCAGAGAGGGAGGGGGTGGGTTAGTATTAAATTAGCTTCCTAGGCCCACTGTGGTGGCTACACCTGTAATCTTAGCACTTTGGGAGGCCCAGGAGGAAGGATCACTTGAGGCTAAGAGTTTGAAACCAGACTCGGCAACATAGTGAGAACCTGTCTCTACAAAATTTTGAAAAACAATAAAAGTGGCCGGGTGCTGTGGCTCACGCCTGTAATCCCAGCACTTTGGGAGGCCGAGGCTGGCAGATCACGAGGTCAGGCATTCAAGACCAGTCTGGCCAACATGGTGAAACCCCATCTCTACTAAAAATACAAAAAAATTAGCCAGGCGTGGTGGCGGGCACCTGTAATCCCAGCTACTCAGGAGGCTCCAGCCTGGGTGACAGAGCAAGACTCTGACTCAAAAAAAAAAAAAAAAAAAAAAAAAAGAAAGAAAAAGTTTCCTAGGCAGACCAATGACTATGGAGCATCACAGTCTAGGAGTGCAAGGTGAGAACCTTTTTATTTCCACACAGAGGTCAAATATTATTTATATATGCATACCAGGAAATTACTATAGCTGACGTTTTACAAATCAGGGGACCTGGTTCCCTGTGAGAGACCCCAGGTGTTCCTGATTCAAGAATTTATGAGACAGTGGGCTCCCAAAGAGGCAGTCACCTACTCAGTGTATAGCAGTGCCAAAAGACCTCTCTATCCCCAGTGTGCCCCCCTCTGCTGACCTTGAGACCTTCCCCATCATATTGAAATTATCCACATTTAAATTACTTATAGGTAATTAGAAAAAAAAATGGTAAGCCAAAGCAATGGTGTCTTTCTGTAAGACCCATGATAAAGCTGTTGATAATTTTCTAGCCCCTACAGTACTTTTTTTTTCTACTTCTTAGATTGCTAAAGACTGCTTGAGAACTTTATGCAATGGGTTGCTCTTTCCAGAAAAATATACAAATACATGGATGTTTGTGTGTAAATTCAGATGGATCACAAATCTCCTGAAGTCCACACATGGAAACTACCCATCTCTTTGCCCCTCAATTCTGAATATCTTCCCAACCGCTCACTCTCACCTCCTGTACAAGTCTCACCTCCTCCATGACGTCTTCCATGGTTTCCCTCATCTGAACACTTACAGTTCACCTGAGCACCATCTTCACTGCTCTTTTGCCCTATTGCAGAAAGTGAGTTTTCTTTTCATTCACTTGTGTCTTGCCTTCCTGAATAATGATATGCTCCTCGAAAGCACGCATATTGTGTTCTTGAACTTTGTATCTCCATAGCACTGGGGAGGAAGAAGGAATTCTGTTATGCCTAATACCCAACACACACTTTCCCTTTTCCAATGTACATTTCTTTTTCTTTTCTTTTCTTTTTCTTTTTCTTTCATTTTTTTTCTTTTTTGAGACGGAGTCTTGTTCTGTCACCCAGGCTGGAGTACAGTGGCATGATCTCGGCTCACTGCAAACTCCGCCTCCCGGGTTCACGCCATTCTCCTGCCTCAGCCTCCCGAGTAAGCTGGGACTACAGGTACCCGCCATCACTCCCGGCTAATTTTTTGTATTTTTAGTAGAGACGGGGTTTCACCGTGTTAGCCAGACTGGTCTTGATCTCCTGACCTCGTGATCCGCCCGCCTCGGCCTTCCAAAGTGCTGGGATTACAGGCATGAGTCACTGCGCCCGGCCTCCAATGTACATTTCTAATAAATGCAACAGTTTGATAAACAACATATTTATTGCAACAATATCACAACATTTTGCAACCGCTTCAGAAATAGCGATTATTTGTTGTGACAATGTTGCAACATTTGTAACAGCTTCAGAAATAGTGGCATTTATTGCAATAAAGTGCAACATTTTAGAAAGTTGCAACTGATATATGTTTCCTCCTCCCACTCTAATCGGAGACTTCCAACACAGAGGGAGCTTGGAGAGTGCTGAGGGATACTCAGCAGAATGGAAGCCTAACCGTTTCCAGGGAAACAGTCAGTAAAGACATTTCCCGGGAAAGCCTGTGTTGCTAGCTGCAGTGCCACTCCTGAGGGCTCCATTCATGATTTAAACACTGGATATGAAAAATAGTCAGAGATTTATCCAAGGACACTACCAGTTTAAGCCCTTGTAGAGACACTCCTAATTGGAGCAGTTTCGGTCTGATCCCTCTTCTTTTCTCCTTCACACAGGCCCCAGTGGCTTTAACCTACATTTCTGTAAAATTTGGAGCTTCTACCACACACACATCAGGGGTCATCTCCCTCAAGCTTTCCTGAGAATGAATTTAAAGTCTGATGATGCTTTCAGTTACTTGCCTCCTTGTCATCCATTAGCGGTAAACTTTCACTTTTTCTTTTTTCCTCATCCTAGGATGATGTTACAATTTAATGGTTACGAGCTTTGGTATCAGACTGACATGATTTTTGACATTACCAGCTGTGTGACCAGGAGAATATGACCTAACCTCTGAAAACCTCGGTTTCCTCATGTGTCAAATAGGAATAATTGTACCAGTTTAAATTTGTTGTGGGGATTAAAAAATGAAACCAGGGCCAGGCGCGGTGGCTCATGCCTGTAATCCCAGCACTTTTGGAGGCTGAGGTGGGTGGATCACGAGGCCAGGAATTCGAGACCAGTCTGGCCAACATGGTGAAACCCCGTCTCTACTAAAAATACCAAAATTAGCCAGGCATGGTGGTGGGCACCTGTGATCTCAGCTACTCAGGAGGGAGGCTGAGGCAGGAGAATCACTCGAACCCGGGAGGCAGAGGTTGCAGTGAGCCGAAATTGCGCCACTACACCCCAGCCTGGGCAACAGAGCAAGATTGTGTCTCAAAAAAAAAAAAAAAAAAAAAAAAAAGAAACAAAAAAAGAAACAACAAAAAAAGAAACCATATGCACAAAATCTATATTAAAATAAAATCGTGTATACTGCAATGTCTAGTACATAGTAAGTGCTTAAGGAATGAATAGTCCATTACAGTTTCTATATCCTTTGCTAGATTATACTGAGATGATTCTAGAAGCCATCAGATTGTGCTAAAATTTCTCTGTCTTGAGTAGATATGAAACTGACTTGGATTGGGACAAAAGGACTCAAGCAATATCCTACCAGGACCTGCTTCCAAATTGCTCAACTATGGACCATATCTGTAGGAAATAGTAATTTCTACCACAGTGTTGATGTGTACATTAAATCAGCTTTTAGATAGAAAGTGTCTAGCCTGCTACCTATCACACAGGAAGTACTCAGTACAGGCTGGCGTCCCATCTGCAGCAGTTGTACCAGCCAGGGCATAAGAACAATTACCTTCAGGGATTACCTAAGAATTACCTAAGAATGTCTGGACTTGGGTTCTCTTTTATATTTATCCATTTATTTACCATTTCCAGGTTCTTTGTTCCTCCTATGGATCTTCCATCTGGTACCATTTTTCCTTAGCCCTTGGATCTTCACCATTTCTTATCGTGCAGGTCTGCTAGTAACAAATTGTCTCAGATTTCATCTATCAGAACATGTCTTTATTGATCTCTTTTTTTCCCCAAGGATCTTTTCAATGGACACATAATTATGACTTTACTTTTTTTTCAGCATTGAAAAGATGTCTTTCTTTCTTCTTTCTTTTCCTCCCTCCTTCCCTCCTTCCCTCCCTCCCTCCCTTCTTTCCTTCCTTCTTTTGTTTTTGACAAAGTGTCTTACTCTGCTGCCCTGGCTGAAGTGCAGTGGCTTGATCATAGCTCACTGCAGCCTCAACCTTCTAGGCTCAAGTGATCCTCTCGCCTCAGCCTCCCAACTAGCTGGGACTCCAGGCGCATGCCACCGGGTCCAACTTGAAAAGATGACTTTCTGTTGTCTTCCAGATACTTTCTCATAAGAAATCAGTGATCATTGTTATCCTTGGTTCTAGGTATGTAGTGTGTCTTCTCTGGCTGCTATAAGACTTTTTTTATCTTTGATTTTTCTGCAATTTGGCTGTAATATGCCTACGAGTAGTTTAAAAAATATTTATTCTGTTTTGTATTTGTCAAACTTCTTGGATCTGTAATATTTTTAATCAGTTTTGGGATTTTTTTTCAAAATTGCCTAATCTGACTCTTTTCTTTCTGAAGTTTCTAATCATAATTATGTATGTTAGACTATTTGTATTGTTCCATGGTTCCTTGAGTTTGCGTTTATTTTTTTTTTTAGTCTCTTTTCTCTTGTTTCTTCAGGTTGAATAGTTTCAGCTAATCCATCTTCAAGTTCACTGATTCTTTTTTTCTTGCCATCTCTAATAAGCTATTAGATTTTCATTTTAGTTATTGTACTTTTCAGTTCCAGAATTTTGAGATAGTTACTTTCATTACAGTTTTCATTTCTCTGCTAAGATTTCCTATTTCTTCATTTTTAGACCTTGCTTTTTCTTACATTAAAAAAATTTTTTTAATTTTAAGTAATGGGGTCTCACTATGTTTCCCAGGCTGGTCTTGAACTCCTGGGCTCAAAAGATCTTTCTGTCTCAGCCTCTTGACTAGCTAGGATGCACTGGCATTCACCACTCTGCCAGCTTCTTTCATTCTTTGAACACATTTTTATTCAATTTTTTGATATATTTATCAAAGCTGATATAAAGTATTTTTCTGCTCAGTCCAATCTCTGAGCCACCTGAGGTTGGTTATTATTGACTGCTATCTTTCTTGACCACAGAGCGTATTTTCTTACTTTCTTGTTTGTCTAGTGATTTTTTTAATTGAATACTCGATTTTGAATAGTGTGTTGAAGAAATTCTAAATTCTGTTATCTTCCTCTGAAGAGTGCTAATTATTGTTTAGCAAGCAGTTCAATTACTGGCTGATCACCTTAATCAAGTTATTTCCCAAGTTCCTCTACCTTGATGGGACTTGGCCTTCAAATTCTGCACCCCCCACCCCCCAATTGTTTGTCAAGGCTCCGTTTTAGGCTGTGTTACTGCCGTTCTGGAATAGGTCTTACTCTAGAGCATGTTTTGACCCTCAGACCAATCCTGCCTACTCTCTATTTTTGAAAATACTGGAAATCAGTCTTGGAACACAAACATGCTATTAATTTGAGTATTTTTTTATGACTGGTTTTGTGTTACAGCAGCAGAGTTGAGTAGCTACAGTACAGACCATCTAGTCTGCACAGAGAAAAATATTGAACGTATTGCCCTTTACAAAAAGGTTTGCTCACCCCCACTGTAGAGGTTAGCCCTTATTGCTAAACCAAAGCAGTTCTGGTGTCTTAGCTGGATTTCAGGAGTGTTAATAAAGTGTTTTTGAAATCTCTATTCTTTCCAGGTCAGAATTCCAAAGTCTTTGGGCACAGCTCTTCCCCCAGCAATGCTAGTATCTTTTCGCCCACAAATACTTGCTATCTCGTAAGTCCCAGGTGGTCTCCTTATGCTCATCTACAGCCCAGTTGTCAGTCATGGCCTCACAAGGGGTCCTCATATGGGATGAGGGTAGTATTCTCTACAAAGCCACCTCCTTGTTGATGCTCCACCCTGCAGATTCAACTATTTCAGCTTTGCTAAACTCTGTTCTCTGTCTGTTCAGCTCAACTCTTGATCTCTGCTTGGACCTCAGCTCTCTGTGCTACAGTTAGAAAAATCTCTTCTGGCGGAGAGCTGGATGATTTGGGGGTTTACCTTGTAAGTTTTTCTCTCTCAGAAATAACCATCTCTGGCTCTCTGTTGTCCACTGCCAGCCTCAAATATTTTCTCCCGACTTTCTAGTTGTTTAAAGCTAAAAAACTAGTCCAGTACCAGTTACTGCATCATGACTAGATGTACAAATCCTTAAAATTCTTTTTAAAGCCTCATCTCCCTCTTGGCAGATGAAATCTAGATGATATCGTTCAGAGTCTGTGGCTCAATTTCTCATTTCTCCTCCAACTCTCAGCTCAGTATGTCTTCTCTTCTTTAAAGAGGCCAGGTTCTCTTAGGAATTTGCTAGTAATTTTCTATTTTCTCTCCCAGGGACATCTGCAGTTCACAGCCCATTTGCAAAAGGAACAACTAACAGCCCCTGAATGTAATGACTGATGCATCCCTTTCCAACTCCGGTAACTAGCTCTGCCCACTCCCTTTTGTTCCCTAGGATGACTCAGGAAAACGTCCACACACCCTGCATGCCTGTGAGGCTTTAGAATTACACTTCACAACCAAAAATCTTGTTAACCTTAATATGCGTGCTCATTTCCATACGTGGAAGAAGAATGATTGGTCACAGGCTCATGCACAAAATAATCAATCGATAACCCAGTCAATTCTCATCATGACCAAGGAAAGAGGGAAAATAAAGTTTCATTTATTCAGGAACAGTGATATGCCAAGAATTCTGCTAAGCACTTTTACATACATAATACGGTTTAATTCTTACTGTGACTTTGAAAAGATGATATTATTAATCTTCGTCTTGAATAAATAAAAACCCCAAGGCTTTGGGAGATTAAATAATTTATACTAGCTCACAGCAGTCCATGGTGAAGTCCTAAAGCTGGGTAGGTCTGTGTGACTTCAGAACTCTTTCCCAAACATCAAATAATCTCACCAAAAAGGGCAACCCCCGACATGCACAATTTATAAGGGTACAAGATTTGTGACTTACTCTTTTAAGTCTGTTCTTGGTTTAAACTGATTTTACTTGCATAAAAATGTTAGGATGGGAAATAGTACATGGTATGCTTTTTCCTAAACTGAAATCAGCCTGTCTGGATACTGGAGAAGAAGCCAAGAATGGAAATAGAAGTGTTGTTGGTTTAAGGAGCCAAATTTTCATTCCTCTTCTTTGATCTTAGTATTTATAAGAGCATCATCTATCATTGATTAATCACCTCTGTCCGCCCCTGTGCTAAGCATTGCAGATGCATCTAATTTAATCCCCTCAGTGAAACTGTGAGGTGGGTGTTACCGCTATGCCCCATTTTTAGAATAAAACAATAAAGTTGGAAGGTTAAGTAATTTCTAGTAGATGGTAAGCTGCAGAGTCAGGGTCTGACCCAGACTGTAAGATTTCTGTCTGTGCTTCCAACCTCTGTGCTATACTCATTTCTACCTGCAACTGCATCTACCCTAAAAAATTTTGATTCCCTAATCTTGGAATTCAAAATAATTCCAAACAATCTTGGCTTCTTCGGCCTCCATGCCCATACTCTTTTATGAGATAGTAGAAGAGCCTTTAAAATAGGATTGGATTCAAATCCAGATCTGAACACTATAAAAATGAAGAAAATTATTCCTGTTTTGCCAGAGTTGTGAGAGTTAAAAGGGAAAGATGGTCAAATGTCCATTACTTACATGATTGCAGTACTAAGCATGCACCCCAGAGGTACGAGTATGGCCTTCTATTTAATTTATCTGATGGTAGCTGGCAGGGGCAAGTATCTCTGCTCTCAAATAAAATCTTCACGTGTGGTGGAAAAGTCCAAGCTCTTCTCTCAAGAACAAAGATAAGGCAACCAACCACAGCTGACAGAGTAACCTTCTCCTACCCAATTCTGTAAATAATACAGCCTGTCAAAGGGATATGCAAAAACCCATGGGAAAACTTTACAGTCCAGTGTCAAAGTTTGATAAGAAAAGCAGAAAAATAAGCTGTTTCCTAGAACAGAAAGAAAAGCTTTAAACAGCTAGAGAGTGAATCTAATTCCAAAGGGCTGTGAGGACAAGTGGTTAATCTGGAGCACTGTTCAGTCGACATCAAAAACCGGTGCGCAGCCTCGGGAACCTTGAAGACCAATTGGATCGAAGTGAAAAAGTGGATAAATTGGGCCAGAACCGTGGAAATGCGTGGGCTACAGGTTCTCCCCGCTCCCCCAAAACACCAGCCTCCGTTCCAGAGCGGCCCACGCTCTCTTTCCTCCCGGCACCGATCCTTGCATTAAAGGGATTGGGCTAATCTGGAAGGGATGAGAGTTGAGGATACAATGAGAACGGCACAGGTCGCCCGTGGATCCCCAAAGACAGCCTTCACCCGTATTCCGCCCAGAAAGGGCAGAGTCACCCTGGTCCCCAAGCCTGGCGCGCGGGCGGCGGCGTCCTTAGTAACGAGGGACTGTAACACCCGCGACGAGCCGCTTGGGAACCGGCTTCTCCACCTCCCCGACCCCGAACCTCAGCAGTCAGTCCCTGTTCTGCCTTGGGAAGCTGCCTCGGGAAGCTGCCTCCGAAAGAGCAGAAACGCCACAAAGTTCCTTAAAAGCCAAAGTATTCATGGGGAAGAGGTTCAAGGAGGGACGTGAGTGTGTGGAGGTGGTGGTGGTGTTGCGGAACTCAGTGTAGACCACAGAATTCCGGACTGGGTGACCACAGCGTCTTGCACAAAACAGCACACATCTCCCCAGGTGTGGCTGGTGCATGCGGTAGAAACTAGGGCCTGAACCCGCTCAGCGAAAGGATGAGCAGGGATAGGAGCGGGCTTGAAGAAGAGAAAAGAGAGGAACTGGGAAAGAGCAGAGATGGAGAAATCGCAGACATGGTTTTTTAAACGGGGAGGGAAGATACTTTAGGCAAAGCGCGGAAGGGGACACTGGCCTTACACGGGGATGGGGACAGAAGCCCAAGGAGTTAAAATACAAAAGCCAGAGCAGCACGGCTGGCACCAGGAGCTCGGGAGCCCCGGGCCCGGAGAAGCCCTTTCCCCACTGGCATCACCATTTCCCAGATTTAAAACGGGTTGCTCCCGAGGAGCAAGGCTGAGCCCTCTTTTGAGTCCAGACCCTTTGAATGCGAAGAAGGTTATGTATTGTTTACTCCCAAAATGCGCCCATGCATGAATGCACATCAAGTGGGGCGTATTTTTAGGGGGTTCCTGCCAAGCCCCAACTGGTTGCCTGCCGGGGCTCCCGCCCTCTGCCTGCGGGAAGCCCTGGGGGCGCGGGAGCTGGGAAGAGGGCGCTGCGCCCGGGCTAACCGGCCAATCGCGTGGCGGGCTGGGGGCGGCTGTGGCTCAGGCAGGAATGACTCAGCAGCCTTCCGAGGCGGGAACCGGGGAGGGGAGCCAGGCACCGCCCGGAGCCTGAGCTCCCGGGCGCTGGGAGTTTTGGGATGTTATCCCCAATCCCGATGTCTCCTTTAGCCTAGGAACATCCCTTTTTCTCTATGGCCTGACATGCCGCTGGCTCCTGGTGCGGCTTCCCGGGTCATCCACGCCATACCGGTGGGTCTGTGCAGGGTCAGGGGACCCTCGCTGACGCACCCCACCCTGTCCCAGTCCGCAGCTCCGGATGACCAGCGGGCAGAAAGTTCAGCGGCCCTTACTGACCGAAGGACTGCCCTTCGCCCCTCTGCAGTGGCCGCTGGCTCGCTGTCCCTCCCTTCCTCCTTCCCTCCCGCTCTCAGCGCTTTTTTTTTTTTTTCTCGATATTTGCAGCAATATTGAACTTCTGCAGGAGAGAATGAATGGTGCAGCGGAAGCTGCCGCGGAGCACGCATAGCGGGAGAGTGCAAGTCTCCTGCCACGCGGGGAGGGAGGGTGAGTGTAAAACAGATGTCCGCATTTAGTGTCCATCGAACAGCGCAACTATGATGACCCCGACTCTCAGAGCACAAGCTGTAGGCGATGCCCTGGGAGGCCAGTTCCGGCTCTGACACTTGCTTTCTCTGCTTGCGCGCCCTTCCCAAGCCACCAGCAGGGGCGCTGTGGAGCTGTACCGTACCCAGGAGGGGCTTGGCGGCGACTGCTGCGGTGCGTTCTACCAAAGAATGGAGGCTGCCGGGCGTGGCACGGAGCTTTCTTTGTATGCCTGCACCAGTTCAGGGAAGAGGGGACCAGAAAAGTTTTTCTAGAAGAAAGGCTCTGGAGACGTGTAGCTGTTTCTCTTTATTTAGTTGTCAGGCTGAAAGTCTTATCAGTCAGCCAGATAATTTAAAATGTTATATATAAGTAAGGTCCACTTATTTCCTTCTAAATTATGCCACTTTCTAGCCCAGCTTGCTTAAATATTTACCCCCAGGGCCCACCAAGAATTTATTTGAAAAAAATCTATCCAGATCCACATTCTCGCTAATTCTTCAACTTGTTTTTTTTTTCTTAGGGTGGGGTCCCAGGTTCCAAGATTCCCTCTTGTCTTCTAATGCTTTGAATTGCCCCTTCATTCTATGCCCGGCCAAGATAGGGTCATTCATTCATTCATTTTCACATGCACCAGAAATTCTCTTTACAACCCATACTTTCAGGGTCTCTTTTAGAATAGAAGTTTGGATCGTTCCTTTTCTGACACTAACTTCAACATTCTGTGGTTCTATCATTCTTTTCGTTCCTTTCTGCCTTGAATTAATTGTAGCCTCTTCTTTCCTGTGTCCCTAGGAAAAGGTTGCCTAATGACATAGCAGAACTATAAACTAGATGGGTGTCAGTGACAGTGCAGAATCTCAGTGCTTAGGAGACTCTTAATGAGATATAACTTCAGCCTCTGGCGAACTCTGCCGATGAGATAATGTCTCTGGCAGGGGAGAAGAGGAATTTGGGCTATAACCTGTTAATGGCCCAACCAACCTCAGGTCTCTTTGTGGACTCTCTGTGGCACAAGTCCGGGGCACGTCGATGTCTTTCTCCTGCTGCACTTCTGATTAACAGATGTGCTATTTGAGGAAAACACAGTCAAGCTGCAAATCGGACCCCACCAGAATATATACAGTGTCCGTGTCACAAGCAGGCATGCATGTCATTTACCAATGCTATATGGTCATAACAAAGGTAGTGTACACAGGAAGGACCCCTTGCTTCTATGACTCCTCTCATTAGCCTGAAATATGCCTGAAGACCCCACCTGTGGACTGGTTCAACTGTCTCATTTCCCAAGTGCAAAACTGAGACCTGGAGATGCTAAGGGGCTTGTTCAAGCTTAGAATCCAAGGCTCCTAGTTCTCTGTGCTGTGTCTTCGCTTCTGTTCAATGCTTCTGTTTCCTATTATAGCCTGGGATACTCTCTTATTACCTACCTACCTGCTTACACACACACACACACACACACACACACACACACCCCTACGCCCCTTTGGGAGGACTGATGCCCTAATGGATTGATAACTCAGTGTGAATTCTTTTAGTATTACAGGTTAGTAAGTTAATCATCTGGAAATGCCTTGAGGAAGGAAAGAGTTGCATGGAAAAGTGGGTAGTGAAAAATATTGCCACAGTGCCATCTTTTGCGATCCACTTGGCACATGGGGGCAGTGTGGGGTAGCAGGTAGGCCGAGAGGCAGGAGGCAAGAGGATATGGGAGACAGCGTCCTGCCTAATGTGCAGTCTGGCTGGAAGACAGACAGAGCAGTTCTTAGGGTAGGTCTGTGTGTGCTCAGACAGCGGCCGAGATGTATTGTTCATACAATATGCTGAGATGTCTTGTTTATGACCTTTCAGTCATTTTGTCTCCCCTCTTGCCATTGCCCCATGGAGTGGAGGAGTGGGGGCTCATTAAGCAGTAGGGAGCTTCACACTCAGGAAAACACCCCTAGCTTTCAATTTAAACTGTCCGAGTGTGTGACATTTTAATCCATCTAAAAGCTCTCTTCATAAATGAGCTGGCTGCAGGCCATCACTTGTCAGTGTTAAGGAGGTGAGCTAAGCTAAGAGGCCTCCTTGTCAGAACAAATGCAATTGCTGCGCCTAGGAGATGTGGAAAGTGGGGGCTGTGCAAGTCAGCTGCAGTGGGCGGGCCAGGAAAATGACATTTGGGTTTCGAGTCCTGAATTTTAATGCAGACTTTTTCCACAGCAATTTGCCTAGTCCTCAGTGTGCTTTTATATTCTTGAAACGAGTCAGAGTTTTATAGGCAATAATGCTAAGCTTCTGTCAACCATCCAGCTTTATGAAATCCAAAAGGGACTAGGAAAGGCATGTGCATAATTTAAGAAATATGGGTTCCCTGACCACTGCTTAGTTTCTCTTTTCTATTAAAATAATCAGCATAAAGCCATCATGCCAATAATTCATAGATGTTTAGCACATACTCATAATTTCCTCCAGTACCACTGGGTCTTGTAATATCTTCTCTCTGGCTAAAACAATATATTTGCTCTGGAAAGATATCTTAAATTTTACCCTAATTCTAATAATGTCTAATCATAATTCATTTATAATGCCTAGGTAAGATTATGGGAGGAGGAAAACATATAAACCAAGTTTAATTAATGTATAATACAGCCAGTAAGGTTATTCAGATTTGGTTTTGGCTAGAGATGTGCTTAAATATAAAAGCCATTTGATGATTTTGTGTTTTTAAACATAGAATGAGGGGCTCAATATACTCCGTCATGAAAGTTTCCAGAGAAAATATTAAGGAATAAAAATTATGTGACACCAGGAGTAGCACAAAAAAGAGGAGGGAATATTCAAATAACAAAATTCTTTTTTCTATATACTTCGATTTTTAGTAAAAATGCCAGTTTCAAGAAACAAAAGATTTTAATGAAGGATTTTGTATACTCTAACCCTTAATTAACAGTGAAAATAAAAAGCATTCAAATTAGGTAGAAGTAGGTTTTCTCTTTCCTATTAATTCTTATGCAGCAAATTGCCAATTTGATTCCAATGCATCTAAAAAATTATATATTTTTATCAGGGCAGTTCAGAGCAAGCTTGTGAAATTCTCAACATTTTTTTATTTTTGGAATTCTCTGGCCTCTCCGATCCTGGTTCTTACTTCCTCACATCCTCTTCCTCTTATGCAGCCAAACCTTTCCTTAGGAAAGGATCTGATATCCATCACTTAGACTTTAATGGGAACGTGCCTTGAAATAGGAACTCCACCGGGACAGTGACATTTTAAGACATATCTGAGTTGGAAATGAAAAAAGTTTGGACCCTAGAATATAAAGCATTCTGAATCCTAAGAGGAAATGGAGAAGGTATTTGGGAAGCAGCAATTCTTTCTGGAACACCTTGGAAACAATCCCACTGAGGAGAACCTCATGGGAGGCCAGGCAAGTTCGGAAGGGGGGCTCATGGCTGATGACAAGTTCTTACATGGCCCATACACTCCTCCAGCTTGCACAGCTGCATCTGTGTGCTAAAAGCAGGACCACTGGCATCAGACTGGGGTGAAAGAACCCCCACACTTATCAGTTACTAGTTGTGTGATTTGGGCAAGACTTTCCTTTCCTCTGTGATAGAGTGTTTCTAAGAGTACTGGCCTCACACAGACTAGTGGGAGGATGAAAAGAGATCCTGCCTGCTTAGCACAGGGTCTAGTGTAGGGTTGGCCTTTGATAAATCCTAGTCTTTATTATTTTTCTGTGGCAAGTGACCCCAAACCTAGGAGGGAGGAGACCAGGTTTCCTGCTTGTATTCTGATTTTTGCCTGGACTTTATTGTTCTAAGAATTTTCTTCTTCAAAAGTTGTCAAATCATTTGGCAAACATTCCATTCCAGTCTCCCCAGTTCTTGTGCCAGTCACCGGCAATAAATTACACTCTAGGGAATGACCTTAAAATATGTTAAAGAATAAAGACCTTTAATCTTGCCAGGATAGAATTTAAAGCTTTGTAGTTGCCATTGCTTTTATTTACTCTCCCTTAAATTAAAACTCAATACACATTATTGAGCAACAATTTATTGAGGTGCTGCATTGGAAACATTATCTCATTTAAACATCACGGCAGTAATGTAAAGTAGGAATTATTGTTGGGATTTATAAATGAGGAAACCAAAGCTTAAAGAGGTGACATGGTTCCTCATGAAAGATCACACAGTAGTGTGCTAGTTAAGACAGGATTTCAATACATAAACATTCTTGAAACTTAAATCTGGATTTTTTTTGGTGGCGGGGGAGGGGTTAGGGGAAATTCTCTTGGAAGACTAGTTCTAAATTTAGAATAATTGAAATTCCCTTAATCTCTTAGTTCTCCAGAATAAAAATGATCTCTTCTATCAGATCTTCAATCAAGCACACAAAAGAAGAGATGGCTGAATCCTGCATTGTATTAAATTGTCCCCAGACAGTTTAATACAATTAACATATCTGTTGGCTGCTGGAAGCTACCAGCAGGGAGGAATCTAGAAGTGTGCATGTGCACACACAGGCAGGGGTGGGGGCGTGAATGATTCCACTAAGTACAGAAATTAGAGAGAGGAAGATATTTCTAACAGCTTTCTTCAGGTTGGGAAATTGAGTCAGCTCATTTGAAAACAACAACTTCTAGATGTTAAAGAGCAAAGCAAAAGTAATACAAAATAACATTAGATTCAGGGAGTGTGTGTGTGTGTGTGTGTGTGTGTGTAAGAGAGAAAGAGAGAGAGACAAGTAACTGCAGAGATGTATCTTATCTCAGCATGAGGCAATTCTTCTGCATGTGAAAGCAGTAAAATAAATGAAAAAAGGGAAAATACTCACCCATTTAAAAGTTAGTTTTTCATCAAAAATATGATGGAGAAACATTTGATTAGAAATTGATAGAATGTAAACAAAAAATCCAAAAGAGAAGAGGAGAAAGGACGTACAAACTCAATTTCCAAAAAGAAACTACAATGGCCAAGAAATAAAAAAAAAAAAAAAATTATTTAGCGCACTAGTAATCAGACAAACTGTTCAATAAATAGGTTAAAGCAGCAATAATATATGCTATCATATAACGAAGATGTAAATATTCATTATGCTCAACATTAGTTGAGGGGGACTAGCAGCCTTTGTACTGTGCTGGAGGGAGTATGAGCTTAAAAATTGTTCATAGACACTAAAGAAAATAAGATCTAGGGATCTATCTTAAAGGAATAGTACAATGTGGGACAAACATTTGTGTATAGGGATATTTGTGGCCATATAATTTATATTAATAATAAACCTGGAATCTATCTGCATCGTCGACATGATGAAACACATTAAATACATTATGATTCATATGAAAGAGTATTAAGCAGCCTTTCAAATGAGTCATGGGATATTTAATTTACTTGAAAATATGATTTTAAAATATAACATCAGATTTAAAAGCAAGATATAATATTACACAGAGCATGATACCAGTGTAGATACAATTTTATATAAACATATACATATGCATTGACGGTTCTGGAAGGAAATATGCTGAGATGTTAATAGTGAGCTTCTTGGGCAGCAAGATTTAACTTGAATTTTCTATAGTAGATGTGAGACTTTTAAACCAACCCCAAGCCACGGCTTCACTCACCCCCCATCCCCCACAGCCAGTAAATTTAAAAGAGTCCAGAGGAATCCATCATGATAACTCACTTAGTTTTTATTAGGTATTTGTATTTGTGTGACACTGAAACCAACTTCTGACTCCAGGGCCTTATTTCTGTGTCACAGAAAGCTGGCTGCCTGGTCTTTTGTTGGTTTGTGCCTCAGTGTGGTGTTTATGTGTTCCAGAGTTTTAATATTGGGGTCTTTAGACAAGGGGGCTGATGAAATCTTCATTTAGTGGGCTTGTTTGGGCATCGCATGTTTTCTTTGTCCTGAATCTCTTCTGAGAAGAAGTAAATAGCAGTTTCAGGTATAGCACACATCACTGGCTGTCTGCAGTCATGGAAATCCTAACTAATATAGTCCTGTGATTAGAGGCACTGTAGTTTTCTTGCCTTCAGCCCATTTACTTTGCCCCATTGGCTGTGGATTTGAAGAAATCGAAGACCACAGAATGTCAGAAAATATGGCAGAGTACATGCAATGGAACGCCATCTGTACAAAATACATCCATGTAAACATATAAAAATCCTGGGTTGCATCCTTTGCTGAGAACCACCCTCAGTATTTTCAGCCTAGGAAAAATCCTACCTTTGATGGAAAAAATGTGAATATAATATCTGTCCGCTCCTTCTTCCCTCACCCTCAGTTTTGATATCATTTGGATGAATGGCAACAGCAGGGGCTCAAATATAATTACTTTATAAATAATTAATAAGGTACTATTATTATTACTTAAAAAAATCCCATTTTGGAGTGAGTCTCTTGATAGTAGCTGAAGCTTAATTTAGCCAAATAACTGTTCTGCCTTAGCTAATGTGACCCATTATTTTTAGGCTCAGAAGATTATTTCCAGATGCACCGAGACAATGGCTATCCATCACTCGTTCTGGGGGCCACTTTCTTGGCATGCCAGTGACATATCCGGGTTTATTACCACTTTCCATGGTCACAGTGGTGAAATTAGTTTAGTATTATCCAAGTATTTTTGGAGACCCTATGTAATTCAATTCAACGCTGTATGCTTTTTGTAGAATTCAAGTTCTAAGTAGCCCCTCCACCCTTTTAAAAAAATACTTTTGATATGATGTTAAGTGAAAATGTCTCATACAGATAGATGATAGATTAGATAGAGATGATAGATAGATAGATGGATAGATGATAGATCAGATAGCTAGATGATAGATTAGATAGATAGAGATGTTAGATGGATAGAGCCAGCGATGTGTATGTCTCTGATTATAATGTTTGTGCATTTTTTAAAAAAACCTACCAAAATGAACTATTATTATTTTAGAGTAAAAAATTGTTAAAACTGTAATATTTTCTTCTCTACAGTTACATGTCTTCTTATAATAGGCATATATAACTTTTATAATCAGAAAAAAAAGAGTTGTTTAAAAAAAAAAGTCTTTTTGAGGCCTTTGTCCTGGTCTCACAGAATGCATGATGAGACATTTCAACAGTGTCCAGAGGGAAAATGCAATCCTTGGTACTTTATTACCTCCATCCTGTCATCTGTGGCTCACAGTAGGGAAAATGATGCTTTGGGTAATTACAGATCACCTATATTTTAATCCCGGGCACTTTGTAAGACTCCTTACGATGTGAGCAAGAGCCTCTTCATATATCGCAAATCCAGCCACAGGATGCTTGAGTCTAAACAAATAACAAAGGTTTTACATTTCTCTCAGAAGTGCTATTAGTGTTTACTCTGCAGATAGTAGACCTCTGTGCTGAAAACTCCCAAGTCTCTGCTTCCATATTACCATGGATTCAAAGGCAGAAGCCCTACAAGTAGCTCCCCACCATCCGCTAATGTGATTTGCAGCCATAGGGCAGTCATTTGGCTTGAGTTAAAATGCTACACATTCCTTGGTCTGGATTGATTCTGGTTACCTATAGGGTGAGCACTTTGGGCTTCAGTAGCACTTAGGACCAAATCCACATCTCCGAGACCTGGTCCTGGGCATGTCTGGAGTTTCCCTATACCTTTCCTGGCTGCTGTCCATCCCTGGGGACTGGCACTGCCCCCAGTTTTTTTTTTTTTAATTTAATTTTTTAAACTTTTTTCCTCCTATATTACTATAGTGCTGACCTCCCCCCAGTTGTGGAGATGAGTGCTTTATTGACATATTAACTCATGGATTCCAGTGAGACCTGCCTTTCCCATGCACCATCACTCTGGCCTTCCAGAACTACATCCCTAGTCTCCTGGGGAATCCTCCCAGTGTTTCCTCCCAGGAAATAATAGAATATCCATATTTGCAAGCCTGTCTGGAACTGGATTCCCTCTGCTATGCCCTCTTGGCCTTGATCTCTGATGCTCAGGGCCTCACTGTGTCCTCCTTTTGACTTCCACCCCTGTTGGCATCAACCCCCTGAGAGTGTTCTTGCAGTCTTAAAACTTTCTGACACTTCTTCCTAAAAATGGCATCTAGCCAGCAGGCCCCAATATCACCATTTCACTAAAATATCCATTACTTAAAAGGTGAGAATACACCACCTCCAAATCCAGCACAGATGTTCAGCCTAAAGTCAGGATCTGGGAGGATGAGGATACCAGAAGCTACAGGGGTCAAGTATTCATGTCTGTCTTGTTCTGTGTGTTGTAACTGCATCACACCAATCTGGTTCAACTTTTATGTAGCAACACTGTGAGTTGTTTTCCAGTTGCCATGGACCCGCAGGTTAAAAGTCATATTACCTGAGCATGCCCAGATGAACCAAGTATGCAGCCACTGGTGGAACTTACGTGCTTAGATGGAGAAGC
The DNA here is from genome assembly GCF_028878055.3 of Symphalangus syndactylus. Taxonomy (NCBI): domain Eukaryota; kingdom Metazoa; phylum Chordata; class Mammalia; order Primates; family Hylobatidae; genus Symphalangus; species Symphalangus syndactylus. The sequence continues at coordinate 118,032,913 of NC_072432.2, read as the reverse complement.
AGGGACTGAATTAAGAAGCAGACACCATATGGCAGGATCCAGGATCCAATCAGATTGAGATCTGGTATCACCTCATGGCAGGAACCAGTCAGATCACTCCTCCTAGCATCATCTCATTACAAAATCCAATCAGATCATCACTCATTACCCTATGCTTATAACACCTGCCCCAACCCCTGCTTGGGGAGACACTGCTTTGGGAACTATTCTTACTTTTACAAGTAATAAAATCCCCTTGCTAAATCCTCCTTGGTTGTGGTCATTGAGTTGATACGGGCCAGGTGATGGAATTCACCTGTTGTGTGGGTAAAATGCTATACTATGAAACATGCTTCTTGATGTTAAGTGAAATTGTCAATTCTAAATATCAATATTGATATCAATATTGAAATACATTTATTCTACAAGAAATAAATGATAAATGTAGTATAATACTATCAAAGACCAACTAAAATATTTTTAACTTGGCAAAAATGTTTCTAAATTCATCTAGAAGAACAAACACTTGAGACTGGCAAAAAACATTTTGAGGCCGGGTGCGGTGGCTCACACCTGTAATCCCAGCACTTTGGGAGGCCGAGGCAGGCAGACCACCAGAGGTCAGGAGTTTGAGACCAGCCTGGCCAACATGGTAAAATGCTGTTTCTACTAAAGATACAAAAATTAGCTGGGTGTGGTGGCAAGCGCCTGTAATCCCAGCTACTTGGGAGACTGAGGCAGGGAGAATTACTTGAACCCAGGAGGCGGAGGTTGCAGTGAGCCGAGATTGTGCCATTGCACTCCAGCCTGGGTGACAAAGCAAGACTGTCTCAAAAAAAAAAAAAAAAAAAAAAAAGAAAAGAAAAGAAAAGTAAAGCATTTTGGAAAAGGAAAATAGTGGTGAGGACTTACCATATAAGATTCTAGAGTTAGACAAAAGAGAATGAAAATAAAAACACGGACTCTATTGTATCTGATATTTTGGTATAGGATAAAAAATGTCAGTTTCAATCTGTTTGGGAAATAATAGATTATTTAATAAATGATGCTGGAGTAATTGGCTAACCATATCTTCCTTCATACATCAAAAACACTTCTAATATATTTTTAAAATTAGATAGATGAGGCCACACACTGTGGCTCATACTTATAATCCCAGCACTTTGGGAGGCCGAGATGGGCGGATCACCTGAGATCAGGAGTTAGAGACCAACCTGGCCAACGTGGTGAAACCCCGTCTCTATTAAAAATATAAAAAAATTATCCAGGCATGGTGTTGTGTGCCTGTAATCCCAGCCACTCAGGAAGTTGAGGCAGGAGAATTGCTTGAACCCCGGAGGCAGATATTGCAGTGAGCTGAGATCATGCCACGCACTCCAGCCTCAGTGACAGAGCAAGACTACATCTCAAAAAAAACAAAACAAAACAATTAGATGAAACAAAAAATTCTAGAAGAAAATATAGGTAAACACTATGGGTCACTGAGATGCAGAAGGACTTTCCAAGCTTTAATGCAAAGATTTTTTTTAAAGGAAGAGATGATAGGTTTGAATAAAAGAAATATTTTAAGCTGTTGTCGTCAAAAACCATCTGTCTTAATCCATTTGTGTTGCTATAAAGGAATACCTGAGGCTGGGTAATTTATAAAGACAAGAGGTTTATTTGGCTCCTGGCTTTCCAGGCTGCTCAAGAACCATAGTGCCAACATCTGCTTCTGACAAGGAAGTTGATGTGTGCAGAGATCACATGGTGAGACAAGAAGCAAGAGAGAGAGAGAGAGAGGAGACAGCTTCCAGGCTCTTTTTAACCACCAGCACTTGGGGCATTCTCTTGGGAACTATTTGAGTGAGAATGCACTCATTTCTGAAGGCACCTAGCCATTCATGAGTGATCCACACACATGACCCAAACACCTCCCATTAGGCCCCAGCTTCAACATTGGGATCAAATTTCATTATGAAGTTTGGAGGGCCAAATACCCAAACCAAAGCACCATCTTAAGTAAGGTTGAAAGGCAAACAAACTGAACAAAGATTTGCTGCTCATCTGACGGACAAAAAGTGGTCAAGTACATTTTTAAAAATGAAATATGAAAATAACTCTAACACATCGCGAAAGGAAACTAAATCTTGGGGCCCCCAAATCACTAAATTAAAGGGGAAAGGCAAGGGGGGAATGCTTAGGGCAAACCTGCCTCCATTCTATTCAAAGTCACCCCTCTGCTCACTAAGATAAATGCATATCTGATTGCCTCAAAAATGGAGAGGCCGAGCAGAAACTCAAAAGAATGCAACCATTTGTCTCTTATCCACCTATGACCTGGAAAGTCCTTCCCCACTTCAATTCTTTTCCCCTTTGCTTCAAGTTGTCCTGCCTTTCCAGATCAAGCAGTGTTCATGTTGCATATGCTGATTGATGTCTCATGCGTTCCTAGAATGTATAAAACCAAACTGTGCTCTGACCACTTTCTAAATTAACTGAGACCTGTCTTAAATATTCTGGGTTCACAACGTCAATAAGACAAAACGAAGATCTAAATAGAAAATAACAAAGAATAGAAGTAGAATTTCTCAGCCCTTGACTCTGGTTTTGTCTTTTAATTATCAGAGATCAAAAGCAAATAAGAAAGCTAAGCAGGCACTACCTGAATACTATGATTTGCTAGGTGGGACCGAAAGTCTATGAATCCTAAGACGTTAATGTTTTGGTCTCATTGTGCATCAAATATTTCTTAAATATCTACTAGATGCCAGGCACTAAGCCAGGCCATATGCATCTGTGGTGAACAAATAACCATGATCCCTGTTGTTATGAAGCATATAGTCATTAGGAAAGACCAGCAATAAAAAAGGAAATGAAAAAATTATATAATGGCAAATTTCGGTAACTCTATGCAGGAAACAGGATATGATGAGAGAAAATAACAGGATGAAGAACTTGCCATTGATTGAGTGGTCATCAATGAAATCTTCTCTGAGTAAGTGTAATTTAAGCTGAGAATTGCTTGGGTGGGTGAAGAGTGGGGAAAGGATACCAAATATGATAGAAATGTAGCTGCTTCCCAAGTCTCTGGTATGTCAGTCACTGAGGTGGGGAGAACAGGAGCGGGAAGAGGTCTAGGGTGACCTCTTAAACTGGGACAGGTGCAGTGGCTCATGCCTGTAATCCCAGTGCTTTAGGAGGCTGAGGTGGGAAGATTGCTTGAAGCCAGGAATTTGACACCAGCCTGGCAACATCGCAGACCCCATCTCTATTAAAAATAAAAGTAAAAAAATAAGCCAGGCATTTTGGTGCAAACCTGTAGTCCCAACTACTTGGGAGGCTGAGGTGGGAGAATTGTTTGAGCCCAGGAGTTTGAGGTTGTGTTGAACTGTGATAGCACTCCTGCACTTCAGCCAGGGCAACACAGCAAGACCATATATCTTAAAAAAAAAAATTCTCAAACCGTATGTCCTCACCACACACCCACACCCACACCCACACCCACACCCACACACACACCCCCACACCCACACCCACACACACACACACACACACACAAATGGTAGATATGTGTGGTGAAAAATGTCTTAGTTCATTTGATTGAGACCGTGATTTTACAATATATATGTGTATCAAATCATCACATTGTACCCTTTGAATATATACATTTTTATTTGTCAACTATACCTCGATAAAGCTGGGGAGGAGGGAGAAATTACAGACCAATAGCTCTTATGAATATAGCTGCAAAAAAACCCTCAATAAAATACTAACAAACCAAATCCAGTAACATATAAAAAGTACTATGCTATAACCAAGTGGGATTTATCCAAGGAACATAAGGTTATTTTAATATAAGAATCAATCAGTTAAAACATATTAATAGGATAAAGGGAAAAAAACATATGGTTATCTCAATAGACAGAGAAAAGACATTTGACAAAAATCAACACTCATGATAAATGAAAACAAAAAGACAAAAAAATCCACTCAAGACTTAAACTGTAGAGATACAAGTTTTGGGGAAGTCCAATTAAAGATGTAAAGGAAAAAAGCATTCTGTGCCTTAGCATTAAATATGATATTCACTGGAAGTTTTTTCATAACAGCTGTTTATCAGGTTAATGAGGTTCCTTTCTATCTATAGTTTGCTGAGAGGTTTTTTTTGTTTGGCTAAGTAGTTTTATATGTATTATTTATTTTAATATTCATAGTAACCTGGGCCGGGCACTGTGGCTCACGCCTGTAATCCCAGCACTTCGGGAGGCCGTGGCGGGCAGATCACGATGTCAGGAGATCGAGACCATCCTGGCTAATATGGTGAAACCTCGTCTCTACTAAAAAATACAAAAAAAAATTAGCTGGGCGTGGTGTCGGGCGCCTGTAGTCCCAGCTACTCGGGAGGCTGAGGCAGGAGAATGGCGTGAACCCAGGAGACGAAGCTTGCAGTGAGCCGAGATTGCGCCACTGCACTCCAGCCTGGATGACAGAGCGAGACTCCGTTTAAAAAAAAAAAAAAAGAAGTAAAGTGATCTTGCACTCAGAAAAGGAATCTGGACAGGACCCATACATTTTGCATTTCTCGTACATAGATATTTTAAACCATGGAGTGGATGAGATTTTCTAGGGAGCCAGTGAGGGGAGAAGCAGGAAGCAGGACTGCCTGAGAGGTAGAACGCAAACCAGGAGGTCAGTTAGACAAGAGGAATGAGTTCAAGAGCTCTATTGTATGGCATGGTGACTGTAGTTAATAATAAGGTATTGTATCCTTGAAAATTGCCAAGAAAGTAGATTTTGGGTATTCTCATTAAAAAAATGATAAGTATATGAGGTAATCGATAGGTTAAATAGCTCTATTTAGCAATTCCACAATGTATACATACGTCAATGCAACATGTAATGATAAATATATATTTCAAAAAATAAATTTAAAAATAAAAATAAATGTTTTTAAAAAGAACATAGGCTCTGGAATTAACCTCCCTAGGTTTAAATCCTGGCTGCACATATACCTGGTTTGGGGGAAGTTATTTAAGTTTTCTGTGTGCAAGTTCATTTGCTTACAAAATGAAAATTATAGTGGTACTTCATAGGGTTATTATGAATATTAAAATAAATAATACATATAAAACTACTAAGCCAAACAAAAAAAACCTCTCAGCAAACTATAGACAGAAAGGAACCTCATTAACCTGATAAACAGCTATTATGAAAAAACTTCCAGTGAATATCATATTTAATGCTAAGGCACAGAATGCTTTTTTCCTGAAGTCAGGGAAAAGACAAAGATGTCCACCTTGCACACACTGATTCAACACTATATTGCATGTTCTAGCCAATGCAATTAGGCAAGAACAATACATAAAACACATGCATATCAAAAAGAAAGAAAACCGTATTCACAGATGGTATGATTGTCTAGGTGAAAAACTCAAACAACATAAAACGTTTCTTAGAACCAATAACTAAGTTTAGCAAGGTAATGAAAAAAAAAAAAGAAAGAAAAAAGTGAAAGAAGGAAAACCAGGAGAGTGTTATGTTGTGAAAGCCAAGAGAAGAGGAAATTTTAGGAAGTCAGAAGCCCAGAAGTGAATGGATCAGGAAAAGAGCAGGTGTTGAAGTTGGATCTTGAAGGAACGGGAAGGGCATTCCGGAGAAAGAGACTACAGACAGTTCCCGACTATGATGACTTCATTATGATTTTTCAACTTTATGATAGTGCAAAAGTGATGTACATTCAGCAGAAACCATACTTTGAATTTTGATATTTTTCTGGGTTAGTGATATGCAATATGATACTTTCTTGTGAGGCTGGGCAGTGGGATCGAGCTGCAGCTCCCAGTCAGGCACATGATCGTGAGGGTAAACAAGTGATCTTGTATTCTACAGTGTACTGTTCAAAAAAATTACATGAACTACTCAACATGTTTTATAAAATGGACTTTGTGCTAGATGATTTTGCCCAACCATAGGGTAAGGTAATTGTTCTCAGCACGTTTAAGGTAGGCTAAGCCAAGCATGGTGTTCAATAGGTTAGATGTTTCTAAATGCATTTTCAACTTATGATATTTTCAACTTTCTACGGGTTTGTCAGGCCATAGCTCCATCGTAAGTTGAGGAGCATATGTAGTATAGGAAAATACAGAACAGAAAAATCAGAGGGCACCGCTGAGCTTGGTTAAAGCATAAGGAAAGTTTTGAAACATTTCACAAGAGATGCGGAACATAGACTGAGGTGGGCCATGAAGAAGTAATGAGCAATTTTGAGCAGGGCATTTAAATAGCTTGCTTTCTCCCTGCATTTAGGTTTCTGCTCAAATATAGTCTTATTGGAGAGGTCTTCCCTGCATACCTTGTGTAGAGTGTCTCTTTTGATTGATGCTCTACTGTGCTTTAGTTTTCTTTTCTGTAGTTGACATCACCTATCATTATTATAGATGTGTATGTTTATTTGCTTATGGTCTGTCTCTTAAAATTCTAGAAAGGAATCTCAATGAGAGATGGGACTTAATTTTGTTCACTGTGGTATTTCCAGTGACTGCATAGCACCTACCTCCTGGGAGGTGTTTAATAAATAGTTTTTTTTTTTTTTAAATAAATAAATCCATGCAATACAGAAGAGTACCTAAAATTTAGGGGAAATGACTAGAATATAGGTGGGAAGTCTGAAAGTTAAAGTAAAATTATAAAATTTTAATCAATGGATAATGTGAGACTAAGTTTACCATGTTAGGACTTTTAGGCAGTGTTGAGTGCCCATTTAAGAAAGGCAATCATGAATGGTAGTATGGTTGTCTTCAGTAACATTCTAGTGAATAGATGCTTGAGACAGAAAAGCCAGATATCTGGGTTTATCCACGGCTGGAATTTTGTCACATTCATGCCACAGAGGGAGAATTGGGCAAAGAATTGAGTGTGATAGGTTGTGGAATCTATTCTGCATCAAGTAGACAGTCAAGACAGGAATAAGGGTAGATTGGAGAAAGAAAATGGTGGGGTCAATAGATTCACAGTGTATACCAATGTTCACAGCAGCATTAGTCACAATAGCCAAAAGGTGGAGATAACCCAAATATCCATCGATGAACGGATGAATGGAAACATGGTATACACCTACAATGAAATATTAGCCTTAAAAAGGAAGGAAGTTGTAATACGTCTTACTACATGAATGAACTTTGAAGATATTGTGCTGAGTGAAATAAGCCAGTCACAGAAAGACAAATATTATATGATTTCACTTATTGGAAATATCCAAGAATAGGCAGATTCATGGAGATAGAAAGTAAAACAGTGGTTTCTAGAGGATGTGGAGAGTGGGTAATAGTGAGTTAGTGTTTAATGGGTACAGGGTTTCAGTTTGGGAAGATGAAGAGCTCTGGAGGTGAATAGCAGTGATGATTGCACTTAACATACTAAATGCCACTGAGCTGTACACTTAAAATGGTGAGAATGGTAAAATGTATGTTATGGACCACAATTAAAGAGAGAGAGAAAATTAAGAGACATAAAAATATCAGGTTTAAGTAGTTTCCATAAAATCCCCACAGCGCTCTGAACACGGTGGATTCCCACATTACTTTACAGGCTGCCTTTCTCTCTATAGCCAGTGTAAGATGTGCTTCAGAGTCCTTAAAGGGTGGGGCTAAGTAATATTAGGGGGGTTATTTAGTCATGTCATTTCAGTCTTTAAAACACACGAACATATCAAACCCATTTTTTAAGAATGAAACAAATGGCTGTCTTCAACAATGAAACATGCGGCCAGTTAAACAAATGGTCTTCTTCATTGTGTGATATGTCATTTAACTGACTGAGACCTGTTTTCTTTAGTCGGCCAATTGCAGAGGACTGTGACCTTGGAGAGTCTTCAGAGAGGCTCTCCATTCCTCCTCTTACTGTATTTCCTCGGATATTGATGTTCTTATGAACACAAGAGTTCCGGGCAGTGCATCAACGGAATCACAACAGACGTAGGAATCCAATTCCATGAATGAGTACCAACCTCTTAAGGAAGCCCTGGCACCCCCAGTCCTCTGATCCTTGAGGCACATCATTCTCCCAGTGGTTTCTCTGCCTTAGCATCCCTCCTTCATCCCAATCCAGCCTGTCCACTGGTGGCAAAGGCCTCTCCTGGAGTTGGCCTTGGACACCTACTCAGAAGTATCCCTTGTTCTTTATTAAGCTTCCAAACTGAATCGCGCGTCTCGATGTTCCAGTTCTCTGCCCCTACACCCTGTTCTCTTTTCCTAGACTGTCTTCTTCCTTCCACCAAGGCTTAACACAAATGCTGGCTTCTTCATGACACCTTTTCAGATTTTCCAGCCAGACATCATTTCTTCCTCAATTCAGTGAACTTCAACTTGTTGGTTCTACTTTTGCTTTCCATTTTGACTTAAGACAATTTATGTGTATGCCATTAGTCCTCTACAGATAAAATTGCTGGAAGGTGATATGGCTATCTCAATAATTTCTGGATTTTCCAGACATCCAGGCACATGGTAGGTACTGAGGATGCTGAGAGAATGTTGACCAGAATATGCCAAGCTCCACTGACTCACTTCTCGAGTCACTTGTAGAGTATAAGTTCAACTTAAACCGTTGGCTGCAAGTATTTTTTTTTTTTTTTAACAGAACGCTTCATAATTTTACTTTGTTGTCATTCTCTGTGTCCTTGATGAGTGATTCCTGCCTTTCCCTCCCACTGTTGGCTTAAAAAGATAGTAAGAACTGAACCTGAGATATAGTGAAGGAACTATGCCTGAGACAGGCATTAATAGAACTCCTGGAGCCACGGAAAGTAGCTGCAGTGCAGATCGACAGCACTTCTTTGAGCTACTGAACTCAGCATATAACATACTGATCATAGCTGGGGGCGGGGGTCAGAGTGTGACAGTAACACTGCTCTTTTCCTTATTCACAGAAAAGAGTGTCTTGCAATGCAAGTTTGCAGATAGGACCATTTTTTAAAGACTCTTGCTGCGTGGAGCTAATATTGCATGGTCAAAATGTGTTCTGTGGGGTTTGGGAATCTGAATCGTACTTGAGGCTGTATAGATTGAAGATTATACTGATGTTTGTCATTGATTGGGCCCTTACAATGTGCTGGGCACTGTGCTGGGCATTACGTGTGCTGTTGCTCTCCTAGCCACCCTCTGAGTTAGTCATTACAGTTAGCCCAATTTATGGACCTGAAAACAAGGGCTTATGGCAGTTAGGTGACCTGCCTTGGTCCAGGTCACAACAAAGGTAAGTGGGAGAGGCGGATTCTGAGTCACCCTGAGTGCCTCCAGAGCCCAGGCTTCTTTCTCAACAGCGTGCTGCATACTCTGTGATGAAAAGCCCTGGACCGAGGGCGGGGGCTTTGGCATCTTCTAGCTTGGCGGAAGAGTGGAAAAGTGCATTAACAGAGAAACCTGTCCAAGTTCTGTTTCCAGAATGAATGTTTCAGTGATCCAGTATTTTATGTTATTCCTACATCTGCAATTTTGGAAATTGTGTGTTTGGCTCCAATTGATCTTTCACGCCGTAATTAGTTCTGATGGCTGCTTTAATGTTTTAAGTTTTAAAACATTAAAGTTTAAGGCGCTCCAGGAGAAAAAGGTACGAAGAATCTTGTTTATTCTCTTCTGTTCAGGGATCCCAACACCTTTAAAAAATTGTTTCTGCTGGGCGCGGTGGCTCACGCCTGTAATCCTAGCACTTTGGAAGGCCAAGGCGGGTGGATCACTCGAGGTCAGGAGTTCAAAACCAGCCTGGCCAACATGGTGAACTCCCATCTCTACTAAAAATACAAAAAAATTACCTGGGCATGGTGGCGGGCGCCTGTAATCCCAGCTACTGGGGAGGCTGAAACAAGAAAATCGCTTGAACCTGGGAGACAGAGGTTGCAGCGAGCTGAGATGGCGCCACTGCACTCCAGCCTGGACCACAGAGCGAGACTCCATCTAAAAAAAAAAAATTGTTCCATATTTAATTTTCTAAAATGTAAATGTTTATTCTGGATACAGTGGGTGTACATGCAGATTTGTTACATGGGAATATTGCATGATGCTGAACTTTGCTTACAAATCTCATCACCTCAGTAGTGAACATAGTACTTGATAGGCAGTTTTTAAATCCACCCTCCCACTCTCTGGAAGGTCTCAGGGTCTCTTGCTCTTATATTTATGTCCATGTGTGCTCAATATTTAACTCCCACTTTTAAGTGAGAACATGTGGGATTTGGTTTTCTGCTCCTGCATTAATTTGCTTAGGGTTATGGCCTCAAGCTCCTTCCGTATTGTTGCAAAGGACAGGATTTCATTCTTTTTTATGGCTGCTTAGTATTCCATGGTGTATATGTACCACATTTTCTTTATCCAGTCTACATTGATAAGCACCTAGGTTGATTCCATGTGTTTGCTATTGCCAGCACCTTTTTTTTTAGCAGGACAAAATAGGGCTTTCTAATTAATCTCATTTCTTTTGGAGAACCAGGAGCACTCTAAAAGGCCAAGGTTCATAGCTTTAGAGAGTACTGTATGACAACTTTTATGGTCAGGAGTCTGCTTACTCTCCACTCCCCGACCCTGGCCTCTCTCCATACTCTCCCAGACATATTCTAAGCCTCAAACTCACCCTAGTTTCACCCCCATGCTTTACACATGCAGTTTCTTCTATCTGAAATGCCTTTCCTTGTTGGCCTGATCATCTGGTGTGCATTCGTCAAGACTCAAGTTGCTCCTGGATTTTGGAGAAGGGAAGAGCTGCAGCAGTATAATGGCTAAGCACATTGACTTAGGTATTAGACAGACCTCACTGACAGCCCTGCCTCTGTGACCTGAGCAAGGACCCTAACCTCAGAAAGCTTCCATTTTCCCCTCTGTGACATGGGAATATGAGGAGACACCTCGACATAGAAAGGCTGTTGGGATTAAATGATTCATGAGAATCTTTACCATGATTAACAGCAGATAGCTAAGCACTTGGTGAATATTGGCTCTGATTGTTGTAGGGGAAAATGACTTCCCTGCCACTGCCTTTCCCACTCTTAGGCTGAAGTAACTCCACCCTCTCTATGACCTCATTGCAACTTGTGCTATGTCTAGGGAAGCACTTTCTACACTGACTGGTTAGTGTCAGTTTGTATTTCTCATCTTTTGGACTGTAAACTCTTCAAGGACAGGAACTGTGAATCTAAATTCTTCATTTTAAATGTTCAGTATGGTACCTGATGTACAGCAAGCATTTAATAAATGAAGGAATGGGTATAAAAGAATTGTGAAGGCCAGCTGCAGTGGCTCCTGCTTGTAATCACTTTGGGAGGCTGAGGTTGGAGGATCACTTGAGCCCAGGAGTTCAAGACTAGCCTGGGCAGCAAAGTGAGATCCCATCTCTACAAAAAATTAAAAAGCGTTGTGTGGTGCCACATACCTGTAGTCTTAGCTACTCAGGAGGCCAAGGCAGGAGGATCACTTGAGCCTAGGAGTTTGAGGTTGCAGTGAGCTATGACTATGCCACGGGACTCCAGCCTGGGCAACAGAGTGAGACCTTGTCTCTAAAATTAAAAAAAAAAAGAAAGAAAGAAAGAGGAAAAAAAGAAAAGAACTAGGCCGGGTGTGGTGGCTCATGCCTGTAATCCCAGCATTTTGGGAGGCCGAGGTGGGCAGATCACCTGAGGTCAGGAGTTTAAGACCAGCCTGGCCAATATGACGAAACCTCGTCTCTACTAAAAATACAAAAATTAGCTGGGCGTGATGGCTCACACCTGTAATCCCAGCTACTCGGAAGGCTGAGGCAGAAGAATTGCTTGAACCCGGGAGGCGGAAGTTGCAGTAAGCTGAGATTGTGCCACTGCACTCCAGCCTCTTAGGTGACAGAGTGAGATTCCATTTAAAAAAAAAAAAAGAAGAAAAGAATTTTGGTATAAAAATTTATACTTTCCTTCATTGCCTTTTACTTAATTGAGTCTCACATGAGATAACTACAGCAGAAAACATTTTATAGCTGAGGCCAGCATGGAATAACCTTCTATGGTACATTAGTGACAGAGTTTAAGCTTAATTGCAGGTGCCCTGACTCTTTGTCCAAAACATGTATTTCCTGGTCCTTAAATGCAGGTAAGCAGATTGTCTATTTCACACATGGTCCAGTACCAGGCTCATAGTAAAAGCTCAACACATGGCAGCCATAATTATGATGATGAAACTGTGCTCCCTCATTGCAATACAGATGCCAAAATCTCAAGAATGCATCATGATCCTCAAAACAGCCAATCCAATTAAGCAAGACAAAGCCCATGAGAGGGTGTCCTGTCCCCTAAACCTACATGACAGGGCAATTTGCTGCAAAGAAATATAAGGACAGTGCAGGTCACATTCCACACTCTTCCTTCCCAGTGACCTTCAGTGAGCTGCAGAGTTCACTAGGCAAGAGACACCCTCGATCTGCCTCTTGGCTGTTTTGCACCTCCCAGCCATTTAATTTATGCTAGTCACAGACAGGCTATCGAAGGCATCTAAAGTTCAGCTCTTATTGCCACAGTTTAACTTGGGGGGAAGTGAAGTGGGGGAGTCAATGTGTCAAGGATGCAGGAGAATGAGGCATCATACATTAACCAATAAAGAGGATGAAGCACTCAGTTTTCCCTTCTCACTGCCTCCAAGGTGTCCAAATGGACACATGTGCTGTAAGAGGCTCCAACAATTACAAGAACCTCTGCACTTAGAAAAAAAAAGTTTTGCTAATTATATTAACATATATTTAGGCTGGGGGCCATGGATCACACCTGTAATCCTAGCACTATGGGAGGCCGAGGCGAGTGGATCACCTGAGATCAGGAGTTTGAGACCAGCCTGGCCAACATGGCAAAAGCCTGTCTCTACTAAAAATACAAAAATTAGCTGGGCTTGGTGATGGGCACCTGTAATCCCAGCTACTCGGGAAGCCGGGGCAGGAGAATCACTTGAACCTGGGAGGTAGAGGTTGCAGTGAGCCAAGATAGCGCCATTGCACTCCAGCCTGAGTGATAGAGCGAGACTCTGTCAAAAAAAAAAAAAGAAAAAAAAAGAATTCAGTTGCCAGTAAGAATCAGACTTGATTAGGGAGTTCAGAAGGGAAAAAGAACTGTGGGCCAGGTACAGTGGTTCACGCCTGTAATCCCAGCACTTTGGGAGGCCAAGGTGGGTGGATCACCTGAGGTCAGGAGTCTGAGACCAGCCTGACCAACATGGAGAAACCCCGTCTCTACTAAAACTACAAAATTAGCTGGGCGTGGTGGCACATGCCTGTAATTCCAGCTACTCGGGAGGCTGAGGCAGGAGAATCTCTTGAATCTGGGAGGCGGAGGTTGCGGTAAGCTGAGATCGCACCACTGCACTCCAGCCTGCGCAACAAGAGTGAAGCTCCATCTCAAAAAAAAAAAAAAAAAAAAAAAAAAACGACAAAAAGAACTGTATAAGCTCCAAGCAACTAAAAGGAAAATCAGACCTATAAGGAAATTATCATAAGACACCATGGAACACTATGGGAGATGAGTTACAGCAATTCAGAGGAGAGAAAAGGGCAGACATTTGACTCAGCCTTGAAAGGTGAGGAAATACAGTAAAGGAAAAGTGCACAGTGTCTGGGATAGCACTGAGCAGAGAAAGCCAGGAGCACCTTCCAGCTCAGTTCCAGTGAGACACAGTAGAGCTTGGGGTGGCTCACAGGAGTTGAGAGCAGGCAATGAGAAGCTAAGGACTATTCTGAGCAGGGTCTGATGGCATTGGCAGATCTGGGCTCCACGCAGACCTTTGACAGCAGTGGATGGTGTGAACTGAGGCTGGGGGGAGACTGAGGCAGAGAGACCTTTAGATGAACAATCTCCTTAAAGAGTTCATAAGCGGTTCGTCCTCAGTCATGAAACCAGGTTCTTCACCTCTCTCACTGGTTCTGTTGGACCATCCTGAATTCTGTTGCTAATGTTAACATCAAAATCTAAATTAAGAAAATGATTAGAGAAGTGATGAAAAGCCATGTGATGGCTAAGTCACAGCTCCTCAGCGCCTGAATAACTGAAGCAAGAGATACCAAGCCAGTGAAAAACAGCCTGGGGAAAAGAGCCATTTGTTTAAAATGCACCCTATTTCTCTCTCGATGTATGGGCTGAACAAAGCACATTTAGTGAAGATGGAAGAGGCCTTGTTAAATAACCACCATTCAACACTGCCTTGCAGTATTTACTAAGGAGCTTCTAATTCTCATGCCTGTGAAGATGAGAAAGTCAGCTGAGACAAGCCAACCTCCACAACCTGCTCAGATCAGAGCCAACGTTGGGACGGAAGCCTAGAATGATAATTATTTAGTGGATGCTCTTAGTCTTGGTTCCAGGGATGGGCAGACAGAGCTTTCTAACCTGATGAAGTGATGCTTTCTTCACGGGAAACCAGCTAAGGCTGGCAAGCTGGAGACTGAGGTCTACATTTGTGTTTTTTAAGCTAAGAATTGTCATGCCATCATCTTGCATCTGCTCAGTATGGCGTAGGGTCACATGCTAGTCTAACTCTGACAGTTTATGTCTGTATTTATGGAGAAGGGAGAATGGGGCCTGGAAATTGGGTTACTGGTGGCTGAGCAGAGAAAGATTCTGGAAATTGAGGGTGTAAGAAGAGTGAGAAGGCAGGTAGGGATCGCTGGGAACACGCTGGCACAGCTGAAGTCCTTCAGATGGCTTCAGAGTTATCATCCTACGTTTAACCCTCCATTGGCCCCCATGGAAAAATTTCATGCACCGGATGAATAGTGATCCTAAGATGTGAATTATGAGGAGCACACTGCATAGGTGCCGCTAATGAATTTGATGGATTCAGGAGACACGGATTTATTTACTAACGCAGTCTGTTTCTTAAAATAATATATAAATTAACTCCCAGATTAGAAGCAAATCTATACATTAAAAATTATTTAAAGAAATCATAATTCGGATACATTTAGTACCACCAGTAAAAGATAAAAATTAAATGTAAAGTGCTGTATCTTCTACACAAATATAAAATTCCCCTAAAATTTGGTATAGTAACATTCACCCTGGAGAGCTTTCAGAAATAAACTGAATAATCATTTGCTTTTTATCATATAAACAAAGTGACACTAAAAAACCACACTTATCTTTTTGCCAAATACCTTTCCTATTTGCCAGTCAAAATACCTGGAATCCTACTACTAACAATTTAATCTTTTGAGATGACTCTCCAGGAATCCTTGTTTTGTTTTGTCTTTTTTTAGAGACAGTCTCGCTCTGTTGCCCAGGCTGGAGTGCAGTGGCACGATCATAGCTCACTGTAACCGCGAACTCCGGGGCTCAAGTGAAATCCTCGTTTTTTTGAAAGCAAAACCCAGGAAAAGGTCGATAAATTGCTAACTTTTACAGGCTTGAATTTATCTTGCAGTGTACTAATTTCACCAATAGATGGCGGACTTGTCGTTTTGATAACTTCGGAGTAAGTTGTCCTTCAGAAATCAATGTACCTTTTAAGGTATAGAACACTTCTTTATAAAAAGATCCAACTACCTAGTTTTTATGTAGAACTAACTAGTTCTTAATAATAGCATATTATATAAACAAAGAGAAAACTGTATAAGTTAATCCAACAGATTCAAGCCAAGGCGTTTCTGTCTAGTGCGTCCTAAAGCTTTCTTAGCTCTTAATTCCGAATCTGTACATGAATGATCTATTATGAATTTCACATAATCTGGGCCTCTGATTCCAAAATCTCACGTGTCTCACAGGTTTGCCCGGAAGCTAAGATCTTCTGACTTATCAGCATGGGGCTTGCAATTAGCTAATTGGTACTTAAGTTACTTGAACTAAATTGTTCTCAGTTCATTTAATGAGCCTGTCTTTTCAATTTTTCTCGGTTTCCTTTCAGCAACCAAGTTGAACTGAAAAATAAGTCAACTTAAAATGGACCTGTCTTGGCCGGGACAGGAAAGAAAATAGAAAAGATCACAAAATGAAAATTCAGTCCACTGAAAAGAATCTAATTGCAGATAAACCTTTGGTAAAAATAACCCAAAAAAGGGGGAGACACACGGCCAACAAGCATATGAAAGGAGGCTCAATATCACTAAGCATTAAAGAAATGCAAATTGAAACCGCAATGAGATAGCACTCCACACCCCTTAAGAAGGTTATTATAAGAAATCAAGAAGGGATGGAGCCAAGATGGCCGAATAGGAACAGCTCCCGTCTCCAGCTCCCAGCCCCAGCGACACAGAAGACGGGTGATTTCTGCATTTCTGCTTGAGGTACCGGTTTCATCTCACTAGGGAGTGCCTAACAGTGGGTTCAGGACAGTCGGTGAAGCGCACTGTGCGCGAGCCGAAGCAGGGCGAGGCATTGCCTCACTCCGGAAGCGCAAAGGGTCAGGGAGTTCCCTTTCCTAGTCAAAGAACGGGGAAACAGACGGCACCTGGAATATCGGGTCAGTCCCGTCCTAATACTGCGCTTTTCCAAAGGGCCTGGAAAACGGCACACTAGGAGATTGTGTCCCGCACCTGGCTCGGAGGGTCCTATGCCCACAGAGTCTTGCTGATTGCTAGCACAGCAGTCTGAGATCACGCTGCAAGGCAGCAGCGAGGCTGGGGGAGGGGCGCCCGCCATTGCCCAGGCTTGCTTAGGTAAACAAAGCAGCCAGGAAGCTCGAACTGGGTGGAGCCCACCACAGCTCAAGGAGGCCTGCCTGCCTCTGTAGGCTCCACCTCTGGGGGCAGGGCACAGACAACCAAAAACTCAGCGAGAACCTCCACAGCCTTAAATGTCCCTGTCTGACTGACAGCTTTGAAGAGAGTAGTGGTTCTCCCAGCACGCAGCTGGAGATCTGAGAACGGACAGACTGCCTCCTAAAGTGGGTCCCTCACCCCTGAGCAGCCTAACTGGGAGGCACCCCCCCAGTAGGGACAGACTGACACCTCATTCAACCGGGTACTCCTCTGAGACAAAACTTTCAGAGGAACTATCAGACAGCTGAATTTGTGGTCTCACGAAAATCTGCTGTTCTGCAGCCACCGGTGCTGACACCCAGCCAAACAGGGTCTGGAGTGGACCTCTAGTAAACTCCAACAGACCTGCAGCTGAGGGTCTTGTCTGGTAGAAGGAAAATTAACAAACAGAAAGGACATCCACACCAAAAACCCATCTGTACATCACCATCATCGAAGACAAAAAGTAGACAAAACCACAAAGATGGGAAAAAAACAGACCAAAAAAACTGGAAACTCTAAAAAACAGAGCACCTCTCCTCCTCCAAAGGAACGCAGTTCCTCACGAGCAACGGAACAAAGCTGGATGGAGGATGATTTTGATGAGTTGAGAGAAGAAGGCTTCAGACGATCAAACTACTCTGAGCTACGAGAGGAAATTCAAAACAATAGCAAAGAAGTTAAAAACTTTGAAAAAAAATTAGAAGAATGGATAACTAGAATAACCAATGGAGAGAAGGGCTTCAAGGAGATGATGGAGCTGAAAGCCAAGTTTTGAGAACTACGCAAAGAATGCAGAAGCCTCAGTAGCAGATGCGATCAACTGGAAGAAAGGGTATCGCTGATAGAAGATGAAATGAATGAAATGAAGAGAGAAGGGAAGTTTAGAGGAAAAAGAATAAAAAGAAATGAACAAAGCCTCCAAGAAATTTGGGACTATGTGAAAAGACCAAACCTACGTCTGATTGGTGTACCTGAAAATGATGGGGAGAATGGAACCAAGTTGGAAAACACTTTGCAAGATATTATCCAGGAGAACTTCCCCAATCTAGCAAGGCAGGCCAGCATTCAGATTCAGGAAATACAGAGAACGCCACAGAGATACTCCTCGAGAAGGGCAACTCCAAGACACATAATTGTCAGATTCACCAAAGTTGAAATGAAGGAAAAAATGTTAAGGGCAGCCAGAGAGAAAGGTCGGGTTACCCACAAAGGGAAGCCCATCAGACTAACAGCTGATCTCTCAGCAGAAACTCTACAAGCCAGAAGAGAGTGGGGGCCGATATTCAACATTCTTAAAGAAAAGAATTTTCAACCCAGAATTTCCTATCCCGCCAAACTAAGCTTCATAAGTGAAGGAGAAATAAAATACTTTACAGACAAGCAAACGCTGCGTGATTTTGTCACCACCAGGCCTGCCCTAAAAGAGCTCCTGAAGGAAGCACTAAACATGGAAAGGAACAACCGGTACCAGCCCCTGCAAAAACATGCCAAATTGTAAAGACCATCGAGGCTAGGAAGAAACTATAGCAACTAACGAGCAAAATAACCAACTAACATCATAATGACAGGATCAGATTCACACATAACAATATTCACGTTAAATGTAAATGGGCTAAATGCTCCAATCAAAAGACACAGACTGGCAAACTGGATAAGGAGTCAGGACCCATCAGTGTGCTGTATTCAGGAAACCCATCTCACGTGCAGAGACACACATAGACTCAAAATAAAGGGATGGAGGAAGATCTATCAAGCAACTGGAAAACAAAAAAAGGCAGGGGTTGCAATCCTCGTCTCTGATAAAATAGACTTTAAACCAACAAAGATCAAAAGAGACAAAGAAGGCCATTACATAATGGTAAAGGGATCAATTCAACAAGAAGAGCTAACTATCCTAAATATATATGCACCCAACACAGGAGCACCCAGATTCATAAAGCAAGTCCTCAGTGACCTACAAAGGGACTTAAACTCCCACACAATAATAATGGGAGATTTTAACACCCCACTGTCAGCATTAGACAGATCAACGAGACAGAAAGTTAACAAGGATATCCAGGAATTGAACTCAGCTCTACATAAAGTGGACCTAATAGACATCTACAGAACTCTCCACCCCAAATCAACAGAATATACATTTTTTTCAGCACCACACCACACCTATTCCAAAATTGACCACATAGTTGGAAGTAAAGCTCTTCTCAGCAAATGTAAAAGAACAGAGATTATAACAAACTGTCTCTCAGACCACAGTGCAATCAAACTAGAACTCAGGATTAAGAAACTCACTCAAAACCGCTCAACTACATGGAAACTGAACAACCTGCTCCTGAATGACTATTGGGTACATAATGAAATGAAGGCAGAAATAAAGATGTTCTTTGAAACCAATGAGAACAAAGACACAACATACCAGAATCTCTGGGACACGTTCAAAGCAGTGTGTAGAGGGAAATTTATAGCACTAAATGCCCACAAGAGAAAGCAGGAAAGATCCAAAATTGACACCCTAACATCACAATTAAAAGAACTAGAAAAGCAAGAGCAAACACATTCAAAAGCTAGCAGAAGGCTAGAAATAACTAAAATCAGAGCAGAACTGAAGGAAATAGAGACACAAAAAACCCTTCAAAAAATTAATGAATCCAGGAGCTGGTTTTTTGAAAAGATCAACAAAATTGATGGACCGCTAGCAAGACTAATAAAGAAGAAAAGAGAGAAGAATCAAATAGATGCAATAAAAAACGAAAAAGGGGATATCACCACCGATCCCACAGAAATACAATCTACCATCAGAGAATACTACAAACACCTCTATGCAAATAAACTAGAAAATCTAGAAGAAATGGATAAATTCCTCGACAAATACACCCTCCCAAGACTAAACCAGGAAGAAGTTGAATCTCTGAATAGACCAATAACAGGTTCTGAAATTGTGGCAATAATCAATAGCTTACCAACCAAAAAGAGTCCAGGACCTGATGGATTCACAGCTGAATTCTACCAGAGGTACAAGGAGGAGCTGGTACCATTCCTTCTGAAATTATTCCAATCGATAGAAAAAGAGGGAATCCTCTCTAACACATTTTACGAAGCCAGCATCATCCTGATACCAAAACCTGGCAGAGACATAACCAAAAAAGAGAATTTCAGACCAATATCCTTGATGAACATTGATGCAAAAATCCTCAATAAAATACTGGCAAACCGAATCCAGCAGCACATCAAAAAGCTTATCCACCATGATCAAGTGGGCTTCATCCCTGGGATGCAAGGCTGGTTCAACATACGCAAATCAATAAATGTAATCCAGCATATAAACAGAACCAAAGACAAAAACCACATGATTATCTCAATAGATGCAGAAAAGGCCTTTGACAAAATTCAACAACCCTTCATGCTAAAAACTCTCAATAAATTAGGTATTGATGGGACGTATCTCAAAATAATAAGAGCTATCTACAACAAACCCACAGCCAATATCATACTGAATGGGCAAAAACTGGAAGCATTCTGTCTGAAAACTGGCACGAGACAGGGATGCCCTCTCTCACCGCTCCTATTCAACATAGTGCTGGAAGTTCTGGCCAGAGCAATCAGGCAGGAGAAGGAAATAAAGGGTATTCAATTAGGAAAAGAGGAAGTCAAATTGTCCCTGTTTGCAGATGACATGATTGTATATCTAGAAAACCCCATTGTCTCAGCCCAAAATCTCCTTAAGCTGATTAGCAACTTCAGCAAAGTCTCAGGATACAAAATTAATGTACAAAAATCACAAGCATTCTTGTACACCAATAACAGACAAACAGAGAGCCAAATCATGAGTGAACTCCCATTCACAATTGCTTCAAAGAGAATAAAATACCTAGGAATCCAACTTACAAGGGATGTGAAGGACCTCTTCAAGGAGAACTACAAACCACTGCTCAATGAAATAAAAGAGGATACAAACAAATGGAAGAACATTCCATGCTCATGGGTTGGAAGAATCAATATCGTGAAAATGGCCATACTGCCCAAGGTAATTTATAGATTCAATGCCATCCCCATCAAGCTACCAATGACTTTCTTCACAGAATTGGAAAAAACTACTTTAAAGTTCATATGGAACCAAAAAAGAGCCCGCATCGCCAAGTCAATCCTAAGCCAAAAGAACAAAGCTGGAGGCATCACGCTACCTGACTTTAAACTATACTACAAGGCTACAGTAACCAAAACAGCATGGTACTGGTACCACAACAGAGACATAGATCAATGGAACAGAACAGAGCCCTCAGAAATGATGCTGCATAGCTACAACTATCTGATCTTTGACAAACCTGACAAAAACAAGAAATGGGGAAAGGATTCCCTGTTTAATAAATGGTGCTGGGAAAACTGGCTAGCCATATGTAGAAAGCTGCAACTGGATCCCTTCCTTACACCTTATACCAAAATTAATTCAAGATGGATTAAAGACTTATATGTTAGACCTAAAACCATTAAAATCCTACAAGAAAACCTAGGCAATACCATTCAGGACATAGGCGTTGGCAAGGACTTCATGTCTAAAACACCAAAAGCAATGGCAACAAAAGCCAAAATCGACAAATGGGATCTCATTAAACTAAAGAGCTTCTGCACAGCAAAAGAAACTATCATCAGAGTGAACAGACAACCTACACAATGGGAGAAAATTTTTGCAACCTACTCATCTGACAAAGGGCTAATATCCAGAATCTACAATGAACTCAAACAAATTTACAAGAAAAAAACAAACAACCCCATCAAAAAGTGGGCAGAGGACATGAACAGACACTTCTCAAAAGAAGACATTTATGCAGCCAAAAAACACATGAAGAAATGCTCCTCATCACTGGCCATCAGAGAAATGCAAATCAAAACCACAGTGAGATACCATCTCACACCAGTTAGAATGGCCATCATTAAAAAATCAGGAAACAACAGGTGCTGGAGAGGATGTGGAGAAATAGGAACACTTTTACACTGTTGGTGGGACTGTAAACTAGTTCAACCATTGTGGAAGTCAGTGTGGCAATTCCTCAGGGATCTAGAACTAGAAATACCATTTGACCCAGCCATCCCATTACTGGGTATATACCCAAAGGACTATAAATCATGCTGCTATAAAGACACATGCACACGTATGTTTATCGTGGCACTATTCACAATAGCAAAGAGTTGGAACCAACCCAAATGTTCAACAACGATAGACTGGATTAAGAAAATGTGGCACATATACACCATGGAATACTATGCAGCCATAAAAAATGATGAGTTCGTGTCCTTTGTAGGGACATGGATGAAACTGGAAACCATCATTCTCAGTAAACTATGGCAAGGACAAAAAACCAAACACCGCATGTTCTCACTCATAGGTGGGAATTGAACAATGAGAACTCATGGACACAGGAAGGGGAACATCACGCTCCGGGGACTGTTGTGGGGTGGGGGGAGGGGGGAGGGACAGCATTAGGAGATACACCTAATGCTAAATGACGAGTTAATGGGTGCAGGAAATCAACATGGCACATGGATACATATGTAACAAACCTGCACATTGTGCACATGTACCCTAAAACCCTAAAGTATAATAAAAAAAAAAAAAAAAAAAAAGAAATCAAAAGGAAAATAACAAATGTTGGTGAGGATGTGGGGAAATTGGAACCTTTGTGCACTGTTGGTGGGGAAATTGGAACCCTTGTGCACTGTTGGTGGAGATGCAAAATGGTGCAGCTCTCTAGAAAACCGTTTGGAGGTTCCTCAAAAACTTACGAATAGAATCGCCATATAATCCAACAATTCTACTTCTAGGTATGTATCCAAAAGAATTGAAAGGAAGATCTTCCTTTTTTTTAAAAATAAAAGGAAGATTTTTTTTTTAAAAATGTATTTCAATCAATTTTATTTTATTGTTTATACTTTTTTCACCTTTTTATTTTTAAAATTATTATTCTCATTTTATTTATTTCAACAGGTTTTTTTCGGAACAAGTTGTGTTTGGTTACATAAATAAGCTCTTTAGTGGCGATTCCTGAGATTTTGGTGCACCCATCACCTGAGCAGTACAACTGCATCTAAATGTGTATTATCCCTCATCCACCTCCCACCCTTTCCCCCAAGGCCCCAAAGTCCATTGTATTTTTCATCCTCATAGCTTAGCTTCCACTTATGAGTGAGAGCATACAATGTTTGGTTTTCCATTCCTGAATTAATTCGCTTAGAATAATGACCTCCAATTCCATCCAGGTTGAAAGCAGGGTTTCTTAAGAGATATTTGCACACCGATGTTCATTACAGCATTATCCACAATAGCCAAGAATTGGAAGCAACCTAAATGTCTGTCAATGGATGAGTGGATAAACAAAATGTGATACATAGTGGGATATTATTCAGCCCTTAAAAAGAAGAATTTTGTCACATGCTATAACAATCTTGGATTTACATGCTACAATGTCACATGCTACAATGGATGAACCTTGAGAATGTTATGCTGAGTGAAATAAGCCAGTCACAAAACGATAAATACTATATATGCTTCCACTTCTATGAGGCATTTACAGTTGTATTAGTCCATGCAATGCTGTTATGAAGAAATACGCAAGACTGGGTAATTTATAAAGAAAAGAAGATTAACTGACTCACAGTTCCACATGGCTGGGGAGGCCTCAGGAAACTTATGGCGGAAGTCACCTCTTCACAGGGTAGCAGGACAGAGAATGGTTGCAAGCAGGGAAAAGCCCTTATAAAACCATCAGATCTTGTGAGAACTCACTCACTTTCATGATAACGGCATGGGGGAACCTCCCCCATGATCTAATCACCTCCATGAGGTATTAGGAACCTCATGAGGAACCATGAGGTGATTAGGAACCTCAAGAGGAACCATGAGGTTATTAGGAACCTCATGAGGAACCATGAGGTGATTAGGAACCTCAAGAGGAACCATGAGGTGATTAGGAACCTCATGAGGAACCATGAGGTTTCTCCCCCAATGTGTTTGGATTAGAATTCAGATTATAATTCAAAATGATATTTGGGTAGGGACACAGAGCCAGACCATATCCGAGGTCAAACTCATAGAAATACAAAGTAGAATGGTAGCTGTGAGAAGATGGGGGAAGAGGAAATGGGAAGTTGTTTAATGAATATAGAGTTTCAGTTTTGGAAGACGAAAAAGTTCTAGAGATAGGTTGTACTACAGTGTGAATATACTTAACATTACTGAACTATACACTTTAAAATGGTTAATACAGTACATTTTATGTATATTTTACCACAATTAATTTTTTTAAATAAAAGACACAGATGAATAATGAAAAAGGAGGCATAACTACCAATAAAACAAAAACACGAAAATAATAAAGGAATATCACCAACAGCAATGATTTTATGTAATAAAATTGAAAACTTACAATGTATGATTGTCTGTCTGTAAAACTATATATCCCAATATTTACTCAAGAAGAAATAGAGAACTTGAATAGTCCTGTAACTATAATGATATTTTTTCAGTAGTTTAGATTTATACAAAATAAACACCATACCTGGATTATTTTATAGGCAAGTTTAATTAAACATCCAATAAATAGCCTATTATACAAATTTTTCCAAAAAATAAAACATGAGGGAAATCTAAACTCAGTTAATGAGGTTAGTAGAACTTTGATTCAAAGATCAGTCAAAGACTGTAGGGGAAATTAGAGATTAACCTCACTTTATGAGTATGTATGCAACACATTTAAATATAGACAAACCGAATCCAAGAATAAATGAATGTACAACTATATCTATGTCTGTCTATGATCTAGCTATGTATTTAGTCACAGGATGAAATGATTTAACATTAGAAAACCTACCAATAAAATTCATCTGTAATCCCAGCACTTTGGGAGGCTGAGGTGGGTGGATCACGAGGTCAGGAGATCGAGACCATCCTGGCTAACATGGTGAAACCCCGTCTCTACTAAAAATACGAAAACAAAATTAGTTGGGCATGGTGGCAGGCTCCTGTAGTCCCAGCTACTTGGGAGGCTGAGGTGGGAAAATGGCGTGAACCTGGGAGGTGGAGCTTGCAGAGAGCCGAGATTGTGCCACTGCACTCCAGCCTGGGCGACAGAGCGAGACTCCATCTCAAAAAAAAAAAATAATAATAATAATAATCACATTTACAGAATAAATGAAATACACATATGATTATCACATTAAATAAAAATTATTCCATAAAAATATTCATTCATGATAAAGCTTCTTATCCAACTAGAAATAGAAGAACATTTTCTTAACCTAATAGAGGATATTCTGCCAAATCTGTAGCAAACATATCTAATGTAGAAAAATTAAAAACTGTTTTTTGAAGTCAGCAAAAAAATAAACATGCTATTGTTAATTTTGTTCAACAGAGTGTAGAACTGTAAATAAGTTGAAAAAAAGATTTACAGGGTTTCAGGGTTTTAAAGGAACCAATACAAGTATATTTATTTATGACTGACATGTCTATATTATTACATATATCCATATTATTTATAGATATGAATTTCTAAATCATGCAAGAGGTGATTGCCCTAGGCAATGAGTCACACTAAATTCAGTCTGCTGGTTACTACTGGGAAAGAGGGAAGAGGAAAGGGATTGGGGAAAGCTATGGAAAGGTCTTTGTACCTACAATTTTTTGTTTTAAGATCCAAAGTAAATCTGATGAAATGTCGATATTTGACAGCTAAGCAAGAGATACATAATGTTTATCCTAATACTTTTTAATATTTTTGTGCATGCTGTAATTTAAAAAAAATTGCCAAAACCTGGTCATGCCTGCCTGGAAGTTTTTCAAAAAAAATTGTTATTATTTTTTTAAAAGGTACATTACCATTGTGTGATCCTGAATGGAAACAAAGCTTTGAACAGTGTGACATTAAAATATAAACACAAACTATGACCCCTGAAATATATCTACATACATATATGTGTCAGGGGAGGGTGCGTAAGTGGGTGTATTCTTTAAGCCATTGATGCTTACTGGTTTTGGTTATCAACTCATCTTAACACCAGTCATTGGGCACTAAAATGCAGGTCGTTGATTTAAATGTTTTGTATGCAATTTTGTTCCTATAATACATATGAGATGTAATAATAGAATAGTAAAACTATCTAATTTGAGGTTTTGAAGCCAGAGTATTCATCCTTGTTGCTGAGACACCATTGAAATGATAATGAATAAATGTTAAAATTATGTAATCTTACGATGGCTTACAGGACGATACAAGGAACAAGAGAGCTCAACAGATCTTTGAAGAAAGCCTGTAATAGAGAAAAGAAAGTTGGCTGGATACGGTGGCTCAAGCCTGTAATCCCAGTACTTTGGGAGGCCGAGGTGGGTGGATCATGAGGTCAGGAGTTCGATACCAGCCTGGCAAACACAGTGAGACCCTGACTCTACTAAAAATACAAAAATTAGCCAGGCGTGGTGGCGGGTACCTGTAGTCCCAGCTACTCGGGAGGCTGAGGCAGGAGAATTGCTTGAACCCAGGAGGTAGAGGTTGTGGTGAGCCAAGATTGCGCCTCTGCACTCCAGCCTGGGCAACAGAGTGAGATTCTGTCTTTAAAAAAAAAAAAAAAAAAAAAGCCAAGGAAATGGAAAATCTCACCCTGGAGAAAATAGATCATACGATAGGCAGAAGCCACCTTCTTCCTTAACCTAATTACTATATTAAGAGAAATTTGAGAATATATTATCTGCAATGGATGAAATATTTATGTCTGCCTTGTACACTAAAATCCTAACCCCAAGGTGATGGCATTAGGAAGTGCGTTCTTTGGGAGGTGATGAGGTCATGAGGGTAGAGCCCACATGAATGGGATTAGTGTTCTTATAAAAGAGGCCCCAGAGACCTCCCTCACTTCTTCTACCCTGTGAGGACACCGCAAGAAGACAGAGATCTGTGAAGAGGGCCCTCACCAGACACTGAATTTGCTGGCAGTTTGATCTTGGACTTCTCAACCTCTAGAACTATGAGATATAATTTCCTGTTGTTTATAAGCTACCCAGGTTATGGTATTTTTTTATAACAGCCCAAATAGACTAAGACATTGTCCCTGTAAAACTAGAACAAGATACCATGTCAATAGAAAGAGAGCAAGAAAGAGTTCTTAGAAATTGTGTGTGTGTGTGTGTGTGTGTGAGTGTGTGTGTGTAAGATGTGTTGTTTTATGAAATCTCTATATCCAGGGAAAGTATCAGTGCAGTGGGAGGGCAAACAAAGGCATTTTTAGACATGAATGGATTCAGAAAGCTTAATTCCTAATTCCTACAAAATAACTTGAGGATATGTTTTAGAAAAAACAAGGTTGCAACTAGTGAAAGAGGAAAATATGTGACCTAAGAATAGGCAAAACCAGCAGTAAAAATAAAGGAAATCCTGGGACATTGGGGTGCAGCTGCCCTGGAGCACCCCAGGTGCTTTGGACATTTCGTATAATCAGTTCAGACCAGAAACATTTTTGTGTGAAATGTCTGTAGAATGTAATAAACCCCATTATTTTGAAAATTATCGGTGACACATTTTTACCTTTTGATTTTTGAAAATGGTCAAAAGTCACTGGGAACCCAAACTAGCAAATAAAGTCAAAGGTGAAAGTGGGTAACCCTGTAAGAAAGGCATGATGTGACTATAAAGTGAGGGTAACTGGTTTCCTTGTGTGGCTTATAAACTGGATATAAAAATACAAAAAGTTTCAAACAATGACAGAAGAGCTAGAATATGTATGTAACCTTCCAAAGATTATGTTGTACCTATTCTACGCCACTCCAATGTACAAGCTTATTACTCCTTTTTCAACTTCATTACACTATTCAACTATAAAGGCACATATTTAGAAAGAGAATATTCAATACATTCTAAACTTAAATTGGAAATTATGACTTTAGTCTTTTCAGTTGAGATGTACACAAAAGCAGCTATCCTTGCAGCTAGAAAGATTGAGCATTAATTGCTTATTTCCCCTCTCACATTCCTAGATGCATAGAAACTAGGTAGTTCTCCTTCTATTATTGATAACCTGACAGGAACATCAGTCTATTTGTGGAGGGCAACTGAAGGAAATTATGCAAAAGGAAATGATGTTGAGTTTCCACTAGCTACTTTCAGCTCTGGTGATAGAACAGATAACTGGTTTGGAGCATGAAATCCATGACTCTGGCCATAAAGCATTGACCAATTAAGTGGTCCATAGGGGCCTCTGGCCAGCCCTGCCCTGCCCTGCCTAGGGCTGGGCTTCATGCGGGGTCATTTGGCTGTCCTGGTTGCCTTGCCGGTGCCTAGGGAGGGATAAATAACATTATACTTCACCTTGCTGTATCAGGGAGTCTGATCTCTTCTTTCTGTCTCCATCGAAGGAAGTAAAAGTAATGCAAGAATGTTCATTTATCCTTTTTAACCAGTATTTATGAATTTGTATAGAGTTGTGTACTCATCAACATAATCTAATTCTAGAACATTTTCATCACCCCCAAAGAAACCTTACCCCAAAAAGAAACCTTACACCCAATAGCTGCCACTCCCCATTCCTCCTCCCACCCTTCAGCGCTAGGCAACCACTAATCTACATTCTGTCTTTACAGATTTGCTTATTCTGGACATTTCATATAGACCATACAGTATGTGGCCTTTTGTGATAGCTTCTTTCACTTAGTGTAATGTTTTCATTTATCCATGTTGTAACACGTGTTAGTACTTCATGTTTTAAAAATGTTGAATAGTTTCCCATTGTTTTACCACACTTTGTTTTTCCATTACCAGCTCAGGGACATTTGACTTCTTTCTCTATTTGGGAGAGTGAGAATAATGCTGAACAATCAACAAAGAGATAATCTACAGAATGGGTTAAATTATTTGCAAACTATAATATCTGATATGGTTAGGCTTTGTGCCCCCACCCAAATCTCATCTAGAATTATAAATACCCAGTGTCTGGGGAGGGGCCTGTTGGGATAGTGAGTTCTTAAGAGATCCGATGGTTTAAAAGTATGTGGCACTTCCCCGTTCTCTCTTTCTCTCTCTTCCCCCGCTTCACCATGGTAAGGTGTGCTTGCTTCCCCTTCACCTTCCACCATGATTGTAAGTTTCCTGAGGCCCCCCAGTCATGTTTTCAGTTAATCCTGTGGAACTGTGAGTCAATCAAGCCACTTTTCTTCACACATGACCCAGTCTCAGGTAGTTTTTTATAGCAGTGTGAGAATGAACTAATACACTATTCATCTGACAAGGGATTAATAACCAGAATATATAAGAAACTCAAACAACTAAATGGCAATAAACCCCAAATAATCTGATTTAAAAATGGGCAGAAGACCTGAGTAGAAGTTTCTCAAAAGAAGACAGACAAATAGTCAACAGGTATGTGAAAAAATGTTTGACATCACTAATCATCAGGGAAATGCAAACCAAAGTCACAATGAGATATCACCTCACCCTAGTTAGAATGTCTTTTATCAAAAAGACAGAAAATAACAGGTGTTCGCAAGGATATGGAGAAATGGGGAACACTTGGACACTATTCATGGCAATGTTAAGTAGTAGAGCCACTAAAGAGAGCAGTATGGAGGCTCATCAAAAAAACTGAAAATAGAGCTTCCATATGATCAAGCAATTCCACTGCTGAGTATATATCCAAAAGAAAGGAAATCACTGTATCAAAGACATATGTGCACCCTGATGTTTTTTGCAGCACTAGTCACAATAGCAAAGATATAGAATTAATCTAAGTCTCCATCAATGGATAAATGAATAAAGAAAATGTAATAATACACAATGGACTATTACTCAGCCATGTAAAGAATGAAATCTTGTCATTTGCAGCAACATGGATGAAACTGGAGGTCATTATGTTAAGTGAAATACTCCAGGCACAGGAAGACAAATATCAAATATTCTCATTCATATGTGGGAGCTTAAAAAGCAGATGTAATGGAGGTAGAGAGTAGAATGGTGGCTACCAGAGGCTGGGAAGGGTAGAGGGAAGGAGGAGGTAAAGAGGACTTGATTAGTGGATACAAAAATACAGTTAAATAGAAGGAATAAGTTCTAGTGTTCAATAGCACAGTAGGGTGATTATAGTTAACAATAATTTATTGTATATTTCAAAATAACTAGAAGAAAAGAATTGCAATGTTTTCAACACACAGAAGAGATAAATGTTTGAGGTGATGGATATCCCAATTACTCTGATTTGATCATTACACATTGTATGCATGTATCAAAATATCATGTGCCCCGTAAATATGTACAACCATTATATATCGATAAAAAAGAACAATGCTGCTACGAACATTAATACACAGGTCTTTATGTGTTCATATGTTTCATTTCTTTTGCATAGACACCTAGGAGTGGAATTGTTGGATCATATGGTAACTCTATGTTTAATATTTTGAGAAACTGTCAAACTGTTTTTCAAAGTGGCTGCGCTATTTTACATTCCCGCCAGCAATGTCTGAAGGTTTCAATTTCTCCACATTCTGTTTTTTTTTTTTTTTTGAGAAGGAGTCTCGCTCTTTCATCCAGGCTGGAGTGCCCTGGCGCGATCTCGGCTCACTGCAGGCTCCGCCCCCCCGGGGTTCACGCCATTCTCCTGCCTCAGCCTCCCGCGTAGCTGGGACTACAGGCGCCCGCCACCTCGCCCGGCTAATTTTTTGGATTTTTAGTAGAGACGGGGTTTCACCGTGTTAGCCAGGATGGTCTCTATCTCCTGACCTCGTGATCCGCCCGCCTCGGCCTCCCAAAGTGCTGGGATTACAGGCGTGAGCCACCACGCCCGGCTCACATTCTTGTTAATACTTGTTATTGTCTGTTTTTAAAGTTATATTCACTCCAGGGGTTGTGAAGTGATGCCTCATTGTGGTTTTGATTTGCATTTTGCTAACTACTATGTTAAACATATTTTTACGAGCTTATTTGTCATTGATGTATCCTCTTTGTGGAAATGTCTATTAAAATCTTTTGCCCAAGTCTGCGTTCTTCAAATATTTTTTGCTTATATATGCCCTAGAAGAATGTTGAAAATTCATTTGATTCTTTTCTTGATTTAAGTTTAGATAGTTGCAAAAGTTGTAATTTCCAGTTTTATTTTATTTTATTTTGAGACAGAGTCTGGCTCTGTTGCCCAGGCTGGAGTGCAGTGGTGTGATCATGGTTCACTGCAACCTCTGCCTCCTGAGCTCAGGTGATCCTCCTGCCTCAGCCTCCCAAGTAGCTGGGACTACAGGAGTGTACCACCATGCCTGACTAATTTTTGTATTTTTTGGTGGAGGTGGGGTTTCACCATGTTTTCCAGGCTGGTCTCAAGTTCCTGGGCTCAAACGATCTGCCCGCCTCGGACTCTCAAAGTGCTGGGATTACAGGCATGAGCCACCATACCTGGCTCCAGTGTATGTTAAGTATAGGTATTTTAAAATAAAATTGTGAAATTAGGTTTGTTGTGGTGGCTTATGTCTGTAATCCCAACACTGAGAGGCTGAGGCAGTAGGATTGCTTGAGGCCAGGAGTTTGAGACCAGCCTGGGCAATATAGTGAGACCCGTGTCTCTACCAAAAATAAAAATCTTAGTCAGGCATGGTGGTGCATGCCTATAGTCCCAGCTACTTGGGAGGCTGAGGTGGGAGGATCCCTTAAGCTCAGGAGTTTGCGGTTACAATGAACTATGATCATGCCACTGCATTTCAGCCTGGGTGACAGAGTGAGGCCTCGTCTCTAAAAATGTGAAATTACTCTTTTCAGCGTATCAAATGGAACCTAAATAAAATGCCAACATTTACCTATCATCATCCAATTGACATATACATGAATAAACTCTTCTATACCCTTCACCAATTTTATAGTTCCTTTTTCTCCTTGAACTCTTATTTCTATTGCTCTTCCCTATATTGTTTTACCTTTAATATATTTTACATTTGCAAATCTTTTTGCTCAAAACAGGACCTTATAAATTTTATTAAGCAATTATTAAAAATAAACTTTTCTTTTTCTCAGGATATGCCCACATACACATGTACTATAAAATTACTGAGAAACATAGTTTACCAAAGTAAGTATATAAGTATACAAGTATACAAATAAGTATATAAGTATACAGGAATACAAGTTTTATGTTAAAAGTTTTATATCAAGTTATAGCAATGTCACTCAATATTTGAAATGTTACCACATTTTAAACCAAAAAGTACATGTTGACCTATTATAAAATGTATTTATTTATTTTATTTATTTATTTTAGAGACAGAGTATTACTGTTACTCAGGTGGCAGTACAGTCGCACAATCATAGCTCACTGCAGCTTCAAACTCCTGGGCTCAATCCATTCTCTTCCCTCGGCCTCCTGCATAGCTGAGATTACAGGCACACCGCAACATTTGGCTGTTAATTTTTTTTTTCTGTAGAGATGGGGTCTTGCCATATTGCCTAGGCTGGTCACAAACTCCTGATCTCAAGTGATTCTACCTGCCTAAGCCTCTCAAAGTGCTGGGATTACAGGCGTGAGCCACCATGCCCAGTCCTATAAAAAATACTTTCATGATCAGAGGATTAATTGATTAAATACTCCTTTGAGCTTGTTAAAAGCTGAGAATTGGGAAGCACTTAGCTTGCATAAGAATTTCTCTCTAGCTGATTAAAGTAAGTTACCCCATTTCTGGGAAATACACCAAAAGAGGCTTTACCAAGTCTTATCAAATGACCCTTAATTATACCTAGTTATTTTTTTCTCTTAAAGACGCTTTATTTAACCCATTAGACTTTAAAGAATTGGAATAAGAATACTTTTAATTTCAATGCATCTTTATCAATGCAATATTACAAAATTATTTTCTTATGTGACTTGAATGCATTTTTGTCAAAATCTTACTGTTGAAGATTTACCTCATTCCCATTAGGGTAGAGGTGCAAAGGAGAATATGTGCAAGTTTGAAAGCAGATTGATTTTACAAAAAACTACATATGGCAATGGGAGATCTAGAAATAGATTCCCTTTGTACTATCTATGCCTGTGAACCCCTTAGAAAGACCTCCAGTCTCCCCAGGGGAACATATGGCCCAGTTTGAAGACAGTTGCTCTTGGTTAGTGGCAGAACTAGGTCTAGAATGGACACCTCAATGTCAAATCCAGTACCATTTCTACCCTCCATGCTATTCCCAAAACTATATAGACTTTCACAATTATACACAGAGCCACATGACATCCATAACATTTAGTTGTCAGGAAAAGATGCTGCTGCATTTGGCTGGCTTATTTGACACTTTTTCTTTTTTGAAGTAAGAGCAGGCTCATCACTCATCCTCTGGGACGTGTCACCATAGTAACACCTGGAGATTGTTGGCTTACCCTCTCTCTAAACCCCAAGCTCCACCGTCTGCTATTCCCTGGACTTTGGAGACCAATTTATCATTACTTTCTTCAAAGGGAAATCGGCAACACACAAATTTTAGGAAGAGATAAAGAACCAAAGACTTAGACAGTAGGGATTGTGAGAGAGACTATTCAATTCCTCATGCTTGGGTTTGAGTCTTAGATGAGAAAGGTGAATGGATCTGAGTGCATGCTCCTTTCCATGCTTAATCTGAAAGCGAGAGTAAGAGAAGTATCTGCTTTTCTCCCCTTTCATTCATAATGAACCCATGAGAAGAAAAAAAATTGGAAGAAGGAAAGTGAATATTGTTGTGTTACATGAATGGAAACCAATTCAACTGATTAATATTCAGCTATTTATTACTTAGCCTTATTCTGTAGGAAAGATGAGTTCAATGCAAATAAGCAAATATATGTTCCCCAAAACTTCAGTTAGTAGCTCTCTTTCTTCCCTCAAAAATCTCATTCTGCTGGCTCTTGCTCATAATTTGTCTTTTTGACTCATCTCCAAACTAAGATATTAGCAAGTCTCGGTTTGGGGACAAATGCTGTGGTTTTTAGCTCTCATTCATGATCACTGCAAGATGGGAATGCTCCTTGGCCATAGCTTGTTCAGTACTTTAAACCATTTTAGTCCTTTTGAATCAGAGACTCTCAGCTTGACAGACAACCAGAGAGGCCATCTAGGGTCAAGGCCAGCTCAGAGGTGACGTGCTTCTTGGTTTTTTTTCTTCTAAAATGCTCTTGCCTCATGATTGGAGCAGTTCCTTCCACCTTTGGACAGCTCTGAATGTTACATACAGCTGAGCCTTCTCTCCCTATAGCTCCCATCCATTTGTACACTGAAGAGTGTTAAAACAGAGCTATGGGCTTTACTTAAGTAATCTTTCTAAATTTCATTTTGGGAACTAATTTGGAAGGCAATTTTAATTTGGATAACTTCTAAAGTAAGTATTAATCAGTGTAATGGGCAAAAACTGTTTTGGCATGAGAAAGAAAAAAACACTTTGCAAATTGAAATATCTAAGGCCTATTCAAAAGCACATCTGTCATCCTAATGTGATTTGGTAGTGCAGTTTATTAGATTTGTAGGATGAAGTGATCCTGAAAGGTACAGGGAATCTTTGTTAGTGTGTGTTTTTTTTTCTCTTCCAGATAATATAATAACAAAAGGAATTGCTGGTTAGCAATAAGGCATTGAACTTGTATCTGGAGAGAGATGCTCTAATGCAATTTGGCTCTTATAAGTTATTTTAGTGATGGATGTCTATTTTTGCAGGCTGCTAATAAAGCAGAGTGTGGACTTACTTGGCTTGTGTCTGTGCTGCTCTGCCCAAAAGATGATTATATGGATGAGTGATGTGATTTCAGCGTTTTTGACTCTCATTATTGCTGTGGGTTTTTTTGCATTAATATATAAATTTAAATTTTGTAGGAGAAATAAAAAAGAGTGAGAGATCTTATTTGCATACCGTCTCTCAAGAATCTTGCACTTTGGTCCTAGCAGGAAGTGTGAGAATTCAGCTGGACCTTCTCCTCGCTGTGTGGCTTTGAACAATAATCATAAACTCTCTGAATTTCACATTCCTCATTGTAAAGTGAAAATAATGCTTACCTTAGCAGGGTTCTGTGAGGGCTTAATGGCTGAGTTCCTTTGGCATACTGTTAGTTTAAACTTTCATTTTACATCTTTGAAATGAACATGATTTTAATACCCAATTCACTGGGACTTTGTGATGATTAAATGAAATTATCCAAGTAAATGACTTTGCATGGTGCTTGACATAAAGATGCTGTTAATATTATTGTACATAATTATGCTTAATGAATGCAAATTCCCCTTTCCCTTATCCTCTTAACTTATAAGATTATGATTTCATTTTCCATCAATCCTCCTTGGTTTGAGTACCTGATGTGTGGGTTATTCTGCCATTTTGCTTCTCCTCTTTCTATTTCCTACTCCCTTTGGCCATTTCCTGGCTGCCCAACACCTTGCTGGAGTATGTAAGAGTTGAAAAAGAGCTTGAATGAATGCCTGTCAATGTACAGATTATTTTTCCCTAGATACAGGGTCTTGCTCTGTTGCCCAGGATGGAGTGCAGTGGCACATTCAGAGCTCACTGCAGTCTCAAACTCCTGAGCTCAAGCAATCCTCCTGCCTTCAGAGTAGATGGGACTAAGGCACGAGTGCCACCATGCCTGGCTTTTGTACAGAATTTCTTTGGCCAAACGTCAGGTGGGGAAAGACACCCAAAATAAAGCTTTAGTGTTCTCCCTTGATTTAAATACACCAAGGATTAATTGACTGACATATGAATTATAGCTTAGTCCATCATATGATGGAAGTAGAGGCCTTTGCTTTAGGCATGGCAAACTCGAAGTCTATGAGGAATATTCTGTTTCCAGCCCCATTACTATTCTGGCTTCTTTGACTGTCCACTTCATCCTGGAAGTGTTGAGTCTCCTTTTTCCCTTGTTGCCCCATGCTCACTGCTCAAGGTCCTCAAGCTTTCCCCTCTTTTTTTTTTTTTTCTCAAAACTGTTATCAGCCTCATAGTCTTAGATAGAAAGCTTAGGTATGTCAGCTTTAGCCCTTACCTCTTCCACTGATATTGGCATATTAACAGTGATTGAAGGTAAAGAGATGAAGCTCTGATTAGAGTAGTTACACATCAAGTATCTGATCAGAAAGTGGGCAGGAACTGGGACTTCCCTGTCTTTCTGGAATTGTACCATGAAAGGATCCGAAAAAGGATTGGCCTTGTACATGTACTTACAGAACTGAAAGATTTAGGGGGAAAATTCCCAGTGAATTTGATAACGTGAAAGCTGGATTATAGTCGTGGCTCCATTGCTTATAGGAGATATGGTTTGGGGTGCATCCCTTACTTCTCCAGCCCTCTCACCATCCTTATAAATCCAGTGAGGATGGTGACATCTGCAAGATCTGCAGAAGCCTCAAAGGACTGCTACAGGGAACCAATGATATAACTCATGAATGCTTGGGAAACCTCATCTCCCCATTTAAATATCACCACATCATCTCTGTTATGCGAGGATGCCATAGGAATCAGATGGAAAAGAAATTTAAGTGTGAAAGTGAAAGTGAAAAACCAAGGCTTATTTCTGGACATCAATGCCTTTGCTTCCCTAGAAATTTCTGCTCTGTTCAGAAGTAGTACCCAATAGCTGCAGTGCAGGGTATAGAAAGAAGATAATCCACTTTACAGAAGGATAACCAAAGCCGTCAAAGGTTAAAACCTGACAAAGATAAAGAAGCAAGTGAAGGTCTTGACTGGAAGACATTTAAACACTTTCCAATCCCAAGAGTCTATGACACACAGTGTATAAAGCACATTTCTGATGTGTATTAAGTTAAAAAAATTGGCACATTCATTCATTATAAAATTTTACCTAAAGTTGAAAGATTTAAAACGAGTTCAGCAGGTTTGAAAAACCGACTGGAAGTATTTATATTAAAGATTAGATTTAAAGAAAATAAAGGAAAGTTATATTTTAGGTTTTTTAGAAAGCCACAGTATAAATCATTTTCAATGTTTTATAAAAGTTGATGCAAATTCAATATAAGGCAGCAATGTAAGATAGCTAAACATTTTTAATACATGATGAAGATGAACTAATAGAAATATTAATACTGTAACTACTCATCTTTAGAGCAAAAATAAGAACATCCACTTCATAGAGCAGCTGTGAGAATTAAATACGATACCTTCAAAGCATCTGGCATAGTAACGAGCCATAGACACAGAAATGTTGATTCAAGCCCACAGTCGCTGCTCACTTTTCTAAAATCATAGCAGTTATTGCTTGTACTATTTTCTTCTTCCTTCTGACATCTCCTAGGATTCTTTTATTATTTAACTTTTGCATAGTTCTTTGAAATTCCATGTGTATATATTTTTTTCTGCTTAGCTATTTTAACATGATTTGTTGTATATTTATATTTATAAATTTTTAAACTGTTATATTTATTTTGATAATTATATGTAACCTATAAATGTGTATATATGCATTCGGTTTAGCTTTCTTCTTTTGATGTAAAATTTATATTTAATAAAATGCACAAATCCTGGTACATTCTATGCATCTTGACAAATGGATACATCTGCACAATTCAAACTTCTCAAGACATAAAAATACCATCACCCCAGAAAGTTCCCTTGTGCCTCCTCCCAGTCATTTCCTACTCCACACTCCCTGAGGAAACCACTGTTCTGTTATTTTTTCCACCATACATTAGTTTGCCTGTCCTAGAATTTTACATAAACGTAATTATACAACATGTATACTTTAAGCCTTCTTTCACTCAGTGTCAGTATATTGTTTTTGAAATGTATCCATGTTGTATGTAGTAGTAGTTGGTTTCTTTTTATTGTATTCAGATATTTCTCAAGGCCTTCAAAGACTGGGACTGGGCTAAAACTCCCTGCATCTCCCATGGCACTTGTACAGAATCCTGTACCTCGTAAGTGTTCAGTTAACATTTAGCGACTCAGTGGATGAATGAACATTTGAGTTATATAATTAATCAATAAGCCATTTAGACACAATCAAGTTTTGCTTTTCTTATCCGGCGAGTCTTTTATGTGTTCAACTTACCACACACTGGCGTTACATATCCTGGCTTCAGAAGCCTGCGTGCTTTACTGTAGGAATCCAGGGATCCGCCCATATGCAATTCTGCAGCCTTTGCGGCATTCATGCAGCACTGAAGTACTGGCGAGAAACTGAACTCCTGTCCTGGACAGCATCCAGCATGGCTGTGAAAGAGCGAACCTCGGGGCTTTGTCTCTTGCAGACAGAAATGCTTATACTCTATCTTTGCAAACATTAAAGCTCACATTCCTCCCATTGATTTATTAAACCACTGTAAAGGTCAGCAAAGAAATTCAGGTGCCGCATGGAATATATATATATATATATATATATATATATATATATATATATTTTTTTTTTTTTTTGTGGCTGGTTGGTGCCCAAAGTGTAGAAGCAGCTTGTATTTCCTTGCAGTCGGGAAAGCACAACTGAACAAACAGGATTAGTACTGTCGGCTCTAACCAATATTCCTGTGACCTGCCTGAAATGGCCGTCCCCAGTGTAACCCTCTTACCTCTGAGTCTGGTGACTATGATTAAGGACAAGGCATAGTAGAGCAGGCCTCTGGGAAGAAAACACATTACCTTGGCTAGTTTTCTAGAGCGAGCATTTAGGAGTTTGAACCTATCACCATCATTTCTGCTTGGACGCAGTGAGTTCCCATCATTTCTCATACTGCACGTGTTCTGAATATAAACGTGCTTTCCATCCTTAATCTATTCAAATGACATTCTCGTTCCTGCTGCAATCCAAATTTTATATAGCCACATAGCACACTTTATGATGCATCGCTTCAAAATGTGGTGCTGTAAAATAGACATACTTGATAATAAAATGGGAAAAGTTTTCTTTCAAACAAACATATTTCCCAAGAGATGAAGGAGATTCACGCATGATTCCTGTCGTGAGCAAAATATATAAAGAAATAAACTGGCTACAAGAAACAGAGATGAAAGATCTTTGTGATTTCAACAAGCTATACATTTCTGTTGACTTTATTCATGCTGCTTTTGAGAAAGTTAAAGACTTGCAGAAAGCATTATAAACTCCAATAATGAGGTGTTCAGTGCCAGCATTTTTTTCTTTTATTCCTTAGAGCAACTTTTAAGGTCACGTTTCCAAAGAAAACCCATTTACAAGGGTGGAAAATGAAGATACTGTAATTAGAAAAAAAGAAGTGGAAGTTGTGATGTGGCTATTTTAAAGAGTTAGGTCAGCTAATTTGCATTTTAGCTTATTAATTCCTGAAAGGGTGTTTTGTAAATTGATGTTTAGAGTTGTATCTAAAATGTTACAGTGCCAGTTATGTGTCATGTTCCACTGGCCACACCCATTTTATTTTACATTGGGATATTTGAGAAACCTACAACAATCATGTAGTTTTTTGCTGCCACTAGCTGCCCAAATGGAGCATGCTCATTAATGGTTTCCTCATGGTGTAGAATAATTCAAATTGGTGTCCCCAAAGCAGGATAGGTTTATTATATGCACGCTAAACTCTGCAGATGGCAGACTTCACTTATCAAATTCCACAGAGACATAAGGAAGCAGTAAATGCCAATGGCTGCAGTTTGTGGAATGAGTAGAACCCTCAGTCTGGAAGCAGGTAGAGCTTAGGTTTGAAGGAGCTGTGTGAGTTGGCAAATTACTTCTCTGGGCCTCAGCTGTTTGCTCTGAATAACAGTAACCATCTCCAGGTGATCTTGTCATTATTCAATACAAGATAGCAAATGCCTATCATATAGCAGGTATCTTGCATGCATTTATTTACTGGGTTTCCTTGCATCCACATACTGATGCCAGCTTTGGTGACACTGATGTATCTACCTGGTGGTGAGATGGATGGAGACTCATCTGCTGTTCTTTTTCTTTTCTTTCTTTTTTTTTTTTTTGAGATGGAGTCTCACTCTGTCACCCAGGCTGGAGTGCAGTGGCGCAATCTCGGCTCACTGCAACCTCCGCCTCCCGGATTCAAGCAGTTCTCCTGCCTCAGTCTCCTGAGTAGCTGGGATTACAGGCATGTGCCACCATGCCTGGCTAATGTTTTTGTATTTTTAGTAGATACGGGGTTTCACCATATTGGCCAGGCTGGTCTTGAACTCCTGACCTTGTGATCCACTTGCCTCGACCTCCCAAAGTGCTGGGATTACAGGTGTAAGCCACCGCGCCTGGCCGACTCATCCGCTGTTCTACCCTAGGACTTTTGCCAGAGCGTATTGGTGGTAGGAGAAGTTGGCTCTTTTGACCCTTGGACTGAGGCTTTTCATGGGCCCTACCCTAAAGCTGACCTTTTCAAAAACACATGCCAATACAGAACTTCCTGCTTTCCCAAATAGCTTTAGAATAATAAAATGAAAAGTCATCAGTCGCCAGGTCCCATCTATCTGAAGCTTTCAGACTCTGCTGGCACTGGTGAAGAAGTAAAATGTTTTCAGTGGTTCTAAGAGTTATGCCATATGTTTTTTTATTATTATTAATGTGAAGATATTTACTTTTTAACTAAATGACCTGGGACAGTTCTTTGGAGGGTTACAGAAGTATTAGGGATAACCAGAGTGGTAGGAATTCTGTTAAAGGGGTCATCAACATATTTCTATATTTTTAATCTCCCGGAAGCATGTTTTGTTGACAGCCCTCAACCAAGTTCAGGTTTGCAGAGAATATGTTTAAAGGGGAATAGATGCATAAGGGTGTGACAAGACTCAAAAGCCTCCTTCTAAAGAGACTGCTACTCTACTATGAACAGCACTAATTGGAAACATTTATGGTGAGGGAAAGAAAAAGTCAATATGTATATACTTCCTAAATGGATTTTCTAAAGTCGCTCACTTTGCTTTGCCACACAAAGCAATGCCATGTGGGCTTTTAGAGAAAAATGCTGGAAAGAGGATTCAAAAAGGAGGATGACTGGACAGAATATTAAAGAAGAGGCAGGCACCTGGCAGAGGAAGGCTGAAGGTAGAGTAACCAAAACTCAGACCCAGGCTGGGTTCAGGAGTCCGGCAAAGCAAGGCTGTCGTGGAGTATGAGGTGGCCAGGCCAGGAGCTATTAAAAAAGACCAGAGATCGATAAGCCTGAACGCGGTGGATCTGCCCCTTCCCCCGCTCTGTGGGCCGGGTTCAGCACAGGAAAGGGTCCCATTCTCACCCTTTGCTCCTGTGTTCCTCTTTTTTCCAGCTACCCAGGGGACAGCAGGCAGCAGGTGCCCAACTGGTTTCTTCTCTCTGAAGCATCCCCCTGCAGCACCCGCCGCCCCTCTCCTTTCTGGGCAGCCTCCTCTGCAGTCAAAGGCTTCAGGGAGGAGCCGCGGAAAAAAAGGAAAAAAAAAAGAAAGAAAGAAAAAAAAACAAAACGCTGATGGACTTAAGATCTGAGGGTGATCTGAAACTCCGGGGAAAGAGAGCTGGCACAAAGGAAATGAATTCATAAATACCTGAGAGTGTGTTTTATGCAGACTCACACACACTGAGTGTGAAACAATGTGGTTTGCAGGGAGCAGGTTAACAAAATAATCCATTCTGCCACGCTTCATCTACATATGGGTAATTGGGAGGAGACGACTCTATGGCTAATCTAGGTGCTTCTTCCACCCCCTGCCCCCCCCCCCCCCCCCCCGCCTCCAGAGAAGCCTATTCCACCCTTGAATTTCATGAGTGAAAAGACCAGGGATAGCTAGGCTATTAAAAGTCAACAGAGTAAGTACCCTACCAAGTCTGCCAGGGACAAACAATATTCAGGACAGCCTCATGACCTTAGGCTTGAAATCTAGAATATTTGGGCATGGATGGTCCTCTGAGATCACTTAGTCTTGATAGATTTAAACTACTAATTTCAATATTTCTGAATTTGCATTATTTGCGACAACAGACACTGTTTAGAAACCCGAGGAAAGCTATCTGCTGCAGTCATTCTATCATGAGGACGGTGGGCTATCACAATCACAGGTTTTTTGGGGGGGAGGGAGGTCAGAAACGACCTCTGAGGATAAGCCTCACCCCATCCTTTCCTCGGGAGAGGAGTGAAATGTCTCCAGAAGCAACTGCACCGCTGCAAATACTTCACCCTCCAAGTATCACAGGGGAAGCCATTCCGGCTTCTTTATTTGAAAACAGTTACCATATTCCCCCTCAGTTGGCCTCTTAAAAAAAACATAAGTTGCACATCAAATGCTGCGATATACAA
Source organism: Symphalangus syndactylus (assembly GCF_028878055.3). Classification (NCBI taxonomy): domain Eukaryota; kingdom Metazoa; phylum Chordata; class Mammalia; order Primates; family Hylobatidae; genus Symphalangus; species Symphalangus syndactylus. The sequence goes on along the minus strand of NC_072432.2, from coordinate 117,991,032 downwards.
ATAAAACAAAAACTAAATGCTTGCTCAGATAATCTTAGGTGTTTCGTGTAAATCTCTGCAATCCCTCCATGAAACCTGGGGGACTCCTAACATCATGCGCGTGAAAATGCCCTGCAAACCGCAGGGTTGTATCCACGTGCGCTACCGCGTGCGCCAGTTTCAAGCATCTGGGTGCTTCCTGAAGGAAATCCATGCATTCCTGACTGCATCTGTTTTCGGGTTATTACAGTGTATGGGAGGAAGAATCACGCGGCTATGGCTATTTTCTATCCTTTCCTGAAGAAGCCTGAGTGCCGAGTTCTCCTCCCCAGAGACCACACCCGGCGCTCAGGGCTGGCCGCAGCGGATTCCCTGAAAATCAGCCACCTGCAAGGCTTACCGAAATCATCAGGTTGTGTGCTACACATGTGTAAAAAGAGGGAAGCGGACTTTAAATGTGCTGCGGTTGGTGGTAGCAAGCAGAAATTTAGCTTGGTGAGGATCCTGGCAGCTTGAAGCTCCCGGCTGCGGAGCGCGCGGCTGCCTCAGCAAGTCAGTCAGTCTCCGTGTTTCCAACTCTTTCTCTGCCCTCCGCCACCCACACACTGCAACACGTTAAAGCCATCCGCGGCTTCATTCTCAGTTAAGAAATGTGAAAATCTAGAAACACTAACAGGCGGATTAACTGCTCTAAAGGTTTAAAAATGCTAAACCAACGCCTGCAGTAGTGCCGCAGTTTCACGAGTGTGTGTGTGTGTGTGTGTGCGCGCGCGCGCACTCGCGCGCACATTCCCTATGTGTTGAGAAGCAGCGCATTAAAGAAAAAGAAAAATAATCAGGAGAAAGGAAGATGAATTGCAGAAAGTGCCAGAAAGCTAGAAAGAAATTAAAACTCTTCTCCATACATACTGCATACACATAACCTAGCCTATTTATTTGTATCTAAAATCCCCTAGCGGCACCATCACCGTGAACACCAAGGGGAATAATTAAGGAGGTTCCTGGTGGGAAAAGGGCGAGCTGGGGGGACCGGGTGTCTGCGAGGTGACGGGATACAGAAAGCTAGGGTGTCAAAAGGGAGCAAGAACCTGTTTTGGGGACAACTTAAGGATCCAAGTGTCACGAGGTCTGGGCGATGCAGGACAGGAGGGGCTGCGTGAGTAGAGAAGGGAAATGAGTGAGGGGGCATGGGATCTCAGAGAAAATCAGGGCCCTCTGAGCAAAGTGGAAAGGACGAGCGCCGCAGCTCCCCGGGGCCGTAGCTCGACCCCGCCTTCCCTTTTGCGCAGAATCCTCGCCTTGGCTGCAGCAGCGCGCTGCCCCCACTGGCCGGCGCGCGGTGATCGATCGCAGGCTGCGTCAGGAGCCTCCCGGCGTATAAATAGGGGTGGCAGGACGGCGCCGAGCCGCACACAGCCATCCATCCTCCCCCTTCCCTCTCTCCCCTGTCCTCTCTCTCCGGGCTCCCACCGCCGCCGCGGGCCGGGGAGCCACTGGCCGCCACCATGAGTTCCTTCAGCTACGAGCCGTACTACTCGACCTCCTACAAGCGGCGCTACGTGGAGACGCCTCGAGTGCACATCTCCAGCGTGCGCAGTGGCTACAGCACCGCACGCTCAGCTTACTCCAGCTACTCGGCGCCGGTGTCTTCCTCGCTGTCCGTGCGCCGCAGCTACTCCTCCAGCTCTGGATCGTTGATGCCCAGCCTGGAGAACCTCGACCTGAGCCAGGTAGCCGCCATCAGCAACGACCTCAAGTCCATCCGCACGCAGGAGAAGGCGCAGCTCCAGGACCTCAATGACCGCTTCGCCAGCTTCATCGAGCGCGTGCACGAGCTGGAGCAGCAGAACAAGGTCCTGGAAGCCGAGCTGCTGGTGCTGCGCCAGAAGCACTCCGAGCCATCCCGCTTCCGGGCGCTGTACGAGCAGGAGATCCGCGACCTGCGCCTGGCGGCGGAAGATGCCACCAACGAGAAGCAGGCGCTCCAGGGCGAGCGCGAAGGGCTGGAGGAGACCCTGCGCAACCTGCAGGCGCGCTATGAAGAGGAGGTGCTGAGCCGCGAGGACGCCGAGGGCCGGCTGATGGAAGCGCGCAAAGGCGCCGACGAGGCGGCGCTCGCTCGCGCAGAGCTCGAAAAGCGCATCGACAGCTTGATGGACGAAATCTCTTTTCTGAAGAAAGTGCACGAAGAGGAGATCGCCGAACTGCAGGCGCAGATCCAGTACGCGCAGATCTCCGTGGAGATGGATGTGACCAAGCCTGACCTCTCCGCCGCGCTCAAGGACATCCGCGCGCAGTACGAGAAGCTGGCCGCCAAGAACATGCAGAACGCCGAGGAGTGGTTCAAGAGCCGCTTCACCGTGCTGACCGAAAGCGCCGCCAAGAACACCGACGCCGTGCGCGCCGCCAAGGACGAGGTGTCCGAGAGCCGTCGTCTGCTCAAGGCCAAGACCCTGGAAATCGAAGCATGCCGGGGCATGAACGAAGCGCTGGAGAAGCAGCTGCAGGAGCTGGAGGACAAGCAGAACGCCGACATCAGCGCTATGCAGGTGCGGCACGGCCAGAAACATAGGGAGGCCGGAGACTCGAGCAAGGGGGAGAGTTGGTGCGCCCAGAAAGTGTAGACCAGGGGTGGTGCGGCTGCACGCAGCTCTTAGGAATAGGGCTTGGCCCCTTGGCCACTGTGTGGGAGGAGTGGGGCACTTGAAGGGCGTGAGTGCGGGCGCGACTGTAGTCTGGGAGTGTGCTCGGTGCTGCTGCACCGGCGTTCCTCATTAAAGCTGCCCAGCTCTTGTTGGGTGGGGGAGGGGAAGACGTGGGAATTGGGCGTTGCCTCCGGCCTGCGGTGAGATCTGCTCTCTACTGACCTGCATTAACCACAAGTTACTTTGCAGCAACTATCGGATCATCTGGTTAATAAATAGTAGAGTGAACAACTCTCAATTAATTCTGAAAGATTACTGTGACCAGCATGCTTTATGACTAGTTTTACCAACCACTCCCTTCCTTTATTTAGTAGGTAGACAGGAAAATAGTCAACATTGTTTTAGGTAGTTAACAAGTGATGTTCGTAGTAAACCATTTCCTTTTACCTTTTTTTCTTTTTTTCTTTATGTGTAAAATCTTCTACAACATTTCTGTTTAAACATCTCCATCTTCTGGGGAGTAGAAAAAATACAATTTCAAAAAGATCTCCATTTTAAAAGATCTCCATCTTCTGGGGAGTCAAAATTTTTTTCTTCTTCTGGGGAGTAGAAAAAATAATTTAGATGCATAGGAAATATTTTATAGAAAATAATTTTTTTTCTTTTTTTTTACATCTGGCTATTTTCTTCTCATAAAGAAAGGCATTAGTTTCCTGGCATGTAACCCAGCTAAAGAAGAGTTAATCAGTGAATGAGAAACACAGTTTTTCTATCAACTTAGTTTGTTTGCAGGCATTTTATGTGATCATTAAACAGTATTAAGTAAAGAAACAGAAGAACAGAATTTTCTTCCATCTTTGTTTTCATCTCAGGCTTCATGAACTTGAGTATTTTAGGCAAGAAGGTTTTTTAAAAGATACAGGGAGTTATTCTAGGAGAGATTTTATCAAAGGTGTGCAACTTGATTTTAATCGAAACTAGGCCTTTGCAGCTACACTACAGTAAAATAATAGAAGGGATTTATTTTCGGATTTTTTTTTTTTATTTTTGTCTTCAAACAGGACACAATCAACAAATTAGAAAATGAATTGAGGACCACAAAGAGTGAAATGGCACGATACCTAAAAGAATACCAAGACCTCCTCAACGTGAAGATGGCTTTGGATATTGAGATTGCAGCTTACAGGTGAAAATAGAGGGCAAAGACAGCAGCCATTAAACCTTAGGAAGAAAATCAGATCCCATTTAAAGTTATGTTGGATCAGAAACCTTCAAGAATAGTCCTTTTGAAATAATGAAGTGTCAGTTTTTGTCTTCTTCCAAGAAGAAGGTATTTAGATATATAAGAATTTAACCCTGTAATTAGGAGTCCTGTTTTTAGCTTCTTATTACACTTTAAATCTAATAGGATGTTTTTTTTTTTCTGGTCTCCATCAAAAAATCCCCAGGCATTAAGTATTGATAAATTCCAGCCCTGCTCCTGATTGCCTTTGTGTTTAGGGTACTCAGAGCAAGTCGTGAAACACAGGTGTTTTTTGACCTCACCTTCCATCTGCATCCCCAGGAAACTCTTGGAAGGCGAGGAGACCCGACTCAGTTTCACCAGCGTGGGAAGCATAACCAGTGGCTACTCCCAGAGCTCCCAGGTCTTTGGCCGATCTGCCTACGGCGGTTTACAGACCAGCTCCTATCTGATGTCCACCCGCTCCTTCCCGTCCTACTACACCAGCCATGTCCAAGAGGAGCAGATCGAAGTGGAGGAAACCATTGAGGCTGCCAAGGCCGAGGAAGCCAAGGATGAGCCCCCCTCTGAAGGAGAAGCCGAGGAGGAGGAGAAGGACAAGGAAGAGGCCGAGGAAGAGGAGGCAGCTGAAGAGGAAGAAGGTATGATAAGAAAAAACCCCTGCAACTTCAAGTGCAAACTGGGTGTGGAGATTTGTTAGGAGGTGGATAAGACAAATGAAGCCTTGCTCATTTATTCATATATGACATTAGAATCATAAATAGTTTTTCTGTTTGTTTAGCAAATCTTTCCTAAGGCACCTACTCTGAATGAGGTGATTGGTCAAAATTTTCATTTTTTAATACAATCATTTAACACAGCAGGTTGGTGTCCTAAAGAACAAAAACAGATACCAGATACATAATGAAAGAAATATTGAGGTTAAGTCTTGCAGAGGAGCAGAGCTTCCCATACCTAGAAGTGATCTCATTCAATTTAAATATGTGTTCAGTGGCAAATTATTCATGGCAAGCTTTGTCTGTTACATGTGCTTTTGGAGAGAGTGGAGCTGGGAGGTTTTGGTGAGCGTTCTGACAGTTGTGTTTGCAAATAAAACCTTTGCAGACATGTTTTGACTGGACTTACCCTGGATTTGGATTTTGTACATTTTCTTTTTATGTTAAAGCTGCCAAGGAAGAGTCTGAAGAAGCAAAAGAAGAAGAAGAAGGAGGTGAAGGTGAAGAAGAAGAGGAAACCAAAGAAGCTGAAGAGGAGAAGAAGGTTGAAGGTGCTGGGGAGGAACAAGCAGCTAAGAAGAAAGATTGAACCCCATTTCCTTAATTATTTCAGGAATAATTCTCCCAATATCAGGTCAACCCCATCACCAACCAACCAACCAGTTGAGTTCCAGATTCTATGTGAATTAAAAAGTCAATATATGTATAATTCTGAGATGACTTAGGTTGGACATTCAATGTTGTGCTATGAATTTCCTCTTTATGCAGAGTATCTGTTTGCTTGCAGAGTGGCTTTCTGGCTTGCTGCCAGCCTGTGCATGGTCCACGCTTATGAGTTCAGGATCTACGGCAATGTGAATCATTCAGATGTTTACAATAAAAAACACCACATGAGTAAATGAATTCACTAATGTTAATGTTAAACTTCATGGAAAAATAGTCCTTTGAACCTTCGGTGGTTAGCAATTAAAGACCCTGAGTTATGTGCAATAAATAGTAAATAAAGTTATACCGAATGATGTATTTTTTGCTGTGGTTGTTACTTAATTAAAATACCTTAAAGATGGCACCAATATAAAGTATATACCAGTGGACTATTGACCTCCAATTTTTTAAAAAGTTGAAATTTTAACAATTACCAATACTTTTTTTTTCTTCCTTCATTGGAAATTCTGAGGGATACAGTTATGTCGTGATTACTCATGAAATCTCTCCCCACAAAAATTTTACTGATAATAAACATGAGTAAATGAGAAAGTCTATAAATAACAATAGACTTTGCCTCATAACACGTGCTGTGTTAGGTTTTGGGATGGCTTTCTAGGGAGCAATTCTGAAATTATTTGTCAGACAGACTCTTCATGGTAAATAGGTCATTTCAGAGTCTAGAGTGCTAACCATTACACTATGGAACCATGATAAATAGGTCATTTCAAACTGATATGTCATAATGCAATATGGATAGAATATGAATCCCATACATTCATCCCTATAACTGCATTTTAAAATATAGTCTAAATATCATGGGCAGAGGTTAAAACCTGAGAACATGGTACAATAAGAAGGAATAATTTTTTATCTATATATAATTTCAGGAGAAGGGATTAAAACTACCAAAAGTTATTTGCCACTCCACTGCAAACATGTTGCCTGCAATCCTGAGCTCATGATTTAGTGTATTGTTAAGCGTAACTCTGTTGCCTCAAGTAAATAACATTTAATGCTACACATTTTTAAACCTTTAAAAGCTACAGACACAAGTAATGAAATTATGAGTCACTTAAGGGGGGAGGTAATATGCTTGTATGTTACATTGACATTGCTCTGCATGTCTCTACTGGGAAATATTTGGATTTCAATGATAGCTTGACTGGTTGGACATTGCATCAAATACACACCCCATCTGTTCTCTCTGTCCATTGTAAAGTTATGAACGCTCTTGCACTTGCATTTGATGTGAAATAAATATAGATGATATTACTGACTATCTGCTATTCTGCCTTTGTTCTGAAACAATTGCTTTGTCAGCTAATTTCATTCAATATTTGCTTTTTAGACTATCTTTATAAGTTATTAATTTAACCTGAAACCAAAGTGGTCTCCATTTAAAGTTACTTAATCCCTTTGTACCACCTATTTCTAGTTAAATATATGTTGCTATGCAAATAGGTAAAGTGCTTCTTTGCCATGATGGTATGGATTGGAACTGTGAAGGCTTTCAGTGTATTGGCTTCTGTAAAGATGAGGCATCTCCTCAGAAATAAAGCTTTTCACACTTCTGCTTAATAGACCTGGGATGATGTATATGGCAAGTCTCAAACAGATGCAAGCTACATGCAAAAAGTAACTTTAGCAAAATGGAAATAGCTGGATGCTTTGAGAATTACTTGGTTGAATTAAGAAAACTGTACCATCCTCTATCCTGTGTGCCATAATAAAATAGTAAAAAACCTAAATTGAGCTTAAAGTCTTTTTTAACATTTCCCCAAATTTTGTACTGTGGTCAGTGCCCCTTTTCCCTCTGCTCCCCCTAAACCTGCAGTTCTCTTTCAATATTCCCTCTCCTAATGAATGATCCCTTCTCTATAATCATCTGATTCCATTAAACGGACTCCTTGAATGACATCCTACCTCCCATTACCTCTCTTCTGCCCCTCGAGACTAACCTACCACCGAGTTACAGTGAGAACACCTCCATGTCTTAAATCCTTCCACATCTTTCCATTTACACTGCCACCACTCTAACCCTTCTCCCAGGGCCTACTCTTGGTCTCCTTCAATTAGCACCCTACAGCAGGCTAATCTTTTAAAAAGCAAATTTTGATCATGGCATCCCCCTGAATAAAACCCTCTAATGGCTTCCTACTTTTAATATGAAAACCAAAATCTCGAATGTGATCTTCAAGGCCTGCCTAGTGCTGACCCCTGCCTACTTCTCTAACCTCATCCCACTGTACACCCCTTTCCCTCCACTTCCAGCACTCCAGTCACCCTGGTATTCTGTTCTCCCATCTGTCACAGGATTTTTGGTGATTCCTCTTTCTGGAGCACTCATCTTTTCTCTCCTTCCCTCAGCCTTGCCCAGCCGGTTCCTACTGACCCTTCAGATTTAGGCTTAAATGTAATTATCTAAAGGAAGCCTCCCTTGACCTCTTCTAGTGGGTCAAATTCTTTGAAATATGTACATAAGACTTTGTACACTTTTTAATTCTGGCCATTAGCATCTATTTGTGTGATCAGTTGATGAATGTCTGCCTCCCCCATTACAGTGGGATCTTTACAAGTATTAGAATCAGATCTCTGTTGCTCATTAATTTAACCCCAGTCTCCAGCATAGTTCCTGCCATAGTAGAAGCACAATGGATATTTATTTAATGAGTGACTTTCCCCATCGATTAAAATGCCTTCAAGATGACTGGCAAGTCAAGAGTGTTCAATAGTAAGTCCACACCTTCTTGTGGAAAGAGCAAAGAACCAAGAATCAAGAGTCCATCCTGCACTATTATGGAACATTGGCCATTCCTGCCCAACCTCAATTTGCTTATCTACACAAGGGTTCAGTGGTGGACATCTCAGATCCATTCTAGATTCATAATTCAAAATCTCCTGAAATACCCTTACTGCTTTATTTTAGATGTCCAGGCTAAATGGCTGAATGGAAAGCACATATATGTTACTCATGTCCTCACTAAAAATCCATCCCCTAAAGGGAATTGCTAAACTTAGTGTGAAGTTTCATTGCTAGCAATTTAATTGCTCAAATTGGTAAGCAATTAACTTGGTCACTTTTTTACCCATATGGAGATTCCAGTGCTGTCAGAGGGGTTACTATGTCCCATGATGCTATTCTAAGTACATTTTCTGTATTAACTCATTTCTTCCTTACATACAACAATGTTCTGAGTCCAGTATGATTATCATCCCCTATTTTATTATTATTTTAAGAATTATTTGCATTTTTTAAAAATAGTGACAGGGTCTCACTACATTGCCCAGGTTGGTCTTGAACTCCTGGGTTCAAGTGATCTGCCTACCTTGGCCTCCCGAAGTGCTAGGATTATAGGTGTGAGCCACTGCGAGCAGCCTATAATCCCCATTTTACAGATAAGAAACTAAGGTTAAGTGACTGGACGAAGGTCATGTAGCTGGTTGGTGGCAGGGCTGAGACTCAGACTCACCCACCTCACTGCCTCTCCTTTGTGGTCCAGCTTATAAGGTACACTTGTGGCATCAGAGTATGTTTCCACAGGCATGTTTTGTGACAGTGGTTCGGGAGTTCACACAATAGTCAGAATCCTTACAAGGCAGTCCTGTACCATTCAAGAGCCACATATACAGTCACAGTGTTCCATTGTAGTTAGGATCAAGGTTTTCTTTCACCCCTTTGATGACTTAAGTCCATATCTTAGTTCATCTGCTAATAGAAGCTTTCAGAAGGCAGGAGTCAGGTCTTATAAATAGAGATGAGTTTGACATTTATCTTCAAGGATCACCAACATTCAAGATGCTGGTTCTCATGATGTTATTCTTCTACCTGGCCATGATTTTCTAGTTCTGTTGACATTTTAGTAGTCCTCAAGTTTTTCTTCTCCTTCTTTTCCTCCCTTCACTCTTTGCCCTTTTTTTTTTTTGTCTTCTTCTTCCTTTTCCTCTTCCTTCTTCTTGCAAGTCTTCTTACTGCAAGCAATTTCAAATCATTTTGGGAGGGGAGAGGAATAAAGATTGACTGAATAAATAAATAAATGTCCTTGTTTCCCTTCACAACACCTGACAAAGAATATTGGGTTGAGTGGACATATGTTTCTGGAATGCCAAAGGTTTAATACTTGTGAGAAGTTTCCATAAACATGAACAGCATAGAGAATTTCTTCTTTCTCTTTTGGGTACAGAGTGAGATGTCAGAACTGGTTCAGCCGTGATTCATTTGCAAGGGGCTCCCAGCGGAGAATTCAGAATATTTATTTCTTAGGAAAATGTCCAGCAGAGTGAAGTGCAGTGAGTTATACAAGCTAGGCAGTGAGGACCATTTCTAGTTTAAGGTCTTCTAGAAAATTCCCAGTGAAGAGACTTAAATAAGAACTAGAGTGTCAAAAGATAAGGCAAAATGAGAAGAAAATAAAAACCCTTAGCAGCCCCAGAAAGTAACTATAGTTTTTTTTAACCAATTGTTTAATTCTACTTCAACATAGGTAATTATTTGCATATGAGAATTTAAAAAAATAATATAACAATGGTATTAAAAACAAATTTGAAAAGAAAACACATTTCCTCCACTTAAACCCAGTTATTTTCATTTATACGTTCTGTTTTAGTTCTTGCTTCTATTTATGTACATTTTGACACTGATCATCCATTCATTCCACACAATTAATCATTTGCTAAGTGCCAGATGCTGTTCAAGGTACAAGGAATAAAGCAGAAAATGTTCCTGGTTTTGGGGACTTAATAATGGTGTGTATTTCTGTGTGTGTGTGTGTGTAAACAGACAATGAACAAGTAAACAGGTAACAAGTAGATGATCTTTGATCAGAGCCGGGCATGTAAGGGTATGGGGTATGAGTGCTTCAGGTGGCGGAAACTGTAAGTACAGCAACCTTGGCTTCTTTGAACCCAGAAACATGCATTAAGCTCATTGCTCAGTCGTATGAATGGAACACAAATGAGATTGTTAATGAGAGTAGAAGGTAGGGCTGAGAAAGGCAGGCAAAGACCTGGTTATGAATGGACTTACAGGCCAAAGAATTAGATTTTATTCCTTGTGCATTAGAAACTTTTGAAGAGGTTACTCAGGGGAGGGGTGATATTATCTCATTTATGGTTTATAAAGACCACTCTGGCTCTCGTGTGGAGAATAGACTCTAGAAAAACAAGAATCAAAGTAAGAGACTAAGAGACTGTTTTAGTCCAGATAAGAATAGGAGGCAGTGGCATTAGACATGGCACTACATGGTATGATTCAAGAAATTCTGAAGTATTTCTTACTGACAGAATAAATGAATGAAGAAGGAAAGTTGTAAACAGTATCTTTTGATAACAACATAATATTTCAATATGTTATTATGTAGTATGTATTAGTTATTTGTTGCTGCATAACAAACCATTCCAAAGCTAAGTGGCTTTGAACACCTCAATTACTCATTCTTTCTTAGTTTCTGCAGGTCAGTAATTTGGGAATGGCCCCGTTGGGATTTTCTGGCTCTTGGCTGCTGATGGACTTATAGTCAGATGTTGACTGAGGGTACTATTAACTGAAGGCCTTGATTAGGGATGTAGGATGGCTTATCAACTTGGCTGTCAATTTCTTCTCCATGTGGGCCTCTCCAAGGAGCTGCTTGAGTATCCTTATAATATGGTAGCTGGACCTCTCCAAAGCAAGTTGCAATGTCTCCTGTGACCAAGGTTTGAAAGTCACACGCCATCACCAACACTGTGTACTATTGGTCACAGAGACTAGTCTGCCTGATTCAGTGTGGGAGAGATCTACACAAGGGCATATACCGAGGGCAAATAGCAAGAAGGGAAGATCATTAGTGGCTACCACAGATAGCTAGGCATGTGGATATTTCATTTATGAACAACAGGCATGCATTTCACAGATTCTGAAATAATTCCAGTTTTAAATATTCTTCCGCTCTAATTTCACCAGTATACTCATTTTTATCTGTTATGTGTGTCCCAATTTAAGTTTAAAAGCATGTTCATAAAAATTCTAGATAGTATGGCAATAAATATTCAATGTATGTCTTCATGTTTACTCTTCTAGTGAAGTGTTTCTTTAATAATTCCCTCAGTGGGTTTGTGTATTCAAGAGGTATCATGTACATTTTAATAGCACCTGATGCATAATCCCATATTTCTATTCTATAAAAGGTGATAACTATATTTTAAGAGCTTTACTTCCTGCATTCACTCATTTTAAATGAAATGTATATTACTCTGGTTAATTGGAATAAATATGGTGGTAGCTAATATGTGACAAGGTAAATTGTGACAGAAAAATAAAACTGTTTATTGTTTTGTTGGGAGATCAAATGCATCCCAGTTGACATCTTAAATTTATTTTCAGGGCCTGGCATGATGGCTCATGCCTGTAACTCCAGCACTTTGGGAGACTGAGGTAAGAAGGTTGCTCGAAGCCAAAAATTTGAGACCAGCCTGGGCAACATAGCGAGACCCTGTCTATACAAAAAGTATTTTTTTTAAAAAAACAGTTAGTTGGGCATGGTGGCACATGTTTGTAGTCTTAGCTACTCAGGAAGCTTAAACAACTAATTTTTAAAAATACTTTACTTTTGCACATGATTTCAAATGGGAGATTTTTAATAAACAATAATTTATGTTAATTACAAGTAGTCTTAATATAAAATGATAAAACAAAAAACATGAGATTCTGCAGATGAAGTTCAGCCTTCTTGTAGCTATTAAAGACACTTTCATTTGTGTAATGGTGGTCACTAATCCTTTTACTCTTAGGTAAATGTCTTTTCAATTTATAACCACCCCACATCCTTATATATTCATGTGGAGTATAGGCTGTTTCCTGACATGATCATTAGAAAAAAGACAAATAGCAACTAGCAGGATGCTTTGATGCAGCAAAATTAATGCTCCCTTTTGCTGTGTATCTACCCCACCAGCAAAGACAGAAACCCTACATTTAATACTCTATGTTTTACCTAATCATCTCTAGCTGTGAGGCAGGAATGATCTGCTTGTTCTGATTTGTTAGTTTGTTTTGAATCATTTATTCACTGGAAAACTCCATCTTTTTAACACACACACACACACACACACACACACACACACACACACACACACAGAGAGAGAGAGAGAGAGGCTGGCTTTCTTTCTTTCTCCTCCTCCCCATCCTAGATGCACACAAAGGAGAACATGTGTGAGCGAGAATCTCACCTGGAAGCCACAAATCATTCACAGAGTTTAAGGCAGAAAAATTGGTGTCAGATATGTGAAACTAAGGATTTTTTTTTTTTTTTGAGACAGGGTCTGGCTCTGTCTCCCAGGCTGGAATGCAGTGGCACGATCATGGTTCACTGCAGCCTCAACCTCCTGACCTCAAGCAATCCTTTGACCTCAGCCCACACCACCATGCTGGGCTAATTTTTGTATTTTTGTAGGGACAGGGGCCCCCCTATATTACCCAAGCTGGTCTGGAACGCCTGGGCTCATGTGATCCTCCTGCCTTGGCCTCCTATAGTGCTGGGATTATAGGTGTGAGCCACCTTGACCGCCGCAAGCGTGAAAGTAAAATGCAGCGCCTTCCCCAATGGGTTTGTCAATTGGCCCCTATGGTCAGCAGGGGCCCAGTGTGAACCCAGGACTCTGGTTATGGGACACTTACCCAGAGAGTGGCTTCCCCTTGAGTGTGTCCATGGAAGTGACTTCTGAGTGTGAACCAAATCCCCAAAGGGCCACTGTGACTTAATAGGAGCACCTGGGACACAGCTTGTTCTCAATTTCCCCTCTGAACACTGACACCTGTCCTCAGGTCCTCCTACTCCCACCTGAGCAGTGAAAACTAGAAAAGACAAGCGTGACTTCTGAGAAGTCAGCTGAAGCCTGCAGGCAGGAGTGAGTGGAAGTTGTTTTCAGCATTTACAGCACGGCTGCAGTTTTCCCCTCCTCAGCCAAAGCAAGCAACCTGATGTGTTGGAGTGTGTGCACCGGTGAGTGTGTGTTGTTTAGACACCATGCCCTTAGCTTGTTTTTGTATAAGAGGGGCCAGGCAGGCGTCTTATTGTTCAGGGAGTAGAAGCCCAGGCGCTTTTAGAGCCCAGCGGCTCTCTCCAGCCGGCTTAGGAAACAACACTTTGCTCAAGTTTATGCATAATTTAAGCAAAATGAGTAGAAAAATACTTCCTTTCAGGCCGGGCACAGTGGCTCACGCCTGTAATCCCAGAACTTTGGGAGTCTGAGGTGGGCGGATCACGTGAGGTCAGGAGTTGGAGACCAGTCTGGCCAACATGGCGAAATCCCGTCTCTACTAAAAATACAAAAAAATAGCCAGGCATGGTGGCGGTACTCAGGAGGCTGAGGCGGGAGAATCGCTTGAACCTGAGAGGCGGAGGTTGCAGTGAGCCGAGATCGCACCATTGCACTCCATCCTGGGTGACAGAGTGAGACTCCATCTCAACAACAACAACACCACCCAAAAAACTTTCTTTCACCCAGTGGCAGCAGGTTTCCCGAGGTGATGAAAGCCTGTTTGTGGCTTTCCTGCCTTCCCAGGGCAGACCTGTAAGGGCAGGCTACCCTCCTCTGCCTACTGCTCCCCACCTCCCCCAAATCGATGTGGAGAACGAGGAAGGGTCGTAGGACCTCAGCCCCTATTTCTTTCTTTTTCCTTTCCTTTGTTTTTCTTATCTTTTCTTTTTTTCCTTTTTTCCTTTTCTTCTCTTTTTTCTTTTCGAGACGGAGTCTTGCTCTGTTGCCCAGGCTGGAGCGCAATGGCTCCCTCTCAGCTCCCCGCAACCTCTGCCTCCCGGGTTCAAGCGATTCTCCTGCCTCAGCCTCCCAAGTAGCTGGGATTACAGGTGCCCGCCACCTTAGTAGAGCCGGGGTTTCACCATGTTGGTCAGACTGGTTTCGAACTCCTAACCACCCGCCTCGGCCTCCCAAAGTGTTGGGATTACAGGCGTGAGCCACTGCCTCTGGCCCAGCCCCTATTTCTATCTTCCCGGAGCCTCGTGACTACCAGCTCTGGGGGTCCCTCTGGAGGGGCTGGGTTGTGCTCCTGGACAGGGCGGAGCGCATCAGAGCGTGTTTAGGTTTACACTGAATATACGGATCATTCGAATATACATTTTTAAAGTAACCTAAACACGCCTCCCTAAACCCGTGGGAATCTTGTGAGCTGAGATAAAAGGCTTTGAAAAATCAAAATGGCCAGATACCACTTTTTCTGGTTTCACTGCGGCGATCACCGCTGTTGCCCGGAGCCGCCCCCTTGGGTTCCTGCACCTGTAGCTCTGTCCGGGCGCCACCCACACTCGCATCGCCGCAGGTCACAGCCCCTCTCTTTGTTTCTTTCCCCCCAGCAAGGGCAGACTGGATGCACATGTGGTCGGGGGAGGAGGAGCTGTGGGCTGGGGAGGGACGACCAGGGCTGAGACAGGAGCTTAAGAAGCCTCTCCGCCGGGCGCAGCGGCTCACGCCTGTAATCCCAGCACTCTGGGAGGCCAAGGAGGGCGGATCATGAGGTCAGGAGATCGAGATCATCCTGGCTATCACGGTGAAACCCCGTCTCTACTAAAAATACAAAAAATTAGCCGGGCATGGTGGCGGGCGCCTGTAGTCCAGCTACTACGGAGGCTGAGGTGGGAGAATGAAGTGAACCCGGGAGGCGGAGCTTGCAGTGAGCCGAGATTGCGCTACTGCACTCCAGCCTGGGCGACAGAGCGAGACTGTCTTAAAAAAAAAAAAAAAAAAAAAAAAAAAGGCGCTCCTGTCTCTTTAGTGCGTGGGCACGATCCCAGGACGCCTCCCGGGGGCAAAACCTGTGCGGGGTGCAGCCCCCGCAGCCCCTGCAGGAAGAGATCCCACCCCTCCCCCTAAGGTGCAAAATGCTGCAGCTTCCAATTCCTTAACTATTGAGACCCCCATCCCGCAAACGAACAAGTTCCAAGGCTTTTGAAATACTTCAGAGCTGGTAGAGCCACGCGCCTTTGCAGAAAGCTCCGCCATTGGAGATGGAGCTGGGCGGGGAAGGCGGGAGGCGCCGGGTATCAGGGTTTTGCTGGATGTTTCTCCAGGTGGCAGCGCCCGGAGGAAGCGGCAGCGAGATCAGCGGCCAGAAACCCACTGGCCAGAGGACTGAGTGGGCAGCGCGGGGGGCGGGGGGTGAGTATCGTGGTGTGTGTGGCGGGGGTCCTCTTAGGGAACTTCTGCCGCCTGCCCTACTCGGGGAGCCTAGAGGTGTCTCCTCCAGAGCCGGGCCTGTTCTGGGACCCCAGACTCCAACATGGGGTTGGGGAGGGGGCATCCGCAGTCATTCTGGACAGCGCCCCTCCTCATGGAGGCCTGGCCCCGAGAGCCACGCCCCAGCCGCTCTGGAGTCTGAGTTTAATGTGAAGAAGCTGGACTCGGAGGGTGCGGCGAGGCTGCGGTGGGGATGGAGAAGAGAGGGGAAGGAGAAGGGGAGGAAGGTGGGCAGAAAGGAGGGAGGAGGAGGAGGGAGGAGGGGTAAGGAGGAAGAAAGAGGGGAAGGAGGTTGGGGAGGAAGGAGGAGGGGGACGGCAGCCCAGCACCAGGCCACCGGGAGGCGGGGCGGGGCCTCCTACGGATTCCTGGGTGGAGTGTGGACTAGCAGTCTTTGCATCCTTCGCCGCTGGTTGGAAATGCAGTTTTGGCCCCCCTCCTCCCTCGCCAGGGCTCTCACCCAACCCGCATCTGCATTTCAACCGGACACCAGGCGATTCCTGTGCACATTAAGTGTGAGACGCCCTGGTAAACATATAACGCTTATCTGCAGCTCACTCTTACACTGGGGTGTGGAGAAGGGAGGCAGAGGAGGCAGCAGGCTGCTTTTCGTAACAGAAGAGAGGCGAGAAGAGGAGCAGCTTCCCCTTTTGCCTTACAAGCTAAGGGCAGGGCTGGCGCGGTGGTTAACATGTGTAAACCCAGAGTGTTGGGAGGTGAAGGAGGGAGGGTCGCTTAAGCCCAGGAGCTCCAGGGCACCCTGAGCAACATAGCAGACCCGGTCTCTACAAAAAAAAAATTAGCCGGGTGTAGTGGCTCCTGTAGCCCCAACTACTTGGGAGGCCGAGGCAGAAGGATTCATAGAGCCCAGGAGGTTGAGGCTGCAGAGAGCTATAACAGAGCCATTGTACTTTAGCCTGGGCAACAGAGCAAGATCCTATATTAATAATAATAATAATAATTAATAAGCAAGGGGAAGGCCTGGCCAAGGGAAAAGCTCATTCCTGTCCATCTTCTAAACATCCCCTCACTATTCTGGATAGAGTTTGGTAAAGGAGCTTTTGTAGACCCTTGAGGATCAGCACTTGGCTTCCATTTGGAGGCCTGCCGAGGTCAGGCCATTGCACTTCCTTACGTGATGTTCCAGGACCCTCAGCCCCTTGACCTGCTGAGGCTGTCCAAGCCCTGGTGTGGGAGAAGTGTAAATTCGTGGGGGCAAGGGGTTGGGTAGGACACAACCCAAGTGAAAATGTACATTCATGGGCAGGGCAATGTTTTCCCCACTCCTCGGGTGCAAATGCTATCTGTCTTCATGTTGCCATCTGTAAAGTTCCTTGCCAGTTACTTCCGTAAGACAGGCCTCACTCATCTCCTCAAGCAACTTTCACTTGTATAATATCAACTCTGCCTTCCCCCCAGGTTGGGGTGGTGATGGTGGGAAAACATGCACCAGACATTTCTCTGGACCCTATATCTATCCCAGGGGGAGCGTTAGCCTGGCCCCAGGGCCAAGAAGACCTGGTGCTTGGAAGGCACAAGCCTAGGAAGAAAGAGAGCTCAGGGCCTGAGAGCTCACAAGCTGGTCAGTTTTTGTCAGCTTTAACATGAATGCGTTCTCTGGAGCTGAATGCCAGGTTTGGAGGCTTACTGTAGGCTATATCTGCCAGTAAGGATGCCAGTAAACTTATAACATCCTTGCTGTAGACTTAAAAATCACAACGTCCATAAATTTACTAAGTAGAGTTTTATTTCTTAAAAAAAAGTTGCAACTTGCAGGCTGGGAAGTGGAGCCTCCTGCGCAGACTAAAAGCAGGCACTCTGTCAGAGTAAGGGTGGGACAGGAGTTTTATGCTAAGTGGGTTGAATGTAATATAATATTCATCAGGTTACAGGAGGAGCTATGAATATTCATGAATAGAGGATTGCGAACATATGTTGTAAGCAAACATGCATGTTATGCATGTCCCATGTTCACTTTGAAGTGGAGACAGCATTTAAATGCATTGAAATTAGGCTCTATAAGGCTTTGCCTTACAGAGTGTCTTGTGCACAGCATCTGTAAACCAGTCCATGAAAAGGAGAATTTTGTCTGAAAGGAATGCATAGTGAAACCAGTTACCTGCTGTGTAAAACCACAAGAAGGGAGGGGAGTTGGGCTGTGGTATCTATCTGGCAACTGGCTGAAGTCAGGGATGGAGCAAAGCTTCCATTCTTTGTTTCTCCAGGGCCAGATTCTGTTTGACTGTTAGGAAATGATCTGGTAAAGATTAGTAAGAAAGATGGCATAGTGAGGCATTACCAACCTCCCGTCTCATCATGGCTGGGAAACTTAAAGATATTCTGGGATCTCCTTGGCCAAGAGGGTTCCTTTTAATCTGCTGAAGGTGGGGGAGTTGGATTTTATTTTTATTTTACAATTCATTCATTCATTCATTCATCAGATACTTTCTGAGTTTCTATTATGGGCCAGATACCATGTTTAGGTAGGCAGCATTTACAATACTAATTTTCTGTTTTCACAGTGGCAGATGATTTTTAAAAAAATATATGCTGGCAACATAATGAGACCCTGTCTCTACAAAAAATTCAAAAAATTAGCCAGGTGTGCTATCGCACGCCTGTGTGGTCCCAGCTACTCAAGAGGCTGAGGTGGGAGGATCACTGGAGCTGGGGAGGTCGAGGCTGCAGTGAGCTGTGATTGCACCACTGCACTCCAGTCTAGGTAACAGAGTGAGACCCTGTCTCAAATACACACACACACACACACACATGCTATGTTAGGTGATATGGGCTATGGGCTATAATGAAAAATGAAGTTGGGTAAATGGGATGGAGTTGGCAGGAAGGTGCAATTATGCGTTGGTTGGTCAGGGAAGCTTTCTGTGTTGACATTTGGACAGAGACCTGGAACAAGGGAGGAGGAAAGCTCTGCAGACAATAGGTTAAGTCCAGCCCCGGGACTCTGAAGTGGGACCATGCTTAATGTGTTGGAATAAGAATGAAGAGGCTGGTGTGGCCAGAACATGGTGAGAAGTGAGGGGAGATGAGGTCAGGGAGGAAGTGAGTAGATCAGGTGGGGCCTTACAAGCTTGGCCAGGGCTTTGGATTTTACTATGTGGGAGACTGAACACCATGGGAAGCCCTGGGAGGGTTTCTAGCCATGCTGTGGCAAGAAGTGACTTGTATTTTAAAAAGATCACTCTGGCTGCTGTGTTGAGGATAAGCTATGGAGGCTGGAAGGCCAATTACAAGGCTACTGACTTAAATGGAAGTGAGAAATAATGGTGATTTGTTCTTGGGTGATTGTGGTGGGGAAGGTGGGTTATTATAGGACTCTGCATGTATTTTGAGGACAAAGCCACTGGAATTTGCCAGAAGACTGGATATGGGAAAATGAGCAGAGTCAAGGATGACTACAAAGTTTTTTTTTTTTTTTTTTTTTTTTTTTTTTTTTGAGACGGAGTCTCGCTCTGTCACCCAGGCTGGAGTGCAGTGGCGCGATCTCAGCTCACTGCAAGCTCTGCCTCCCGGGTTCACGCCATTCTCCTGCCTCAGCCTCTCCGAGTAGCTGGGACTACAGGCGCCCGCCACCACGCCCGGCTAATTTTTTGTATTTTTAGTAGAGACGGGGTTTCACCGTGGTCTCGATCTCCTGACCTCGTGATCCGCCCGCCTCGGCCTCCCAAAGTGCTGGGATTACAAGCGTGAGCCACCGCGCCCGGCGACTACAAAGTTTTTGATCTGAGAAACTGAGAATGAAGTTACCATGTAACGCAATGGGAAAACAGAGGATGTAACAGGTTGTGGGAGCTGCAGAGTTGGCGGGGGGGGGGGGGGGTGGTGGACATCAAAGGTCAAATTTTGTCTGTGTTACATTTGAGGCAGATGTGTGGCAGGAGATATAAATCTCAATAGTGTTTTAAAGTTCTCTCCCTCAACACTCTAAGCCCTTATAAGAAAGTTCTCCATGAATGCATAGTGCCATAGAATTAGAGAATTCCAAAATTATAGAAGCTACTTAAGAAATATTTTTTAATTTTACATATGAGGACATTGAGAATCAGGGCAGGGGGAGGGTAAAGTGACTTACCAAATATGATGTAGTTGGTAATAACAGAGTTGGGATTAGATTCCAAAACTCAGTGCATTTTCCCTGCACTAGATAGCACTGCCTCCCAATAAGTGATGTTATTATTATTCCTGCTCTTTCTTTGGTGGCCAAGATCAAGTAGACTGTGTAGTGAAAGATAGTCTGGTTCAGTTACAACAACATTGGTGTAACAATGGGTGGTCTGTACCGTTTAACATGGAACTTTCCCTCCCTTCCTTCTGCCCTCCTTCCCTATCTCTCTCTCTCTCTCTCTTTCCCTTCCCTCTATCTCTTTCTCTCTCTCTCTTTTCCTTTCCCTCCCTCCCTCTTTCTTTCTTTCTTTCTTTCTTTCTTTCTTTCTTTCTTTCTTTCTTTCTTTCTTTCTTTCTTTCTTTTTCTTTCTTTCTTTCTTTCTTTCTTCTTTCTTTCTTTCCTTCTTTCTTTCTTTCTTCTTTCTCGCTTTCTCTCTTTCTCGCTTTCTCCTTTCTTTCTTCTCTCCTTCCTTCCTTCCTCCCTTCCTTCCCTCCTTCCTTCCCTCTCTCTCTTTCTTTCCTTCTTTCTTTTTCTTCCTTTCTTTCTATCGTATTTTTCTGTGTTTCTTTATTTCTTTATTGAATTTTAGGCTTTATTACTGATAATTTGGTAGCTACTCCATGAACTAGTTCCATCAAGGTTCACTTATTGACTTGGAAGTAAATGTACAAATCAGAAAAACTCTACGTGTTGTTGTATTAGTCCATTCTCATGCTGCTAATAAAGACATACCTGACACAGGGTAATTTATAAAGGAAATAGGTTTAATTGACTCACAGTTCCTCAGGGCTGGGGAGGCCTCAATAAACTTACAATCATGGTGCAAGGGGAAGCAAACATGTCCTTCTTCACATGGTGGCAGCAACGAGAAGTGCCAAGAAAAAGGGGGAAAAGCCCCTTTTAAAACCATCAGATCTCGTGAGAACTCACTCACTATCATGAGAACAGCAGCATGGGGGTAACTGCCCCCATGATTCAATTACTTCCCAGTGGGTCCCACCCATGACACATGGGGATTATGGGAACTACAGTTCAAGATGAGATTTGGGTGGGAACACAGCCAAACCGTATCAGTTGTGAGCCTCATCTTTTTTTTTTTTTGCTCTTCAGATCAACAACGAATTGTTCATGTAAAAGAAGTGCTCAGGCTGGGTGCAGTGGCTCACACCTGTAATCCCAACACTTTGTGGGGGCTGAAGCAGGTGGACCACTTGATGTCAGGAGTTTGAGACCAGCCTAACCAACATGGTGAAATCCTGTCTCTACTGAAAATACAAAATTAGCCAGGCATGGTGGTGCATGCCTGTAATCCCAGGTACTTGGGAGGTTGAGGCAGGAGAATCGCTTAAATCTGGGAGGCAGAGGTTGCAGTGAGCCGAGATTGAGCCATTGCACTCCAGCCTGAGCAACAAGAGTGAAACTCTGTCTCAATAACAACAAAAAAATGCTCAGTTCAAGAAATCACCTGAAATTTTCTTCTTTTTAATGGATGTTTGCTTTGGAAATAGTCGATCTGAGTTTAACTAATTGGTTTTCAATTCAATCAACTGGTTAAATACATTGGACTTCACACATTGGGGTTCATTATGTGCTGTTTCCTGCAGAAGAATCCTGACATTCTAGGATGGAGAGTGAGGAGGATGAGTTGAGTCCATGCACTGGGTGATCTTGGAAAGGATGGAGCTGTCACTCCAGTGACACCAAGCTCAGAGCTCTGCCTGTTGTAAGAATTCCCTTCTCTCAAGACACACGTGTGGGGCATGTCATTGAATGAGGCTAAAGCATCATGAAATAAAGCCAACCATTTCTTCCTTGAGCAATCAAATTGCTAGTCATAATTCCTAAGGAATAAAAGCAGATTTTTTGGACTAGGAATAATCTGATTGTGAAGCATCAAAATAAGATAATTACCTTGAAAGACTCGAAAATCACATGGGCCAGCAGCCCAACACATCATCTCCAAAGTCTCATTACACTGTTAAAGCAAACACATTCATTTTACATCTATGTGATCAAGCTTGTTTTCTCCTCTGTCCCAACCTACTATCCATATGGGTCCCAGTTCCCCATCTGTCAATTCCTTTTGTTCTTCACAGTTGAGATTTTAATTTCAGGGATAATAAAAATTATCACCATCATCAGGTTTGGGTTTGATGGTGTGTTTTGCTTTTGGAAGCACTATCATCTTTTCCCGCAATGCAGAGAATCAGGAGGACACGTATTCTACATATTTTACAGGTGGAATAAGAAGCACAGGACCGATGGCAACTGGTCTCTCTTGAGATGCTGCCTTCACTTTAATGTCTCATGGGTAGTCTACTTCTCATGGCAAAGCCACTGTCTGGGTTTCCCTTCCTCTTCCTTAACCCTGCCCACTTCTAAAGACGTCTCACTCATTTTCATATCAATAGATGGAAACTCCATCCTTTTTCTTCTCCAGAACACACATTCTGGGCTCACCTTTGTTTGGTTTCTCTTTTCTCTTAATCTCTACACATCACCAGCAAATGGCTGTAACTTTCAAAATATGCTCAAAATGCTACCTAGTAGTTCTCTTAATTGCCAGTTCTTGGTCCTAGACACCCAAATCTCTTACCTAGATTATTGCCATAGCTTCATAACTAACCCTATTATCCTCAACTCTTCCTGTCCCCCAGTAGACACTCAACAGAGTAACTAGAGTGCTTCTTCCCAAATTTATTGGTGTCACTTTTTTGCTAAGAACCCTCCAAAGCCTTGTATGTACTGTGGCCTACAAGGTTCTCCATGACTGAGCCCCTCTTATCACTGACCTGGCTTCCCTCTTGTTCATTTCCCTCCTACGAACCTGGCCTAGATGTTATTCTATAACTTGCCAATAGAATTTTTGCCTTAGGGCTTTTGTACTTACTCTTTCTGCCTGGAATAGACTCTCTCATATATATCCAGGTATCTTTCATAGACATCTGTGTATATATGGCTCATAAATAATCTATATATTTATTAGAGCTTAACTCTCCTATATGAAAGACCAACCCTTTTCTCCCCATTCAACCCTTCCTAATCTTTTTATCTTTTTTTATCCAAAACAATTATCACCCTTTGAATCCTTTATATTTTCTTTTGCTTTTTTCCTGCTTCCTTCTACAGGAATATAAATTCCGCAAAGGCAGGGACTTAATTGTTCACTGCTATATTGCCAGAGCCTTGAGCTACGCCTCTGTCATGCAATTTTTGTGCTTACCAATACTTGTTAAATGAGTAAGTTGATGAATTCAAAGCCATCCAAAGACAGAACGGGCCTCCTTGGATGATAGTAGACACTGGGGGTTTTCCAATATTGGTACTATGTTATAAAATGAACCTAATGATCTGAAGGGTTGGACTAAGCTAGATGTCCTTTAAGGACAGCAGCATAGTTAGGGGTTGAGGGCATGTGTCAGAGATAAGTGATTTGAGTTTTTTCTTTGATACTCTTGTAACATTGGATAATTTATTTAACTCTCCTAATCTCAGTTTCTTTGTTGGAAGGGATTTTATGCTTTCTATTTCATAGTGTGGTTATGATGATAAAATTAAACAACATAATACAAACCAGAGAACACATGTAAGATGTTTAGCTTGGTTCCTGACACTTACTTAATAAATAATGTGGCAAACATTAACTATACACTTACTCCTGTCTCACTCCTGTAGCTGGTATGTCTCCTGCGTACTCTGGATGCTCAATAAGCTGTCAATTATGCATTGGTAGCATGGTCTTCAAGAAAGGGCCAAGCACAATCCTGTCACTTCCAGCTTCTGGATTCTGAGGATCTGTGAAAGGATGGGCCCAAGGCTACCCAGGATGTGAATGGACTTTTTGGCTATTTGTTGGGTTATGTTTTTCCTGCCAAATAAATTGTTAGTTCTTTTCCTTTAGGCTTCATTCTTTAATTCTGTTAAGATTCCTGACTCTCCTGATCCTCCCTTGGTCTCTAAAATTGCTCTTTATCTTGAATTTTTTTCTCAAACCTACCTGTATTAGGCCATTCTTGTGGTGCTATACAGAAATACTTGAGACTGGTCAACTTATAAGAAAATAAGTTTATTTGGCTCATGGTTCTGAAGGCTGAGAGGAAGCATAGTGTCAGCAACTGCTTCTGGTGAGGCCTAAGGAAGCTTTCAATCATGGTGGAAGATGAAGGGGGAGCAGGTGTTTCACATGGCCGAAGTGGGAGCAAAGGACAGAAGGTGGTGGTGGGGAGATGCCACATGTTTTAACAACTATATCTCATGAGAACTCACTCACTATCATGAGAAGAGTACCAAGCCATGAGAGACCCACCCCCATGACTCAAACGCCTCCCACCAGGCCTCACCTCTGACATTGGGAATTGCATTTCAACATGAGATTTGGGGGGATGAATATCCCAACTATATCATTATCTTGCTTACATCTTGAGCTTTGCCTCTGATATTTATTTTGTCTACTGTAAATTTGTGAACCCCTAAAAAATCCCACCACAGATTGCTCATGCTGACTCAGATTTAGGTGGGATGAGTCAAATACCAGCTCCCTCACTCCTATAGCTGGTATTTCTCCTGCAGAAACTGGATGCTCAATAAATATCTGTTAATTATGCACTGGTAGCATGGTCTTCAAATGAGTTACTAAATGAAATTATCAGAAATGATCACAGCCATATCGAATTTGTGCATATGGAAATATCAGAAAGAAATATGCTGAAATAGAAAAGTTATCTAATGTGGCAGGAATATGGGCAAATACAATGTCATTATTCTACAGCAAATATTTGTTACACTTATAAATTAAAAAGTAAAATATATTTTCTTAAAAAAAAGTCCCAATAATGCATATGGTAGGTCCTACTGGTGACTTTCTTCTGATAGAAGTAAATCACTTCTCTCAGCTTCTGCATCTGCAGATTGAAAAGAGAGAGCACAATATCTGTCCAACATACTCTAAGGTTTGAACAGGATGATGTATGTATTAGTCTGTTTTCATGCTGCTGATAAAGACATACCTGAGACTAGGCAATTTACTAAAGAAAGAGGTTTAATGGACTTACAGTTCCACATGGCTTGGAAGGCCTCACAATCATGGCAGAAAGCAAGGAGGAGCAAGTCACATCTTACATGGATGGCATCAGGCAAAGAGAGAGCTTGTGCAGGGAAACTCCCATTTTTAAAACCATCAGATCTTGTGAGATTCATTCACTATCATGAGAACAGTGCAGGAAAGATCCACCCCCATAATTCAATTGCCTCCCACTGGGTTTCCCCCACAACATGTGGGAATTGTGGCAGTTACAATTCAAGATGAGATTTGGGTGGGTACACAGCCAAATCATATCAGTGTATCTGAAGCTACTTTCTAAACTGGAGAAAAATATATGAGTTTTAGGTATTTTAGTTACTGGCATTGCTGTGGAGATGGATGTTATATTGCCATATGGATATACAACTGCCATACCTTCTGACCTGTCTTTTTTTTTTTTTTTTTTTTTTGGACACAGTCAGGTCTCATTGGGCAAACATGTTTGATGTGCTCATGTTCAACTCTTCAGGAGAGAGTGCTGGAATAAAAAGCTGTTACTAATTCCAGCAAGATTCTGTCTTTCCTGGCACATTTGTCCTGAAACAATTCCTTATTGAGACTTTCCTTGAGTGGCTAAAAACTGGATTTTGAATCAGTTTCCTCTGGACTTCCTGTTCGTGGTCACTCAACTGCATCCTAATTGATTACTCACTGCATTTGCATCCAATGCCCATCACTGTTCTTGCTCTACAAGCTGGGCAGATGCTCTTGCCTTGATTAAAGCAGAGAATAGCCCTAGCCTCCTCCTGGAGATCGCTACTTTTGGCCTCTTTTTGTCTGCAATGTGCAATTTTTCTAGAAAGTGAGAAGCAGAGTGGTTGAGATCCATTCACATTTTTCATCTTCACCACACTGTCTCTTCTTTGTAGGGAAGGATATGGCCTTGGTAGAATAGTATGACCTTCCTTTTGGCAGAGCAGTTCATGTGGAGGGGTCATAAGCTGAGGGTCTTCTAGTGTCCATTGTTTGTCTTTCATCATTAAGGGACATCTGCTAAGACCTTCAGTCCCGAGCAAGGTGAGCCATTCTATAAAGAAGATATCTACACAGAGTGCCTATGCATTCCCTGGGTCTAAGGATGCAGCTGGGGAAAATGTCTAAATGGATTAAAAATTCATTAATTATCAATCCATTGATTAACCATCTTGATTATCATACACAGGCACACATGTACACAATCTTGGAACTTTTGCACAAGAAGGGACTTGTGGATGAGAGGAAAAAATGAGCCTCAAATGGAAGGAGGTAACAAGGGAAAAAGAAGTAGAGAGCAGAAAGGAAGCATGAATGGACACTCAGAAGTTGTTTTAACCTTCCCAGATGCTTCCCTTTATAAACAGCTAGACAGCTTGGTTCAAACCAATATTTGGATTTTCCTGAAACTAGCTAAAATAAAAGTTCCCTAACTAATAATAAGCAGCATTTATTTAGCACCTACCATCTACTAGAGAACTTACACTGCCCTAAGAGCTTCCAAATAATTTTATTCCTAATGCTGATAAAAGAAAAACTTTACCTGAATTAAATTTAAAGGAGTTTATTGAGCAATGGATGATTCATGAATTGGGCAGCCTCTTGAGCCAGAGTAGGCTCAGAGACTCCAGTGCACCCAGGTGGTAGAAGATTTATAGACAGAAAAAGGAAAGTGATGTACAGAAAATGGAAGTGAGGTGCAGAAACAGCCAGACTGGTTACAGCTCAACATTTGCCTTATTTGAATATAGTTTGAACAGTGAGTTACATTTCATTGGCCCAACTTGGTGATTGGCACAAGTGTAGGCTACAGTCTGCTTATACCTCCACTTGTTATAGTTCATGATGTACAGAACTCTAACAAGTGCAGGTATAAACAGATTGTAGACCTTTAGGCCTGTGAGCACTGAACATCTGAAACAGGTCTGGGTTAATTTAGAAAGTTTATTTTGCCAAGGTTGAGGATGCATACCTGTGACACAGCCTCAAGAGGCCCTGACAACATGTTCCTAAGGTGGTCAGAGCACAGGTTGGTTTTATACACTTTAGGAAGACATGAGACATCAATCAACATATGTAAGAGGAACATTGGTTTGGTCTGGAAAGGCACAACAACTCAAAGCAGGGAGGGGGCTTACAGATCACAGGTAGAAAAGGGACAAATGGTTGCATTCTTTTGAGTTTCTTTTTCTTCTTCTTCCTTTTTTTTTTTTTTTTTTTTTGAGATGGAATCTCACTCTGCTGCCCAGACTGGAGTGCAGTGGTGTGATCTTGGCTCACTGCAACCTCTGCCTCCCAGGTTCAAGTGATTCTCGTGCCTCAGCCTCCCAAGTAGTTGGGATTACAGGCACGTGCCACCACATCCGGCTAATTTTGGTATTTTTAGTAGAGACGGGGTTTCACGACACTGGCCATGCTTGTCTCGGACTCCGGACCTCAAGTGATCCACCAGCCTTGGGCTCCCAAAGTGCTGGGATTACAGTTGTGAGCCACTGTGCCCAGCCTCTTTTGAGTTTCTGATTAGCCTCTCCAAAGGAGACAACCAAATATGCTTTTATCTCAGTGAGCAGAATAGAATGGGAGGCAGATTTGCCCTAAGCAGTTCCCAGCTTGCCTTTTCCCTTTAGCTTAGTGATTTTTGGGGCTCCAAGGTTTATTTTCTTTTCACAGGCCAAGTTTAAAATATGCCAAGAGGCAGCTTTAGGCTAAACTTGATTTAACAGTGATCAAATTATCTTTTATTGGCCCCATGTTTCAGATGAGAAAAGGGATGTAAAGAAAAGTAGGATGAGTTGCCTAAGGTCACATGGTGAGTGTGCCAGTCATCTTTCAATGCTTGTTCTCAGCTCAATTTCTCACACTGACCCTGCTCTACTCTTTATCACAGAGATTGCATAGTTCAGTCTCCCTTCTTGCCTAGATTGCATATGCTGCTGGCTCATGGGAGGAACCAGAGAAAGGGTAGAAAAGGGAGAAGGGACAAATCAGAGAATATCTGCCACCATCCCCTCCCCACCTTTCTTCCAGGCCCCACGTCCAGCAGAGGTAATGTCTCCTTTTCCTGCTTGAGTTCTTGAGTATGGCTTCCCTTGGACACCTCTCCCCTCCGTGGTCTCAGTTCTCATCAGGCTGCCCCTGCTGCCATAATTCTAGCTCCCTCTGGATGGTCTTGGGTTCTGGTCTCTGGTAGCAACATCTACTTCTTGTGTGCTGCAACCCCAGAAGTGATAATGGCTTTTTTCCATTGCTAATTTCTGGGTTGCCCCATTATCCCCTGCGATGAACTGAACTGTTCCCTCTCCCCCACCCCAAATTCATATGTTGACGCCCTAAGCTCCCAGTGTTACTGTATTTCGATATAGGGCCTTTAAGGAAGTAAATAAGGCTAAATGAGCTTTAAGGGTAGGACCTTGTTCTGATTGGATTAGTGTCTTTATAAAAGGAGACACTGGAGAGCTCACTCTTGCTCTGCCATGTGAGGACATGGTGAGAAGGTGGCCCTCTGCAAGCCAGGGAGAGATCCCTCACCAGAAACTGACTGTGCTATCACCCAGACCTTTCTGTCATTTGAGTCACCAAGTCTATATTTTGTTATGGCAGCCCACACTGACTAGAGTTGAATTTGCTTCTCACCTTTCCCTTAACTTGTGGTATATTTCCTTGTATTACATTCCATTCTCTTTGGAGCTCTTAGAATGTTCTTTCTCCTCCTCCTCCTCTGCTTCCTCCTCTTCCTCCTCCTCCTCTTCCTCTTCCTCCTCTTTCTCCTCCTTCTCTTCCTCCTCCTCCTCTTCCTCTTCCTCCTCTTTCTCCTCCTTCTCTTCCTCCTTCTCCTCCCCTTGACTGGCCCCTAACATGCCAAGTCCACTAGGAAGTTTAAAACTGGAACTTGAACCAAGATCTAATTGGACATCAAAATCTGTGTTCTTAAAAGCTACACTGTACTTTCTAGATTGTTTTGGTTGTCTGAAGAGATTTGAGGAACAGCCAAGCAAATAATATGAAAGAGGCTCTGTTTGATTAATGGCACTAAGAGGAATGGAAATGGAAAAAAGTTTCAAGTTTTCAGTGTTTCTAAATGTGACATTTTAGACCCATCCTTTGTAATGACAGGCTGGAGGTTGGGGGACTGTGTGGAGACAGAGTATTCCAGTTAGTGGCCCTGCTGTCATGGACAGCAAGAGGGGTAGGGATATTGTACTGATAGAATGCAGACATTGATATTCCTTGACAGTATATTGAATGGTATCATGATATGGCATGCCAAGCCCTGTAATATATATTAGCTTGACAGTTAATATTTATGTTTTTCTCTTCTGATAACACATGGAGTTATAGGCTGTTAATGTGGGCAAGGTACATGTCTTTAATGTTATTAACTATTCTCATTTTTTGACAAATCTTTCATTTCTCCCAAGCACGGTCTTGCTTGCATCTGTTGCCAGAAAAAGGGATTCCGATCCAGAGCCCAAGAGAGAGTTCTTGGCTCTCATGCAGAAAGGAATTAAAGGCAAGTCCTTGAGTACAGTGAGAAGACAGAGTTTATTGAAAGCTGCTCAGTAACAGACTAGGGCATCCTCAGAAAGCAAAAGGAGGAATATGCCATCTTTGTTTTAAACTCTCCTTATATAGGGGTCTTATCTATGTAAAAGTAAGCTATGTCTATGTTTAGGTGGACAGATAGCATGACAACATATATTACTTTGTTGACTTGAAGAAAGTTTTACTTGGCATTTTAGTGAGTAAGTACATCAAAGTATGACTATAGCTATCATAAAAGCACACACTGTTATGTGATAGTGTATCACATAACTTCATCTTTAAAGTTATGGGATCTTAGTGTATCACTTTTCTGGTCAGAAACTTCTGTGGCTGGAGGCATCTTTGCCTGAGTTCTTACCTTCTGTACAGGAAAAATGAGGTATGCTTACAAGTAGAGGGTGATCAAGACCAAGAGAAGCTTTATTGAGTGTTAGAACAGCTCAGGGGAGACACACAGGGGGCAGCTCCTGTCTGTAGGCAGGTCGTCTGATTCAGTGTTCAGCTCTCAGCAGAGAGGAGGCCCTGGAGTGGGTAGTTCCTCTCTGCAGGCAGGTCTTCCTGTTTGCTCTGCAGCTCTCAGCAGAGAGGAGGCCCTGGGGAGGGTAGCTCCTCTCTGCAGCTGGTTGTCCTGTCCTCTGCTGTGTTCTGCCTGAGCCTGGGGCTTTTACAGGCCTCAGAAGGGGGAAGTGCATGCTGATTGGTCCATGGGCAGCCATGAGTGGGCCTAGGATAAAGCACCATGAGTTCCCCCTCCTTTCTACAGGGCTGGCAGCCCAGCCCCCAGGCTTCAGGCGTGCCCTAGCCTGAAGGTGAAGCTTCATTGGGAATCTACCCACTTCCACCCAGGAGCCTGTCTGCCTCCCACAGCCATCCACTGCACCAAGGGACACCTGCAGGGCAGCACCTAGCTGCCCTCAGCTCCCCTCAGCTTCCCTTCTCATGCTTCTCAGCTGATCAGTACCCAAAGTCTGGAGGGGGCCAAGATGGCAGGAGGCTGGCATGTCAACACTGCCCCAAGCATGTGCATACCCAGCCAGGTTGTGACAGCACCTGGGTTTGGCCCCAACTCTGCTCTGAGATTGAAGCGGGTGCCAGGGAGAGGCCAGGCAGCAGGAACAGTCACTTCCAAGACTGCAAGTGCAAGAGTGCAGGGACGCCTGGGTCTGCAGCCTTGGTTTGGGTGGCTGCACCTATGCAGGATGGGGGGCGGGGTTCCTGTGTGCTCCTGGCTCCCAAGAGAATAGGGGTGCCTGGGTTGCAGCTGTGACTTGGGTGGCTGCAGTTGCACCTGGAAGTCTCCCCCTCACCAGGCGTGTGACCTGGCCTAGCCCCATCTCAGCGGCCCCAGGGCAGAAGCTGCTGGGGGGAGGGTGCTGTCTGCCTCCTCCCGTGCCCTCTCTGCAGTAGCCAGTGTGATGGCAGATGGCTCACTGCTGCCATCAATATTGGTACATCTGGACATTCTGCTGTCACAGAAGTTTGTCCTTGCCGGCATGACTAAACTGCATCCTTAGCCATAAACATCTTATGACCATGGGTTGTGACTGGTGAGGAATGTGCCTTGCTAGTTTTAAGATGGAGCTGATTTTCAAATGATGGCACCCTGGCTCTCCTGTGCTTCTTTTCCCCTAACACTTTTGTCCACCAAAGTTGAGGAGGAAGCATATACTTTGGGTGACTTCATTCCCTTTTCCTTCCTTGGCCTTACTTTTTTGTATGTCTTGATGGGGATTTTGAAATTCTTGTGTTTTCTTGAGCTAATCCTGTAAGCAAATTCCTGACAAAGAATTGGCAAAGCAGTTTGCTAATTTCCAATGAGAAAGTGTTACTTTAGGATCATTTATGGCATATTTAATGGGTGGCTGATGAAGAATGGAGATCGGCATTAGCTCTCCAAATGTCATGGACACACGATTTCCTTCTAATGGTAATATTCATTTGAATATGCCAAGGGAATGAACTCAGTGGGTGGACATGGTCAACTGCTTTCCCAGGAACATGGTGATTATTAAGCTTCATAATCAATAATGCCCAGCAAAGGAAATTTAATCTCAAACTATGATAGTAACAGATGACAGTGCTTGGGATGTGAAAGTGCCATACAAATTTGTCCAAATTTCTAACATGTGACATTCAAGGCATTCTGTATTAGAACTGTCCAAACCTGTCTAATTGCTGATGCATAGAAATAATTTCACTTGATGATTAATGACTTTAATCCAACCTAAATACTTCCTTAGTTGCTCTCACTGAAGAACAAAGTGTTGATCAAAGGTGATAGGCAGATACATGTTGCTGTTCCCTAGGAGCATGGTTGTGTGTTATAGGTGAATAACTACTAGAAGACAAACTTATTTGTTAGGTCATTGCCTACTTAAGAATCTGAGAAATGGAAAAATAGAGACATGAAATAGCTCATGCACCAATCAGAATTTTAATATATTTTATTTTGTAAAGAAGATACCACAAAATAGTGTTATACATCCAGGCACAGATTAGTGAAACCTAGACTGTAACCTAGGATAACTCATCGTTGAGTTTAAAATTCCTGCCATCTATATAGCAATGAGTTTTAAAATAACACTTTCCCAAGATCAGTTAATTTTGACATAAATGAAAAACTGGAGAATGGGGACTACTTGAGACAGGCTCGGCTCAACAGGTAGAAGGTTCATTCCAAGGGTGAACACATATAGTTACATATGTTTGCTGTTTTGTCTATGAAAGTATGAAGTAGAAAAGTCATGGGTTTGTTATAAAAAAAATGCCTGGGTTTATTATGCCCAAACTTCTGCAAAAAAAATGGTGATAAAAATAATACCTGCATGTATGTTTGTTATGAGAAATCACGGATTTATTACAGGTGATGTGCTCAGAAGAGTACCTGGTAGGTAGTAAACTCAACCATGGTC
Organism: Symphalangus syndactylus; assembly: GCF_028878055.3. Lineage (NCBI taxonomy): Eukaryota > Metazoa > Chordata > Mammalia > Primates > Hylobatidae > Symphalangus > Symphalangus syndactylus. The sequence goes on along the minus strand of NC_072432.2, from coordinate 117,958,884 downwards.
ATTACGGTTATGAGCTGCTTGGATTTGGACACGGCCTTCTGTTTTAGTCCATTTGCGTTACTCTAAAGGAACATCCGAGGCTGGGTAATTTATGAAGAAAAATGGTTTAATTGGCTAACAGTTCTGCAGGCTGTATAAGCAGCATTTGTGCTGGCATCTGCTTCTGCTGAGGTTTCAGGAAGCTTACAATCATGGCAGAAGGCAACGGGGAGCCAATATATTACATGAGAGTTCTCGAGCAAGAGAGTGCGGCGGGAGATGCCACACACTTTTAAACAACCAGATCTCATGAGAATTCACTTACTGTGGCAAGGACAGCGCCAAGTTATTCATGACGGTTCTGCCCCCATGACCCAAACACCTCCTATCATGAGATTTGGAGGGAACAAATATCCACACTATACCACCTTCATCTCTCTGAAAGTCCATTCTGGGGAAAAGGGAAGTGGGATTTATATGACACCCTGGAATTTGCATCAGTGGGTGAACGTTACAGGGGATCGGAGATTAGAACAATGTAAAGAAGGTTTTGCAAACAGTCCAAGTTATCTGTTGAGACTGCTTGCAGCAAAGTAACTTCCCTGTCACTGTAGATATTCAATTACAGGTTAGGCAGCTGCTTTTTAGGCATAAGAAAGGTGGGTTAAATATTATCAGCTAAGTCAACCTTTAGGATTTTATGATTCTGAGTAGCACATAGTAATTAAAGTTTAGTGCAAAGGTATCTACTCTTCTACTTCTTGAAGCTTTGCTACAGGTTTAATTTCTGTGTGTATCTCTTATTGATATGTAACTAATATACACGACTATTTTAGTTATTACTTTTATTGATTTGTTTATTTTTATGTATTTATTTATTTTGAGATGGAGTCTCGCTCTGTCACCCAGGCTGGAGTGCAGTGGTGCAATCTCGACTCACTGCAAGCTTTGCCTCCCGGGTTCACGCCATTCTCCTGCCTCAGCCTCCCGAGCTGGGACTACAGGTGCCCACCAACATGCCTGGCTAATTTTTTGTATTTTTTAGTAGAGTCGGGGTTTCACTGTGTTAGCCAGGATGGTCGCGATCTCCTGACGTCGTGATCCACCCGCCTCGGCCTCCCAAAGTGCTGGGATTACAGGCGTGAGCCACCGCGCCCGGCCAGTTATTACTTTTAAAACGAATATTAATAATGGCAATGAAAATTTACCATTAATTAAATGCCTACTATTTGTCAGACATCGTTTTTCTGTGTCTTATATTTGTAATTCTATTTGGAGCCACTGAGAAGTCCAGTTCAGAAGCAACTAGACAGCCATAGTTAGAAAGAAATCTGGGGAAGAGGGAGGTCAGTTTTCTATTTCTCTTTCTGATATTCATACATTATATACTTACATAGATAAAAGTAAATGACTTTTTTTTTTTTTTTTTGAGACAGGGTCTTGCTCTGTCACCGAGGCTGGAGTGCAGTGGCACAATCATGCCTCACTGCAGCCTCAACCTCCCAGGTTCAAGCAGTTCTCCCACCTCAGTCTCTTGAGTAGCTGGAACACAGGTACACAGCACAATGTCTGGCTAATTTATTTTTCTTTTTATTTTTTGAAAAGACCAGGTCTCCCAATGTTGCCCAGGCTGGTCTCCAACTGCTGGGCTCATGCGATCTCCCACCTCACGCTCCCAATGTGCTGAGCCACTGTTCCCTGCCCAAAAGTTAGTAACTTTTAACTTTTTTTCTTCCAAGTATTAGCACACAGTATTTTAAGTGCAGATTCTCCTTAAGCTGAATTACTCTTTTTGGATAAGAGTAAGTTTTTGACATATGAATCGAGGAAGATATAAATGCATCATCATAGAATTCAACATACACTTGAATTTTCCAAGTTAAAATGGGAGGTGTGGAGGTGTTGTCACTTGCATAGAGGGCCCAACCTTCTAGATCCCAGGGCAGAGAAGGCTCTTTGTACTATACTCTGTGGTTTCAACTAATCTGTGATTTTCCAGAAGAGATGATGAGCAATTACAATTAAGCATATTCCAAAGCACTAATGCAAACCAGTAATTTCACCCTCCTCACCGAAATTTATTTGAAATTTGAGAACCAATAGGAAAAGGAGCCCTTTTCAGTCCTTATCTCTTTTTGTCGTCAGAGTTTACTCTCTTAGGAATGTGAGAACACCAAAAGTAGAACCTATGATACTTGAAGTTGGCCCCTGACTTGTGATCTTGTGATCTCAATGCAGAATCAAAAATTCCCGGTGTTTGCCTTCTGGGCACAATGTTGTCACTCAAATTCTGGGGCCCTTGATTCTCTGCTTTCCACCCCCTACTCACCTCACCCACCCACATACAAAACAAGACTATAGCTTGGGCCTGTGTAAGTGGTCCTTCCTACTTATCCCTTTAGAACGATTATGCTTTTCATAAGCTTAAAAAAAAAGCCTTTTTATGTAGTCGGCTGTTAATTTTTTTTCAACTGTGTTCTCTTCTAAGATAAGAATGCTAATTAGAGTTAGGGAATGATTTAAGGAGCATTACTTAAAATGAATACCTTATTGAAGATATGATGTGGTAACTTTTCAAAGTACCTCAAATAATAAGTCAAAGAGAATCCTGAAAGACCTGCATTATGGTGTCGAGCACAGTCAGCATGGATCTGGGGATTTCACGCTGTCTTCAGAGGCCTAGCACAAAAATATTTCTCTCTCTTACTCTCAATATGGTTTTAAATAATTTGTATCAATGAACTTTTTTTTTTTTTTTTTGGATGCGGAGTCTTACTCTGTCGCCCAGGCTGGAGTGGAGTGGCATGATCTCAGCTCACTACAACCTCTGCCTCCCAGGTTCAAGCAATTCTCCAGCCTCAGCATCCCAGGTAGCTGGAATTACAGGCACCAGCCACTACGCCAGGCTAATTTTTGTATTTTTAGTAGAGACAGTGTTTCACCATAATGGTCAGGCTGGTCTCAAACTCCTGACTTCAGGTGGTCCGCCCGCCTCGGCCTCCCAAAGTGCTGGGATTACAAGTGTGAGCCACCACGCCTGGTCAAGAAACTTTTAAGCCCCGTGATTATGTAGACGGATTCCTGGGTGTCTAAGCAGCCTATATAGATTAATGCAATGAAAAATGCAACGATTTTCCACCCAAATTCTCTATATGGGTAATGAAATTATGTGTACACTGATGAAGAAATATATGTGCACATGAATATATTTATATTCATATTATTTACTTATTTTGGTAAACTCATCATTGCAATCTGTATTGAAATTATATATAAGAAAATTAAGGTACCAATTAATTTCTTCTCTTTAACTTAAAAATTCTGTACCTATAGCTGTGATCCAATTTAAAATTCATTATCTTTAACAGATGATTGTGATTGGCTACCAAATGGTTGTTACAGTGTGGAGCATCTTCATAGGTAACACCCCATCACCTCGGCAGCCCTGTTTTACAGATAAGGAAGTGGAGGCTTAGAGGGTAAATATAATGGACCCAAGACACACAATTTTGCTATCTACAGCCTGGGATTTGAACTCTCATCTATTACTTTTGCCAAGCTCTAAGGGTTGAGGAGCCCTAAAAATAGACAGGTTTTATGCAGATCTAATAGAATAATTCACTTTAAAATAGCTCCTCGTTCCCTTTGGGCAAATTATATAAAACACTAGGAAAAAAATAACTTGTTCCAAACTGGAACAACCAACCTATTTGTTGTGGAAATGAATATCCTAATGTTTTAATACTGTTTTTGTCTGCACTGACTGGCAATAGAAGGAAATGCACTAGAAATAACTCTGTCTACTAAACATGAAAGTTACTACGAGAAAAGTGTTTGGCACTTGCAAGCTGTTGTGATAGAAGGAATCACCACTTATTTTGCATTTGAGTATTTATTCTTTTCCTCATGATGCAAACACAGTGCCATAGAGAAGTGATATTGTATTTTTTTAAATGTAAAGAGATATGCAAGTATATTAAATGAATGATTTATAGTATTCCTCTGTTTTCTTTTTTATCAATTTTAAAAGAAAGAAATGACCCTAGCTTAACATCCTTATAAATGCATGTGGCCACAATGGATAGATTTGAGGATTACTATAGGACAGATGTTAAGAGTGTATGCTTTGGGCTGGGCATGGTGGTTCACATCTGTAATCCCAGCACTTTGGGAGGCTGAAGTGGGCAGATTGCTTGAGTCCAGGGGTTTGAGACCAGCCTGGGCAACATCACAAAACTTATCTCTACAAAAAAATCCCGCAAAAATAGTTAGCTGGGCATGGTGGCATGTGCCTGTAGTCTCAGCTATGCAGGAGGCTGAGGTGGGAGGATCACCTGAGCCCAGATGCTCCAGGCTGCAGTGAACCATGATCATGTCACTGAACTCCAGTCTGGGTGACAGAGTGAGAGCCTGTTAAAAAAAAAAAAAAAAAAAGTACATACTCTGGACCTTTCCTATGAGTTAAATCCCAGTTCTATCATCTACTAGTGTGTGACCCAGAGGAAGTTTTTCTTAAAAAAAATCTATTCTTATGTGTTTTAAGATTGAGAATAAATGAACTTTGATAATCCTCACAATATTTAAAATAAAATAGTGTCCCAAAGACAGTCTACTGGCAAGGTAGACATTCTGTTTTTCAATGGCTTGATGTCATTGTGCCCAGAGACCGATTGTCGTCAGAGGAAAGGCACTCTTATATCCTAAACACGTGGAGATTTATGCTCAGTTTAAATGTAGTTTCTCCTTGTCACTGAACATATTTGGAATCATGAATTTCAAATTGCTTTCTCTTTCAATAATAATGTAATGGCTGGCAGTGACAACAAAGTAAGTAATTTTATAAGAGAAGACCATTGTATCTCCAGGCTCTAGTCCTCAATAAACATTTATTGAATTAATTAATCAACCAGGCAATTGATTGACTTAGAAATACTTGCATGCGTTATCAAAGGTATATTGTTCTATTTATTTATTTATTTATTTTAGAGATGGGTTCCCACTACTTTGCCAGGGCTGGACTCGAACTCCTGGGCTTGAGTGATCCTCATGTCTCAGCCTCTGGAACAGCTGTGACTATTGGCCTGTGCCACTGCAGCCAGAGGTGTTCTGTCATTTTTAAAGAGTAGAAAGTAGTGATTTTGTTTTATGGAATATGTGGCAATATTATTGAATGCCTTACCTTGTTAGGAAAGAAAACCAAGTGGTTGAAAACAAAGTTAGAGCTGAAGAGTTAAGTTTCTGGTGCCTGCGTTGGAGAGTTTTGCTGATTGAGCCTGTCATTTTTAAACAACATGTGCTACCAAAAAAGAACGTCTTCTAAGCCCCAGGGTCCAGTGCTGGTAAATGAGATGATTTTAGGTGCAAATGAGTATTTTTATAGTAATGATTGTATATTTAGTGGGCATTTAAAAAATTCACATAGATTGTATCATATAACTCCAGCCTCCATTCCTACTTCTGATAACAGCTCCCAGACTTTTCTGTGAAGAGCTGCAGTTCTGTCATTGGAGTCAGTTTGGGTGGGACTATCAATCAAGGTGCTCCTCTTTGCTAGCAAAGGTGTGTGGCAAGTAGATGATGCTCTGTTCCTGGAATTCCAATTAAGTGTCACAGTGTTTTCAGTTTAATCCGCCATGTGACTGTGTGATGATTCCTGCGACCTCCGTCCCTGGGGCTGTCGGAGCTCCTCTCTCCCAACACCTGCCTCCTCTGCTGATGTTTTCACACTAGGAGTTACCCTGTATCCTTCCAATATACTCTTTTCTATTTTTAAATTCTGTATCACTAGATCAGTTTTTTTTTTTTTTTTGCTGATTATATTTAAATAATCCTGTGTCACTTTGTGTGTCATGGATATTTTTGCTTCAGAAAAATTAACAACATAAAACAAATTGTTTTAAAGAAAAAAATCTGAATACATGATTGTACAGATGATACTCAGATGTAGCCAAAATTGTGAGGATTGGCAAATGGCTAATGATTGGGAAACAATAAAAACTGCCATTAACAATTAGCTTCCTGGGTATGTTTAGGCATTAACATTGGAGTTATCTTGAAAAAGTCATTGAAAGTATTATCAAGGATTGTATTATTGAGCTGATCCTATTAATGAGAAAACATGGACTTGGACAGGATAATGTGCTAATTAATATATTAATGGTCTTCAAGGCCTAAAACAAGTTTTGAAAAGGGAATGATAATATTTCCTTGGTCAAGATCATGTCTTTTTATTTAAAAACACTTATTGCCTATGTCGCAGAATCTCATTTTTTTTTCCTCAGGTAGGGTACTTTATTTATTTTTTTATATTATTTTCCCCAATTAGTAAAATACTAAAGGTGTAAATCTCTGTCAACCAAATCAAACATTAGTGATGCAGACAATGTGTATGTGTGTGTTTGTGCACAGGAGGCATGCCTCTGAGGCTGCATAGTTCCGGGTAGGAGCATTAGTGATGTCAGCCCTGTCCCCACTGGACACATCATCATAAATGCCATGAGCTCCTCTGTCTCTGTCCCAGCTCCAAGGCACAAGTTATGAACCCCTCCTTTATTGGTCCTTTTACCTAGAGGTTGTCTGAGTTCTATTTTGGGATAGAAACAAACACTGAAGATTTCTATCCCACCAGATTCCTATTTGTATCTGATGCTTTCATTTTTATTTCAAAAATATGATTTTAAAATTTTGGGATGAAGACCAGGCTCAGTGAAGATGTTGACACCTGAAAATGTCTTCAGCAATTACGTTTTCCAAGTAATCGCTCTCAGGGAAATAGCAATAAGAAGTGCAGTTTACTTATGATTCCCCCCAATAATCTATTTCAGGGCAAGAAAGCTTCAGGTAGTGGAGATTTCACTTTGAAATGGCATAACAGGCTGGGTGTGGTGGCTCATGCCTATAATCCCAGCACTTTGGGTGGCTGAGGTGGGAGGACTGCTTGAGGCCACATAGCAAGACCGCATCTCTAAATAAAAATAAATAAATAAAAATTAAAAAAAGAGAAATGACATAAGACTCAGTAATGGACTATGTTTCCAATATGACCTTTATTGAGCAAGTACTGCTGTGACATTTAACATCGATCAACATAAGATTGCAAACTGTGCATGTCAACGAGGTTCTCCCATGAACAAAAGTCCATTTTAAATGCACCAGTGAGGTAAACATAATTATTCATATATAGCTTTCTTAAGGCTGAGTTCTGTGTTTCATTTATTGTTTTTGGCTCAGTTGGTACTTTGCATAATACATCTCAAGACATCCCCCCTTAAGTGACCCCCTTCCAACAGCTTAGGAAATTGGCAAATTTCCCAGGTACATACAATATCATGCATTTGAATCCTGCAAAGACTGAGGAGGGAGCACCCTGAGCTTGCATGCAGTCCCCTCATATTGCACAAAGTAAAATACAATGTCTGGAGCCCCCATGGAAGAACCCGTTCTGTTTTGAAGCTGCCAATCACATGCATTTTGAAATTGTCATATGGCTTAACCTTTTGCAATGGACTCAAATCTTAGTCACTCTGGGTGACTTCCTTTACTATGGCGTGTGAAGTGACTTTTTCTACCTTTTTAGTAGACACTAGTTTCTCCTCAAAGGTCTCTTCATGCTCTTCAACCTTTTGAGTGACGGTTACAGATTTAGTGATGTATTTGGTAGCACCATCTCCCCCCTCACTGGTGATTTTTTCTACCGTTTTGGTCACCACCACTTTCTCCTCACTTTTATCACCCCCCTTCTTTTCATCTGCCGGGCTCAAGTCTAGGCCATTGGTGACAACACCTTTCTCCTCTTCCCTCCCACTGCCTTTTTCCTTGGTCTCCTGCTCTACCTCCTCTTTTCCTTCTACCTCCCCATTGACAGCTATGTCTTCCTTCCTGGATCCCTTGGCACCTTTATCACTCCCTTCCTCCTCACTTCCTCCCTCTCCTCCCGCTTTCTCCTTCTCTTTCTCCTGCTGCAGTGGCTTCCCCTCTTCTTTGGTCTCTTTCTCCAAGTGCACCTTTACCGATTTGGTGATGGTGACCACCTCCGCCACAGCTTCCTCCTTTACCGGGGACTCAGCTTTCTTCTTCTCTGGCACATCCTTTGGTTTCTCTTCCTTTTTCTCTACCTTCTCTTCCTTGGGAGCTTCCTTGACTTCCTTTTCTTCTTCCTCCTTCTGTTCACCTTTCCCCACTTCTGCTTTTGACTTTGCCTCTTCCACTGGTGATTTTGGCACAGGAGACTTGGCTTTCTCTTCCACTGGTGATTTTGGCACAGGAGACTTGCCTTTCTCTTCCACTGGTGATTTCGGCACAGGAGACTTGCCTTTCTCTTCCACTGGTGATTTCGGCACAGGAGACTTGCCTTTCTCTTCCACTGGTGATTTTGGCACAGGAGACTTGGCTTTTTCTGGCTTTTCTACCTTGGCATCTGCCACCAGCAACTCCTTGGTGGCCACTTCCTCACTCTTTTCCTCCACTTTCTTTTCCTCTTTAGCTTCGACTTCCTCTCCTTCAGCTTCAGCCTCTGTTTCTCCTTCTTCCTGCTCACCTTCCTCTTTTTCACTAGAGCCTTCCTTCTCGGATCCTCCTTCTTCGGCTTGGTCTGACTTAGCTCCCTCATCTTCTTCCTCCTCTTCTTCCTGGCCTTCTTCTTCCTCCTTTTCCCCTTCTTCCTCTTCTTTAACTTCAGGTGCAGTTGCTTTCACTGGAGACTTTTTGGCAGCTACTTCTTCTTCAGCTTCGGGTTCCTCTTCCTTTTCTTCTGCTGTTTCTTCCTTCTCTTCCTTCATGGAAATGGCCAGTTCCTCTGTAATGGCTGTCAGGGCCTCTTCCATTTCTGACTTCTCATCCTCCACTTTGGTTTCCTCTATGATCTCCTCGACAAATTTGTGTTGGACCTTAAGCTTGGGAGCTTCCACCTTGGTTTTCTGAATCTTACTGGATATTGTGACTGAGGGCTGTCGGTGTGTATACAGTGGCCCAGTGATGCTTCCTGCAAATGTGCTAAATCTGGTCTCTTCACCCTCCAGGAGTTTTCTAAGGAGAAAATCAAAGAACATAAGACATAGTAAAAATTTCACTGGGCCTTCTGAACTTCATTACATTCTGGGTATTGTGGCAGCTACCTTTAAATAAATAGAATTACATAAGTAAAATATTCTATCAATTCAGTATCATACCTGCTATCACTTACTGGCATATTACATTACACTCAGTGACAGAGAAAGATTCTCCTGGACTGCCAGACAGTTGCCCCCTACAATGACTAACCTTGACCAATAGTCCACTAACCACACCCAGCTACTAAGTCTTGGCCCTGCAGTAGAGATCCGTTAGGTACAACATGAATATGCTGAAAAACTTGTTAGTGGCCAAATAGCAAAAAACAAAAACAAAAACAAAAAACAAAAATCCAGAAACAAAAACCCCCCAAACTCCAAAGCCAAACAGCCTTTCTGAGAGTAGTCACTTTCTTAAACATTTAGATTTTTAGGATATGTACTATTTTTAAAGCAAATATAACTTTCATAAAAATCTTACTGTTAAGGATATTTCAGAACTTAGCCAGGTGTTAATATGGATGTATTGAGTTATAAATTGGTTGATAATTTTTATCATAAAGTGTCTATTTAATGTAGCTATTCAGCTTTCCTGAAAAGAGAGATAGCTCTGTAAATGCAATTTATTCTCGTTGTACTATAACTACCTTATTGGTAGTAGGAAAATTTTAATCAACGATTTTGTCCTTTGTGCTTAGTCAACAGCAAGGTCACATCAATTAATAGACCTATAACCTATCTCACTATCTATAAAAAGGTCATACATATTTGTGTCTCTATATCTAGATTTATATGCATATGCACATATATGTATCTATAGATCTAGATTAATATCATACATGATATATAGATATAATTTATACTACAGTCTAGCATAAAATATAATACATATAAATTATCTACATATATAAAATAACTATATCTATATTCTATCATTCTATATCTATTCTCAGCCAGATGATGGCAATGGTAAGCTATCTAACAGACAAACGGAGAAATAGAATGTCCTGGTGTTTGTCCTTGACATTATACATTTGAAAAGCTGAAACCACTAGATGAAATATTAGAAACCAAAACTGTGTTCATGCTTCCAGCATTTGAAAACATTTTTCCATAAAAAGTTTAAGCGTATGCATTGAGATTAATCTGCACCTCCTTCGTGTAATTCAAAAACCTTTTGTTTCTGCTAGCATTCATTCTTTTAAAACTGCATAAAAAGAGATAAAACTACACTTGCAATTCTTTAGAATAATTTCTTTTTAAGTAAGCAAGAAAACCAGGTGCTGAGCTGATGCCTGCACCCTGCCTGCTTTAACTTAAGTGGCGGAAGCTCTATCCGAAAAGCCTCTGCACTGCGGTTAGTGTTCCGGCCAAGCACATAGTAAGCACCGTACCTGTACGCAGCGATTTCTATATCCAGAGCCATCTTGACGTTGAGGAGGTCCTGGTATTCGCGCAAATGACGAGCCATTTCCCACTTTGTGCCCCGAAGCTCATTTTCCAGCTGCTGGATGGTGTCCTGAAACAGACACAGAGAGTCTCCCTAGACTCATCCTTGCAAACAGCAACTTCCTTCGCAAACTACTTGCTACTCCTTCCCCCTCGCCTCCTCCCGTCTCCCTCCATTTCTGCAAACCTCGCTGACACCCGACTCCCAGTCTCCCTCCCCCACCGCCTTTTTCTTTTAAATCTAAGGGATTCTCAAACGAACATACAAGATCAGTAAGACAATAGGACACTTCCTGGGCACATCACGCACGGAGACCAGTGGACTTAGAACACGTCTCAACAGGACACAAACATGCATGGGGAAACTCCATGGCTGACCTGGCCATTCCCATCTGAGCCCTCTGGGCTGAAGCCAATTTTGAGAGCTCTTCCGATCACTGCCGGAAAAGTAGAGAATACACGCGTTTCTGCATAAGCTATCCTAAAGTTGCTGATTTATCCACTACCGAATTCATCCCTCCTGCTTTAAACGTGCAAGCGTGCAAAATTAGAACTGGAAAAGATGCACGTTTTGAAAAAGGTCAAGACCCTTAGCAGCTGGGGCAGGTGGGTGGGGGCGGAGTCTGGAGGATGAGAGGGGCGAGGACGCTGATCTGCAACCACCCTAGGTCTGTGGCGCGCGCGCTCTAGCGAGCGGCCACCAGGGAGCGCGACGGAGAGGGCGCCTGGGCACGCGCCCAAGTATCGGGGGCGCGCGGCGCTGGCGCTGGCGCAGGCTGGCCGCGCAGCCGCGGTTCCTACCTGGTAGCTGCTGAGGTCGTGGTTGTGGCGCTCCTCGATGTCGCTGAGCTGCCGCTCCAGGGACTCCTTGGTGCCGCGCACCGACTCTAGCTCGATGCTCTTGGACTGCAGCTGGCGCCGGTACTCGGCGATCTCTTCCTTGGCGGAGCGGATGGCCTCCTTGTTCTGCTCGGCCGCCTCGGTGAGCTTGGCGTAGCGGCATTTGAACCACTCTTCGGCCTGGTGCATATTCTGGTCGGAGTGGCTTTCGAGCTGGGAGCGGATTTCCTTCAGCGCCGTCGAGATGTCTGTCTTCAGGTAGTCTTTGCGCTCCACCGTGATGTGCGATGCTTGGATCTGGGCCAGAAGGTCGGCCACCTCCTCCTCGTGGTTGCTCCGCAGGAAGGCCACCTCATCCTGCAGCGACTGCACCTTCTTGTCCAGCTCCACCTTGACCAGCGACGCCTCCTCGATGTCTTTGCGCAGCGCGCGGATGGCCGCCTCAGTGTCGTCGCGCAACCGCGCCTCCTCCTCGAAGCGCTCCTTGAGCCGGTGGATGTCTTCCTCCAGGTGGTCCGAGTCCAGCTGCACCTGAGCCTTCTCGTGGTTCACCATCTCCAGGGTGGCGCGCAGCTCGCGGATCTCCTGGTCGTACGCGTCGCCCAGCTGGGCGTGCGAGGCCTGCTTCTGCCGCAGCGCCTGGATCTCTGCCTCAATCTCCTTATTCTGCTGCTCCAGGTAGTGCACCTTCTCTATGTAGCCGGCGAAGCGGTCGTTCAGCCCCTGCAGCTGCTCCTTCTCGTTGGAGCGCGACAGCTTGTAGTCGCCGCCGGGTCCGGAGCCGCCGTTGAGCAGGGACGAGGACTGGCTGAAGTCAAGGCTGCTGTCGGCGGAGCTGAGCATGGCCGAGCTGTAGGCGAGGCGCGGGGCGAGCATGCTGCGCTTGTAGGAGGAGGACACGGTGCTGGGCGAGCCGCGGGACCAGGACTGCGAGCGGAAGCCGCTGGACGGGGAGCCGCTGACGCGGCTGAAGCTCGAGCGGGTCTCGGTTACCCGCCGGTAGGCGGACGGGTTGCCCAGCGAGTCCAACGTGTAGCTCATCTTGGAGGCCTTGGGGCGTGTGGCTGTCACAGCGTTCTGCCGGCCTCGCCGCAGCCCATTTATAGCCGCGGCGCTGGTCCCGGGCCAGGGCCCCGCCCCGTGGAGGCGGCGGCCGAGGAGGCGGGGACTGCGGGCACCGGTCGGGGAGGAGGGGAGGGGGCGGCTGAACGGTGATTCAGCGCCCGCTCCACGTGGGCCCAGGCCGCATGGGAACCCGGACTTTTCTGCCCTGGGCCCAGCCCCTCCCCCAGGTCCCCTTTCAAAAGTCCCAGGCTACTTGTAGCCGGTCATTCGCCTTCTTTCCATTTCTCACCTCCCGATTGCGTTTCGCACCATTGGTGCGAATATCGCCAGCACCCTTTCTTTGTCACTGTCCCGCCGTTCGGGCAGCGCTTCCCCCACCCCGTGGTCCTCTTGTTCTTTAGCCTTCTACCCTCTTATCCTCAAGGCTTTCTCTTATTTTGCCCTTTCCCCGATACTTTTTTCTTTACCCATCTTCTGTGCTTAATCTCATCCCCCTCCTTTTTGGCCCCTCTTCTCCCTCCTACTCTGGCCTTTAGTCCAGTTCACCCTGCCCTTCTCTCAGCCCCTTCCTCGGAGACCCTTTTCTTCCAATCTTTCCTTCTCCCCGTCTCCTCCCTCTCCTCCCCTTGCAGTCCCTCTTTTCCCCTCCCCCACCCTCATCTTTTCTTGCCTCCCTCCCCTTCCCCCACTCCTTGTCTTAAAGCAGCTGGAGATGAGCGCCGAGGAGCTGGGTCTAGAAGACAAAACAAAACAAAAAAAAGACTTTGAGGAACGGTCTGCCTGAAGGCTTCGGGAAGGGGACAGAGAGAACAGGCCGGGGTAGTTATTTGTATAAAAAGTGGGATATGGCGTTTTTAACGTTTGGGGGACGTCCGCAGCTTCCGCAGGGGCAGAAGGTAAGGCGCTTGTGCTCGCTATGGCGCCGGCAGCACCAAGGACAGCGCCCAGGTCGGCGAGCGGGAGGTGCAGCCACCCCGGGGGGCTTGTCACCCAGCCTGGCCTGTCAGGTTGGCAGGGGGCAGGGGGGTCCCTTTCCCCTCTTCTCTCCGAGTAAATACAATTGAAACCTGCCTGTAGTGACTCTCTTTGCAGGAGCGAAGCTGGAATCACAGGCTAAGACTTTCCTGCAATGCAGGGCTGGCACAATAAACAGATTGCAGATTTTGAGAACAACCAAAATTCATTAAAGTCAGTTAACAGAAATATATACTTGTAGCCCAGTTCGAGTTTTCTAACATATGATGGTATAGGAAATGAAGAGATACAGGGCCTGAAATGTGAAGGTCAGATACTCCTTGGAAACGAGAATTTGAAATCTGTTGGGACGAAAAGTCCGGGGAAATACAGTTTTTGATAAGTTTGGACACAAACAATTGCCTTGTCATCTTTCGATTCAGTATTCCCTATGTGTAACTGCAATGATTGAAAAGGCATCTGAATTAACTTTAAATTGATTTAAAAGTTGCCGAACAGATTCACCACAACCTTGAATAAAATCAGATGTTTTCCCTCCATTTAAAATGTAATATGTTTTTCCCTTTAGATTTTAATGATTGATTTGGAATAGATTTTCTATATCATTAAACATGTTTATGCACATAAGAACTTTACACAGACTTCTTGCTGTCTGGTGTACTCCTAACTGTTAAAATGTCTCTTTATTTTGGGTAGTGCTTTGGGGGTAATTCAGGTTAAAAAAGTTCAGAATACTAGAAGATAAAGTGAAGAAGAGATTGCAGAACTAACAACAGCGCTGGGGTCACAGGTACAAGTGACTGAATGTGCAACGCTTGCTATGGGTGAGAAGAAACTACTGCTTATAAAAAGTAGGGACTCCAGGACGAAATAGCTTCTTTTCACAGCATGTTTCCTCAAGTCCCTGTTTTATTAAAAGACAGGATCATATTCATCAGTAAGTAATCAGGAAAGGGGTGGGTTTCTAGAGGTTTTATTTTTTATTTTTATCAGCTCCCTTGGCCCATTTGTATTAAAATAGAAATAATGTTTTAAATAGGAGGTGCTAATTTTGGGAGTTACTTTTGGTTTATTAATATGAAACTGCAGCATCGCAGGCCATGTAGGAGAAGGATGTTCTAGTTTGCTGAGAGACCTTAGCTAAGCAGAGCCCATCCATGTCTTGAGTTGTTGAGAGAGACAGATGATGGAATGAGGGGACTGGCTTGTGAATACTGTAAAAACAGGGTTTTCTGGTTTTATGTAGATAAATACAGGCAAAGAGAAAGAAAATTCCCTGCCTTCTGTAAAGTATTGCGGATGTCAGGCTGGACTCCGCAGGATACCATCTAGATAAGGCCAAATGCTAATTATGCAGTAATTTTGCCTTTGTTGCTTACTACTTTCTGCTTTTATTGAAATATATAAAAATCTTTGGCAATTTCATGGTGCACATTCACTGCAAACTGTAATGAGAGTACATGGTTAACTGGCAGGCTTAGGCTGTTAGTTTTCTTTAGGGCTTTGAAAAGGAGATGACTCTGCAGAGAGACATTTACAAGGAAACACATGTCTAACTTCACAATTACCCAGTTTTGCCTTGTATCTAAAGTAGCTCAAAAATTGTTCAGCTTCCAGCTGGTTACAGAAGGAGGAAAATGTTGCATACAAACAAAATAAGTCAGTTACTCAGGCTACATCTAGTGCCTATAACTTAAAATTGTAACTTCAATGTCACATGATATATTTTTCAATCTGGGCACTACAGGATAATGCAAAGAATTAAAACAGTTGCCTTATTAAGAAAAAACAGTTCCCATGGCTTAAAAAATGATGGATCCAGTTTCACATTTAGCAAAATGTTTTCTTTTATATTAAACTCTTCCACTTTAACTACTCTTCCTAAAGGTGATTTGAAGGTTATACCCATCAGTAAATTTAGTATGAAAACTTTTTTTAAAAAGCTATAAAAGATGTTTTCCCCTTTTTGTCTCATAGTTTTGAAGAACATTTACCACCTTAATATTTTTCACAGAAAGAAATGCTTTTGCATTTTTTTAAACCCTAACAATACTAAGGCTATGAAATCTTCTCGAAATATTAGAAAGAGAGAAAACAATCACGGCAACTCACCCGGATTAACCACACTGTATTCATGGAAAAGTTTGACTACAATACTTTTGTAATTTATTCTAAATAGAAAAGTTACTCATAGGATTTAGATGTAAGACATTTTAAATGAAATTATCTCTGAATTGTTGTTTCATAAGCTACAGTCTGTTTTGAATCACTTTATAGAGAAATACAAGGCATGCTCCAATCTATATGTTCCTTCAGTAGGGAAAGTGCAAATGTTAACTTTGCAGCTAAGAGATAGCCACCGTCAGGTTTTGTAGGGTGTCATCTAATACTGGGAAAATATCATTTGCAAAGGTGATATATTTATTGGGTCATAAAATAAAGATAAAAATATAAGGAATTGGGCATTTTCTCCCATCTTTC
This sequence comes from Symphalangus syndactylus, assembly GCF_028878055.3. Classification (NCBI taxonomy): domain Eukaryota; kingdom Metazoa; phylum Chordata; class Mammalia; order Primates; family Hylobatidae; genus Symphalangus; species Symphalangus syndactylus. The sequence goes on along the minus strand of NC_072432.2, from coordinate 117,943,048 downwards.
CCTATTTCCTTACATTTCTTCTTTTAAATAGTATTTTTGGATATAAAAAATGCAAGGAGGATGGGATGTAGGAACCGGATAGCAAGCAAGATACTCCAGATGGACGACGTCACTGTCAAATTGGTAGGCTGAATCCATCCAAGATGAGATGATCTGTACTTTATTTCAACCTATTGTGTCTTGAACCTAATCCGTTTGCCTGGGATCTAGTTCTAGAACTCATAATAATAATTTATAACCTGTCCTCTGCTAATTATTTAAGGGGTTGTTGATGTAGGAAGCTAGGGACTTAGTCTGCTGAAGCAGGAACATAAGAAAAAGGAAGCTGTATTACATATTTCTACTTGATCCTCGGGATGTCAAACTTTAAAGGCAGCATTGACTTTTGTTTTTGTTGTTGTCAAAAGTTGAAAGAAAAATAAATATATCCTCGGGAAGAAAGACTGTTTCTTGTCAGGGAAATTGGGATGTACATGTATGTCCCTATTGTCTTTAATCAAAACAAATCCATCTGGACCACAGTGTTCCTTTTCTGTCATTAAGCCACTGAAATGGTGTTTGTTTCCCTTGCCAAATATTTTGTTCTTTGAATATTGCCTTCTATTTGTCAGTTACTGTTATTATGAAGTTAATTGAAGTATTTACAAAACTTAAAACATTTAATCTTTATTTTATTCCAAATGTTAAATTAATCAGTTTTAAAATTCTATATCTGGAAATTTCATGTGTGGTGGGGAAAAATTTAGCTTTCGGCTTTAATATAGATTGCTGATTTTTTTGCTGTGTAATGCTTTCACCTCTCCACTGTGAATCCGTTCTGGGAAAGCCAGGGGAGACAGATTTAGAATTTTTAAAAAGTACTTGATAGAGCCTTGGTAAAAGTGATTCTAAAAATAAAGTTCAGTAGATGCATAATAAAACAGTACTCCTGTATTAATTGTCAGCATGTTTTTAATTGAACCCATTAGCTTTACCTATCAAGCAGCAACAGATCTTGATGATAATGCACTTGAATTTTGAAAACCCTGCATTGCACGTAACTGCACCAGTGCAGCTATGAAATATTTATGACATATTTTATCCCAAGCTTACCAAGGCCTGACTTAGCAAGAGACATAATTCTTTTATTAGAAAATCTTAACTAAAATGAGCTTTGTAAAACTAGAGCAGATCAATGATCTTTGGACCAAATTTCTGAAAACAGCTAAACCTGGGAACGTAAAGTCACAAAGAAGCCCCACCTAATAATTCAGTCTCATTGTCCCAGGACTGGGTGATTTTTTTCAACCTCTGCAATTTTGAAAATAAATATTCTTTCATAATCCTTTGAAAATGGGCTCACTGTCATAGCTCTGTCTTGTCACTTAGCTTACTAAGAAAAGCATCTATTTTAGAATACTTAACTCACTTTTTTGGTTAAAATTTACATATATATGTAGTGTAGAAATTTACAAAATGCAGAGAGACAATAATTTAAGTATTTTCTTCTAGTCTTTTTCTCTATAACTTAAATATAAATAGGATCTTTTTGTTTATATAATCCCATGCCCTGTTTTGTAAAGTAAGTATATCTGAATAAGTAGTTTGCTATCTTTATAGGAAACAACATGGTCCTGTTTGCCATGAAAGCTGGACTGTAGCTGGGTATTTAACTTGAATTTTTCTCTTAAAAAAGATTTGTAAAGACCCTTTAGATCAAGAATGATAAAATAATAATAGCGATAATTAATAACAATAGTAGATTGAGGAAGCCTAATCAGGACTGATATTAATTTCTGTCTCCTTTCTGCCTGCCTCTCTCTCTTTGGTTATTGAGAGGAATGTCATCATGAAGCTGAGGGCGGTGGTGTGACAGCTGGAGGTGGTAACTTGTAATAACTTGTAATGTGGTCTAGTCAGGCCTGAATACTGTGTTCTTTTACACTTAGTGGTACCCTAAATCCCAAGCCATCATCATCACCACCACCATCAGACTTTTACATTTGGACAATGCTTTATATCAAAGTAGCAAAGCAAAACAAAACAATGTATTCTCATCTGAGCTGTGCACAAATTATTATTTCCATTTTAGAGTTGATTAAATTGCTGATTTGTCCAAGGTCACATCTGGAAAGCAGTGGAGCCTGGGCCAGAACTCATACCTTCTGACACTCATGCCAACATTAGAACAAGTTTCTTTAGTAGATTATAAAATCCAGTCTCAATGAGCATGAAAATAAAAGTAGGCGGATCATAGTCATATCAATAAAAATAACTGGTATTTATTAAGTACTCGCTAGGTGCTGGGCACTGTGCCAAAACTTTACTGGGTTATCTCATTTAATCATCACCACAATGCTTTGATATGACACTTTTGTGGAAAGTGCAATTGAGCACAGAGGCACAGGGAGGTTAAGTACCACACACAGCTTGGAGGTGGTGGAATGAAGACAGGAATTTAGGAGACTGACTCTGGAGGACAGTCCTCAGCCCGATCATCAGGAGGCCATGCCCACCTTAAAAATCTCATTTAAAAGCTAATTGTTGAACTGCTAGGTCATGTTAAAAAGATTAAAGGGCCAGCTAGGCGCTGTGGCTCACACCTGTAATCCCAGCACTTTGGGAGGCTGAGGCGGCTGGATCATGAGGTCAGGAGTTCGAGATCAGCCCGGCCAACATAGTGAAACCCCTTCTGTACTAAAAATACAAAAATTAGCTGAGCATGGTGGTGCGCGCCTGTAGTCCCAGCTAGTCGGGAAGCGGAGGCAGGAGGATCAATTGAACCTGGGAGGTGGAAGTTGTGGTGAGTCAAGATTGCGCCACTGCACTCCAGCCTGTTTGAGACTCTGTCTCAAAAAAAAAAAAAGAAAAAGAAAAAAAGATTCAAGGGCCACTATACATTCTTTTGCTGCATTTTAAACTATTTATATAAAAATAAAACATCTTTATATTTTTTCAGCTAAACATTATTTCATGGTTTGTGACTTTATTAAAGACATTAAGAATAAAAACCTTGAATTGTCTTTGTTATATTGTATTCTAAATTAATTTTCTATGTAATTTGAAGTATATCAAATTCATTCTGCTAGTCCATGCTCTATGGATGATATCTCTAATTATGTGGCTATTATTTTTTCTGGTATATATTTATCATTCGCATTTATATACACTTTTGGTTTGGTTTTTAGGAGATTTTTAATTTGTACTATACATTAATTTATCATGATATCATTTATTTACATTTATGGATATGTTTATACACAGTTGAAAAGACAATCTTTTAATCATGTATTCACATTTTTTTTGTAGATGTCAGACTCTTTAAACTAAACCTACTTTGAGAGATCCAATAACAAGCTTTTGAATCTTGGCAGAAGGAAAAGCTTGGCCCACAATCTTCAGCAGCGAAGGTTTACAATAGGATGATTGGCAAGGAAGCAGCTTTTAAAATCTATTAAAACAGTGAAGAGCCAGCCATGAATAATTTTAAGTGAATCTCTTGATCATCTATTTTATATACTAAAATCAGGGTTATGTGACTGTACTTACACAGGTTGCCTAGAGACCAGTCAGCCTTAATCCATTTTTGTTATTTATGGGACAAAGTGCTCTGAATCAGCCTTATTTTCATTTGTACAAATCTGCGTTGGTTTCTACTTTATCAGATAGGGTCAAAGAAGAGAAACGTTTCTCATTTTTCCTGAGCAAAAGTTGGCCTTGAAAAGAAACATCTATGCTATACTAGTCATGGCAGCAAGCAGCTTCTGTCTGGATCTAGATTACCTAAAATTATTAAGGAATGAATGCCTAGTGACAAAAATCCTTCCTCAGCCAACGTGACTCATTTCACACAATTTGTTGTGTTTTCTCTTGACCCTTGGTAATGTCTGTGGCCCCTTCTCTCATGCTCTATATACCGTGGAAACCTGCACTTTTGGAAACTCTAAAGGGTGAGACACTTGTGTACTTTCTTGCACAAGGTACACTCATGTTACCATCAAGCCATTCGAAGTTTAGCGAAGACCCTATATCATATTAGTGAAACTCTTCTCCTTCTGGCTAGCCAGTCTCTTGTATACTTCCATGACCGGGTCCTAGGAAACCTCTACTTACCCTTCCCTATTTTTGACCCATGCATTCCTCCTCTCAGTCCCTGAACTTGATTGCTTGTGGTCTAGTTGGGTACTACCACCTGCTGGTCATTTAGATAATGTCTCAACACTGACCACAAAATTCTAACTGCAGACTCTAAGTCTTATCCATATTTGTACATCCCACAGTGTTTTACTGATAGTGAGTGCCCAATAAATATTTGTTGTGCGAATGAGTAAATGAAGTTCTACCTTTTTCTCCCTAAAACTTTCATTCAACAAACAATGTCTTCAGTATCAGGCACTGTGCTGGCCACTGGGGAAACATGAAAGGCAGGATCTTAGCTTGGATGGACACAGTCTACTGGGGGATTCAGGCAAGTAAAGACCTAGTTACCTCGAGGGAACTGTCTCTAACATAGCTAGAGGTAAACAACACGTGTCATGAGAGCACAGAGGATGGGTGACTAAACCAATTGGTAAGAGTGGAGGACCCTCTGTGAGAGCTTTCTGGGGCAGATGGCATCTGAGGTAAATTTTGGGGCATAAGTAGGAATTGTATAGGGAAGAAGAGGAGGGGAGGGCAGGCGCAGTGTTATCCAAAACCTTCAAGTGACTGAAAAGCAGGGAGCATACCAGAATAGAGAGACGGGGTTATGTAGCACAGGCCAGAACGCATGGGGCACAGAGTCCAGGCTGGAGAGAAGCGGGGGGCATGTAGCTCAGGAGAGAAAGGGAACATTTAGCCAAGATTGACAAGACAGAGAACATGGAGACCAGGCTGGAGAGGGAAGCAGAGGAGAGGCCATAAGGGGCTTCCTATGTCATGACCAGACCTTTGCATTCATCTCATAGCTGATTAGAGGCAGTTGAAGTATTTAAGAGGGACAGTGATCTGGTCAGACTGGTTTGTTAGAAAAATCACTTTGGCAGAGGGGAGCAGAATACTTTGGTGGGTGAAAGGGATCAGAAGGTGGAAAATAAACTTGGAGACTATTGCAGGAATCCAGACGAGATTAGAGGAAGATGCAAATTAAGAAAGGCGGATGAGAAGAGGCAGGTACCAGAGTGCAATGGAAGGGCTTGGGGGCAGAGGGAGACGGCGATGCCATCCCCTGCATTTATTTCCTGTTTCTGCTGTAACAAGTGGCCACAAACCTGCTAGTTTAACAGAACACACATTAATTCTCTTACAGTTCTGGAGGTGAGATGTCTAAAATTTGTCTCAGTGGGCTGAAACCAAGGAGCGGGCAGGCTGCGTTCCTTCTGGGGACTCTGGGAGGAATCTCCCACCTATTTTCTCTGGTTTCTAGGGGCCATGTGCATTCTTTAGCTCATGACCCCTTCCTCTATTTTCCAAACCAGCAGCGCAGCATCTTCTCACCTCACTGACCCCTGCTCCATCTCACATGCCCTTCTCTCACTCTGACCTGCCTGCCTTCTCTAAGACCCTCGTGATGACACTGGCCCCCTGATAATCTATATTAATTTGCTAGGGCTGCCATAATAGACTCAGCGGCTTAAACAACAGAAGTTTATTTATTTGTTTTTTTTTTACAGTTCTGGAGGCTGGAAGTCTGAGATCAAGGTGTCAGCAGGATTGATTTCTTCTGAGGCCTCCTTGGTGGTGCCGTCTTCTCCCTGTGTCTTCACATGGTCTTCCTGCAATGTGCCCAAATCACAATTTTCTCTTCTTATAAGGACCCTAGTCATTGGATTAGGGCATATCCTAAGTACTTCATTTTAGTTTAACCACCTTAAAGGCGCTATACATATTCAGAGGTACTGGGGGTTAGGGCTTCAGCATATGAATTTGGGTGTGGACACAATTCAGCCCATAACAGAATTCTTAATCACATCTGAGAAATCTCCTTTGCCATGCAAAGTGACATATTCATGTAGTGTGGGGAATGGACGTGAACACCTTTAGAGAGGGGGCATTTTTCAGCCTAATATATCCCCCAAAATATAAAGTACAGGAGAAAAACCAAGTCTAGGGGTTGAGGCTGGATGCTGGAATTTATACATGCCAAACCTGGGATGCCTATGAAGCAACCAAGGAAAGAATCTTCCAGGTGATTGAATTTCCTTGACTATAGGGAAAGGCCCTACTCTCCACTCTGTATACTGCACACAGTGTAGGGCCTAGTTATATATTAGGCTGATGCAAAAGTAATTGCAGTTCTCATTGAAAGTAACGGCAGGCCGGGTGCAGTGGCTCACGCCTGTAATCCCAGCACTTTGGGAGGCCGAGGCGGGCAGATAACGAGGTCAGGAGATCGAGACCATCCTGGCTAACACAGTGAAACCCTGTCTCTACTAAAAATACAAAAATTAGCTGGTTATGGTGGCACGTGCCTGTAATCTCAGCCACTCAGGAGGCTGAGGCAGGAGAATCACTTGAACCAGAAAGTTGGAGGTTGCAGTGAGCCGAGATCGCACTACTGTACTCTAGCCTGGTGACAGAGTGAGACTCCGTCTAAAAAAAAAAAAAAAGTAATGGCAAAAACCACAATTATTTTTGCACCATCCTAATACAGTACTTTTCAATGATTTTCTTACCCCAGTTGGTCTTAGATTCCTAGCTAGATTGCAAGCCCGTTGGTGCTGTTGTCTTATTACTCTGTTGTATCGAAACCACTCCAAACCTCATTTTCTTAATTTGTGAAACAGCAATAATAATAGAACCTATTTCATAATGTGGTTTTGGGGATTAACTAGTGTGTATAAACTGCTAGTGCCTTTGACAGTGCCAGATAAACAGTAGTTATTATTATCACTATGATGCTCATAAACCTCACCTATAGTGGTTGGCATCACTCTGGGCGTGTGGTAGGTTTTCACTGTGCTAACGAGACGTATATCACATAACCTTTTCATGAAGAGTTTAAAGACTTGTCAGAGAGATAAGAATTTACCTAGGGTAAAAGAGAAGGAAATTGATGTGCTTTAGCTCACCAGGTTTGGCAATAAAAATGTTAGAATGAAGATGATTAGAGACCTATTCAGCCACAATGATATTGGGTGCTTGATTTTAGGCACACAGTTCAATATCAAGATAAGAGGAAAAAAATTATTTTTGCATAAGACTGAGTATGTGCATGTATTTAACAGGACACCCCTTCTTTCCCCTGCACTCAATTTTTTTGCATATGGACATACATAATGTGATAGAAAGTTGCCAGGTTGCAGATTCTTTCTTTTGTAGGAGCTACATGTTGGCTTAAAGTGAACAGAACATGTAACCCTGAATCTGCCTTTAGCCTTGAATATAGATGAACTCTTTTGTCTCAGTGACACAAGTGACAGATCTGGCAAAGCACAAAGCTGAAGTTACAAAAAGATATAGACAACAGATTATACCATAACAAGCATTTGGTATAATCTATGAATTTTTTGATAACCTAAATCCTAATTTTCTTGCTAATATAACACTTAGATTCTTATCCATTTTGAATGCTTAGGTTTATGCCTTTCAAATCTTTTATTTATAGGCAGATCCTATCAATAGATGAGAATCAGAGAGAGAAATGATAAATACGTTTTAGCAAAAATAGTGTGCAGGGAAAATAGTTATTTTTCACAACATGTTTCATGTTAAAATATCTGACAGACAGCTTATTATTTTTTTGGCAAACTGCTAAGGATCCAGAAGGATTAGAAAGTCCTCTTCCTCAATGTTATTTGTCTAAAATACTAATTGTCAGAACACTCCAAAACCTTCTGTGCTTGCCAGAGGTTTTTTTTTTTTTAATTTTATTTTTATAATCAGAAAAAAATACAGTAATGCGCAAATCTGAATGCAAATTACCTCCTGTTTAATTACATTATGGGTGTAAATTACCCCCAATGCCAAACATTTCTGCCCGGGGTTCCAGAACTGTGTGTTGCAATTACATCTTTCGTGCTCCTTTAAATTTTGCAGTGGTAACAAATGTGTAATACCAATAATTATGAAAACCACTTGCTATGTGCAGCTAATTTAAAATCTAGGTTCATGATTCTATATTTGAAATGTGAAATTCAACCCTGTCAAATTTCCATCAACACTTAAATCTAAATGGTTCTTCTGTTCACAGTGTCAGAAATAAGAAGTGACAAAGTTACCAAAGGCAAAGACTAAGACTCTGGGAATCAGTGAACAGGACAGCATCAGAAGGTTAGGTGACCTTGAACTTCCCTTGGCCTTAGTTTGCTCATCTGCCTAATGGGGGATGATATCTATTCTACTTAAATGAGACTGCTTTTTCAAAGAATAAGTGAGATCTTGCATTAGTGAGGTAAAAAGGCTAAGCTGATTAACGAGAGACCCAATATTACAGTGGCTAAAAGAACAAAGAAGCTTATTCTTCTTTTGTGTACTGATCCTGGTGGGGAGGTGGCCTGTTTTGTACTGTGTGGTCATCTTGGGGTTCTAGTTGGGAATGCATCCACCATATCTGGGTTCAGAAAATGAGATTTTAATGAATTGATTGGGCCTGAGGGCATGCTTAGAATTCCGGTATTATGGCACTCTGTTCTTCCTGAATGTTTCATCCATAGCTCACCTCCTATCCAGATTCTACCCACTAGACTACAGCTCCATTTCTGCTTTCTCAGGAAGACTTCATTGCCTCCTCTCTCCTCTTAAGTTCTCCCAGCATGTAGTTGGCATCACGTGATTTGGTAATTATCCCAGCTCCTATTGTTTTATATTGCATATGCAAAGAAATCTTGTTCCTGAAATTAAACTTTAGGCTTTTTAAAGGCAAAGACCTCTTCTTACTGCTGCTTTATCCTTTTCCACTTCCCTCTTCTCACTGGGTATAAAAATAGCATGCAATGTACACATCTTATAAATAGACATATCGAATTAAACAAAATCAAAGAGCATGTTAGAGCTGTGATTTCCTAGACTCAGAGGAAACAGAGGGTTTTGACCCTTTTCCTTGTTTTTTATTAATGACATGGTTAGGTTTGCTGAAGTTTAGATTTTGGATTCCTGATGTCCTGATCAGAATTCTCCATGACATCACTTGGGAACTCTTTCCTAAGGCCCGAAGTGTAGGTCAGGTAGTCTGAAAACAAGCTGGCAAGAGCCAGAAATTGTGGCCCTGCAGGTATGTGGCTTGCACTAGAATTAATTGTTGACAATGGCACTTCTGGATTCTCTCCATATTTCTGCTTGTCCCCCGTTTTATGAAGGCTGTATACAGCCACATCACCTTTATAAAATACATTTTAACTGGGAACAATCACGGGGATAATCATGCATGTCCACATCTCATTTACATAGTCAATGGCCAATTAATGTTTGGTGACCAGATGGTAAACTGGAAAGTAATTGATCTTTTCCAATCAATATGTGGAAAACAGTTGACTTTGACCTTTTGGATTTGCTTATCTTGAGGTGTTGTATATACCACAAGCTGGGCATTACAGGCACCTATCAATTGCATCGATTGCCCTTTTGATTTTCCCTTGCTGCTGAGCTGGAGTTGAAATCACGCATTGTATCTACTCTAAGCTGATTTGCACAGAGGAAGAGAAAAGGGGAGGAAGTCCTTTGGTGAGTGTTGATGGTTGCTAGGGACCATTGTGGACAGCTTGAACCTCAGCTTTCAGAGGAAGACTAAGAGGGGATGGCTTAAAAACTAGTGGTTTCTCTCAAGGAATCTGCCTCATTCCTGAGTGTCAAGGACAGTCATAATGGGTTCCAATCACGCATTGCCTCTGAAATCAAAGTGCAGCATTTGATATCTTGACTGATTTCTTCTTGGCCTGTAACTCAGCTATTTTAGACAAATCTGCGTGGGTTCTTGATAGACAGGTAGTAAAAATAGCAACTGTGTCACATGTAACTTTTTCTAATTAAGCATTTACATCACATTTTATATTTCTAAAGTGATTTGGAAGCACTCAGATTCGTTGCCAGTGACAATGCTTTTGTGAGCCATATTGGTGAAAGCATTTTAAGGCTACCTTAATGTAAAAGAGATTAGAGTGAGCAGCATTGGAACCCACTCTTGGGTCCTAGTTTTTTTTTTTTTAATACAGAGTCTCACTCTGTCGCCCAAGCTGGAGTGCAGTGGCACAATCTCGGCTCGCAGCAAGCTCTGCCTCTTGGGCTCAAGCGATTCTCCTGCCTCGGCCTCCTGAGTAGCTGGGATTACAGGCATGCGCCACCACGCCCGGCTATTTTTTTTTTGTATTTTTAGTGGAAACGGGTTTTCACCATGTTGGCCAGACTGGTCTTGAACTCCTGACCTCGTGATCCACCCACTTTGGCCTCCCAATGTGCTAGGATTACAGGCGTGAGCCACTGCTCCTGGCCGGGTCCTAGTTTTTCTTAGCTTCTGATTTGCTCTGCTTCAATTGATAAAAGAAAATGTAAAGTCTGAGGATGCAGAAAAGGCCTTTGAAAGATTAATTGACTTTAGGCATAATGGTAACAAAATGGTTCTAGGTAGATGAAAATTATCTTGCTCTAAAAAACTATATTAAGAGGAGAAGTCTACATTTGAATTAAAAAGAAGCATTTTCTTAAGTGGGTGAATAAAAGGCTACTAAAAATACAGGAGTATCTCTTGGGGTAATGCTAAATATCTCATTAAAAATCACGATGTAGAAAATTTACCCCCAGAAACACTGAGACCTTTCTCCCTGGAACCTAATGAAAGATCCTGAAACATTATTATTTATCCCATTCTTTTCCATCTAGTTTATAATAAGATAATTATTTCCTTTCATGTACTATTCCTCTGGTTCCACTTTTGGTCATTGTTCATCATGTTTTGGGATAACTTGTAGTTTTTACAATTTAAAAATCTCCTCATTTTTTTTCTAGTGCCTAAACCCCTTCTTTGCCTTATACCAATTAGGTCACTAAAATAAAAATTGCTCCAAAACATGGTTATTTGTAATTTGAGCCACCACACTGCTCAAATCACTTTTTGACTTTTGTCAATTTCATCTTAATAAACTTCCTCACATAATAGTTTTTTAATTCACTCACTCATTTATTCATTCAGTCAAACAGTCAGTTGCCATTCCTTGGAGTCCTATAATGATTAATGTGTAGGCCCCAGGGTGAAGGGCTGGAAGTTTAAAAGTTTAAATCTGAATATTGTCAGACAAGTTTCTGATTGTCAATGAAGGGTTGTTTCTTTTTCAGAATGTAAAAGTGACTAAGTATAGAGTTCTTCTACAGTTCAAAGCAACTGCTATCCCATTTTCTCTTACAGTATGCTAGACAGTGTGGTCATCATTGGAAAATTAGAAACAAATGATACTTAACCTCTGTTCTGAAGAAACCACAGTGGAGACAGACATTGTAATATCATTAGGTGGAGAACTCTAGCTGGGAGCAATCATATAGAAAGGTCAATCGCGTTTGAGACACTTTATGTAGATTTGCTTTAATCCTCCAGTAGACACTGTAAGGCCAGTATTGTTGTTCCCATTTTAGAGATTAGAAAACAGGCTCCAAGAATTGTGTCACAGCTAGTAAACCAAAGATCTAGAACTGGAACACATTTTTCTCACATATGTGATTTTTCTTGTGGATTTGTCAGTTCACGCCAATCTGGGGAATACTCTGGAGTTAGCATGACAAAAATAAAACACAGGCTGTATTTTTCTGGTTCCTTCCTACAAGCCCGGAGCCTAGCCCCACCCCTGCTCAAGTCTTCTATCTGGATCAAGTGACATGATCAGATGGGTGAGTGTGTGTATTTGGGGGCTGGTGTGGATATAAGGGTGGGCTGGGAAGAGGTGCGTGGGCATTTTCTGTAGTTTGTGAACACTACCTTCACTCATTCATCTATTGGAGCACATCCATTCCTCCCTCACTGAAGCCATTTTTCCTTGTGCTTCTGCAGTCTCTGTGTGGAGGCTGGTGGGTGGAATTATCCTATGCCTGCTGGGGCGATATGCTGAAGTGTAATTTGGCCACAAACCCACATGGTCAGTTTTGTTCTGAAAATCTGCTGGTTTTCATGTATTTCTTCTCTCATCCTAGGATTATGCCATTTTCCTGAGGGTCACTGGGCTGGGAGATCATCTGAGAATTCCCACAGCATGATGAGCTTAAAAATCACTGAAGTTTCATGAGCCCCCAAATCTACAAGATTTATGTACTCTGATTTCTCCTTTTTAGGTGATCAAGGGGTTAGGAGGTTGAGTGAGAGGAATGAGGCTACCAATGTGGGTAAAATACAGACCTGTACCTGGGTAGATCTGGATATACAGATGGCACATAGCTTGGTATATGTTCTGGAATCCACTTTACTAGTTCGAAGCCTACTTTCATTTTGTAAGACGGTAAATTGAAGACATTAAGTTGTAAGAGTTTTTACATCTTTATGGATAAATGGACCCTGAGTACTGAATTTTGACTTTGAACTGCTTAAGACTTCTCCAGGATGATCTGTTGATCAGTAGCACTCAAATATCTGAAACCAAACTCTTTGTCTTCTCTCACCACTCTTCCTTTCTCTATTCATGTCACCATCATTTTCCCATCATTCTTGCCTGAAATCTGGGTATCATGTTTGATGTTTCCCTTCCTAGTTTTCCTACCATCAAATCTGTGATCTAGTCCTGTCATTACATAGATAACATTTCTTCCTAGACTTCACTCAAGATGTATCTGTCAGATAACAAAAATGTCTTCAGCATCAAGGCAGATTTGGGACCAGCACACTGTGTGTCAAGACAGTCCACCCACAGTATCTATATCAACAGGGACAGAGAATGACCCGCCCACTCATAGTCTCCTTATGCAAAAGACAGCCCGAATAATCAACTTTTGATGTTCTTCTACATTTTCTGAGTTTTTTTTTTTTAAACGGGAAAACCCTCTTCTTGATATTAGCAGGGCTTGTCCATTTATGCCTCTGATCCACATAGAATGCTGTCTGACATAAAAATGTTGGATCACAAGTAAGATTTGGTTAGCTTTGTCTTGCCAAATCATAGGCTCTTGGCAGCGTTAAGAAAATAGATTCAAGATCATCTGGTGTCAGTTTGTACGTGAAAAAATGGAAACGTTAAATGACTTGTTCAGGAGTATTTACCTAGAAAACAGTTGATTTTGGAATCCAAATGCCTGTCTCCTAATTCCAGAGATGGGACTTTGTTTATTTGACACCCACTTTTGCTTATCTTCTAAGTTGCAGTGTGAGGAGTGCAGTGCAGTATGTGATGGAAGAGAACCGGCATGTGTGTGGTGGGGTGAAAGACAGACAGAGGTGTATGAATTCATATTCTTCTGCTATGCACACCCAGCTGTAGGCACCTGTAAGTATAGTCTCCAAGGCCACTTTGCTCATTTGTAAAAAAAGAAAAAAGAAAAAAGGAAAGAGCCAGGATTTCTTTCTCAGTTTTCTTTTTGCTATAAATATCAGAGCCATAGAAACCCTTTATTTATCAAATATTTATTGAATCAGCTCTGTGACAGGCACCGTGAGAGGAGCCGGAGACGCAGACTTGAGTAAAGACGTCTCAACCCCCAGGAGTTCAAAGCCTAGTTCACCTTCTCCTCACACTCACTGAAGAGAGACAAATCTTAATTTGTAAAAAGCCTAATTTATTGAACAGAATAATGACAATTGAGAGCTGGAAGGGGTCTTAATATATATTATTTAGTCTGAACTTATAATTTCACAGGTAAGGAAATGGGCCATAGCAAAGTTTCGATCTTCCAAAAGGCCAGAACTTGCTTCTTAGCATTTGAGTCAAACCTAGAATTCAGACTTCCTGAATCCTAGGCACGATTTTTAAAATTATACTCTATTTACCTCAAAGTGGGCTGAGGAAATGGCTGAATAGCTGTTTTCAGAGACTGAAAAATCATGTGAGAAACTGAAAACAAAAACCCATGACTGGCCCCTGTAGGCAGAGTTGAGTGGGGTCTGGACACAGTTTGTAGTTTGTTTTTAAGTTTATCAGGAATTTCTAATGTGCAGCCTATGTTGAATAATGATGATAGTAGGAACTATACAGGATATAAAGTGAATAAGACATATCTTGATCTCCAGAGACTCCTTTTATTTTAGTTTTTAAAGGACAGGGTCTTGCTCTGTCACCTAGGCTGGAGTGCAGTGGCATAATCATGGCTCACTGCAGCCTCAAACTCCGGGGCTCAAGAGATCCTTCCACCTCAGCCTCCCAGGTAGCTGGGACTACAGGTGCATGCCACCACACTTGGCTAATTTTTAAATTTTTTGTAGAGACTAGGTCTTGCTATGCTTCCCAGGCTGGTCTCAAACTCCTGGCTTCAAGTAATCTTCCTGCCTTGTTCCCCCAAAGTGTTGGGGTTACAGGTGTGAGCCACCACACCCGGCCTAGATGCTCCATTCTAATGGGAGGAGAGAGATGCCCTTTATGTCTACCATGGCTCTGATAAAAATGTATCAATGTAAAGTAAAATCACTTGCATTTTAATCTTGCCAATTACTTCAGTAGAGTTGTAGCTTTTTACTTTATTAGTGATTGTTTCTGAAATTGAGTTGGATCTTATTTATATGCCTATATTATGTCTCAATTTTAATAGTAGACTTAATTAGATTTCAAGGATAGAGTTTATTCCACTTTCCAAATGAATTTACTCTCTGATTTAATTATAACATTGGAAAGTTGGGTGGCTCTGGTGAAATGTAGTCTTCCAATTAAAAAAAAAAAAAGGAAAAGAAAATGAGTATCTTTAAACTATGAGGAGATCAAAGCCTAAACATAATTGATAACAAACATCTTTCAACCTCATCTTCTCTGTTCTACCCCAACTATCTCAGTGTGTTTGGGCTGCTGTTGCAAAATACCATGGACCCGGTGGCTTATAAACAACAGAAATGTATTTCTCACAGTTCTAGAGGCTGGGAAGTTCAAGATCGAGATATCTGGTGAGGACCTGCTTCCTGGTCCACAGACAGCTGTCTTCTTGCTGTCTCTTCACATGGCAAAAGGGAAGAAAGATCTGCTCTAGGGTCTGATTTATTTATGTATTTATGTATTTATGTATTTATTTAGAGATGGCGTCTCGCTCTGTCGCCCAGGCTGGAGTGGAGTACAGTGGTGCGTTCTCAGCTCACTGCAAGCTCCGCCTCCCGGGTTCACACCATTCTGCTGCCTCAGCATCCTGAGTAGCTGGGACTACAAGTGCCTGCCGCTACGCCCGGCTAATTTTTTTTGTATTTTTAGTAGAGATGGGGTTTCACTGTGTTAGCCAGGATGGTCTCAATCTCCTGAACTCATGATCCGCCCGCCTCGGCTTCCCAAAGGGCTGGGATTACAGGCTCTGGGGTCTGTTATAAGGACACTAATCTCATTCATGAAGACTCCACTCTTATGCGCTACTCACCTCCCAAGGCCTCACCACCTAATACCATCATATTGGGGGTTAGGATTTCAACATATAAACTTTAGAGGGCACAAACGTTCAGTGTATAGCATCAACCTGGACAACTCTTTAATTATTCATTGGTTTTCTTCCTTGTGGTTAGAGCACAAATAGGGGTCTTAGGGGTTGAGATAAGGGGCACTTGCTTCATCATGGGACTCTGTCAAATATGTAAAGGAGCAAATTTCCCCTTATTATCAGTAGCTCCTTAGCTCCCTTGGTTCACACTAAGCTTTCTCTTGACTGCCCATATTTCAGACAGGAATCAGCTACCTTCTGTCTTCTCATTCTACATCCATAGTTTACAGAATTTTACTGATATGTCACTAAAGAAAACTTTTTGAGTAGGACCCCAAAAGTTACCTATGCAAAGCCGCAAATTAGAAATAAAAACCTGTATGACATAGGTAAACCTTTGCAGTGCTGGTTTCATTAATGCCTACATTAACTGCATGTCTCAAAGTTAAATCTAATCGACTTGTTTCAGACAAAGCCAGCCTGTGGGCTCCGTGGAAGTCTGTCCTATTCTAAATTTATTTTTTTTTGAGACGGAGTCTCTCTCTGTCGCCCAGCCTGGAGTGCAGTGGTGCAATCTCGGCTCACTGCAACCTCAGCCCCCTGGATTCAAGCAATTATCCTGCCTCAGCTTCCTGAATAGCTGGGGTTACAGGTGTGCACCACCACGCCTGGCTAATTTTTGTATTTGTAGTAGAGGTGGGGTTTCACCATACTGGTCAGGCTGGTCTCAAACTTTTGACCTCGTGATCCACCTGCCTCGGCCCCCCAAAGTGCTGGGATTACAGGCGTGAGCCACCAAGCCCGGCTTCCAAATTTCTTAAGCTGGCTACTGTGTACATGGTTTGCTTTCCCCAGATGACATTGTTTGTGCGGTCAAGGACAGATCCTTACTTGAAAACAGCTCTCTGACTGGCTCGTTGGTGATGTCTGAAACTGTACAGTGAAAGGAACTTTAAAGGCCTCCTATTAGCATAAAGTTACTTGAACTTTGACACCTTCGCAGTAGCAAATATTATTATAGAAAAACAAGAGGGGTTTGTGATGATATGGATAAAACAGTGATAAGAGACAGGCACTCTGTCTACTTGGCGAGAAAATGTCAGTGGCTATTGTAAGGATGACTATTGAGAGTACGTCAGTTGGGGAAAAAAGAGATTGGAAATACCTTTGGGAGCTTGGCAATAGCTTGAAAGTCTAGAAAACAGGAATCTTCTGACAGATGTCGTGAAACATATTGAGTCAATTTTAGGACTACAATGACTTATTTAAAAATATTTAAAAATATTTATTTGCTATTTCCCTGTAATAATCCATTCCAATTGCGTAATCATTTATAACTTACAAAGAATTCTTGCTTCACAATTTCATTTTGTCCGGTCAGCATCTTGGTGATGTTAACTACTTCTGTTTTATAGATAAGGAGACTGAGCCTCAGAGACCCTAAATGATGCTTCAAGGCCCCAAGGTCAGTAGAGTAATAAATCTAAGGCCATTTCTCCTAAACGGGGGCGGGGGCGCAGTGGCGAGGCTTTTCTCACAATTCTGCATCCTGGGGACACTTCGGATGGTTGTAATTTCATGTTAATCTTACTGTGTTCCACGTTGATTGGAAGGTACTGTGGCCAGGGGCTATGCTGACTCTTCGCATTGGTTTCTCCAAGTGCCTACAGCGGGGCATCTCAGTCTTGGTGGCCCACTAAAATCCCTGAGGCTCGAGGCTCACTCTGAGACATTCTGATTTAATTTGCCTAAGATTTAGCCTGGGTATTAGCATAATTGTAAAAATCTCCCTGGGTGATGTTGATGTGTACTATAAACCAGATTCTAATGGGCAGAATCACTGGTTTATAGTAATGGCTCTCAGTATGCCAGAAATAGGGTTGGATGTGTGTTTATGAGTGTGTGTGTGTGTGTGTGTGTGTGTGTGTATGTATACCCATGCCCACCAGATTCACCTACCAGACTTTCAAAGAATATTCTGAGCAAGCCTCACTCCCCTGGGCGTATCAGAGATATTATCTTTGTTCATTACAGTGTGATGGGGTCAGGAGAGAAGGGAGAAGGGTGTTAGAGATTTGTATTTTGAAAAAAAAAATTCTAGATGATTTTATTAATGACCTGCCTTCTTGCACCATAAAAATACTTCTTGCGATTGTGAAAACAAAGCACCCTCAATGGTTAATTAACAAACTGACTGATTTTTCCTGTTTACACTGTTCAACTACTTGAAACAGGCAGAGTTGTGCATCTTAAGAGCTGAGGAAATGAGGGCGCAGAGAGGAAAGTTGCCCTTTGTCAGGGGCAGAATGAACTGCAGAGTGAATCTTTCAGAAAGGCTTGACTTCAGGGACAAATCTTCAGGAACTGAAGAGACATTATCGTCTTTATCAAAGCATTCTGGCTACCAAAGCGTTTTCGGAGGGTTGTCTGGTTCAGTCATTCACGCAGCAATAATTTATTGCATGTCCAATATGTGCTAGGCACCTGCCTCAGCACTGAAGATGAATGGTGAGCAAAGCAGATGTGTGCTAACTTGTGGTTCCAGCAAGTTCGATTATTGTATGGAGAGAACACTTCAGGGGGCCCTTGAGGGCTTGCAGGTGGCTCACAGCACATCTCAGCACCTGTGGTTGCAAGAGCAAGGTTGAGGGTGGCTGGCTGGCTGAGTCAAAAGAACTAGTGACAAAGTTAGCCAAACGATGCCAGCTCCAGGGGAACCAGCAGCCTGGAGTGTGAGACAATTGGGGCTGAACTACAATGGACAGTTAGGAAAACATTTCTACAGTCAGCACTGCCAGTTTGCAGGTTCAGCTCAGTAGCCAGATTAGGAATTAAATATGCAGACAGTTCCCTCTACTGGGAAGATGCTATTATTGCATACCAAGCGCCAGGTGGAAATAGAGATGTCAGTGAGATTTTCTGGCTTCTGAGGGGCACCCCAATGAAACTACAGATGACCCCACAACTCTTGTGCATTTACCCTGGCTCCTTTATTACATTTCTCTTTTTACTTTATCTGGCCATCACACTGGCTTTTCAGCCAATCGCTTGATGTACTGAGTGTGCACTGGGATAGGACAAGGCGCTCCTGTCTGGAAGGTGCCTACTGTCTTGTTGGGGAGGCCAGGCATGCACACAGAAACC
Source organism: Symphalangus syndactylus (assembly GCF_028878055.3). NCBI lineage: Eukaryota > Metazoa > Chordata > Mammalia > Primates > Hylobatidae > Symphalangus > Symphalangus syndactylus. The sequence goes on along the minus strand of NC_072432.2, from coordinate 117,924,439 downwards.
AGCTGAGAGGAGCTCTTACGTGTGTCCCTCTTTCAGTTTTTCCTTCGAAAAGGCTTCTTTCCTCTTCCAGTTTCTTCATGTCCCCCTGATTCCATCCTCTCATAACCTCCAGCCTAGACAAAGACAGTAGCCCAAGGCCTGTTCTGTGCCTCTGGTCTCTCATCGTAGCCAGGTCATCTTGCTGTGCGCCCTTTCATTATGCCCCTCACTTTCTTAATTTAAGAGCCCAGCCTTGTGTGGACGGACACCTCTTAGTTACTGTATTACTTTGAAAGTGACTGCTTATTGTCTGTTCCTCTAGCAAGGTGTAAACTCATTAAGAGCAAGAAATGATTCTGATGGAGAGATAGGCACATAGGTATTTTCTGTAACACTTTATGTTGGAAGTCCTTCTATCTTAGTCTTTTTTCTTTTGCTAGAGGGCAGGGACCTTATTTAATTCATCTTCGTTTCCTTAACATTTACTGCAGTACCTGCTAATACTTGGCTCTCAATGAACATTCTGATAGAAATTCTCAAAAAAAGATGTTGATAACAGCATTATTGATAATTTTCTTAAAAATGAAAATGAAAAAATGTATTTAAACACAGAGGGACAGGTAAGTAAATGATGTTATCTCCATGGTGTGGCCAGTTATTAGTCAATAAAATTATACTTTGAGGGACTTTCAAATTCATGGTGATAAGTTTTTCATATCATGGTAAATTAAAAAAGGAAGCTGTTTAGAAATTAAGCTAACCTATACAAAATAGGCACAACAAGAGTATTGGAAGGAAATACTAAAAAATGTTAACAGTGGATCTGTAATTTCCTATGGGTCCATTTTTTTTTCTATAATGAGGTTATATTACTTCTTCAGTCAAAAAAACAGCTATAACTAAATTCCATGGTATAATCAGTCCACGTCCATTTTTTTTTTTTCCAAGGCCATTAGGATTCCCTGTTGCATATGGAATGAAAACCAAATTGCTTTGTTTGGCAATTTAGACTAGGCCCAATAACTACCATTTAGTTTCATTTTTTTCCAATCTTCTTTTTCTATATTCCATGTTTCAGTCATATTAAATTTCTGAATAGTTTGTATTTTAAAACAATTTTATTAAAAATGCATACGCAATGATAAAAATTTGGAAAATTCTGAAAAGCATAAGGATAAATGAAAAGTGGCTGAGATAGACACTATCAATATTTGTCAATTTCCTTTCTTCTTATATATATCAGAATTAATTTGCTTGCATATTTATATTCACATATGTTTTATATATAAATACTTTGCCACATATATATAATTCTGCATATTTTGTCTTTCACTCAAAAAGCATGTTTTCTGATAGCATTACAATTTATTGAAAATTGTTTTTGGTGCATAATCTCTCTCCTTAAATGATCTCATTGCCTTTGTTGAGTTTAAATGTATATCTCTGGCTGAGAATTTTCTTTTCTGCTTAATACCTTCCTGTCAATTACCAGTTGGACATCTACATTTGTTACTAGCCAGGTCCAGGTCCATTCTGCCCACATGGAGTGAATCATTCACTGTGGCATAAGTTTTGCAAAAGAGAAAAGCTTTATTTGTAAGGCCACCAAGCAAAGAGGTGAGAAAACAGCTGTCAAATCTGTCTCCGTGAAGATAAGGCTTACGGATATTGACAGGTTAGGGGAGTGGGTGGTCTAAGGGATGGGAAGAGGTGATTGGTAGTGGGGGCAAATGAAGTAACCAATTCATTCTACACGAGTGTAGTCAGAGTTCACGGCATTTCATAGGACATATGTACAGAAAATGGCAGCGTTAGCATGATCTGGAGGAGCTTTTTGCCCTCTGATGCCAAAAGGCCACTTCTCAGATACTTGCGCAGGCCCAGTTGAAGTGTTGGTGGTCTCAACCAGTTTGAATGAGATAGGAGGTGGCCCAAGTTTCTGAAAAACAGCTGAATCTACTGTTGCCATGGCAATCTATGAATGTTATCTATACAGTAGCCAGTGAAGGTTAAGTTTCAGTGTTCAGTAGTGTGGCCTTTAGCTACTACAGCCTTCAGCTTCACAGAAAAATGAAGAAAAAAGGAATGAAAAACAAGTAACCAAAAGCAGGCAGGCAGGCAGCCCTGATCAGATTAACCTGTCGGCTTCACACTCATTGATATTTCAAATGTAACATGCTCTAAATTGGACCCAATCCTGCTTCTCCTAAATTTTTCACAGTTGAGGAGTTGAGCACGTGCATTGACCAAGTCACTCCTGAGAGAAACTCGAAGTTATATTTGACATCTTTATTTCCTGTAGGGGGTTGAATTAGGTCATCTCTCCCTTTCCCCCACAAAAAAGACATTCCCAATAAGGTCACATTCACAAGTCCTGGCCCCTAGTCCTTGTGAATGTGGTCTTATTTGGATATAGGGTTCTTGCTCATGTAACCAAGTTAGGTAAGCTCATAATGGATTCGGGTGGGCCCTAAAGCCATTGACTGTCATCTTTATAAAGGAAAAAAGAATGAGATTTGGACACAGAGTCTCAGAGGAGACCTAGAGGCAATAGGGCCATGTGAAGATGGAGGCAGAGACTGGGGGGATGCATCTGCAAGCCCCAGAGTGCCAGGAGCCACCAAAGCTAGGAGGAGGCGAGGGAGGATCCTCCCCTAGAGCCTTCGGAGGGAGCAAGGCCCCACCAACACCTTAATGTTTGGACTTCCGGCCTCCAGAACTGTGGAAAATACGTTTCTGTTGTTTTGAGGCAGCAGGTTTATGTCACCCAGGCTGGAGTGCAGTGGCGTGATCTTGGCTCACTGCAACCTCCTCCTACCTGGTTCAAGTGATTCTCCTGCCTCAGCCTCCCAAGTAGCTGGGATTACAGGTGCCTGCCACCGCACCCGGCTAATTTTTGTATTTTTAGTAGCGATGGGGTTTCACCATGTTGGCCAGGCTGGTCTCGAACTCTCGACCTCGTGATCCACCTGCCTCAGCCTCCCAAAGTGCCAGGATTACAGACATGAACCACCACACCTGGCCCTCTATCTCTTTTTTTTTTTTTTTTTAAACTCTATCCCCCAGTATAAACCACCTTCCTGTATGTCTCTTCTGTGCCACTCTAATAGCCTCCCTAATGACCTTGCTCTCATCCCAATCCTTATAACAGCCCCTGTGAGCTTCCAACAGTGTGTCTCCCAAACCAGGTCTTTCAATGGCTTCCTATTTCACCTGGGAGGTGAATAGGAATCCCTCAAAATGCTAAATGATCTTCCTCCTGCCCCCTGGCCAGCCCATCACCTGCTGTTTCCCCTGCTTGCCACTTGGGCCATCTTTTAGGTCCTCAGATGCTTTAGTCTCCTGCCCTCCTCAGGGCCTTCACACGTGCTGTTCCCTTAGCCTGGAGTGCTCTTCCTTCCACCCTTCCTGGTTAACTCCTAACTGCTGCTCACCCTTCTGTTCTTGGAGAGGCCTCTCCAGACTACCTCATATATATCACATCTCTGTTGTCATCTCTCATGACACTGAATACGTCTCCATGGCCTTATCCCAGATGGCACTTTATCTTTACTTTTGTGACAGTTGGCTTATTGTCTGCTGCCCCACTGTCCTAGCTTCTCTGATCTTTATTTTCATCTACTAGCACAGTTCCTGACACAAAGTGAATGCTTTGAAATTAAATATTCAATTAAACATGTTCCCTCTGACGGCACCTCAAGGTTATTGAGAGGACTCACAATAGACAATGATTAAACTCATCTGTAGGTCTTGAGGCTTTGAAAGAGGCTGATGTTCCTGTGAATTTGATGGTGAGCAAAAGGAAAGCTGGTTAAGTACGACCTTTTAGAGGAGGTCAGTGGCTTAGAGTGAGGGCTCTGGAGTCCGTTGCACTTGGATTTGAACACCAGTTCTGCTATTCGTCAATCTGTGATCCAGGGCAAATTGTACCCATCATTGGTAAATTAAGGTAATCGTGCCTACCTCCCAGAATTGTAGGGATTCACCGAAAGAGTAAATGCACACAGTCAGTGATGGGTAGAATACAGCTGCTTTTATCCTCCTCATTTTTGCCATCAAACCATCATTCCTAAGACTGTGTTTTCCCACTTGAAGGTTGCTGGGGAGTTCCCTGTACTGTGTTTGGGCCTGCAGTGCCTGCCTAAACTATTTCTGATGAAGCCACACCTTTGGGTACTGTGCTTTGTCCCACCTGCCCATCTCAGGCAGAGACAGTCTCTGCCTCCCAGGCATTCCAGACTGTTCCTGGCCTTGGTTCCTGGTCTCTCTCTGAGGGCTGTCATGCTACAGCCAGTCCCAGCGAGTGCCAAGCTTTAGCCCGGACACCAGAGAGTGAGAACTCTGGTGAGAGGCTGGTGGCAGGAAGGAGGAGGCTGGTGGGAAGAGGTGAAAGTGTAGGGTGGGGGGTGGAGAGTGCAGGTGAGGAGCAGGAATTAAATCCAGCTTTTGACTCTGTAAAAATTTCTCCAGGAGGAGTAGTCTTTCAAAGGATGGTTCCCAGAGCGACAGCCTGGGCTAATTGCCTGGAGAAATAAACGAGAGGACAGGCAATGAATAAAAGCCAGCTCTCAGCAGGAGTCTGCGTATCACATCCTTCCTTTTCACATTTCATGTTCATATTTAAAGCTCCCTTCCAAAGACCCATAAAACAACAGTCTCTACCAGTAATGATTTCCTGGAGGCCCCCTGGAAAGCATTAGAAAAGATGTTTCCTTTTAATAGGCTTTTCGGGGAAGAGAAAATCAATAATTTCTAGGCAGACGCTTTACAGATGCAAATTTATAGTATCCAAATACTCCTGGTTACTACCTTATTTCCTCTAAGAAATGGCTGCATGTTAATGTTGTCTCTGGTAAAGACAGACAATGACTTGCAGTTCTCAATATGGATACAATGAAAGACACGCTCAAGGTAGTAGATATCTTGCAGAGCCTTCTTACGTGGTATTAGTTACATCTAGCTGCTTTTGGCTATTGCAAATAAATTTCTTCATGTGATTTACATAATGGAATATTTAATAGAATTATTCTTTTTAAGACCGTGACAAATTAATCCAGTACCTAATGCGGATAGCTCTACATTGAACAGAGGCTTGACTAATGGGTCTGTAATAAAGATACACTGTATTTGAAGGACCTGGGAATTGAGGTATAATCAGAAGATGAGTTTTCTAAGAACACTGCTCTTCAATTGAGTTGCAAGTTGCTTTGAAAAATCAAATTCATTAGTGGCCAGCCATGAGGGTTTCCTCTTTCTCCATCTTTGAATATTTTATTCTAATAATCCTCCATCTGTTCTTTCTTCTCAGAAATGGACTAAATTTCAGAAAATACAAATCAGAGATGAATGTAAAACAAAGGTGTCTCTCATATTTTAACACACCCCATCTCTCCATGCTATCCCACAGCGCAGCACCCACCATGCTTCATACCATTAGTCTCTGTTCCCTCTACTTGGAGAAGACCTTGTCCATTCCTAAGTGAAAAAAGAAATGTAGGAGGGGAAATGGGCATTCCATGGAGGCAAATGGGGGTGGTTCAAAAGAGCTCCTCACCCACAGTGATGGGCCTGATATTTTGTCCTTACTGTTTGTTGTCCATTGAAAGGTTAAATAACAGGTACTATAACTTATAGAATTTTAAAGTTCTTTTTATTTTAAGCCAAGGTGGAGTACTAATAGCCCAGGAAACACAGACTCAGCACAAACCAAGAATGTGTCCTGGAGTGACCTATACAAGACATAGTATTTTTTTAATTTTAATTTTTTTTTAACGTGGGGTCTCTCTCTGTTGCTCAGGTTGGAGTGCACTGATGCAATCATAGCTCATTGCAGCCTCAGCCTCCTAGGCTCAAGCAATCCTCTCATCTCAGCCTCCTGAGTAGCTAGGGCTACAGGTGTGCACCACCAGGCCTGGCTATATATATATATATATATATATATATATATATATTTTTTTTTTTTTTTTTTTTTTTTGGTAAATTTTTGTGTAGAGATGAGGGTCTTACTTTACTGCCCAGGCTGGTCTCCAACTCCTGGCCTCAAGCAATCTCCCTGCTTTGGCCTCTCAAAGTGTTGGGATTAGAGGCATGAACCACTGTATCCAGCCACAAGATGTGGTCTTTATACGTTTTGTTCATAGAAAATGAAAGAATGGGGGTAGTGACGTAAAGGTGATATTTTTATAATTTTGATTGGTGCACAGCAATGTTAGATATAAGACAACACAAATATATGGTTAGCACATACAGGGTAAAAGGTTAATGAGCATGTAGATGTGTTAGGGTCTAGAGAGGGATGATTGATTTTATCTTGCCTTTATGTTCTAATGAACAAAATTATAATCAATATCTGTCAATAAAATATTTGACAGACTCTTGCTTTGCAGATGAGAGTTCAGATTTAATTTATGGGCCTAGTTTTTATTACCCGTATGTCTCACCTATAGTCATCTTGGGTCACTTTATTTTATTTATTTAACAGTTTATTCTAATTCTCCTTTTCTTGACACTGTGGCTAATCTGTGGATGACTTTGGGCAGGTCCATTATCCCCTACATTAGTTCTCTCTCTCTATTAGTTATCTACTGCTGTGTGGCAAATTACCTCCAAATTTAGCAGCTTAAAACGATAAAGGCTTATTATCTCAGATTCTTTCTTTTTATTTCCTTTTTAACAAATAGGATTTGCACCAGGATCACATAATTTCTAAGGGTTAGGAATCTGCAAGCTGCTTTGCTGGGTGGTTTCAGCTCAGAGTCTGTCCTTGCTCTTCCCACTGGCCTGCTTACAATTCCCATCACCAGCCACTACCTTTAATAAAGGCACTGACACTACCAGAAAATAAAACACTTTTGGAAGAGAACTTTGGAAGAAGAAAAGGTAATGCAATGTACGATTGTCAGCTCCTAGCGCTCTCCTCCAAACCAGCTGAACACGTTTTGGCTCCTTTGCACAGGTGAGAGGCCACGTGGCAAATGCAAAGTGCCTAGATTGTAAAGTAGCAGAACGCTGCCTTAAAACCCAGCTTCCCCACGTACACTGTGAGCCTGGCCAAGTTCCCTGACATCTCTGAGCCTCAGTTCCTCGTTCGTTACATGACGGAAATCGTGTTGACCTCATAGGGTTTGTTGTGAGAATTGAATGAGGTAATTCCTTAATATGTATATGTAAGTATTTTATTTTATATTCAAGGGGTACATGTGCATTTTTGTTAGAAGGGCATATTGCTTGATGCTGAGGTTTGGGCTTCAATTGATCCCCAAACAGTGAAGACAGTACCCAATAGGAAGTTTTTTTATGCTTGTTTCCCTTCCTCTCTCCTCTCTTTTGGAGTCCCCAGTGTCTATTGTTCCTGTGAATGAGATAAATTTTCTTTTTTTATTTTTAATACAGGCTCTCGCTCTGCCACTCAGGCTGGAGTACGGTAGCACTATCATAGCTCACTGCAGCCTTGAACTCCTGAACTAAAGCAATTCTCTTGTGCCAGCCTCCCAAAGTGCTAGGATTACAGGTATGAGCCACCCAGCTAATTTTAAATTTTTTTTTTTTTTTTTTTGTAGAGACGAGGTTTCACTATGTTTCCCCGGTTGGTCTGGAACTCCAGAACTCACACAATCTTCTAGCCTTTGCCTCCTGAGATGCTGGGATTACAGGCATGAGCCACCGTGCCTGGTTGAATGAGGTAATTCTTGACAAAATAAATATGCGGCTAGTACATTTTAACATGCTTTTCTTGCTGTACTTTCTCTGTAGCAAGTGCTTGCTGTGCATTAGCTTTCTTGTCCCCTTCACCCCTTGGTAATGGAGCCTGGAGAGAATTTACCTGGGAACTCAAGTGTGCCAGCAAAGGAGACACAATTGATGAGAGTACTAAGCACACCGTTTGGGTGATTTTTTTCAAAACAACATCATTAGATCTTCACATACAGAGCTGGGAGGTAACCTAGTCCCTCTGACAGATGTTAGACTAGGACCCCAAATGACCTTGTATGGTGTGCCAGTGTCTTCCTCATTTGCTCCAAGGACACAGCATGAATAGAATAGGTTTTGCTATATCAGCAACAGCCCTCTCTTAGTTTTTCCCTAGCATTTCAGATGCTTGGCACCTGTAACCACATTTTCCCTGCACTGAGAGTCAGTGTGTCTTGATGGAATGAGCACTGATTTGGAGTCAGAAGATCTGGGCTGATAACATGCCCCTGCCACTTAGTTGACATGTGTTTGGATGAGTCACCTCTCTGAACGTATCTTTATCATCTATAAAACAGGCATCCTAATAATATTTCCTAAACACTTATTCTGACAAGGTTTTATGAGGACCAAAAGAAATAAGGAAAGGCAAAGCTTTGTAAATCAGAGATACCTCACCAGCGCTATCATTCCTGTGTCTTCCGATCACCAAGGTGAAGGGACCAGCTTTTAGCACACACAGCCTGGGATGGTAGAATGCCAGACATTTCACCGTCCACTGGGGGTGATCTATGGCAGATGGTGTTCCTGGCACCTTTTTCAAATTGGTTTTACTGATCTAATCACATTATGGAGGCAGCCACTTGCTCAGCCAGAAAGGCAACGTTAATACTCAGGACAATGTTGACAATTACAGCTGTTACTTATTGAGTCTTTCAAAGGTGGCAGACATGGTGCCAAGCACTTGACATGCATTATTTCATAGCCAGGACTGCCGTGTGAACAATTCCAGTCTATGTGAATGTTCTCTGGAGTTGTGCAGTGCCCAGTATGCTTGACTGTTCATGGAAGTCCTGCTCACGGAAACCCTATGAGGTATATTTGCATGGGCTTGTTGAGTAATCTTGGTTATCTTAATTTATGGAAGAGAAAATATGAGATTTGGAGTAATTAATATTTTCATAGTCATAATACCAATGGGTAGTAGAGTCAATTCTAAGGCCTGTGCTTTTATTACTATGCTATGTATTATTTCATGGGTTTAACAAAATTGGCAATATCTTCGAGCCAAAGACCATAAGGAGCACACCTGTAGTTGAACAAGTTGGGCTTATTACCCCTTGCAGTGAGGAAGAACACATACCACGAAGAATTTATCTAAGATTTGTGCTTGGGTTGGGTGATCTTGGGGAAGGTTTATGGAAGCAGAGCTTTGCTCTGGATTTGATGCTGCTAGGAAGCAGAGACTGGGTATCTTAACTTCTTTAGGCAGAACAGACTGCTAAACAGCTAAAGCTGTTAATGGCAAAGAAGCAATAGTCATATATTAACTAGGAGAAGAGGATGTTTGGTATTTTGTGTCTTGGACAGTGTCCGTTAACTGTTCAAACATGATTATGAGGGATCTTGTTTTTGTCTTGATCCGTTATGGTCGCAGAGTGGCCTTGTCTGATGTTCGTGTTCTAAGAAATTGTGCGTTTGAAAGGAGAACACTAATGGCTAGCTGTATCAGGCCAGCCCCTGATGGTTTTATCTCTCTCAGGATAAAAGGATTGGAGGGCACTGGGGTATACACCTGTTAAGTGCATTCAGCTGTGTAGCTCAAAAGTGACGCTCACCATTCTGTGATGAAAGAGGCAGAAGGCAATAGAATATGCAGATGCCATGTGGAGTCATCACTTTTTACTAAATGAGAAACACTAAACGAGAATGAGAAATAGCTAGTTGTAAGAATTTAAAAAAATAGGTTTTTTGTTTGTTTGTTTGTTTGTTTGTTTGTTTCAGACAGAGTCTCACTCTGTTGCCGAGGCTGGAGTGCAATGGCGTGGTCTTGGCTCACTGCAACCTCTGCCTGCCAGGTTCAAGCAATTCTCCTGCCTCAGCCTCCGGAGTAGCTGGGACTACAGGTGTGTGCCATGACATCTGGCTAATTTTTGTATTTTTAGTAGAGAGGGGGTTTCACCATGTTGGCCAGGCTGGTCTTAAACTCCTGACCTTGTGATCCACCTGCCTCCCAAAGTGCTGGGATTACAGGCATGAGCCATCATGCCCCGCTAAAAAACAGTTTTTTTACAGCTTAGTATAACTCATACTTTTTCTCAAAGCACAATTGTCTGGTCCAGATGGCAGTTCCTACGTTAAGGTGCTATTTAACCCTTTTTGAATGATTCAAGTCAGCCTTGATGAGTGAAGATGGTATAATGTGTTAAACATGTAGGTTGGACAATGAAGACATGGGATTGAGATCCATCCATGACATAAGGAGCTTCTGTGGGTGAAGAAAATGTGTGGGAATTCTGTAGCGACTTGAGGTTAGAAGGTCAAGCGTCTATGACACATCCATACAGAGGTTGATGGAACGAGAACTGTTAAGATGCACATTCTTGTGATGCATAAGGAGAGACACAATGATTTTTACAGCACAATCATCATGAAAGATAAAATATAAGTTGAAGAAATGGAAGTCATCTGAGCAAGGAGCTACCCTATTGCTGCAGGGATTGGGGATGAGACAGTGAGAAATTCAGCTTTTAGTTTATTTTTAGAGATGATGTGTCCAATAAACCATGGGCTTAATTTATCTGTGGCTTCAAGATAGTTTGTCTTAGGGAAGTGAAGGCAGGTGAACATCAGCCATAAAATAAGTGAATTAAATAAAGTTCCCAAGTGCTTCTAAATGTGGCAGCCAGACAGGAACATATTTAGCTAGGGCCACACTCTAAAACAGTTGTCTGGTCTGCCACTCTGAACACCAAATGCTTACTGCAATTGTCAGCAGTCACCTTGATCTAAAATATAATTATAACAATAGTTTTTTTTTTTAACTTAGAACTTTAGAAATATGACAAAAGATTTCATAGAATAAGTTAAACGAAAGGTAGTTCACAGACTGGGAGAAGATGTTTGCCATGTTTAAAACTGACAAAGCATTAGTATACAGAATATAGAAATTCTAGACAAATAAAAAAAACACAGAAACTCCTATAAAAACGGACAGCTGGAGAAGACCAGGAATTTCAAAGAAGAACAAATATTAATTTGCTAACAAGTATAGAAAGAAAGATCTACCTCCTTTGTAATCAGTTCATAGCAAATTGAAATGGTAAGATACTATTCCACATGTATAAGTCAAGCAAAAATGGACAAATTGCACAACACAAAGAGTAGATAAGGATTTAGGGAAACAGGAACCACTTCTGGTTGGAATGGATAAGTGTATCTGTTAGTAGGAATTGAAACAGTGATTTACAAGGTGCTTGGGGCAGGACTTACTGAAGGTAAGTTAATATATAACTTAAGATCCAGAAATCCCACTTCTGGGTATTTGCCACAGAGAAACTCACAGGTTTCTATATGTGAATCCATGTAAGACTGTTTATGTAGGTGGGACAACCTAATCATCCATCACTAGTGATATGGTTTGACTCTGTGTCCCTAATGACAACCTAAGTTGTACTAATCCTCATGTGTCAAAGGAGGGACCTGGTGGGAGGTAATTGAATCATGAGAGTGGGTTTTTCCCATGCTATTCTCATGATAGTGAATAAGTCTCATGAGATATGATGGTTTTATAAAGGGGAGTTCCCCTGCACATGCTCTGTCTTGCCGCTGCCATGTAAGACATGACTTTGCTCCTCCTTCATTTTCCACCATGATGGTGAGGACTCCCCAGCCATGTGAAAGTTCATTAAACTTCTTTCCTTTATAAATTACCCAGTCTTGGGTGTGTTTTTATTAGCAGCATGAGAACAGATTAATACAACTAGTGGGATGGGTAAGTGAAGAGAATGCATTCTGTGGAATGCTATGCAGTAATACTATAATATATACATGTATACATACGTGCATCTATCATGTAATGTGTACAGCTCCATAGAGAAATGTTAATAGCATAGTACATAGTGAAAAAAGAAGACAAAGAAATAGTAAAAAGCAGAAGAAACAAGGCATAAGAACCTTTATTCAAATCAAACACACATATACTTACAAAACCGTATTTTTACACTGATGCATATTTAAGAAGTATCAAATTCATTAGAGTGAGTGTCTATAGGAGAGAAGGAGGGTGATCAGAGCAGAGGTGGGGATGAAAAAGAAAAGTAAAATGCAATAAGACAAGGGCCTAGTGTAAACCAGTAGGTAAGTCAAGTGTCTACTCTGAGGTCCCTCATTCCTCAGTAAAAGGTGGCCAAAGTTGCCCACTAAAAATGAGTACTTTTGCAATATGAACAAGTTCCCACATTCCATTTATTCCATTGTCACTGTTAGTATGGGTCAATATTCAACAAACAACATAAATGAATATATAACAAGCAGAATAACTTATCTTTAGGTTGTTAGTGAAGATGCTTCATCAGGTCTGACTCGGGCCTTATTGGACCACTTTTCTCCACCTTTGTTGTCTATGTTCTGCTGATTTCTCCTCTGTGTTCTTGTGTTAGATCTATTCTGAACTTAGGATGGTTGTAGAGAATACTGAATGTCTGGTCTGAAATTTCTCACAGTTCAGTCGTGATATAGTGTCTGTATTCACTCAATTTCAAAACAGACTTTCTTCTTCCAGTATGCTCTACAGAATGTCTGACACTAGTTACTTACCACATGATAGGAAAAGGATCTGTTTTTCCCAGCACTTGGGGGTTCCCAGTTAACAGTGAACAGCTGAAGCTATGGGAAAGTTGAGCGCTACATTTTTCTAGGAAAAGTGGCATCTAGATGGGATTGAATGAATAGCTCCCCATTCATGTAAACTTATTTTCTACTGCATTTTATTCCTTGTGATTATTCTAAAATACTGCCTCTGACTATAGCATTTTGAGATTTTATTATTTAACATATCTTGCTTATTATCACTGAAGTTATTCCTGCATATTCCACCTCTTGTAAATTGTAGAAGATTCTTGTCTTCTAGGTCTTCAGCCACCTGCAGAGAAGGGGATTAGTTAGAAAGCCTAGGCTTTTTTGGATTTGATTTTTAGTTTACCAACACAAAATTTTAGCACAGGTAAGCATAGGTAGGGTAGTTGAGTAGAAAGAACACTAATTTTGTGATCTTAGTTTAATGAAAATCTCCCAGAGTACAGTTTACTTATTAATAAAATTAGAAAATAACATGTGGAGGAATTGAGTGAGGTAATATGAACCATAGCTGTTACACAGTAGGCTCTGGATAAATAATAGATAGTTCTGTTAGGGACCAAAACCATATATGATTTTCTATAATATTACTAAATCAGATCCATCTGTAGAGTGATGCATTTTTTGACAACATACAGAATATGCAATACCTGAGTCATTTTTTCCCACCCACTCTGCTGATGAATTTCTTTATGTGATTGTCTTTCTCAGCTCTGAGGAGGAGAAGGCCTATCATTACCGTGGGCAGTGGTGATTGGTTGATGCCGCAAGAAACAGCAGCACTTTTTTTCCCCCTCAAATTGTCAAGTACATCAAATTTTAATAACTTTACTTCCCAGGAGAAATTTTTTGGTTGTGGTGAAGAGGTTCACCTGCTAGTAATCTCTCTTATTTCTTCAACTCCTAGGGTGGTTTTTCTTACTTGCAATGAGGATAGTTTGACACTTGCCCTCCAGGAATGACTTTCAAGACTCTGCCACAGGATTAACCCGCCATGATCTGGAATGGATGGCAGCAAATTCATCAATAATATATGACTAAGCAAAAACAACCACTGTTCTCTTAGTGAAGGGATGGATGGCAGGATTTCAGTTTCACTTATCAAGACGCCATTCATCTTGATAACCTCAGCTAGTAGATAAAAAAGGGTATAACTTGAAACATTAAAATAATTCTTCCATTTCTCTCCTGTTCTTGTATTCTTCTTTTTTTTTTTTTTTCTTTTTTTAGGGTTTATTTTCTTAAGAGGAGTTTTAGGTTCATGGCAACACTGAGCGGAAGGTGCAGAAAGTTCCCATATCTCTCTTTTCCCACCCATAGACAGGATCCCCCATTATCAACATCCTCCACCAGAGTTGTGCATTTGGTGAACCTGCCTTCACACATCATTGTCACCCAAAGTCCCTAGTTTATGTTGGATTTCATTTGTAATGTTGGACATTCTATGGGTTTGGACAAATGTACAAGTATATCTCTCTACAATCATACTATCAAGCAAAGTAGTTTAACTGCCTTAAAAATCCTCTGCTCCACCTCCCTCTCCACTGACCCTTGATCTTCATTCCTCCCTCCCCACTGACCCTGATCTTTTTGCCATCTCCATAGTTTTGCCTTTTCCAGAATATCATATAGTTTGAGTCATACAGTATGTAGTTTTTTCAGATTGACTTCTTTCACTTAGTAGTATGCATTTAACATTCCTTCATGTCGTTGCATGGCTTGATAGCTAATCTCTTTTTAGCCCTGAATATTCTATTGTCTGGGTGTACCACATTTTATTATTCACATGCTGAAGGACGTTACGATTGCTTCCAAATTTTGGCAGTGATAAAAAAGCTGCTATAAATGTGTGCAGGCTTTTGTGTGGACATAAGTTTTTAACTCTGTTGGGAAAACACCAAGGAGCACAATTTCTGGATCCTATGGTAAGAATACATTTGGTTTCTGTAAGAAAAGCTCCTATCTTCCAAAGTAGCTGTACCATTTTGCATTCTCACAAGTAATGAATGAGAGTTCCTGTTGCCCTATATCTTTGTCAACATCTGATGTTTTCAGTGTTCTGTATCTTGGCCACTCTACTAGTCAAATAGATGCATAGTGGTATCTGATTGTTTTAATTCTCATTTGCCTAATAACATAATGTGGAGCATATTTTCATATGTGCTATGGTCTAAATGCTTGTGCCCCCCCCACCCCCACCCCAGGATTCAAATGCTGAAACCTAATCATCAATTTGGTAAGACTAGGTGGTTGGGCCTTTGGGAAGGTGATTAGGTCATGAGAGTGGAGTCCTCATGAGTGAAATTAGTACCCTTATAAAATAGGCCCCAGGGAGCTTGTTTGCCCCTTCCACCATGTGAAGACACAGCAACAAGGCACCGTCTATGAACCAAAAAGCGGCCCTCACCAGGTATTGAATCTGCCAGCATCTTAATCTTGGACTTCCTAGCCTCCAGAATTGTAAGAAAAAATTTCTGTTCATAAGCCATGCAGTCCAAGATATTTTGTTATAGCAACACAAATAGACTGAGACAATATGCTTATGTGCTATTTGTATATGTTTTTTGGTGAGGTGTCTTGTATTTTAAAAATATCTCATCCTGCCTTTTTTTCTTATTAAATTTGAAATCTGTTATATATAAGGAATACAGAATGCCACACAGAAGTTCACGATTCATCTTAGTGGCCTGTCTAGGGCCACATCTTTGGGGACAAGCCCCTCTCCTAATTTGGTGACCACCTCCTCCAAGTGGAAACTCACCAGCCTCCCACAGCCTCACCCCTAGTACAGATCCCATGTTAATAATATAAAACACCTCTGAAATAGGAAACAAGGATTTACAGGTAAAGGTATGTTATTTCTTCACAGGCACACAATATGATGTTAATGGCCTGACTCCTTGTTAAGGTTGTTGTTAACTCCAGTTTGCATCCCCTCAGCACTTGGGTCAGGAAATTGTGCAGTGTTAGGGATGGGGGACAGCTAGTAAGAAGCATAGTTGACAGTGAATTAAACCGTATTGAGACCAAAGGAATATTATAGAAAATCCAGAGAGGAGAAAACCCACAGGCAGATAGTTTGCACACAGACTCTTTAGGAAATTCATAGATTGTTGTTCTGAGGCAGGGTTCTTAGAATTTATAAGTTCCTTAATAAACCCATCCTCCAGCTTGCTGAGAAGAGACTTTGGGTTTTATCCAGCTTCTGAAACTTGCTGACCATGGACAAATACAGGAATTTATGCAAGTTGGTAGTGTTAAGTTTTTAATGTACAGATCGTAGTCATTAAGTGCTGTTAGAAGAAGATGAATACGCCATTTAGAGAGAAACTTGTATCTAACTACCAGCTTAATTAATATGGGGGGACTGCAGCAGCAAAAAAAATATTTCTTCCTCAATTTGCTAATATGTATTGTTGCTTCCTTCTCTCCAAGCTCGGGGACCTGGGCTTCAAGGGTAAGCAGATGATGATGAGCAGGCAGGCTGATCCTGAGCAGGCAGTGAGGTAGGTGTCACTGTCACATGGGGGTGATGCCACTGTGCGTTCATGGAGTCCAGGCTGTCCCTCCTTCCTGGATAACTGCCTCTGTTTCTCCCCTTTTATGGTTCATGGGCCTCACATTCCTCTTTTGTGTGCTTCCCAACATGATTCTATCTCAAGGTTTCTGGATTTGCTTCCTTTCTTCCGTTGTTTTCTTTTTTAATTTACATAAGTTATTAGGAAACAGGTGGTGTTTGGTTACATGAGTAAGTTCTTTTGTGGTGATTTGTGAGATTTTGGTGCACCTATCACCTGAGCAGTATACACCGTACCCAATTTGTAGCCTTTTATCCCTCACCGCCTCCCACCCTTTCCCAGTCCGTAAAGTCCATTGTATCATTCTGAAGCCTTTGCATCCTCATAGCTTAGCTTCCACTTATGAGTGAAGCACACATAGGGTGTTTGGTTTTCTATTTCTGAATTACTTCACTTAGAATATTGGTCTCCAATTCCATCCAGGTTGCTGTGAATATCATTATTTCATTCCTTTTTATGGCTGAATAGTATTTCATGGTATGTGTGTGTATATATATATATCACAATTTCTGTATCCACTCATTGACTGATGGGCATTTGAGCTGCTTCCACATTTTTGCAATTGCGAATTGTGCTGCTATACACAGTGTGTGCAAGTATCTTTTTCGTATAGTGACTTCTTTTTCTCTGGGTAGATATTCAGTAGTGGAATTGCTGGATAAAATGGTGGTTTTACTTTTAGTTCTTTAAGGAATCTCCACACTGTTTCCCATAGTGGTTGTACTAGTTTACATTCCCACCTGCAGTGTAAAAGTGTTCCCTTTTTACCACACCCCTACCAACATCTATTTTTGATTTTTTGATTATGGCCATTCTTGCAGGAGTAACGTGGTATCACATTGTGGTTTTGATTTGCATTTCTCTGATCATTAGTGATGTCGAGCATTTTTTCATGTGTTTGTTGGCCATTTGTATATCTTCTTTTGAGAATTGTCTATTCATGTCCTTAGCCCATTTCTTGATGGGATTGTTTGTTTTTTACTTGATAATTTGTTTGAGTTCCCTGTGGATTCTGGATATTAGTTATTTATCAGATAAATAATTTGTGAAGATTTTCTCCCATTCTATGGGTTGTCTGTTTACTCTGCCAATTGTTTCTTTTGCCATGCAGAAACCTTTTAGTTTAAGTCCCACCTATTAATATTTTTGTTGCATTTGCTTTTGGGTTCTTGGTCATGAAGTCTTTGCCTAAGCTAATATCTAGAAATATTTTTCTGATGTTACCTTCTAGGATTTTTATGGTTTCAGGTCTTAGATTTAAGCCCTTGATCCATCTTGAGTTTATTTTTGAATAAGGTGAGAGATTAGGATCCAGTTTCATTATTCTACCTGTAGCTTGCCAATTATCCCAGCACCATTTGTTGAACAGGGTGTCCTTTCCCCACTTTGTTTTTGCTTGCTTTGTCAAAGATCGGTTGGCTGTATTTGGCTTTATTTCTGAGTTCTCCATTCTGTTCCATTGGTCGATGTGTCTATTTTTATACCAGTACTGTACTGTTTTGGCTTTATAGTATAGTTTGAAGTCAGGTAATGTGATGCATTCAGATTTGTTCTTTTTGCTTAGTCTTGCTTTGGCTATGTGGGCTCTTTTATGGTTCCATATGAATTTTATGATTGTCTTTTCTAGTTTTGTGAAGAATGATGGTGGTATTTTGATGGGAATTGCATTGAATTTGTAGATGGCTTTTGGCAGTATGGCCATTTTCACAATATTGATTCTACTCATCCATGAACATGGGATGTGTTTCCATTTGTTTGTGTCATCCATGATTTCTTTCAGCAGTGTTTGGTAGTGTTCCTTGTAGATGTCTTTTACCTCCTTGGTTAGGTATATATTCCTAAATATTTAATTGTTTTGCTGCCATAGTAAAAAGGGGTTGAGTTCTTGATTTGATTCTCAGCTTGGTTGCTGTTGGTATATAGCAGAACTACTGATATGTGTACATTAATTTTGTATCCTGGGACTTTGATGAATTCATTTGTCAGTTCTAGGAGCTTCTCAGAGGAGTCTTTAGGGTTTTCTAGGTATACGATCATATCATCAGCAAACAGTGACAGTTTGACTTACTGTTATTTCTTGAGTCCTGTGTCTCTCTGCTCCCTGTGTGTCCACCCTGGTGCTGTGACCATCAGCTCCAGATCCTAGCCTGATGAGATGTTCAAGGGACTTTAAGGTTCCTTGTAGATAAGGAGATGTCAGCACATGACTGCCACTGAAAACTTGCACATGATTTGCAGATGAGAGCATGCTCCAGTAGGAATGGCCTTGAGCCAGTTGTAAGTAGGGGATGGCCACCTCTATGCATAATGGTGCTCTCTTTTGGCCTCTTGCAATATTAAACTTTCTCACTGTGATTCCCCATTACACTTCTGAACTTTTCCTAATTCCTCTTCCTCACATGTTATGTTTCCTATTTGTTCAGGATCCTGTTAACTGATCGAACTGAAAGTCCACATCTTACCCATTCCTCATGGCTAAGCTTAGGATTCAGTAGTTCAGTGGAATCTTTTCTGACCCACAGAGCTTAGTGATTTTATCTTTTTCTGGCTGTAGAGTCCTTAGTCAATGCAATTTATTTGATCCCTGATGACACTTCACAAGTATATCTGTCATCTCTACTCTGTGCCAGGCAGTGTTGAAGGCCCTAAGAATGCACAGGTAGATAAAACTGGATAAACTTGCAAGCTGGTCAAGAGAGACAGCCAATAAAACAGAAGAAAGATAGTGTCACATTATAATAAATGCTATTGCAAATAAAACCGAGGATAGGACAGAGTGTAGAGGAACTCCCTTAGAATGATATATGTCAGAAGAGGTGACTTTTGAGCTGAGATCTGAAAGACAAAAAGGATCCAGCTATGGAAAGACTTTGGGGTGGAGGAAACAACCGCAAAGATCCTGTGGTTGGAATGATCCTGTTGTAGCCAAGGATAGGAGAGAATTCCTGTGTGGCCATGCTTGGAGCTCAGCAAAGGCAGGCACGCAGACATGCAGTGAGGCTAGAGGGTTGAGCAGGAACCAGACTATGCAGCACCTTGTATGCCAGGTTGAATACTCTGGAGGGCTTAAAGCAGAGAATAAATTGACCTAATTTGTAGTTTTAGAAGACCAGCCTGTTTGCTGTGTAAAGACTGGATTGTCTAGGGACAAGAGTGGAAGTGGGAGCACCAGCTCTGAGGCGACTGTAGCACATGGTCCGAGCAAATGATGCAAGTAGCTTGGACAGAGAGAAAGGGATGAACTCCAGAATATTTTAGAGACAGAGAGAAATGAGACAATCTGATGACAGGTTAGACGTGGAGAATAAGTGAAGATGCCATCAGGTGTGATTCTGTGGTGTAGAGCTTGAGGATATTGGTGAACTGAGGAGAGTCAGGAGTTCTACTTGGCCACTGTGGTGGACATTGGTCATTCTTCTTAGCCACTGAGCGTCCTTCCTATCTTTGAGGATTTCCCTACTTTAGGAATCCATGTTTCCCTAAGATATAAGTCAGAATCCTGCTTTACCAGTAGCCCCCAGGGCTGGGTTGCAGCTTGTGACCCTGGCTCAATCAGACACACATGTGAAGCTCCAAATTGGCATCCTTTCTGGCCATGGAGTCAGCAGCCTCATCAGTTTTCAGAGGCAGCAAATGCAGAGATTCTAGGCATAGCATCTGAGTCCAGTGCCTGTACCCAGCAATGGTAGTACTAGTATCTCCCTCCAGCAGTTCCACATTGTGATATGGGGATTGTCCCTGGCTGTTGGCCCTTAAGTGTGAGCCTCTTGTCCTCCTAGGAAATCTTGCCAGCTATCTAATGCCCTACAAATACCATATCTGCATAAATGATCAGGATAGGACTTTGCTTGTTTTCAACGAGAACCTCAAATAGTTCTGCCATGTTGAGTCTGAGAAAAGTATTAGACATGTAAGGAGAGACATAACCTGGCAATGGAAATGACGAATCTGTTGTTTAGTGGACAGGTCATGGGTGGGGCTATATATCTGAGAGACACTGGCATAGCGTAGTATTTAAGTCATACTGAGAGCCCTGAAGGAGAGATTTCTCATAGAGAAGTGGACCCATCCTGGGGCCCTACCACAGAAGGAGCTCCAACAGGAAAGCTAAGGCCAATGAAAGGACTGAGAGAGAGCTATGGTGACACAGAAGGGCTGTCTGTAGGATGAGTTCTCAGGAAAGCCAAGTGAAATAATTTCAGGAAGGAGTGAATGGAGTTGTGTCAAATTCAACAAAGAAGCACTGACTGGTATTGCTGATTAGATTTTTAGGCATAGCATTAACAATTTCTTAGGCAATAAGTCAGAATATGGGTTTGGTGTTAGTCATACCTAGGTATAAGTTATAGCTTTATAATTTACAAACTATGCAATTTTGATCAGGTTCCTTAGTCCCTTTAAGACTGAGTGTTTGCATTTAAAAATGAAATAATACCCTCCACAAAAATTAATGATCTTAAAATCATAGGTTGAATTATATACCCCCCCAAAAGATGTTTTAATGTCCTAACCTCCAGTACTTGCAAATGTGACCTTATCTTAAAATAGGTCTTTGCACATTTAATTGAGTTAAAATGAGGTCATGAGGGTGGGCCCTAATTTGATTTTGACTGATGTCCTTATCAGAAGAGGGTATTTGGACACAGACACACAAGGAGAATGTCATGTGAAGACACAGAGATGAACAGACACAGAGACAAGATGACCATGTGAAGATGGGGGCAAAGATGAGAGTGATGGAGCCACAAGCCAAGGAATGCCTGGGGCCACCAGAAGCTGGGAGAGGCAAGGAAGGGTCCTCTCCTCAAAGCTTCAGAGGGAGCATGGGCCTGCCAACACTCTGAGTAATTTGGACTTCTAGGTTTCAGAACTGTGAGAGAATAAATTACTCTTGTTTTCAGCCACCCAATTTGTAGTACTTTTCTTAGGCAGCCTGAGGAAACTAATACAGATTTTGGTACCAGGAAGTGTGGTGGTGGTATAACCAAGACCCAAAAACATGAAAGTGGCTTTGGAATTGGGTAATGGTTATAGATTGGAATAATTTTGAAATAGTTCATAGCAAAAACCTAGATTGCCTTGAAGAATTGATGGTAGATATATGGACATTAGAAGCAATTTTTGTGTGGGCTCAGAACGAAGAGAAGAAAGTTGTAGAGAAGGCTTCTGTTGCCCGAGAGAATATCTGTATTGTCACGAACAGAACATTGCTAGAAATTGAAATACTGAAGGACCTTCTGGTGAGGTCTCAGGTGGAAATGAGGAACATTATTGAACACTGGAGGAAAGGTTATACATTGGTAGAAAACTTGTCTGAATTATGTTCTGTCATTGGGTGGAAAGTAGAACTTGCCAGTGATGAACTTGGATATTGAGCTGAGGAGATTTCCCTGCAATAGGACATTCATATCCTGTTGGTTCTGTTCTCAAAGAGCCCTGATTGGCAAAGCATTAAATGAGATTAAATGAAACAATGCATGTAAGACACAGCATGGTTTCTGCACAGACTAAGAGCTCAACAAATAATAAAGTGAAGGTTAAGGATGTGGCCTCCAACTTTCCAGAAAGGCTGTGGACAAATTGAACTGCAACTTGCACTCTCAGAAACAAAACAAACCAAAAGTGCAAAAGAAAACAAACCAAAAATACAAAACAAAAATTGCTGTAACATCTATTAATCATTCTTGTCAAGATGACAGAAATTTTTCTTCCTATTGGTCAATGGTGGAAAAATATAAATCAGAAATGTGATTAGAAACTTAACAGCTCTGAGATATTTTACCTTATTTTATGTTTCTGAGGCAATACCAACGCCCTTAGGATAAAAAGCCTATTTAGACAATTAGGCTCCTGGTTTGTTTTTTCCCTGCAAATAATTTTGTTATTTAATGCCATACTGGAGTAAATTAGTCTTTTCTAAGTATTTTATAGCTCATAATATTGATAAAATCTGGATATTAAGGTACATTTCCAGGGATATCTGCTATCATAAATGTATTTAGTGTTCCCTGAAGTTCGAGCCAATTCAGTAACCCAAGTAACAGAAATGAGAACTTTAAAATTTTCAGGGGAAGAGATAAAAATATTACTTGCAGATGATACAATTATCCTTTTAGATCTAGTATAATCCCATTAAAATGCCAAGGGAAATTTACAAAGACTTTGAGAAAACCTAACATGTAGTTTTCAAGGTCATCTCGTAGACTAGACAGATGAGAAAATACAAATAATGTGTGTGTGTGTGTAGAGTGTGCCTTATCAGATATTAAAATGTATTATGAGACCATAGTACATTAAAATAATGTGATACATTAAAATAACATAACGTGATAAGGATAGGGAGATACAGCTTTAACAAAATAAGGTCAAGAAATAGATCTTAGTGCACATCACATTAAGTATATCATAAAGGTAGAATTACAAATCAGTAGAGAAAGGAATGTTCCGTTCATTCCAATTAACATTTTTGAGCAACTTTCTTGTGTCTGACACTGGAAGATGTAACTAAGAATATGATAAGTCCTATGATCTCAAAAAGCTTAGTCTTTACGGAAGACAGATATATAAAGATAAACTTAGAAAATGTAAGTCACCTGAGCTATGGCATCATTACAGGGAAGGCACAAACTTGGTGCAGCCTCAAGAGTTACGTTCAGTTTCTTTGCAGAAGTGATGTCTAAGTTGGATTCTGAAGGGCAAGTAGGAGGTAAGCAAGGGAAGGGATTCTGAAGGGCATTTTGAAATAAGCAAGCAGAAGGTGTGAAGGCCTGAGGTCCGGGAAGGGCACAGCACATTTGCGGAGCCAGAAGTGCTCAATCTGGTCCTTGTCAGTTGGGGAAGTTTGTGAATATAGGCTGGGAGACACAGGCAATACAAAAGTTAAGGAGACCTTAACTTTTGCTTGCTAAAGAGATCTTAAAGAAGACCCAGAGACCTATTAGACATAGTAAAAAGCACTGGAGAATGTGAAGATGACTTCTAGGATTCCGACTTGGGCCACTGGAGAATGGTGAGAAGTATGTTTGCACAGCCAGTAGGAGGTGATGAATTAACTTGGGTACACGTTAAGCATGTAATGAATATTTGTGTCTTTTATTCAATAAACTTTGCTGGCTAACTAGTTGAATTTATTGAAGGCTTATAACAAATACAAAAATGGAATCCTCATGGATTAGAAACAAAACTTAAAACCCTAGAAAATACAGAACATGCATTGATAATATTTCTTAGTTTTGGATGATAACCTATTAAGTTACCTTTATATTTTCCTTTATATATTTGCCAAATTTTCTAGAGAACATGTAGCACTTACACCTTTAGAGAAAACCTAAGTCATGAAAAACCTTGCTTGCAGTTTCCTATTAATAACAACACACTGAAATCTGAAGGATGGTATCCAAATATGGTGACATGCTCTTAAGTGTCTGCAAATATAATAGGGGATAGGCTTAATATTGGGAACTAGAAGTCTGGATTTTTAGGAGACAGAGTCACTCATAGATTGTCTAAATACATACTGTGTGGACACTCTGTAGACACTGGTGATGTCGCAGAGCCAAGCCTCCAAAGTCCCTGCTCTGTGGGGCTTAGGTACAATATCAGAGGCATATTCATTCTAGCAGCAGAGTGGGACATGGGTTGCACTGCTGGGCAAGCTGAAATCTCAGAGCTGGCAGGGAACTCAGAAGTCTATTTTATTTTACAGATGAGGAAACAAAGACTCCAGTTGAGGGGCTTCTTTCCCACGTCATTAATTGTCACAAGGGCAGGACCAGAATTCAGGTTTTCTATTTCCTGAAATAGGATTGCGTCATAAATATATTGCTTCGTCAATTCATGTCTTAGCATTTACTAAGAGAGTAAAGAGTATTCATAGAATGAGGTTTGTGTGTCACAGAAGGGCCCCTGTGGTCCTGGCTTTGCAGTAAATGGTCATACAAGAATATATCCTGGCTGGGTGTGGTGGCTCACACCTGTAATCCCAGCACTTGGGAGGCTGAAGTGGGGGCAGGGGTGGAACCACTTGAGCCCAGATATTCAAGACCATCCTGGGCAACATATTTGAGACCTTGTTTCTGTTTTTTAAAAAAATGCAAAACTTAGCCAGGCATGGTGGTGCACCTGCAGTCCCAGCTGTACTTGGGAGGCTGAAGTGAGAGGATGGCTTGAGCCCGGGAGCTTGAGGCTGCAGTGAGCGATAATTGCACCAGTGCACTCCAGCATGGGCAACAGTGAGACCCTGTATTTTTTTTGTTTTAAAAATATATTCTTGCTATTAGAAGATGCTTTTCATTTTCATTCATTCAGCAAACACTTACCAAGATTCTTCTAGGTACAAGGCCCCATGTTGAGAAGACAACTTTAATTAACACACACTGTTCATGTTCTTTTGGAGTTTACATTTTGTCGGGGGAGAGATAATAAAGAAACTAATTGCAGGGGCTTTCGTTTTTTTTAGGTGGGAATGTTCTATAAAGTCACCTGGAACACAAAATTAGCAAACACGGAGCCATTGCTCTTAGGGGAAACACAGAGTTAGATTACTGTGAGCCTCTGGTCATGACATTTTTGTCAGCTAATCAATACATAACCTTGTTTTATGTGTGTTTCTGTTTAAAGACGTCTTATTTAATATAGTCGATTCATTAACATGAACTCAGGGCTAACAGCACGTCACTCAAGCCTGAATGAAATTTCCCTAACACATTTTCTCTGTAAGGGACATCCCAGCCTTTTTGCACTTAGAAACACTAGACAGCACTTTAATGCTTGGGGACCATTTTTAAACAATGAAATCATCAAAAGCACAAAAATGTGAAAATTGTGGCAGTAAACAGATCACAAAAAGAATATTTACAGTATGAGAGTAGAAACAAGAAGGCAGAATGCCACCAGGTTGGACCTCAGCTGGTCCGACATGTGCATCAGACAACTCAAAATTTTTGCTACTCTGTGCATGTCTATGAATGACCATGAAAACATCATAAGTATTGATTTAGAGGTTAAACTAAATTTTAGTGAGTGGGCAAATTTGCAGACATGAAATCCTTCAATTAAGGCACTAACCTGCATCAGACATTGACTGTATGTTATTAACTGTTTGTACACCATTGCAATTGTGCTGATAATTACGGTGATGTAATATCCTTTCACGGGGAGTCTGGAGGTCAGAGAAGATTTTCTGAGAAACAGACACTAAAGCTGAAATCTTAAGGGCAAATTGGTGTCAGTTGGGTTGAGTGGGGAAAGAGGACAGTCTATTTCAGGCAGAGAAAACAGCATGTGCAAAGGTCTGAGATGGGAACGAGCATTGCATATTTCTAGGGTTTAAATGAAGTCACTTGTAGCTGAACTACCCAGACCCATGGGGAGGGAGGGGCCGGATTATGCAGGAACTTGTGACTCCAGTAAAGGATTAAAGAAATTGAGACAGGGTCTTACTCCATCACCCAGGCTAGAGTGTAGTGGCCCAATCATGGGTCACTGCAGCTTCTACCTCCCCAGCTCAGTTGATCCTCCCATTTTGGCCTCCCATGCCTACCTAATTTTTGTATTTTTTGTAGAGATGGGGTTTCATAATGTTGCCCAGGCTGGTCTTGAATTCCTAGGCTCAAGTGACACACCTGCCTTGGCCTCCTAAAGGCTAGGACAGGAAAGGATTTTGATCTTTATTCTAAGAGTAATGGGAATCCAGGCTAAGAGATGGTATATATTTGTGTTTTAAAAGGGTCATTCCCTCTGTTTGAGTGTAAAGAACGGTCTAGATGGGGCTGAGAGGATATGGGGAGGGTGGTTGGAAGCTTATTTCAATCACTGAGCAGAGACAGTACTAAGGTTAGGCTAAGGGCAGGGTGCGAGGGAAAAGTGGCATTAGGATCAGAGTTGGGTTTTTGGTGTGTGCAACTGCGTAGATGAGGGTGCTATTTCCAGAGGTCAGGAACACTTGAAAGAAAGTGAGTTTTGAGGGAATGAGCTCAATTTTGTTTTGTGGTTAAAGTGCCTATGAGATATTGTGGTAGGTGAAGAAATGTGCCACTGAGTTCCCCCTTCAAGGAAGGACTTGCTGTCCATCCCAGGGGAAGGCAGGCTGCAGATAGCCATCAGCAGTCAGCAACTTCAGGGTCTGCCTGAGGGGCAGAGCTGCCTCCCTAGAGGGCGTGCCCCTCTTGGAGCAGCTCGCATCTGGTGAATGAGTAAGGTGGGACACTTGGTGGGCAATACTGGCTCCAGAGCTCCCGGTTTAGGGTCCAATGGGAAACTGAAGGACTTTCAAGTTCTTCCTTGACAGGCTCATACAGGAAACATTACCCACACTTCCGGTCAGTGTGTGCTCTGCAGGCTCTGGCCTGCATCAGATAGCCAAGTGGAGACCTCAAGTCAGACACACGGGTGTGATCTAAAGATGCATGTTCACGAATGGTCAATATGTGGGTGGTGAATGAAGGTATGAGAGTGGCTGATTTTGTGTAGAAAAAAGAAAGAAAAGGATAAGCAGCCTAGGAATGAATCTTGGGAAATTCCAACCTTTGAATGTGAAACAGGGAAGGATAAACTAAAAGACTGTTCAGAAAGGTGGGAGGGTACCCGGGAGGAGACCACACCATGAAAGACAAAAGAACAAAATCGTTAACTCCATAGAGTGCTGCTGAGAGGCTAGGGAGGCCCAGGTCAAAAGTATACCTTGCAGAAGTCATTGGCAACTTAGCTCAGTGGCTGGGTGGGCTGTTGAGTGGAGATGCAAGGTTTCAGTGGGTTGTGGAATGAGTGAGAAATTAAGAAATAGAGACAGTGAGTGTAGACAACTCCTTTTAGAAATGTGACTGAGAAAAGGACAGACGACATAGGGCCGTAATTGAAAGAAAAAATAAGACGACATATTTTAAAAAATTGGACATATTTGTTTTTTTAATTTAAATTTAAATTTTTTTATTTTTAATTCTTGTGGGTACAAAGGTATATAGATTTATGGGGTACATGTGATGTTTTGATACAGGCATGCAATGTGCAATCACATCATGGAGAATGGGGTATCCCTTCCCTTAAGCATTTATCCCTTGTGTTACAAACAATCCAATTACACTCTTTTAGTTATTAAAAAATGTACAGTTAAGGTATTGACTATAGTCATCTTGTTATGCTATCAAATAGTAGGTCTTATTCATTCTAATTTTTTTGTATGAATTAAGTATGTTTGAATGACCATGGGGGAACTAAGCAAAGATGATGAGTTAGAAGACACAGAAGAGAGAAGAGATTATTGATGGGAGATGATTCTTGAGGAAGTGGGCTACAGAACAGAGGCAGAGAGATTGGACCGAAGCCAGGAAGAAGGGAGCTGGCTTTCACAGGAATTGAGGAGAGGAGAGAAGATACAGATAGGTTGTAGGTTTGAAAGCAGGTGCTGGAAAGTTGAGAGCTCCTCTCTGGCACCTTCAAATTTCTCTGTGAGGTTGGAAGTGAGGTCATCTTTTGTGAGTGAGGGAGCTTTTTGGGGTGGTGCTGAGGCAGGAGAATAGGATCTGGAGGCAGGGAACCTAAGGCTGATTCATGTTGAATTCCTAGAATTAAACCAAAAGGAAAACCCCAACTTTCCATGCCCAAGTAACAAAAGGACCATAGGCTACACCCTTTGCAACAACCCTATCCCCCTTTCTCTGCGTGGCAGGTGAAAAATTGCAAGTACCTCTGATTGGTTCCCTCTTGCAACCAATCAGACTGGTCACAGGCCAAGTCTTCATTTGCATAGGAGTGTAACTTTGTATTAATAACTTCACTTCAGCCTTTAATTGGTTCCCTCCTACAACCAACCAGAATGGTCGTGGGCCACTACATCATTTACATAGGGCGTATACCAAGTAACCAATGGGAAACCTCTAGAGAATATTTCAACCCCAGAAAATTCTGTAATGGGGCTCTTGAGCTGCTTATTTGAGCCCACTCCCACCCTGTGGAGTGCACTTTTGTTTCAGTAGATCCGTGCTTTTCTTTCATTCGTTTGTGTGTTTTGTCCAATTCTTTGTTCAAAACCCCAAGAACCTGGACACCCTCCATCAGTAGCAGGTTTGGATGAAGAGAATGGAAAAGGTTTAATACAGTCACCAAGGAGCGTGGGAAAATTAATTGACTGAAGAAATTCAGTAGTAGGAATATAGAACTATGTTGTGAACTTGGCTGAACTCTGAATGTAGACTTGTTAGCCCACTGAAGTATCTTTTGGGCATTTTGCATCTTAAGGGCGCAAGATCTAAAATAGCACCATTTCCGCACACCATCGGTGTCTTACAGGAACACAGAAAACTGACAAGAAAATGCTTTGCCACAGAAGAAGTCAATATTCTAAACATATAAAACTATGAGTTCAAGTTTCATCCTATGATTTCCCTACTTCTTAGTCTTCAGATATTTCTGTGATAAGTTTTTAATATAAATATGTTATTTGTCAAGCAATTTGCAGTATATAAAAATGTTGACATTAACTTTTCTCATCTAATCCTCTAACATGCTTCTAAGGTGGATAATATTATTTGCCACTTAACAGGTGTTTGCAAAGTTATGAGAATGATCCAAGGTCAAACTATTGGTGAAAGTCAGGACAAGGACATGCGCTCTGGTCTTCTTCATTCAAAGTCTATGATCTTTCACTGGCTCATGTTCCTGGATCTCAGAAATGTACTAGATTTGGGCTCGTTTTTGCTGATGAGTTTAATTAGTCAAGGATAAATAATTTCTTTTTTGGTTTATTTCATTTAATATTTCCCCCTGAGTTTGAGTTTGTGATCCATTATGATAAGTTCTTGTTCCTTTGTATTCTTAGCAATGGCAGGCTTGGAATAATAAAGGAAGCAATTGACTTAAAATAGTGAATAAGCCCGCTGTCCATGAAGTTGTTCTTGTCTGTGCTTTGCCTGAGTTATGGCTATGTTAATGTGGTAACTGGCACCACTTCAACAGCTGTAATATCTCTTCAATTACAGCTGCCTGAAAATTACTTAAAGTTTCAAATGCTTGGTGCATCAAGATAGGGCCATGGGGAGGACAGATCAATCATGTGAAGCTTGTCTTTGCAGGGAAGAGACATTTCCTTAATTTTCTTGTGCCACTGAAGCTTCGAGAACAGTTGAGATTACTCTAAGAGCAACAAAGAAAGATAAATAGAAGGTCTTAAAACTGATAACTTGGAGCAAATTATATATTTTTAAAATAGATTTTAAGTTACTAAGTTGAAGCTGATAATTTTGAAACACAATAATTCATTCTTTTTTGAACACACATTTATTGAGCATCTGTTATATGCCAGCTACTGTGCTTGACATTGGAAGTGAAAAGGGAAATAAGGTACCTTCCTCATTATCAGGGATATGGGGTCTTCTAGTGGGCAAGATTGACCTATATGCAGATAATCAAAACATTAGTGCACAGATAAGACTTAGTTGCCAATAAGCATCTACTCTATCATATCCCTCTATATGCAATCTTAGAAGAGTACATGTATTAAATGAAAACACTTAAAATTGGTTTCTTCTGGGTTGGAGGAGATCATTACTTTAGAGAAATCTTTAGTTAAATAATATATTTCAACATATTTAGTTAAATAATATATTTCAATCATACAAGAAAATAGGACAACTACTATATGATTCCACTTACATGAGGTACCTAGAATAGTCAAATTCAGAGGCAGAAAGAATGGTGGTTGCCAGGGGCTTCTGGGAGAAGAAACGAGTAGGGACTTGTTATTTAATATCATGGAGTTTCAGTTTTACAAGATGAAAAGGGTTCTCGGGATGATGCTGATGATGGTACTACAATGATGTGAATGTACTTAATGTCGCTGAACTGTACATTTGAAAACAGCTAAAATAACACACTTTATGCTGTGCATATTTTACCACAATGAAAATAATACAAATGAAATAGAAATTAATAAAAGAGATTACCATTTCCAACCATGGATATATGTGTTTTGTCATATATTCTTTAGACTTCTCTCATTTTAAAGAAATAAAATGCTAAAATACAGCAAATGCCTCCCTTCTCTCTGCCTGACTTTCCTCCTCTTTTTCTGTCTCGTCAGGTATAGGTACTATGCTAAAGTTTGGGTGCATTATTTCTACGCGTTTAAAAATACTTTTACGGCTGGGCGCATTGGCTCACGCCTGTAATCCCAGCACTTTGGGAGGCCGAGGTGGGCGGACCACGAGTCAGGAGATCGAGACAACTCTGGCTAACACGGTGAAACCCCGTTTCTACTAAAAATACAAAAAACTAGCTGGGCATGGTGGCGGGCACCTGTAGTCCCAGCTATTCGGGAGGCTGAGGCAGGAGGATGGCGTGAACCCGGGAGGCGGAGCTTGCAGTGAGCCGAGATGGTGCCACAGCACTCCAGCCTGGGAGACAGAGCGAGACTCCACTTCAAAAAAAGAAAAAAAAAAAGTGCTTTTACTATAGTCAATGTCCTCTTTCCAAAGACTACTGGAAACACATCTGTAGTTGTATGCAAACTGTGGAGAAGTGTGGGGTGTCTCAACACGATGATGGTGGAGAAGACTTAGAACAGGATTTGGGCTTGCAGTAGGTGATTCTTGGGAGGGTTTAAGGAAACAGGATTTTACTCTGCATTGATGATTTCAGGAAGTAGGGTAATTCTGTGATTACATATCTTAACAAATCTCAAGCCTAGAGCGAAACTAAAGTTGTAATTGTTTAAGAAGCAACAGTCATGCATTAGCCAGGATAAATGGATATTTGGTCATTTTTGTGGTGCGTATTTTTGTTAGTGTTCAAATATAATTATGGCGTGGTTGTATTTTTGTTTTGTCCCATGTTGGTCACAGAACGGCCTTGTCTGATGTTCACGCTCTTTGAAGTTGTTTACAGTCAACAGGAGATACTAAGGGCTAGCTGTGGGTGCTAGGCTCCTGGATATCAGTGGCTATATTTTCTTTGTTGCTACATACATATTTCTTCATAAGCAATAGACATTATTTTGTGGGTCTCAGTTTGAATGGATTATAATATGCTGTAGCTTTTTTTACTCCATAGTGTGAGATTAGCTTAGGTTGATAATAGAAGATCTAGTCCATGTCTTCTTGTTTGTTTGTTTGTTTGTTTGAGACAAAGTCTTACTCTGTTGCCTAGGCTGGAGTGCAATGGCATGATCTCGACTCACTGCGACCTCTGCCTCCCAGGTGCCAGTGATTCTCATGCTTCAGCCTCCTGAATAGCTAGGATTACAGGTGCGCACCACCACACCTGGCTAATTTTTGTATTTTTAGTAGAGATGGGGTTTCACCGTTTTGGCCAGGCTGGTCTCAAACTCCTGACCTCAGGTGTTCCACCCACCTCGGCTTCCCAAAGTGCTGGGATTACAGGCATGAGTCAACATACGCAGCTTAGTCCATGTATTTTATATGCTGTTGTGCATTCAACTGAAGGGTGGTTAGGTTGCTTCTATGTTTTCTTGTTAAAAGTTGTGCTGATACACCTTGCATACAGATATGTCTCTCTGTACCATTTTTCCAAAGAGCAACCAGGTGTCAGAAAGTAATAAAATACTCAACAACATTGAAAGACTAGACACCAGCTTGAACCGGCTCCCAGGAGCAAAATCTGGGACAATTTGAGGAATAAAATAATAAAAATAATGGATTATAATCCATAGAATAGAATACAAGTTCATGCTACTTGAAATAATTGAATATTATCAAATACTCACATGCATTGCAATTTTAATCAAACTTTATTGCTGTGTCTTTGGATATAGCTAAGAAATCATTTCCTATCCAAAGAATATAAATATATTTTCGTATAAAAGTTTTAAAGTTTTGATCTTTGCGTGTAGATTTCTAATAAATGTAATTTGTTTTTGCTCTTGATGTGAGGAAGGGAATCTAATATCCTTTTCCACATGGGTAACCACTTGTTCCAGCTCTATGGAATGCCTTCACTATGTTAAACAAAATTTTCAAGGCTTTTTATTCTGATTTACTGATATATTTATCTCTTAATTAACTGCTATATTAATTATAGCTATTAACTGATATATTTGTCTCTTAATTAGTATAAAGCTTTAAATTAAGACTTGATATCTGGTTAGTCATCTGTCACTATTCTTCTTCTTCAATATTGTTAGCTGTTTTTGGCCATAATCTTTGATATACATTTAAGCCCCCCTGTTCAGTAAATTCTGTGAAACATCTTACTAGGATTTTGATTTGAATTGAATTGAATTTACAGACTTCAATAATCATAATATCAAGTGTCTTCATTTATAATTATGGAATATTTCTCCATTCCTTTTGGTCTTCTTATGTTCTATCCTTTTCTTCATAACTATTTTATACATTATTAGATACATACCTAGATATTTATATTAGTTGGGAATTGCCTGGCGGCCTGAGAGAGACCTTTATTTCAGTATCTTTAAAATATTAGAGCTCAACCCCCTAAATAGAACGCAGTGTTAGGTAGTTGCTTGTATCTCACTGAATCCAAATGCTAAGGGTAAGGCCTCTGGATTTTCTCTTCTTTTCTCTCATGGTCCCCAAATGGTTTCTGGAACTTCTGTAGTGTCTGATTCCAAGAGGCTGGAAGGAGGGAGTACAGAAGGACAAAAAGGGATTCCTGTCCAATGACGTTTGCTCACACCAAATTGGAAAATTTTACCTCCAATAGAGGCTGGAAGGTAGAGTTTTTCAGCTGGATATATTGTCACTCTGAATAAAATTGGAGTTCTCAGCTGGGCGCGGTGGTTCACGCCTGTAATCCCAGCACTTTGGAAGGCCGAGGTGGGTGGATCACTTGAGGTCAGGAGTTCAGGACCAGCCTGGCCAACATGGTGAAACCCCATCTCTACTAAAAAATACAAAAAAATTAGCCGGGCATGGTGGCCTATACCTGTAATCCCAGCTACCTGGGAGGCTGAGGCAGGAGAATGGCTGGAACCTGAGAGGCAGAGGCTGCAGTGAGCTGAGCTGAGATTGTGCCACCACATTCCAGCCTGGGCAGCAGAAAGGGACTGTCTCAAAAAAAAAAAAAAAAAAAAAAAAAAAACAAAACAAAACAGAGTTCTCTTATTAAGAAAGAAAAGAAAAAGTAAATATGGGATATACTAGCCGTTGCTGCTACAGGTTTTTTTAACTTTTGTTATTTAAAATATCTTTCTCAGATTAAAAATATCTTGATTGGTATTCATAGGGATACCTATCCTATTTCTATTCTTAAAATATAATTTACATACAGAAAAACTTACCCTTTTTAGTACATTTCTGTGAGTTTTGAGAAACACGTGGTCGTTTAGCTTGAGGAACACATCAGACAGAGCGAGAAGCAGACTATTATGAAGTCTGGTCAGAGAAGTAGGCAAGACCTCACTATCGGGGCCTTTTAGGTGATGTTAAAGAGGCTGGTTTTAGTGTAAATGCAGTAGGAAGCCACTGGAGAGTTTTAAGCAGGGAGTGATGTGATGTAATTGATGTTGGAAAACTCATTTTGAGTTTTCTCTGGAGAACAGATTGTAAAGAACATAGGGAGGAAAGGAGTCCAAGCATGAGGCTCTTGCATATTCCAGGCAAGAGTTCACAGTCATTGAACAACGGTGGTGGCACTGGAGATGCAGCTCAGACAGATGCAGTTAGTATATAGCAGTCAACAGGATTTGCTCTTGAATTTTCATCTTCAATTATTTCTATTACTTGGATGTGATTCCCTCTGGAATCAGATGTTCAGAATAATCACTGGAATTTCCTTGCATGCATACGCTCTGCTAATTTGGCAAAGCTGTTATTTTTTCTCATTTCCCCTCGATGAGCCCAAGTGTGATCTACAAGCTGCATGATATAGTTACTTTTCTGGATAACAGAAAAGAATGAAAAAAATATTCTATTTAATAAAAGAATTTTAAACATGCTCATATAATCTGGCTTTTACATGAGGATTTAAAAGTGAGTTAAAAAAAAAACTACTGGATGGAGAACTTGTCTCAGGAGTTTTGGGAAGGTCTTGCCCTCTTAAATCTCTTCCATAAATTGCTTAACTTCCATTAACAATATTCTTTAACATTTTTTAATGTTAGCTTTCCTGAGAAGAATGGCATATTGAATCCTCAATACTGTGTTATACATTTCTTTATTAATTCACTTTGCCTTTGGAATCATTTCTGATTGTCAGAAATATCAACTTCTACATGCAATCAGTTTCATTAACTTAAGCAGAGTAAAAAGGGACAGAATCTATTTGAAATAAAGAGATGAATAAATGCAATGAATAGACTACAAGAAGTTCTCTAGTCCTGAGACCCCCTGGCCACCTGGTCTATAAAGGTTTTGGTAGAACTGCAATAAAAATGCATATCATAAAGCAGAGATAGACTATGCAAAGAAATAGGGAAAGAATATCAATAAAATATGAACAAAAAATGGAAAGCCATCACATTAATTAAAAAAAACATAACTTTGAACCATAAAAGACAGCATAAATACTGTATTTGCGCTATAAATTTGGGACTGGACTTCCTGGAACCAGTATTAAGATAGAGACCTAGCCAATTGCCCAGTTCTTATTATAAATATATCAGGAATCCCAGTTTGGGTCTAAGGAGGGTTTAATGTAGAATTGAAGTTTGTTTGGGTCTACAGTGTACCTGCTGTGTGTCTCCCAGGTACCTCCTGGAAATAAAGACTTCTAAAAGAAGTGTCCTTTAGGGACAATGCATTTGTGGGCAGGAATCAGACATATCCACGTGTGTCATGTCACCCAGTAGTCTTCTGAGCAATTGCTCATGTTGGAGCCCTAGTGTGTAAATAAAAGTGATCCAGACATGAAATGTCACAGTTTGAAAGTCAAGCTCCATAGCAGTATTTCCCAAAATGATATATGTTGGGACATTTTCCCACAGGATGTTAATACATATTTTGAAAAACAAAATATGTACGTTAAACATATCTAAATAGGAGCCTTTTTAGCAGCTGAGTCCTATTAACAGTCACATGAGCAGGCTTAAGGCAGATTTTAGTAACTGTTACTTCCAAGTGCTTATGCAAAACAGCCTTGCAAAGTCTCTGTTCTCTCCAGCAATTCTGGGTGTTCCCAGAGGGTTTCTGAACAGTTCTGGAGGGCTTCCCTGTGATGCCTGCTGGATACAGCTGCAAGTGCTTTTGATCATTACTGCTTCCGGGGTGCACCTCTGTCCGATTCTGTTTCCATCTTCACACATGGCACAGCAATCTCTTGCCGGGGAAGATGGTCTCTTTTCAGGTCATACATTACTGCTACCCTTGCTAGATATTGCAGTACATCCAGGACCTCACACTACACTGCTTCTGCTATTTCCTACTGGTGACAAGGTCTTGTGCTTGGAGCAACTATTGCTTCCACTATATCCTCTGGGCCTGCTGTCCTGAGGGAATATGTGTTAGAAATACATATTCACCAATGCACTAGAAATTTTAATAGGCTAAGTTGGCTGCTTATCAGTGAGGAAGTAGAGACAAATGACAACCGAAATGGCAGTACTTCAATATCTTACATAATTTGGGGTGCAACGGCCCTGCATTAATTGGAGTGAGAGGCCATTAGGTCTTAAAGGCTGGCATCTTGGCTCCACCTCCCACATCAAAGACGTCAGAGCACTGGGCATGGTGGTTTATGGCAGGCTCAGGTCCTTATCCATTGTGGGCTGGGTAAACAGACTCAATCTGCAATTTGGCTATTTTAGAGGAAGGGAAGAAGTAGAAAGCCTTGTTGAGGTCTCTAGTTAAGCTACATGCCTCAGAACTCACCAGAAAAGCTCTGCATTTTGTGTATAAGTTGCTCGTTGAGCTATTAAGGAAGTGATACTTTGTTTGCCATTGGTCTATTGTCCCTCCCCTTATAGAAAAACCCATGGAACCAGAACCGTACATCAAATTACTAGTATTAATACTAATTGCTAATATTAATACTAATTACGGATATTAATTAATATTAATGCTAATTATCAATGTATTATAAAGAAAAAATGCAAACCAAAATGGAATAAATATATTTTTCAAAAGTGTATATTTGAGAAAACTGACTGTATAACAAACTCTAGTGACTCATGTTAAACTTACATTAAACACACTAGTGTGGTTTACGGGTCAATGTAAAAGCCAAAACCATAAAAATATAAGAAAATACAGGTGAATATTTTTTATTAGAATGGAGAACAATGTTGTCTGCCAAAACACAGTAAACAAAAAAGGAAAAGCTCCATAGCTTTGACCACACTTAAAAAAACAACAATCCGGGCCGGGTGTGGTGGCTCACGCCTGTAATCCCAACACTTTGGGAGGCCAAGTCGGGCGGATCACGAGATCAGGAGATCGAGACGATCCTGGCTAACACGGTGAAACCCCGTCTCTACTAAAAATACAAAAAAATTAGCCAGGCGTGATGGTGGGCTCCTGTAGTCCCAGCTACTCAGGAGGCTGAGCCAGGAAAATGGCTTGAACCTGGGGGGTGGAGCTTGCAGTGAGCGGAGATGGAGCCACTGTACTCCAGCCTGGGTAACAGAGTGAGAATCCGTCTCAAAACAACAACAAAAAATCCTCTTTGTAAGTCAAAATGTACCAGAAGCAATGTTATGGAAAGGAAGGTTGAATAGTAATTCAGATCACAGACTTTACATAATCTTATCTGTTTCTTTGAAAATAAGAGGTGATGAAGTCAATGAATCATCATTTAGCAATAGCTCAAAATATAAAAGGGTAAAAACTCTTTGATCTAGCAATTGCACTGTTATGAATTGATTGTGCATATATATTTGTAATGTACAAATGTATTGGTGTATTATACAATATGCTAATTGCTATTGTATGACAACAATAACTGGAAACAATTTTCTATCAAGAGTGGCCTTGTGTGATGTATTTTGTTACATCCATACAATGGGATAGGATGCAGCCACTAAAAAGGATGAAGTAGCTTTATATATTTATTCAATATATATATATGGAAAGATTTCAAGAACTGCTAGGTGAAAAAATGATCTATAGAAGTATGCTTGATTTTTTTTGTTGTTGTTTAAAAGATCTACATATTAGTATTTGCAGCTTTTTCTTTTCCTGATATAATCAGAGAAACCATTGACAGAGGCTACTTTTGGGGAATAGGGCTGGAATTTGGTGGAAGGAAGATGTGTAACTTTCTGTTTAATTTTTTCGCATGTCTATGATTATTTAAAAATAAATGGGAAATTTTATTTATTTTTTGAGATGGAGTCTTGCTCTGTCGCCCAGGGTGGAGTGCAGTGGTATGATCTTGGCTCACTGCAGCCTCTGCCTCCCGGGTTCAACGGATTCTCCTGCCTCAGCCTGCCGAGTAGCTGGGATTACAGGCATGTGCCACCACACCCAGCCAATTTTTTTAGAAGAGACAGGGTTTCACCATGTTGGCCAGGCTGGTCTTGAACTCCTGACCTCAGGTAATCTGCTTGCCTCGGCCTCCCAAAATGCTGGGATTTGACAGGCGTGAGCCGTGTCTGGCCAAAAATTTTATTTATTTTATAGAAAAGCATGTACTTATATTTTAAAACCTCATGCTGTGTACTATAAATACATTTTATCTGTCAGTTTTAAAAAGAGAGCATATACCATAATCTGACAGCTCTGAGGCTAATCCTGTTATAAATCTGGGAAAATTACTTTATTTCTCAGTCTTATTTTACTCATTTGTAAAATGGGAAAAATAATCTGTACTTCATAGGATTTTTTGAAGATTGAATGAGATAATGGCATATAGAAACACTCAATAAGTATTTGCTCTTATTATTAACGTAATTAGAAGTTAGCCACTGGCTTTTAAACTGTTCTTATTTGCATTATATTGTATGCTATTGCTCTGGGATTAAAATACAATTCTTGGTTTTTTATATTCTACTCAGAGTTAATGTTGTACCAATTCCCATAAAATATGTAAACTTGCAATTGTAAGGTCTGCTTATCCCCTTTGCCATGGCTTTATGCTATTGTTATTACACGTATTGAATATGTATCATAAAAGCAACAAGATGGTAGGATCATCTTGCTTTAAGGAATCGTATGTATTTTTTAAAAATGAACAGGAAAATGATCTTTTCTTTTTTTATCAGATATTTAAAGCCTCTGATGTGTTTTATTTTTTGGTGAAGATTCATAATTCCATCTGTTATTTGCTTTCTGACTGAGGAGTGTTCCTTAGCATTTCTTGTGCAGGTCTGCTTTGTGGATCCTTATATATCCCACTTATTGTATATTTTCTTATATTGCAGAAATATTAATGTGTTTGATTATGGAGCCCTAAAGCAGATCCTGCTTGGGATATTATATTGTGTCACTTGGATAAATTCTACATAAACTCAGGAGCTGACTCAACAAGCTTTGGTGATAGTCTATGGCAGTGGAATTAGTTAAAGAGGAAGAAAGAAGGCAAAGATGGTTCCCAGTTCTATTGCTTGGGCAATAAGAGTCAGTGCAGTGTCATTTAATGAGAGGAGTGACAAAACAGCCATTTCAATGGGGAATTGGAGTGAGAAGGGTTGCCGAGTTTAGTTTTGTACATGTGATAGTGGCACATCCATGTCCAGGAAGTAGGTGGGTACATAGGTCTGGAGCCTAGAAGGGAGGTCTACATTAGAGATGTTCAGGCCTCTGCGCCATCACAGTGGGTGATAATTGAAGCAATGAGATCACACAGTTATTCAAAGATAATGTACAGGACAAAAAAAGTCATACCTATGGTAAATCTTAGCATCAGCAGTTTCAGTGGAGTAAAGGGGGAAAAAGCAGATTTCAATGAGATGAAGAATGACTGGAAGGAGAGAATAAAATGGTGAGTGTAGATGGCTCATTTAAGAAGCCTGGTTGTGAAGAGAGAGAACCAAAGAGGTTTTAATTTACTTAGTTTTTCAACATGTATGAGACCTGAGTATATTTTTCCCATGTTGATGGAAGAAACCATAGAGGGAGAGGTTTAAAGTTACTTGATCAAGGACCATTCTCCAAAGAGGGGATGAGATCTGGAGGACAGGAGATGGAGATGGAGATATGAACATTAGGGAACAGGTCAACTCTTTTAACAAGAAACTGTAAGACAAGGGTAAAAATAGATGCAGGTGAGGGCATTCCTGCCTAACAGCTCCAATTTTCTCCGTGAAGTGGAAGATGAGTACTGAGAGTGGAGGGAATAGATGAGCTGCTTAGATGGTTTGGTGAGAACAGATAGGTTTTGAAATAGCCACTGTGGAGACTCAGAGCAAGAGTTAATTAGGGAAATGGAAGGTCTTGTAGATGGAAACGAGGATCCGGTAAATCTGTGGTTACACCAACAACTCCTTCTTCCCACTATGAAAATTGGAAGAAGAATCTGCCTGACATCATAAAGTCTCCCTCAATCCATACATGTTTGCCCCACAGGAGGTTTCTCTTTTTTTCTCCTTGTGAGTTCTCAGTATCCAGTGACTTTCTGCAGCCTTCTATAACCACTGAAGTATAAGCATGAAAATTTCAGCCATTTGACACTAAATCTTTCTCTTGGGTCTTCTCACATCAATGGCTATATGAATACAGCATTATAAAGATTTAAGCATAAACCTACCTGAGAGAAGAACACCTAAATGTTAGCTTCGGTGCATGATTTAAGCAAAGTCATTGGCTGAAAGAAAAATACTTTTCTACTCTAGGAACAGTTCCCATGAGACTTGACAGCCAAAGCCCTGTGAGCTCCCCAAAGCCTTCTCCCTGAGATTAAAAATGCTTCATTCAGGGTATTTCATGTGGGATATCTTTAGTAGCCATTGATTTCTTATAGAAACTATGCATCATGCTTCCCTGTTCCTTTCATTCATGTGCTCTTGACAGCCTTTTTGCTGAACCTTACAAGGAAAAGAAATGTACCACAGGAGGCTCTGAAAGGACATGAATTTAGAGATCTATTTGAGTTTTATGGGGACCCCAAAGCACTGTCAGGAAAGGTCTGAACTCGGAGCCTATTCCTAGAGAGCAGATGCCATCAGCTGGCAGATGATCTTGGGGTCAATGGATTTGGCTTTGGGGGACAGGAAGGCAGAAGAGCAGAGACCTACAGCTGACAAGCTGACTGACATTCATAAGGGATGTCACAGAACCAAATTAGCCCATGTGCTAGTGGAGGAGTAGGGAAAATCGTCCTCACTTAGAGAAGCAAGGGGCTGTATCAGAGACAAAGCCCTGCTAATTGGTGAAAGTCTAAGGAGATGACAAGAGCAGAGCAGGGGAGATACCAGAGTCACTTCAGTTTCTTCATGCATTCATTCATTGAGGAGGTATCTGTGGAGCTAGCCCCAGAAGAGAGGCCTGCCTTAGAAACTGGCTAGGAGAGGATGGGGGATTTTAAATGGAGGAAGTGAGAGGAATATGATGCAGGAGTAGAAAAGTGCAAGTATGACATTAAGAATGGTGAATGGTTTCATTTGCTGAGAATAAAATGAAATTTTTTTTTTTTTTTGAGATAGAGTCTCACTCTGTCACCCAGGCTTGAGTGCAGTGGTGTGATCTCAGCTCCCTGCAACCTCTGTCTCCTGGGTTCAAGCAATGATCCTGTCTCAGCCTCCCAAGTAGCTGGGATTACAGGTGTGTGCCACCATGCCAGCCTAATTTTTGTGTTTTTAGTAGAGACAGGGTTTCACCATGTTGGTCATGCTGGTCTTGAACTCCTGACCTCAGATGATCCACCCGCCTCAGCCTCCCAAAGTGCCGGGATTACAGGTATGAGCCACTGTAGCTGGCTAATAAGAAGAATTTGAAGAGAAGTTTGGATTAGATTGGGTGGAATCTTGAATGCTGGGATAAAGTCTCCCCTGCTTTCCATGGCATTCAACAGGAGTTTTTATTAGGTTGATGCAAAGGTAATTGTGGGGTTTGCCATTACTTTTAATATAATACAAAACAACCTGATACAAAGATCAATAGGTATGGACAAGGTGCACTGGAAAGGAGAGACTGAAGATCGAAAGAACAGCTGGGCAAGTTTTGGAAAGCCCACCTGACAGAGGCTAAGATGTCAGGGGAGCCATTGTGGGACTGGAGGAGAGGAGAACACATAAGACATCAAGGAGTTATAAATATGCCAACAGGATATGGCACAACAACAAATAGGATGTGATTGATAAGGGAAGAAAGGCTTGAGGTTACAAACCTGGGGATCTGTGAGGATGCTGGTACCTTGACTATCCAGACAGAAAACAGTCCCCAGTGATTGTCCCACATGTCACCTTTGTCAGAGCACTTAGAACTGCCTTCTTCTCTTTTTTTTATCTTTTTCTTTATTCACTAGAAAGTATGCTTCATGCAACTGGAGAAATATGTCTTCATCAATATATCCGTTCCTCCTAAATCCTCAACAATCAGATAATTGATGCTCAATAAATATGTATTGAATAAATGCTGAGTGGTGCCCTTTTACATAAATGGAAATAAAAATGATGGGAATAATAATCTAAGAGAAAATAATTTCAGAAGTTATAATAGCTTAGCTCTGCCAATAACCAGTCATGTGGATTTAGAAATATCACATAGTACCTATTCACAATAGCAAAGACTTGGAACCAACCCAAATGCCATCAATGATAGACTGGATTAAGAAAATGTGGCACATACACACCAGGGAATACTATGCAGCCATAAAAAAGGATGAGTTCATGTCCTTTGTAGGGACATGGATGAAGCTGGAAACCATTATTCTGAGCAAACTATCATAAGGACAGAAAACCAAACACCGCACGTTCTCATAAGTGGCAAATGAACAATGAGAACACTTGGACACAGGGTGGGGAAATCACACACTGGGGCCTGTCATGGGGTAGGGGGAGGGATAGCATTAGGAGATATACCTAATGTAAATGACGAGTTAATGGGTGCAGCACACCAACATGGCACATGTGTAACAAGCCTGCATGTTGTGCACATGTACCCTAGAACTTAAAGTATAATAATAATAAAAAAAGAAATATCACATAGTGCCTTTTGTCTCAGTTTTCTGATGTAAATCAGGGATAATACTCCCCCCCTCATTTTATGGTTTTGAACATAAAATCATACAATGGGTACGAAAGCACTTTGGAAAATGAAAAGTGATGATTCAAATATAAGATTTTATCAGGGGAAGAGGCAATGTTATTTGTAATATGTTCTCTGAAAGTATAACATTTTTGGAATTGAATCATCTTTAGAATTATTAAAAGCACTAAATTACTGTCTTCTTTTTTCCTCCTTTAACATAATGTTGTGACTAAGAGCACTTGTTGGATAAAGCTTTGATCTATGAGTCTAAAGGGGCTTGCAGTAGCCTCTCACCAATTAAATTTCCTCTAGACAAACCCTGGGTAACTTTAAAATGAGCTAATAGTAATACGAGCTACGGTTTTCTGGAAAGTGAATCTTTCGTCAGAAAGAAGATTGGGCAGTAAATATGTCTCAGGAGGCAGCTGAGGTCTCTACACAGTTCAAACTAAATAACAGTATTTCAGATGTCACAAGGTGACTGCATCTCCTAGAATATCATTAATCAGTGTTCTAGGATTTTGATAGAGAAAGCGTCCTTTGCTCTCCTGGGGCTCTTGTGGTTTTTCCACTGAGAATTTCCTTTGGAAAAGTTGTCATCCTTCTTTCTGCATTTTATGAGAAGCTGCCTCTGCCTGAGTTTGTAGGTCAGAGTTGAGTGGTCGCATGGGAAAAGCTAGGAAGGAAAAGGTTTGGAGTAAGACTGCTAAGTCCACCGACCTCAACCAGACTGGGTGTGGGGAAAAAAGAGAAAGCGATGTTCGTGGTTCTGGGTGCTGAGGGTCTCCTCTATGGGGAGGGCCAGGGCTGA
Source organism: Symphalangus syndactylus (assembly GCF_028878055.3). Taxonomy (NCBI): domain Eukaryota; kingdom Metazoa; phylum Chordata; class Mammalia; order Primates; family Hylobatidae; genus Symphalangus; species Symphalangus syndactylus. The sequence continues at coordinate 117,881,492 of NC_072432.2, read as the reverse complement.
GTTGCTCAGTGATCAGGTGACAGAGGTCAGGAGGGAGAACAAGGATGACAGTGTTGGATCATATAACATGCAATAGAAGGACCATTTAATACAAAACAAAACAAAAAAATCAGCTCATGCAAAATAGTTATCTTACATTCACTTAAATTTTGTTTATTCACACCCACCCTTGAGGCTGCTGGTTGTCTTTCTGTGAAACTGCCCAGGATGGCTGTTTCTTCTCTCTTGTTATAGTGGAAATCACATGAATTTGGAGTCAGATAAATTTGGGTCCAAATCCCAGCTCTGCCTCCTCACAGATGTACACACTATCTAACACACTATCTAACCCCAATGTGCAGTATGGGAAATGGGCTCCTCCTTAAGGATTTGGTGGAAGGATTAAAATGATGTATTAAATATAATTTCGGCTTTTGCCATTACTTTTGCCCCAACCGAATAGCTTGCAGCTCCTGGCTTGTATTCAACATATTCAGTGTCACTATCACTATTCTATCTCCCCTATTCCTGTTGCTTCTGTGTTCAGTTAGTCTATTACATTGATCATATCAGTATTTTATGCTTTTGTTGTATCTCAACTATAGGAAGTATTGGAAGAAAGAAGTTGAAGAACTTCATAGTAGGAAATATCCCAAATCCACCACCTCTTCTCTCTGGGAGGCGGTCTTAGTTTCTGGAAACGTTAATACTAAGTCATCAGCAACTCTTATGTAACAGTAAATGAGACAGTCACTATTCTTATTAGGATGCTATCTTAGTTGGGTTGGGCTGCTATGACAAATTACCTTAAACTGGGTGGCTTATAAACAACAGGTATTTCCCACAGTTCTAGAGGCTGGGAAGTCCAAGATGAAGACACTGACAGATTCAATGTCTGCTGGGGGGCCCATTTCTTGCTTCATAGATGATATATTCTTCTTGTGTTCTCACATGGTGGAAAGGGATAGTTATCTCTTGGGTCTCTCTTATAAGGGCACTAATTTTATTCATGAGTACTCCATTGTGACCTAATCACCTTCCAAAAGGCCCCACCTCTTAATAGCATGGGAGTTAGAAATTCAGTATGAATTTTGGGGAAACATAAATGTTCAAACCATAGAAAGTATGAGTTTTTCCAACCAAGAGAACTTTTGGTAGGGGGCTTTTCTGTGATTTACTTTAGCCTACCAGCTGTTGAAAAAATTCTCCATTGCATAATATTCTAGCCAAATTATTTATATTGTCTATAACTTGATAGCACATTTTTACTCTAGAGAAGACATTACAAAATAGCAACTGGCCATCATAGAGTATTTACATTTTATGACAGGTTATTTACAAACTAGCTTATTTCTTACAACCAATGCATAAAGTAGATTATTTTCTTTGTAAGTGAGGAAATAGAGGTTTAGAGAAATTGAGTGTTGATGGACACATAAAGAAGAGATAGCACTCATGTTTACATCAAATGACTCCAAAACCCATGCTCTGTTTAATGAGACAGTCAAATAAGTCTAACCTAAATAGAGCTGCTTTCTTTGAGACTTCTGGTTGTGTAGTTCAATTAGAGCTGGAACGATCACTTACACAAAATCACTTATATTTTGGTGCTACTGGAAAAATTGAGCCTCTGCAGTATTCTGCTTTTATCTTGTTTTACTTTCATTAGGCTGGACTTACCTTTACTGTTTTACTTTTGATGCCATTGACCTGGCATACAAACCTGGGGCATGATGTCCCAGTTTCAGAGGCAAAAAGAAAAGAATCTGCTTTATTTAAAAGCTATAGGCTATATCTGGAGTTTTTCTAGTGAGCTTTTAGTGCTCATGAAAGGCAGCTACATGGAATTTCAAATGATGACTTAGACAAAGATATTTACCGAATAAACACATAAAGATTCCATAGGTTTGCAAACCATCTTCTTTCCAGGAAGACATAGAAAAGACTTTCAAAAGGCATGGATGATTCAGTCAGTATAAAAGCCTTAGACCTCTCTTTCTCAGTTCCACCAAGTCCTAATCTGAACTCACTCAGTTAACACAGTCTCTGTTGCTATCATCCTAGTTCAAACCACCACCTGTGTTGACACCTTTTATATTGCCCAGTATCCAGTTTTCCCGTAACCCCTATGATCTAGCACACTGCAATGTTTGAGTTACTAGACCAGAGTAAGCTTATTTTTCTTACTTTAAGATATTTCAGCCAGCAATATCCTCTGCTGAGTATTCTCTTCCTTTGACAATTACATCGTTAGCTTGTTAGGTCTTAGCTTAGTTGCTATTTCTGCAGAGTGACTTTTCCAACTTTCCCCTCTAAAGCAGCCATCGAGTGACTCTCTGTCTCATCTGCCTGTTACTTTTCCCCACACTATGTATTATGATCTATTATGTTATTGCTTATTTACAGACTTATTATTTCTTAATCTTCTCCATGGGAGAAACAATTTTTTCAGACTTCTTTGTTCAGGATCTTCAGCACCATGAACAGTGCCACACACCTAGTGAATATTAAATATTTGTTGAGTTTATGATAGAGATCTTATTTATATTGAGTTGAAGATGAAAGACAAGGAGATATATAGTCAGTAGTATCTTTCAATATAAAAGATAAAAATGTGTGTATAATGTTATATATTAATGTATTGTAAATACATGAAACAATATATAAATATGCACATAAAAATACATGTATATTTCTATAATGAATTAATCAGAATGGCTTTTTAACAACATAATCCAGATCATATTACTCTTATTCTTAAAACCTTACAAGACTTAAAAGGCCCTACATGACTTTCTTTCCCATTTCAGGTGTATTATCTCCTATAATTTTCTCTCTTACACATTCTCTTTGAGCCATTTCTGGTCTTCATGCTATTTCTCAAACATACCAGGGTCCATCATATTTTAGGATATTTGCAATAATTCCTCATTCTGCCTGGAATGGTCATCCCTTAGATCTTCTGTAAGTCTTTGCTTAAATTTTACCTTTTCTTTATTTTTTTTATTTTTATTTTTGAGACAGAGTCTCGCTTGGTCACCCAGGCTGGAGTGCAGTGGCACACTCTCGGCTCACTGCAACCTCTGCCTCCCAGGTTCAAGTGATTCTCCTGTCTCAGCCTCCTGAGGAGCTGGGATTGCAGGCACACCACCATGCCTGGCTAATTTTCGTACTTTTGGTAGAGGCGAGGATTCCCCCATGTTGTCCAGGCTGGTCTTGAACTCCTGGCTTCAAGTGATCTGCTTGCCTTGGCCTCCCAAAGTGCTGGAATTACAGGCATGAGCCACTGGGCCTGGCCCTAAATGTTACCTTTTCAATGAGGTAATCCTGTTTTTATTGCTGGCAATTCCAATCTATTTCATTGCAGATCTTTTGCACTCCTAATCTTCCTTATTCTGCCCAGTATTCCCTGATAGCATTTGTTAATCTCTAATGCACTCTATATTTACTTACTTCTATATGCTTATACATTTTATTATTTATCTACTTTAAAATTGTATGTATTATTTATTGTCTGTCTCCACTAGAATAAAACCTTGGGAGATGAGGAAAACATGGATTTTTGACATTTTATTTCATTCTTGCAGCAGAAGTTCCTCAAACAGTTTCTGGGATATAACAGGTTTTCAGTACTAGTTGCTTGTGGAGAAAGGAAGGCCAGTCCAAATCTCAAACTGAAGAACTTGGAGCCTGATATTTGAGGGCAGGAAGCCTCTGGCACAGGAGAAAGATGTAGGCTGGGAGGCTAGGCCAGTCTTGCTTCTTCACGCTTTTCTGCCTGCTTTATATTCACTGGCAGCTGATTAGATTGTGCCTACCAGATTAAGGGTGGGTCTGCCTTCCCCAGCCCACTGACTCAAATGTTAATCTCCTTTGGCAGCATCCTCATAGACACACCCAGGAACAATACTTTGCATCCTTCAATCCAATCCAGTTGACACTCAATATCCTCCATCACAGAGGGCCTTCTAAGCCTTTGGAATTTAAAAGTTGTATTAAAACCTCAGTTCCCTGATGGGTTCAATAAAATATATGATTTTGTGAATTGTTTGATTTTTTTTCATTGTAAAGGAGAGATATTGTCTTGTAAATTTCTATATTGTAAGTTCAAGCAGAGACTTTATTCTGTTTATTTTAATGTAATTCTTGCTATGGTTAGGTTTGTCTATCATTTTTCTAGTTGTTTTCAATTTGTCCCATCTGTACTTTAAAAAAAATAGCAATGTGTTACCCATAATCAGGAAAAATAACTCAATAGAAACAGACTTAGAAATGATAGATGAAGGAATTAGTAAACAAAAGCTTCTAGATAATAAATATAATTATGTTCAAGGATATAAAGAAAAACATTCACACAATGGGGAATCTCAGTAGAAGTAAAAACAAACCACATAGGGATTTTCAATTTTAGAATTAAAAAATACAGTATCTGAAATAAAAGTTTCATTGATGGGCTTATCAGAAGATTAGCCTTTATAAGGAAATTCCAGTGATAATGAAGATAAGACAGTAGAACTTAAAGCACTGAGGGAAAAACAATATAAATTAAAGTGAACTGAACCAACATCGAGTGAGAAAACATCAGGTGTCATAACATTTGTAGAATTTTATCTCAGAAGGACAGAAGACAGAGCTTATTCAGGAAAAAATTGAGAAAATAATGACTTAAAAACTTCCAAATTTAAAGAAAAATAGCAACCCTAATCAGTGTAAACATAAAAATGCCATAAGTAGGTACACACATGAAATCAGTAAAACATATGAAAACCAAGGATAACAAGAAAATAGCAGCTAGAGGGAAAAAGGATGTATTTCTTATAGAGGGTCAATGTTAAAAATCCCATTGACTTGTCAGAAATAATGCAAGCCAAAAAGCCATGGAATGACACTAAAATGCTGAAAGAAGAAAAAATGTCTAGTGTTCTATGTTCATCAAACTTTTTTTAAAAAATTGGAGGTGAAATAAAAATGTTTTCAAATAAAAGCTGAGAGAACTTGTCACCAGAGGCTTACACTGCAAAAAATGTTAAAAGAAGCTCTCAGGCTGAAGGAAAATAATAAAAGAGGATATTTGGACCTACATGAATGGATGAAGTGAAATCAGAATGATAAATATGTGGGTACACATTAATGAATGTTCTTATTTCTCAATTTATTTGAAAGATAATTGGCTGTTTACAGCAGAAAATTGTAACAATGTATTATGGAGTTTCTAACTTAGGGAGAAGTAAAATATCTAGTAGTAATAGTGAGAAGTGGGGAACGGGAATTCACTGTGTAAAGATTATCACATTATACATGAGGTGGTGTAGTATTAATTCATGGTAAAATGTGTTTAAGGGTGCATATTGTAATCTCTAGAGAAATCACTAGTAATTATACAAAATATTATGGCTAAAACCAACAAAGAAGATAAAACGAAAACCTAAAAACGGAAAAAAAAAAGAGATAGCAGATGGGGAAATTATTTGATTTTTGTTCGCTTGGGTGACATGGGATTACATATTCTTTTTTTTTTTTTTTAACAGATTTAATAATAGAGTAAGCTAAACATTTTAATTGTTATTTATAACTTCTTACTTTCTAGATGTCAGTTCTTAGGAAAATCACTGTAATCCTCTGAGCTTCTATTTCTTCAGCAGAAGAACATGCGGTTAGACTACATGATTGCTAAGAGCCCAGTAATTCTTAATTTCTCTAGGTTTTAGCTCTTTGCCCTGTAACTCAGATTGTAATCTGAGCAGAATTTCAACATGTCCTTTCTTTGATGGGCAGTGGAGAGTCTTGTGTTACCCATGTTGTTAGCATGTAATTAGATTTATGTGGGTCCAAGAAAATAGGGATGCTTGGGGTCTCATAGCAGCTTCAGATTGATGAGAATCTGCTTTCACCTAACTTAATGGTGTCTCTAATTGAGCCACAGAATGCAGAAATGATAGTTTCATTTTTCTGACAGCATCTTATGTTCTCAGTGGCATTTGTGGCTTTCTGAATAATTAAGCTGGGACTAGGCCACAAAGGTTACCAGTATGTGGCCACAAAATAGGTTATGCTTCCGTTTAGTAACTTTTTTTTCAGTGTAATTCCCCACCAAGTTGCTGGAAATTAGCCCCTCTTTATAGCTGGTAATGTCTGAAATTTAGTGTGTGTCCTGCAACAAATTTCTCAGATATGTCTTTCTGGTCCCTTCAACTTAATATGTTGCTTCTGAAGCTTGGAATATGGCCGATTTTGTCTCTCTCTCTCTGCCTTTCTCACTCTTTGTTAGCCATGTAGAGGGCAGAAGGTAATTCCCAATTCCCTTCAGCAAAACTGAGACCACAACTATGATTTTTAACAAGGCTTTGGTTAAAGCTTGGGTCAACAAAACTATGGTTCAGAGGTGCTATAAATGGAGACACTAAGCCCACAGGTGCAAATTTGACATTAAAATTCCTTAGCAGGGCAGCTTTCTATGTAGCTTCAGGTCTGCTTTCTCCTAGAAGGGATTCACTTACCTCCACACTTGGGAAGGTTCCAAGCATTTCCATTCTTTGGAGTCAACTCTTCCCTCTTCTCGAGGCTCTTCTCAATGATTTCTACAGACTAACCTATTCCCAGGGTTATTATTTTTTTTTGTTCAGAATATTTATGTTTTCACTATGCATCAATAATTATTTAGACCTAACTATAGGTTTTACTGGTTTATTTGTTACCATTTTTTGCTTAAGCCTAAATTATCCTCTTTTTTCTGTTTCTATTTTTGCTGGAGTATATCCTAAATATTTATTTTATAGATGCTCTGTAATTGGGCAACTTTCTGAGTCTTCAGAAATCTGAAATAGTCTTTATTATTCCTTCCTACTTGAATGTTAGCTTGACTGTCTAATATTTAAGCCTCATATAATTTTCCTCAAGAAGTAATACAATTTCCCCATTGTCTTCTGGCAATCAATGCTACCAATTAGATAGCCCATGATGGTCTATTTCTTTTTTCTTAGTGGCTAATTTCTCCATTTGATTTCTCCTTTTTTGAAAAGGCTTTCATAACCTTTTTCCTTTATTTTTGGGGTTTTGAAATGTCATTTGCCTTTTTTCTAATTACAGAACATGGCTCTTTTAAATTCCCATTGTCTGACATTCTTTGAGATAAAGATCCTTTTTAGTACTGAGGAATTTTCTCCTGGAAGATACTTAATTATTTCTTCAACATGTCTGTTCTTCTCTTTTGACTTCTTTTTAGATGGAATCTGGGCATTTCAGATATCTCTTCTATGTCATTTAACTTTCTTCATCCCAATCTATCTTGCTTGTTTCTGTTTTGCTCTGGGAGTAGTCCTCAGCCCAGTCCTCCAACTCATTAATTCATTCTTCAGTTGTGTTCATTATGTAATTCAGCCCAACTATACATTCTTTCTCTTTTTTATTTTTTTAAAGTTTGAAAATCATTTTTAAATTTCCAAATCTCTAGTTGTTTTTTTTTTCCATGGATTTGCTATTTTCCCAAATATGAAATTATCAATTACATTTATTAAATTTATTCTACTTGTTCTATTACATGTTCTCTTCAAAATGTAGTTCTCCTAGTTGTTGAATTAGTTGACTATGTCACAGTGAAAGATATTAGTCAGAGTTCACCAGAGAAACAGAATCCAAGGTACACACACACACACACACACACACACACACACACACAGATTTATTATAAAGACTTGGCTCAAATTATTACGAGGCTGAGAAGGCCCATGATCATCTATCTCCAAGCAGGAGACCCAGGAAACCCAGTGGTATATAGCTCAGTCTTGAGCCTGAAGGCCTGAGGACCAGGAGTGTGGATGGTATAAAGCCCAGTTCAAGGGCTGGAGAAGACTAATGCAGAGAGAGAGGTTTCAAACTTCTTCCTCTCCTTTGCCCTATTTGGGCTCTCAAAAGATTGGTTGATTCTCACCCACCCTGGGAAAGGCAATCTGCTTTACTTACACCTTCAGTTAAAATGCTAATCTCTTCCAGATGATTATTAAGGAAGGGTGAGATACTATTCTGGGTATCCTGTTTTTCTAATGCAGGAGCTTCTGTTCCATTAGCATTGACGGCATTACCTAGGTGTTCCCACCAAGTCTTAGCTGCTGTTTTGGGCAGGGTGGGGAAAGCGCATCAACCTTTTTGCTGCTGGTTGCTCAGTACAAACTCAGGACGTAATAGGAATCATCCTACTTGCTGCTCTCTGCTTGTAGAACCTCTGCCTCCAATTTCATCTACCTACACACTTGCCTCTGGCAGGTGTCTTTGGCTATAGTTTTCTTTGTTAATCTGACCCTGTGTCCTCATTCAAATCTCATCTTGAATTGTATCTCCTATAATTCCTACATGTCGTGGGAGGGACCTGGTGAGAGGTAATGAATCATGGAAGTGGATCTTACCCATGCTGTTCTAGTGATAGTGAATAAGTGTCACAAGATCTGATAGTTTTTTTTTTTTTTTTTTTTTTTTTTTTTTTTGAGACGGAGTCTCGCTCTGTCGCCCAGGCTAGAGTGCAGTGGCGCGATCTCGGCTCACTGCAAGCTCCGCCTCCCGGGTTCACGCCATTCTCCTGCCTCAGCCTCTCCGAGTAGCTGGGACTACAGGCGCCCGCCACCGCGCCCGGCTAATTTTTTGTATTTTTAGTAGAGACGGGGTTTCACCGTGGTCTCGATCTCCTGACCTCGTGATCCGCCCGCCTCGGCCTCCCAAAGTGCTGGGATTACAAGCGTGAGCCACCGCGCCCGGCCAAGATCTGATAGTTTTATTGAAGGAGAGTTCCCCTACACGAGCTCTCTCTTGCTTGCCACCATGTAGACGTGACTTTGCTCCTCCTTTGCCTTCCGCCATGATTGTGAGGCCTTCCCAGTCATGTGGAACTGTGAGTCCATTAAACCTCTTTTTCTTTATAAATTACCTAGCCTTGGGTAGGTCTTTGTTAGCAGTGTGAGAACAGACTAATACAGTCTGATTTCTATTTTTGCAAAATTTTTACAGAATTTCCATTTCATGGATGAGACTCTTTCTTGTTTCCTTATGTTATAGGTTTCTTATTTTTGTAAGCACATATTTTGTCCTATGTCTAATAATTTGGGATATTAGGGGAATGTGGTATATGTGTTCAGTTCAGCTCTCCCTGCTGTTCTGCGATCCCTCCAATGGTTTCTTATCTCCGCCACAAGGATAAACTCTCAAGTCCTCTCCACAGCCTCTTTTGACCTTCATGATCTGTCCCCAGGCTACATTTCTGGCCTCATTTTCTATTAATCTTCCCCTTGTTCATTCTGCTCCAGTTTTCTTGACCTTGTTGCTGGGTTCACAAAAACACCAAGCTATGCTCCTGTGTAGTACCTTCGCTGAGCACTTGCTGTTTCCTCTCTTCTGGAGTTCTTTCCCCATAGCTGCGTGAGTTATTCACAATTCTGACAGCTCCCTCCTGTCCTAATTATTGAGATAGTTTCTGGCATTTCACCTTTGTTTAATGTGGGCCGTTATTGACTTCAGGTTACAGTCAAAAACAACTGAATATAATTAAACAATTAGAACTACCCTTAGCTACTCAAGCCAAAACATCAAATCCAGTATTTCTCATGATGATAAATTCCTGAAGTGAAATTGTGTTTCTTTGTCTCTAAGCTAGAATACTCAAAATCCATTCCGACATAAGTGTCTTGAGTTGTTTTTCAACATAAATGATAGGGTTTGCCTCTATGTCCCCACCCAAATCTCATCTTGAATTGTAATCTGCATGTGTCAAAGGAGGAACCTGGTGGGAGGTGATTTGATTATGGGAGTGGCTTCCATTATGCTGTTCTCATGACAGTGAGAGTCTCACGAGATCTGATGGTTTTACAAGTGTTGACAGTTCCTCTTTCACTGGCTTTCTTTTACTCCTGCTGCTTTGTGAAGAGGGTGGCATGATTGTCAGTTTCCTGAGGCCTCCGCAGCCTTTCCTTTATAAATTACACAGTCTCAGGGAAGTTCTTTATAGCAGTGTGAAAACAGACTAATACAGTAAATTTGCAAAACTTTGTTACTATTTGTGTATAAACCTTCTTCTCTCTGGTTTGACTTTGTAATTAGGACCGTAGAGAAGGATGAGATCAATTATAATAACAAAGGTGAAGGCAATGAGGGGCAGTCAAGGGTGGGGGCATAGTGAAAATAATCATTTCCTTAAATAGTAAGTCTTTTAGGTTACATTATTATGTGGGCTCTACACAAGTCATGTCCAGCCTTATCAGACAAGGGAGCAATGGCTACTTCTGCTGGCAGGGAAGAATTAGTGGACTTCAGGTTTGTGGTACTCCTCTAAATGTCACCCTTCCAGTTCTCAGCACCCTCTCATTTACAATCACAGCCTTAACTTTCACATAAGAGAGGCTGTGAATTGCATCTATCTTATTACTTAGCAATTACTTTGCAGAATCATACTCTGTTTTTAGTTACACCAGCTGTATGGAGCTGCAAGTTGAAGTTTATTTAAGAAAATCATAGAAATTGCCTGGTTTTCTTACTGTGTCTTGAGCAGAAAATTTAAACTGTAAAATATGTCATTTTGCTTATTTAAACTTTTCAACGGAGCCAGAGTAGCCAACTCACTCACACAATTCTAATCGTCCTGACAATCTTTTCACTATGCTATAACAGTTGATATTCAGTCTGATTAAATCATAACGTCAAAAAGCACTATCATTCAGGTGACCACAAGTAATTCTTTAAGTTGCTATTATGCCACTATTTGGAGTCCAAACTTTAAAGCCTTCAAACCCAAGAAGGGGGGAAGATAGTTTTAGATTCCTGTCCTTGTTGGTCTGTTGCCTATAATCTTCTCTGCTGCCACATTCTTTTTAATGCTGAGTTCTGTTGTAGATAACAGAAACCACTCTAGCTATTTTAATAACAAGGCATTTAACATATTAGGTACTCTTAAAATTGTGGGAGTAGCTGAAGAGAGCTCTGTGGAGGCTTTCCAGGGATATTTCAGGAATGGTTCCTAGAACATCACTGGAAAAATGGCTAAGAGAGCAGTTGCCTTTTCTATGTTCAGAATAAAAGAATGGTTAGAAAGTTGGAGAGATGGTTTAGCTTTGTGTCCGCATTCAAACCTCATCTGGAATTGTAATCTCCCAGTTTTAAGGGAGAAACCTGGTGGGAAGTGATTGGATTACAGGGACAGTTTCCCCCAGGCTGTCATACTGTTCTCGTGATAGTGAATTCTCAAGAGATCTGATGGTTTTATAAATGGTAGCTTTTCCTGTGCTCACACACACACTTCTCTCTCCTGCCACCATGTGAAGAAGGCCCTTGATTCCCCTTCACCTTCCACCATGATTGTAAAGTTTCCTGAGGTCTCCCTAGACATGTTGAACTGTGAATCAATTACACCCCTTTCCTTTATAAATTAACCAATCTTGGGTATTTCTTTACAGTGGTATGAAAATGGACTAATGCTGCTGGGGAATTAGGAAACCATTATCTCAATTGCTGGCTCCAGAAAACAGGAGGGAGCCATTTCCAGAATAATTGACCATCTTAGCTGTAATCGCTTCTAGCAGAGTGGATGCATACACAATAGCCTGGCTCTCAAAGGGCATGAGTCTAGGGCCTTGACACTGGGACCATTGCTACCACTGCCACAGGAAAGCTCTGTTATTCCCACAACTCACCTTTCCAGAAGACACAGTAGAAGCAAAAAAAAAATCCTATTTCTGCCTCCCTTTTTTCTTCCATATCTCACAAAGACGTGAATGCTTGGTGGTAGCTAGGTTATGTATCAAACTCCAACTGTATGGGAATCTGGGAGATGTAATCTTGGCTTTCCTGTTCTAAAGGGTGAAGTTAAAATACACCATAATAGAGTTCAGGGGGTTAGTCTATACATCAGTCATACCGGCTGTTGTTTTCTCTTTTGCACTTGCTATAAATATGTCAAATATGTTTTACATATTTTTAATGAAGTCATTTGTTAGAGATTTTGAATTTCGATGTGGCCAAATTTAGCAAAAGGTTTTAATTTATAAATTTTCTTTGCTTATCTCTTGGTTAAGAAGACCTTTCCTATTTTAGTAGGAAAATATATATTCTCTTCCAATTGTTTCAGCTTTTTATTTTGTGCAAATGACGAGTTGGGACCTAAATTTATTTTTTTTGGGCATATCATCACTTGTATTAACACTATTAGTTAATAGCTGATTCTGTCCTAGTAACTTGAAATACCACTTTTATAATATACTAATGTTCCATATATGCATATGGGCTTGTTTCTGGACTCTTTATAACAAATATTTATTTGTCTTGTTTCATGCATTAATTACCATCGTCTTATAATTCATCTTAATATTTGAAAGGGCAAATCACCCCTTGTTGTTCTCCTTTTTCATAATTGTCTTGGCTGTTCTTCTGCATTTACTTTTTCATATTAATTTTAGAATTAGCTTGGCAAGTTTTATTTAAAAATTCTTGAGACTTATTATAATTGAATTAACTTTATAGATTAATTTGGAAAGATTGATATCTTTACAATATTGAGTCTTCCTATCCAATAACATCAAATATCTCTCCATTTATTCTGGCCTCCTTTTATGTCCTTCAATAAAGTTTTATAGCATTTTCCAAAGAAGGTCCTGTGTATTTCTTATAAAGTTTATTCCTAGAAGCTTTATAGTATTTGATTCTTTTATGGTAAATAGGATCTTTTTATAGAAAACATATTGATTGTGGTATGTTGCCCTTATATCTGGTTTTATTGCTGTAATCTTTCTAATTAGCTTAATGATTAAAGTTTATGTGATTTGGGGGCTGGGAAAAGCCTACTAGGACAGTAAAGCAGAAGTCATGTGTACAGATTTTGCTAGTTTTGTCCACAGAAAAATAAAGATTATAAAACACCGTAAACATAAATGGAAAAATAGTACTGTGAGACAATATTTGAAATACATAAGACAGAAAAAATATTGATATTACTTACAGGTGAAGGGCTTCATAATAAACAAAGGAAAAGATGATCACCATAATAGAAAAAAAAGGCTAAGGTCATGAATAAACAATCTACCCAAACAAAAAGAAATAAGTATTTGCAAGAAATGTGAGGCAAAGGTCAAGCTCATTAATAAATTGGAAATGCCAACGAAAATGTTTTAATCCACCACCTATAAAACTGGGGAAGCCGAAAAAGTGATAACCCTCATTGTTGTCGTTAGTTTGGAGAAAGGGAAAAAAGAAAGAAAAAAGGGAAAAGACAAAGTCTTTCACACTTGCAGACCCTTCCTGAAGATTCTTTAGTAATAAATACCACGAGCTTTAAGTTGCTCCTGCACGTTGACCCAGCAATTTCACTTTTAGGCATTCTAAGATGTGCATTTCTGAGACATCTTAATGGATATACATGACTATGAGGAATTTTCTGTGGTTTGGCAAAAAGCTAACTTAAAGTTTTTAAGTAACAGAACTCAGGATTTGAAATGTGCTAATGTACATTGTAAATTGAAAAAAAAATTAAAAGTTCTCATCTAAACTTTTATTGGATTATAGAACCATTTTTGGGCAGAGAGTACTTCAAGAGATTAGATCACCATACACAATATGATTTGAGAGGTATTGGCTTGACATTATCATAAAAGCATGTAACAGTGAGCTGTAAGTATGTTCATAATAACATTGTACACAATAACAAAAATAGTTACTATAAATGTGTAAGAATAGGTAATGTTTAAATAAGACATGCTATATTGATTTCATTGACTCTTATAGTCGTCAAATACATTTTAGAAAAATAATGCAGAGAAAATGTTCCTGATATTTTTTAGTAAGAAAAACCAGGCTATAAGCTTTATGTATAGTATGTAAAATACTTTGGGGGTACATATATGCACAGAAACATGGGTGTAAGTAGGATTATCAAAATGTGAATAGGGATAACTGTTACCTTATGTTATTATTAGCGACTCATTTCTTACCTTTACTGTTTTGTTTTTCCCTTAATTAAACATCAGTGACCTCTATTCTAGGAAATATGTTTTCTTAAAGTTATTGCAAATAAATCATCTTTTTATTTCCATGAATTAATGTTGAATGTGTATCCTCCCACTCCTCTATTTCTTTCTTTTCTTTTTTTTTTTTTTGGTTTTGTGTCTTTATTGAGTTCTGTTCACATTGCACATTGTTTTTAATTATATTTAATATTCTATGCAGCTGTCCTTACTCTTTCGAGGTGACATTTAATACATGAATTTTTAAGTCAGACTTTATCTTTGGTGCAGAAAATAATGCCCTTTTAAAGCATCTGCTGCATTTTAAAATGTGTTTTCAGATAATATCTCTTCCATCCATTATTAACCTCCTAAGTGAGTAGGTTACATGAAATCTGACCACTTCCTAGTCCTGAGGACAGTGTGTCATATAAACGGCAGGCCAACAGAGTTTGACCCCTGGGCACAGTATCTATTTTGCAGTTCTTTCTGCTTTCCAACACCATTCACAAAAATGTAGGCACTACTGTGCAGCTCTTTAAATAACTCACTGGCCACTTCATTTTCTCTTTGAATGAGGCTCCCCCTTGTAAAAAGCCAGCCTTCACTGTTTTTGCACTTCTGATCCAGCTTCCTTGTCCTCCGTCACATCCTAGTAGTTTTTATTGTTTTATAGTACCTGCCCATGTCCTGATCAGCAGCAACTGTGTTTCAGAAACTTTCCACCATATTTGTCTTCTCCAGATGCAATTCTTTCTCTTATTACCATGAACAATTTCCCTCACTTCTCTGACCGTTCGTAAATCAATCTCATAAATTTATTTGTGCTCTGGTCTTAATAACTTATAATGTATAGTCTTACTGATGGGAGCTCTCAGGAAACTCTCAGTAACTCTCAGGAAAGCCATATCTACCATTAGTGTCAGGCCCACATCTCAGACCCCTAAAGACTTTTCCTCTCTGCATTTTGGATTCAGGCTGCTTCTCTCTCTCAGTGACTAATCATTCCCTCTAACTTCTCATTGTTAGGTCTGACATGTTCCTGTCATTGGACATTTGCACTGGCTACTCTCACTGCTTGGGATACTTTTTCCCTAGTTATCATCTTCTTAAAATATTTGTTCAAATAAGATCTCGATGCAACGTATCTGAGCACCTCTCCTTAAAATTGCAGGCCCCTTCCTACCTCCTGTCATTTCTCATTTATGTTTCTGAGTTCACCTTTTCCTTATAGCAAACATCATTTTGAAACAACTCTGACAATGTACTTATTTATTATGCTGTACTGGATGTCCTCTGTGTATTCTTCCAGATCCATTCTTTACACCTCTTTGCTCTATACCCTAAAGGCCGGCTTGTGAGCACCTGAGCTCAGGGCAGGATCATCACACACTGGCTGAGTTCCTGACCCACACTCACAATCCTGTAAGGTAACTTTATCCTGTTTTTACGTTTCTGTAACAGCTTCCTCCATCATCATACATCTATTGTTTACTCTCTGTTTGTATTTTCTTGGAAGCTCCATGAGGGCAAAATTCTGTCTGTTGTTCATTGACAGATCTTGTGTGCCCAGAGCAGAGCTTGGCACATAATAGATGCTCAGTAAATACCTGTTAATGTTTAATGATTATTGGCTCTGGCTTCAAAAAAATATAGTTTTAGCCCACTTACCATATCCCTCATCACTCCTTTTTTTCCTCTACCTTCAGAGTTTGATAATTATACTATTAATTACTCGTCTTGCCTTTTTAACTTTAAATAATATGCTTAAAACTTTATTTTTTGCTCTGTAAAATTTAGACAGTATCCTTGATTTCCTCCTTTTTGAAAAAGGATTAGAGCTGCTGCTCTCCCCTCCCCCTGTTCCATTGTTTCACGTCTTTATAATATTAAGCTCAAAAACATCCCTTCTGTTTTAAGCTCTATATTAGCTACCATAACCTAATACTGCAGACTGGGTAGCTTCAATGACAAATGTTTACTTTCTTGTAGTTTTGGAGGCTGGAAGTCCAATATCAAAGCGTCAGCAGTTTTGGTTTCTCCTGAGGCCTCTGTCCTTAGCTGGCAGATGGCCGCTTCTCGCTGTGTCCTCTCTTGGCGTTTTCTCTTTGCACGTGTGTCCCTGGTGTCTCTTCTGTGCTTCCAAATGTCATCTTTTTATAAGGACAACAGTCAAATTGGATTAGGGCCCGCCCTAATGGCCTCATGTAAATTTAACCATCTATTTGAAGGCCCTATCTCCAAAGGCAGTCATATTCCTGGCAATTGGGGGATTAGGCTTCAACATCTGAATGTTTTTTCAAAAAAATTTTTAAAACTTATTTATTTATTTATGTGTTTATTTATTTATTTATTTATTTATTTATTTTTTAGAGAGAGGGCACAATTAAGCCCATAACAAGCCCCAATGAATTCTGCTGTATTTTTATTTATTTATTCTTAGTTTCCACATACAACACTGAATTCAGCTTTATTTTGTCTACAGTTTGGTTCTAAAAGTTTAAGGCCAACATATAATATTGTATATTGAATATTTAAATCTACTAAAGGCTTTGTCAAGCTGTGTGTTATAATTGCCTTCCCTTCACAGGACTTCTGTAGTAATGGAGGAGGAATATTCCTAGGGTGATGTAAATGGATTATTTCCCCACATTCTAAAATCATGCCACTTTTTGTTTGCTTTATATTTCAAATGACTTGCCAATTCAGTTGCGTGATCTGCATGGCTCACAGAATATGAAACTTAATGTGATTTTCTCTTGGCATCCTGTGAGCAGTGTCTCCTTCTCTGGCACCTGCTGCTTACATTTAGATGCATTTGTCTCTCTTTGCAGGTGAACAATTTCTTTTTCTCTCTGGAACTTTCGAATGTCGTGTCCATCTTTAACAGTTCTCAAATTTTATAAGTTTTTCTCATCAGTCTTCTTAAGTCTCCTGTCTTTCTTTAGTACCAGCAAATTCTATTCCATTCCATTCTATTTTAATTTTTCTTTTTAAACACCTGTTGACTTAATGAATTTTTGGTCTCCTCATGTCTCTTAAACTTTCTGTCATATTTTAGAGCTCTTTGTGTTTTAACTTCATGTAATGGTTAATTTTCTTCTTTCCAATCTTGGGTTGAGTTTTCTATTTTAAGTACTATATTTTAAATTTCAAAGAGAAGTTTCTTATATAGCTGTTATAATTACTCTGAAGAAGAAAACTATAATTAAAATTATGCTTCTTTATCAGTGACAAAACTCCTTCCTGTATCATAAAAATCAATTAGTAAACTTTTACTGCCTCTATTTTTTTCTTCTGTTTATCTTTGTTTCTTAAGTCTGAAAAATTTGGAAATTTTTACTGGTTTATGAATATTACCTTACACCTTTAAAAATTATTTAACACAAAATTAAATATCTTCTTCAAATGTTATTTATGATATACACAGTAAAACATATGAGATTTTTAGATTTAATTTTACATTTTAGCATTTTCAGTGCTCACTGCCAGTCCTTATTGTAGTATATATTTCCTCGTTTTTAGTTATTAAGATTGACTTTTCTCCATTACTTTGAGAATAGTCCCCCCACCCCAAAACATTATAGATGTTATTTCCTGAGTCCTTGTGTATATGAGCACCTTTCTGTTGGTTTTCCATCTAAATGACAAAGTGAATGGCTTCAGAACTCTTGATATTTTTCACTCACAACCATGAAGACATTAGGAATCTCCTTGACAATTGGAGTTGCTTGAAGAGAAATGAGAGTCCAGCTCTATATTTTCTTCTCTGTAGCTGCCTAAATTCTTATACCATGATTACCTTTTTTAGCCTTGAAGAAAAATAATCACTGGAATAAAGCTAAATGTTAGTTTTTTTTTAAATTATACTTTAAGTTTTAGGGTACATGTGCACAATGTGCAGGTTTGTTACATATGTATACATGTGCCATGTTGGTGTGCTGCATCCACTAACTCGTCATTTAACATTAGGTATATCTCCTAATGCTATCCCTCCCACCTCCCGCCACCCCACAACAGGCGCCGGAGTGTGATGTTCCCCTTCCTGTGTCCATGTGTTCTCATTGTTCAATTCCCACCTATGAGTGAGAACATGCCGTGTTTGGTTTTTGGTTCTTGCGATAGTTTGCTGAGAATGATGTTTTCCAGTTTCATCCATGTCCCTACAAAGGACATGAACTCATCATTTTTTATGGCTGCATAGTATTCCATGGTGTATATGTGCCACATTTTCTTAATCCAGTCTATCATTGTTGGACATTTGGGTTGATTCCAAGTCTGCTATTGTGAATAGTGCTGCAATAAACATACGTGTGCATGTGTCTTTATAGCAGCATGATTTATAGTCCTTTGGGTATATACCCAGTAATGGGATGGCTGGGTCAAATGGTATTTCTAGTTCTAGATCCCTGAGGAATTGCCACACTGACTTCCACAACGGTTGAACTAGTTTACAGTCCCACCAACAGTGTAAAAGTGTTCCTATTTCTCCACATCTTCTGCAGCACCTGTTGTTTCCTGACTTTTTAATGATGGCCATTCTAACTGGTGTGAGATGGTATCTCATTGTGGTTTTGATTTGCATTTCTCTGATGGCCAGTGATGATGAGCATTTTTTCATGTGTCTTTTGGCTGCATAAATGTCTTCTTTTGAGAAGTGTCTGTTCATGTCCTTAGCCCACTTTTTGATGGGGTTGTTTGTTTTTTTCTTGTAAATTTGTTTGAGTTCATTGTAGATTCTGGATATTAGCCCTTTGTCAGATGAGTAGATTGCAAAAATTTTCTTCCATTCTGTAGGTTGCCTGTTCACTCTGATGGTGGTTTCTTTTGCTGTGCAGAAGCTGTTTAGTTTAATTATATCCCATTTGTGAATTTTGGTTTTTGTTGCCATTGCTTTTGGTGTTTTAGACATGAAGTCCTTGCCCATGCCTATGTCCTGAATGGTATTGCCTAGGTTTTCTTCTAGGGTTTTTATGGTTTTAGGTCTAACCTGTAAGTCTTTAATCCATCTTGAATTAATTTTTGTATAAGGTGTAAGGAAGGGATCCAGTTTCAGCTTTCTACATATGGCCAGCCAGTTTTCCCAGCATCATTTGTTAAATAGGGAATCCTTTCCCCATTTCTTGTTTTTGTCAGGTTTGTCAAAGATCAGATAGTTGTAGATATGCGGCATTATATCTGAGGGCTCTGTTCTGTTCCATTGGTCTATATCTCTGTTTTGGTGGTAAATGTTAGTTTTTTCAGAATATTGTTTTCTTAATATTCTGCCCTATAAATTTGTAGGTGTAGGTCTTCTGCACAGGAAAATATTTCTTTTATGTAGCTGATGATTGCTTTTGTAATATTGATTCTGATCTTTATGGAAACACTGACTATTGATATTTTAAATCATGAGCTATTCTTTATAATCTATATTGTTTCTGATTGCTTTCATATTTTTTTCTGCATTTTGATAGAATTTCTCATTTCTATGTTTGTGATCTACAATAGAATATAGATTCTGTTTCTTATTGCTTTCAATGTCATCTTAAATCTTATTATATCATAACTTACCTATATTATTTCCTTACAATAACTTCTCAGTTTTCATTTCAGTCTCATAGTTTTTGCATATTGTCTTTCCTCTATGTTTTGTTGTTATTTACTTTTTATGAGAGTATAAAGCAGATGTTTGCTATAGTAAAAAATTTTCAAAAATAAGCTATTTCTCTGGTGCGTTTTGTGTTTATTTCTTACTTATACTGCTTTATTTTTCAGACTTTGCTGTTATTTCTGCTTACTTATTTTTAAATGAGAAAAAGTCTATTCTCTTCTGATACTTGTCCTGATATGAGTGACTTCTCTTTGGGCTTCAGAACTAGTCTAACAGAAATTGATGGTATTCTGTAGTACCCTACACTAAAAAGCCATGACTCATCTTCTGTAGGGTGTGGGTTTATGGAAGGATCTGGGCCATGGGCAGTTCTAGCAGGGAACTCCATTTGTGTAAATATCCTTCTCTTCTGGAGTGTTGAAACTGCTCTACTGGCGCTTACCATTAATCTTGAAGGCAATTGGTTATGAAGGTTTATGTGTTGTATTGGTCCATTTTCAAACTGCTGTTAAAGACATACCAGAGACTGGGAAGAAAAATAGGTTTGATTGGACTTACAGTTCCACATGGCTGGGGAGGCCTCAGAATCATGGTGGGAGGTGAAAGGCACTTCTTACGTGGTGGTGGCAAGGGAAAATGAGGAAGAAGCAAAAGCAGAAACCCCTGGATAAATCCATCAGATCTTGTGAGACTTATTCATTGTCATGAGAATTGCACTGGAAAGATGGATCCCATGATTCAGTTACCTCCCCCGGGTCCCTCCCACAACACATGAGAATCCTGGGAGACACAGTTCAAGTTGAGATTTGGGTGGAGACGCAGCCAAACCATATCATTTCACCCCGGTCCCTCTAAATCTCATGTCCTCACATTTCAAAACCAATCATGCCTTCCCAACAGTCCCCCAAAGTCCTAACTCATTTCAGCACTAACCTAAAAGTCCACAGTCCAAATTCTCATCTGACACAAGGCAAGTCCCTTCCACCTATGAGCCTGTAAAATCAAAAGCAAGCTAGTTACTTCCTAAATGCAATGGGGGTACAGGTATTGGGTAAATACAGCCATTCCAAATGAGAGAAATTGGCCAAAACAAAGGGATTACAGGGCCCTTGCAAGTCTGAAATCCAGCGGGGCAGTCAAATTTTAAAGCTCCAAAACGATCTCCTTTGATTCCAGGTCTCACATCCAGGTCACGCTGATGTAAGAGGTGGGTTCCCATGGTCTTGGGCAGCTCTTCCCTTGTGGCTTTGCAGGATATAGCCCCACTCCCGGATGCTTTCACAGGCTGACGTTCAGTGTAGATTTTCCAGGCGCATGGTGCAAGCTGTCAGTGGATCTAGCATTCCGAGGTCTGGAGGACGGTGGCCCTCTTCTCACAGGTCCCCTAGGTGGTGCCCCGGTAGAGACCCTGTGTGGGGGCTCCAACACATTTCCCTTCTGCATTGCCCTAGCAGAGGTTCTCCATGAGCGCCCCGCCCCTGCAGCAAACGTTTGCCTAAGCATCCAGGTGTTTTCATACGTCTTCTGAAACCTAGGTATAGATTCCCAAACCTCAAATTCTTGACTTCTGTGCACCTGCAGGCTCGACACCATGTGGAAGCTGCCAAAGCTTGGGGGCTTGGGGCTTCCACCCTCTAAAGCCACAGCCCAAGCTCTATGTTGGCCACTTTCAGCCATGGCTGGAAAGGGCACCTAGTCTCTAGGCTGCACATGGGCACAGCCCATGAAACCTTTTTTCCTCCTAGGCCTGCGATGGGAGGGGCTGATGTGATCTCTGACGTGGCCTGGAGACATTTTCCCCATGGTCTTAGGGATTAACATTAGGCTCCTTGCAACTTATGCAAATTTCTGCAGCTGGCTTGAATTTCTTCCTAGAAAATGGGTTTTCTTTTCTATCACATAGTCAGACTGCAAATTTTCCAAACTTTTATGCTCTGATTCCCTTATAAAACTAAATGCCTTTGACAGCACTGAAGTCACTGCTTGACTGCTTCACTGCTTAGAAACTTCTTCCGCCAAATACCCTAAATCGTCTTTTTCAAGTTCAAAGTTCCACAAATCTCTAGGGCAGACACAAAATGCCACCAGTCTCTTTGCTAAAATATAACAAGAATCACTTTTACTCTAGTTCCCAACAAGTTCCTCATCTCCATCTGAGACCACCTCAGTCTGGACCTTATTGTGCATATCGCTGTCAGCATTTTGGACAAAGCCATTCAAGTCTCTAGGAAGTTCCAAACTTTCCCACATTTTTCTGTCTTCTTCTGAGCCCTCCAAAGTGTTCCAGCCTCTACCTGTTACCCAGTTCCAATGTCACTTCCACATCTTTGGGTATCTTTTCAGCAATGCCCCCACTCTACTGGTACCAATTTACTGTATTACTCCATTTTCATGCTGCTAATACAGACATACCCAAAACTGGGAGGAAAAAGAGGTTTAATTGGACTTACAGTTCCACATGGCTGGGGAGGCCTCAGGATCATGGCGGGAGCTAAAAAGGCACTTCTTAACTGGCAGCGGCAAGAGAAAATGAGGAAGAAGCAAAAGCAGAAACCCCTGATAAACCCATCAGATCTCACGAGAGTTATTCACTATCATGAGAATAGCATAGAAATGACCAGCCCCCATGATTCAGTTACCTCCCCCTGGGTCCCTCCCACAACACAACACGTGGAAATTCCAGGAGATACAGTTCAAGTTGAGATTTGGATGGAGACAGAGCCAAACCATATCATGTGGCAAATTATAAAGGCTCCTCCCTGTTTCCCTTCAGTCCAGGGAGTGGAGATGGTGATCTAACTTTTCTCCCCTTTGACTGCCTCCTGTGACTTTGTACTTGTTTCTCAGGAAGAGGAATTGTGAATTGCCCCTTGGTAAGGCCTGTGAGGTTTGCTGCAAGTGGACGCCTGCCCCTCACACTGTCTGTCCTTCGTTTCTTGGGCTGATGCCCATTTTCCTTATTACTATGTTTGTTATATATGTGGCTATAGAGAAGTTTCTATATTCCTATGAGTCTCAGTATGAAACAATCAGTAAAATGTTATCCTTTTTTAAAATGTGAAGCATTCAGAAATATTTTATAATTCAGGAAAGCTTACCATTGACTTATAAATCAGGAAAGTCACAGTATGTGCCTCAAAGGCTTGTTGTGAGGATCGAATGAGATTAGCCTGGTGCTGCACATGGTAAACTCTTGGAAAGTTCTAGCTCTTATCATCCATAGTAGGTATTATTAATTTTTGTGTTTATGCCATTTTATTCAGCTTTTTTTTCTGTCCACATGGCCACTGTTCCTGGAAATCCATAATTAAGATCTGAGTTTGGCCTGCTTTGATGCTGCCTCTGTTGTGGTCGGGCCACTTGTAAATTCATATGCCCTTTGGATGAGACTTCAAAGAGATTGAAAGGTTATTTTGGATAGCACAGCCTCCACAGAGAAAGCTAATATATTCTTTCTCCACGAATGTCTCGTCCTACCCATCTCACATCAATAACAAATCACTTAAGATAGCTGATGACTACAGATTTATTAAATTATATGCGGTCATCTGAAGGGCAACATAAAAGATTTGGATGGAATCTAAAATAATCCTTCTCCCATGCAAAATGCTGATGTTATACTTTAATCATTGGATTTGTATTTATTGTCTGAAAATATTTTTATGAGTATGTCTTTTTCTTATTTACTATTTGGTTACTCAGTGATTACATGGAAAATGGAGGATAAATGCATGATTTATTCCCTTTACCAGTTTTTAAGGTAATGAGTTGGTTTCCTATCTGAAGATCAGTTAATTTTTTATATCATTATAAATTCCTGATTTGATCTAGAATTTTATGGACTTCAATTCATTGTATTTTTATTGATGCCCAAACTGAAAGATCATATCATGCATCTGAAAATATAGATACAGAATGAATCTATACGACTCCCAAGACTAAGTATTTATTAGAAACTGAATTTTGTAGATGAAGGACACAATCCGTAATTAAAATGCAAGAAATAAAGAACTATTATTTCCATAAACTTTTCCTGAGGAATCTACTAAAGAACATTCCAGACAAAAATGACAAGGGAGACCTCAGCATTAGGACTGATGATGTGCATAGAATATATAGTTATCTTTAGAAATCAGAGTAAATGGGGGTTACATTTACAAGTAAGGATAAATGAGGATTAAAAGAGAGAGTATACTCTGCAATGACTACATAATCTGACAATGTTGATAAAATACAATGTCAAAAAAGAGGGCAGATTGGGGAAAGCATATGTAAACATTTTTAATTGGTTTCAGTAATCAGAATTGGCTACAATACTATTATCTTTCTGAAATTGTTTGTATAACGTGGGGCAGAGCATAGACGAATTATGAGGTATTCTAATTCTATATCATCTGTGCCTTGAGAACCAGAATTCTCACTGTGGAAGAAGGACAGTACAGAAGTAATATAGGACAGGGTAGGAAAATTCCTGTTGCATTAATTTGAAAAGGAAATGTTTGTGTGAACTCATAGGACATCTTACCTAAAAAAAAAATCTTTCTCTTTTTCCTTCTCTCCCTGTCTTTCTTTTTCTTATTGTTTCTCTGTTTCTCTCTTTACCTATCACCTGTCTGTATCCTAGCTCTGTCCTCTGAAAAGGCCATAAAACAATGACCAGGCCAGTCACAATGAATATTGCTAGCACTGAGATTATTGCCTTTAAATATTGTTTCCCACTGTTTCTAGGTCAGGGTAGGAAATATATAAGATGAGCCTGCAATAATCACGTCATTACAAGTAGCAGGCAAGCTGTCAAAGACTGCTAGATTCATGTCCAAAGGACTCAGGAGCAAAACTGAGGAGGCTTCCACTGGCAAAATTTGGGCCAACATGCCCACAGTTTGTTCACCATTTTATTAGGAATGGTTTCATAAGTAGAGCAAAGTATCCACACTCTTCCTGCATCCCTAGATTCTACCATTAACATTTTACTACACTGGCTTCATCGCACATCTATCCAGCTATCCACCCACTAACCTATCTTATTTTTGGATGCATTTTAAAGTAAATTGCAGCCATCTGAACTCTTCTTCCTGAAAACTTCAGCATGAAAATGTCCACTTCTAACTCACAACACTAGAAATGAAACACAAAAACGACCCTGGAGCACTGAGGAGCAGGGGAAGGAGAGGAACAGGAAATCTAACAAAGGCAGAGATTCAGGGTGGCTGGAAACAAGTTCATAGCCTTGACAGTTTTGCCTGAGGCCATTCACGGGGGCATGGTTCCCCCTCTACCTGAGCTTAAGCCATTTATCTTCATGTACATATTTTCCCCCTGTCATCTCTGACTTTATTCTTATTGGATCCTTTATATAATAGAGCAAAGCATTCTTGATATTGCATTTTTAAACCTAGGATAAAGCAGCTTCTTTTATATATATCAAGCTTCAAGCTTGTAATAACGGAAGGAAAAATAATGAGTAAGTTATTCTCTGAGATTATCGTGTCCCCTTAGGTATGAGGAAACTTGCTGGCTTTGTCTTCCACATTCCAGACACTCAGTACCACTCGGAACTCCCTCTGTTTATTTTATGTGTTGCTTTTTCACCTAAGGAACTTGAAACGTGCTGTTACCCCTGCCAGGAAAGCCCACTCTCTCAGAATCACCTTTGCCAGGCTAAGTCCTGTGGCAGAGTGTGTATGTTTGTGTGGAGCTATGTGTATGTTAGTTACATTATGCAATATGCACTTTCGCATACACAAATATATACTATTTCTCTATATTCCCCAACATTTAGTGTTTAAATATAACACACACACGTATTTACATACACTCACCATATGAATAAACTGTCAATCTAAGTCATTTTCTATGGCAGCCTCAGCTGATGAGAGACAGCAATAAACTCTCCCCTATATATTTCCTTTCAGCTGTGGGTTCTTCTGGTTGTGTTGTTTTGATCAAGGACTTAGGATGATACCTTCTCAATAACTCAGTGAAAAGCCAGTTGGAATGCAAAGACACCAGCTTAGTTATTTTATATATTAATGACAATTTAAGGGATTAATAAGTTTTGCTTTATAAGGGCCATATAAGATTCCTGAGGCTAAGTGATGTTCTGCAATCCACAGACCTGCCTGTGTACCTTAATCACTGTTTAAATCTTTCATTCATAACTGAGGCTGGTACCAGTTTCTGGAGCATAGCATGTTTTTGGTACCAAAATACTTGAATATCCTTTTAATTGAAGATAATATTATCTGCCTCACAATAGAAGCTGTGGAGTTGCTTTTAGACAATTCTTAAACTTCATTATCATTGATATTTGCTCATGGGATATGGAATATTTAGACTAAGCCATTTTAATGAAAACATTTTAGTTACAATTATGCCACAGATAATTTTTTGCCATGACAGTCATTTCCAGAGCAAATTGTATCAAATCAATTTAACTGCATGACTGATTTTTTAAAAAGAGCAGCTAAGCCACTTCCACTTTTTCCATTTTCATTTTTATTTCATAAAATTAATTTTCTCAGAATCAATTCTATTCCATTTAAATTTTAAGACTAACATTTGATTCATCAATCAAATGTTTCAATTTGAATTTTAAGACTAACATTTAATTCATCAATCAAATGTTTCAATTTGAATTTTAAGACTAACATTTAATTCATCAATCAAATGTTTCAGTTTGAATTTTAAGACTAACATTTGAGTCATCAATCAAATGTTACACCTTGGCTTTCTGCCATGGAGAGCTACTTTAGTGGCTATTATTTCCTCTAAGTCTAATACGCTTTGGTTACTTTTTTGGGATATAAATTCATCAAGAATATATGATTCTTTGATCTACTTTTACCAATTTTTCAAAATTAAAGTTTTAACAGTTAATACATTTATCTTGTATTTATTTCTTTAACAGTGTTCATCATGAGTTAGGTATGAAATTGATTTATGGGTATACATTAGCTAATCTAAGACAAAATTGAGAGCAATTTTGGGACAAAGTAAGGGAAACACACAAACTAAGAAATATGGTGACTAGGAAAAGGAGAAATGTGGGAAGAGAAAAGAGAAGGAGCACTTTGGGAGGCCGAGGCAGGTGGATGACCTGAGGTCAGGAGTTTGAGACCAGCTTGGCCAACATGATGAAGCCCGATCTCTATTAAAAATATAAAAATTAGCCTGGCGTGGTGGCGTGCGCCTGTAATCTCGGCTATTTGGGAGGCTGAGGCAGGAGCATCACTTGAACCTGGGAGGCAGAGGTTGCAGTGAGCAGAGATTGTGCCACTGCACAACAATGGATGTGAATGTGGTATGTATGCAGCGTGAGGTACTCAATGTAGCCTTGGAGGTAAGCATTGTACACATTTGGCCTGTCAATGCAAACCATTTTTTTTGTAGCTATTATATTTGAACAAAACTCCCGTATTCACAGCAGCTTGAAATTAAGGAAGAAGAAACCAGTTTGACTGTCTTGGTTTAGGAGAGACATGAGAGGAAACAGTGTTCCATAGTGCGTAATAAGTAATAAGTAATTCAGAGAGAGAGAAATAAGCATATTAATTACCAGAAGACAACTGCAAATAAGTTTTAATTTGAAGTTGCTCATAATTCTCTATACTTTTTTGGGAGAAGGGGGTGGAAATAGAAGAAATGCATCTTAAGATCTATAGCATATTTCATAGGAGGTGCACTTTTTTATGAGCCCTACACTG
Source organism: Symphalangus syndactylus (assembly GCF_028878055.3). Taxonomy (NCBI): domain Eukaryota; kingdom Metazoa; phylum Chordata; class Mammalia; order Primates; family Hylobatidae; genus Symphalangus; species Symphalangus syndactylus. The sequence goes on along the minus strand of NC_072432.2, from coordinate 117,854,247 downwards.
GGCACAGCTGCATTTTTGCCAGAAAGTCATCTGAAATGGCATGGTGTGTGGAAAGGTCGTACCATCTGGACCTGCCCCAAACTCACTGGGTAACCTAAGGTAAGTGATGTCTCCTCACTAGGCCCCAGCTTCCTATAAAAAAGGGTGTTCAATTTTGAGATTTTTTTAGCCCTTGTATTACAGGTTTGCTGTTTTGGGGATGTTTATATACCTCCCTTTAGGCATTCTGTAAATGAAGAGAGAGCAGGGTTGACACAGCTTTGCCTTTCTATGTACAGTCTGATGACGGTGATGCTTTCATTTTTGAGCAGCTGCCATTCCTTCTATTATCGACTCCACCTCGTGATAAGTCAGGGGGCAGGGGCTTGGCTTGGCTGACCCCAGTTAATGGGAATGGAGTGTAATCACATTAGCTCAGTTGGGAGTTTTGAAAATTACATTAGCTCATCCAACAAAAGTGAATCTGCCAATAATTTATGTGATGGATTTGCAATTAGAATATAGAAGCATTTTCTTCTTCTTTGTGTCTCTCTGATAAAGAAACAAAAGGAAAAAACACCCAAATGAGATTAAAATGTCAAACAGACCTTACAGGTTATATTTTAATATAATTTCATTCTCTAGCTATTGATTTGGGCCCCTAAGTAATATTTTAGGAAATAATTTTTTGTTGATTATTTTACATAATTTACTAAGAGTTCTTGGTAAAGGTAGATAAATACATTTGAATGGTTATTAAAAGTATTTGTCAGAGTTAAAAATTTCCAGAATACTGATTTTATCTAAAATTCTCAGAGGTATATTTTTTTGCTAGGTCTTTATAATCCAATTACATTAAAAATACTACAATCGAAAGAGTATGAGATACTATTAGTACCTTGATATTGGAGCCCTTAACTCTGTCTTTGAGTGGAGAAAGTGTTTAAGGTAAATCAGATAGGGTAGAATCTGCCAAGAGATACCTACCAATTAAATATCAATTTTATGTCAATACTGTGTTAAATGTTTTATGGGTAATATATAAAAAGCCCTATGGGAGAGTTGCTGTTTCATTTCACAGGTGAGAAACTGAAGCTCACACTTCTTAAACAACTTGCCCATATCACATAACTGATAGATGACTGAGTAAAACTTCAGAGCCTCGAGTATTGTTCTGAATTCTGGCTGTGAATTAAAAATCACCTATGAGCTTAAAAACAGCTATATCAATGACAGCAATAGCAATAAAGCCCTATTGAATCATCTTTGGGGTAGGAGCCATCTTTAGTTTTAAGAAGACCCACAGATAGCTCTGACAGGTGGCCAGGACTGACAGGTGTGGATGAGGATTAGTATGGGCATTATCGAAAGTTTCTAGTTTTGGAAAAGTCCTAGAGTGTAACTAGCAATCATAAGTGAATGGATCTTCCAGTAGCCTTTAGGAGATGAGATATGCTTGTCTTCTGGTGGTAGACAATGATCAGCTGTACAGTTGACCCTTGGACAACGTGAGGGATAGACATGCTGACCCCCTGCACAGTCATAAATCTGTATGTAACTTTTTTTTATTTATTTTTTTATTTTTGAGACAGAGTCTCGCTCTTTCATCCGGGCTGGATTGCAGTGGTGCAATCTTGGCTCACTGCAAGCTCCACCTCCCGGGTTCACGCCATTCTCCTGCCTCAGCCTCTCCAGTAGCTGGGACTACAGGCGCCCGCCACTATGCCCGGCTAATTTTTTGTAATTTTTAGTAGAGACGGGCTTTCACCGTGTTAGCCAGGATGGTCTTGATCTCCTGACCTCATGATCTGCCTGCCTCGGCCTCCCAAACTGCTGGGATTACAGGCGTGAGCCACCGCACCTGACCTGTATGTAAATTTTGACTCCCCCAAAACTTTATGACTAATAGCCTATTGTTGACTAGCAGCCTTACTGATAACATAAACAGCCAATTAACACATATTTTGTGTGTTATATGTATTTTATACTGCATTCTTATAATAAAGCTAGAAAAAAATTATTAAAATCATAAGAAAGAGAAAATATATTTGCTATTAAGTGGAAATGGATCATCATGAAAGTCTTCATATTGAGTATGCCGAGGAGGAGAAGGAAAAGAGGTGTTGGTCTTGCTGTCTCACAGGGTGGCAGAGGCAGAAGGGGTGGAGGAGGTAGAAGGAGAGACAGGAAGTGCGGACACACTCAGTGTAACTTATTGAAAAACTTCTGCTTGTGAGTGGATTGGAGAAGTTCAAGCCCATATTGTTCAGGGGTCAGCTCCATAGGTATATATTGCAAGGTAGTCCCTGCACCCTGAAGGCTTGACAAATATTTCTCAATTAGGTTTACTGGGAGAATTGGAGTTACCTTTTTTCTTCCACAAAGAAAGGTAAAGAGCATAACCTAGAACTCTCAATTTCCATGGAAGGAAAGGGGAGCTCTTCCCCAGGAGGGTAAGTTGCAACCTCCTAGGAAAGAAGCAGCACCACAGGCTCTGGAAAAGGATGAAGATGTAAGTGGAGCAAGATCCTGGAGGCAGCATCACACAGGTGGAGAATGGAGAAATATCTGAAACACAGGCAATCTCAGTCCTCTTCCTCTCTGTGGTGGCAGACAACGAACGGGGAGGGCTGTGTCCACTTCTGTACATCACTCTTGAAGAGGAACATGGTAAAACTGGATGACTCTTTCAGAGAGTGACAGGGAGTTAAGAGATTCAAAAAAGTTATAAATTACCGAAGGAATTTGAATTGTCCCTTATCTCAGAATGGGGAATAGCCAATGTAGAGGGATACTTGTAAAATCTTCAAAATATTTGAAGATACTGTTGGAAAATAGAACAGGTAAATTCCGTTTTACCCTAAGGGGTGCAACTAAAAGCAATGAAAAAAAGTTAGGAGACATGATATTGTTAAATAAAAGAAAATATCTTCTAAGAGTCAGAAATATCAAGACTAGTTATAAGAGGCCAGTGGACAGTCAGGCCTGGGCTATTACATTATTATTGAAGTAATAGAGTAACTTTGAACGTTGATTGCATTTTAAAACTAGGTGGCTGTTAGTTTCTCTTTCGACATGTTCAACAACCTCTGACAAGCTCTGGAAGGGGGAAATCATTAGTCTCAGGTGGCATAAGTAATCCTTAAGTATGTGTCGCCTCTTATCTATGTGGCTTATGGATATACAGAATGCATAGCAAAATCTTCTTGCCCAGTTTGGGTAGGTGAAGAATGGTATGCTGCTGTAAGCCAATATTCGGTTGCTAATCACAGAGGCTAGAAAAGCAATCTACAGAGCCCAAATGGGGAGATGATTGATAGATTAATCAGGAAAGCCAAGAGCAAGTAGCAGTAGGAGTCCGAGATGACCAGAAAGTGGTCAGAAGAATTCCTGGAATAGTGCTTATGCCTATGACAGCTTTATTCTCTGATCCCAATATACTTTCATGGGTAAGCTGGGCTCTTAGAAATTCAGTGCAATTTAATTTTAATTCATTTTCATTTAAGAGTCATTCAGCACTTTTATTTATTTATTTTTTTGAGATGGCATCTTGCTGTGTCACCCAGGCTGCAGTGAAGTGGCGCCATCTTGGGTCACTGCAACTTCTGCCTCCCGGGTTCAAGTGATTCTCCAGCCTCAGCCTCCCAAGTGGCTGGGATCACACGTGTGTGCCACCATGCCCACCTAATTTTTGTATTTTTTTGTAGAGATGGGGTTTTGCCATGTTGGCCAGGCTGGTCGAACTCCTGACCTAAGATAATCCACCCACCTCGGCCTTCCAAAGTGCTAGGACTATGGGTGTGAGCCACCACGCCCGGCCAGCAGTTTTATGTTATGTACTTTATTTTGCCAAATGGCCATACAGTACCTAACTTTCAAAACTGTTGTATTTGTGCATCTGGATAAATAAAAATTGCTTTAGTGTGGCAAAGTAGAGGAGTCTCTGAATTAGAAGTCAGGAAACATAGCTCTGATAAAAATAATCATTTGATCTTAAATTCATCATGAAAATGTGTTAGTGACTCAGTTTTATCACTGGCAAAATGTCTAAATATGACTGTGAAGGTCCATTTTTCAAATTTAAGATTACATAATTATATCATATATTTAAATCCCTTACATTTAATTATGATGACCACTATGCTTGTTATTGTTCTTAGTGTTCTTTCTCAAACAGCCTAAGACTCAAAGTCTTGGTTTCATGAAACTGCCTTGGACCAGGATTGTAAATATTGGGCAGAGATGAATTGTCTGAGCCAATTATGTTTGTGGCAGTCTAAAAAATAGAGCTGTAACCCAAATGACCCCAGAATTCTTTTGAAGCCATGCCTTATTAAGATAATACACTATTGTTTTTTAAGAGAACGGTGCCTGGAAGAATTTATTGTCTTCTTCAACAGATTGCATCTGTCATAATTACTTTACCATTTATCATCTTTTCAATCATTTTTTAATTGTCATAGAATATGTCCAACATAATATTTACCATTTTAGTCGTTTATTAATGTACAATTCAGTGGCATTAAACACATTCACAATGTATAACCACCAAGATGATCTGCACCCGAGACTTTTTCGTAAGTCCCACCAAAAACTTTGCACACAGTATACAATAACTCTCTGCTTTGAGCCATTGGTAACCCACTTTGTCTCTATTTAACTACTGTGGGTACCTCATATAAGTGACATTACACAAATACTTATAATTCTGTGTCTAGCTTATTAAGTATGTTTTCAAGTTTCATCCATGTTGTAGGATGTATATCAAAATTTAATTTTTTTAATGGCTGGATAATATTCCATTGTATGTATAGACCATGTTTTGTTTATCCTTGTATCTGTTAATGGACGTTTAGGTGACTCCTACCTTTTGGTTATTCTAAATAATTCTGTTACTAGCATTGTTGTACAAATATCTGATCAAAGCCCGGCTTTCAATTCTTCTAGATAAATATTAGGTTGATGCAAAATTGATGGCGGTTTTTGTCACTGAAAGTAATAGCAAAAATCACAATCACTTTGGCACCAACTTAATACATAGGCGTGGAATCACTGGGGCATATAGTAGTGCTATGTTTAACCTTCTGAGAAACTGACAAACTATTTTATACAGTAACTGCACCGTTTTGCAAACCCACTAGCAATGCATGAGTTTCAGTTTCTCCCCATCCTTGAAAATACCTGTTACTTTTGTTTTTTGTTTTTATTATAGCCATCCTAATAGGTATGAAGTGGTGTTTCATTGTGGTTTTAATTTTCATTTCCCTAATGGCTAATGACGTTGAACTTTTTTTTTCATGGGCTTATTGGCTATTTGTATATCTTCTAAGAAAATGTTCATTCAAATCCTTTGGCTATTTTGAATTGAATTGCTTGATTTTTGTTGTTGCATTGTATGAGTACTTTATACAATCTGGATATGAATCCCTTTTCCAATACATGATATGCAAATATCTTCACCCTTTCAGTAGGCTATCTTTTTTGCTTTCTTAATAGTGTCCTTTGATGTACAAATTTTCTTAATTTTGGTGAAGTCCGATTTATCTATTTTTTCTTTTCTTACCTGTACCTTTGGTGTATAAAGTCATTGCCAAAGGGGCCAAAGTCATAAAGATTTTCCCCAGTGTTTTCTTCTAAGATTTTATAGTTTTAGTTTTTCTGTTTAGGTCTTTGATTTATTTTGAGTTTATTTTTGTTTTTGGTGTGGTGGAAGGATCCAATTTCTTTCTTTTGCATGTGGATATCCCAGCACTGTTTTTTGAAAAGATTGTTCTATACTCATTGAATGTTCTTGCCACCCTTGTTAAAATAATCAATTAATCATATATGTAAGGGTTTCTGGCATATTACATTCCATTGGTCTATATGTCTGTTTTTATGCCAGTACCATACTGTTTTTATTAATATTACTATGTAGTTAGTTTCACATTCGGGAAGTGTGAATCCTCTGTTTATTCTTTCTTTTCAAGATTGTTTAGGATATTCAGGGCCCCTTGCAATTCCATATGAACTTAAGGATCAGTCTAAGAAGCTGTTGGAATTTTGATAAGAATTGAGTTATATATGTAGATTACTTTGGTTAGCATTGACATTTTAACAACATTAAATCTTTTGATTCATGAGTATAGAATGTCTTTCCATTTATTTAGGTATTTAATTTTTTTCAGCAATGTTTTGTAGTTTTCAGCATGCAATTCTTTCACTTCTTTGGTCAGATTTATTCTGTAGTATTTCTTCCTCATGCTATTTTAAATGGAATTGCTTTCTTAATTTTCTTTTTGGATTCTTCTTTGCTGTGTATATAGACACACCTTATTTTTCTATGTTGATCTTGTACCCTGCAACTTTGCTGAATTACATTACTATTAGGTTGGTGCAAAAGTAATCATGGTTTTGCAAAACTGTGATTACTTTTGCGCCAACAAACAGTTCTAGCTTTCTTGAGGACGTTAATGTTTTCTTTGTATAGAATCATGTCATTTGTGAATAGAGATAGTTTACCTATTTCTTTCCAAATTGGGTGCCTTTTATTTTGTTTTCTTATCCAATAGCACTAGCTAGAACTTCCAGTACAATTTTAAGCAGCAGTACTGAAGTGGGCGTCCTTGTTTTGTTCCTGAAAATAGGGCGGAAGTTTTCAGTCTTGATGTATTTACATTGACTAATTTCTTATGGTGAACCACCCTTGCATTCTTTGGATGAATTTTCACTTTGTATGGTGAATAATTATTTTAATATGCTATTGGATAGGATTTGCTAATATTTTGATGAAGATTTATGTGTCAATATTCATAGGGGATATTGGTCTGTAATTTTATTTTCCTGTAATGTTATTATCTGACTTTTATATTAGAATAATGCTGGCCTGAGAGAAAATATTCCCTTCTTTCCAATGCTGGGATTTTCTATTTCCTTGAGTCAGGTAATTTGCATGTTTTTAGGAATGTATCCATTTTCTTTGTTATTTAATCTTTTGTTTTGTGTAATTGTTCACAATATACTTCTTTTTATCTTTGTAAGGCCTGTGGTAAAATTCCACCTTCATTTCTGACTTTAATTATGTGTATCTTTTCTCTTTTTTCTTTGTATATCTAGTTAATGGCCTCTCAATTTTGATGATACAAATTTTATTGATCCTTTAAAGAACCAACTTTTATTTCAATAATTTTTTCCCTATATTTTTTCTATTCTAGATTTTGTTTATGTTTACGCTAACCTTTATTGTTTTCTTCCTTCTGCTAGCTTCATGTTTAGTTTGCTCTTCTTTTTAAATTTCTTGAGGTGTAAAATTATGGTATTGATTTGAGATATTTCTTTTTTAATGTAGTCATTCATAGCTATAAGTTTCCCTGAAAGCACTATTTTCACTGCATACCATAAATTTTGGTATATTTTTGTTTTCATTAATGTCTAAGTATTTTTTAACTTCCCTTGTAACTTTTTTTTTGACTCACTGGTTATTTAAGAGAATGTTGTGTAATTTATACATTTGTATACATTTTCCATTTTTTCCTTCTCCTATTTCTTTCTTTCTTTTTTTTTTTTTTTTTTTTTGAGACGGAGTCTCGCTCTCTCACCCAGGCTGGAATGCAGTGGCATGATCTCGGCTCGCTGCAAGCTCCGCCTCCCGGGTTCACGCCATTCTCCTGCCTCAGCCTCTCCGAGTAGCTGGGACTACAGGCGCCTGCCACCACGCCCGGCTAATTTTTTGTATTTTTAGTAGAGACGGGGTTTCACCGTGGTCTCGATCTCCTGACCTCGTGATCCGCCCGCCTCGGCCTCCCAAAGTGCTGGGATTACAAGCGTGAGCCACCGCGCCCGGCCTCTCCTATTTATTTCTAACTTTACCCCATTGTGGTGCAAAATATTTTGTCTGATATCTACCTTTTAAAATCTAGTGAAACTGCTTTGTGCCCTTATATATGGTCTATCCTGGATAATGTCTCATGTGCTTTTGAGAAGAATGCATATTCTGCCATTGTTGGGTGGAGTGTTCTGTATACCTCTGTTAGGTCTAGTTGGTTTATTGTGTTGTTCATGTCTTCTCTTTCCTTATCTTCTTATCTTTTCATACTTATTTCTCTGATTGGTTTATATATTATTGAAGGGAGAATTGTCTATTTCTTTTTTTAATTGTGTCAATTTCTGCTTCATATATTTTAAAGGTTTACTGTTAGGTGCATAAATGTTTATAATTTTTATATCTTGTTGCTATATTGAACCTTTTATTAATATATAATGTCATCCTTTATCTCTTATAAGCTTTTTAGATTTAGATTATATTGTCTGATGTTAGTATAGCTACCCAGCATTCTTTTGTTTATGATTTGCATGGAATATCTTTTTCCATCCTTTTGCTTTCAACCTATTTTGTCTTTAGATGTAAAGTGGGCTTTTTGTAGACAGTGTATAGCTGGATCATTAAAAAAATCCATTCTGCTTATTATATTAATCTATACTTACATAGTTACTGGTAAGGAGGAGCTGCTGCCATTTCTCCATTCATTTTCCACATGCCTTATAGTGTTTTTGTTTCTCATTTCCCACATTACCATTGGCTTTTGCATTTGGTTAATTTTTTTAATATTAAAAAATGTTGATTTTCTTCCCTTTTCTTTATGTGTACATTCTATGGATTTTTTTTGTATGATTACCATAGGGATTATCTTCAACATCTGCTATGCACTAATTTGCATCTTTCCTAAATTAAATGTCAAAATCCTAACTCAAATGTTTCTATATATTTGGAGATAGGGCCTTTAGGGATGTAATCAAGGTTAAATGAGATCATAAGAATAAGGTCCTAGTCCTATAGAATGGTGTTCATACAAGAAGAGGAAGAGACACCAGAGACCTTTCTCTCTCTGTATGTGCACAGAGAGCAGGCCAGGTGAGGATACAGTGAGAAGGTGGCTGTCTACAAGCCAGAAAGAGAGGTCTCACCAGAAACCAACTCTGAGACACTTTGATCTTGGACTTCAAGCCTCCAGACCTGTGAAAAAAATAACTTTTTGTTGTTTAACTACCAAGTCTGTAATATTCTGTTATGGCAGTCCGAGCAGGCTAATACAGATTTTGGCACCAGAAGTAAATTCTGCTGTAACAAGTACCCTTCAAAAATATGAAAGTGGCTTTGGAACTGGGTTATGAGTAGAGCCTGGAAGAGTTTTAAGGTGCATGCTAGAAAAAGCCAATGTTCACATGTATACCTATGTAACAAACCTGCATGTTGTGCACATGTACCCAAGAACTTAAAGTATAAAAAAAAGAAAAAGCCAAGATTGCTTTGAAGAGATTGTTGGTAGAGATATAAACAATGAAGGTGATTCTGATAATCTATCAAATGCATATATTTTCTCCTATTCTTTAGGTTTTTGATTTGTGTATATTTCTTGCATCCTAGGTATAAATCCCACTTGATCAGGGTGTATGATTCTTTTAATGTGCTGTTTAATTTAATTTGCTAAAATTTTGTTGAGAAACTTTACATCTAATTTCATAAGGGATACTGGCCTGTATTTTGCTTCTTGAAGCATCCTTATCTTGTTTTAGTATCAGGGTAATGCTAGCCTAATAAAATGAGTTTGAAAATGTTGCCTTCTCTTAAAGTTTCTGAAGGAGTTTGAGGATGATTGCTGTTAATTCATCCTTTAATGTTTAGTAGAATTCACCAATGAAGTGACCTGGTTCTGTACTTTTCTTTGTTGGGAGAGTTTTGATTCAATAGTCTTTACTTATGCATGGAGGATGTATTGCAACATCTCTAGTGGATGCCTGAAACCAGAAATAGTACTGAACCTGATTGCCATCAATTAGAACATGTTTCTTTTCATGTCTTCCATCCACAAATTTAATGTATTTTCTATCTTAAGTAAGCACTTGTCATGCATGGTAATGTAAATTTTGTAGTTTGAGGCATGACAGCAAAACTAGCATAAAATTCTTTTTCCTTCTTCACAATTTCATGGATAGAAGATTCATTCTTACTGTAGATCATAACAGCCTCAGCATATAATTTTTATTTTCTTACGAAAGTTGAGAACTTTCACTTTTTCACTTAAAGGAAGCATTTTACAGCTTCTCTTTGACATATTTGAATTGCCCCCACTACTATCCTTGCCGTTTGGAGCCATCATTAAGTCCAATAAGGGTTACCTGAACACAAACAAGCACAAGCATAAGATTGTTATGCTACTCGGAACATCATGCAATTTAAAACTTATGAATTGTTTATTTCTGAAATTTCCCATTTACTATTTTTGTACCTCAGTTGAACAAGATAACTGAAACTGCAGAAAGCAAAACCATGGATAAAGGGGAGGAGGGGACTACTATACTTACTCAATCTCATTAATTGCCATTGTTCTCTTCAGATTTTCTATTTCTTCATGATTCAGTCTTAGTAGATGGCATGTTTCTCAGAATTTATCCACTTCAGTTATCCAATTTATTGGCATGTAATTTTTCATAGTAGTCTTTTATGATTTCCGAGGTATCAGTTACATTATGTCCATTTTCATTTATAGTTTTTCTTCAGCTCTCTTCTTTTTTTTTTCTTGGTTAGTCTAGCTAAATGCTTGTCAAGTTTATGTCTTTTCACAAGCTCAATTCTTAGTTTTGTTTGTCATTTCAGTTGCTTTCCTCATCTCTACTTAATTTATTTCTCATCTAGTCTTATTGGTTCCTTTCCTCAGTTGCCTTTATGCTTAGTTTGTTTTTCTTTTCCTAATTCCTTGAGATGTGAAGTTACATTGCTCATTTAAGAGTTCTCTTTTTTTTTCTTAGTCATTTATCACTATAAATTTCCCTCTTAGCACAGTTCTTGCAGCATCTCAGTTTTGCTTTGCTGTGTTTCAATTTTTCATTTGTGTCAATGTGTGTTTTGATTTCTCTTTTTGATTTCTTCTTTGACACATTGGTTGCTCAGGAGTTTGATGTTTAATTTTCACATATTGGTGAATTTTCAAAAATCCTTCCTGTTATTGATTTCTACTGTTATACTACTATGCCTAGGAAGGTTGAGATGATTTCAGCTTTCCTAAATTTGTTAAGACTTATTTTGTGGCCTAACATATGATCACTGTTGGAGAGTGTTCCACATATGCTTCAGAATAAAGTATACTACATTGCAATTGGATAGGATGTTTTGCACATGGAAAACATGTACAAAATGTTTGGTCCATTTGGTTTATAGTGTTATTACACTCCACTATTTCCTCATGGATGTTCTATCTGGACAGTTGATTGTTGAAAGAGGGATATTGAAGTTCTCTGGTATTATTGTATTATTGTCTATTTCTACCTTTCATTCTGTTAATATTTGCCTTATATATTTTGGTGCTTCAATTTTGGGGGCATATATATTTATAATTCTTATATCCTCTTGATGAATTTACTTCTTTATCATTATATAGTGATCTTCTTGATCTCTCGTGACAGAATCTGACTCAATCTCTATTTGTCTGATGTGAGTATAGCCACTCCTGCTCTCCTGTGGTTACCTTTTTTCTCCCTTCACATTCATTCTGTGTGTGTCGTTTTGGTTAATCTGAATCTCTTGTAGGCAGCATATTGTTGAATCTTTGTTTTTAAAAAAATTTATTCAGCCACTTTATTTCTTTTAATTGGAGAATTCAGTCCATTTATATTAAAGTAATTATTGATTGGTAAGGGCTTACTATTGTTATTTTATTGTTTTATTTTGTAGTTTGTTTCCTTATTCCTCTCTTGCTGTCTTCCTTTGTGATTTAATTTTTATAGTGGTATTCTTTGAATTCTTTATCTTTTATGTATCTACGAAAAGTTTTTTATTCTTGTGGTTACCATGGATTTACATAAAATATCTTATATGATTCTAATTTAAGCTAAAACAATTTTAACTCATCCAAAAACTAACACTTTTATTTATCTCCACATTTTATACTAATAAGTTCGCACTTTACCTCTTTTTATACTGCATATCCATTAACAAATTATTTTAGCTGTAGTTATTTTTAATAATTTTGTATTTTATGTTTTATACTAGAGTTAAATGTGATTTTCACATCACCATTACAGTATTACAGTATTAAAGTATTCTGAACTTCACTTTTTTTACGAGTGAATTTTATACTGTCTTACGTTTTTCTGTAATTACCTGGCATCCTTTTGTTGCAACTTGAGGGACTCCCTTCAATATGTCCTGGAAGACAGGTTTTATGATGATTAACTCTGACTTTTGTTTGTCTAGGAATGTCTTTAGCTCTCATTTTTGAAGGACGACCAGTATTTCTTTAAATAAACCTTCTGACCTCTTCTCTCTTCTCCTTCTGGGGCCTCCATTATTCATATATTCATGAGCTTAATGGTGTCCCATAGGTTTCTTAAACTTTCTTCATTATTTAAAAAATATGTTTTCTTTTGGTTCTTCTAATTGACCGCTTACAAATGACTGGTTTTTCAGATTTCAACTTCTTTCTTCTGCATGATTGAGTCTGATATTTCAACTCTCAATTACATTTTCCAGTTCTGTCATTGCATTTTCCAGGTCTAGGGTTTCAGTTTGGTTCTTTTTAATGGTTTTTGTTTCCTCAGTAGACTTCTAAGTTTTATCATGCATTGTTTTTTAAAATTTCACTTAGCTGTCTCTCTGTGTGTGCTTGCATCTCATTGAGATTACTTAAGATGATTATTTTGAGGTCTGTGGATATACAGAAAGATGAGTTTAACCACGATACATGGAGCATATGAGAAATCCCATTTCTCCATAATCTCAGCAATGCTAGATATTATCAATCTTTAATTTTTGTCATTATAATAGCTAAAACATAAAATCTTTATTTTAGCTTTCATTTTTCTGAACTCTACTGAGACTGAATATCTTTTCATATGTTTATCAACTATTGAATTTCTACTTCTATAAATTGTTGGTTCATGTCCTTTGGCTATTTTTTCTACTAAGTTATTTAATTTTCTCTTATTAGTTTTTAGTATTTATATAATGGACATTAGCGTATTATTTGTTATAGCTCTTTACTATTTTATCTCAGGCTGTAGCTTATTATTGATTTCAAATATCTTTTACTATGTTGATGATTTTTAAATTCACACAGCTGGTGATATTTTCTTTTGAAAATTCTGGATTTATGGCTTGCATAGGTTTCTTTACCACCCCACCTGAAGTTTATAAAGTTAGTGTCCTATATTTTATTATAGTATTTTTCAAATTTTTATTTTTGGAACTTTGATTATTCAATCATTTAATTTCAATTTAAGTTTGTATAAAGTGTGTGGTAGGGAATCTAACTCTTATTTTGATAGATGAATAGCCCGTTGTTCAATAACTTTTTTCACTGCTTTAAAAGTCACCTTATCACATGTTAAATTTGTTTACATACATGTATGTAAATATATAGTTACATATGACTTCTGTGTCCCTTTGATTTGCTTGTGTGTCATTAGTCTTCTTTTAAAATTTTGTTGGCTATTCTTGCGTACTCACTCCTCCAGCTGAATTTTATAATCCGTTTATCAATTTTTATGGGCCTTGCTTGCATTAAATTTATAGATTAATTTGGGGAAACAGTTCAATTTTTATCTCAGAGAGGAAAAGAAGAACACAGGGCATGGCACCCTATATATGCTCGGGTGAGCTGGTCCTATGGGTTTCAAGGCATTGTCATAGAAACTCCTTTGTAGGAGAGTTCCACAAGAAGAGAGGGGGAAGATACCGAAATCAGCTTCCCCTTATCCATACATTTACCAAAATTAGACTTGGAGGTTCTAAATGCAGCAATTTTGATGAAACTACCTGCTGGAATGGAAAGTTGTATTACAGTCATTTTTTCCCCACACTGATATTTACCTCTATTGAAATAAACTGATGTTCTCAAATTACTCATTTATTTGGTAAAAATAAGTTCAAAAGAGAACAGAAACAGATAGGGAAATGAGGCAAAAATGCTGATGTGTGGGAGAAGGAGTTTACAAAGAGAGAGTAATGCAATAAGAATACTGACAAATTTTAAAAATAATTTATTAGGCCGGGCGCAGTGGCTCACGCTTGTAATCCCAGCACTTTGGGATGCCAAGGCGGGCGGATCATGAGGTCAGGAGATCGAGACCACGGTGAAACCCCGTCTCTACTAAAAATACAAAAAAAAATTAGCCGGGCCTGGTGGCAGGCGCCTCTAGTCCCAGCTACTCGGAGAGGCTGAGGCAGGAGAATGGCGTTAACCCGGGAGGCGGAGCTTGCAGTAAGCCGAGATTGCGCCACTGCACTCCAGCCTGGGCGACAGAGCGAGACTCCGTCTCAGAAAAAAAAAAAAAAAAAAAAGAAAAAAAATGATTTATTATATGTGAATGTTTAGGGTGAAAGAACCCTTGCAAGGAAATTAGGCTTTTCAATAAAATAAAAGGTAATAGATGACTGTGTTAATCCTTTCTTCATAGACCCATAGAAGGCAGGCATTAGATGCCAGCCCTGAAGTATCAGAACTGACCACCTACCTAGTTTAACTCTGGGAGCAACATACATGTTATTTCCATAGCTGCAGGAGTTTAAGGAGCACTCCTCTAAAATAGAGGCACTGCAGTTCTTGAGCTATGCTGTGATCTATCAACTTTTTCTTTCATTTTCTTTCCTGTGGTGTTTTTTCTTTCTTGCTTCCCCAAAAAAGAGAAGTAAATGGTTAGAATGAAATTTCTTTCAGCAGCGTGCAGAACTGCAGTGTTGATACAGAACCTCATTTTTGTTGGGGCTAATAGTAAGGAGCTATTTTTAGACTGGATCTAAAGTTTCCTTAGTAACAAGGGTTGAAAGAGCTCGGTTCGCCTGCTAGAAATATCCCCAGTCAGTAGTTTTGCCCTTGATTCCTCTAAATTTGGAATTTTTCTCAAGTGTTCGTAGGTTCAGTATCATTTTCTTCCACCTTCATGTATTTCATGGTTGGAGTGCTTTCATGAATATTTACCAATCCAATTGTGTAGTATATTTTGTTTTGATGATAATGTGCTTTGTTGAATTGGGGGATATTTCATTTTGATTGCTAAGCTTTGTACTGCAGCAGCTAAGGTCTATGCTTAAGTTATTCAGACATTGAGTTTTATAAGCTTTTCCCTTATATTTCACATTTCTGGGCATTGGCCAGAATCTCAATCTTTTCCTTTAAGCATTTTTTTTTTCTTCCCTTTATGTTTGTTCTCTTTTTCCTTCCCTCCAGCTTGACCATCTGTCTCCCTCTTATTGCTTCCGTAGAACCATGCACTAAGTACCTAGGGGTGAAACGGCACATGCCATCAAAAGATTGAGTTTACAGAAGTCATCGCTGATCTATGTTAAGTACAGAATGACTTCTCTAAAGTACTCTACACCTTGTCACCATCTGGGCCTATTTCCTCACCTAGTTAGAACACAGCAAATGAGGCCAAGGTCACAGATTCAGACCCCATGTGATTCAGTTCACTTTACACAAGGAAGAACTTTGTTTTGTTTCCATAGTCTGCAACCGCAAATGCTGGTGGACCCATCTTGAAAATGAATTCATGCTGGAGGACCTAGTGAGAGTTGGGTTGGAGCCAGCCCCTCAATATTATCATAGAAAACTTGAAAGCATATGTTCTGGGCTGGTCACTCAGCAGGACTCTTCCCTCCATGCACTGTTTATGTTAAGCTTTGGAACAGATAAGTCACGAACAATCATCTGTTCTAACTTGTGGTCCCACAGAAGAAAATAAAAACCCAGTGCTTGGTCCCGTGCTCTATGTCGTTTTGCCTCGCTATTCATATTTCCTAGCCACACTTCTATAAAGTGGATCTCCATGGAGTTACAAATTTTACAGATGAAGATTAATGGACTGGTACAATTAAACCTGGTGACATGAGCTGCCTTATGTAATTGGGAAGAGAGTTGCCATTAGATAAATACAATATCTGATAACTCTAGTGAGCAGAAACTTTGAGCATCTTCTTTATTTGGCTTGTGTAATAGTAGTAAAATATTTGCAGGATGAATTTAAGATTTACAGACCATTTCTATATACCCCATCTTATCTGGTTCATCCAACATGAGTTTGGCTTGACAGGTATTATGTTTTTCAGATTAGAAAAAAATATGTATAGAGATTACATGACTTGCTGATGGTTACATAATTTATAAAGTCTTTGAACTCAGATCCAGGGAGCTTCCCGTGATATCATACTACATTTTGTTTCTTGACTTATACCTACAGAAATATTTCAACAGAAATTTGATTATATTGTTGACACTATTTCTGTTTTATTTTTGATTTGATTAGGGATGGCAGATTTCCTACAACTTCTATAGTTTCAATTACACACAAAATCAGATTTGTGAAACTTGGATATAACCTCAGGAGTTAGAATAGCTGGTTCCAAAGGCTCGTTCCACACAAAGCACTTTTAGGTAGGTCATCTGACATGACAGTTGACAATAAAGTTTCTGAAAATAGATTTGCTTTCAAATCCTGGCTTGACCTTAGTTTATTCCTCAAACAATTCTACCCTACCTGCTTAGGAAATAACCTTGGCAACAGTCTTTCTAACCCCAATTTGCCAAATTGTGTACTAGCTCTGCTCAGAATTGAAATTCAAAAGTAAAAAAAAGATTAAAGGAATCTTAGCTCAGAATCCTGGGAACAGGTAAAAGCAAGATGTTCTTAGTCTTTTGTCCCCCAAGACCATTGCACTTCAATTGTGTGACACTTCTTTTCCAATTAAAGGGATGCCTTACGTTCAAGGGGTCTAATTTACATTTTGCTGCTTTGCAAGCTATAGCATTATTTTATCTTATTTTTTACAATATTACATAATGCATTGTCTTGATGCAATTTAATGCCTCCTGCTGACTATTCAAAATTGCTAAGCAGAAGGTCAGACCAGATCAGTGAACAGCTATTAAAATGCATAGGTGGCAACACAAACAGTAGATAAGTAGCACTTAATGTAAGCCAAAGCTGTGTGAAATGTGAAGAAAAAAATAACAAGGTGTTTTCTTAATTCTGTGAGTGCATCTTCCATTCACATTGCTGGCTGTGGCTTTAGATCCACCATCAATTTGCCCTTTTGAAATTGGTTTGTTTTTCTTCTTGTGAAATATTTTACACATACAGAAGAGTAGATAAAACACATGTACAGTTTAAAAAATAATTAAAACAAGCATCGTGAACCACTCAGACCAAGTAAAAATCTGCTATTGTCGTTCTCCACAGTCAGAACAGAATCTTCCCTCTCCTGATGCAACATCAACCAATGAAATTGACCATAAGTCCCTGCTTATCGCTATAGATTTTATCTTTTCAATAGTTTGCCCACTAAAAATTTTAGTTTCATTTTGTCTTTGAAATGTACACAAATAAATCATAAAATGTTTTTCTTTTGTGATTGCTACTTTCATTCAATGGGATATTTCTAGGATTCATTTATGTTGATGGGTGTATTTATAGTTTATGTATGTTTATAGATGTATAATATTAATATTTAATTTCTGTATTGATTCTATCTTGATGCCCTTGGATTATTTCCAGTTTTAGAGCTATTTTGAACAATACTGCTATGAGTATATCCGTATCTATCTCCTGGCTATATAATAGAGTTTCTCCAGAGTGTATATTTAGGTGTAAACTGTTACATGACAGGGCATGCATAGTTTATATTTCCCAGATAGTGCCAAACTATTTGCACAGTATCTGTACCAATATTCATTCCCACAAGAGAGTTCCAATTACTCTATTATTAAAACTTAAAACTATCAGATACTGCAATTTTGGCCAATCTAGTGAGTATTTAGTGGTTTTTCATTGTGTCCTTAACTTGGATTTGGATCAACTAATGAGTTGATCATGTCTCCTTTTATAGGAGCCGTTTGGGTATCCTGTTTGGGAAGAGCTTATACAAATCCTATGCCCATTTTCTTTCAATTGAGGTATTTGACAGATTACAAGAACTTTTTATTTGTTTTGTGTAGGTTATATGTTATATGTAGTATTTAGAGCAATGATTTGAAGGAGATGAAGGAATTCACCATGGGAATATCTAAGTGAAGTGCATTCCAGGCAGTGCAAAGGTCCTAGTCTAGAAGTCTGCTTGGAGCACCATAGTGAGAGATAAATTAGTAGCAGATTAAGTCATGGGGATAATGGAAAGGAGGCCTTGTAGGCCTTATAGAAATCTTTGGCTGAGATTCTGAATAACATAGGGAGAGACTAAAATTTTGAGCAAAGTAGCGACATGACCTGACTCCTCCCCTCCACCTTTAAAATTAATAGACTTTATTTTTTTGAGCAGTTTTAAGTTTAGAGAAACATTGAATGAAATCTAATGTACCATTGGAAGAGTCTCTGCTTCCCATCCCTGCAACTGTGGGTTCTGCAAGATTGGAGACCTTGGCACCCCAAACAAGCCATATTCTTGCTAGACTTTGCAAGAAGATCTTATTGAACTACATGCTATGTATGCTGCCAGGGCGTATTAGACTCCTTTATATAAGGGCGAGGTAAAAAGAAGAGTAATAATCTTGGAAGGGGTGATTGATCCTGACAGTAGGAAGAGGCAGGTCTGCTTTTACACAATGGAGGTAGGAAGAAATAGCTGTGGCACCCGGGCCATATGCTTGGATGCCTTCTAGTGCTTCCTTGCTGAATCATAACTGTGAATGAACATGTGCAGCAACCCCTGAGGATGGTAAGATTACCAGGGACTCAGATCCTTAGAAATGACCTGCATAGGCATTAGCTGAGAGGAGGGAAATTTAGAGTGAATGATGGAGGAGATGATGGGTATCAATTGTGGCCCTAAGACCAACTGCAACAACAGGGACTGTAGTTTATCTCGCTAAGTTTACCCAAAGGAAAGGAGGTCAGTGGAACCATGGCATGTGTGGAGGTGTGGATCTGTGCAGAGCAAAGCTGGGCTATGGTGGCCATGGAGATTTGCTGCTCAATCTCTCTTCAAGCAAATCTTCTGTAGGGAGCATGGGTAGTCAGTCACTTCCAGCTATACCTTCACATGCAACATGGAGCTCACACTGTTCCCAGCATGATGGGGTTATGAGAATTGGGAAATTTCTGCTTCTAATGGGCAACCTTTCCTCAGTGAGCCTCCATTAGCCTGGCTGTGATAGTCTCAGAAGTGTGCAATAGTCTGAGGCTCTTCATACTCAATTCTCCTTTCTTCTTTCCTTCTTTGACAGATGGCAGGCCTACATTGTAATCAGAAGGCTCTCCGGCCTATCCAATTGTTCCCTTGCTCCTTCACACACATTTCCCCCAGTAAATCTCTTGCTCATCCTAATTCCAACTTGACATCTGTTTCTGGGAAGACATAATCTGAAATAAGGCATGTTTAATGTAATTATCAACGTGGTCTAATTTAAACCTACCATCTTGCTATTTCTTATATATTTCTCCCATCTGCTTTTCCGTCCTTCCCCTCCCTCTTTTGGATTTAGTTTTTTTTAAAAAATGACTCATTTATTATCTCTACCTTGCTTTATTTTTTGGCACTTGAAAGGTAGGGTTTAACTTTCAAGCAATGCTATTCCACTTCACATATGGCGTAGAATGTAGAATGTACAGCAGAACACACCCAACTCTTCCCTCCTGTCCTTTAAGCTATTTTCACATTTATAGCATATTTTGCTTCTGCATGTGCTATAAACCTCAAAACACATTGCCATTATTTTTATTTGAAACAATCAAATATCTTTTGTGGAGACTAAAAATGATAAAATATCTTTTATTTTTATACATAATACATATATTTACTTTCCCCAGCATTCTCTATTATTTTGTGTATATCCAATATCCAACTAGTAATATTTTCCATCTGCCTTAACTTTCCATAATATTTCTTATAGTGAAGGTATGGTGCTGATCAATATTTTCAGATTTTGTCTGTGTGAAAAAGTGTTTATTTCCCCTTCATTTTTAAAAAGTTGTGGTAAAACACATATAATATAAAATTTATCATTTTAACAATTTTAATTATTCAACCATTAATCTATTGAAGAACATTTTGGGTATTTCCAGTTTCAGGCTATTATTTAATACAAATAAAGTTGCTATGAAATTTGTGTACAGGTTTTTGTGTAAATGTAAGTTTTCTTGGATTACATGGTGAGTGTATATTTAGTGGTTTTAAAGAAACTATCAAATTGTTTTCCAGAGTGGCTACATCATTTTACATTCACACAGGAAGGTATGAGAATATATGTATTCTTTGCATACTCTCCATGTGGTCTTAATTTGCATTTCCCTAATGACTAATGATTCTGAATATCATTTCATGTTTTTATTTTCCATCTGTATATTCTCTTAGTGAAATGTTGATATCTTTTTCCCGGTTTCTAATTGGACTGATTTCTTTTTTTCCTGTTGTGTTTTTAGAATTTCAAAAATACATTCTACATATGGCTTCTTTGAATTGAGTTGTAGTTTGCAAATGTTTTCTCTGTCTGTAGCTGGTCTTTTCATCCTCTTAACAAGGATTTTCTCATGGTAAAAGTTAATTTGGATGAAGCCCATTTTATTAATTTTTTTCTATTATGGATTATGCTTCTGATGTCATGTCAAGAACTATATCAAGCCTTAGATCTCAAATTTTTTTTATTTGTCAAAAACATTTATTCTGAGAATCTAAAATCAGTTCAAAGACTATTGGACTTTAGAAAAGGCCTTCACAAAATTGTCTCATTTCTTCCCTAACACATTAATAATCTAAGAATAAGGAGGTAAAAAAACCCTTAAAAAATAACATTGCTCCAGTTTGTCTGCAGGTATATGATTCTTTTATTGGATAATTTTCTGTTTTTACAATTTTCATGTAATTTCAGAAAATTTTGGCCATTACTTAAATATTTTCTTCTCTCCTCTTTTCTAGGACTGTGATTCTACATACATGAAATCACTTGATTTTGTTCCATAGTCCCTGAGGCTTTATTTTTTAAGTTATTTCCTTGATTGTGCTTCCATTTGGATAGTGTCTATTGCTATATGTTTAAGTTTTTGGATCTTTTTATACAATGTTTAATTGGTTGTTAATCCTTTGTCATGTATTTTCATTTTAAAGCTTGTATTTTTTATCAATATAAATTTGATTTGGAAATTTTCTACATTTCTTACCTTATCACATTCATGTTTTCTTATATATTTTGATTATATAGAATGCATTTATAATTACTGTTTTAATGTCCACTTCTGCCTATTCCATCATCTTATTATTTCTGAGTTTGTTTCTATTGACGGTGAAACACATTTTCTGTTTTCTCTATATATGGTAGTTTTTGATTGGCTGCTGTATATTTTACGTCGTTAAATGTTAGATTTTGTGGTGCATCTTTAAAGAATATTGGCCTTTTATTTTGTTGCAGTCAGTTAAATTGCATGTACATTAGTTTGACCCTTTTGAGAGTTGTTTTAATCTCTTTTTTTGGAGTAGGTCTAGAGTGGCCATTATTCTTGCGATAATTTAGATTTTTTTTTTAAAGGTTTGGTCTTTCTAGGGTTCCTACTGAATAGCCCATTGGTTAGACAGGATGTCTCCACACCTGTTAGAGGAAACACAAGAGATTGTCAGTTTTAGGTGACCTCTGGCAATTGTTAGACTTACAGCTTCCTCGTAATAGTTCTTCTCTTGAAAGCTGTTCTGGCCTATGCTTGTTGGGTTTTACCTTATACATGCATTGAATGATCTTCAACCAAAGACTCAAGGAGACCCCTATGAAGATTTCTGGAATCTTTTATCTGTGTTACCCACTCTTCTACCTCTGCTTTTCCAAACATCAACTTCTACCTTTATTGGTCTGGAATATAGACTCTGGAAGATTGTTAGACTCTGTTATTTTGAAATCTCCTTGCCCACATTCAGTATTACCCTAGGCAGGAACTATTTTTCTGTTTTGTTAGGATCACTGTCCTCCACTGCCTGTTGTCCAATGTCTGAAAATAGTCATCTTCTATGTTTTGGGCAATTTTTCAGTTGTTTTTAGCAGGAGGGAAATTCTTGATTGTTTTACTCTCAAGTTTGGAAATGTAAATTCCCTATGTGTTTTTATTTTTCTCTTATTTCCCCCATGTGACTTGCTAATTCGAACTCCTCTTCTGCTCTGGGAAACTGTTTTAAACTAAAGTTTAGGACTTTATATTTATTTCTATGAATGTCCATTTTATTTTGCACCATTATCCTATCATATAGAGTCTTTTTTAAATTCGTTACCCATAATGCTAATCCTCCTTTTCAGTTCTTGCCACTCTCAAACTCTTTAATATTACTTCTTTGTAATAATGGAAGTGTTTGCCAAAATGTTATTGAGCAACTGCTGAGTAATTAAGACTAACATTTTGGTTAACTGTGAAATGCTAATAAAATATTTCGTATCTGGTTTAACTACAAATTGCCAAGTGGTGAAGTAGTCCCTAAGCAGCAGGCAGTTGCTAGGTTTGTGTGCCACATTTCTATAGATTCTATTGGTAAGGAAACAATCAGCCCTAGTGGATATAGGCGGTGTATTATCCTTGGTATAGCAAGCAGCAGGAGCTTTTTGTTCACAGCAGTTCTCCTTGCCTCCCTCATCTCCCTGAGGGTGCTTTGGAGTGGGTCAGGGTAGGATGCTATACACAGTATATCTGTATCCCACCTGAGGGAAACTCAGTTTAGGAAACTCCTCGTTTTATAAAGGACCCCTAGCAAATATGTCCATCATCCCCTCCTGACTCTATCTTTATTTCTCTGGAATATAAACAAATATACTCCAGGGAAAGAAGGGAAGTTTCACTCTCCTGGAGTATCTCCTTATACAATCATTGTCCAGTCGGCTGTAAATGTCTTTGCTCAAAACACCCACAGCCTGCAAAAGTGCCAGAGATGCAGAGAGAATTGTCTTCTAATAGAAATAGTCAAACATCTGTTAACTTCAGGACAATTTCATCTCGTATAACGTTAGGGGAAAATTCATGTGTAGTCAAAATTGTTCTTGAATATTATTAAATAATGTGAAAGAATTATATAAAGGAATTTGTATGTTAAATCCTATACAGTAATAAGTATGTCAAATATATAATTAAAGATGAGACCATGAGGCTGGGTAATGTGCACGTTCTGCTAATTGCTCTTCCTCTCCACCTGTCATTATTAAATTTATTTTTTTCCACTTTGCCTCGTGTTGTGTTTGAGTAAGTTAATTATGCATATGATAAAACTTGAGTGTATTGCATATGTTTCTATTTTTTTTCCACAAAGATATCATAAAGGAACATGTCAATGCCTTTTTCAAAAATCTTTTTTTTTATTATACCGATGGAATTTCCCTGAGTTTACAGTTTAGAAGTCCAATAATAAGAAAATGCAATTAGTCTGACATGACATACTTAGTTAACTCAAAATGATTTCTAAGAATAACTCTTTTTTTTATACACTCTAAATAGCATATGTAAGAGTATAACCTCTGTACTTTGGGGGCCATTTGCTTTAATTTCTTTGGTAGTTGACTTGTGAAATAAATTGTTTATGCCAGCTAGCCCCCACAGAAAGGCCATTAAACATTTTGGATGTTGTAGACGTTTCTCTGTTTTCCTACTTTATGTCAAACTGGCAAAGAGGTGATAGTTACAATATGATTTTGAGAACAAACATTATCTCAGAGTAACTATTCTAATTGATTTTTGAGAAGGTCTAACCCTTTCTTGTTAACAGTTTGGAGATACCAGACAAAATAAATAGTAGAAAGTCAGACAAGACAAAACTTACATAATGCTAATGCTGTTTAGTATGCTAATCGACTTACCTTCTAAAAGTTATGATCTTCATCTGGTTTCATATTTGGCGAGAGCCTACTATATTTAAGGGCTGTCTTAGTGCCAAGGGCATTAAAAAAATGGTAAGTTAAGTAACAGTAAAGTCCTTGAATAATTCAAGACAACAATAAAATCAATGTCACAATGCATAATAGTCAATGAATTGCTCAAGCAACAATTTTGCTCCAAACTCAGATGCACAGTGGCTCTAACTTCAAGCCACCATCTCCCAGAATCGTCTGGGAGATGTTTGCCGAGATAGGGTGTGGATGGGCTTAGCATGAGTGGGGAAGACAGGCAAGGACCTTATGAGTCAGTGTGCCCTTGCTAATAAAAGTATAGAGGGAGGGAAAAGCAGACAGTCGTGGATGAGCCAGTTTGAGGGACCTGTGATTTTAAGGAAGGCTACTGAATGGAGAAACAGAAAGAAAGCCTGGAGCCCAACTGTTCAAGGCCTTCAATACCAAGTTCACGAGTATGAACAAGCAGGCCAACGGAGTTATCATATTAAGCAGTGAGAAGAGAAGAAAGACTGTGAGCAATTAAGGTCAATGATTTTTGTAACAAACAAACCCTGGTGTGGTAAAGTGAACACTGTCAAAATGGACCCTCCAAGAGCACGCTGCCTATTTTCAGGTTTGGGGATAGTTCTTTATTCCACTTAGAACGTTTACTCAATTTTCTAAATAATAAGCTCTCAGGAGCCGGGAGAAGAAGGCACCCAGCTTGCAAACTTAATCGATAATATAGTTTTAACTCACTGAAGTTTACCTTTTCTCAATCCTCTAGAAGTCGCAGCTCAGATTTAAAAAGCTTGCATTGTGGTTGGAGTAGGAAGCAGTAAACATGTATGCTATATCAGTTAGTATGAAGTTCTAAGTTGAAAAACTAAAGTAGAGAAGAGTGTCAGGGTGTGTGGTAATTTCAGAGGGGATGGGGTTAGAGAAGACGTCATTGAGAAGGCAGAACTGATGACAGGTAAATAAGTGAGGGAACAGCTAGGAGACATACAAGTGGCAGAAAGAGCAAGGGTTAAGGCCTTGAAGCAGGAACAAAAAGGACCAGAGTGGATGCAGTCACGTGGCCAAGTTGGGGCGTGGTTAGGGATGAGATGGGAGAAGTGGGAGACTAGGAATCAGGCAGGGCCTTGCATGCCTCAATAAAAACTTTACTCCGAATGAGATGGGAAGCCACTGGGAGCTTTTGACAGTGAATCAATATAATTTATTCTACTGTATTTCATTGCATCTAAAATACCTTAAAATGCAAGGCCTGACATTATTTTATGTACTCCTGGGAAAAAAAAAATTGTCATTTAAACTATGGCCCAGAACTTTCTTCATTGTTGTTTGTAATTCTCATCTTGATTTCAGAAATGTTAACATATTAAGAAAAATAATAAAAGTGTTTTGGAAACATAAAATGAAATAACTGTCTAAAGAAAATTCTGTCTGCTTAATTGAAGATAGGCCATTTGGGAGGCTATTGCAATAAAACAGGCAAAGGGCTCATTGTGCTTGGACCAGATGGGTGTGTGAGCAATGATCAGACTTTGGATATACTCAGGGTGAGAGAAGAAACTTTTAAGGTGTTTTGGTCCTGGCAACAATAAAAATTGTCATGTACTGAGATGGGAAAATCCATAGGACAAAGAGTTTTGGTGGGACAAAAAGAGCGTTCTGTCTTGCATATGGTAAAGTTGAGAGTCCTTTTAAACTTCCAAAGGGAGATATTGTGTACATATACATACACATACACACAGTCAATCCTAATTATTTATAGATTTTATATTTCTGAATTTGACTACTCAATAAAATTCATCTGTAATTGCCAAGTTAATACTTTCAGTACATTCATAATCATTCATGCACATGTTCAGAAGAGTAGATAATTTGAACAGCTTAGTACATAAAGCCTAGTTCCCAGCTGAGATTGAGCAAGGCAATACTCTGTCTCCTTGATTCAACTCTCATACTGTAAACAGTTGTCTTCTTTGAGGTCTGTTTAGCACCATGTTTTTTCCATGCTTGTGCTTTTTGTTTGGAGACTTTTCTGTCTAAAGGGCCCCCAAATGGACTGCAAGTGCTGTACGTTGTCTCTAAATGTGATCAGGCTGTGATGTGCCTTATGGAAAATATTTGTGTTACATAAGTTTCATTCAGGCATAAATTATAGTGTTATTGGGCATAAGTTTGATGTTAATTGACAATATATGTACAGTAACGAGTCTTTAAAAACAAACACATGTAAAACAAAGTTATATATAGATAAGTAGATTAAAATGTTGTTACCAGAGGCTCAGAAATACCTAACTCTGTACTTCCTTCGGGAGCAAAGATTCAGTACTTGCTAATTCAGTGGTTATGGTAACTTTATATACCATAACTGCCACAAATAATGAAAATCATTATAGTTCTGGAGTTCAGGATGAGATTGAACCTGGATGGTAGGTTGTTAGCAAGTACCCACATTTAAAAATCCTGGTATCTTATAATTTACACAGATTTGAAAGAAATAATCACCAAAGTTGTGATTAAGCATTTAGAAACTTTTATAGTACTTGATAGAGCAATAGAATGTTGGTTGAATATCATAAATAAGTGCTTGTAACTTACATGTTTGTCTTATAGTTTTTCTAATTAACTTTTATTGTATTTTAGAAAACATCCGTCTGTGATAGGTTGGGGAAATAATAGTACTTTACTGCACACAGTTTGAGAAGCACTGCTCCAGAAGTTGGTTCCACCCTATTGCGTCCCACTTTCTAAAGGTCAGGTTGCTCTGAAGCAGAGACTAGCAAGAGGCTTTTAAAAATAATGGATAAAAAATAAGTTTAGATTTCCAGTTTTCAGTGGGCACGTAAGGAGCTTAGAAGTTGCCATCCTAGCTACAAGTAAAAAGCAGAACAAAATGAAAAATTAACCACTCTTTTTAGGTGCATCAGAGAAGTGACATCAGTGGACAAGTTCAAAACTTAAACACTCCAGAGGGGGTCCAGTCATAGAGAAACCCTAAACTTTTGCGAGATTTCCTTTCAGGAGCTACACCTGGTATACACAGTGGACATTGGAGAAAGATTCTCTCACGAGACACAGGAGCAGAAATAATATTTGAAGGCTGGGCGTGGTGGCTCACATCTGTAATCCTACCACTTTGGGGGGCCAAGGCAGGTGGATCACTTGAGGTCAGGAGTTTGAGACCAGCCTGGCCGACATGGTAAAATCCCTCTTCTACTAAAAATACAAAAACCTTAGCCAGAAATTGCTTGAACCCTGAAGGCGGAGGTTGGAGTGAGCTGAGTTCATGCCACTGCACTTCAGCTTGGGCAACAGAGCAAGACTCTGTCTCAAAAAAAAAAAAAAATTTGAAGCAATAATGACTGACAGTTTCCCCACATTAATGTCAGACACCAAACAGGTCCAAGAAGCTCAGAGAACACCAAGCAAGATAAATGACAAAAACATACACCTAGGCATATCGTATTCAAACTTTAGAAAATAAAAAATAAAAAAATCTTGAAGGAAGCCAGAGGAAGAAAATTATCTTAGCTACTGAGTAGCACTTTGAAAATTAAGTTTATTAATTAAAACGTAAGTTTAGAATTAACAATGAAAGCCAGTGAGATAAGAAATTAACATATGTGAATGAAAACTTTCTATTCAAAACGTGGTCTGTACACCAGCAACATTGGCATGATCTGGGGATCTGACAGAAATGTGGACTCTCAGGCCTCACACCAGGCCTACTGATTCAGAATCTGCATTTTAACAGGATCCCAACTGATCCATATGCCTACTAAATGTGTGGGATGCACTGAGTTAGAGGTGTAAAATGATGATCAAATATGAAATTGACACGTTTAGATTAGTGGACATGTGGTGGCAGTCGCGAGAAGTCAAATACCAGTAGGATCAGACCAAAATGTGAGTCCATATGGACGTTTGTGCCTGGTAGAAGTTATGCTGTTTGTTGC
Organism: Symphalangus syndactylus; assembly: GCF_028878055.3. Classification (NCBI taxonomy): domain Eukaryota; kingdom Metazoa; phylum Chordata; class Mammalia; order Primates; family Hylobatidae; genus Symphalangus; species Symphalangus syndactylus. Next base: position 117,826,508 of record NC_072432.2, on the reverse strand, counting down.
ACTGGTTTGGAAAAAAGTGAAGACCCTTTAGTCTTAAAATGCATAGAGCTGGCAGGCAGGGAGTCACAGTGCCTGCTACAAAGGTCTCGGTGAGAACCTTCTTGAGCCGTGAAACTTATGCTCTTTTCATTCTCTGTGCTCAGGGGCCCTGGGGCTTTGGTCCTATTTTAGGTTTATTTAGTGACGAAAAATCTTACACAGTTTCACAGGTTTCTTAGTAACTCAACAAAGAGAAATAAGGTATTAGGGCTTGTTATCATTCCCTATATTATAGAAGGAATGTGCAGGATATCTTGTAGATAGAAACAAAATATTCTGATGATAGTGGCTGAGTCTGAACAAAACCTTTCAGAGGGGATTGACAAATTTCTATTCCCACGTCAGTGGGAAAACAATTTCAAGAGAACTTCTATGTTTCATTTTAATCAAATCTTCATTTTCTTTGGATAAACATTCTGTCTCAGGGAGATTCTGACCTCTGTGTCTCTGAGGAGGTAATATTTGGGCAATTAAATTTTCAAATATACATTATTAAATAATGATACATGTCAGTAGCATCAGCTTTTAAAATAGTGCCTTCTTTGTAAGGGTTAGGAAGACCAGAGTGTCTTAGTCAGCAGAATGATCAAGTCAGATTTACTCCAAAGGGCACTGATGATCTAAATCAAAACGGGCAGCACACACTGCCAGAGTTCTGGGAAGTCTGGCGGTGAGGGCACCAGCACTGGCCACCCCTTCTACTCCTGCCAGAATTGGCTGAAATGAACAAAGAAATGCAAAAGAAGAAAGTCAGAATCAGTGATGGAAACTAAGAAGGGGTGCCATTCATTGCCTCAAAAAACAAGTCTGTTGGTTCTCCATTGGATGGAACCAGTGTGAAAGCAATCAAAAAGCCTACCTCATAATTGCCTTCCATGGAAAATGGAAAAGTCACAAGGAGCTACAGTATTGGTAAAGTATAGAATTGTGGGTAGGGTGTGGGAGAAAGGGAAGGAAGAGAGGCGGGGGGGGTGGGGGAAAGGGGGGAGAGAGAGAGAGGGAGAGAAAGAAACGGATGGTTCCATGTGAAATGGCTTTCAGATCCAGAGGTGGCTACACTTGGAGGCTCTGGGTGAAGCTGCAAAACTAAATAGAACTTCTAGTATTTCCCCTGACTTAGTTTCTTCCAGAATGTTCCACAGCTCCTTTTCTTGCTGTAGGGACCCTTCTTGGACCCTACAATACTTTCTTCTTATGGGATAGGCAGTCGCCAGTCAAGTTGCAGAGTGTACGCAAGATGGAGGCTTGGCTGAAGAGACGCTAGATAGAGAGAACCTCCTTGCTATATAATATTTTCAGTAAACACAGAGAAGAAGCTGTGTAGAGACAAAACTTATCTGCTGGGACTGTCCTTAGCATCAGTTCTCTTTCTGTCCTCTTCATACTGCTAGGTCATGGATCAGAAAACTTTAAGTAAGCTGACATCATCCAACCTCCAGACAAAGAGAATTCTAACATAAACTAAAGGAATAGGATGGAGAAACAGAAACTACTTATAATCCTTTGAGAGTAAATGCCAGGACAGGCTAGACGTAGCCTCATTCAAAGATGAAAAGTAGATGCTTATATCAAAAAATTAATAATACATAAGTGGTTCAACAATTCTAGATGTTAATTTTTTTTTTCTTTTTTGAGACAAAGTCTCACTCTGTTGCTTAGGCTGGAGTACAGTGGCAAGATGATGGCTTGCTGCAGTCTCAAACTCCTAGGCTCAAGTGATCCTCCCCCTCAGCCTCCCATGTAGCTGGGACCACCATCATGTCCTGCTAATTTTTTTATTTTTATTTTTTGTAGAGACGGGGTCTCACCATGTTGCCCAGGCTGGTATCCTAGGCTCAAGTGATCCTCCTGCCTCAGCCTCCCAAAGTATTGGGATTACAGGTGTGAGCCACCATGCCCAGCCCAGATGTTGATTTTTAAAAGGTGTCAGTGGGTGTGTGGACAAAAGGCAGAGTTTAGAAAACCGGTAAGAAGTGAGGAAATCAAGTAAGGTGATGAGAAATCTGATTGGGATAAAAGAAAATAAATGGGTGAGTGACTGATTACAAAAATGTTGACCAAGCTTTTCCTCTGTGAATTAATAACTGGAAATAGACATACAGTGAAAGAGGGGGTGGGCGCGTTGGCTCATGCCTGTAATCCCAGCAGTTTGGGAGGCTGAGGCAGGCAGATCACTTGAAGTCAGGAGTTCAAGACCAGCCTGGACAACATGGTGAAACCCTACCTCTACTAAAAATACAAAAATTAGCCAGGCGTGGTGGCACATGCCTATAATCCAAGCTACTCAGGAGGCTGAGGCAGGAGAATCACTTAAACCTGGGAGGTAGAGGTTGGAGTGAGCCGAGATTATGCCACTGCACACTAGCCTGGGCAACAGAGCAAGGCTCCCTCCGTCTTAACAAAAACAAAAAGACATACAGCGAAACAGATAACAGCATCAACAATAGGATAAAAACGGAAGTTCTTGGAGTGAGTATGACTTCCTCCAGTGGAACTGCCTTTTTGGAAGTGGTGGATTTCTCCAGGATGGAGAGATGGTTGAGGACAATGTATGGTTGAGGACAATGTGATCACTCTTAGCTTGTGCTGGGAGATGAGTGCCCCTGACAACCTCTTAGCAGCTTTACTGTGAGGCTTGGCTATGAGTCAGGAGGTGTATATCCTTAAGACAAATAAAATTCCACAGGATTGGGGGTCAGAGCTGGAGAATGGGGAGGGAGGGTGTGTGAAGGTGGGCCTGGGCCACATGAGTTTCTCAGGTGAGAACACTAAAACGGAGATTTATCAACCCAAAGCAAAAACAGACACAGACAAAAAAGCCAAAAAACAAAACCCCGAACTTGCAGAATAATGTGTTATTAAATTATAAAAGACTAAAACAAAACAATGAAACAAAAGCAACTGTAACTTTTGGAATATGAACCTTCTTTTTTTTAATTTTTATTATTATACTTTAGGTTTTAGGGTACATGTGCACAATGTGCAGGTTTGTTACATATGTATCCATGTGCCGTGTTGGTTTGCTGCACCCATTAACTCGTCATTTAGCATTAGGTATATCTCCTAATGCTGTCCCTCTCCCCTCCCCCCAACCCACAACAGTTCCCGGAGTGTGATGTTCCCCTTCTTGTGTCCATGAGTTCTCACTGTTCAATTCCCACCTATGAGTGAGAACATGTGGTGTTTGGTTTTTTGTCCTTGCGATAGTTTACTGAGAATGATGTTTTCCAGTTTCATCCATGTCCCTACAAAGGACATGACCTCATCATTTTTTATGGCTGCATAGTATTCCATAGTGTATATGTGCCACATTTTCTTAATCCAGTCTATCGTTGTTGGACATTTGGGTTGGTTCCAAGTCTTTGCTATTGTGAACAGTGCCGCAATAAACATACGTGTGCATGTGTCTTTATAGCAGCATGATTTATAGTCCTTTGGGTATATACCCAGTAATGGGGTGGCTGGGTCAAATGGTATTTCTAGTTCTAGATCCCTGAGGAATTGCCACACTGACTTCCACAATGGTTGAACTAGTTTACAGTCCCACCAACAGTGTAAAAGTGTTCCTATTTCTCCACATCCTCTGCAGCACCTGTTGTTTCCTGACTTTTTAATGATGGCCATTCTAACTGGTGTGAGATGTTATCTCATTGTGGTTTTGATTTGCATTTCTCTGATGGCCAGTGATGATGAGCATTTTTTCATGTGTCTTTTGGCTGCATAAATGTCTTCTTTTGAGAAGTGTCTGTTCATGTCCTTAGCCCAGTTTTGATGGGGTTGTTTGTTTTTTTCTTGTAAATTTGTTTGAGTTCATTGTAGATTCTGGATATTAGCCCTTTGTCAGATGAGTAGGTTGCAAAAATTTTCTCCCATTCTGTAGGTTGCCTGTTCACTCTGATGGTAGTTTCTTTTGCTGTGCAGAAGCTGTTTAGTTTAATTATATCCCATTTGTCAATTTTGGCTTTTGTAGCCATTGCTTTTGGTGTTTTAGACATGAAGTCCTTGCTCATGCCTATGTCCTGAATGGTATTAAGAAGCAGTAGAATTAAGCACTTACTTGACCTGGTTGTACTCAATTATGAATATCTTTTTTAAAAGAATGACCTATTCATTATACTTAAATGAGAAAAAGGCAAAGTAAAGGCCTTAGAAAGAAATCACAGGCAACATGGCTGGGCGCAGTGGCTCACACCTGTAATCCTAGCACTTTGGGAGGCTGAGGTTGGGCAGATTGCCTGAGCTCAGGAGATCGAGAGGAGCCTGGCCAGCATGGCAAAACCCCGTCTCTACTAAAAATGCAAAATATTAGCTGGCATGGTGGTGCATGCCTGTAATCCCAGCTACTTGGGAGGCTGAGGCAGGAGAATCACTTGAACCTGGGAGGTGGAGTTTGCAGCTAGTCAGGATTGTACCACTGAACTCCAGCCTGGGCAACAGAGTGAGACTCTGACTGGGGAAAAAAAAGGCAATAAAAATCACAGGCCATAAAAGCAACAATAAAGTGGGAATACATCAACCTAAAAAGCTCCTGCAAAGCAAACAATCAATAAAACAAAAAGGCAACTGGCAGATTGGGAGAAAATATTTGCAAACCATGTGTCTGATAAGGGGTTTTTACTATCCAAATAATATTCAGAGTAAATCATACAACTGTATAGCAGAAAACCCAAATAACCCAAATGAAAAATGGGCAAAAATCCCTAGTAGATATTTCTCTGAAGAAGACATACAAATGGCCAATAGGGATATGAAAAGGCGTTCAACATAATTAATCAGGGAAATGCAAATCACAACACAATGAAGTATCACTTTATGTATCAGGGTTGTTATTAGTAAAGAAATAAGTATTGACAAGGAGGTGGAGAAAAGGGGAATCTTTGTACGTGGGTAGTAGGAATGTAATTTGGCATAGCCCTTTGGAAAATAGCATGAAAGTTTCTCAAAAAACTAAAAATAGGATTACCATATGATAGAGCAATTCCACTACCGGGTATATGTCCAAATAAATTGAAATTGGGATCCCAAAGAGATATCTGTACTATTCAGAATGGCCAGCAAACAACCTAAATGTCCATTGATGGATGAATGGATAAAAAAAAACTGTACTCTATACATGTAATGAAATACTGTTCAGCTTTAAAAAGAAGGAAATCCTGCCATTTGTGACATCATAGATAGACCTGGAGGGTCATGTTGAGTGAAATAAGCAGACACAAAAAGACACGTACTATATGACCTCATTTATGTGTGGACTCTAAATTAGTCCCTCTCACAGAAGCAGAGAGTAGAGTAGTGGTTGCCAGGGGCTGCAGGAAGTGGGAAATGGGGAGGTGACAGTTGAAGGGTACAAAGTGTCAGTTATACGAGATATATAAGCTCTGGAAATCTGCTTTTAACATAGAACCTATAGCTAACAGTATCTTATTATATTCTTAAAATTTTCCAAGAGAGTAGATATAATGTTAACTGTTCTTACCAAACACACACATACGCACACATATGCACACACACTAATAATAAAGGGGGCAGGAGGAAATTTTAGGAGGCGATGGATATATTTATGGCTTTGATGGTGGTAATGGTCTCATGGGTGTATTCTTATCCCCAAACGTATAAAAATGTGGACACTATGCACAGTTTAAAAAAAAAAAAGTTAAACTACAGGAAACTGATTAAGAAATGATGGAACAATTGTATAACAGCATGGTCACTTGTGTCATGGTTGCAAGATATTTAATAAGGAAAGTTATGTTATATTTTAAGTGGAGAAACAGGCAACAAAACAATATGCAGAGAGAGCCTCCCTTCACTCACACATAGCTGTCCATTGATGTATTTAATCTTTCTCTGTTTGGACTACCAGGAGAGAAGATATTACAGCGTAATGAGAGTGTGGTCCATGGAGGTGGAGCTCCTTGCATTTATATCCAAAGTCTACTTTTGGGAAATTTGTGAACCTCTTTTTGCTTCTGGGTCTTCTTTTAACATGAAAATACTAACAATAGCTAGCACATATGGCTGTTGTGGAGCACAAATGATTTAATCTGTGTAGGACCCTTAGCAGAGTACCTAGATAAAAAAAATTAAATGTTAACTTTTAATTATATGTTACATACAAATGCATAGAACAATTAAATATTTGTAATTATATCTTGATGACATTACATGTGTTAAAGTTTTTTTATACTTTTTGATGTTTTCTAAACTTTCTATAACAAATATGCACTTTATGCTAAGAAAATATATAAAATAGATATATGGAATAAAACAGATAACTTGAAGATTGTTAGATCGTGTCAAAAATAAAACCAAAATATATTATTTATAAAACATAGCCAAATTTATTGGCTCAGAGGGATTGAAAGTAAAAAGCTGTAGGAAGACATAAACTCAATACAATAAAAAATGCAGTAGTTGCCATATTAATATTGTAATATTTAAAGAAAAGTCATTAGATAAGAATTTTTAAAAATTCAATCCACAGATATGTCAAAATAGTCTGCATTTCCGGTAATATATAATCAGAATACATACAAAACAAATCCTTTATATGTAGAAATACGCAAAGACATCAAATGGCACACAAGTTGGAGATTTTAACACACGTGTCACAGCCTCTAATAGCATGATTATGCAAAATAAAATGATGAAAAGGTTTTGGTTTTGGGTTTTGAAATCCAGGCATAGAATTTTGACTCAGCTAACAAATTTGCTACATTCAGGTGGGTTGTTGACTTCTTTAATGCTCAGTTGCTCTGCCTGTCAAATTAGATTAACGCATGTCCGTATGTTGCAAAACTGTTATAAGGACAGGTGAGAGAACTCTGGGATCATGGATGGTAGTAAGTTGAAGCGACTTGGAGTACTTGAGGCTTGAAGGATACTTAGAATTATTCTATGAGCATAAGGAGGAAGGAAAATTTTCCCTTAATGTAAGAAAAGATAGTGTATTAAAGACACAGAGGAACGGAACAGCAGGGTAATATTTTTGCCGTTGTTTTTTCTTTATTATCATGCTTTATGGGAAAAGGTAAGAGCATTAGAATGTTGGTATAGTTGTAAATATAATGACTAGAGTGTGGAGGACAATGCTGGGGAGATCGATTGAGCTCACAACGGGAGTATCTTTGGTAGTTAAGAATGCTGGGGAGGTTGATTGAGCTCACAACGGGAGTATCTTTGGTAGTTAAGAACCCTAGACTCTAAAATCATCTCCAAGTTTCAGATTCGTCTTTACCACCTAATACCTATCTGTGTTTGAACACATTACGCCCACACACCTGTTTTCTCACATGTAAAATGAGGTTGTTAATGATTGCTAAAATGTGGTTACTAGGCCAGGCGTGGTGGCTCATGCCTGTAATCCCAGCGCTTTGGGAGGCTGAGGCAGGTGGATCACGAGGTCAAGAGATCAAAGCAGGAGAATCACTTGGACCTGGGAGGCAGGGGTTACAGTGAGCCGAGATCATGCCACTGCACTCCAGCCTGGCGACACAGTGAGACTTTTGTCTCAAAAAAAATATATATATATATATTTAAAAAGCCGGGCACAGTGGCTCACACCTGTAATCCTTTGGGAGGTCGAGGCCATCTTGGCTAATAGGGTAAAACCCTGTCTCTACTAAAAATACAAAAAATTAGCTGGGTGTGGTGGCGGGCGCCTATAGTCCCAGCTACTCAGGAGGCTGAGGCAGGAGAATCGTTTGAATCCGGGAGGCGGAGGTTGCAGTGAGCCGAGATCGTGTCATTGCACTCCAGCCTGGGTGACAGGGCGAGACTCTGTCCCCAAAAATAAATAAATAAATAAATAAATAAATAAATAAATAAATGTGGTTACTAACAAACACCACATCATAGTTTGTTTTTTTAGCTTTTTTTAAACTTTTTTTTGTGGTAAAATGCAAATCACAAAATTTACCATCTTAAGTTTTTTAAGTATACCTTCAGTGGTATTAAATACATTAATAATATTGTGCAACCATCACCACTATTCATCTTTATAACTTTTTTCTATCTTGTAAAACTAAAAGTCTATGACCTTTAAATGATAATTCCCATCCCCTTTCTCCACCACCCACCCAGGGCCTGGCAACCATCATTCTACTTTCTGTCTCTATGATTTTGACCTATTCTAAGTACCTCATATGAGGGGAATCATACAAGTATTTGTCTTTTGTGACTGGCTTCTTTCACTTAACATAATGTTCTCAAAGTTTATTCATATTGTAGTATGTGTCAGGATCTCTTTGCTTTTTAAAGTTGAATTACATTCCATTGTATGGATATACTGCCTTATGCCTATCCATTTGTGCATTGATGGACACCTAGGTTGCTTCCATGTTTTAGCTACTGTGAATAATGCTGGTATGAATTTAGATATACAAATGTAGCTTCAAGACCCTGCTTTCATTTCTTTTGGGTGTACAGATCAGTAGTGGGATTGCTGGATCATACAATAATTCTATTTTTCATTGTTTTTGAGGAAATGCCATACTGTTTTCCATAGGGGCTACACCAGTTTCACCAGTTGCATTCCCATCAATACTGCACAAGGGTTCCAATTTCTTCATATCCTCCCTAACGCTTTTTCTTTTTCTTTTGAAATAGTAGTCCCCATCCTAATGAGTGTGAGATCATATCACATTGTGGTTTCAGTATATATTTCCCTACTGATTAGTGATGTTGAGCATCTTCTCATGTGCTCACTGGCCATTTGTGTATCTTCTCATCATAAGTTCCTTAAAATGTTTAAGGAGGTGGTATATTTAAAGCTCAGGACAATCATTGGCATGCAGCGTTTAGCTATTGTTATTGTTATTATCCCAACAAATAACTCTTCCCTTACCCTGTATTTTAAAGGAGGCATTAAAGGATTTTGAGCAAGGCCAGATCAACTTTGTGTTTCATAAAAATAACTCTGAAAAAAAAAAAAACTCTGACTTGACTGTGGTGAATGAATCACAGGGATATGAACCTGGAGGCCACTTACAAGTCAGTTTCCTTTGTGTTCTTCATGTTGGATAATGAGAATTGGATCAATCTGACATTTTGCTTTATTCATTTTTCATCCCAGATGTGCTGCCGCAGAGAGTGGCATGAGGGTCTAATGACTCAGGAGATGTTTGAAAGGTAGGCGAATCCATCGCTGATGTGTTGCTCTGTTGATACCCCAGTTTTCCTTATTACATTCTCTAGGGAGGCCCTCTGACTAATGTAAGCCATCAGCACTATTTCTGGAAGCATGGTAAACATTTTAATCTTTGTGGCCTTATCTCAGTGGAAGACAGATAAACCAAATCTCCTTTCTGCCTGCAGAATAATCAATACCAAAGAAGAAAATGAAAAACACTTAAGCCAAGCTTCCTGAATGGATACTGCCAAGCAACACAGGAATGGTTTTCCCTCAGAAATGTTATCTTGGGGATTTGAATCTTTCACATTGCAATGACAAATGGTTCAGAAGGGGGATTAGAGGCAGAGTCACTGAGAATGATGGAGATTATAAGGTCACTGCTGAGGTGGACAAAAGTAAAAATGTTTCCTTAGAAAAGGTGAGTTAGTAGAAACACTGCTATTCATGAAGTATCTAGGCTGGTAGGAATGGGGACAATTCTGCTTGCATTGTGACTGAGGTGGTCCTTTATTTGATACGTGGTTTTGAGTGCCAGACAGTGTTTCCTCACCTTCTGTAAAACAAGGTATTAGCAAGTTTCTGAAATCCCACATAAGATGTTTCATTCATTTCATCATAACTGTGTGGGAGTCACTGATGACCTCCCTGTTGCTTCTCAGTCCTCGTCTTAGTTGACCTATCCTTGACACTCCTCCATTTCAACAGTCTTTTTCCTTGACTTTTCTGACTCCATCCTTTTGCGGGTTTTCGCACCTCTCTCTAAGTGTATTCTCTTTTCTTTTCTGTTCTTTTTTTTGAGACAGAATCTTGCTCTGTCACCCAGACTGGAGTGCACTTGTGTGATCTCGGCTCACTGCAAACTCCATCTCCCAGGTTCAAGTGATCCTCCTGCCTCAGCCTCCTGAGTAGCTGGCATTACAGGCACCCACCATCACGCCTGGCTATATATATATATATATAAATAAAATTATATATATAATTATATATAAATTTATATATATAATTATATATAAATACATATATAATTATATATAAATATATAATTATATATGTACATATATAATTATATATAATTATATATGTATTTATATATAATACATATATGTACATATATATTTATATATAATTATATATAAGTACATATATAATTATATATAAGTACATATATAATTATATATAAATATATATAATTATATATAAGTACATATAATTATATATAAGTACATTAATTATATATAAGTACATATATAATTATATATAAGTACATAGTACATATAATTATATATAAGTACATATATAATTATATATAAGTACATATATAATTTAATTATACATAAATATATATTTTTTTAGTAGAGGCCAGGTTTCACCATGTTGGCCAGGATGGTCTTGAACTACCAACCTCAAATGATCCATCCACCTCAGCCTCTCAGAGTGCTGGGATTACAGGCATCAACCACTGCCTAAGTATTCTTACAGGTATCGCTCCTCAGCTGTCTGTTAGTTGCCTCTGTTTTTCAGGGTTTCAACCTAGTCTGCTTTTCTTCTTACCCTACCCAAGCTCACCCCACACTTTCCCTGATCCATCTCATGCTGTCCTTGTTGCCATCGTCATCTTCAACTATGGTCCTCAAATTTTTATCTCTTGCCCTAATTTCCCTCTTGAGCTCCAGGCTCATATGTTCCAAACATCCCTGCCTGACTGCTTGTCAGATATCTGAAACTGGTGTCCAAACCACAAACTTTTCCCAAAAAATTGATCCTACTGCTCATTCAGCTCCCAAGCCATAGCCCTTGTATTTATCTTGTACACCTTTTGCTCTTGCCTCTCTCTGTATTTAATGAATTAAAAAATCCAGTTGTTCTATCTCCTAAGTTGCTCACAAACATTGGGTTCTTTCTATTTCCGTTTGACAACTTTAGATGTCACCTGGATCATGTCAACAGCACCTCATTTGGTCTCTGGTTCCAGTCTTGGTTTCTTCTAGCACAGATAACAGAGTGACTTTTTAAAAATGCCCATCTAGTTATCACCAACCACTGCTTCCTTTTCTTTTTTTTTTTTTGAGATGGAGTCTCCCTTTGTCACCCAGGCTGGAGTGCAGTGGTGCAATCTCAGCTCACTGCAACCTCTGCTTCCTGGGTTCAAGCAGTTCTCTGCCTCAGCCTCCTAAGTAGCTGGGATTACAGGTGTCCGCCACCACGCCTGGCTAATTTTTCTGTATTTTTAGTAGAGACGGGGTTTCACCATCTTGGCCAGGCTGGTCTTGAACTCCTGACCTCGTGATCCACCCACCTTGGCCTCCCAAAGTGCTGGGATTACAGGCGTGAGCCACCATGCCCATCCGAAACACTACTTTCAAGGCTTTCATTATTCCCAAGTACCCTGAAGAAAAATCCAAACACCTTAATGTGGCACATAACAGTCTTATCTCCTGCTATCACTTCTTAACCAACTCTATGCATTAGTCTAATTATACTAGTTTTAATTCCTTGAATGATCCTTGATTTTTTTTTTCTCTCTCTCTCATTAGTCTCCTCTGTTTGCATCTCTCCTCCTTTCCATGCCTTTCATTTGATGGGACAAATCTCCTTCATCTTTGTGGTTTTAGCTCAGACATCACCACCTGCTGATTTTGAAGCATTTACTGATCCTGCCCTCCAAGGATGGGCTATGGGCTGTGGTTAGTATGTATTTTCATGGAGTTTACTATTTCTTTCTGTGCAAGTACTTTTAGTGCCACGTTGTAACTGTCTTCTTTTTGGTTTTTTTTTTTTTTTTTTGAGACGGAGTCTTGCTCTGTCGCCCAGGCTGGAGTGCAGTGGTGCGATCTTAGCTCACTGCGAGCTCCGCCTCCCGGGTTCACGCCATTCTCCTGCCTCAGCCTCCCAAGCAGCTAGGACTACAGGTGCCTGCCACCATGCCCGGCTAATTTTTTGTATTTTTATTAGAGACAGGGTTTCACCGTGCTAGCCAGGATGGTAACTGTCTGTATTTTAAAATTTATTCCCAAAACTGTAAACCTGAAGACAGATGCCATTGCCAGTATGTGTGCACCACCTAGAACAATGCTAGGCTCACAGTAGGTGTTCAAAAAATATTTCTGGAAGAAAGAGAAGAAGGAAAAAGCGAATTTGTGATATTAAAAGGTTATTAAGTCCTGAGTAATTGAATTTTCAGAGAATATGGCATTAAGTACAATCCATATGAGTTTCCAACTGTGCTTAATTTCTTTCATGCTATGTTTAGCACAGAATTAAACACATTAATTAAATAAAGTTTTAAGAGGTACAAATAGATTTGCATTTATTTTACAATCTTAAAGGAGAAAAGCTTCTTAAACTTCAATATATATAAACCAAACACATGATTTTTCTCCCCAAATCTTACCTCAATGTCCTTTCTATGTAGGACACAAGTCACACACTCTGCCTTCCTTTTCCTCTATATTTAAGCCATCTTTAACTTTTGTTGATTTCACCTACTGAATGTCCACTGAGTCCTTCCTCAGCCACAGGAATTTTGCATATACTCTTCCCTCACTTGGAAGGTGTTCCTTTCTAGCTTCTGCTTAACGCTTATCCTTCCATTCTCAGCTCAAAATTTTAACTTCCGTAGGAAGTTTCATTTAATCTCCTGTTTTGATCATGTTCCTCTACTATTTGACCTGATTTTTTTTTCTTTATTTCTGTGAATTTTATAAGTATATATATCATATATTATTAGCATATATATTATATATACCACATATATTAGCATGACTATTCAATGAATATCTATTCCACTATGCTGTGAGATCTATAAGAGTAAAAACTATTTCTATTTTTTTCAACAACAGATTACTGATGTCTAGAATATTGTCTGCCACATAGTAGAACCTCAGTATAAATGTGTTGAATAGTGAATAATAACTATAACCTTCAAGATCAATAATAGTATAATAATGCAGCTGGTATGGATGTGTAAGTTCACTGCTATATCATTGAATACATCTAATTGCCCCAGAATGATGAGTTAGTGAATGCCTCCTCCAGAAATTGACCCATGATCAAAGCACCTCAGTGTGATCATATATAAATATGATATTTTTCCCCAATTACTGAACTCCATTGCGCTATGTGGAACCTACTTTCTCACTGTGTAGTATGTCCCTTAATAACATCTAGGTGGATTCTAAAACTTTCCAAGCTTGTTCTGTTATTAGATCAGTTTCAAGCCAATGTTTATGACTCAGTTCTGTTCACATGCAAAATGCAATCACAAACCTGATTCAAAGCTCCGTATTTCCTATTTCTGCCCATCTCACTTCAGGCAGGATAAATCTGTCTCTAACTCCATTGTCCTTTCAGAACTCTGGATAATCAGATAAGTCATTTGCCACTCCCTCTCATCTCCCACATGGTTAGTGAATAACTATACCCCAGGTAGCCTGGACCCCTCTATAACATGAACTTGGGCCTACCAATAAAATGAACTTGATCCTACCAAGTACACTGATTGCAGCTCTCTGTGACGACTGGGTTGATATCCCTTCACCAGTATTATTTAGGGTCACTCTTGAGTGGGGCTGCAATGCTGTAGCAGTCTATTTCCTGCTGGCACCAACACAGTCCATGAACCAATTTGTGAACTAGGCCCAAGTAATTTTCCCTATTATCATTTGGTCATAGGAAAACCTAAGGAGGACAGAAGTTTGAGTTAAGATGTAGTCATTTCTACAATGTTGGTAGGTGACCTGACTGAGAGTTTAGGCCAATTGTTCATGTAATTTGTTTTTGTGTTGTGGGTCTGCTTAGGTCCAATTCAGAAATACCACTTTATCCTATATAATGATTACTGCAATGTGTTCTTTAACTTGTGACTAGGTAGATCTAATAATGTCCATAATGGACAGCTTCTATAGGTCAATTATTTTTAATCTCATGGTCAGAGGCACAGACTCTTCTAGAGATCAGTAGCATAGTAAGAGTTGATTTTCAAATGAAAAGTAGTCTCTACTGCAGATGGCATGGCTTTGCTCCAGAATGCTACGGATCTGTGCTACAATTATCCAATTGGAACTTGCTAGAGACTCAGTAGGATGTTCTTAATCATCATCAAATTTCTCTAGCAGCAGCTCATGTTCTGTTGCTTGATTTGCAAGACTTTCTGCAGAGCCTTCCTTTGCTGGGCCCCACTCAAAATGGGTAAACTTCCTTGCCACCCAATAAATGGATTAGAAAAATATTTTGATAGTGGTGTATGGTACCCCCCCCAAATTTAAAGAGGTGTTACTGAAACTCTAAAAACTTCATTAATGTGGCATGTCCCTGAATATTCATGGAGGTCATCTAAATCCTTGATCTCTTGTGGGGCGTATGTGGGATTCTTCATAGAGTTCAGTTGAATCTCTTTATCGCCCAGTTATGTAATGTGAGAAATTCAGTTCTGGCTCCATCTCCTCTTCTGCACAAGCCTTTTCCTTGCTCTACCACCAGAAACAAACATTTTCTGGAGAAGTCTCCTCATTCACTAAAATACCATTAAGAACGTTCAAGCCCAGCTACTTTTCTGGGTGTGCATGTAGTCCCCCCAAAACCTCAGAAGTCCTTTCCACATGAAAGAGTAGCCTTGCAGCTTCCTTCATTGCAGTCCCCCCTCTCATCTACACCATCTCTCCCCAGTTCTCTTTTCATCTGTGTAAGTAGCACAGGGACATATTGAAAGGGTTGCTGTATAACTCAATATCTAAAGAAAAATTCTACTTTCCATTCTTTAGGCACACCCACTATTCTCAATTCCCTAGGATGCTTCCTTCCTTGGCTTTCTAGGGAGAGAGAAGGGAACAATCTCTCCCCATGATCAATGTTCTCCCCAAAGACCGGCAATCTATCCCCTTTCCCTAAGTCCTCTTCATATATTGGTTAGTGATGGGTAGCTCTTTATGTACTGAGGCATGTTAGTAAATTTTGCTGGGAAGTGGTAGGTCCAGCTGCTGATACATCTTGACCTTGAAATGCAGGATCCTTAACATACTTTCCCCCTCAGGTCTGTAACTTAGTGATAGTTTCAGGACAGCAGGAATCATTCCTCTCAACATCTCGTATACTCAATATAATTCTCCTTTGATTATTCAGGACAAGTCTTCAACATTGAATTTCATATTAATAAAGTCATGGTATGGCTAGAGATGTGAATTGGAAAAGTAAAACATATATATATTATATTTGTACTCCAAGCAAGTAAAGTTAATTATATGAGTTGTAAGTGACTTTCTAAAAGATAATGAGATAAAGGATGACTGAATTCAAAGATGAACAAAAATAGATAATATGTCTTCTAAGACATGGCTTGCTGTATTTAATTCTTACAGGATCTTAAAGAGGTTGACACTGGGGTTGATTTTTCTGTGGTCAGTGCTGCATCGTTCTTTATGATCATCCCCCTCTTGGGAGCACTTTATTTGGCCAAAGTCTCCTCAATTTCTTAATTTTTATCTCAAAGTGTCCTGGAGATGTCAATGCCTATCACAACGAAATATGCTAGGACACTTTATCAGGAAGTCAAACTATTGTACAGTCAGTGTTGAGCACTAAAATTTGGGATTATAATTCCTCATGGTTCCTAACCACTTCAAAGACCTGATGTTTTTTGAACAAACACTTGATCTTCCCTAAGGCAGAGTGTTGCTAAGCACTCCTATACTGTTAGCAGATGTGGGCTCACATGTTGACTTTCACAGCAGAGCTCTTCTGACACTCTTGCTGTGGCTCTGAGAGTCTCTTTCCTGTATCTCAGATAACTGTGGGGCACAGCCCTATCACAGCCCCTTTGTCCATAATCTGGGACAATGAAAAATTATGATGTACTTACTTGATTTCCTTTCTTTCCAGCAAAAGGGACAAAGGATTTCCTTTGTTTCAGCCCAAACAAAGACTGAATGTCCAATAGCATTAGGCCAATTTCAGGAGATCTCTAACTTTAGTCTGGGTTTAGAGAACTGTTCAGTTTTTTGCAGCCTCCACCTTGTCTTAGGGAAGCTATTTTATTCTATTTTTCCTAATGATATTATCCCTTGTAATTCCTAATTCTGCTGATTGTTTGACTCAGTCCTGGAACAGCTGATAGATATTCTAAGTAGGATTCCATATTATGGGCTGAAGATTAACAACAGAAGCTGGTTAAACGCTCCAGACACACTGGATTGTTGAGCTAACGTTGGAAAGAGATTGGGACATTCCTTGAGCAAAGAAAAAAAACCTACAAATCTTTAAATTCTAACAATAGCAAGTCTATATTGATTTTGTACTGAATGCCAGGAACTAAACATTTTACATGCATTATATTGATTAGTCTTCAGCGTCATCCCTATGAAGTAGGTTCTATTATCTCAATTTTATTGATGGGGATATTGAGATTAAGTGACATTCTTGCACAAGGTCACACAGTAGATGTCAGAAATAGGACAGGATTTAGGTCGGTCTGATGCTGAAGTTTATGCTTTCCACCGCTGTACTATATTTCCTTCTAGAATGCTGAAAAAGCTGTCTTTGTCTTGGCCTCTTTTATGGGGCCACTTTTATCTACCAGTACCTCTAACAGGTCTGAGTGTGAAATAGTTCTTGCAGAACTTAGTCACACTAGGAGGTTGTCCATTCAGGATATTGAATAAGCATCTGCCTAAGGGAAGATATTTAGCTCTCTGGGTCTCTGCAGAGCCACCTGGCTTTGAATTAATGCTCCAGAGGGATTCAGAGTCCCCTAACATTGCAATCCCTTCATCTAACATAAAAAGAGTGGGGTCTGCATTGGGAGGGATTTCCGTGCATCAACTTTGTAGTTGATTATTTTATTCATTCTGATTTCCAAGGGAAGACAGACTTGAATTTTGCACACATGAAGAGGGTTTTAGGTTAATCACCCAGAGCTTCTGTGATCCTGGGACTTGGACCAGGAAAAACTTTTACTTTATTTGGAATCAGGATCTCTGTTTCCTGTTCTATCTTTCTTGCTTCAACGCTCTCTACAAATAACAAGGTGACCTCTTCCTACCTTTCTATGGAAGTAGAGCTCCAACATTTGTTTTCACATGTGGGCCTAGCTACTACATAGTTATTTGGTATAATTATTTTATTCCTTATAATACCTTATTTTTTTCTGTGTCAAATATAAATTGAACTGTCGCAAATCAAACTCATACAAAACCAAAACTCCATTTTCCTTTCTTTTTAATTTCCTTTGTGGGTTCCCATTTCTACTAGGAGAAAATTTTATCTTGTCATTACTTACTTTCAATTTAGAAGTCTCTTTTGGGTAATATTCCTATTTAAGTGTTATCATCTCAATGTTATTCCCAGCTCTTTTTATGAGTGTTCTTTTTTTTTCCTTATAGTTCATTCTCACCCTTCGTTTAATTTAATGGCAGCAGAAAGGGTATCTTTGTATTGTTTTGTGAAGCACTTTCATTATATATTCCAAAAATCCTTACATTTTACTGCCTCAGAGAGGTAAATATGACCCTATTAGACAACTCTCTAATACAAATTTCATAACAAGTCTTCTGGTTGACTATTCTATGACATCAGTAAAGCTTTGCCTCATACCCAGCGTATAACATAAAACCTATGAAAAATTACCTCTGCCAAAGCACCCTCTTTTTTCCCTCCCCTCTCTCTGCCCTCCCCTTTCCCCCTAAATAGGCATTTTTCCATATATTAGCTTGAAAATGATAACCTGGGGGAATTTTCTTGTAAGCAATCTATAAAGGTAAATTTTTCATCCTAGCCACTTTGGTTATTACTCATGGAAGCCTGCAATGCTCAACAAACTACCCAACAGCCTATTTTTTAATGGGGTGAAAGCTTAGAGCATTCCAATTTCAGAGACAGCATTGAAGCTGGGGTCACAGTTCTTGTGAAGATTCTGCCTCTGTCTATACAGCCTTCGAGGCCACAGGCAGTGGGGTCTGCAGCTGTCGGGATAAACTGGGTTATGCTGTGAAAACCAAAAGCAAGCAAACAACAACAAAAAAAGTTCAATGACATAAAACAACAAAGGCTTGTTTCTTGTTAATGCTGGCATGCCAATTGTAGGTCAGCTGGGCCCTGTTCCCTGCAGCCTCTCAGGATGGCAGAGCAGCCATCTTCTTGAATAATGCTTCACAAGCCCCAGAGAAAAGAGGATGACATCTCATGCATAGGACTCTTAAGGCTTCTAGTAGAACTGAGCCTCACATTTTAAATTTTTGTGATGGAATGTGATTCTACTATGTGTTTGGGAGAACAGAGGAGTGCTTGGAAAACAGTGCTGCTAAAAGAGTGATAGGATGTCTCTTTCATCCTAAGATTGTTGATTTGGCTTCTACTAGTGAGTCAGTTTCATAAGGAGGACAGACACAGAAAATGGGCACTGATAAATTTTGAATCTGGACCCTCTTATGGCTGAAAAGTTGGGCTGAATCACTCATGAACTTCAGAAGCTTACTTTGGGCCTCTGGCCTAAGACCTTTACCAGAGGGAAGCTGAGGAGACTCCTTGTCCATTTTCCCTAGATCCATAGCCTGTTTTGTCTTGCCACAGGGAAATAAATTCAAGCCTAAGTAAAATGATACTAAAGAGAGAATATTTTCCCCCTACAACCTAGGCTAGAGCCAACAGAAGCATGCTACTGATTGTAGAAAATGCCAACCCAGCAGGTGCAGCCTCTGGCTTATCCGAACATCCCTAGATGAATACATTGAGAGAGAGATAATCCAAAGAGTTAAGACTCCAAAGAAAGTATGGCACAAATCACCATTTTACGCTCTTTGCTGTAATTCTATAAATGTCCAGTTATGGCCTAAAGGAAAAGATCTTTGCATTGCCCTCCTCAAAGTTAGAGTAAAAGGTGAACGTGCTGTTTGAATTCTTCCTCAAGGACAGCAGTGACCTTAGATGAGGATTCGGCATTACCTAGTTCTTTTAGGTGGAGGTGCTCTCTGGTAAGGGGAAGATGTTGCTGGGGAACACTGGTTTTTTGCCCTTGTTTCATTAACCATTGATTTTTTAAAAAACTGCAGTTGTTCCGATTGTTTTGGGCTCCATTTATCTCTCTCCTCTCCCATGCTGTCTAGTGTGGTATGGCTTTTGTAAGCATCTGTTTTCTAAGTAAGATACTTTTGTAAGTATCTCTTCCTAAGCTGCCACTCCGTCCCAATGTCTAGTGCTGCTATAGGGCTATGAACCCCCCTCCTGATACTTAGCCTGGATTTCGTCCTTCATTCCTAGGATCTCATGTCAAGACCTGATCTTCTAAGATCTTTCAAACGGATGTTAACCTACAGATAAGACGAATTAAGCATAATAACCTCATCAGTTACTTATTACTGTTGCTTTTTATGTTCTTTAATAAAATTCTGCGATATTTTTCCAGTATATGCAGTGAAAACTTTCAACTTGCAGGGGACACTAGACCTAAAACTTGGACCCTAGTATCCATGATGGCTTTCCTATTTATTTATTTGCAAAGCCACTTCACATTGATCTCAAAGAGTTGCAGCTTCTTTTTCACACTTTGTTTAAGTCCATTTTAGTGAACTATTTAAATTTCCCTGTTTGATTTGTTGCACTCTGTGTTCACATTTTGTTCCTGATTCTGCTCAATCTCATGATTTTGACACTTCCTGGCAGCTTCCATACCCAACTGCCTAGACTAATAAAAAATGGGGCTTGAAGGGAGAATTAGAAAAGTCTGTGTTCCGGGAGGACCTCAAAACACAACTATTTTTTATTTTTTATTTATTTATTTATTTATTTTTTTGAGACGGAGTCTCGCTCTGTCACCCAGGATGGAGTGCAGTGGCGCGATCTCAGCTCACTGCAAGCTCCGCCTCCCAGGTTCACACCATTCTCCTGCCTCAGCCTCTCCGAGTAGCTGGGACTGCAGGCGCCTGCCACCACACCCGGCTAATTTTTTGTATTTTTATTAGAGACGGGGTTTCACCGTGGTCTCGATCTCCTGACCTCGTGATCCACCTGCCTTGGCCTCCCAAAGTGCTGGGATTACAAGCGTGAGCCACTGCGCCCGACCACAACTATTTTTTAATATTTAATTTTACTTTTTACACATGATAGTGTGTATATTAATGGAATACATAAGGATGTTTCAATACATAAAGTGTCTAGTGATCAGATCAGGGTAATTAGCATATCTATCATCTCAAACATTTATCATTTCTCTGTGTTGGGAACATTCAATGTCCTTCTAGCTATTCAAAACTATGTATTGTTAATGATAGTCATTCTACAATGGTATAGAACAGTAGAACTTATTCGTTTTATTTATCTAGCTGTAATTTAGTACTACCATTGTAACTCACTGGCATTACCAGGTTGGGTCTTTGTGGCAGATAAACTCTTTGGTAGCTTCCATGGTCTATGCCTTCTGGTGTTCATGCCTTTATGTAAACCCCTTTCTGTGTGTGGGTGGGACCTGTGATTTGCTTCTAACCAACGGAATATGGCAAAGGTGATGGGCTCTCATTCCATGATTACTTCATATAAGTCTCTGGCTCATTAGCAGCCTTCTGCTAGCCTTTCCCTCTCTTTTCTAGCTTTGAAGAAGCAAGATGCCGTGACTCCTTCAGCTGCTAGGAAGTGAATGCTGCAGACAACCACATGAGCAGGGAAGGAGGTGCTTTGTGAGACCCCGGGGCAGGTGACCTAGCTGAGGAAATCCCAACCCCTGGCCCACAGGAACTGTTAGATAATAAATGTGTGTTATTTTTTGCTACAGAGTTTGTGGTAATTAGTTATGCAGCCACTGAAAACTAATTCGGTCCCTGAACATTCAGGAACAACTTTAAGGAGGCCACAACTATGTCTGGTTTGGAATATTTCTTCTCAACAGGGTGACTGCCACTGTTACTAAGAGAAGTAAACACTTGAGGGGTCACTCTGAGTCCTGTGATCTAGACTGGTTCCACAAACAACTTCCAAACCCACATCAACTCTACTTCAATGGGTGAGAAATAGACACATTAGAGGCCAAACACAGTTTAGTTCCAGGCTGCTCTTGAAGGCTGTCACTCTGAGAAAGCCCTAGTTCAACTCTTTGTGTTGTTTGTGGCTAATGATGCTGCAGAGGAACCCCAAAATTGTGACTTAGCCTGGAGGGTTCTTGGCTTCAGGCAGGAAAAAAAATTCACGAGGAAGACAACAGAGCAAAGTGAAAGCAAGTTTATTAGAGCAACACAGTACAGGAACATGAGAGCTCTGTAGATAGAGGAGTCGTAATAGTAGTAGTAGCAGCGGCAGCAGCGGCAGAAGCCACTGCCTCGTGGATTGCTGGCTAGCTGTATGTAGGCTATTCTCGGATTATATGCTAAATTAAGAGCAGGTTATTTATAAATTTTTTTGGAAAAGTGGCAGGGAGTCCCCAGAACAAAGATTTCCTCCCCTTTTAAGCCATATAAGGTAACTTCTGGGGGTTGCCATGGCATTTGTAAACTGTCTTGGTGCTGGTGGGGAGTGTCTTTTAATATGCTAATGTATTATAATTAGTGTATAAGGAGCAATGAGGGCAACTGGAGGCTGCTCTTGTCACCACGTTGGTTTTAGCTGATTTTGGCCAGTTTCTTTGCTGCATTGAGTCTTAATCAGCTCCCAGTTTGTTCGGCGGGGTCTTGTGACTGGTGCTTGGAAAGCAAGTCCTGCTGACCTCCTACCTTGGTAACATCCCTTTTGAGTAGGACATAAAGTGACTGTTTAACCTGGAAGCCTTCCTTGCCACACCACCATGCTCCTTATCCCTAGCTGTGTCCTCCAGTGGGTCAGGGATGTGCATGGTGGTTGCTGAAGGTGCAAAGTTCTCTTTTCCTATGTCCTCGCCGGACTTTCAGGTCCATTGTGTTCCACCATGTGTTATGTTTGTTCTGAATGGCACCCTAATTTCCTTTCAATGAAGTTTTGTATTCCTTACAATTTTTTCACATAGTATACTACATGTTCAATTTTAACATTACATGGATTTTTCTTCTTTTCTCTTTTACAAGTTCCTCTTTTGCTCCTGACAACCACCCAGCATTCCATCCTTCTTTCATTTCTCTGCTGCTACCCAACTGGTCAGGGTAGGAAAGAAATATGGAGGTTACTGGAGGGAGGGAAGCAGGGTTGATGGGTTCAGAGAATCATTTTAGCTGCTTATTACAGAATACCCAACTAAGAGTGGCTTAATCCTAAAAAGTTAATTATTTTACCTTCCATGGGGGAGTCCTATAATGTAATCATGTGCTGACACACATAGGGGCCTTCCATTGTCTTGTTCTGCCATCGTTGGTGTGAGGATGGTAATTTTCCTCATGGTCACAGCATCACCGCCACAGCTGCAAACATGAATTACATCCTCATAAGAGAAGAACCAAAAGCAGGGAGAAGCAAGTCCTCATCTGTGTCCCTTCTAAAGACTGAGAAAAATATCCTCAGAGGCCTGCTGTAGTTTCAGATCTTATTTGTTAGATTGTATAACATATCCATGCTTATACTAATAGCAATGAGGGGAATGAAAGTATCATAATTGATATTCCTCTCCTGGGGCTAGGAAGTAGTCATCTTCCTTGAGCACCAGGGGAGGCTGACTATCCAAACAAAAATGGGGTTCTGCCAACAAGAAGCATGTGTAGGTACTGATACACCTCTTGGTAACCAATATCTGCCTCCAAATTAAGATGCAGAAAGGGAATGTGGTTTCTTTTGATTATGTGGGAAGTTAGTGGCAGAGATGGGTCTAGAACGTCGGCCTTCTGTTCTCTCAGCACTGTGACTTTTTTTCCCCCCCCTGTGTCTTTGTTTCTTCTTCTATAAATAGGATTGGGATAGTGCTTGCATGGGTTCTATGGT
The DNA here is from genome assembly GCF_028878055.3 of Symphalangus syndactylus. Lineage (NCBI taxonomy): Eukaryota > Metazoa > Chordata > Mammalia > Primates > Hylobatidae > Symphalangus > Symphalangus syndactylus. The sequence continues at coordinate 117,803,482 of NC_072432.2, read as the reverse complement.
GATAAGCAGTATACTAATAATAAAAAAGAAAACCTGCATATGAGATTACTTCCATGTGGGACAATGAAACAATAACTTAAATAGTCACAGCTCAATTTCACAGATGCTGCTGCCTGGATACAGGGAAGACTGCTGACTTATTATGCAGCTCTGCTGGGCTGGTTCCCTGCCCCACCTCTGATAGCTGGTACAGCTTGTCTCATCTATTTCCTCACGTTTACTGCCTCTAATGTATGTCCCCTGTATTAAGGTGGAAAAAAAATCCCTACTGGGGGTTTGGACTGCAGACCAGCCATCCATTCCTTTTGCCCCGATTTGTCTACAGAGCTGACATAACTTCATTGGAGTTCCTGAAACCACGTTCTTCCTCATTGCACTTGATCCAGAGAAAGGGCTGGGGCTGGAGAATCACTCATCAGAGCAGCTTGATATTCCCTCTCTGCTTTTTGCCTTCTAGAAACTTGCTTTGGAATTGCAAAAAAAGATGCAATTCTTTTTTTTTTTTTTTTTTTTTTTTTGCTTTGGAATTTGGAATCACAAAAGAGAGAAGATGGGCTAGGCACCCACCCTTTGGTTGACACTGGGTATTGAGCAAATGGGGTGTGGTGGACTCAGAGGGGAGCCTACAGTTCAGGCAACCACCGCCAAGCCCTGAGTCAGCATTACCTCCTCCCGCACTTCTCTCAGGTGATCTCCTGGTCAAGGACATTGCAGGAAGAACAAAGGCATGTGGTTGAGCACAGAAAATGGATGCTTTGAAAGCAGGCTGGCATTTGCTTTTTAATTATCTTCTCTCGGCCTTTCATGATGAATTTTCTTTTCATAGCAAAGAGCCAGGAAGAAAACAAAATGTTCTTTCTCATTTCTATGGAGCTAACCATGTCTATACATTAACCTTTAGCACTGATTAAGATAAATGCCATTTCTACCCATTATGCTTTTAGATTAGAGTTGAATTCATCAGCCCAGCTTTTGACAAGCTTGTATTCAGTGTCTCTGAGTTATGCCCCCTTAATCGCCTAGTCAGAGAGGAGGTGAACCGATCCAGTCCCCTAGTATTAGTTTGATCAAGATGAATGAGGGCTCTTGGGCTGGGGTGCTTATTTCTGTTTCCTGCGTGGTTTTTTCAGGCACCATCAAAAAGGTCTTTGTGCTCGTAATTAGCTGTAAGACAACCCATGTGGTACCCCATGGAGCGGGGCCAATCCAAAATGCAATAGTAATTCAGAGCAGAAGTGTCCTTCCTGCTGAGGTTATCATGACAAGGTTTGTGGAGGAAATTGATTATTGGATTGGGGAAGTAATAATGTTTGAAATATCAGATCCATACTCTTTGGGGGGGCGGGTGTAAATGATGAATAATTCATACAGCTTATTTAATTTTTAAAAACATACTGGAGGCTCATCTTTGGTTCATGAAAACAGCACCAGCCTCTAAGCCAGTGTACTGAGTTATTAGGGTGGTGGTGATGATGGGCTGGTGTGTTGGGTGCATAGGCAAGGTGGAGGTGCTCAGTAGAGTTTCTTTTGCTCAAAGAAAACATTTCTTATGTTTTAAATCTAAAATTCTGAGAACTGCTGCTGTTGGGAAACAGCGGGCCTGAGTTGAATTTTTCTGCTACACATCCAATTGTCTGCCCCCTCATTCCCCGATAGAAATTCCTGTGGGTTCTGCCTGAAGCAAATTTTAAGATGAGCTTTTACAAGCTTTTAGATTTCCAGAAGTGAGATTGTTTTTCCTTGTTTCTTTTTCTTGAAAGCAGAGACTTGATGCAGCAATTGAGCAGCTTGTAACTGGAACAACCTGGCCCAGAGATAAAGGGTTTGAAAAAGCTACCTTGCCCTCCCTGTAGCAATTTTCTGCTCTCAGAGAAAGTGTACCTGTGTACCTCCCACATAGGTAGCTCAGACAAACTGCCCTTCACAGGGGCAGGTGAACAGATCAGCCCACCGGGAAAGACTTCATTCATGTGGACCCCGAATTTATTTGCAATTCGTGGAAGCAGCTCTCTGCTGCTGTTAGTAAGTTGCTTTTTTTTTTTTTTTAATGAGGGAATAAGGAAGGTGACTAAAGACCAGCTTGCTCCTGTGTCTTCATCCTTTTAAGAATTCTGTCGAGTTTTGGGGAACATTGTGTCTCGGTTATTGATGGGTTAGCTCATACCCTATATAGCGTACACTCCTGCGTAAAAGGAACAAAGCTAAAAAGGGGCAGTAGAGAATAAAGGAGAGAAGCAAAGGTCAATGGAGCTGGTCGCTCAGGAGCTGAAATCCCAGCTGGGCTCTCCTCCCCATCTGCCTCTGAATGCAATTTGTACACGGCATCCTTTGCTTTCCAGCTTCCTGCTTCTTTGCTGTCTCCCAGGGGGAGTTTATGGTTGCAGAGACAGTTTCCTTAAAAGGCAGCCTCCTGTAGCAATTTGCTCAGGGGGAGGAAATGAGCAGGACGCATTGTCACAGGAGCCTCATTCTGAGGATCTGGAGAGGATTTTGGTCTCCAATACCGCTTAGGATACATCACGGGTAAATCAGGCCAGGCAACTGATCTGTCTTGGATTCTTAGAGGACTTTTACTGAGGAGTACGGAGCAGCTTTGATGATACTTGCAGAGAGAATATTTCACATTCTGAGGTCAGACATATTAAAGATGGGTTTGATTGTGCATTCATGTTCAGAGGCCAGGGCAAACAAGTTTCCACAGGCGGTGGTCCCCACTGACCAGCATTCTTCTCTCCAGAGGCTCCAAGGTCATTACAGAATACATGGGAGGGCAAATTTCCAAACTGCTGGCCTTAGATAAAAGCTTGGACTCCTCCTGGGAGTGTGGGCTATGTATTCCTCCACCCATTACTCATCCTCACAGCTGTCTTGTGTCTTTCACATCCTCTTAACCCCTTCCTTCCCTTCCTTCCTTCCGAGCTTGCAGAGATTCTTGTCCCCCATCACCACCCCGCCACCCCCCACCAATTTCCAACAGGGATCAAGTTTCCTTTCTGGTTAAGATGCTTTATTTTTCACTCTAAATATAAGGATATCCATCTTTACTTCTAGCACTGGAATTATGTATTCCTAAAATCGTTTTAACCCTGAGAGAGGCTTTTCCAGCCCTTCACAAAGTGAACCTTAGAGAATTCTGCTAGAAAAAACAACAACAACAACAACAACAACAACAAAACACAAGAAGTATTCTTTGGTTAAGACAGTAATGCCCCAAATACCATCCACGTTGCCTTCAGAGGAAAATCCATCTGTACATCAAAGTTAATATTGCTTTGAATTATTTATACCAATTCAGTTACATAAACATTTACAAATGTAGCAGTGACAATGGATTAGCAACACTTAAAGGAGAATGGTCACAGGCTAGAGATGTCTTTTGTCAATCTCTTCTTGTATATGTGTGTGAATCTTTCTACTGATGTCTGTCTCTCTGTCGTTGTTATATCTCAGATTCATGTTGTCTCTCATACTCAGAGCAAGATGACCTGTGTGTGCTCAAAAGCATCGCCTATCACGTTTTCATTTCCTCTTGTATTGGTGCAATACTGCATATTGTCTTAATGTGGTATATTGTATGAGGTCCTAAGTTTGAAGGTGTATTCGTAGCATATCAGTCTATGAAGTAAAGATCCTGCTGTTTCACAAGCCTAATTTTAACAGAATAAATTTCAGAGAGACTGGCATTTTAGATGTTTCTATTTGTTTGTGTCTGGAAAACAAAACAAAACTAGCACAAGGAATAGAAAACCCCCAGAAGCCCAGAACCCATGAAAGAAAGCCTAGGCATCTTCAGCACTCAAGTTCCTCTAGCTGCCCTGCCGTTCTCACCCTGGGTTGTAGGAGCCCAGTACCTTCAGGCTAGATACAGCTGCCTGGAGACCTGGACTAGGGTGTCTTTTCTATGACTGCACACTTTAACATTTCTCTCTTGTTTACTCCATCAAGATATTTGAATGTGCATTCCAACCCTGCTCAGCCAAGCATTCAGTTAAATAATCTCACACCTAAAGGCCTGTGAAAACTTTATTTGCTAGGAATTTCCTGAGCCGCCATCAGCACAATGTCTTTGACAGACCCGGGAAAGGGGAATAAAATGTGAACTTAGATAGGAAAGAAAAAAGCGAGATATGGAAAGTTAATATGCTTTTGCTCACCAGAGTCCCTCTCTGCCTCCCAACGAAGGCTTGGAGCTTTGCACATGATCTGCATTTGGAGCTAGATGGTGTCAAATTGCAAGAAGAAAAGAGAGCAAAGGTGATTTAGAGGACTACTGTATTTAGATGTATTTTAAATTTGCAACTGTGCATAAGATCTTGTGATATGTAACAAGTCAGGTGTTAGAAAGGGAACTATAAGTAGATCGGATGGTCAATTATGATGGGAAAATAGGGTGATGGCAGAATTTCAATGCATAAGAAAAACATTGCTCACTAAATGAAGGTAATAAGCAAATGACAAACTCTGAATCAATAATAGTAAGAAAAATACTATGAAAAATAGACAATCATTAAGAAGATGAAAGCCCTAATAGAAAAAATAGTAAGCTTGAGCTGACAATTCAAAACTGAAAGAACAGATGATCAGTAGGTGTGAAAAGTAATTAAAGATATAGAAGTTAAATGAAATAAGATTTTTTTCTGTGATTCTGGCGGCAAAGTGTTTGTATTTTGGTTTTTATAAATGCTAACCTGAACTGATGAGGTTACAATAAAAAGATAAGCACATTTTATAGTGATAAGAACATATATCAGTACAACTTTTTTAGAGGGAAATTTGGTGTTTTTACAAAAAATTTAATTCTCAGTTCATATTTTTTGACAATACAACTCAACTTCCAGAAATCAATTACCATGAGATAATTAAAGTAGTATACAAAGATTTAATATAAATATATTAATTTCAATTTCAAATAGTGAGAAATGGAAAACAAATACCTGTAAGAAGTTAGGTTCAGGTTGGGAAGCTATTACTTTGCTATTAAAATATGGGACCCAGGAATGAGTCAATTTTGCTTGGCTTCATCACATCTCTTCTCCAAGAATACCAGAGGGAAATTATATTCTCACATGCAGGAAAAGAAAACTGGCAGTGTGCGGCAAGGTAATACTTTAGCTGGGTTCTGACTCTATTCTTCAGATGGTCTGGGACATGTAGAAATACTCTGTTTTACCAGATAAGCTTGAATAAGCTAGAGGAGAGAAAGACAGAGAGAGAAAAAAAGAGAGAAAATATATATAAATATGTTCTTCCCAAAAACTATCTCCGGACCTACTACCTAACTGAGGCTACCACCTTTAGCTATTCAGAGTCGCATGTAACTTTTCCAAGCATAGATTCTACTTGGGAGAAACAGAGAATTAGAGAAACATATGAGTGTATCTTCTGCCATTTCAGAAGAAGCTGTGCTTGGACCAATGTGGCTTCAAAGAAAGGAGAGAGAGTGAAAAATGGCAATGGCTGAGAACATGGAGGACTCTATCCATTTGAAGCATCGCTGCCAGAAAAATACAGTCTTAATCTGTTCTTAAACTTGAGCAATGTTCTCTCCTCCTTGAAATTACAGTGGAGGCCAAGAATGTCCATATATTTCATAATTCTTGGGGCATATATTTGTATGATTTAATAAGATAACAGTATTAGTAAACATGAATATAAAGAGTAGAATGAGAAAATGGGGAGTTTTTTTTTTTTTTAACAAAGCTAGCTATAGTTTATATGGTCTAGGTTTAACAGTATAAGAATTATACATATTTATAGAAAAAACACTATGTATGATAATGATAGTGAATAACTCAAAGTAGTGAAATTAGAGGTGAGTAAAATTTACTTCTTTTATGCAAAATTTTAAAAACATGATTATGGAATAGTACAAAGTTCAACTTCCACTTCTAGCCCGATGGAGTAACTGCTATCAGTTTTCCCCTCCTGCCATAAACAACGAGGAAACTAAGCATAACGAAAAAACAAATGTTTGCAGACAATGGAAAACAGCACAGAACTGAGATCCTTGAGATAAGGGTTAAAAACAAGATGAGTGAGAAAATTACCCTGGTTTTCTGCTTAAAAGCACTTTCTAACTATAGTGTGAGAAAGAGGGATCCAAGCAGAGAAAGGAGATACTCCAAAGCTGAAGAGACAGAGATGGGAGTCTGGGGAGCCTGAAGCATCTGGAATGTGTGGGAAAGAATACTGGAGAGGTGGGAGCTAGACAAAGATCTCCAGAAATCTATAGAGATCCTACTGAGATCTTGGCTGAACCCTAAGGTATGTGTGTATAGAGAGTTGAGAGTCCATGAGCTCACAATGGAGTGAGATATGTTTACGTTTTTATGAGCCATAGTAGAGTTACCTCGTGGAACAGAGTATTCTGTGTATGGCTCAGAAGGGTCATGCCTTAATAGTAGTTCTGAACTCATCAGAGTAAGGGGTGCTGTAGACATACTCTAACAAACCTTAAAAATAAGTTTCAGAAGGGTTGAGGAGGCCCACATGTACCTTAACGGGGCACCAAAATAAAAAACTGACATTTTAAAAGCAGTTAAAATCTAGATACTCAATAGAGTAACATTTATTCTGTATCCAGAAAAATATGCTTGATATGCAAAGAGGCAATAATTATGTCCAATAACCACAATAAAAATCTATTAAGAAATGATAGAATTAGCAGAAAGGGGACTTTAAAGCAGCTATAATAAATGTACTCAAGGATTTCAAGGAAAACATAAACATAATAAGGAGAGGACAGAAGGATATAAAATGATTTTTGTGTTGAGAAAGGTAATATCTGAAATTAGTACTTTACTAGAAAGGCTTATCAGCAGAAGTGACACCGAAAAAGAAAAAAAAAATCAGAATTTGAAGGCAGTATAATAAAATTACCCTAACTGAAACATAGAGATAGTGAAAGGCTGAAAAAAATTTAAAGAGATTTATTGACCTATGAGCAAAAACAGTCTATCCATGTAATTATGATCTTAGAAGGAGAACAACTGGGGCAAAGGTAGGGGCAGAAAAAAAATTGAAAGAAGCAGTGGCCAACATTTTTCCAAATGTGATGCAAAATATCAACTACAGATAGATAAATTTTACTGTATCCTAAGTAGGATAAACCCAAAGACAACCACAACAAGGCACATTATAATCAAACTGATGAAAACCAATAATAAAGCAAAAATCTCAATGACAGAGAAACCTCTTTATATTATATTAAGCTACATTATGTTAACAGAAATAACAAGATAGATTTCTTGTCAGAAACAATGCATGCCATAAGACAAGGAACTTGAAAGTGCCAAAAGAAAAGCTGTGAACTTAAAGTTGTATAGTAAGTAAAAATACTCTTTTTTTTAAAAAAAAGAGAATTTAGTGCCAGCAGGTTGGCACTAAAAGTGTTACAAGAAGTTCTTCAGAATGATAGAATGTTAAAACAGATGGCAACTAACATCTATACAAAGGAATGAAGATTACTGCACATGCTGAACTAGTTAGACAATGTAAATACATTTTTATTGTTTTTACACTGTAAAAATACGATTGACAGTTTAAGGTATAAATTGTAGCAATGTATCTTTGTGATGTGATAATTTTCTGTAGTGGTAAGCCTTGATTGCTTTCTCTTTATTATTTGTGTATCTTCTGTGTTTTTTGTTTTGTTTTGTGGTTACCATGAGGCTTACATAAAATTTATTTTATTTATAATCTATTTTAAGCTGATAACAACTTCACTTCTGTTGCATCAGGATTTTTACCCTCCCAGCAACTACTTGTTTTTGATGATATGATTTACTTCTTTTTATATTTTGTATTCCTTAACATTTATCATAGCTTTAGTTATTTTAACCATTTTGACTTTTAACTGTCATGCTAGAGATATGTATGGTTTGTACATCCTCAGTACAGTATTGGAGTATTCTGGGTTTGACTATGTATTCACCTCTACCGGTGAGTTTTATGCTTTCACATGTATTTATGATAGTTTGAATTATCCTTTCATTTCTTCTTGAAGAATTTGCTTATGCATTTCTTGTAGTGTGGGACTAGTGAAGACAAATTCCTTCAGCTTTTTCTTGCCTGAGGAAGACTTTATTTCTGCTTCATTTCCGAAGGATAGATTTGCTGGTTATAACTTTCTTCTCTGGCAGCTTTTTTCCTTTCAGCACTTTTTAAATTTTTATTTATTTATTTATTTTATTTATTTTTATTATTATACTTTAAGTTTTAGGGTACATGTGCACAACGTGCAGGTTTGTTACATATGTATACATGTGCCATGTTGGTGTGCTGCACCCATTAACTCATCATTTAGCATTAGGTATATCTCCTAATGCTATCCCTCCCCTCTCCCCTTACCCCACAACAGCTCCCGGTGTGTGATGTTCCCCTTCCTGTGTCCATGTGTTCTCATTGTTCAATTCACACCTATGAGTGAGAACATGCGGTATTTGGTTTTTTGTCCTTGCGATAGTTTACTGAGAATGATGTTTTCCAGTTTCATCCATGTCCCTACAAAGGACATGAACTCATCATTTTTTATGGCTGCATAGTATTCCATGGTGTATATGTGCCACATTTTCTAAATCCAGTCTATCGTTGTTGGACATTTGGGTTGGTTCCAAGTCTTTGCTATTGTGAATAGTGCTGCAATAAACATACGTGTGCATGTGTCTTTATAGCAGCATGATTTATAATCCTTTGGGTATATACCCAGTAATGGGATGGCTGGGTCAAATGGTATTTCTAGTTCTAGATCCCTAAGGAATCACTACACTGACTTCCACAATGGTTGAACTGGTTTACAGTCCCACCAACAGTGTAAAAGTGTTCCTACTTCTCCACATCCTCTTCAGCACCTGTTGTTTCCTGACTTTTTAAATGATGGCCATTCTAACTGGTGTGAGATGGTATCTCATTGTGGTTTTGATTTGCATTTCTCTGATGGCCAGTGATGATGAGCATTTTTTCATATGTCTTTTGGCTGCATAAATGTCTTTTTTTGAGAAGTGTCTGTTCATGTCCTTTGCCCACTTTTTGATGGGGTTGTTTGTTTTTTTCTTGTAAATTTGTTTGAGTTCATTGTAGATTCTGGATATTAACCCTTTGTCAGATGAGTGTGTTGCAAAAATGTTCTCCCATTCCGTAGGCTGCCTGTTCACTCTGATGGTGGTTTCTTTTGCTGTGCAGAAGCTCTTTAGTTTAATTAGATCCCATTTGTCAATTTTGACTTTTGTTGCCATTGCTTTTGGTGTTTTAGACATGAAGTCTTTGCCCATGCCTATGTCCTGAATGGTATTGCCTAGGTTTTCTTCTAGGGTTTTTATGGTTTTAGGTCTAACATGTAAGTCTTTAATCCATCTTGAATTAATTTTTGTGTAAGGTGTAAGGAAGGGATCCAGATTCAGCTTTCTACATATGGCTAGCCAGTTTTCCCAGCACCATTTATTAAATAGGTTATCCTTTCCCCATTTCTTGTTTTTGTCAGGCTTGTCAAAGATCAAATAGTTGTAGATATGCAGCATTATTTCTGAGGGCTCTGTTCTGTTCCATTGGTCTATATCTCTGTTTTGGTACCAGTACCATGCTGTTTTGGTTACTGTAGCCTTGTAGTATAGTTTGAAGTCAGGTAGCGTGGTGCCTCCAGCTTTGTTCTTTTGGCTTAGGATTGACTTGGGAATGCAGGCTCTTTTTTGGTTCCATATGAACTTTAAAGTAGTTTTTTCCAATTCTCTGAAGAAAGTCATTGGTAGCTTGATGGGGATGACATTGAATCTATAAATTACCTTGGGCAGTATAGCCATTTTCATGATATTGATTCTTCCAACCCATGAGCATGGAATGTTCTTCCATTTGTTTGTATCCTCTTTTATTTCATTGAGCAGTGGTTTGTAGTTCTCCTTGAAGAGGTCCTTCACATCTCTTGTAAGTTGGCTTCCTAGGTATTTTATTCTCTTTGAAGCAATTGTGAATGGGAGTTTACTCATGATTTGGCTCTCTGTTTGTCTTATTGGTGTATAAGAATGCTTGTGATTTTTGCACATTGATTTTGTATCCTGAGACTTTGCTGAAGTTGCTTATCAGCTTAAGGAGATTTTGGGCTGAGATGATGGGGTTTTCTAGATATACAATCATGTCATCTGCAGACAGGGACAATTGGACTTCCTCTTTTCCTAATTGAATGCCCTTTATTTCCTTCTCCTGCCTGATTGCCCTGGCCAGAACTTCCAACACTATGTTGAATAGGAGTGGTGAGAGAGGGCATCCCTGTCTTGTGCCAGTTTTCAAAGGGAATGCTTCCAGTTTTTGTCCATTCAATATGATATTGGCTGTGGGTTTGTCATAGATAGCTCTTATTATTTTGAGATATGTCCCATCAATACCTAATTTATTGAGAGTCTTTAGCATGAAGGGTTGTTGAATTTTGTCAAAGGCCTTTTCTGCATCTATTGAGATAATCATGTGGTTTTTGTCTTTGGTTCTGTTTATATGCTGGATTACATTTATTGATTTGTATATGTTGAACCAGCCTTGCATCCCAGGGATGAAGCTCACTTGATCATGGTGGATAAGCTTTTTGATGTGCTGCTGGATTCGGTTTGCCAGTATTTTATTGAGGATTTTTGCATCAATGTTCATCAAGGATATTGGTCTAAAATTCTCTTTTTTTGTTGTGTCTCTGCCAGGCTTTGGTATCAGGACAATGCTGGCCTCATAAAATGAGTTAGGGAGGATTCTCTCTTTTTCTGTTGATTGGAATAGTTTCAGAAGGAATGGTACCAGTTCCTCCTTGTACCTCTGGTAGAATTTGGCTGTGAATCCATCTGGTCCTGGACTTTTTTTGGTTGGTAAGCTATTAATTATTGCCTCAATTTCAGAGCCTGTTATTGGTCTATTCAGAGATTCAACTTCTTCCTGGTTTAGTCTTGGGAGAGTGTATTTGTCGAGGAATTTATCCATTTCTTCTAGATTTTCTAGTTTATTTGCGTAGAGGTGTTTATAGTATTCTCTGATGGTAGTTTGTATTTCCGTGGGATCGGTGGTGATATCCCCTTTTTCATTTTTTATTGCGTCTATTTGATTCTTCTCTCTTTTCTTCTTTGTTAATCTTGCTAGCGGTCTATCAATTTTTTGATCTTTTCAAGAAACCAGCTTCAGCACTTTGAATAAATCATTCCATTTTCTCCTGGCCTGCAAGATTTTTGCTGGGAAATCTGGTAGCCTAGTGTGGATTCATTTTTATGTGACTTGACATATTTCTCTTGCAGCTTTAAAAATTCTCACCTTGTCTTTGATTTTTGACAGTTTTATTCTAACATGCCTTGGAGAGGACCTCTTTAGGTTCTATCTATTTGGGAAAATTTGGACTTCATAAATCTGCATGTCCAGGCCGGGCACAATGGCTCACGCCTGTAATCCCAGCACTTTGGGGGGCCGAGGCGGGTGGATCACGAGGTCAGGAGATCGAGACCATCCTGGCTAACACAGTGAAACCCCGTCTCTACTAAAAATACAAAAAATTAGCCGGGCAAGGTGGTGGGTGCCTGTAGTCCCAGCTACTTGGGAGGCTGAGGCAGGAGAATGGCGTGAACCCCAGGGGGCGGAGCCTGCAGTGAGCCAAGATCGCGCCACTGCACTCCAGCCTGGGCGACAGCGAGACTCTGTCTCAAAAAAAAAAAAAAAAAAAAAAAAAAAAAAAAAAATCTGCATGTCCATCTCTCTCCCAATTTCTCAGAAGTTTTCAGCAACTATTTCATTAGATATGCTTTCTGTTCCTTTCTCTGTCTCTTTGCCTTCTTTAAATCCTATAAAGTGACTGTTTGTTCACTTAATGGCAGCCAATAAGTCCCACAGTCTGTCGTAGTTCTTTTTATTCTTTTTTTCCCCCTCTGACTAAATAATTTCAAAATTACTATTTATCTTCACATTCACAGATTCTTTCTTCTGCTTGATCTAGTCGCTGCTGAAGCTCATATATACATATATATATATATATATATATATATATATGTTTAAATTTCATTTGCTTAATTCTTTAGCTCAAAGATTTCTGTTTGGTTCTTTTTAAAATACCTATCTCTGTTGAATATTTCATTCAGATATTGAATGATTTTCCTGATTTTATTGAATTATCCATTTTTATTCTCTTATATCTCACTGAGTTTCTTCAGATCATTATTTTGAATTCCCTTTCAGGCAATTTGTTAATTTCTATCTTTGGGATCAGTTACTGGAGAATTATTGTGTTTCTTTGGTGATGTTATGTTTCCTTGCTTTTTCATGTTTCTTGCATTAGTGTATTAATGTCTGTGCATCTGCTGGTGCAATCACCTCAGTGGTCTAGTCTGCAGGAGTTTGTGGCAGTGATGGTGCTGCACAGGTTATTAGGGTAAAAGCTTTAGGGATCCTCCTGTTCTTGTCTTTCCTAGAACAGGGAATCTTAGCTGAAGGGGAGTCTTAGCTGAGGGGATCTCTCTTGGTCCTGGGTCTGACATGGCCCATGGGCAGCCACAGTGGTACTGAGATCCAAGGCATAGATGCTTGGAACAGCTGTGGAGTTGGATTCCTGGGCTCAGGGTCTTTTGAAACTATGGGTCTTTTGAAACTTCAAATCTGGGATTTGAAGTGAAGGGTTCACTTTTCAAGGCCTGGATGGATGCAGATCTGCTACTAAGCTAAGATCTGTTGCTCTGGGATATATTCCAGCAGCTGCGGCCCAGGGGTCTGGAATGTAGCTGTGATTCTGACTCTGAGGGGCAAGGTGCAGCACTGGTATGGCTCAGGAGAAGAAAGGGCACTTTAGAGGCTTGGGTCCTGCAGAACAGGGCACGGCTGCAATTTGGAACTCAGAACTAACCAACAGGACACCGTGGGAGCTCTGGCTCCACGGGATGAGGTACCATGTACTAGTGACTCTGGACCTTGGGATGGTGGGGCACAGTCATAGCCCAGGCTTTGTGAAGCCAGATTCAGCAATAGTAAGGATCCAAGAATGGCAAAATGCCACTGTTGCTTGGGCTGCAGGGAGAGGGGAACAGTGCCACAGTGACTCTATTCGTTGGTGGGACACCTCAGCAGCTCCGACTGTTGTGGGAGGTGTAGTCCAGTTCCAGGTAGGCAGAGCACTATGGCTGTTCAGCCTGGAGAGTGAAGATGGAGCAGCTCAGCCTAGGCTGTGATTCCCTGGGATATGAGGTGCTGCATCTGCTTGGCTCAAAATGTATAGCTACATGGGTTGGCAGAATCTCTGTCTCATAGGACCTGGGGCACTATGTCAGCTGTAGCACTGAGGGGTGCAACTGCTTGGGTGTGGCAGAGACTCAGAGCCTTTGGGGGTATGGTGCTGCCGCATTTGTGTCCTGTGTATGGGAGTCAACTGCTTTGGTGTGCAGGAGCCTGAGGTCCCTGAGGGATTGGACACTGCCTCAGTAGTGGTGCTGGGGCTAGAGTGTTCTAGTATGCAGGAGGGTTGTGGTTCCTGGGGATAGGGTACCACTTTAACTTGGGTGTACAGAAGATGTACCGAAGAGGGGGAACCAATGACTGGATTGTGGGGATATGGAGCAACTCTACAGTGGCTTGGCCCTATGGGGTAAGGTATAGCAGAAGCTCGGCCCAGGGATGGCATGCTACTGGATGGGTATTGTGCAGGGGAAACAAAGCCTCAGGGATGGAAGGATGCATGGATCCTCACTCCTGGAGAAGAACGCACTCTGGAAGCAGCTGTGGTTCTAAGATGGTGCAGCACAACAGCAGCACAGGCCAGCAGGGTGGGGAGTGGGTACAGCATTGGCTCATTTGGGAGTAATTCAGTGTCTGGACTCTGGGCAACTCCTTTAGCTGGGCTCACAGTCTGTGAGGACTGCACAAGTCTCTGGTACTGAAGACTGCAGGTGTCTGCGGTGGTGGCTGGGGCTGCTGACATCCTCTTGCTTACGTTTTCCCTGCAGGAAGGAGTCACTCCTGGTTCTAAGCTGATCTTGACTGGGGTGTTGGGTGCAAGGTTTTTTCCTTCTTCCCTAGGTGGCCATCTTGGGTTTCTGTGCTCTGCAGGATTTCTGCTGCTTCTTTGCTATTCTCCACAGCTTTCCTTTAGTTGTTTTGGTTGAAATGGCATTTAAAAAATTTTATTTATGTATTTATTTCTGTAGTAGCTTCTCGTTGGCTGTCTTCCTCTGAAGATACAAAATGAATATTTCTTTTAACCAAATTGCAGTTTTGTAGGTTATGCTTACAACTGGGATGTTTTCACCTCTGTTTACTTTTGTATCTGCAAACCTGTATTCCTTTCCTGTTCTTGTGGAGTTGTGGTCACAATGATCTTAGTGCCATTCTGTGTAGGTGATACGGAGCTGAGATGCAGAAGAAGGGAAGAAAGGAAGTCCCTGTAGGAAGGATTTGAAAGGTTTGATGAGACACTAGGAGGAGTGTGAGTTCAGAAAAGGGACTGCTCTGGGATTGTCTCAGCATAATGGTGACTGCATTGTAAATTGAAGACGTGGTGTTGCTTATGATTCAATAGTTATGACCTTGGAAAACACAGTGATGTTGGAAGAAGGTTGTCTGGCGCAGCAAGAGGAGGCCGATGAAAGGTAGAGCAACACCTCAGAGACAGACTCTGGTCGAGGGGTCCAGCTGTAACAAGATTGGTTTAAGGAACATGTAAATGCTCCCCAGTGATAAACTCTCTAGTTCTTCAAAAATATCACAGTGTGACCTTCAATAGTTCATTTTCATTTTAAAAGAGGAAAGGATCTCCAATTACAATCTTACACAGCAATGTATTAGAGAATAACATTGGTCAAATACTGGGTCAAACAAGCTGGGGTTTGAACCCTATGTTTTCATCATTAAAGTAAAATAAGACCCCCATAGACTGGTTAAATTTATATTTTGATTACAGCTGAAGTCAGTACTCACTGTAAATATTATACATAATAAATAGGTTATTATTTGAATATAACATGAACTATTATTTGATGCATAAATATAGTGATAAATTGTCATTTAAAAATTATAACATAATATTTGGTTAAAACTTGTTTGGTGGAAGAATGTAACTGGTGCTATTGACAAAGACACAAGATGGTACTTAACCGTGTAAAACTTTTTAATTTTTATATTTGCCAAAATGGTATCATTTTTTTTTTCAGGATGAACCAGATAATTTACCTTAATCATCTGAAAGGCAAAGTGTTTTCTCTGACATTATCTCATTATTCATGAATAAGTTGACCTCAGTTCTAAAACGATGAAGAAAGGGCAAAAGTCCATGGAACTCCATTGAAATTCATGCTTAATCTTTTTATACGTTGAGTGCAAAATTTAGCATAGGCACCTGCTTAAACTTCAGATGCATTCATTTCATCCAGCTTAGGAGTGGTTCTGAGATAAAAATAAAATGCGATATAATAATGTTAGCAACAGCTGTCAGTTTTGAGGTTTATATTTAATTTAGTTTGGATTGGATACTAGGAGAAACACATAGCCCTGAGATCATATAAAAATATATGGGATTAAGGCTGGGCATGGTGGCTAATGCCTGTAATCCCAGCCTTTTTGGAGACTAAGCCGTGAGTTCAAGACTAGTCTGGCCAACATGGTGAAACCCTGTCTCTACTAAAAATACAAAAAATTAGCCGGGTAACTATTATATATATACCTATACGCATACGCACATGCACACACACATATAATATACAATATAAATGTATATAAATAAATAAATAAATATATAAATAAGTAAATACACACACACACACACACACACGATTAAGATTCTGGATGGAGTCCAATTCCAAGTTACTTTAGTGATGTGCTTTGCTGTTAGCTCTTTTCGTATCCTCCTCACCCTTCTTCTCTTTCTCCCTCTTCTTCTCCTTCCCTTCCCTTTCTCCTCTTCTCTTCCTCCTCCTTCTTCATCGCCATCCTAACACAGCAGTTGAGAACATTGTTTGCAGCAGTCAAGGGCTTACAAATTAACATTAATAATAGTGCTTTAAAGATGTAAAGTAGAACTGAATTTTTAGTTTATATAGTAAAGAAGACAGAAAGAATGAAACATTTAAAACTTACTAGGTGTTAGATTTGACAGCTTGTAAAAAAACCTTATTTTCCTATTTCACACAGAAGTCCTCAGGTTAAGGAAGTTGTTCAATGACACATAGCTAGTATGTGCGGGTGAATCAGAGATCATAAATCATTCTCCCTAATTCTGAAGGCTGTGCATTGCCTATGATATCATCCAGCTTTCCATGTGATCTCGGTGACTAGATAAACCTGGAAATGTGGTTTTACAACTAATTGATGGAGATGAACAAATTTCTGAACAATTTTCAGAAAGAAACTATGTGAAAGAGATTCAGTGTCTGCTGCAAAGACATATGCCGAGAGCTACTTTGTCATGCTAAAAAGGGTCCTGAGCAGTGGGTTCACGTGAACTGCTGGAAGTAGAGTGTGAAGAATGATACCTCTGAGGCTGGCTACATAGAATGGCTCTGAGTGAATGTTCAATATCGTGGATTGTGACTCAAGGAACCAATTGGTTTTCCAATATAGTATATGTAACTTTCAAGGCAATTTCACTTTTGTTATCACATTTTAGTTTTCATAACAATTACGACACCTAGGTAGGGGGAACCTGTTCATTTCATTGTATTGATGAAAAAAATTAAAATCTAGAAAAGTTAAGTAGCTAATTAGTGGTAGGTTTTCTAATGTTTCTGAATACACTATTTCTCTTGCTCGTGATCTTTCCAGATTTGCTTGAAGTGTAGAGCGCTTCGTGTTCCTTTTCTATCCCTCTTCCCCAGTCTCCTACTCATGAATCTGACATTCAGTTCACATTGGCCCCTCAGTGGCTCCTAAACTGCTTTGGGCTTTCTCGTATTTCTATGGTCATATTTTATTCTTCTGAAATATTAATACTTCCTGCTTCTTGCTGCCTGTTGAAATCCTATTGGTCTTTGAGTTCAGCTGACATGTCATTCCTCCAAGAAAGATCTTGAGAAAACTGAAATTGGAATGATCTTTGCCTCCTCTGCATTCTAACAGAATTGGTTGTAGTACCATTTGTTGCTTATTGCTGTATATTATTTTTGTGTCACTTTTTAATTTCTCCATTTAGTTCAAGGTTTTTGAGGTGAAGAACCATACCTATTAAATCTCATCTCAATGACAAGCACAGTGGCACAGAACAGACATTCAATAAATATTGTTTAAATTCAAGTAGGGAATAACTGGTGACCATCTAATTTGGTCCAGACATACAGAAGGCCAGACCTTGCTAATAAGCAATCTTAAGTCATTTTAGTTATTGACAGCAACATCAACTAAGCTAACAAGGTTGCCAAATGGAGGTTCTTCTAGTACTGGTTGAATTCTGTAATATTGACAATTTGTCCTAGTCCACTTATTGTATTTTTGTGGATAAAATTTAAAGCCCTTCTATTTCTCATTTTTTAAAATTAAGATAAGGTTTTCCCTCCTTCTGTTTCTGTTGACAATATTTCTTTGCTCACTCCATTTTTATATGCTTTCTACACAGCACTAAAGTAAATGCCAGTCTAGCTCCTGTCAAAATAATTACAAGTGGACCCAATCTGAACTGATGAGCTTTTACGGAATCTTTGAAAATCTTCTGGTACAGATGAGAAGCATGAATATTTTAGGCTTTGTTGCACAGAAGATAGTAAACTTGTCTCGTAAACCTAGGACTGAGAACTGACTTTTCTGCAAACAAGGAAAGTTAAGAGTTCTACTCTTTTCCTGTGGCAACCTCCCTCAGCTTTAAGGTCCAGCTGAAATTTCATTTCTCCAAGAAAGGTCTTGAGAAAGCTGGAAGTGGAAGTGATCTTTGCCTCCTCTGGATTCTAAAAGAACTTGGTTATGTCATTTGAGTGTCATTTGTTGCCCATTGTTGTTAACTAGTTTTGAATATAATACTATAATTAATTATAATGGGGTATATCATATGTGCTTAATGTGTGTTTGTTAGCTGAAATGTAGAAATCTAATATTTTGTAAATGTCCTATTGAATGTCACCTCTGGAAGAACTGAAGTGCTCTCAAATTATCTTTCTGTCTAGCTCTTTGTAGGTAGTATCTTAGTATTAAAGCTTAGGGCTAGAGAATAACAGCTCACACTTTTGAGAGGCCAGTGTATGTAGGTGGAATGAAGCCAGTGGTTCAATTACCATAATGGGAATAAGCCTGATTAGCTTCATTTGGCCTGCAGGGTTTTCAATCTTGTTTGAAGACTTATGACATACTGCAGTTAGATCCTCAGAGTTTCCAAAGGCTAAAAGCACTGATGATGTTTAATTAAAACTTCTAGTGTTTTAGAAGTTGAGTAATACAAAAATTAAGCATCTTTTAGCAATGCAGTGACACTAACTTATAAATTGAGCTGAGGAAGCTAATTTAAAATCTCCAACAACCTTGAATCAGATACTTGCTGGGGAAGAAGCTGAAATTTGCAAGTTCCATTAACAAGTCGATCCAAAGAAAAATTTTAAATTGTCAAGAATTCACCTTTGCTTCTAAGAAAAGTTAATTATTATGTGGCACTTGAATGATATTTTTATTTTTGGAAAGCACTTTTCTATTGACAATCTCGTTCAATTCATTATAATTAAGTGTCAGGTTTTATTTATTAAATTACAGATGAAACAAGAACTTTTTTTGTAGATTTATAAGACCAAATTTTAAGCAATATGCCAGCTACAAACGCTTTAATGCATTGCTGTGGTGGAATTCTATATGGATCTGAGGCTTTCACAACACAGAAGTCCATATAGACTATACCTCAGTGCAAGTTAATTTCTCCCAAACATGTTTATAGACTCAAGAAGGACCTTCTTTTATCAATTTATTAGTTAGGCTAAAGCAACTTGGTGTAATATGAAGTCTAAGATTTCAGTGGCTTAGCACAGAGTAGTCCAGTGAAATCATTCGTGATCTATGCCCTTCCTTGAGGTCAGTCATTCAAGGACCCAGTTTCCTTTCATCTGTCTTTGCCTCTTCTCCAGGGCTTCAGAGGACCATGCATTAAGCTGGCTGATGGCGGAAAGGGTAAAGAAGGTGCATCTACTTCTTAACCACATTGGCCTAAAGATGACATATGTTATTTCCATTCATAGCCCATCATTGAGAACTAGTAACCAAGGTAGACTTTCTGGGTGTCCCAAAAGAAAAGAAACTGGGCTTGGTAAACAGCCAACCCACCTATTTTATTTTTGACTTACTTAAAATGGCTTCAATTCCCCAGACACCTCCTTTTCTATACTGTCAGATATCTAAAATTTTTACAACTAGAATCAAATTTTTAAAAATTTTACTTTTAAAAATTTGCATAAGAGTTATGGACACATATGGATGTAAGGCCGGAAAAAAAGATATGTTGGTGCTAGGGACATATTGATGCATTGAAATATGAGTATGACTTTGGCTCAACAAGGCAGTCTGATCACATGTCTATATTTCTCTTTCTCCAAAAGTTATTAAAATGGTAATAAAGAATTAAACAATCAAGGAAAACCAAAACAAAGCATCATCTCTAACATAGGGTTGGGGTGGTGGACCATTAGTGGAAAAGAGAGGTCAGTAACTTCGTGAAGATTACAAGCATGCCTGAGTCTCAACTTTTACTCTACATCAAAATCCTCTGAATGGCATAGTAAAACACAGGTTACTGGGGCCCATTCCCAGAGTTTCTGATTCAGTAGAACTGGGATAGGACCTGAGAGTCAGCATTTCTAGCAAGTACCCAGGTGACAATGATGCTGCATATGTGGGAACCTCACTTCAAGAATCGCTGCTCTATAGTTCTGTAAGGGAGAGCTCTCCCTTTTCAGTTGACCTCATCGGCCCCATCTAGTTCAGAGCCCAGTTTCCTTCATTCCATTTCCCATCACTGCTATCCTATTCTGTGTGCAACATATTAGACATTCAGGTATTATGCCTTCCCTAGGCCAAACTGAAAACTAGAAAAAGAAAGGATTCACTGGAAGAAATTGAATAAACTATCTTGCAAAAATCAAGGAAGCTGATCTGATTGTGGCATCGCTTCATGAAGACTTGTGCATCCTGGCACTTAGGAATCTCCCAGCTACCTGCCAAATGACTCCGAAGTAAAGCCTGATGATGGATTTTTTTTATCTGCACACACAGAATTAACCAATTAGCGTGAGGCAGGTTTGCAATATTCCAGGAAAAAAAAAAAAAGCAAAACTCATAGGAAAATGACCTTAATAAAAAGTAACTCAGGATGTAGAAAAAATTTTTAACATAACTAATTGCCATCAGAAAGATTTAGGAAAATATTAACTCTGCAAATAAGATCAGATGATCCTTGAAACATTAGTAAGTTAGGGAATAAGAATTAGTGTTTGGAAATTATCTGGAATCTATAATTCAGTGAAATGGTTGCAATGTAATTTTGAGGAAACTGAATAGCTACAGAAAAAGACAAGTAGAGAGAAAGATAAATGAAAAGATGAGGGACATGGAGGACTGAAACTGGAAGTAAACGTTTGACTAAGAGAAGATTCAGAGAAAATAGACAGAAGGACATTATAGAAAAATACTAAAAGAGAAATCTTAAGAGCCAAAGTGCACTGCCTAAAGATGGAAAGGATTCAGTGAGGAGGGAAGAACATAAGGAACTGCAGAAAGGCCTGCACTCAGACAAATCACTGTGAACCTTTAGAATGCCAATATCAATAAGAGATTCTCAAAGCTCCCAGAAAGCAAAGCCAGGTCATATACAAAGAAATGAGACTCAGGCAAGTATTACATTCACATCCGCAATACTAGATGCTGAAAGGAAATGGAGAAGTGATTTCAAAGATCTGAGGGAAAATTATTTTCCAGGATTGTTAAAAAAAAATACCAAGCCAAACACTCAATCTGGATGAGTAGAGAATAAAAAATAGAGACATTTACAGAAACGAAGAAGTTACTTCTCAAACTTTCTTAGGGTGTTACTGGAGGATTTTCTTAAGCAAAATGAGGAAGCTAAGAGTGTGGAAGACATGGGGTCCAAAGAAAGGTGGATCCAGGATGACTGAGAGAAGCAGGAATACCAGGACGCCGCTTTGCAGCAGGCCTGGAAGCAGCAGTCCAGACAGAAGGAAGAAAACATAGGCTCCAACAGGGAGGCATTTAGCAAAAAATGGTGTTTCATAGATTTCATATGATCTCTAGGAAGGTCGAACTGCTTAAAAATGTATTAAAGACAATATGAAGAAATAAGACAACTAGAAACTCCAGAAAAATCCAAAAAGCTATAGAAAACCAGTGAAATCAATCATAAGCAATGACTTGGTTCTGCAGCAAATAGTACTCGGGAGAGGAATAGCAAACAAAACATGATTCACTTCCTGATTTCATAATAAACCATAGATAAAGCACAGAAGACAGGTATGGCCTTGGAAAGGAATGCAAGTATTATCAACCTTGACAATTTATAAGATTGAGATTTAAGAAAATATTATCTCTACAAATAAGATCAGATGATCTTTCAAACATTAGTAAATTAGAGAATAACCTTTATCTCAACTAGACAAGAGATATTTCCTATAGTTGCTGTAAAAAGAAATATAGTGGTGAACACTTATTTAAAGTTGCAAAAGTAATTAATAGAAAAAAAGTAGGCAAAGAATCATACTGGCAGGAGTATTAAGGGAAGGCTTGGGATGATATAAGAGAGTTAAATCTTTTGTCAGAATAGCGAGTCAGTAAATGCTATTTCAAATTCATCAATCAGGGAATATAGTGCAATAGCAGATTATTTAAAGGTGGATGATAATCAGAAATGTAAGTTTAGAAATAGTTTTTTTTGTGTTGGCAGGGGGAGGGGGACAGAGTCATGCTCTGTTGCCCAGGCTGGAGTACAGTGGCGTGATCTCAGCTCACTGCAACCTCTGCCCCCCGCCAGGCTCAAGCAATTCTCTCACCTCAGCCTCCCAAGTAGCTGGGATTACAGGCGTGCACCACCACGCCCAGCTAATTTTCATATTTTTAGTGGAAACGGGGTTTCACCATGTTGGCCAGGCTGGTCTTGAACTCCTGACATCGAGCGATCTGCCCTCCTCGGCCTCCCAAAGTGCTGGGATTACAGGCATGAGCCACCATGCCCGGCTTAGAAATAGTTTTAAGAGTTAAATAGTGTTATTGATATAGTTTGGGTATTTGTCCCTTCCAAATCTTATGTTGAAATGTAATCCCCAGCATTGGCAGTGAGGCCTGGTGGGAGGTGTTTGGATCATGAGGGCAGATCTCTCATGAATGGCTTGGTGTTCTACCCATGGTAATGAATGGTAATATGTTCACATGAGATGTGGTTGTTTAAAAGAGAGTGGTGTCTCCCGATTCCCTTCTCCGTTTTGCTCCCACTCTCACTGTGTGACATGCCTGCTCCTGCTTCACCTTCTGCCATGGGTAAAAGCTCCCTGAGGCCTCACCAGAAGCTAAGAAGATGCTGGCACTACACTTTTTGTACAGCCTGCAGAACCGGGAGTCAATTAAACCTCTTTTCTTTATAAATTATCCAGCCTCAGATTTTTTTTTTTTGTAGCAATGCAAAAACAGCCTAACACAGTTACCCTGTAAGAAAAACTAAAGACTGTTAGGCATGGGGCAGAGAAGTTTATTTTTAATTTTAATCTATTTGATTTAATTTTTCAAACCATATGAATAGATCTATTTGATCAAAAACTTAAAAACACACTTTCTAAGAGTTGGAGTTAAGATAACTGATACCCTTTTGTGTCTATGGCTGGTATCATGTAATGAAGACAGCATTTGACAGCAGGATCTCAGATGAGACTTTACAGGCCTATCTGGGAATCAGGTAATCACCAGGCCACATTTGACTCTGAGATAAATTTTCTCCAAGATTTGTAAGCTCCAAAACCCACAGTATCATTTCAGGATATCATCAAATTCTTTCACTGATACAAAAATTGGGTAATAATTCACATTTGTATGTAAGGGTAGGAGTGGGTGATGCAGAAGACTTACCAGAAATGAGTTTATTGCTAAAAAATTTTGCAGCAGTTGATAAATTTCTGACCTCTTCTTATTGAATGGCCTTGTCTCATGCTTTGATACTTCTCACAGGCCATGGCCAGCATCTTCAGTGTCTAGGGCAAACTTCAAAAACCCTAGAGTTATTGTAAATTAGCTATTGCAAGCATACGACTGCTCTGGTCGCTCAAAGTCATCTTGTATTCAGTTAGAGCAATTAGGAGAAAAATGATGTTTTACTGAATGCTTAGCCCATTTGTAATTATTACCAAACTTGTAACATACAAGGTTATAATAGCCTTCTATTGTGCAAACAAAAGTGAGGACAAATAGTCGTAGGATAGAAATAAAGTCAAGTTTCCCTAACACTGAAGCTTGTGTACATTCTAGTATCTTGCTCTTCACTCTTTACAAAGCTCCCTTACGACTAAATCAAATCAAACAAACAGGGCAACAGGGCTGGTTTTTTGGTGATGGTGGTGGGTGGGGGTAGGGTTCCCCAGCATGGCAGCTTTCAGGCATAAGCTCCAAGAACATTCTTTTTCAGGTTGCTTTAGAGAAGGTTCAAGAACAAGTGGGTTGGAATTGGGCTCTGAAATCTCTCCCAACAATGGGATTATATTTATGTTATCTCAAGAGCATATTCAAAGAAAAATTATTCAGATCAGATCATCCACCTAGGATGTGAGGTGATAAACTCAAAGTCATTCTCCTATTTGATAAAAACAAACAAAACAAACAAAAAACAGCTTAACTTGAACCCAAGTTTTGTAGGTCTTAGCCTTGAGTCTTCATATTAACTTGTGCTAACATCCAGAGCAGATAACTTGCCCCCATGCACACTGGTGCTGATAGTTCTCTTGTAGGAAGAGGGACTTAGCAATTCCAATGAAGAGCAGGGCTGGGATCAAAACAATCAACTCGGGAAATCTCAGCAATTATTTATCTCTTGACTTTTCCTTGCCTAGGCTGTCTTTGCACGTAGCTAATAGGAACCTGAAGAGGGGTCATCTCACAAATGACAGCCAGAGGAGAGACTTGTAATTTGGCATGAGCTTTGATGGAGATATTCTGCAACGTATGGTTTTGGCAAGTAGAGACTAAAGGTGAAATAAATACATCACAGCTTTTGGAAACAAACATTTTTTGGTAAGTTTCCTCTGGCAGTTAATTTGTCTTTGACAGATTACTCTCGAAGTAATGGAGATGAATAGAAATGACTTTACCCAGAATGGCCTTGTTATGGTGCCTAATCCTTTTAATGTCCCATTTTATAGGGCCTAGAATCTTTAGGAGTTGGCAAGAGACCTAATCAAGCCTGTCTCTACTTTTTTTTTTTTTTTAAATATAGTCATTTTTTTTTAAATCAAAGTGCCATCAAATCTATGGTCTAATGCTTTTCATATGCAAGGAGACACCTGCTTGCACGGAGGTGAGAATATTGAGAGTATTAATATGTTTTCCATTTTTTAAAATAAAGTGAACTAATATAACCCAACATCTCATTAATGGACAGAGTTAGGACCATATATAAGATTAGATTTTACCAAATTCTGGCTCATATATGGTTACCTAAATGACTGTTTCTTTGTATTTTCCAAACTAGACAAGTTCATTGAGTTGTCATCTCAATGGGTAATTAAATATCTAAGGTCAATGCTTCAATTTTTTTTGGAAGATACACTTCAGTTTGCCATAAAGTGTCAAAGAGGAACCAGCTGGATCTGAGTAATCTTAGATACATGTGGGCCAGGCTGGATCTACTCTTGAAGCTTTCTTGAAGAGTGAGAAGTTTTCCTAAGAAGAATATTAAAGGCTTTTAAAATTTTTAATGACATCCCTCCTTCTTCACCAACCTTCTGTTTTCCAAGTTGCTTCTGATATAAAGGGCATTTCTGTTTGTGGTCTCCAGGTAGGAAAAATGATAGACTTAATTGCTCTTGCTCTTGGCAACTATTCTCTTCCCACAGATCTCTGGCCAGCTGGCTTACACTGACCTTCTTTTGTTTCCTGATATTTCCACCACCTGCTGGCTGCCCTTGTATTCTCTGGTTGTGACACTATAGGCACTATTAGTTTGAAGATATTAAATGTTTGAAGCTTCTGATTTTATTTTATTTTTGTATATTATTTACCCTTAGGACTCATGATTCCACAAAGTGGAAAGGAGTAAAGATATTTTGATAGATGCCATGAATTCAAGCAGTGATCCCAAAGCTCATAGCTTATATCAGTGACGCTTCTTACATGCATGTCAATTTTCTCACCTTTGTAGAATCAACTAGTTGCCTTTTAGCTTTAGAGTATGTTCTTTACAAACCTTAAGAAACAAAGAAATAAATCCAGGGTGATAGTGGCTATTCATATTCTAAAAGCATTATTTGTCTTAAGACAATATCAACAGGTACAGATTCTGAATTTTGTTCTGAAAATGAAATTGTATTAGTTTATAAATCATTGAATATTAAAAGGAGAGAAAAAAGGTAGGTGTTGAAAAATGGGAATGTGGCTTTAAAAATTGTAGGCAAATGCTGTGATCTACTAAGAAATATTGCACCCATTGTGTAAAATACCTTTGAAAGGATGATAAAAGCAAACTTGCAAAATGTTATTTTTTAAAAAGAAACTTTTTAGAATGCATTTCGACCAAAAAGTCCATTAAATGTTTAATAAATGTCTACCATAATTTTGCCCAGTGTTACATATGTTGAGAAGAAAAAGAATAAATACAAGTTCTTGAGCCTTTGAGAAGCTTCAATTTTAGTTGAGGAGGCATGATATTCTGCAGGCAATTAAAGCAAACCACAGGGTACAGAAATAGTCCATGGCTTCATTTAGTAAAACAATCCCCAAGCAGTGTTACTGTTCCATACACAGAAATAATCAAATCAACAAGAATCCCTTTTAGCATGCAGCTCCATGGAGGAGATGGGAAAACTACTCTCACAATCAGGGAGCTTCCTAATTCTTAATTTGTTCTATGCTTTGCTATATTAAGGTCAAACAAGTCAAGGTGAATGGAAAACAAAGAATTTCTATTGTGGATGTTCAAATATTAGAAGTGGAATGATTGTGCAAAGTCTCCTATCACTTTCCAAGCATGTTATTTAGTGTTAGGAGAAATAACAGGATGAAGGCGAGATCTGGGGAAATGGAGGAAGAAAGACCTTTAAAACCTCCTGAGAGAAGTCTCTATTTGTTCTCTTTCAATACTGATCAGATGGAATTTACTCTAACAGCAAGTCAAAGTATAATTCTTAATCTGCCATTTCCATGAACTCCACTGTGTAATTAACCTGCATTCCCTTTGCATATTAAAATCAAATTTGGTTAAAGAAGAGGCATCAGTGGTTACACAGAGAACTGCTGAAGGCATTTTTATGAAGGATTTTCAGAGCTTTCCTCCTAAACATCCTCTCATTACCTAATCCTACCCCCAAGGAGAAAAAAAGAAAAAAAAAAGAAAAAAAATGCTTTTCGGTTTCTTTCTGATCTATCAAAACCCAAAAATGCAACACATGCACTCCCCAGATGCTATTAACTTTCAAAGGCCTTTGTATAAGATACTCAGGAGTCAATTTTCCTTCTTTGCAAGGTGAGCTTTTTGCCTACACTTTCCTTTACTTCTTACCACACTGTACTCCCTTAATTTCACAAGTCTTTTCTTGCACGGGTCTCATCTTCCCTACCAAATTATGTGAGCTTTGAAAGCAGGGTTACTTCTTATACAACTCTCTTCTCCATCCCTCACAGATGACCTGGTTCATAATAGACAGTAGACAGGCCTTTGTTATGTTGGATGTTATAATGGATGATATGAAAGCTGGTTCACGTGCTTTCAGGAAGGTGTCTGGCAAATTGTAGTTAATGAAGTCTAAGCAATTGATCCTAAATAAGATACAATAAGTAAGTAGCTCTCAAGGAACATGTTCCTAAGTCTTACCTTGGGATTGACTTTTGAAGCCATGGCTCTACCCTTGTAGGTGGTGATGGGCTTTTCCAGAAGGAGCTGTGCATTCCCACGGGCAATCATCCTACAAGTGGGATGAGCCACGAGGCAGGCCTTGAGGTTGGAAGAGGCGCAGCGCTTCTTCCACTTCTGGTTACTCCTGGCTCTTAGGCAGAGACCCTGGAGCTGGCTTTGTGGTCGGAACTTGCTCTTTCTTTCCAGAGGAAAAAGAAAAGCATGACCAAAACTTCCCTGTAAGTAGTGGTAGTAATTGTGGCAGCCATACTCTAGATAGCAAATCCTTTAGAACCATCAAGGAAGAAATCTTGTCCTAGAGGAAGCTCTGAAGAGCTGGGACTCTTGTCTTCCACTGGAGAAGGGCAGTGTCCTATCTGGTAGAATACAAGGAGAGCTGGTCTGTGAGCACAGTGTTTAGATGATGGTTCCCAAACTGAATCTTAGGGAAAACAGTCCTCTATGTCTGTGTGTGTGTGTTTGCGTGTGCACGTATATGCATGTGTACGTGTATGCGTGTGTATTTATTTTACAGATGGAATACTAACAGCTGTAACTCTGTCCTTCACCATTTGCAGCTATAACACAGCTCTAAAAGTCACACAGAAGAAAACGCCATTGCTCTTTGTTGCCCAAGAAGCTGGGGGCTTTGGTAGCCCAGAGGCACCTGCACTCGCAGGTATGAAAGTTATGCAGCAGGCACAGGGACCGCCAGGAGGGCAGTGGTGATAGCCAGAATGTTTTAATCAGATGTGCAGAATGGCTGAGGTCTCTTAGGCCCATTATTTTCACTAAATAGACTTTAGCTCTAGAATCTGTACTTTATTAAACCCGTGTTGCTTCCATAGCATTCACTTTATTAGGAGCAATTTCTTTTACACATACCTGTTACTGGTCTATTGGTCCCCACCTCCCTGAATGAAAAGACTTTTTCCACATGCTTTGGGATTCTGTATTCCCTGTGCCTGCTAAAGACTACATTATTTCCTAAACATGCTCTTTGGGGCTTTTGTCAGCATGATTTTTCTTTAGGTAAAAGGTTGAATGAGCTGGTAAGTATTTTACTCTAAAATTGATGGTGCAGTGGAACATATCTCAATGGTGTGGCACTTCAGGTTCTATTTTGCAGATCCCAAAGTAATTCATTTAGAGCCATGACTTACTCGTGTGGAACATTTGACTTTTAAAACCATCTGGCTTATAGTTGCAGGAATAATGCAGCAGGATTTTGATTGTCCCCTGATCTCCCATTCTTGGAGAGGCCATGCCATTTAATTTCAGAAATGGAGAGATCTTGACTGGCTGCCAAGAATCAGTTTTCAGTACAGTTTTTATAGTTCCATTTATACACCCTTCCAAAGATCTGGGTTACATGGAAAGGTTTATGGTCTCTTTGCTCTGGTTTTGCTGGTAAAACAAATGAAGTTGCAATACAAATCTATCTACACAGCTTTGGCTGCTGCAGGATTATTTCTTAAAATTTTCAATAGAGGCCGAAATACAGCAAGAACCAGAAATTCTTCAGATAGCTTCTTGTCTTTGGGATCAACATTGATTTCTCTTCCTGTCTCTCTTCGCTGTACATGTTTATTTTTCTATTTAGCCTTTGCTATTTGCGCTGACTTGGGATATGTATCTTTTGGTAGGATTGGAAAATTATTTCAATTTATCATCTAAATATCCAGAGGAAAACCTCATGTAGCTTTTTGGCATTATACACAAGAAAGTATTTGGAATAAAGCAAGAATAAATTATATATGTATGTGTATATATATATATATATATATTTTTTTTTTTTTTTTTTTTTTTTTGAGACAGAGTCTTACTCTGTCACCCAGGCTAGAGTGCAGTGCATGATCTCAGCTCCCTGCACCCTCCGCCTCCTGGGTTCCAGGGATTCTCCTGCCTCAGCCTCCTGAGTAGCTGGGATTACAGGCATCTGCCACCATGCCTAGCTAATTTTTATATTTTTAGTAGAGATGGGGTTTCTCCATGTTGGCCAGGGTGGTCTCGAACTCCTGACCTCAAGTGATTTGCCCTCCTCGGCCTCCCAAAGGCAAGAATATATTTTTATTTTAAAAATACCTTGGTGTTTATTTGGTGACTGTTTTCATGATCCTAGTTTATATAGAAAGTTTATAATTATGCTAAAAATTCGGTAGGCAAGAGAAATAACATTTTTAATTTTTGTTTCTGACACTGCTTGTGTATGTAATGTTTCACCCCTGGAATGTAAGTTCCCTTGAACTACATTGAGAATCTTGTTTCTGGCAATTTCCTCATACTCTCTGTGCTCCCGCCAAACAGAACCACTTCCTTTTTTCTAAATATTTTCACGCTTTCCTACTTTGTAGCTTTCTCTGCTTTTTCTCCTCCTTCGAGCTCCATTTTGTCTCTCTAAAAGAGCACTTTTCATCACTACATGTCCACACTATTTTTTTCTTACTGCT
This sequence comes from Symphalangus syndactylus, assembly GCF_028878055.3. Taxonomy (NCBI): domain Eukaryota; kingdom Metazoa; phylum Chordata; class Mammalia; order Primates; family Hylobatidae; genus Symphalangus; species Symphalangus syndactylus. The sequence goes on along the minus strand of NC_072432.2, from coordinate 117,774,049 downwards.
TCTGGATTCTAACCCACAACTTGGCAACTTCCCTACGGACATAGGAAATTTCTCTTTTGACCTCCCACAATACTTGCATTCCGTCATTTCAATCTTCTTCTCTTTTCTCTTGTATTTTATACTTTTTCTCCCCCATCTTTATTTATCTTTTACCTATCCTATCTATCTATACCTAATCTATCAATTTTCCTCTGTTTGTTTCACTTTTCTTGAGTAGTTCTAATCTCCTTGTTCCCTGATTTATCCTTGTATCTCCTTGCCATATCAGTATATCTTACTTATAATAGCTATTCATTAAATATTTACTTGTAAGTCAATGAACAAAAATCCCTGCAAGTCATTGATGCATAATAGATGATTTTTATTTCCTAAAAATTATGGATTCCCTAACTGGATCCTTGTAACCACTTCAGGTTTTGCTTTCAATTCAGGTGTTTTTAACAATCACTATGATTATGTAAAACAGGTTGGTAGTGGGCTAGAAATAATTTAAGATTAGAGATGTAAAAGTGGAAGGAGGAAATAAGAAAAGTTTTTCTCATACTCTCTTTATTTTCTACCATTTATATTATTCTCTTCACAGGAAGAAAGGCAGAAAACATATCACCTTTCTTCTGCATTATAAAATCTAGCAACTTTATTTTCTTTCCAAACTAAGTTAATCTTTACTCTCCAGTGGGGTGAGGGTCTTTTCAGAAACAGCTTTATAGTGACTAGCTGCATTCTAGGTATTTCTCAAAGTTTAAACAAAGACCACTTCTTTTTGCAGCAGTTGGTTTTTATTTTTACCAGTATGTATTTTTTTCAAATTGCCTCTGACACAATCTGCAGTGTATCTTTTACTACATACTATTACATTTGGAAAGGAAATGAGAGGTTTCAAGAGTGATTGTAAATTGTTTTTGTCATAGTCATTAAGAGATATTTTGCAGCACAGCAAGGTGGCATTGACTTCAAGAGTGCAGGGAAAAATCATGTGTTATACTTTTCATTATTATTATTATTTGAGACGGAGTCTTGCTCTGTTGCCCAGGCTTGAGTGCAATGGCGTGATCTTGGCTCACTGCAACCTCTGCCTCCCAGGTTCACACCATTCTCCTGCCTCAGCCTCCCAAGTAGCTGAGACTACAGGTGCCTGCCACCACACCCGGCTAATTTTTGGTATTTTTAGTAGAGACAGGGTTTCACCGTGTTATCCAGGATGGCCAGGTGTGGTGGCTCATGCCTGTAATCCCAGCACTTTGGGAGGCCGAGGCGTGCAGATCACAAGGTCAGGAGATAGTTTTCTTTATAAAACAGTATTATGTATAAATAATTGGAAACGTCTACAATTATCTTAAATTTTATTTTTAGCCTGCACAACTTTAAGAAAAATGAATGCTATAATTTTAGAATTTGTTATGTAAATATGTTACGAAAGCTGGTTTATGCATATTGGATCATTTTAGTTAAAGACCCATGGACATAGCTAGGAATTGTCTAAGTATATGCTCTTATGATGAACTTTGACAAGAGGATGCCACCAGAAGTATGAGAATCATTATTAGATAGTAGTGCCTTTCATGGTGTGAACAAGGTGGAAGAGACCAGCTTAAGAGAGGAGAACATTAGATAACTGGGGAAAAATCTGAATTAGAAGCTGAGGCCCATCTGCAAACTAAGATAGACAAGTCTCAATGAATGTAGAAAGACTTTGTTTCATTCCAGGCAGCTATCAGGTTAATATGTCATAAGACAGGTCTTTTGAGGTTAGGAACGATGCTGCCTGCTTTGAAATTTCCAGACAGATCTCATGTTCATTGTTGGTACAGACAAGACCTTTTAGATGGAGAGTTGTATGCAAGGCAAGGAAGGTTGTTGCAGTGGGTAGTTAAAATTCCTGGGAAAAAACGTTGCCAGAATCTCCTGAGTAGAAAAGATCCTGCTAAAATGTGTATTATCAGTGTTTCTCTAGACAGCAGAGAACCAAATTTACAGAGAAACAAACTCTAGAAACCAGAGAATCTTTCTTCCTATCTTCAAATGATTGGCAAGTAAATTTAAATGTTGTTATTCATTCATTCATTCATTCATTCGTTCATGAAAGTTATTTATTGAGAGCTACACTGAGCCTTTTAGCACTTTAGGTACTGGGCATGCAAGAATGAATAAGACAGAATAGGCCGGGCATGGTGGCTCATTGCTGTAATCCCAGCACTTTGGGAGGCCAAGGTGGGCAGATCACTTGAGGCCAGGAGTTTGAGACCGGCCTGGCAAACATGGTGAAACCCGGTCTCTACTAGAAGTAGAAAAATTAGCTGGGCGTGGTGGCATGTGCCTGTAATCCCAGCTAATCTGGAGGCTGAAGTGGAGGAATAGCTTGAACCCAGGAGGCGGAGATTGCAGTGAGCTGAGATTGCAACACTGCACTCCAGCCTGGATGAAAGAGCGAGACTCCATCTCAAACAAAAAAACAAAAAACAGTATTTCACCTTGCTCTTAAGGAGCTTGCCTTTTGACTTTTTGAGCAATGTTGTAGACTGCATGAATGGCTCCAGTTTTTCACCTTATCTGTTTATGTTTGCTTTGCTATGAGATTTTGAGTTCCTCTCACTAAAATGATAGTCTGTTTCTATGCATCTTGATTCTGCATTTAGCTATATGACTTGCTATGACCAATGACATTTTAGCAGACAGGAGTCACCTGAGGCTTGAAAAACCATCTTCGCTCTTTTGTTTCTATTTTTACACCTTTGCCTTCAATTGTGAGAATACATCAGGATTAGCCTCCTGGAGGGATATGAAAAACATATGGAACAAAGCCAAGTGACTCTAGCTGACAGCTAATCCACTCTCAGGTATGTGAATGAGCCCAGCAGAGCTCAGAAGAAGTGTCAAGCCTAAATCACCAATCCATGGATTCGTGGGCTAGATAAAAGCAGGAATTTCTAAATCTCTGAGTTTTGAGGGGTTTGTCCTACAGCACTCTTAGGGCAACCATGTGACGTGGGAGATACAGATAAGTAAGCAACCACAATACAGAGTGAGAAACGGTGCAATAAAATGCACACCCAGGGCTACTTTCGCTTCTGAAAAGGTGGAGTCATTTTTCCCTAGTCCTCTTGATAAGCACAGCTAAAAACCCTGGCCTTTAAATAAAAGCAAACATAAGAAGGCTTGGAATGGTGTAGAGAAGGCAGACAGGTCAGGGTACTCATGACCTACATGCTTGCATGGTGAGTTAAGTTTGAGTGAGTTCTTTTTCTGTCTCACATATCCCAGACTTGGAGTTGGAGAAACTGGAAACCCAGAAATGCCAACAGGTACAGGAAAAAAAGAAAAAAAAGCCCCAACCAAAGCCTGATTTCTGAGCAAAGAACCAGGAAAGAAGCAGCTTAGCAAGACAAAAAAAAAGTTCATTAATAACTGTTCTATTCCAGACCAGAACCACAGAAAGTATTGTGATCCCACCATAGCCCCACCAGTAAATTTACATTATAATTTTAATAAATGCACATAGGGTGCTGAGGAGCTTTCTGCTGACCCTGAGTTTTAAAATATCTTCTCAGGTGTTTTCCTCCTTGATGACGGAACCACAAATGACCACTGTGGATTTGGGTCAACGAAAAGTGTAGTAAGAAAACATTCTAGGCGGATAAGTAGCAAAAGGATGTCTCTGGAGGCTTGAATTGAATGTATTTATGAGTTCTCATGGCTCTGGCTTGATTATGGTGTTGTTACAGCTGCTCATGCATCCATGCGTCCTCAAGTCTTTTTACTATCAATTCCTATTCCACTTCTTTTCTCCTGCCTCTTGGTTTACCTCATGTGCCTCCTAGTACTAGGAATTTTGGAGGCCTGCAGAGGCCTGAGCTGTATGTTAATATCTTTAGGAAAGTTCTGCGTCTAGAGTCATGGTAACTGGAAAAGTAAGCTAAAGCTTATAAAGCTGTTCTTTCTATATTTAAACATTTTTTTCATTGAAGTAAAATTTGCATACATTGAAATGCACAGACCGCACAATCCTGTGAGTTCTATAAATGCATACATAGAATTAACCGTGACCTCAATCAGAATATGAAATGATTCCATCACCTAGAACGTGCCTTTATTACCCCTTCCAGTCAGTCCTCACCTGGCATATTATAAGTCACTCTCCTAGTATTTCTTACTGTAGATTAGTTTGGCCTTTTCCTGTACTTTATATAAATAGATTCATTCAGAATGTGGGGTTTTTGGAGTGTGTGTGTGCCTTAAGGTTGTACCAGTTTACTTTCCTATGAATAGTGTGTTAGATTTCATTTCATATGACAGAGGAAAATGACGAATATTCAAAAGAGATTTGTCCTTCAGAAAAGTTAATTCCACGTAGTAGGTAATTTTCATATTTGTGCCTGATCATCTTTTTTTTCTTATTTTATTTATTTATTCATTTTTGAGACAGTCTCGCTCTGTCGCCCAGGCTGGAGCACAGTGGCAACATCTCAGCTCACTGCAACCTCCGTCTCCCAGGTTCAAGCAATTCTTGTGCCTCAGCCTCCCGAGTAGCTGGGATTACAAGGGTATGCCACGATACCCGGCTAATTTTTTTGTATTTTTCGTAGAGACAGGGTTTCACGATGTTGGCCAGTCTGGTCTTGAACTCCTGACCTCAGGTGGTCTGCCTGCCTTGGCCTCCCAAAGTGCCAGTATTTCAGGCATGAGCCACCGTGCCAGGCCTGATTATCATCTTTTGAATGCCCTTCCAATTTGGAGCAAAATTCCCATATTGTGAGTCCCGAATCTCCAATACATAATTCAGAACTCAGAATCAGCCTCTTGGCTGCTAGGATGCTGGCATCTATTTAAGCTCCTCCTAGCAGACATTCTCTCAGGGAGCTTTGCTTTGGAAATGAACAAGGGGAACAGGCTCAGCAACAAGCTTCAATTTTGCTCTGTACCCCTTTTTTGGTATTGGAACAATGCTCCTGAAAATGTAGACTTGGGTCTGTTACTCCAGGTGTTCTCATGATTCTGTGAGCTAACTAATATGTTTAATATTCAGCTTAAAAGATCCAGAGTGGATTCTGTTACTTGCAACGAAGAACTGTGAGTAGCGTACTCCATATGCCATGCAATTCACATGTTCTTACTCTCTTCCACCACCAGTATAAACAAATATTTATTGGAATTATGCCGAGTCACAACATTTTAATGTGCCCTAAAACTAATCACAGAACACACAGCTTTTGGTTCAGTGGATGTTTCAGATATGACATATTTTGGTGCACTTTAATTCATTGCAAGTTATTCCTAATATGGCTTAGAATTTGTCAAGTGGTATTATATTCACAAAAGAGTCAAAACTGTTTGTTAGCACATCTGATAGAAATATAATGCAAGCCACACATATAATTTAAAGTTGTCTAGTAGTCACATTAGAAAAGCAGATAAAACATGTATGATTTATATTAACAATATATTTTATTTAATCTAATATACACAAAATAGATCATTTCAATTATTTGCACTAAGTCTTGAAAATTCGGTGTGTTTTTTATACTTATGTGACATCTCAGTTTATTCTATCCACATTTCAAGAGCTCAAAAGCTACAAGAGCTAGTAGCTGTCAGACTGGGTAGCAGTAGCACCTCTCTGGGTGTGCTACCTTCAGCAATTTCTACATGTTCAGCTATCTGGAATCTCCTTAGATCCAGTTTGTTGTTGTTACAGAGGTTTCATTACATAGGTATGACTAATTAAATCATTGGCCAATAATCATCAATTCAATCTTTAGCCTCTTTTCCCTCCCCAGAGGTGGGGGTAGGGCTGAAAGTCCCAACCCTCTAGTCTCTTGGTTGGTTCCCGTGGCAACCAGACCCCATCCTGAGGCTATCCAGGAGCCCAAAGCCACCAGTCACCTCACTGGCATTCACAAAGGCACTTATCACTTAAGAGATTCCAAGAGTTTTAGGTATTGTGTGCCAGGAAACAGAGGAGGAAACCACATATATATTTCACAGTATCACAAGGTCATAATAAGCAGCATGGTAGTTGCATTGAACTAAGTTTTATTGTAGTTGCAGATCTCATTTTCAAAGGCCACACTGACGTTGGTGTTGGGTAGAAGGGAGAGAAGTAAAGAATCACATTTAACTTTAGTTACAGAGTGTGGTATAAATAAGCATGGTAGCCACCAACCTGGATAGAAAAATGGAAGACCAAGGCATCTCAGTAACATTTGTCTCAGCAGGACTGCAAACATAGCAGATGTCTTCTGTGGGACACAGTGAAATCCCTCTTTCATTGCTGCTGTCACTTCTGCTGTTCCTGTGTGTTTTTTATCTTGGCCTCTCTGCTGCTGGTGTTGCCACTTTTAATGCTGTTAAATATATTTCTTGGTTTAGAGGCCAATGGCTTGGATCTTTAGTTATTGAGATCCTTTTTATTCTTTGTCTCTTTCTACACACACACAAACACACACACAAACACACACATACAGACGTACACAACTACTTGATTAATCAACTACAAGAGGTTATGTTAAAGTCTCCCATACATTTTATTTTATTTTAAGTTCTGGGGAACATGTGCAGGATGTACAAGTTTGCTACATAGGTAAACATGTGCCATGGTGGTTTGATGCACCTATCAACCCATCACCTAGGTATTAAGCCCAGCATGCATTAGCTATTTTTCTTGATGTTCTCCTTCTACCCACCTGCCCCACTGACAGGCCCCAATATGTGTTATTCTCCTCCCTGTGTCCATGTGTTCATTGTTCAGCTCCCTCTTATGAGTGAGAACATAGTTTTCTGTTCCTGTGTTAGTTTGTGGAAGTTAATGGCTTCCAGCTCCATCTGTGTCCCTGCAAAGGACATGATCTCATGGTTTTTTTTTTTAATGGCAACATAGTATTCTATAGTGTATACATACCACATTTTCTTTATCCAGTCTATAATTGATGGGTGTTTGGGTTGATTCCATGTCTTTGCTGTTATTGTGAATAGTGCTGCGATGAACATACATGTGCATGTATCTGTGTAATAGAATGATTTCTATTCCTTTGAAGTCTCCCATACCTTTCTTAGTTCTCTATTTCTCTATGTGTTTCTAATGACTTTTGTTTTGATTTAATGCTGTGCAATTTGATGTGTAAACATCTATGACTGATATATGTCCTCATTTTGGATTATATTTGTTATCAAAGACATAATTGCACTGTTTATGTCTTGTAATGCTTTTGTGCTTTGAATTCTGCCTTACATTCATACTCTACCTTTCTTTCATTTTCTTTTTTATTGTTTCGTATATCTTTGTTCATTCCTTTACTACTGTTATCTTTGTCATTTTATTTGAGATGTGTCTGTTATAGGCAAGCATATATATACTTATCACCCCATCATCACTTAATAGGATTGGGGGAATCTTATATTTAATGTTTAGTTTTATCTGTGTCACCAATTTTAATATTTTTGTGTGATTTCTTTTTCTTTCATTAAAAATATTATGCTTTGTACTATTTTTCAGTAATTTTAGAAAAAGTATATATACATTTTTAGTATATCTATTCCTTTAATACTTAATATTAAAACAAGCAATACCTAGGTTCTTCCCTATGTGATATGAAAATACTGGTATAATTTCATTTCCTTCTAGCTTTTTCTCTCTCATTTCCTCATTTTTGTTAGTACAGTCTAGAATTTTATACCACTTATAAATATGGGTCTCTTTTGACTGGCAGGACTGTTTTGGAGACTTTGCCTTTTTCTTTGTTTCTCCCTTTTTGGAGAGTGTGGTGTATTTTCTGATGTCTTGCATTTTGAGAATGCAAGACAGTAATTAATGCAAAATTATTAATCAGTAACCCTAATCCTAACCCTAACCCTAACCCTAAGTGTTATAAGTCCCAGATCACAACCTTTGCCCTGCAACCTCCTTTTAATTTAATACATTTGCTTAAATAAACAAATATTAAGGACAGCACAGAACTGGAGCAATGATACAATCCATTTCTGTACAGTTAATTCTTAAAACTTCTTTTCTGCTACCTTATTCTGTCTTAACTTCTGATCATTATGTCTTATAAAATTCTCCTTGTCTTGAAATTTTATTGGTAGCACAAAATAGATGTAAAATTGTCATTTTTCTCCTTTTCAAAAATAGTTATTTTTCTTATTCTCTTGAGTGTACTATTTTCTCCATTTATGATGCAGATTTTTTTCATGTGCTTTGCTGTGTTTGCTCTGTTCATTTGTCTTTGTTTCAGGAGAGCTTTCTCCTGGCTTGATACTTGGCTTACTGCAGGGTGGCTGGACTGGTGCCTTATCACTGTGTTGGTGTTGGGTTGCTGGATCCCCTCACACTCTGCTCCATGGAAGGCTGCATTCAGTGATTCGATGATCCAGCTGCCCAAGGGAGTGGAGAGGGACCAAGATCGTGATTGAACTGCAGAGTTTCTTTCCTGTGATAATGAAGCTGTTGAGTTAGAAGCCAACCTTCTTCTAGGTTTTCCTTCATCTTGGCCTACAGTTACAGTTCAGCAATTCCCAAACTCGCTTGCAAAAATTAAATCAGAATGTCTGGGAAAAAATAACGAGGCATGAATATTTTTTAAAGGTCCTAAATGCTTCTGTCACATAGCTGGACTTGAGAATCATGGTAATGGGTGGCTGTGAACAGACTCCTAGGAGTTACTGCGGCAGAAGCCTCATCACCTGCTGATTTCTCCTTAGTTCTCCTAGAACAATTGCTTTTGTGTGCTGTTGTTCAGTGGTGGTGAAAATGACGTTAAGTGGAATTTACTCGTCATTTGAAAAGCTTCGTTTGTCTTTAGATTTTTTTTCTTCAAATGTGAACATTTATGACATTTTGCATGTCTGTCCTGTCTACCACCTGAGGCATCATCCTGCTTTCTCTGTAATGAACTTTGTGAGTTAATTGTTCACAACACAACTAGAATATCTACCTACTTGATTGAACTTGTGCTTGTTTTTCATTGTGGATGCTGGGTTTTTCTACTTTTCTTTCTTTTTTTTTTTTTTTTTTTTTTGAGACAGAGTCTTGCTCTGTCACCCAGGCTGGAGTGCAGTGGCGCAATCTCGGCTCACTGCAGGCTCCGCCTCCCGGGTTCACACCATTCTCCTGCCTCAGCCTCGCAAGTAGCTGGGACTACAGGTGCCCACTGCTACGCCTGGCTAATTTTTTGTACTTTTAGTAGAGACGGGGTTTCACCACGTTAGCCAGGATGGTCTCGATCTCCTGACCTTGTGATCCACCCGCCTCGGCCTCCCAAACTGCTGGGATTACAGGCGTGAGCCACCACGTCCGGCCCTCTATATTTCTCTTTTTTGTGGGACAGAGTCTTGCTCTTTCACTCAGGCTGGAGTGCAATGGTATGATCTCGGTTCACGGCAACCTCCGCCTCCTGGGTTCAGGTGATTCTCCCACCTCAGCCGCCCAAGAAGTTTGGATTACAGACACATGCCACCACGCCCAGCTATATTTTTTGCATTTTTAGTAGAGACAGGTTTCACCATTTTGGGCAGGTTGATCTTGAACTCCTGACCTCAAGTGATCAGCCCGCCTTGGCCTCCCAAAGTGCTGGGATTATAGGTGTGAGCCACCATACCTGGCCTATTTTTATATTTCTTTGGGCATTTTAATTGTTAGTTAAGAGGGAGAAAGATGCTATGCTTCATAATAATTATTATGACTACTGTGTAATGACTACATAGTATTGTTAGACACCATAGCTATAAACCATACAGGAATTATTATGTTTAATTTTCACAACAATTTTGAAAGGTAGACATGCTGTAGCTGTTTTATAAATGTCATAGTTATCATTTTATAAATGTCATTAGTTGTCATCTTCCCTGAAAATCTTCAGTGGAATTGTGAAAAATAATGAAAATCACTCCACCATGTGCTACTGTGATGATGGTTTCCTGGAGGGTAGATAAAATGGTTAATATAAGGCATTTCGCTACTGCAAATTCAGGCCTACCCAGGACCAGGCTCAATGAGAATCAAACCTGATGGTACAATTGAAAACCATTCTCTAGCGAATGTTAGCTAGAACTAACCTTATTAGCCCAGTTCCTTTCATTCTTCCAGCATTAATTCCCAGCACTCCTAGTGCCATAGACCTAATGATGAATTTTGAATTCGGTGCCCACGTGAATCCTGAAACTTAGCTAATGAATCTGCCCACACCGTGTGTGGGTTAGTTTGTTTGAATGGTTCCTCAACTCAGCTACCTGTTGCCTGGCCCTTCCGTGGTTACCTTTGGAAAATATAGCCTCCTTTTGAATGCCTGAGAGTTGACTAAGAGTCATGGCGTTCTCATCTTATGTTTACCTGTTCTTTTCTGTAGGGCTCTATTTGGCTTCACACCTCCCTTGTCCCACCTTAAATGGGCTTATTTTACCTGCTGAGAATGGCTCCTGCGTTACAATCTAGATATTGCTTTCCTGGGTTGTCTTTGAGTGGACTCCATCTTGCTCATTGAGTTTTACTTATGCTGATTTTTCCTTTTCCCCAGTCTCTTGGGTATACACATGCATGCTGCTGTTCCCTTCAGGAAGGAAATGCTCCTGCTGCCTGGTCAGTTTTCCCAGTTTCCCATTGGGCGCTGGTATCAATCTCTTCTCTTGTCCACCATAATAAAATACTTCACATGCCATGAAGTCAGGAGAAAATTGCTTCTGACACTTGTGAGTGTGTGACTTGAATTTCTCACCTCTCTTTTTGCAGGGAGGTTCCTTTGTTTCTCATGCAATTGGGATTCCTAGAGGCCTACGCTATTTTTTTTCTCCCTGTGGTAGAAACTCCCTTTCAGGACTTCTGTGACATCAACTTTAGTAAAACTCCAAAAATATTTACTTTGCCATTAAAAATTTTCTGTCTTGAAGTCTCAACCAGAACTGAGGATCACCTGTCTCTGGTTATGAAGTCAGAAGAGCATAAAATCTTTGGACACAGAGAAAATTTCAGTCTACCTGGGCACATCACAGTTAAAGAATGTGTGATGTATTTGGATTGGTGTTAAGAATGTTGGCCGCGAGTATTAAGCTCTTATTCCCTTTAAATCATTGTGTATCCGTCTCCTGAATGCTGAAGGTTTTCAGTATGTTGACGAGCCCACTCTATTATTTCTCGGTCTTATCTCACCAGGAGGTTCTCACCCAGGTGTTCAAAAACATCAGTCTTTGAAATTTCAGCAGTGTTCTCAATTCCAGAAAGACAGCACTTAGCTGGGGAATTGATTGGAAGCTTTGAACAAGAAGGTCAGGTGGCTGAGGAATAGAGCACCACAGCAGGGACAGCAATGAGAAAAGAGTGTTTAGAAAGTTTATTTTGAGTCCTTGACTGACTTTATTCTCACGATGTGCGAAGATTGGTAGAGGAAAGAGCTTACAGCTTGATACCTTGGGACGTCAGCTCCTCCAAAATACACTTGTCTCTTCAGGTGTTTGCTGAGATCTGGCATGAAAACAAGCCCCCACGCTGTAGCAGGCAAGACACAATCCAGCAACAGAACATTTTTTTTTTTTTCAGATGGATTCTAACAGGAAATTACTCTTGCACTGCAGGTTTGGAGGTGGAGGCCCTTGGGAGTAAGTGACAAAAAGGAATTAAACACGAGGACCTTTTCATTACTTAAGGGCAGTAGGGGGTGTGATTTTTTCAGCTTCTGCTTTTCAGCCCTAGTAGTTAAAAATAAAACTCATAGTTGTTCTTCCAAAAATCTTCTGGCCCCGGCCAATTCTGTGGTTCCCCATTAATTATTTCTATGTTAAGAACTCTCCTTTTTCTCTTGGTTTTTGAACAAGACAAATGTTTTCTATCTTAGAGGCAAGTGTGTTTTTAATCAGGGCATGTTGCAACTGATGTCTATATTGAACTGGACTAGAAGGAAGAATTCTATTTGCTCACTAATAGATCTCATAGGGAAAAAATCAACTTCTTTATATTTAAAAAAATTCCTTGCAAAGAAACAAATCCCTTTGAGCCACCAACTCAAGGGGAAATTTGCTTCCAATTTTACGTCTCCCTCCTGCCTCCTAAACAGATCTTTGTCCTTAGAAAGGGGAACGAATATTTCTCTTATAATTTCAAATAATCTTCCTTGAAATAACATGAGCTCAATAGAACAGAAAAGAAGACACTGGGTGTCAAATAATAGAAATAGGTAACATTTATTAAGTACACATAATATGCCAGACATAGTACTCAGCTCTTTTGATATGACATGTTTTTAATTCGTACAGCGATTTTATGAAATGTCACTCTCCTCATTTAACAGATTCAGAACTAAAGGTTCATAGATGTTGAGGAAGTTGTTCATGGTTGCACAATTTATGAAGGTCAGAGCTTGGTTTGAAACCTGGGATTGTCTGCTTTGAGAACCCCACTTTGTATCCATTATGTAATGATTATTCTTGCTAAGGAATTATCATTTAAGCCTGGTGGGAATGTGTATTTTATTTCATTATTAATTTAAGGTAATCACTCAAGCAGGCAGAGTATTATTCAGCACTTACAGCCTTTGTGGCCATCACTGCATCAGGCATCAGTTCTATTGTGTTAGAACCTAAGCAGAATGTAGAATATAAATTATGGAGTTGCTAAGTTTTAAGATCACCTGGAGCAATGGCAGGAGCTTTAGAGAGCACCTAGTGGAATGAGAGCTGAATGCAGTATCAGAACGCACATGCTCCTTGACTTACAGTGGTGTTATGTCCCAATAAATCCATCATAAGTCAAAACCACTTCGCCACTGCACTCCAGCCTGGGGGACAGATCAAGACTCCATCTCAAAAAAAAAAAAAAAAAAAAAAAAAAAACAAACCATTTTAAGTTAAAAATGCATTTGCTACCTCAATAAACCCATTATCAGGTCAAAAAATTATAAATCAAGCCATCATTAAGTTGGGCACCATCTGTATACTAATATCAGAGATCTGCACGGAGGACTTACTAGGTACATAACATTCAAAACATTACCAGTCTTTTCCAGCTTCAGTCCCTCCATCTGCAAAATAGTTGCTTGTGTTGATAACATGCTTTATTGCTGACAAAAATTTCACTGTAATACATTTTCTTATTTTAATCTCACTAGAACCAAATAAAACAAGAATAATTTTACAGATGAGAAAACAAGTTCAAAGAAGTTAAGTGGCTTGCCTGAAGCCAAATAGATACTAAGTGGCAGAGAGGGGAATGTACATAAATTCTAATGTAAAATCAAGTGCCCCAAATACTTCACACAACTGTGAGAAACAAGTAACATAAACTGTGGAAATGCTTTACAGTCTACAAAACTCTATGAATATTAGCCATAGTGATAATGAAATTTTAACTATTCAGCACATTTATTATTGGAAACATAATTCTTGGTGAAGAGTTACGCCTTTGGTAACCAGGATGTTTGTAGTGGGATAGGGGAATATGATAGAAAAGGACTTTCTTTGGCTCAAATATCTGTGCAATAAAACCCCGTAGTTACACAGCATCCAGATCTTAGAAACATTTTATATTCACGATGAAAGATACCTCACTAAAAGGAAACCGCCTATACAAATGTAAACTCTATCATATGCATAATATCTCTGAAAGTCCCACAATATCTCAGGCTCTTGGAAATGACAGAGAAGTATGACCCTGTCCTTCCAGGCATTTGAGAAGGGGGAAAAGTCTTTTAGACACTGGATGCTTGGAGTTTGTTTCAGGGCCCTAGGATGCGTGCATGCTGTACTTCTGGGTCTACCTGAGCTGGGGGAGCCTGCCTTGACTTCCCTGGCAGTCTCACTGCCCTCTCCTTCTTCTCTATTATCGTAGGAGCCTACAGCCCCCTGGAGCACCCCCTCCTGTCCCCTTAGGCTTCCTCTTTAGTGATGCCACTACTTTTTGTTAATTTATCTTGAAGACTAAACCTTTCATAGAATGTGAATAGTTCATAACCAAGCCTTCAATAAAATGTGGAAATGATCAATTCAAAGTACTTGGGTACAAAAATGAGTGTGAGACATACACACACACACACAGAGAAAGAGTCATAACTAAAAGAAAATGAAAAAACAGTATAGTTCTAAGCAGATCTGGAGAGGAACACAGGACTGGAGGAGAGATAGAGAGGAATCTAGTTCTTTGTTCACTAGTGTGTGTTCACGAATTGCCTGACAATTCTATGGGTGAATCATAATTGTTGGGCTCCAAGAGGAAGACAGACAAAGGAGAAACCAGAATATTGACTGAAGGTATTAGAGGAATCAGAAATACAATATGTGTTGTTGGAAAGTCTAGGATGTGTTAGGCTTTGTGTTAGACCAAACTTTCTCAATCCTGATACTATCGATATTTTAGACTGGATAATTCCCTGCTTTGGGGACTATTCTGAGCATTTTAGTCCATTTACATGCGTCCATGGCCTCCATCCACTAGATGCTAGTAGCATCCCCCTCCAAGCTGTGGCAACCAAAAATGCCTCCAGACTTTGTCAAATATCTTTTGGTAGAAGGAAGGAAAGAATTGGCCAGGCAAAATCATCACTGATAGAAAATCACTGGTTTAAACTTTTGATCTAAAAATTTGCTGAGTTAGAAAAAAAATGTGGACCCAATATAGAATATTGTAGATTATTGACAGTGATAATCTTTTGCAATAATGAGGATACAGATAGCTTTTTCTCCTCTTGTTTGCTTCTCTATAGTTTTAAAAAATGAAGAACATGCATTACTTGTACAATCAGAGATAAAGAACTATTAATAATGCTCTTGAAAGTAAAGATACTCAGATTAGGTTAACGGGTACACTGGTAAGCAAGGGTACACTCTGATAAAATAGGGACTCATGGTGTTCTACTGAGATGAAATAGAGAAGAAAATCAGATCAGACCGGGGAAGCAGGGCATTCACAAAATAAGATGAAAGGATGAAGAGAACAAAGGATCAGGATGAAAATGAGGCTTCCAAGTATCAAAGACTCCTTTCATCTGCTCTGGGATGGGGCTGAGCTCCTAAGTACTAAAGCATTGAATGGTGACATTTGATTGTGTATCATATGAAAATGTGTTAAAAGTAAGCATTGACAAATACAAATGATTGTACATGGTGGATGGTGTTTCTACATCTTTATATCTGTATTATTTTCTTGCTTATCACTCAGAAGTATTGCAGTCTTTGTCAGGCTGTCATGCCTATTAAGGGGTCTTCAGCAAAGCCTCGCTTAACTAGAGGGATGCCTATGATCACAAGATGAGAGAAGGCACAGAAGGATTAAGCACTCCGTTCAGATGATGATTGTTCTAGGACACAGGCTTCTTTCCTTCCTTTCCATCAAGGTTTCCATCATAACAAGATTAAAGCCTTTGCGTGCAAAATGCAGTTCAAGCTACCAGTGTGACATCATCGTGCATGGACCTGGGAAGAAATGCAGACAACAAAAAGACACCTTCATTAGCTGGTACCAGCTGGCTCCAGCACACCAAAGCCTATGACAGAAGGTTCTGGGAGGACTCAGTAAAATTCTGCTGGTAAAGTGCTGAGCATGGTATCTGGAAAACAGCAGGTGTTCAGTAATATTTGCATGTGCCTCCTGGTGCTCCTGATTTTTTGCAGCATGCCTTTTCCACAACATCAGGCCGCTTTTCTATGATGCTGTGCACTGCCTATGAATTATGTTGGCAGTCTACCGGGCTGGATTGATTAATACAAGTGCAGCGTTGCTTGTCCCTAGATGCTGCCAGCGCTCACTTAATGCATTCCTGTTGTTTTGGAATCACAGTTAAAATCATTTATCAAAGTCAGGCTGCCTGAGAGTTTTCTCCCCACTGGAGTGGCATGACTCCATTCTTTATCTCCTATACTACAAGGTCAGCCTCTGGGTCTATCCTCATCTTGGAGGATTTCAATCGTTTTTGGCAGGAAGCGTCTGTTCCACTTGCAAACAGTCCTTCAGGTTTCTGCTGCCATTGCCTCTGGTGGCCAGAGGACAGCCTGAGCATGTTTGTGTTTCTGAGAAGCCTGTATTTACAGTAATAGGGTACTTCTCTCTTGGCTAAGGGGCTATCTCATCTAATAATAATTCAAATCATAATGGAAAATCTTTTCCAAATATACACTCTGTGATCCTCCAGTTCTCTGTTACCTAAATCATATTATATTTACAAACATTTAAATGCACTTAAATCTTAGTGAAGTTATAAAGCGAAAATGGAATTCATCTGTTTTTGCTTCTAATTCATTTCTCCCTCTGTGTCTTTTTAGAATACTGTCCTTTTCGCATGATATGCTCAAAACCACAAGCTGATTTTCCACTCTCATTCTTGCTGAATCTTTCTTCTCATTATTTCCAAGCTCCTGTCTGCTAAACAATAAAAGGAAGCTCTAAGTTAATCCAAGAAAATGATTTCTGCTGACTTTAGCTCTCACTGTGTAGTTCCTTTTAAATCATGCAACTAATATTTTTGGAAATATTAATATATGTACCTCCCAAAGGTCCTGAGAAATGTGACTAATTGTGTCAGGGACAGACAGGATTGTAGAATAATGTGTACAGGTGGGAGAGAGGGATTTTGTCAAGGACAAACAGGATTGTAGAAGAATGTGTGCAGGTAGGAGAGAGGGATTTTTGGGATGCAGGTGGTCCTAAAACATTGCAACGTAGGCATCATGACAGTGTAACCAAACAAGCTTCTCTGACTCCAGTGGGGATAACAATATAACCTAGAGAATAATTTCTAAAACTCTCATTCAAACTTTTAAAATAATCAGGTCTATAGCTTCCTTATTACATTGGGCTTAATGAACTGTGGCTCACAAGAGACATACATGGCTCACAAGAGACACGGGAAGGAAGGATGGTGTTTTGCTGGAACTGTTTGTTAGGCTCTAAGTCTAGCAAAATTCTGTATTATATTTTTCTAGAACAAACAGAACTATTAAAGCAAACTACCATATGCTAAGTGGGTAATGATTCCTATGAGTTTAGGTGAATTAGATCACAGAGATATTCCACTTACATCGTGTCTTTTATTGGAGTCCTGAATTCTTCCTAGTACAGGCGTACATTGGACACATTGTGGGTTCATTTCCAGAGCACCACAACGAAGAGGCTATCACAATAGAGTCATATGAAATCTAGATTTAGTCATTCTACAATGTATATATACTTCAATAAATCACATTACACATGATAAATACATACAACTTTGTTAATTACAAATAATAGAAACTTTACAAAATAAAAAACATCTTTGCTTTCCTGGTGCATATAAAACTTTTTATAATATACTGTGGTCTATTAAGTGTGCAATAGCATTAGTCTAAAAAGTTAAAGTACATACCTTAACTAAAATATACCTTATTGCTTAAAAAATGCTAATGGTCACCTGAGACTTCAGCAAATTGTAAATGTGTTGCTGATGGAGGGTCTTGCCTCAATGTTGATGGCAGCTGACTGATTAGGGTTGTGATTGCTGAAGGTCAGAGTGGGTATAGCAGTATCTTAGAACCTCTTTACAACAATGAAGTATGCTACATTGACGAACTCTTTATTTTATGAAAGGTTTCTCTGTATCATGTAATGCTGTTTGATAACATTTTATCGATAGTAGAACTTTTTTCAAATTAAAGTCAGTCCTCTCAAATCCTGCAGCTGTTTTTTTTTTGTTTTGTTTTGTTTTTTTTGAGACGGAGTCTCGCTCTGTTGCCCAGGCTGGAGTGCAGTGGCGCAATCTCGGCTCACTGCAAGCCCCGCCTCCCGGGTTCACGCCATTCTCCTGCCTCAGCCTCTCCGAGTAGCTGGGACTACAGGCGCCTGCCACCACGCCCGGCTAATTTTTTGTATTTTTAGTAGAGACGGGGTTTCACCGTGGTCTCGATCTCCTGACCTCGTGATCCGCCCGCCTCGGCCTCCCAAAGTGCTGGGATTACAAACGTGAGCCACCGTGCCCGGCCTCTGCAGCTGTTTTATCAACTACGTTTATGTAATATTCTTAAACCCTTTGATGTCATTCCAATAATGTTCACAGCAGCTTTACCAGGAGTAGATTCCATCTCAAGAAACCACTTTCTTTGCTCATCCATAGGAAGCAACTTCTCATCTTTCCAGGTTTTATCATGACATTGCAGCAATTCAATCATATCTTCAGCTTCCACTTTTAATTCTAGTTTTCTTGCTATTTTCACCACATCTGCAGCTACTTCCTTCACAGAAATCTCGAACCCCTCAGAGTCACTCATGAGGGTTGGAATCAACTTCTTCCAAACTCCTGTTCATGTAGATATTTTGACGTCCTCCCATGAATCATGAAAGTTCTTAATGGCTTCTAGAATGGTAAATCCTTTCCAGAAGGTTTTCAATTGATTTTGCTCAGATCCATCACAGGAATCACAAATAATAAGACTTGAAAATCACAATTACTCCTTAATCCATGGGTTATAGATACTGTAGATTTGTGGATACTGTGTTAGCAGGTGTGAAAACATTAATCTCCTTATACATCTCCATCAGAGCTCTTTGGTACCTAGATGCATTATCAATGAGCAGTCATAGTTTGAAAAAAAAAATGTATTTTTTTTTCTGAGGAGTGAGTCTCAGCAATGGGCCAAAAATATTCAGTAAACCATGCCGCAAACAGATGGGCTGCCATCCACACTTTGTTTTTACATTTATAAGAGCATAGACAGAGTAGATTTAGCAGCATTCTTAAGGACCCTAGGATTTTCAGAATGGTAAATGAGCATTGGTTTCAATTTGAATTCACCAGCTGCATTAGCCCCTAACAAAAGTCAGCCTTTCCTTCAAAACTTTGAAGCCAGGCCTTGACTTCTCTCTAGCTGTGAAAGTCCTAGATGGCATCTTCTTCCATGGAAGGCTGTTTTGTCTGTATTGAAAATTGGTCATTTAATGTGGCCCCCTTCATCAATGATCTCAGCTAGATCTTCTGCATAACCTGCTGCAGCTTCTATATCAGCATTTGCTGCTTCAACTTGAACTTTTGTGTTACAGAGATGGCTCTTTTCCTTAGACCTCATGCAAAAACCTCTGCTAGCTTCAAACTTTTCTTCTGCAGCTCCCTTACCTTTCTTAGACTTAATAGAAATTGAAGAGAGTTAGGACCTTGCTCTGGTTTATGCTTTGGCTTAAAAATATTTTTTGGCTGGTTTGATCTTCTATGCAGACCACCAAAACTTTCTTCATATCAGCAACAGGCTGTTTTGCCTTCTTATCATTCAGGTGTTTGCTGGAGTAGCGCATTTAATTTTCTTCAAGAGCTGTGCCTTTGCATTCACAATTTGGCTAACTCTTTGGTGTAAGAAGCCTAGCTTTTGGCCTACTTTGGCTATTGACATGCCTTCTCAGCTAAGTTTAACCATTTCTAGCTTTTTTTTTTTTTTTTTTTTGGACAGGATTTTGTACTGTTGCCCAGGCTGGAGTGGAATGGCACAATCATGGCTCACAGCAGCCTCAACCTCCTGGGTTCAAGGGAGCCTCCCCACCTCTGCCTCCTGAGTAGCTGGGACTACAGGCATGTACTGCCATGCCCAGCTGATTTTTAATTTTTTATAGGGACAGAGTCTCTGTGTGTTGTTCAGGCTGGTCTCAAACTCCTTCCTCAAATGATCTTCCCACCTCCACCTCCCAAAGTGCAGGGACTACAGGCTTGAGCCACCATACCTTGCCCATTTCTAGCTTTTGATTAAAGTGAGGGACTCACTCTTCCTTTCATTTGAACACTTAGGTGCCACTGTAGGGGTAATTAATTGTCTAATTTCAATATTGGTGTGTCTCAGAGAATAGGGAGGCCTGAGGAGAGGGAGAGGGATGGGGAAACGGCTCATCAGTGAGCAGTCAGAACATACACACATAGCATTTATTAAGTTTGCCATCTTATATGGGAACAGTTCATATTGCCTTAAAGCACATACAATAGTAATATCAAAAATTATTGATCACAGACTACCATAACAGAGAGAAAATAGTAACAAAAATGCTGAAATATTACAAGGATTACCAAAATGTAACACGGAGGCAAGAAGTGAGCACACATTTTTGGAGAGATGGTGCTGAAAGACTTGCTGGCTGTAGGGTTGCCACAAACCTTTAATTTGTAAAAGCAATATCTGCAAAGCGCTACAAAGCAAAGCACAACAAAACCGGCTGTGCATGTAAGTGGAACTTTGCCCTTTATAAATATTTGTTAATGCCACTAGTTTCTGTTGTCCTTTTATGTCACTGGATTTACTTATTTTGCCAGGATGACTTGGGTTTTAGACATACTGTTTCTCTATGTCTTACTTTGTCCCTGCAGTGTCTCTCTTGACTCAGAAGAGAGGAGACATTTACCTCTGCACACTTGGTGGAGGTTCTGCTGAATGTGTTTTAATGGGAGCTGTTTTCTAGTGTAGATTTCTCACATGGACACCTTCGGTTGGTGAACCAGTCTATCAACCAACAGTATTGATTGAGCACTTTCTTTTATAAGGCAGCAGGCTGCAGTTGGTTCCAAGAACAATAATGTATTATATATCTGTCAGAGGCCTTTTTGGCAAAGGAAAGCTCTGAATATACAATCATATTATATTCTCTCTGAGGGATATTCATGGAAAATAGATTGCATTCCAGCTCTGCATCTGTTCACAAAAACTCAAAGATAGTTCATGACTTGCTCAAGGTCATGGAGAGTGAGAGTGAAAGCTGACATCTTATGTCATAATCAAAGAGGTAAATTAAATCGTCATAGAGTACTTTCAATTCATCCAGCTAATGCAGTACCTAAGATCTCCTTTCTGCATATTTTTGAAAGCTTGTTTCAGCAAAAACAATTTTTGCAGGAGGTAATCAGATTATTGACACTATCAATCTTCAGAACACAGGGTCAGCATTGACATTTCTCTTGGCCATTCTCAATAGCTGGACAAGGTAAGCATAATCATGGGCAGATTTCATTTCTCCTTGTTCAATTTGTGCTTACCTACAGGGGTTCTTCAAATACAAGCTGCTGCCTCAGAACCACTCAAGTGTATTGTAATTTTTGCCTCTCAAAGCTAAGATCTTCTGATTAGGAGTTGACAAGTATAAGACTTTGACCTATCCAGTGGTGGGGAAATATGTGTTGGCATTTATTTTTAAAATGCTGAAGTAGAGGTTAAATTGACAGCCACCATTGACCTTGAGGAAATGTTGGGGTCTTGCTACCAGAAAAAATGTAAGTCTTACAACCACTTATGAAGTACAATCATGATGGGGATACATCCTTAGAAATGCATTGTTAGGCGATTTCATCATTGTATGAACATCATAAAATGTACTTACACAAACCTAGATGATATAGCCTACTATGCACTTAGGCTATGTGGCATACAGCCTATTGATCCTAGGCTACAAACCTGTACAGCAGGCTACTATATTGAATACTATAGGTAATTGTAAAATGATGGTATTTGTGTTATCTAAACATATCTACACATAGAAAAGGTACAGTAAAAAATAAGATATAAAAGGTAAGAATTGGTACGTCTGTATAGGGCACCTACCATGGATGGAGCTTGCAGGACTGGAAGTTGCTCTGGTTGAATCTATGAGTGAGTGATGAGTTAATCTGAAGGCTTAAGACATTGCCGTATGCTACTGTAGACTTTATAAACACTACACTTAGGCTACACTAAATGTATAAAAATATTTTTTCTTTGTTCAATAATAAATTAACCTTAGCTTCCTGTGACGTATTTACTTCATAGTTTTTTTTAAACCTTTTGACTCTTTTGTAATAATACAGCTGAAAACACAGACATTGTACAGTTGTACAAAAATATTTTCTTTTTTAATATCCTTATTGTATAAGCTTTTTTCTATTTTTAGAATTTGTTATTCTTTTAACTTTTTAAACTACTGACAGCATGCAGCAGGTTTGTTTACCACAGAATCGCCATAAGCACGTGAATAATGCATTGCACTGTAACATCATGACAGCTATGAAGTTACTACAGTTACATCACTAGGCCACTGGAAATGTTTAGCTTCATTATAATGTTATGGGTTCACAGCTGTATATAAGATTCATTGTTGACTGAAATGTTGTTATGCAATGCAAGACTGTAAATGGCTTCAGCACTGTTTCCTAAAGAGATCATAAAAAACCAAAATATTGAAGTCATAACTTGTAGACACCAATTTTGTTAATTTTGGATAACAGTAAATGTCAGTTGCCATGGTTATGACTGGTGAGACGGGGAGGGGCAGGCTTATTAGCTATCTCATTATGAGTCATACTTTTTGGCCTTCTTCATGACTAATGACTTTTGATTGGGTGCCAACATTGTGAATTTTTCCTTTCTTTTTTGCTGGATATTTTTGTATTACTATAACTATTCTTTACTTTTGTTTTGGCATGCAGTTATTTGGAAACACTTTAATCCTTTGGAATCTGGCTTTTAATATTTGTTAGGTGGCATCAGGGCAGTACATTTTCCCACTCCTGAGGCAAAATTATTCTGAGTATTCTACCCAACACTCCATAAAACATAAGGTTTTCCAATCTATCTCATGACAACAGAAATGATCTCTAGACCTGTGTGACCACTGGGTACAGCTTTCACTAATCCTTCAGAGGTTTCTTTCTCCTGGCCAGCAGCCATTTCCTCATGGGCGTGCATGCCATTAATTCCAGCAGGACTTTCTGCAGATCTCCAAGTCACTCTGTGCAGCATCTCACCTTTGATATGCTGTCCTGGGATGTCTGATTGCCTTGCTCTCCTTAGATTTAGTTCTGTCTCCTTAACTCACTGAGTCTGGGGCCTATGCTTAGATTCCCGTCCCTGCGTTGTAGTCCAGAGACTCTCAAGGAAATAACCTGGGGAAATTGTAGGTCTGATGTGATTTGTTTTTCTTCTCTCAGGCAACACTGTCTTTTGTTGCCTGATGTACACTTTCTTAAAATTGTCATTTTATATATTTTGTCTTGTTGATGTTCTTTCAGGTGAGACAGTAAATCTGGTCCCTGTTATCACATCTTAGCCAGAAGTAGACGTTCATTTTGGTTATATGAGCAATAGAAACTGGAACCAATAAATCAAATAAAGCTATTGTCAAAAGCCAAATCCAACCAAGAGAGGCTGGAGCCAAGAAAAATACCATTTTACAACAGCTAGTTCCTGGTGGCTGCCGGATCGGATAAAGGGATGGGTTGAGACAAAAGAATAAGGATCCAGGTGCTTGCATGCTGGCTCAGAGACTAAGTTTTCATAACATTTCTATGCCCGTTCATTTATTTTTTTAAAAGTGGCATTGCTCTTGAGTTATCAATCAACATTTATCCATCTATTTAAATATTAATACAGTACAATTTTTTGTGACATACCGGTATCTGGCATAGGAGATTATTTGCTCTATCATTATGAACAGACTTCTTCTAATTTAGGGGAACCACTTTTTTTTTTTTTAATTTGATCCAGGAGATTAGTAAATCATTATAGAGCATTTTTGCCCTTAACACAGAAGATTGTCTTCCAAGGAGGAATTTGTGAGAGATTGTTGTTGGTTTCCTCTACTTGTTCTAGGATTGAATCCTCAATCATTAGTTGAGAGCCTTCATCAAAGTCTTTTCACTTCAGTTTTTTTTTTTTTTTGGAGACACAGTTTCACTCTGTCACCCAGGCTGGAGTGCAGTAGTGCAGTAGCACAATCTCGGTTCACTGCAACCTACACCTCCCGGATTCAAGCGATTTTCCTGCCTCAGCCTCCTGAATAGCTGGGATTACTGGTGTGTGCCACCACGCCCAGCTAATTTTTGTATTTTTGGTAGAGATGAGGTTTCTCCATGTTGGCTGAACTCGACTGGAATTCCTGATCTCAGGTGATCTGCCTGCCTTGGCCTCCTAAAAGTGGTAGGATTACAGATGTGAGCTACCACGCCCAGCTCACTTCAGTTCTATCAGTGTCTGCTTCATGTATTTTGATGCTATGTTTGGTGCATACACTGTTAGGAATACTATGTAGATTGACCTTTGTATGATTACATAATGTTCCTTTTTGTCTCTGGTAATTTTCTTTGCTCTGAAATCTATTTTATCTGCTATTAATATAGTCTCTCCTTTTCTTTCAGTGATGGTCATATGGGATATGTTTTTCTATCCTTTAACTTTCAACCTGCTTGTGTCATTGTGTTTGAAGTCAGTTTCTTGTAGACATTATGTAATTGGGGCATGCTTTTTACTCTGACAATCTCTGTCTTGTACTGGTGCATTTAAATTATTTACAGTTAGGGCCAGGTGCAGTGGCTCATGCCTGTAATCCCAGCACTTTAGGAGGCCACGGCCGGTGGAGCACTTGAGGTTAGGAGTTCGAGACCAGTTTGACCAACATGAGGAAACCCGTCTCTACTAAAAATACAAAAATTAGCTGGGCATGGTGGCAGGCGCCTGTAGCCTCAGCTTCTTGGGAGGCTGAGGCAGGAGAATCCCTTGAACCTGGGAGGCAGAGGTTGCAGTGAGCTCACATGGTACCACTGCACTCCAGCCTGGGCGACAGAGCGAGACTCTGCTCAAAAACAAACAAATACAATAAAATAAAAAATAAAAAAAATAAACTATTTGTAGCTAAAGTAATTATTGACATGCTAAGGTGTAAGCATGCCACTTTATTCATTTTTGTGTGTGTTCCCTCTACTTCTCATTTCTCTGATAACCTTTTCTTCCTTTGGTTTTCTTGAGATTTTTAAGAATCTATTTTGATTTATTAAGAGTGTTTTGGAATATGTCTTTTGATATTGTTTTCTTAGTGGTTGTTCTAGATATTACAATATACATGTGTAACTTATCACTGCCTATGTATAATAAAGTTTTACTAACAGCACCTTGAGTGAAGTATGGAAATCATACTTTCGTTTCCGTACTTTACCTTCCTCCCTTTAAAAATATAGTTGCCTTAAGTATTTCCATAAGTACGCTGAGCACCACATTGGAAGGTATTATATTTTTCCCAACCATCAAAATAGCTTTAAAAACTCAAGAGGGGAAGGAGGACATGTTTTTTTTTTATCCCCATTTTTACTCATTCCATTGATATCTTTTCCTTTTTTTGAATTTTTTCAAGTCTCTTTCTGTTATACTAAAATACTGTTTGGAGAATTTTCTTTAGCCCCTCTCTTAGGGTAGGTTTGCCGACTACAGATTTTCTTAGTTTTCTCTTGGGGTGATCAGACCCAACACCAGCTCGTGGGGGTGACAAAGTCCGCAGAGTCAAAGGATTGAGAAAAGACAGTGTGAGAGAGAAAGGTGGGCACCAGGGGGCCATCGCGATCGTGGAGGCTGTGAAGACCCCAAGCTCTGGGAGCCCATGCTGTTTACTGGTAATCCAACAGAGAAACAGGTGGTCAGAATGTGGAGGTCAAAAGGACGCGTTGCATTAAGCACATGATTTACAGCTGTGATGGTTTAGCGTTTGCTCTGCTACTTGAGATGAATGGAGAGCAGGTTCTTTTAACTCAAGATACATTCGATCCTGGGAGAGCAAGGAGCCAGCAAATCTAGACATGTTCCAGAGCCATGAGCCCTGGATTCTATCCAAGCCACGAGGGGTTTTATGCCCTGGGCTTAGATTATGGTGTGTCAGGGTAGCCTTCCACCCTTTAGCACAGGGCTTAGTGTTCTAGAGGCCACAAGGGGTTTTAGACCCCGGACCCCGGACATGTTCCAAGACTCTTTTACATTATGTCAGATGTGTAAGACCTGCCTCAGCTTCTCCCAACACTCAGCTTTTCCCCAACAGTTTTCTTTTATCTGAGAAGTGTTTATTTCTCCTTCATTGCTGAAGAAGTTGGATATAGAGCTCAAAGTTAGCCATTCTTTTATATTAGCATTTGAAAAATGTGCCAATTCCTTTTGGCTTCATGGTTTCACCTTAAAAATCCTCAGTCATTCACATCAGTGTTCTCCCTCATGTGTTGCTTCTTTCTAGCTACGTTCAAGATTTTTCTTTGTATTTATTTTTAGAAGTTTGATTGTGATATGTCTTGTTACAAATTTCTTTGAGCAAAAGTAGTTTGAGATTTTCTCAATTTCTTGAATTTGTAGGTTTAGGTATATCACAAATTTGGGACATCTTCAGTCATTAGTTCTGTGAATATTTTTCAGCTCCATACTTTTTCCCCTGTTGTTCTGTGACTCTGATGACATAAATGTTAAGTTTTTTTGTGACTGTCTGACAGGTCTCTGAAACTCTGTTTCATTACTTTCTGTCAGTCTCTTTTCTGTTGTTCCAATTGGGTATATTCTTTTGATCTGTCCTCAAGTTCAGTGATGCTTTACCTTGCCAATGATGATACTATTTATGATTCAGTCCATCGGGTAAATTAAAAAAATTCAGTTATTATATTTTCCAGGTCTGTACTTTCTATTTGGTTCCTTTTTTACTATAATGTCTATTTCTTATTGTTGAAATTTTCTCCTTTTTGTTTCAAGATAATTTGTAATTACTTATTGAAGTATTTTTACAATGGATACTTTAAAATCTTTGTTAGATAATTTCAGTATCTCAATGTTTTGGTATCTGTTAATTGTCTTTTCTCAGTCAAATTGTGATCTTCTTAGTTCTTTGTATTTTCTATCTGCTATTTTAGGCAAATGTTACTTTGTCTAGGTTTAGAACATGTGTCCTGTCCTGCTTTTGTGGAATGTAATACCAATAACACGTGTTCACAGCTCTCCCAGTCCAAATTGGTTCTACTTCATATTCATGTTCTTCAGAGGCCATTCTGAAAATCTAAGTGGAATTCCATGCCATAGTTTGGTTCTCAAACCTTTTGATGTGTTGATTCTGGAGAGTTGCATGTTTGACTTATTAGGCCTTCCTATACAGATTTAGGAATTCTTTCTCCAGCTATCTCTTCTCAAAGATCCTCATCCAGCCCTTTCGTATGGAGGGTAATGGATGCTGCCTGCTACTCCTGGGCAGGATTGGGAGTCCACCCTTGCCTGTCTGTCTCCAATAGTAAGTTAGAGAAAGCAGGGTGCTGCCCTGGGTCTCCTGCTGTGGTTGGGGGTGGGAAGTGGGATGTCAAATCCCCTGCCTGGTTTCTACTTGCACTACCAGTATGGGAGGAAGGGGCTTAGTCTGGCCTGTTCACTGTTGTGAGGTGGCAATCAGGAGATGAGGTCCCCGACTCAGTCTCTGTCAGTGCTGTAGCCGTGGGCACAGGTGGTCATTCATGGTACTTACCTAGCATAGGACTAGTTTTGTTAAAAAGATTTCTGCCCTGCTGAGTTGCTCCTTTTCTCATTCTTTGGGCTCTTCTTCTGGTCTCTGACTATTGGAGGTCTGGGAAGACCTCTCTAGCCCACAGTCTGGGATATAGGGCAGATAAAAAGAAAACCCTGGGATCTCACTCCCGTATCATTCTTCAAGTCCTGAGGTCTCTAGTAAATCTGTCTTCCTCTTTCTATCTTTCAGAGTCCTTTTGTCATTGTTTGATTATTTCCAGAATGTTTAGTTGTATTTTGAGGAGAGGAGCAGGGATAAGTGAGTCTATATCTATTTTTTTCCCCCAAATGTGTGAGCCTCACCAAAGCCTTTTAAAATTTAAAGTTAGGATATAACTCTTGGCTTTTCTCTATTTTTGGCTCAGGTGGATGATTTTACAGTTAGTTCATTTAATGGCATAACCTGAGAAGATAATTTCCAATGTAATTCAACAAACAGTTATTATGTATCCATTGTGTGTGTGTCAGGCCCTTTTTCTTACAACAGACTATGTGCTGTATATATATGTCTAGTTTGTTTCTTTCAATGGTTTTGCATTGAACAATACCTTGCAAGGTAGTGGGATTTCAACATTCAGAGAAAAACACAACCTCACTTTCTAGCCAGGGAGACAGACATGGCAATAAATAACCCCAGGTCATTGAGGCTTGGCTTTAGTTGCAGCTTGTTTAAAGTGTGACGGAGAAATAGATGTGGGAGCAGCAGGTCATAATGCCTGGTCAAGAAATCAGGGAGCCAGAGAGAAATTTGTGAAAGAGAAGATATGTTGTAGGCATTGATGGGTATGTAGGAATTCATCTGACAGTAAAATCAGGGGATATCATTCTGGGCAGAGAACAAGCATGAGCAAAAATTTAGAATGTGATGGTACCTGGCAGTATAAAAACAGGTGGGTATCTGATTTTCCAAAAGTAAAGGTCTCATGGACTTAGATTGGCTGAAGTTTAGAAAGTTTTGAGTAGACTGCAAAGGGCCTTTCATGCCATGCTAGGAGTTTAGATGTTGTTTTATGGGCAATGGGAGCCACCAGAAGGTTTTTAAGTAGAAACTTAATAGGATCACATGCACATTTTAGAACGATTCCGATACCAATGTGGGAATAAATGACTGAAGGTGAAATTGGAAGAGTAGAGAGCAGAAGTTAATTTAAAAAGGCCAAACTATATTTATTTATTTATTTTTCATTGTGATAAGTGTATTTTTTATTTATGTTTTTAAATTTTTTTTATTATTATACTTTAGGTTTTAGGGTACATGTGCACAATGTGCAGGTTTGTTACATATGTATCCATGTGCCATGTTGGTTTGCTGCACCCATTAACTCGTCATTTAGCATTAGGTATATCTCCTAATTCTGTCCCTCCCCCCTCCCCCCACCCCACAACAGTCCCCGGAGTGTGATGTTCTCCTTCCTGTGTCCATGAGTTCTCATTGTTCAATTCCCACCTATGAGTGAGAACATGCGGTGAGGCCAAACTAATATTTAAATAGACGTTACATAGACATAAGGTAAAAATTCTAACAATGTGAAAGTAATAAAAAGTTCCTCTTTCCCTCTCTGTTAATCTCCAATTCCTCTTTCCAAAAGTCACCAACATTTAGTTTGTTGTGTATATTCCTAGAAAAGTGTTCATGAATATAGTAGCTCATACACACATATGTATACACACCACCACCTTCCCACCCTCTCAACACACGTCTTTTTTATTCCTTTTTTTTTTTTCCGTTTTTGTTTGTTGAACTCGAGGTGAAGAG
Source organism: Symphalangus syndactylus (assembly GCF_028878055.3). NCBI lineage: Eukaryota > Metazoa > Chordata > Mammalia > Primates > Hylobatidae > Symphalangus > Symphalangus syndactylus. The sequence goes on along the minus strand of NC_072432.2, from coordinate 117,745,068 downwards.
ATTTGAATTTGTCATCCCCCTCAGTTCATGACATACTTTCATCATTACAGGTCTGTATAATGGACTTCTAAAAATTTGTCTCCCTTCACAATTAAATGCCTGCTCCCATTTCCCCCCCCGTGGCCACACGCTCTAAAGTCTTTCATACATGGCCTTGAATTTGTATGCATCTTTGCAAAATATCAGTGCTGTTTTGCATATGTCTTTCATTTATGTAAAGGATACCTGTCAGTTTCTTTTTCTTACAATAGACTATGTGCTGTACATACGTCTAGTTTGTTTCTTTCAATGGTTTTGCATTGAACTCTACAGAAGGCATCCACTACAACTTATTCAGTGATGGGCACTCAGCTTAACTTCAATTTGCTACTGTAATAAGCAATACTGCAATAATTCTTCTCATTTCAGTTTCTTTGTGGACTTGTATGAGAATTTCCCTGGGATATGTTAGCAGGGTTGGGATGTCAGGTTGTTCATAGCTATGCAAACTCAATTTCACAAAGATTGACAGGTTGATTTCCCAAATGGCTGCTCCAGTCTACTCTCTCCCAGGTAGCGTACAAGTTTCCTGTCTAAATACTCCTTGCCAACATTTGGTATTTTATAATGGACCTAAAGGGTGGTTTTATTTTACATTTCTCTGATTACTAGAGAATTTGAACATTTCTTCCCATACTTATTTGCCAAAGCCCTACAAAAAGTTAAAGGAAAGCTAACTCATATTGAATCCCTTATGCGTGTGTATTTTACATATTTAATGCCACCAATTTGTGCTGGAGGCATTGCGCTATTCTCCTCTTTCAGATGAGAAAGCCAAAGCTTAGATGATTATGCCACTAATCTAAGTTCACACAGAGCCCCCTTTGTAATCTGATCTGTCTGCCCACAAAGGTCATGGTTAAAACACTGCACTACACCGGGCGCTAGAATGTTTAATGAAGAGGATAAACTGGATTTCTTCCTCTTAGCAGAAGTGAGGTAATGGAGGTAATGGATTTTTTTTTTTTTTTTTTTTTTTTTTTTTTTGCTTTTGCTCATAGCAGAAGTAAGGAAATTAAGTGGGGGAAACAGGTGCAGCCTCATAGCTCCTCAATTTTTTCGTTAGTAAAGCACAGATTGCCAGCATGGTTATAAGGGTATGTAAATTTGGTCAGGCTGACATCTCACTTCCATGTTCTGAGTAATTAAAATTCATTTGCAAGCATTCATTGTACTTTGCATGGTACTGTAAAGAGACTCTGAAGGCTGATCAAGTAAATTAGAAATGAGCCCTGCTTTCAAGATACATTTCATCTAGCAGATGATTAAGGTACACATAACCACAATTATAAGCAGAGTGCAGTAAGGAGGAGGCACTGACTTCATCTCCTTAGAGGAATTCAGTGTCAGATGCCTGACACACTATGGCCCATGAGTGTAAAACCAGGTGGGAATGAACTTCAGCTATCTTTGTTTTTAGTATATTCTCAATTAAATTGTCTGATGTTTAAGACATATACGCAACAGATATTGGAAAGGCTGAAAGTTTGATGACTTTTTAAATGAAAATTCTAGAGCCCCAAACATGGTGAAAATGAATTTAGAAAACTAAGATTAGTTTTATACTAAGGTGAAAAAAATAAACATAATTTTAAAAAGTCTTTGGAGACCCACATACTGCTCTAACCCAGCTTAGGGAAGTGTTCTATAACTACCTGAAAGAGAAGCCTCATTGAAAAAGCCTAACTTGTTCCTCAATTCACCAGCTTTTCTCTCCCTATCTCTCCCTATCTCTCTCTCTCCCTATCTATCTCTCCCTCTCCCCCTATCTGCTTTGCCAAGGCTCTCCTAGTGCAGTCCAGTTGACCTGCTGCTGGAGTGACCACATGGACAGTCCAGAAGGGATAAATTATTGCAGACTGGGCAACTATCATATTACTAAACTGCTGTGATGTTTGGTGCCCTGCGTCCTTTCTCCTCCCCTCCCTAATGACTCTCTGAGATGTTAAAGCAGTAATCAGAGAGAAGAGAGTTTCAAAAATTATCTGAGACCCGTGTGTTCTTCAGTATCAGCTTTCATTGACACAGAATTGCGTATGTGCCTGACACCAGAGACTTTGTACATATTCATTATTGAATTTAATTCTCACATAGCCTGGAAAAGTAGGTATTATCATTTTCATTTTACAGATGAAAAAACTAAGGCTTATCAAGGTTAAGTGACTTCATCTAAGAAGAAGGTTGCTGAATTCTAAAACCCATGTTTTTTTTATCCCATCATTTTAGTATGAAGTATGGTAAAGAGGGAACATTGGGCTTTCTTTTTTTCAATTCTTAGAGCTCAGTTTCATGGAGTTCATTTTAAAGTCATGTTCATGAGACAATTAAACCAGAAAAATAAAATAATACATAGAAAAAATATGGTGAAAATGGATCTGAAAAAAATAAAACCAAGTGAAATCATGAAGGAGAGAAAATACACCTTTGTTTTTTTCATAAGTCTTTAATAAATTATTCTGGGTTGGTACAGATGGCTTTTCTATTCCAGGGAGACAAGAGTAGGGAATTGGCTTTAAAAATGCTATTAGATTAATGCATGAAATATACTGCAGTACTAAATAGCTTTCATCATTTCATTATGTAAAATCCATAGAGGCTGTGTATTGCCAGCTGCAAGACATGGGCTCTGTTGCTAGAATCTTGGGTCTCTTGGGTCAGCCTGGTAATGGCTCTGGGTGCCTCCAAACCAATCCATCTCAGCCACTGGAATGACATTTATGGGAAAGTTAAACAAACCTTTGGCCCAGCTGAAAAAACTCTCAACGTAGAAAATATTGCTTAAATATACAGCTAGAAGAGAATTTGGCAGCACATTAAGCAGATGTACAAGTAGTATCGTGGGTGAGGCAGCTGCGGGTTGGTGCAGCTGACTATGTTTTAGATGAAGGAGAAATAAAATACAGTAATTTCTTGGCACCATTGGGTAAGATGTTTAGAAGTAGAGATCGCCAGAATTTTTGTTTGGAGAAGAGATGATGCTTGTGAGTTCAGAGAAAATGGAAATTTAAGGCTATATTGCATGGTTTTGTTGATTAGGTCAGTGAAATTTGCAAATGGAAAGAAAAGAGCAAGACAGGTGAAGGGCAGAGGGATCATAGCTGTAGTCAGCAAAAGGGTGAAATTAATTGCAATTGACATCTATCTCTAGGACATGAGGTATTTGAACAAGTGAAATGTTTGCATACCTCAATCTGTAGCTAGAGTAAAAGTTAATAAATAGAGAGTGATGCAGTCTCTTGGAAGTGAACCAGCTCCTGTTTTAATCAGCTAAGTATCTCCTTTGGACAAAAGTGGAGAAAAGGAGCCATCTTTCCTTTCTTTGGCTAGGCAGTTTCAAAGTATCCTCAAAACTCCTTTGCATGTTCCCTTATTTTATTCTCTTCTTCCTCTTCCTTCCAGGTCGGTGTCTGTCTGTCCCTGTCTGTCTCTCTCTGTCTCATTTTCACTTTAACAAATGTTTTCATGCATTGGTTCTAAATTTACAGCACTGAATTAGCCTCTTCACGTATAAATCATCTAAATGGAGAAATGGCAAGAACTCCTGAATACTATGTGTATTTAAGAACATTGTGTAATATGGGGAAAAGAAGAATCAAATCCATCGTCTCTTCCCCCTTTTCTTCCCTCATTCCTTTCTCCTCTTTCCCTCCCTCCCTCCCTCCTTCCTCTGTTCCTCCGTGCTAGGTACTAGGAACATGAACTCACAGTTTCTACAATAAAAAAAAAGCTTATGCTCGGTAGGGAAAGAAAGAGACAAACCAAAATTATGAACAGTTGTGGAAAGTGCTATGATTAGAAGAATGTACAAGTTTCGTGGGAACACAAAGGAAGGAAAGATTATTTCTGAGGGTAAAGCAGCATTTATGTTAGATGAGCTTGAAAACATGAGTTAATCATATGGATAAACAAAGAGAAAAAGACATATCAGTCAGTTACTTTGAAGTTCAATTTTTGTATTTGTTTCTGTTTTCATTTTGCATCTCAAACACTAACACACATAAGCCAGTAGAGAGTAGTGGTTGACGGTGTGGGCTTTGTACCTAGTTTTCCTGGCTTCAAATCCTAGCCCTACTCCTTACAGGAGAGTGATTTGGAAATGTTGTTTAACCTCTCTGTGCCTTGGTTTCCTGATTCATAAAATGAAAGATAATAACGGTCACGCTTTATAGGCTTATGATTGTCAAAGTTAATATATATGAAGCACTTAAAAGTGGTGCCTAGTACATAGTAAGCTGTTATTATTATAAGAGTTTAGTAAATAAAATAATGAGTGTGATATATGGACATGCAATGCCATTTGAATAAATTTGATTATCATTTTTACTATGCCTGACCACCTTGCTGGAATGAGATTTTTAGGCATTGCCATTAACTGGTGTCTAATGGATCTGCCAAAGCCATCAAGCTGTTGAAATTAAGAAAGGGTGGAATGCTAAAGAATTTGGATTGTTTTCTGAAAAATAATGAACGTGAATTCCACGGGGTTGTACTTGTTACAAAAGCGATTAGGCCTTAAGATATTATGTTTATGGGCCCTGGCATACATGACCAACAGCAAGGAAATACATACTCTCACCAAACATAGATTCCTGGTCAGTCAACATTGATGCCTTGGCCTCAAGTTCATAGAAATAAAAAATGATTCTCCCACAGTCATGTTTTAAAGTGTTGGTGCTCTCCCTAGAAAGTGGGGAGAATGTGCTTTCCTCACGTTTTCTCTTCCTTTTTGGATAAGCTCATCTAGTTCCTTACAACTTTATTTTTGCTGTTTTGTTTAGTTAGGATTCTTTTTACTTATATAGAATGACTATTTCTGCACTCATATTTTATAGTATTTTCATCCATATTATCTGCACTCATATTTTATAGTATTTTCATCCATATTAAACCAGAGAAGAATAATATTCCTAACACCCTTTAGCATGTATGTATAATGTCTTTTGTTTTTTCCCACAAATTTATGAGATAGCAAATTTTATGATTTTCACCCATCAGATGGTGAGAATTACATGGTTTATAGGATTTCACTTTTTGGGTCTTTTTTCTTGCAGGGATTTTTTTTTTTGCTGTAAACCTAACAGCTAATAAAATTATTTCTTATGACTAATTAACTTACCATTAGTAGAGATTCAGTGTAGAGCAGTGAAGATGCTGTAACCATAGCTGGTGGTTAGTGTCCATTCAGTAAATGTTAGCTGTTAAAATGCAGCACTTAAATAAATTAGAAGTAGCTTATACTAAAGGACAAATATGAAAGGAGAAAAAAATACCGAGTACAATGTGTTGAGAATAAGTGTTTTTTGTGGTTTTGCTTATTTAATCTTCACAAAATCCCATAAGGTAGGTGTTATTGTTATCCCAATTTTACAGATAAACTCAGGGTTAGAGCAGCTATATAAATTGTCAAAGGTCATATAGCTAGTAAGTGGCTGAGCTCCAATTTGAGTGCAGGCACTGTAATTCCATAGAGCTCATTCTTAGCCACTACATTATACTCATTCTCCAACAAAAGTAGATAAATAGGCCAGAGTATTTATCTGGCCTATTGTCATTGGACACTGAATTTGACTTAAAAGGCCCTGGCTAACACAATTAAAATGGGAAATAACCTGTTTTACATAATACTTAATATCTGATGGAAAGACATACAAGTCAGATATCCATACCTCAAAGAAGACAAAGTTTTGCTAAGTTTCAAAAGGAATTTGTCATGTGGGACTTCATGCAGGAGGTATTTGAATAGTGATATGGTTTGGCTCTTTGTCCCCACCCAAATCTCATCTGGAATTGTAATCCCCATGTGTCGAGGGAGGGACCTGGTGGAGGTGATTGGATCATGGAGGCGGTTTCCCCCATGCTGTTCTCATGATAATGAGTTCTCACAAGAGGTGATAAAGTGTGGCGCTTCCTCACTCGCTCTCTTTCCTGCCACCTTATGAAGAAGGTTTCTGCTTCCCCCTCACCTTCTGCCATGATTGTAATTTTTCTGAGGCCTCCCCAGCCATGTGGAACTATGAGTCAATTAAAGCTCTCTCTCTTTTTTTTTTTTTTTTTTTTTTTGAAGTGGAGTTTTGCTCTTGTTGTCCAGGCTGGAGTGCAATGGCATGATCTCCGCTCACTGCAACCTCCCCTCCCAGGTTCAAGCGATTCTCCTGCCTCAGCCTCCTGAGTTGCTGGGATTACAGGCATGTGCCACCACGCCTAGCTAGTTTTTTGTACTTTTAGTAGAGACAGGGTTTCACCATGTTGGTCAGGCTGGTCTTGAACTCTGGACCTCAGGTGATATGCGCGCCTCCCAAAGTGCTGGGATTACAGGCTTGAGCCACCGCACTTGGCCAGTGAAACTTCTTTTCTTTATAAATTACCCAGTCTCAGGTAGTATCTTTATAGCAGTGTAAAAGTGAACTAATATAAATAGCATGATGGAAAATGTCCCAACAATAACCCTAAATGAATAAAAAGTTATTTTCTTAGAGCTATTTCTGATTTGAGTCTAAGACATATGCCAGAAGCTCCAAATTAGTTGCAAATATTATGGTAAACATGATTCTTTCCTGGGCAATAAGCTAAGTAAGTGTGATCTAGGTATGTCATATTTCTATAACCTGACTTGTAACTATTATCCACTTAATAGTGGATATCCACTTAATGCCTAGAGATGTATATATATAACATGTCATCGAGGCTGTCTTTGTTGGAGATTGTTTGTCCAAGTTGGGCTTTTGAAAAAGTGAACAGTGGGTAAAATGTGTCACCAGTCTCTGACAAAGTCCTGCAAAGGAGGTATTCCATGGCACTGAACAAGGACATTTGATAAATATCTGACGAAGAGATGGTATGCTGTTCTATTATGATGGTTCAAGTAGAAATTATTAAATCTGGAAATAGAACATCATCAATGAATTATCCCCTAAATTTTAAAAGCTAATAACAATATTTTTTAAAAAAAACACGGAGAGAGAGAAAGAGAAAGAAAAAGGGATCCCGTGTTTCCTAGACACCACTCTTCTCTCTCTGCTCCTCCCTCTACTGACAAATGGCAGTTCATCCCATCTTTCCATGGATGGGCAGGTGGGGGGCGGTGTTCAAAGATACCTGAGAGGGAAGTAGGATAATAAAGTACAATGCTAAGTACAATGATTTGTCCAAGATCAGAGATAAATAATGAAAAAGTCATGGTCCCAAGTTCTCTGACCCTGGTCTAAACTCACTGCTCTTTGAACACCACCAAAGTATTTATCTAACTTAGCTGCTATGCGAACACTTGATTCAAGTATTTAGACTTCAATCATATAACTGATGTGAACTGGATTCAGGACAGACCTGTTTCCTCTGTTTAATTTGTTGAATATCTAAGGCCATGTGAGTAGTAGAATTCTGAGATAATATATCTCCCCATAAATAAGCAATTATCAACAGGACAGACATAATGTCCAATCCATCTAGGGAGCATTTCTACAGACATGGCTCAGCCCTTATTTGGATCACATTTGGAATGCCATTGTTCTTACTAGGGAGGAGCAGAGGGAGAAGAGTGGTGCCTAGGGAACACAGGATCCTTTTTTCTCTCTCTATCTCTGTATTTTTTTAAAATACTGTTATTAGCTTTTAAAATTTAGGGGATAATTTATCGATGATGTTCTATTTCCAAATTTAATAATTTCTACTTTTCTCTTTAATATTGTTTACCTCCTACTTGCATTAGACTTTGTTCATTATTCTTATAGATTCTTGAGTTGAAAACTTAGTTCCTTTATTTTTGATCTTTCTCTTACAATTATGAGACAAGTCAAAATAATTTTACTATATGTTTTGGCCATATATCCGTGGGTTGTTCTGAGTAAGATGTTCTGTATCATTTTCTGTAAAAGCTGATTTAATTTCTACTTTTATCTGGGAGTTGTTTATAATAGTGAATTGAAATTTCTAGGTGGATTTAAACATTATAAAACTTGTATTACTAATCCAGATTTAATGAATTAATTATATATTCAGGGATTCATGACCTAAATGATTTTTGTCTTGAAAAATATATTGGCAAACTCTTGAATACTTTTCTAAAACTATACGTGATATGTGATAAACTTGTGTAATGACTGTGTGAATTTTTAAGGCAAACATTTTGTTGAAGTTAATATACACATGTTAAATATAGAGATATAAGTATATAGCTTAATTTCCACCCTGAGAAATAAATAGACCATCCCTAGTATTCAAGAAATCCTCCTTGTATCTCTTCTCAGTCAAAACTCCTTTCTATAAGGGTAACTACTGTTCCATTTTCTATTACTATTGACAAGTTTTCCTGATTTTAAGCTTTATCTGGATAAAATCTTAGAATATATTCATTTTGGTAATGGGCTTCTTTGTTCGAAATTACGTTTGTGAGAATTATCCAGTTTGTTGTATATAGCAGTTCATTCACTCACGTCCTATTAAGTGAACATTTCATAACTTATTTGTTCATTTAACTCTTGATAGATTTGGGGGTTATTTCCAGTTTGGGGTTTTTACAAATGGTATTTTTATTGACATTCTCATATTTCTCTTTTGATGTAATTTCTCTTTCTTCCTTTCTTTCTTTTTTGTTTTGTTCTGTTTTTAGATGTAGCCTCGCTCGGCCATCCAGGCTGGAGTGTGGTGGTGCAATCATGGCTTACTATATCCTCAATCTTCTGGCTGAAGCAGCCCTCCTGTCTTAGCCTCCTAAGTAGCTGGGATTACAGGCATATGCCACTATACCAGGCTAATTTATTTTTTGTAAAGACAGGGTCTCACTGTGTTGCCCAGCCTGGTCTCAAACTCTTGGCCTTAAGCATTCCTCCTGCCTCAGCCTCCCAAAGTACTGGGATTAAATTCCTGAGCCACCATGCTTGGCCTTTTGATGTAGTTTCTGTTGCATATATACCTAAAAAAAGAATTGTTGTATCATGGTATCTGTATGTTAACTTTTAGTAGATAATTAGAGTTTTTCTAGATGCCTATATTCCTAACGACTTGGGAGGCAGAGGTGGGAGGATGTCTTGAGATCAGGAGTTTGAGACCAGCCTGGGCAGCAGAACGACACTCTCCCATCTTTAAAATTAAATAAATAATAAAAAATTGTATCACTCAAGTAGTATATCAGAATTCCCTTTGCTCCTAATCCTCCTGTACTTTTGATGTTTTATCTCATTTTCATTTTACCTATTCTTATCAGTGTGTTGCGGCTTCACTTTGTGAATTTAATTTTTACTTTCCTGATGACTGATGATGCTGAGCATCTTTTATTAGGTTTTTCATTTGACATCTTCTTCTGTGAAGTATCTGTGTGAGTCTTGCCCGTATTTCTACTGGCTTGCTTTTTCTCTCTTTTTCTTAGTTTCTAAAAATTCCTTATAAATTCTGGCGATGACTGATTTTCCAGACCTACATGTTTCATGAATGTCTTCTGTTCTGCGGGCTCGCCTTTCATTCTTGTAATGGTTGCCCTTTTGATAAACTAAAGGCTTTAGCTGTAATATATTCAAATTTTAAATCTTTTCTTTGATGTTTCATACTTTTCATAAAATAACAGCTTTCAAGAGATATAATTCACATTTAATGAGACATAATTTTACCCACTGAAAGTGAACAATTAATTGGCTTTTGTATAGTCACAGAGTCATGCAAGGATTGCCACTATTTAGTTTTAGAATATTTTAATCACCCCTAGAAGAAAGTCCTTAACAGTACCAGTAACTTCTTAGTTCTTTTTTTTTTTTTTTAATTATTCTCTGGAAACTACTTATCAATTCTATGAATTTGCCTTTTGATTTTTCATATAAGTGAAATCATATGATATGTGGCTCAAGTGTTTTGCTTCTTTCTCTTAGCATAATATTTACAAGGTTTCTCCATGTGTGGCATATATAAGTACTATATTGCTTTTTATTGCTGAATAATATGCCACTGTATAGTTACACCATATTCTATTCATTCATCACTTGATAGAGTTTTTGGTTTGTTTTCACTTTTTGGCTATTACGAACAGAGCTGATGTGAGCATTCATGCTCATGTTTTTGTGTGGACATATGCTTTTATTTCTCTTGAGTATATATCTAGGAGTGGAACTGTTAGAATAGGCAGATAGCCAGAAATGAGCAGGGCAAGAAAGCCCCTGGGAAAAGAAGTCCTGGAAATGCTGCCCACTGATAATCAACGCTGCCCACTGATAGTCATCACTGCCCACCCGACAGTCAGCAAAAAAGACAATGACCACATTGACTATGCATGGCCTCGTGGTTGGGCTCCTCCAGCCCTGAAGGGGATGGCTCTAGTTGGAGATAATCATGGTGTAGCATCTTTGCCCACTGATGAGCATGTGCACTCCTCCAATAACTTGCCACAGAGTACTCTTTTGCTGATTATAATAGTAAAAACCACACACCTGGGTGGAGATTTTAAATGCTAATGAAACACATAACACATGTATTAGCATGCACAACCACAGAGCATGTGCCCACAGGGGGACTGCCTGATATGGTTTGGGTCTATGTCCCTGCCCAAATCTCATGTCAAATTGTAATCCCCAATGTTGGAGGCAGGGCCTGGTTGGAGGTGACTGGATCATGTTTTGTGGATTTCCTCCTTGTTCTTCTCATGACAGTGCATGAGTTCTCACGAGACCTGATTGTTTTAAAGTGTGTAGCACTTTCTCCCTGACTCTCTTCCTCCTGATTTGGTCATGTAAAATGTGCTGGCTTCCCCTTCACCTTCCACCATAATTGTAAGTTTCCTAAGGCCACTCCAGCCATGCTTCCTGTACAGCCTGTGGAACTGTGAGCTGATTAAACCTCTTTTCTTTATAAATTACCCAGTCTCAGATATTTCTGCCTAAAACATGGTTGCAAGTGACACCCTCTCATACCCCATCATGAATAATTATGTAAGATTCTTTTTTTAAAAAAAAATTTTATTTTTATTATTATACTTTAGGTTTTAGGGTACATGTGCACAATGTGCAGGTTTGTTACGTATGTACCCATGGGCCATGTTGATTTCCTGCACCCATTAACTCGTCATTTAGCATTAGGTATATCTCCTAATGCTATCCCTCCCCCCTCCCCCAACCCCAAAACAGTCCCCGGAGTGTGATGTGTTCCCCTTTCTGTGTCCATGAGTTCTCCTTGTTCAATTCCCACCTACGAGTGAGAACATGTGGTGTTTGGTTTTTAAACTCCCACACAATAATAATGGGAGATTTTAACACCCCACTGTCAACATTAGACAGATCAATGAGACAGAAAGTTAACAAGGATATCCAGGAATTGAACTCAGCTCTGCACAAAGTGGACCTAATAGACATCTACAGAACTCTCCACCCCAAATCAACAGAATATACATTTTTTTCAGCACCACACCACACCTATTCCAAAATTGACCACATAATTGGAAGTAAAGCTCTCCTCAGCAAATGTAAAAGAACAGAAATTATAACAAACTGTCTCTCAGACCACAGTGCAATCAAACTAGAACTCAGGATTAAGAAACTCACTCAAAACCGCTCAACTACATGGAAACTGAACAACCTGCTCCTGAATGACTATTGGGTACATAATGAAATGAAGGCAGAAATAAAGATGTTCTTTGAAACCAATGAGAACAAAGACACAACATACCAGAATCTCTGGGACACGTTCAAAGCAGTGTGTAGAGGGAAATTTATAGCACTAAATGCCCACAAGAGAAAGCAGGAAAGATCCAGAATTATGTAAGATTCTTATAGAGTCCCTCAGCACTGGCTGCTGCTGGCTTTTCTTTCAGAATGTACTGTCTCTTTAAATAAACACTGCTTCTGCTATTATTCCAAGTAGACCAGTTCAGAGCTGTTTTCCAGAGGGGTCAGCCTGCTCCCCTTTTACAGCGTCCTCTTAACTTCTTAATAATCCTTTCACTTAGATTACTAGTTGCTTCTTGGCCAAATTCTTTATCTCAAGTTAGAGAAGAGCTGAGGAGTCTTGCAGTTCCTGGTAACAGAATTGCTGGGTCATGTGGTAACTCTGTGATTAACAGGTTGAGGAAATGCAAGACGGTTTTCCAAAGGGTCTCTATCATTTTATGTTCCTAATAGCAATGCATGAAGGTTCTAGTTTCTCCACATCCTACAAACACTTGGTATTGACTGTCTTTCTTATTTCAGAATTCCTAGAAGGTGGAAAATGACATCTCATTGTGGTTTTGATTTTTATTTCCTTAACAACTAGTGATGTTAAGCATCATTTCTTGTGCTTATTGGCCATTTGTACATCTTTTTTTGGAGAAATGTCTATTTAATTCCTTTGATAATTTAAAAAAATTTTTCCTTTTATTATTGAGTTATAAAAATTCTTTATATATTTTGGGTAAAATTCCCTATTGAATATACGACTTGCAAATATTTTCTCCATTCTGTGCATTACCTTTTCAGTTTTTTGGATGATGTTCTCTGAAGCACAAAAAGTTGTAATTTTCATGAAGTTGAATTTACCTATTTTTTATTTTTCTTGTACTTTTGCTATTGTATCTAAGAACTGTTGCCTCACACAAGGTCTGAAATATTCATTTATGTTTTCTCCATCAGTTTAATAGTTTTGGCACCTATGTTTAGGTCTATAATCTATTTTGAGTTAATTTTTATATATAGTGTAGTCTAAGGGTCTAACTTCATTCTTGTACAGGTATTTTAGCATTATTTATTAAAATGACTGTTCTTTCTCCCAATTGTGGCACTATTGTTGAAAATCTATTTATTTTCAGTCTTTCACTTTTTTTTTTGTGATAGTCTATATATCTATCTTTATGCCAGTACCACATTTTCTTTTTACTGCAGTTTCATGATAAGTTTTGAAATTAGGGAAATGTTAGGTCTGCCAGTTTTGTTCTTTTTCTAGATTGTTTTGGCTATTCTGGGTACATCCCATATACATTTTGGGATGAGCTTGCCAATTTCTGCAAAGAAACCAGCTGGGATTTTGATAGAGACTGAGTTGGATCTGTTGATCGATTTTGGGCGTTCTTGTCATGTTAATATGAACTATTCCATTCCATGGGCATGGAATGTCTTTTGATTTATCTAGATCTTTTTAACTTTCTTTCAACAATTTTGTACTTTTGCACTTTTCAGTGTACAAAGGTTAAATCCCTTTTGTTAATTTTATCTTAAGTATATTATTTTTATTGACGCTGTGAATGGAATTGCTTTCCTAATTTCATTTTCAAATTGCTATTCTACTCATGTTACTTTGACTATGAGATTGCATCAAGTAGAATTTAAGGTAAAGGTAGTCCCTCCCTTACTAATCTTGTTAAAGACTGACCCCAAGTGATGGTGCTACTCTCATACTTCCAAAATTGATGCCACAACACTGATCATAAAATCAAGGGCACTCAGGTATGTATTGGAATGAGTAAAGGTGATGCACTGTGTTGGGTTGGTATTGAGATTTTCATTCTCTCAAGCTGGAGTGAGATGGGAACTGAGTAATTTTTCCAAAATTCAGACAAGGCATTACCCTTTATCCTGTGATAAGGACATTAGTTCCATTAAGCCAAGACCCTCTTTTTCATGCTGTCTACTTTGTATTACATATTTTTTTTATATACCAGTCTATTTCACCTGCCATCCCCAATGACAGTAATATTTTATTGTTAAATTTGTCTAACCATTATTCAGTTTTTAGCCATTTGTTTTTTTCTTTCAACAAAATACAGATTTGATTATTTTCCTGGCATTAAAATTTGCATGAAAATAAATCATTTTTTAAAATCCCATTATCCACAATCATATCTTCTTTTTTCATCCAGAAAGTCTGCAAACGCAGTAATTGTCCATAGGGTTGAGCAGAAGGAATTGAATTACAGAAATGTTTTAAAAGTTTGATACGGAGCTCAGAAAACTTTTGTGTTTTACAATTTTAATTTTGTATCAGTGTCACTATTCTGTGGTGAAGATAGATATGTCTACTTCTGTATTTGTAGCAGAAGCATTTAGAGTAATCCTTCAATTAGGTAAGGACAAAATAACGGCACAGATTTTGCCTATTATGTTTTTATTTGCATTTAACTTTACCTGTTCATATATACGTGTATAAATCTTTTTCCTATCTGAATTTTATTCAGGAACTTATAATGAAGTGGAAAATTTTCCAGAATCTTCTCGATTTTTTTAACCTTATAAGTTACCTTAGTGGTAACTCCTAATAGGAACAATGACAGGAAAAGCCAATTCTCTATTTGGATGAGGCCTTATCTTAGACCAATGTAGGCAGTGGGCAAGGACTACATTGGGCAAGGACTACATTGGAGGATTGGAGCACAGAGTACATGCCCCCTCCCAGAAATGATCATTGTTTTCATTTCTTGTTGGAAGGCCACAGGCAGCAAGGGATCATGGGCTTGAATAACTTCATGTTAGATCTGAGCTCTGGAGAAATTATTTTTCTCATGCATCACAGTGAGATTACTTGGAAACTGGAAATATAACAATTTGATGTGCTTCCCAGGCTCGTGGAATGCTGAACTGAAGTCATGCGTAGAAAGCACCAGGCACACAGCAGGCATCGCAGGTGTCATCCTTCCTTTCTGGCATTCCCTTTCCTACTTCAAGGCTATGTCTTATCTGAGCAAACTTGATTTCAAAGTTTACTTTAACTAACGTACATCTTTAAAAGAAAGTATTTTGTAAGATAATGATTTTCTTTTCAATGCAAGGTGATTAGCTGAACAGGTAAGTGAGGTTGATTTAATTATTATGTCATTGTGCATCTTTTATTGATTAACAGATTAGAAAGATCCACACATTTTTATTTTTAGTTGAGACTGTCTGCTCATTGTTTCTATGCCCCATCCTCTGTTTTTCTATTGCCTCTGCTAATCATTCAATAATGAGCTCAGCATTGAGCTTATGCACAATGCATCAGATGCTAAGAGACGACTTATATCCAGTTGAAGTATCTGTAGTCTGACTGTGTTACTTTTTGGAGATTTTTCCTATCACAACTGCAATTGGTGGAAACCATAAAATATAATGGACATCTGTGAACATCAGTGACTTCATTTGCCCATATATCCAAAAAAAAAAAGAGAAAAGAAAAACATAATACTGAATCATTTATGAATTCAAAGCGTTGAAAATACAGAAAGCATTTGCCCATATATCCAAAAAAAAAAAAAAGAAAAACGGCCAGACGTGTTGGCTCACGCTTGTAATCCCAGCACTTTGGAAGGCCGAGGTGGTTGGATCACTTGAGGTCAGGAGTTTGAGACCAGCCTGGCTAACATGGTGAAACCCCATCTCTACTAAAAGTACAAAAATCAGCTGGGTGTGGTGGCACGTGCCTGTAATCCCAACTACTTGGGAGGTTGAGGCAGGAGAATTGCTTGAACTCTGGAGAAAGAGGTTTCATTGAGCTGAGATCGTGCCAGTGAACTCCAGCCTGGGCGACCAGAGCATAACTCCATCTAAGAAAAAAAAAAAAAAAAGAAAAAAAAAAAGAAAAACATAATACTGAATCATTTATGAATTTTAAGTGTTCAAAATACAAAAAGTAACGTGTCCAGAACTTCATTCCTTAATAATAAGCACTAAATGTTACGTGAAATAGCCAAACATAGCTTTAGATGCTGAAGAAAGACTTTCAATTAATTTATATGACTGCCGTATAAAATATGCACAGATGAGTCTTCTGTACTCTTTGGAGCCATAAAGCTATACTTTCTAATTAGATACATAAAATTTGGTGTGCTCAGAATCCATTTTGACTCTGAAGCCACCAATCTCTAGCAGCTGGGAGTTTCTAGCACTCTGTGCTGTGGTTGGAACTGCCCCCATTTTACTCCTGCCTTGAAGGAGAAAAACGACCCCTGTACTGCATGTGCCCAGTAAAAAGATATTTTCTTATTTTACAGACACAGAAAAGGATTGCAAGCATGAAACGTGGGTGACATTCAATAACTTATAAATACTCAGAGGGCCTTAAATATATTAACTCTTATTTCTGCTTCTAAGCCTTTGCTCTCAACATTTCCCCAACCCAAAGTGCCCTCTCCAGCTTTCCTGATTCCTAAAGCTACTCATTCTTCAGGGCCAGCTCAAATTCCATATCCCTGCACCAAGCTTGTTTACATGATTCTAAATAGTTTGTCCCATCTGTGGACATCTTTCATACCTATAGTTTGTTTCATTTAGAAAGAGATGCATACCTTGCAAAGGGCATTGAATTTAGTTACAACTGTGTTTAAGATTCGGGTCACACACTTGTTTGCTATGCGACCTTTAGCACATCACAATGTCTCTGAGACTCCTTTTTTCCTTGTCAGTATTTAAAAGAAAAAAAAAGCCCTCACTACAAACCTTCTCTAAGATGAGTGAAGATTACAAATGTAAAAATGGTTTATAAAAAGTAATCCATGTAAAATGCACTATACAACCTATACTATGTTGTCATTCTAATCTCTTTGTTTTAGCTCCCCAAACAAATCGTAAACTTTTAAAGAAAGAAATTGTAATTTAAACTTGTTTATATGTTAACATCTAGCTTAGTGTGTTGACTATAGTGGGTGTTCATTAAACATCTGCTGATTTGATTTGCAGATGAAAGTGATTTTCCTTCCAGGATCTATTTTTAGTTCTTTATCTGTATTGCCATGTTTTTTTTTTTATGTATCAATTTGAACTTTAGTGTATCCTTCTACTCTTTTGGTTTTCCACTTTCATTCTAGGAATATATATTTTCAAATGTCAGGGGTATGTGTGTGTGAATTTTCATTTGTTGCATAGATGAAGATGTGACTACAAAGAAAAATGAAAGGAAGAGGTGTAAAGCATAGAAAAATAATACAAGGTTAGCTTCATGTTTTTGCGGGGAACTAGTGGCTGACAGAAAGTTAGGGCTTGGAATAAAGGTGATAAGATGGATTTGGGGGTTAAGGTAGGTGAGATGGTGTTGATTAGTCAATTTTTTTTTTTTTTTTTGAGCAAAGAAGTAGAATATTGGTTTCCGGGAGCTGGGGGGAGAGGTAAATGGAGAGTTACAGATCAGTGGGCATAAAGTTTCAGTTGAGCAAGATTAAAACACTCTAGAAATCCGTTGTACAACATTGTACCTATAGTCAACAACAATGTATAGTACATTTAGATTTGTTAGAAAGGTGAATCTCATGTTAAGTGTTCTTACCACAATAAAGAAATCTTTTAAAATTATAAAATGTAATTTTTCCAAAAGTTACTTTAATTTGCTTGAGATGGTGGTGTTATGGGCCTCTGTGGGGAGTTTCTTTAATCCTGCCTATAGGATGAAGCCAACATATGGCCAACTCCTCCCCCAGAGTCTAAGGTAGCTCCCTGTTCCTGTTGTGGAGAATACAACCTGACTCATTTTTTGCAAAGCAAAGGTGGCAGTTGGCCCCATTCCCAAAGGCTGGCTGCACTTTGTGTCTGACTTAGAAGCTATTGCTAAGGTGTTTCCCATCCTTTCAATTCCCCGCTGTGTCTGGGCTCCTGTGGGACATCCCAGAGCAACAGAAGGATGGGCTGATGGGTGGGAAGCTAGATAGCAACTCAGCCTCCCCACCTGGCTCTGTAACCTGCTCCATCTGTCAGTTGTTCTGGGTGGCTGAAGAGTGCAGCAGTTCAAAGCCCCACTCCAGGCTGTTTCTGAATATTTCTTTGCTCTCCAAGGACCTGATATTTCTGGCCATGGAGCGGGGATTGGAGCCAAGTGTTCCTCAGCTCAGCAGCCCAGGTACATGGGGTTGGCAGCCACTAGACCTCGTGCTGTGCTGCTCCTTAGACCCTTAGACATTTGAATAAGAAATGTTGGGCTTATTTCTATTCATTTTACTATCTTCTTTTTTTCATGATCCGTCTGTGTGAAGTTTGGAATGATATTTGTATATTCAAAAGCCAATCAGGCATGAAGCTAATGTAGGGCAGCATTTCAGTGACTGCACAGACAAGAAAGCTGAGGATTTATCTAGTAAATCTGTCAAGAAGAAAACACTATCAGTGTGGAAGGATGATGAGCATAGCCAACCCAGCAAGACCCCTTTCTGGGGGATCAGGAAACAAGAATTGACACTTAGGTTGATTTGTATGCTGTTTATTTTTGAACTCATTTTAAACAATTATGTTTTAAGGATTAGAATTACCAATCCATGTCAGACCTGCATGACTCAGAGCAACAAATGAGGTCCCTGCATTAATTTTCTGTTGCTACATAACAAATGACTACAAATTTAACAGTGTAAAGTAATGCATATTCATAATCTCACAGTCTCTGTGGTTCAAGAATCTGAGTTCTGTTTAGTTGGGCCCTTAGCTCAGGATCTCACCAGGTTGCAATCAAGGTGTCAACTGGACCATGTTTTCATTTGAAGGTTAGGTTGGGGAAGAATATGATTCCAAGCTCACTCATGTTGTTGGTATAATTGGTTTCCTTGAAGCTGTCAGACTCAGAACACCAGTTTTTCTCTGGCTTCTCTCAGTTCCTAGGGACCACTGGTCATTCTGGCTTCTCTCAGTTCCTAGGGACCACTAGTCATTCCTTGCTATGTAGACATCTATGTACGATCTGTTACAACATGGCTATTTACTTCAGAGCTAGAAAGGGAAAAAGCCATTCTACTATTAGACAAAGTCTTACCCAGGTAACGTAGTCACTGGAGTGACATTTTATCACCTTTGCCATATTGAATCAATCAGGGTCAAGTCAAAAGGTTTTTCTACAGTTAAGGGAAGGAGATTAGATAAAGTAATAAACCCCAGGAGGTGGAGACCTTGAGGGCCACCTTAGAGTGTGTCCCCATAGCGCCTGTTCCAGAATCCATTCTTTTTTTTTTTTTTTTTTTTTTTTTTTGAGATGGAGTCTCGCTCTTTCACTCAGGCTGGAGTGTAGTGGCGCGATCTCGGCTCACTGCAAGCTCCGCCTCCCGGGTTCACGCCATTCTCCTGCCTCAGCCTCTCCGAGTAGCTGGGACTACAGGCGTCCGCCACCACGCCCGGCTAATTTTTTGTATTTTTAGTAGAGACGGGGTTTCACCTTGGTCTCGATCTCCTGACCTCGTGATCTGCCCGCCTCGGCCTCCCAAAGTGCTGGGATTACAAGCGTGAGCCACCGCGCCCGGCCCAGAATCCATTCTTATGTGGCCAGTGAGTGGTACTTTGTGTCCAGAAATTAGGTTTTATTCTCAGATCAGTCCTGGTATAAATGTACAGAACGTGATGTGACAAAGATGGGTTTGAATCTTGAGTTATAATGGAAAATAATGTCTTTGATGTTTAATTTCTATATTTGCAAAATGGTGGGTGATGATCTGCATGACTGGCTCGTATATACTCCTCCAAATAGCACAGTCGCAAGTCTTGCAGTCCCCTTTCTCCCGTAGCTGCAATGACCCAAGACCGTCAGCTCTTCACTCCTGACTTGCTCTCACTCTCTTCCTATGTTTCTTAATACTCAATCTTGGGTTTGTTTCTTGTTTTCAGCCTTTTAGCCTATCTTTTACTTCCTCCTCTATCTTCAATTTTTTGACTGATTTCAATTAACACCTTAAAAGATTTTGGCTTAGATTCATCTCACTCTTCCTTCCTTCAAAAGATTTTGCATGGGATTATGAATGACTTAGTTCAGTGGTATTGAAATGCCAGTACTTGAATTAGCTGAACCACAGTTACCTGGGGAGACTTTTCTAGCATCCACTTTTGGAGAGTCGATTAAATCAGGTTAGAACTATCAATTGAACCTGGAAAAAATATATATGATCTATATTTATATAAAATATATATGAATATAAATTTATAATATATATCTATCTACATATGTAGATATATATATCTATATATAACATATATAGATATATAGATATATAACATATATATATTTATAAAACTTTCCAAAGTTTTTTTATGGGTAACCCCTGACTTTGGTCACATGGTAAGAACAAAACTTAAAAAAAAAAAAATGCCAATAAATGCACAATGACAGTGGCCATCACATACAGATGGAATAGAAGTGTAGCAGAGAATTCTAGGATTCACCAAGACATGTGTTTCCTTCTCTGTACTGAGTCCTTACCTAGACTTCATTATATAGATATGTATTTTTTGAGACAGGGTCTTGAGCTGTCACCTAGGCTAGAGTGAGTGGTATGATCATGGCTCACTGCAGCCTTCATCTCCCAAATTCAAGTGATCCTCCCACCTCAGCCTTCTAAGTAGCTTGGAATAAAGGTGTGCACCACCACACTTGGCCAATTTTTGTATTTTTTGTGAAAATGGAGTTTTGCCATGTTGCCCAGGCTGGTCTTGAACTCCTGGGCACAAGTGATTCTTCCACCCTGACCTCCCAAAGTGCTGGGATTATAGGTGTGAGCTACCACACCTGGCTATAATTCATTAATTATATCATACCTGGCTATAATTCATATAATTTGCAATTAGTTGTGGCCACGAAACCAAGTCCCCCTCATGGAATGTGAACTGATTTGATGTGTGTCTCTCTCCAACCTGACCCTTAAACATCCTCATTGTAAATTCCACAATCTTTTTTCTATCCTGTTATTGAATAGAGAAAACTCAAGAACCCAGAGGAAGGTGAAGCCAGGGGTGGAA
Source organism: Symphalangus syndactylus (assembly GCF_028878055.3). Taxonomy (NCBI): domain Eukaryota; kingdom Metazoa; phylum Chordata; class Mammalia; order Primates; family Hylobatidae; genus Symphalangus; species Symphalangus syndactylus. Next base: position 117,724,420 of record NC_072432.2, on the reverse strand, counting down.
GGAGCCTAGATCCCTGAATAACTATGTTGAGCAGAGTGCTACTCTGTCTGCTTGCGTTGGACAGTGTTGTCACCAAAAAAGCAACTGACACTTTGTTTAAGTAATGGATACCCTAATACAAGTTTCTTTTTATGTGTTCTAATTCAAATGTCTCTGAGTAGGCTTTCACCTCAAAATAATTCTAGTAGAAATACCTAAAATTCCACAATAATTCATTTGTTTCCCAAGTGTGGTGATTACCTTTTCCATAGCAGCTTTGAAAGTGAGAATACTCTATGAAAGATGAATACATAAATCCTTAAAATTTCAATGTGAATTCTTTTAACAAATCCATGCTTGACAAGAGAAATGAGATAATAACATGTGAGAGAGAAGGAAGGATGAAAAACAAAAGAGGAACAGATGTTAATTTATTTTACAAATGTTTGTTGAGTATCTACTATGTGGCATGCACTCTGCCAGGCTTGAAATATAAAGAATAGTGAGCCTCAGTCCCTATGGTGTTCATATTTCACAAGTGAAGTGGATCTTACATTAAATATGTGCATATAAAGAGATCATGTTTCTTTACTTCTCACAAATCTGTTGTTAAATCATTGTGTCTTCATTCATACTATAGTAGAATCGAGGAACTATGCTATGGCCTGAGGCTTTTCCTATAGTGTTTTAGTTAATCCTCTCAAGGACACTATGACAAGATATTATTAACCCCATTTAACTCTAACTCATCTGTCAGCTCTCAGTTCAATTGTCTGGAAAATTGATCTGATCCCCTACATTAGATCATCTTCCATTATTAATAACTCACTGTGGCATGTGTCTCATCTTCCTAGGACCTTACTGTAATTATATTTGTAGAATTACTCACCTTACTTTTATCTTCCTCACTATATTGCAAGTTCCATGAGGACATGGACTGTGACTGCTTTTGCCCCTTTATAATCCATCCTATAGAGAACACCACTGATTTACAGTCAATATTTGTTGAATAGATGAATAAATACGTAATTGAGTTTCAAATAGTATGGGAAAAGGAAGATTTGGTCCCATGGAGTAACTGGTGCTTGATGGCACTTCCTTCTTCTGTAGACACTGTCTACCCACTCACACCATGGCCTGGACCACCCAGATATCAGGAGGCTCAGAGAAACCCACACAGGGCCGATCACACTTCCCCTCACCGGCTCATTCTTTAGTCACCATGTGTCTCTTGTAGACAAGTCAGGTTTTAGAGAAGGTCTGGAGTCAAAGGATGCCTTCCTAACAGTAGCAACTCAGATCTGAAAAGTCACTCTTCATTTTTAATTTTTCAGAGACTGTCTTTTCCTTTAAATGCTAACCTTTTAAAAAGTCTCCCCACCTCTTCCCTGCACATTCCCTCCCTTACTTCTTTCACGTATCAATGTACCTATTACCTTTTTTTCTTTTTCTTTTTTTTTTTTTTTTTTTTTTTGAGACAGAGTTTCACTCTTGTTGCCCAGGCTGGAGTACAATGGCTCAATCTTGGTTCACTGCAGCCTCCACTTCCATTTCCACCTCCCGGGTTCAAGCTATTCTCCTGCCTTAGCCTTCTGAGTAGCTGGAATTACAGGCACCTGCCACCATGCCTGGCTAATTTTGTATTTTTAGTAGAGATGGGGTTTTGCCATGTTGGCCAGGCTGGTCTGGAACTCCTGGCAACGTACCTATTTCTCTACTTCCTGATTACTTTCCATTCCCAGTCCCCAAGGCCTCTGGGAATTGCCTTCTATTTTCCAGAGAAGTACTTTGCTAAGTCAAGGCAATTCCCTACACAGAGGGCTCTGGGGCTGTTAACATTTTTATTGCTTCCTTACACACAGGCACTGTCTCTTGGCACTCTCCTGAGAGCCATTGGAGGGCTCACTAGTGGCACCTACAATGCCTTAGTGTCCTCCTCTGACAGTTTGGAGCCATCCATGTCAGAATCACTTGACGGTCTTATTAATGCAGATTCTGGGTTCCATTGCATTTCTGTTGAATCCAAATCTCTGGGAATTATCCTGGACTCTTTTTTTTTTTAAATTAAGGCATTCAATGATTATTACACATACTGCAGTTTGATTAATACAAACAAAAACTGGGCTTGGAGAGTCCTTTCTCTTCCTCTCTTCCTCACTCTACTGAAATCTGACTGCAATGAGCCCCTTCCTCACTTTACTCTCTTGGTTTTAATTCATTTTTCTTGACCTTTTAAGTTTTCCAAATACAGCAACTTACTATCTCGCTCTCTCTGTATCTCTTCTAAAAATTTAACTCCATTTCAACTGTTTTCTTCCTATGAACAACTAAACATGAAACTGTCCCCTTAAGAACTGATCTTCTTGACCTCTGCCAAGCACTTCTTTCTCTATTTCCCCTCACAGATGAGCTTCTCAAGAGAAGTGTCTATGTTCACTGTTTTCTTTATTGCACATCTTATTCCTTTCTCAACCCACTATAGTTTTGTTTTCCACTCTTATCACTGCTCTGAAAGAACTCTCACCCACATCTCCAATACAAATATATTTTTCAGTTCATACTTTAGTCTTTCAGCTTCTTGGCATCTATGACATCGACTCTTGCCTATTTCTAGGTCTGTTAGTCCAGTCATATTGTCTCTGTTTTTTTTTTTATGATTCTTCTTCTCTTATCAGGGCCTAACATGTTGGACTTATTAAAGCTCAGTTGAGATCTCTTTGCACTTTCGTTGAGACTAAAGTTGGTTTCCCCAGAGTTGGCATGTGGTCTGTTTTTTAAGAAGCGCTCTTGGGCTCTCACCTGTGGAAGGGAGGAAAGAAAGGCAAGATGGAGTAAAGGAGGAAGTTGTGCTGTGATAAGGGCCCAGCCACCACCTCAGCCAACCATGTAAGAAGCTCTGGAGTTAGAATGGTCGTGATGCCCTGGCCTTTGTAGGACATCATTTATGAGTCATTGGCCAAAGGCCAACCTGGAAATAGGCATAACCATGGACAAGGCAATCTTTGTAAAAAAATATATATATATATATTCCTGAAGTAGCTATAACTGAAGGCCCTTGGTCAATGGCACTTCCTGTAGTAGGGCAAAGAGTTACTCACACATGGGGCAGGAGCATCTCTACAGACTGTATATTATGTCCATTGGCAAAACTCATCCACAGTTATCACGTTGACTTCTCTGAGCTCCATCTCTATATTCCCAACTGTCCACCAAGCACCTACAATTCAGTGAACCCACAGCATCCCCAACTCAGCACATACAAACTAGACTCAGTCTTCATTCATTCTTCTCCCCAGGCATCACTAACCCTGCTTTTATTTCCCTTTCTTAGAAGATGACACTATTACCTTGTTAATCCCTCAAGTTGTCATTTTCTCATCCTTCCTCTTTTTTAAGTCCCCATATCTAAACTCCACTTCCCCCTCTATTCTACCCTGCTCTGCTTTCCTCTCTTCCACAGGTGAGAGCCCAAGAGTGCTTCTTTAAAATAACTCACTCCCTGACAACTTTATCTCCCAAACCTTTGATCTCATCCACCGCTAACTCTCAAGTTCAGGCTGCCATTATTGCTCTGGGTTAATAGTTTAGCTATTTTTTTTTTGGGTGGGGGGTGGAGGGTGAGGGGAGACAGAGTCTTGCTCTGTGGCCCAGGCTGGAGTGCAGTGGTGCGATCTTGGCTTATTGCAACTTCCACCTCCCAGGTTCAAGTAATTCTCCTGCCGTAGCCTCCCAAGTAGCAGAGATTACAGGTGTGTGCCACCACACTCAGCTAATTTTTGCTTTTTTTCTTTTTAAGTAGAGATGGGGTTTCACCATGTTGACCAGGCTGGTCTCGAACTCCTGACCTCAAGTGATCCACCCGCCTTGGCCTCCCAAAGTGCTGAAATTACAGTCATGAGTCACTGCGCCCAGCCAGTGTAATTATTCTGTTTCCATCATTCTTCTTTTCCATCTTTCCCTAATACCGAACTCATGATAATGTTTTTATAGCTCAAATTGATCAATTCAATACCTTGCTTAAAACCCTAAGAAAATTTATTATTATTTTGTAGAGACGAGGTCTTGCCGTGTTGCCCAAGCTGGTCTTGAATTCCTGGCCTCAGGCAGTCTTCCCACCTTGGCAGTTTTCTTGTTCTTTTAAGGTAAAGGTCACTATCCTTAGCATAAACCACCATGTCCTTGCCTGTCTCACCAGCATAACCTTACACTCTGGTTTCAGCCATGTCTACCTTGTTTGTGTTGTTTCAATGCACCATGCTTCTTCTAAACACAGGCCTTGGGTACAAGATATTCCCTTTACCTGAACAACTCTCTCACCCCACCTTCCTACCATCACCTTTATCCAGATAATTCCTACTCGAGCTTTAGATTTCATATCAATGGTAATTTCACCAAGATATCCCTGCATTTCTCAGAGAGAGCTGGGTTTCTCAGAGACAGCTGGGTTATATTCTTATAGCACAGCTTACCTTATCTTTATAACAACCCTTACTTCCAAATATCCACTGGTTCATGTGATGATGAATGGCTGTCTTGCATTAGACTGTAATTTCCACAGAAGGAGGGACCCTGTTTAGGCTCACAATTTTATTTTCAATGCCTGGTATATTGAAGGGACACGGTTCAAACAACTCCCAACATCAAAAGGTAAACCAAACAGTTTCCGAGATAGGAATTCTGCATGTATTGTTTTTCTGTAATCAGCTGGCAGGTGGGGGATGCTAACAGTTCTCAAGATACTCAAAAACCCATTGCTAGTTTGCATGGCTACATGGAGGTAGAGTGTAGGTGAGGAATGATCACAAAGAAGGTAGAAAATGTAAAGCTTCTTACAGAAGCCGAGCACTAAATGCAGTGTGTAGGTGTGGAAGAGAAGTAAATTACCCATGATGCCTCAGAATCTAGTAATTTCATATAAAATAAGCATTAAGGCAGTGAAAAGTTTCAGGCTATAATAAAGTATAGTAAAAACAAGAGGTAGACTAACATGACTAAAATTAGTAAAAGTGACTTTCTGTTCCTAGCATAAAAGCAAACTGGTACAGAACTGATCTCCTGGTGTAAACAACCTAAAAACTGGAGTAACTATTTTTTTAAAAAAAGAAATGACAGGTTTTAGACATAGGACCACAGACAGCACATGACTGTGATTCCTGCAAAGAAGGAAATCAAGAAAACAAGTGAGGTGAACTTATCACAAAGCCTTCTGCATGGAGATGATTCCTGACCATGGCTCAGAGCAACATGCCTCCAGCAGAGTCTGGCCAATCTCACCAAGTCAAAAAGATAAAGACCAAAGTTTAGGGAAGCCAAAGTGACTCTAATTTCTGGGAAAAGCACCCAAGATAAGAGAGAGATACATAGAAAGGACCCTAGGAATATGGATAAGGGTCCTTATGGTCTTTGATTGAAAACTCTGCACATGGGTAGAGTGAAGCCCCAAGAGGTCAGACAAAAGTAATGTCTGAGGAAAAAGCAATTCCTGGGAAGCTGTAAAATGAACAACTTCCGGAGCTCACACCGGGGTGGGAAACACTCAAGTTCCTCTAGCCAAAGTCAAAAGAGTTCATTAAATATGCAGGCGTTGAGTAGAGAGCACAGAATTGTGAGAATCAAAATGGAAATAAATTAACCCTAGGAAAAAGAAAACACCCTTCTCCTGGAGTTGCACCTAAAGTTCTTTTGCCTTTGGACTCCAGGACTTACACCAGCAAAATAACTTGATGTGCAAAGCCAGGAGGAGAATGGTGTTCTGGCTCAGAGAGAGAGAGAGAGAGAGAGAGAATGAGAGAGAGAGAATTTGCCTTGTTCTATTGGGGCCTTCAGCCAGTTGGATGGTAGCCACCCACATAAGGGTGGATCTTCCTTATTCAGTTCACTGATTCAAATGCCAGTGTCTTCCAGAAACACTTTCATGGACATATCCAGAAATAATGCTTTACCAGTGACCTGGGTATTCCTTACTCCAGTCAAGTTGATGCATGAAAATAATGATCACAGAATGAAAATTTAATTTATATTGAAATAACACTACGTACCTGTTTAATTTTTGATGAGAAGTCTATGGCCATTTGAATTCACTTCCAGGTATATAATGTATTCTTTTTCTCTGGTTTTTTTTTTTTTGAGAATTTACTGTTTTTAGAGATTCTTGACTATGATGTGCTTAGGCATATTTTCTTTGTATTTATTCAGTTTGGGTTGTGATGACCTCAGATTTTTAAATCTATGAAGTTGTGGCTTTTACCAAGTATATTACTGCCCCGTTCTCTGTCTTCTCTTGGACATCAGAACTCTCCCTAGGTGTGCTAACCTGGAGAGCAGGACTTCCTTATGGAGAACTATCTTGGCGTATTTTGAAATGATTACTTTTTCTCCTTCTCTTCCAGAATTAAGAAGGAATCTTTCAACTCTTCACTGTGAAAGTCTGGTAGGGCTCCTGGAGGTGAAACCTATAAAAAAATGGAAGGCCCCATTAAGACTATAGCTCCATGGCTGTGGTCTTACTCTCATAGTCTCATGTTTCTAACTCTCATAGTAGTTCACATTCAGCCTCTAGCAATTTGTAAAAATTAAGATTTAAGTGTTCCTACCAGTTTACCAGTGGCTTCTGCTCAGAGTAAGCTGATTTTTCCAGTGATTCTCTCTTTTAACCCATATCTACTGATTTCAGGGTAAAAGTTTTCTCTATGATCTCAGGTCTTTGATCCATCCAGCAACTTTCAGTTTGTTGAGCTTCTTTTCTGGTCAGGATGAGAGTGCTGACTTTCAAAACCTTTTGCATGTCAGAAACAGACCCCATGTTTTTTATTATTTTTCTGCTAAACAGATTCCATTTTGTGCTCTGAGTTTCTACTATTACTTCTTAACAAGAAAAAAAAAAAAAACACTTGATTTGGAGTAAATAAATGTGTGTAATAGGAAGTTTAAATAAAAAATTTAAATCCATTAATAGGACAGTTTTAAAATAAATTATAGATTATTAATATAGAGTATATTAGGGTTCTTTAGAAAGCAGAGCTAATGGGATAGATGTATGTATAAAGTTAGTTTATTAGGGAGTATTGACTCACACGATCACAAGGTGAGGTTCCACAACAGGCTGTCTGCAAGCTGAGGAGCAAGGAAGCCAGTCTGGGTCCCAAAATCTACAAAGTAGGGAAGCCAGCAGTACAGCCTTCAGTCTGTGGTTGAACGTCCGAGAGTCCCAAAGCTGAAGAACTTGGAGTCTGGTGTTGGGGGGCAGGAAGCATCCAGCGCGGGAGAAAGATGTAGGTCAGGAGACTAAGCCAGTCTAGTCTTTCGAAGTTCTTCTAATCTGCTTTTATCCTAGCTGGGCTGGCAGCTGATTACATGGTGCCCACCCAGATTGAGGGTGGGCCTGCCTCTCCCAGCCCACTGACTCAAATGTTAATTTCCTTTGGCAACAAACACCCTCATAGACACACCCAGGAACAATACTTCAATCCAATCAAGTAGACATTCAGTATTAACCATCACACAGAGTAAAACCATGCAGCTGTGAAAAGATATGAGATAGATTTATATATGCACATAAGGAAAGATCACAGGGTACCTAAATATAAAGAATGAAGACTCAGTAGTATCATTGGCTTGTATTTGTGTATTATAAAGGGGAACGTGTGAACATGCAATTGTAACTGAATGGACCTTGAAAATATAAGAAAACAGCAAGGGGGATTCTTTTGAGTAGAGAACTGAGGAACTGAGAATTTAAAGTGCGAAGGGGGAATTTAAAGCTGCTCTTCATGGTGTGCTCTTTGTGTCATTTTATTTTCACATATTCCTTGAAAATACACCATTAATAAAAAATTTTATAAAACCCAACTTGCCTAAATTAACTTTTTAATATAGTGTGCCCATTTGGTTTGTGACACTTGACCCATTGCCCATTTCTGTTAGGAGATAAAATAGTGAAATCTTTCTTGAAATGAGAAAGCATCTGTAAAGTGATCAGAGAGAACATGACCAGTGTTTGCAAATAAGAGAACAGAGAAAAGATAGTGAGATATTCAAATAGATATTGAGAGATTTTAAAGCTCTCTGTTTCCATTTTGCAGCTATAAAAGAGTAATGCTTGCCAGCAACAAAGCCCTATTGATTATAGCAGCTGCAGATAAAAGCCTCCTTGTAGGGAGTAGGTGTGAAGTGACAATTATAAATCATCGGAAGGTCTTGTCTTCCAGTGGGTGTTTGCTTATTAGTCTGTGGTACATTGTAGTTATGAGCTCTCATTGCTTGATTGCAGCACTAGTCTATCCCTTCCATTTGGTAAAAAATGCTCCTGGAACTTTGTTCTTAATCACCATATTTGATGATCAGAGGTAATATGGTATTCTGGTTTTCAAAATACATTTATAGTAACAAAGACCTACGGCAGCCTTAAGAAATATCCTAAATCATACATTAATAGTCATAAAATCTGCAATGTTGTGGCCAACTGAATCTAAATCTCTCCATATACAATCGCTCCTGAACATAAAGTACAGATAAATTTAAAAAAGTACAACAAGGAGCACAAAAAACCCCACACATGTCTTATGATTTCACCATTATGTTAGTAGGAGGCAGAAAATACCATGAACTTCAAATGACATCTGAGAAAAATAAACCCCAAATCTCATCAGAGCTCAGTGGCCCCTCAAGCCTGTGGGTGTAGAAAGAAGGAAATGGGAGGCTTAAGAGATTCTATCGAAGAAGGAGAGAAGAAAGAACTCAGATGAAACACAAATTCATCTCCAGAAGGAGAAATTTTGACACTGAATGATAAAATACCTATATTAGGTAAAACAATGGCCACTAAAGATGTCCATGTACAATCACCAGGTATCCATTACCATACATGATGAGAGGGACTTTACAGACGTGATGAAGGGTGAGGGACTTGGGCTGGAGATATTATCCTGGAATATCTGGGCGGGCCCAGTGTAACCATGTGAGTCCTTTAAAAGTAAGGAAATTTTCTGCAGTGAGAGAGAGGTATGAGGGCAGAAGAAGGGAAAGAGAGATGTGACATTGCTGGCTTTAAAGATGGAGGGAAGGCTGGGCACGGTGGCTCACGCCTGTAATCCCAGTACTTTGGGAGGCCAAGGCAGGTGGATCACTTGAGGTCAGGAGTTCGAGACCAGCCTGGCCAACATAGTAAAACCCCAGCTCTACTAAAAATACAAAAATTAGCCAGGTATGGTGGCACACGCCTGTAGTCCCAGCTACTCGGGAGGCTGAGGCAGGAGAATCACTTGAAGCTGAGAGGTGGAGATTGCAGTGGACCGAGATCGTGCCATTGCATTCTAGCCTGGGTGGCAAGAATGAACCACTGTCTCAAAAAAAAAAAAAAAAAAAAAGTATAGAATGATACATGTATCTGTTTCTTTTTGCAAAATGAATTGGAGGAAAGGCAAACTAGAAAATAATGAGATTGACAACTTACAGGGGTTGTCAGGTGGGAGTGAGGTGGAAAAGATAGCATGGGGGTGACACTTTTCTAAGTACAGTTGTCCCTTGGTATCCATGGGGGGTTGGTTCCAGAAGCCCCGTGAGTACCAAAATCTGCAGATGCTCAAGTCTCTTATATAAAATGGCTAGTATTTGCATATCACCCACCTATAAACATCTTCCCATATACTTTAAGTCATCTCTAGATTACTTATATCTAATACAATGCAAATGCTATGTAAATAGTTATAATGTATTTTTATAATTTATTTTTATTTTGTGTTGTCATTTTTTATCATTCTTAAAAATATTTTCAATCTGTAGTTGGTTGAATTTAGAGATACAGAATAGATGTATACTTTTTTGATAGTTTTAACTCTTTGCAGTCAAGATAATGTACATGCACAAAAGAACCATAAAATATGAACCAAATAAGTTTAATGTAATTGTATTTCAAATGAGTAACATTATCAAACTGAATGAAGAGAAAATTTAACCCTACCAGCTTCCGAGCATGGTATTTTGAGTCTCTGACCTTAGACTAAAGAGGAAAAGAAGCTATACACAAATATTGAGATCTCATTGCTTCTCAGCCTTTTGCCTAAGATCCAATGCAAATATTGAGATCTAGTTAGTTATGTTTGTTTTTCTGCATTGCTATGGGTTAACAATTCCAAAACTGTTTTCTGTGTATTCTGGGAAATCAAGCAAATATATTGAGTATAATGTGAGCTAGTTTTCTCATTTTTGATGAAGGGTGTTATAGAAAGGGGGAAGACTAGAATGAACCCTCTGTTGCTGTTGATTTGTCCTTGGAGGTTTCAGTATGAGCTCATGCATATGTGTACATATGTGTGTGTATATATATATACACACACATACACATTCATAATAATTATATAATGTGTATATGTACACATCCATCATATGTATTCATATTTATGTATTATGTTTATGTGTATATATGTGCAAATTTACAAGTCATATACATTGTATATGTATATGTGTTTTTTATGTATATTTTAGTAACATTTTCTCATCGACTCTTGATTATTCATTCAGTTGGAAGAAAGTAGCAAAAGGTAATTGTACATATATAACATACATATTATGCCCTTTATCCTAATTTTATATTTTTAAGCCAATATCTATACTTATTTATATTTCCTGATTATGGTGTTGTAATATGAAGTATTCTCAGAGACAGGAATATATACTTTTAGAATTTAAAAAACACCATAGATGATATGAGTATGAGTAACTGAGAATTGGTTTCATGCATTTGCACTAACTTATATTGCAGAGAATTAATCTTAGTTATAGTTGTCTAAAGTTTATGATTTTAAAATGCCCAACAAAGTTTACAAAGTCCAGGTTTTTATAATTTAGTGGGGATATTAATTATATTTGGCCAAATATAATTTCTCTAAGTTGTGTGACTGAGAACTAGAAACTGTCAAGAAAGATAATGTCTTGCAAGGAAACTGCATTTATAATAAACATTTATAAGAACATATTTCATGATGAGACAAAATTCAATAATGGCTGTATGGATTCTGCTATGACTCAGCAAAATGTGGAAGAGCTTTGGGCATGGAACCAGGAGTCTGCTTCTGATTTAATGTCTCTTATCAAGCTACTTAATCTTTCTGTACCTTAAATTCAAGACAAAAATACCTGTCTCAGGTTTTTTTGTGATGGTTGAATACGGTAATGCATGTGAAAGTGCCTGATAAATGGTAAGAGCTTCTGTAAATACTAATTGTCATGAGTGTTTGTTGATTACATTTTAAATGTGAGTTCAGCAGCTTAAATCTCCACATCTCTCTCAAACATTTTACCGCTTGCATAGTTAACTCCTAAAAAAGCAGAACAGTTTCTCACTGCTGTGCTCGCTGATTCATTTCCTGAGCATACAAGGAGATAAAAAGATAATTGATTCTACTTTTATTGATTTCTGAATGTCTCAGAGCTTTTAATAAATAAAAATTTAGAAAAGATTAATACATGCTTTAATGCCTAGTGAATGACGCCCAACTGGCTTAAATTATAAGGAATTGTTTAATTCTCAGTATTGTAAGATTTAAAAACACGACCCAGTTTATGTCCTTTGCAGGGACATGGATGAAGCCGGAAACAATCATTCTCAGCAAACTAACACAGGAACAGAAAACCAAACACCGCATGTTCTGACTCATAAGTGGGAGTTGAACAGTGAGAACACATGGACACAGGGAGGGGAACATCACACACCAGGGCCTGTAGGGGGATGGGGGGCTAGGGGAGGGATAGCATTCAGAGAAATACCTAATGCAGACGACAGGTTGATGGGTGCACCAAACCACCATGGCACATGTATACCTATGTAACAAACCTGCACGTTCTCCACATGTACCCCAGAACTTAAAGTATAATAATTTAAAAAAATAACAAAAACACGACTCAGGAGAAACAAGAGATGTTATGATGTAATAAAGGTGATGAGTCCTTTCAGGCTTCCCAATCAGTTGCAGTTTTATTCCAGTCTTTAGAAAAACAACCATTGCCTGCTGGATACTATAACAAAGCATTAAAAATAACAATGTTCAGTCATTCTCCTGGGGGTCAATCAGTATGTTAAATCCAATTTTGAATATTTGATCATGAAAAATGGGAATTAAGTTGTCAAATTTTCAAATTCTCAAATATTTGGATTTTCTTAGGAATATCATAAGCATGAATGTGTTTGTGTTGGTGGGACCTTTGAGTTTCCAGAGGCAATCTGGGCCATTATCCAAAGTGACCAAGCTCTAAAAATGATATAGTGAGCCTCAATAGCCCCATGTTTTATTATTGGGCTTTTCAAAGAGTATTTAGGAATAAGATTTTAAAAAATATTACTTAGTTCAGAAAGGAGGACCTTACATATTTTAGGAGATTATTTATATAGTTTTGAATAGTTCAGCATTTTTTAAAAACTTAAGCTACCTAAGAGAGATGAGAAGATTAATTTGTTGACACACAATCATTTAGAGTACTCTCTAATTATCCTTTTTATTTCTTTCAAGTAGGTTTGAGTGCCTTCACTTTTATTCCTAATTTTAGTAATTTGTGTTTTCTTTCTTATTTTCTTGGTTAACCTAACTAAGAGTTTGGCACTTCTGTCATTCTTTTGAGTGAACCAACTATTGGTTTCGTTTTCTCTATTGATTTTTAAATTCTCTATTTTATCTCCTCTCTAGTCTTTATTAGTTATATCTTCTTATTTTGGGTGTAGTTTGTTCTTCTTTTTCTTAAAGGAGGAAGTTTAGGTAATTTATTTGAAACCCGCATTCCTTTTTAATGAAAGCATTTGCAACTGTAGATTTGCTGTATTACATTCACTGCCTCCCATGTTTTGGTATGCTTTTTTTCTTTTAGTTCATCTCAAAGTATTTTCTGATTCTGCTGTGACGATGTCTTTGACTCATAGATCTTTTAAGAGTGGGTTGTTTAATTTCATTATATTCATGAATTTTCAAAACTTCCTCAGTTGTTAATTTGTATTTCATTCCATCGTGGTGGGAAGCATATTTTGTATGCTTTCAACATTTTTAAACTTATGAGATGTGTTTTGTGAATTGACTCAGAGTGTTTCTTGGAGAATGTTCCAGATGCACTTGAGAAGAATGTGTATTCTCCTATCATAGGGTGAAATGTTCTATTGATTAGTTGGGTTATTGTGTTGTTCCATTCTTTTATTTTCTTGATCATCTGTCTCATCATTCTGTCCATTAATAAAAGGGTGTTGAGTTCTTTGACTATGATTATGAAACCATTTATTCATTCATTTAGTAAGATTTGATTTATGTATTTTGGGGCTCTTTTTTAGGGGTATCATATTTTAATTATTGGTAAATCTTTTTGATGGATTGATCCTTTTATCTTTACATAATGTCATTCTTTGCCTCTCATAACAACTTTTGCCCTAAAGTCCATTTTGTCTGCTCTCTTTTGATTACTGCTTGCATGGGATATGTTTTTTCATTTTTTTTAACTTGCATTCATTTGTGTCTTTGAATCTAAAGTGGGTTTCTTGTAGACAGCATATAGTCTGTAGGAATCAGGTTTTGTTGTCATTATTCCTATAACCATTCTGCCAGTTTCTGCCTTTTAATTGGAGAGTTTAATCTGTTTACATTGGATGTAATTACTGATAAGAATACACTTCTGCACTTGGATATTTGTTTTCTATGTGTCTTATTATTTTTTCTTCCACATTTCCTCCATTATTGTCTCCTTTTGAGTTACATAGATATTTCCTAGTGTACCATTTTAAATTTTTGTGTTAATACCAACTTAACTGCAATAGCACAGTAAAGCATTGCTGCTATAGCCTAGATCCTCTTCCCCTGTGTGCTGTTATTTTCACAAATTGTTAATATATCTTTTTATATCATGTGTTCTCCAGCATAGACTTGTAATTATCATTGTGCACAGTTGTCTTTTACATCAGATGTAAACAAAGGAATTGCAAATTTAAAAATTACATTTAGCTTTGTTGCCAGAAAGGGGTCCAGATCCAGACTCAAAGAGAGGATTGTTGGATCTTGTGCAAGATAGAATTTGAGGTGAATCCATAGAGTAAAGTGAGAGCAAGTTTATTAGGAAAGTAAAAGAATAAATAAAGACTGCTCCATAGGCAGAGCAGCAGTGTGGGCTGCTCCACTAAGGACATTTAAAGTTATTTCTTGATTATACGCTAAACAAGGGGTGGCTTATTCATTAGTTTTCTGGGAAAGGGGTGGGCAATTCCCTGAACTGAGGGTTCCTCCCTTTTTTAGGCCATATAGGGTAACTTCCTGACTTTGTCATGGCATTTGTAAACTGTCATGGCGCCGGTGGGAGCGTCTCTTAGCATGCTAATGCATTATAATTAGCATATAATGAGCAGTGAGGATGACCAGAGATCACTCTTGTTGCCATCTTGTTTTTCATGGGTTTTGGCTGGCTTCTTTTCTGCAACCTGTTTTATAAGCAAGGTCTGTATGACCTGTATCTTGTGCCAACCTCCTATCATCCTGTGACTTAGAATGCCCAACTTACTGTGCATGCAGCCCAGCAGGTCTCAGTCTTATTTTACCTAGCCCCTATTTAAGATGGAGTCATTCTGGTTCAAACGCCTCTTATAGCTGGGCACAGTGGCTCAGAGCCTGTAACTCCCTCTTTGAGCAGCCGAGGTGTGAGGATTGCTTAAGCCCAGGAGTTCAAGGCCAGCCTGAGCAATATAGTGAGACCCCATTTCTAAAAGAAAAAAATTAAAATACGTTAATACTGTTTTTTACATTTACCTATGTAGATAACTTACTGGTGTTCTTTACTTTGTATATATTTAAGTTACTATATAGTATCTCTTCATTTCACACTGAAAGATTTTTAGCATTTCTTAGAAGGTAGGTTTGCTAGTAACTCTGTATCTGTTTATCTGGTACTGTCTTCATTTCTTCTTCATTTTTCAAGGAAAGTTTTGCTGGATATAAAATTCTTGTTTGATGTTTTTTTCATTTATTTTTAAGCTCTTTGAATATGTCATCCCACTGCTTCTGGCATCTGTGGTGTCTTATGAAAATAGACATTAATCTTATAGAGGGTCATTTCCACATGATGAAGTACTTTTCTCTTGCCGCATTCAAGATTCCTTATCTTTATCTTTTGACACTTTGATTATTATGTGTCAGCATGGATCTCTTTGGGTTTTTTTGACTAGAAGTTCTTTGAGTTTCTTGGATATGTATATTACTATTTTAAATTCAAATTTTGGAAGATTTGGGCCCTATTTCTTCCAATTTTTTTTTCCCTTTTTGTTTCTCCTCTTCTTCTGGGAATCTCATTATTTGTGTGTTGGTATACTTGATGGTGTCCTACAAGTCTCTTAGGATCTATTTATTTCCTTCATTTAAAAAATTATATTTCTCAGAATGGATAATCTCAATTAACCTATCTTCAATTTTACTGATTTTTCTTATGCTTGCCCAAGTGTGCTGCCCAAATGTGCTCTTGATCCTCTCTAGTGAAATGTTATTTAAGTTGTTGTACTTTCCTACTCCAGAATTTCTCCTTAACTTTATAAGTTCTGTTTCTTTATTGGTATTTTTTATTTGGTGAGACATTATTCTCATGGTTTCTATAGTTATTCAGACATGATTTTCTTTAAATTGTTGAATATATTTAAATGATTTAAAATAGAAAATTTAAGGTAATTGTATAATAAGTCATTTGAACTCATTGAGTGACAGTTTCCATTGATTACTTTCTTCTCTATTTATTTTTTTGAGATGGAGTCTCGCTTTTTCGCCCAGGCCGGAGTGCAGTGGTGCGATCTTGGCTCACTGCAAGTTTTGCCTCCCGGGTTTACACCATTCTCCTGCCTCAGCCTCCTGAGTAGCTGGGACTACAGGCGCCTGCCACCATGCCCAGCTAATTTTTTGTATTTTTAGTAGAGACAGGGTTTCACCATGTTAGCCAGGATGATCTCAATCTCCTGACCTTGTGATCCACCTGCCTCGGCCTCCCGAAGTGTTGGGATTACAGGCGTGAGCCACTGCACCTGGCCTCTTCCCTATTTATTGATCATACCATTTCGTTTCTTTGCATGCCTGATATTTTATTGCTTCAAATTTAACATTTTTAGTATTATAAGGTGGCAACTCTGATAACCAGATTCTCCTCTTCAGGATTTCTTGTTGCTGCTTGTTGTATTAGTTGTTTGTTTAGTGACATTTTTTTGTTTTAGTGACTTTCAGAACCAATTCTGTAAAGTTTTCATTTTTGTTGTGTGTGGCCCCTGAGGTCTCTGTTTCATTAACTTAGTGGTCAAGTAATGATAGGGCAGGAATTTTCTTCAAATCCTAAAACCAAAACATCTTCCGGTCTTACACAGAGGCTGTGTATGTGTTTGTGTGTGTGTGTGTGTGTGTTGGTGTGTGTGTGGTGTGTTTTCAGCACTTAGCCAGGCAGTTTAAAACTCTGATATTGCCTTCTTGCTTTCACAGAACAATGAAGGTCAGCCATCGGTGATTGATTCAGCCCTTACTGGGTCTTCCTTGAGCACACACCAAGCTCTGGGCATGCATTTAGCTTTCGAGATTTCCAGAAATAGGTTGGAGCTTACTACAGCCCTTATTTTCCAACACATCTTATTTTCTAGTCTTACCTTCAAACCTTTTGGTTAGTCTGTTTTCTTTTAAGTATCATCCATTACCTGAGGCAGCAGTCACTAAAATATTTATCTGCCTGTAAATGTTTCCTATAAACACACTCCAGGTAGTAGCTTTAGCACTAGATGGGTTCTGAATCAGGCAAGATAAAGACAAGCCTTTTGATCTGGTCTTCCAGGGAGTCACCAGACAAGTCAAAACGTGAAAGTTCAATACTCTGAAAATAAATGGCTTCTGCTCCATCTGTTACAAGTACCAGAAATTAGGAATTTTTTAATAATGCTCTGAGCTGGAAGTGAGAGCTAGAATTAGGGTAAATTAAAAAGCCACAAGATCTTACCAAGATTTAACAAGTGTTTTTAAATAAGTGTTCTGTGCATTAGTTCAAACTTTTGGTATGCTTGTATAAAAAGTTGATTCTGATTTTTTTTGTCAGATTTTTCATTGATTTTTCTGAAGGTGTGAACTTTTAGAGTCCTTATTCCATCTTTTTGCTAGTATCAGCTCATTTTATTTTTTGTTAGTGTTTTAAAAAATCTGTTGAGAATGCCAAATAGGTTTTCTCCCCCTACCCTCTTTAATAACAAAAAGTAGATTATTTTAATCTTTATGTTTCTTTCTAAGTTAATTCATTTTTCTGCATATTTTGTAGTATACTTATGTCTAATTTATTTTGCTTTGATTTCCTCTTGTCCATCAATAAATAAGGTAAAGTATGTTCAAATTTAATGTCAATCAACAGGCAGCACCTGGACATTTTTCTCCTCACTGATTTATCTTGTATGTACTTCCTGGCCATTTGTGGAATGTTAGATCTCATTTTCTATTACACAACTGGGCTGCAGGTTGCTATGCGTGGCTCCTTAGGTAATATATCACTAATATTTAGAGAGAGATCATGTAGTTTGGAAAATCCACATCAGTCCTACCTACATGCAACTTAGATTTGCTTTGGAGAATATGTACTTGAAATATCATAGCCCAGACTTAATGAATACAATAAGTCACAATGTAAGACACATGTGCCATATATTGAAATGGCTCTTACTTAAAACTCCTATGTCTTTTGTTTCCTAAACCTGAGCATAAATTCCCAAATTTTCAGTCAATTTGAGTCTTCAGGATACAGTCTTAATCATCATGCAGGGAGATTTTATGAGTGGATTTGAAGAATAGGGGGAACAGAATTTATCAGGATAGAGTAAGACAAGCCACATGGACTTTCTTCCTGCTGCATGAGTTTGATAGACAACCTGATGCTCATTATTCTCATGGGTTCCCAAGGGACTAGATTCATCCCCAGGTGCCCTAGAACATGTGACACGATATAAAAATTCTTTCTAAATCTCTATCAGAGAGTGAGATTTTCAAATCTATTTATGAAACAGTAGAGCTGGAATATTGGGATAGGGGAACTTAAGGGGAAAGTATCAGGAAGTGACAGTATCAATGATCTAGCATTGTTAAATCTGGTTATCATGCATGTTTTTGGCTCTATAATTCTTGTACTACTGTTGATTTTCCTTTGATAAAGACAGAATATTAATTGTAACATAAATACTGTCTAATAACAGGAAGAAAAACCCATGACTGTTTCAGAAGCATGAACCCTGTTAAATGGAAGGTCCTTTGTGTTGTGAATCCTAATTTATTTTCAAGCAAATACAGGGCTAGAGCTGTGTTTGAAGCAGATTCTGGGGAAAGCCACATTTGGGATCCATTCAGCAAGACGGGGATGAAAAGAGAGGAAAGCCTGAGGACCCTAGTTATTGGGGTGTGGCATGGAGTGGTGGTATCAGTACAACAGCTAAGTGTTTGCTACTTAGACTTTATTAAAAGTTCAGCTAGAGAAATGATTCTTAAAATAATCTCCAGTGATGAAAGAGCGAAAAAATATTTAAAAGAAGGATGTATAGTTCCCAATTGGGAATTCTTTGTTTAGAATGCTGCACTATGGAATAGGTATTATGTGAGTAGGTGGGAAGACAGTTTATAAACTATTTGACAGAAAGAAGAGCTTGGAGGTAGAGGTGACCATTAAAGCTCACACCTCACCTCTTTCCCCTTCGGAGTTTTTAGTGTACCTCACGCTATATGTGTTCATCCCAGTGTATCTCAGGTCATGATACTTTCTGTATATAGAATACTCCTCCCATTTTTCTTGATCAAACTTTGTTCACCTGTACTAGAACTCAGCACTATGTCCTCCCATGAATTATTTTCTGATGCCCCCTGTAGTGTGCTGAT
The DNA here is from genome assembly GCF_028878055.3 of Symphalangus syndactylus. Lineage (NCBI taxonomy): Eukaryota > Metazoa > Chordata > Mammalia > Primates > Hylobatidae > Symphalangus > Symphalangus syndactylus. The sequence goes on along the minus strand of NC_072432.2, from coordinate 117,705,563 downwards.
GCAGTGATACTGCATATACTAACATCCCCCTGTATTCACACCTTTGGAAAGTCCTGTGTGAGTATAAGCTAGCCCATGTGACATGCCTTGGCCAATGGGACAGTAGCACACTTAATGCAAATAGCAACTTGGAGGTTACTTGTACCTTAGGGTTTGTTTTTATGCTGTTCCTGAAACATTTTCACTGATATGTGAATAAGACTGGGCTTGCCTTCTAGGACATGAAAGACCATGGAGAGAAAAGTCCCAGTAAATCTGGGTGTCCCAGAAAAGACAGTGGTAAACCAGGTAACCCACTAGCTGACTGTCAAACATTTAGCAAGCCCAGCTAAAATCTGTTGAGCCCAGCTCAGATGAGCTGCCTAGATGAGTGCAACTTAAATTGACAAATGTAAAAATCTGTGCTAAAATATGGTTATTGCTTTAAGCCATTACATTTGGGGGATGGTTTGTTACACAGCAAAAGCTAACAAATACAGCCTCATTAGGAGCTAATTACTCCATCATTTATATTTTGCTTAAAATCATTCCTTGAGGATTAGAATTAAGTGTTATGTTAATTTTACAGCTTATTCAGCTTTTACTTCAGTTCCTTGCATTTTGATAACTGATATTTATTGAACACTTACTATGTCTCAGGCACTTACTAATTGCTTTAAGTGTAATAATTAAGTGGATATGCAGAGCAACTCAATAATGTGATACTATTATAACCATTGTCTGGATGACACAACTGAGGCCTAGAAATAACTGCCAATGTAACAAATGCAGACCCTGGCAGGATATGCATTTGAACCAAAGCTACCCAGCTCCAAAGTATGTACTTTTAATCCCTGCAATATACTTCTTTGCTACACTGAATTGGAAATATTGGTGTTATATAAATACTTAATTTATGGTTGACTATTTTCTAATATTCTTCCTCTTTCAGAAAGAATTAACTTTGCGGAAGTACTCTTACATTCTCCAGTGAAACCTTTACTCTGGGAGCAATTTGACAGAGTCATAGCTGAGTTCATTAAGCCTTAGTGCCTCAGGGATGCAGCTGAGGACTCAACGGCAGGTTTTCAGGGATGTAAACCGTTGTGTGGACAATAAAATACAGAACACTATGGCTGTGGAAATTTATCTCCCTGTGAAGCTTGCCTCTTGGCTTTTTCCTAAGGAGAATGTCCCCAGTTCACTTGTAGCACTGCTCAGTATCCAGGAGGGCTTGTTACGTAATCCCATCCTGTTTGAAGCTTCTTGAGCTTCAGTAATCTCAGTTCCCTGTGTAGCACCAGACACAGGAGGACTATTTTATATCAGATTTAAAAATATGGGAAAAATATTGGATGCATATTCCTTGACCTTAGAAACTATGAGTCTAAGGTCATAGTTGGGGAGAGATTGATGTGATTATAATAAGATCTGTGACTTAGTAGTGGGGGAGTTGGGTTCTAACCTGGCAAGGCACAACCCACCCACATGATCTTCTGTAAATCTTTTAGGGTAGCGTCAACCAGCAGCCTTTGCCAGTGTATGATAGCTACGTGTTTGCTATTTAGACTTTATTAAAAGTCCAGCTAGAGAAATAATTCTGAAAATAATTTGCAATACATTGTTCATTTACTTCTGGGATCTAAGTTTTATTGTGGGCTTAGGTCAGTCCACTAGGAGACAACATTTTGGACAATTTGCCAGATTGCCTTTATGTGATTGTGTTTTACTTATCCTCAGAATTTAAGATGTCAGACCTGGGATCCAGCCCCAACTCTGTCAATTATGGGCTGTGGGATGTTGGGAGAGTGGCTTAATAAATTGAAGCTTCCATTTCTGAATTTGGAAAATGTGATAGTAAATACTTCATAGAGCTTTTGTAAGATTTTAATGATCTAGCTCATGTAAAAAAAAAAAAAAAAATCCCTGTAGCTTAAAAATAATTTGTGGCTTAAAATTTGTAGCTTTAAAAAAAAGCCATATGAAATTCATTTTGGTGTATTTGCTGTAAAATCTGTTGTAAAAATCTGTTGTCGAGGTCATTGCCAATTTTCAATGTCTCCTATGAAGAATTTCATTTAGGTTTTACAACCAAGTTAAAAAGAACTCTGCTTCTCTGAGAAAATGGCATTTTCTCCCTCCAATAATAAGAGTGTGCTAATTTCCCATGTTTCCCTTTTTGTCCTGGATGCAGAGAAACTCAGGGTAATATTTGTACTTCGTGTATATCAGCTTGCCTGGTTGGATTATTCACTTTCTTCTCTTCTTTTTTGTGGTTGTGATTTTAAAATTTCTATTTGACTACCATCATTGTATAAATGTCTTATTTTAAGCCATCTTGAATGTTTTTGGACAGAGGAGCTAAACTAAGTAAAAAATGTCACTGAGACTCCCAAGGTCTCTGTTTCCTTCTCTGACAAATGCCTGCCTATTTCCAAGGCTCACAAAGATCAGGTAATGCAAATGAGAGAATTTTGGGAAACCAGACGTGCTGTACAAAAGTCAGCTGAGTCCAGCCATAGCGAAAAGCAGCCGTCAACATGACGTGAGTGCCTCTCAAATGTTCTCCAGCCTAACCCTCATTTCTGAGCTCAGAACTCTTTCCATAATATACTTTGAAAGTGAATTTGCACTTGGAGTGACACATACTAACGCTTTGACGCAATGTCTCTGAATGAAAGGGAAGATCATGTGGATTTGGAATTTGGATAATAGGGATCATTTGTATCCCACTGAATCCAGCAGTGAGAGCATCAGGAAGCTTAAGGAAGGCAACAGTGTTACTGGAAGGGACTCTGGATCCGGACCCCAAGAGAGGGTTCTTGGATCTGGAGCAAGAAAGAATTCAGGGCGAATCCACAGAGTAAAGTGAAAGCAAGTTTATTAAGCAAGTAAAGGAGGCCGGGTGTGGTGGCTCACGCCTGTAATCCCAGCACTTTGGGAGGCGAGGTGGGCAGATCACGAGGTCAGGAGATGGAGACCATCCTGGCTAACACGGTGAAATCCTGTCTCTACTAAAAATACAAAAAATTAACCGGGTGTGGTGGTGGGTGCCTGTAGTCCCAGCTACTCGGGAGGCTGAGGCAGGAGAATGGCATGAACCTGGGAGGCGGAGCTTGCAGTGAGCCTAGATCACACCACTACACTCCAGCCTGGGTGACAGAGCGAGACTCTGTCTCAAAACACCCCCCCCCAAAAAAAAACAAAACAACAACAAAACAAAGGAATAAAAGAATTGCCACTCCATAAGCAGAGCAGCCCCAAAGGCTGCTGGTTGCCCATTTTTATGGTTATTTCTTGGTTACATGCTAAACAAGGGGTAGATTATTCTTGCTTCCTTGTTTCAGACCATACAGGGTAACTTGTTGACATTGCCTTGGCACTTGTAAACTGTCATGGTGCTGGTGGAAGTATAGCAGTAAGGATGCCCAGAGGTCACTCTCATCACCATCTTGGTTTTGATGAGCTTTGGCTGGTTTCTTTAATGCAGCCTGTTTTATCAGCAAGGTCTTTGTGACCTGTCTCTTGTGCCGACCTCCTATCTCATCCTGTGACTTAGAATGCCTTAAATGTCTGGGAATGTAGCCCAGTAGGTCTCAGCCTCATTTACCCGGCCCCTATTCAGGATGGAGTTGCTCTGGTTTGAACACTTCTGACAACAGGAGAAAAGCTCCTTCTCACATCTGCTTTCTCAGGTAAGGCCCAGAGCTCAATATGGTGCAGTCTCAGGGCAGGGCAAGTCCACAAGGCGTGTTTTCCTGTGGCCCTGCTCCTCACAAACTACTTCCCTATCAGAGGCACTGTGGAATAGAGAGCAGGGCTTTCCATTAGAAAAAGGAAAATCCTGGCTCAGAAGCTTACTAACCGTGCACTCATGAACAACCACAGCCTCTGAGTTTTTTGTTTTTTTTATTCTCTTTAAAATACATATCACTTGCCACTTTTGAAATAATACATAATCACTAAGTGGGAGCAAAAATATATAAAGAATAAACTCACTAGGATTCACAATTTTATCATGCAGAAATAATTGCAATTATCCTGTTTCCTTATCATTGTACATATTTTTCATTTTCCCATATATATAGTTTTCTTTGCTCTTTAAAAATAAGTAGATGTTTAATACTATATTGATCCTCAGTATTTTCATTTGTTAATTGGATATGCTAATACCTACCTCAGAATCTGTCTGAGGATTCAATGAAACATGGAGATAGAAACTGCCTGAAGCATAGTAGGTGCTGCATAAGCGTTAATTAATTTTGAATTACATCAGTGTTTGGCTTTGAAATTAAATCTTTGTGCCTTGCCCCATTAATAATTGCTCTGTTTCTACAAAAGAATTGGTCCAGGAGAGCAAAAACAAAAACGTGCCTTGAGACACATCTTGTGCTAAAGACAACTAGAATCTGATTCCTGATTAAAGAAATGTGAGAGGAAAATTAAGGGTGGAAACTGCCCTAGGTAATCAGATTTTCTTAAGATTTAAACTCTGCTGTTTTGCCAACCCAAGTAATAAAGTAAACTCTTCAAATAAAGTGGCCCCATGATAAAACTAGGCATGGTTCTTTACTCTGCAAAATGAACTACTGATAGGAAATAAGGAGAGGCCAGTATTTGGCATGAGATATTACTGTGTTCCTTTCCTGGGAAATGCTACAAATATTTACCTAGGAAAATGCTAGATGAGAGCAGGTCTCGATGTTCAATTCATTACCTTCCCCAGGGAACTGGTTTTTCACGGTCTCTGTGCAACGACATTGGAGATCAGAACATCGCCTCCAGATTTAGTCTTGACATGGCAATGCCTTGAAGTGATTTTGCCAGTGACAGCCAAAATATGCTGCAAATGAACAGGGAGAAAATATAAAACAGCACACAAAATAAAACAACTGAAAAAGCCTTCTCACTGAGATTGGAGTTACCACAATTGACTGCAATAGAAGAGTGGGTAGGAATCGGCAAAGAATCTCAGCAGAATTCAATAGGGAACATGTCTAGTGTCTGTGCAACAAGCCAAGGGCAGAGCAAAATTCATTCACTTAAGGATAAGTAAAAGGACAGAGAATCTGTGGGTTGATGAAACAGTGTGATGTGGTCAGAACAGCGGTCAGAGAGTGGGGCCTATCTTCCTCAAACTCATTTACTCATTCAAATCCTCTCTTCCTACTCATCTACTCGTAAGACAACACTTAACCCTTACAAGTAACTATTGCTTTTAGAGAGGAATGAGAAAACAATTTAATTAGTCCCATTCATTCACTCCCTTATTTATTCATCATTCACTCATTCACAAATTTTTACTGAGGATCAATGGCTGCTACAGCCCCTTTGGATATTCCAAGATGAATCAAAGACGTGCCTAGGAGTTCACAATCCAGTGAATGAGTTAATGATTTAAATATCAATAATCATCATAGGAAGAAAACTATTAATGAGTCTACTGAGGAGGAAGAGACAGGGTGCCTGAGTTCAGTGAGAATAGCTGGTCCATAGGACTTCGGGGCTTCAGGAAGTCCTCTCTCAGCATTGTAGGAGGTAGGGGTCTCTCTTCCCTAACCATTCGCAGGATACTCCAGGATGCATCTTCCCTAGAAGAGGACTCCTCAATCCCAACCTTTCCTGGGCCATCAGGTTTTCCTAACCTGCCCATTCCCTGTTCCTTCTATATAAAGTCCAAGTGAAAAGGTGGTGCCCAGGGGGCTAGAAGACCCTGCATTGGTAGGAAATGCCCTACCTGTCTTAGGGTTTATTTATGCCTTTTATTCTATGAATTGATGGTGAGCCTGTTGCAACAAATGCAACTGCAGATAGAACTGTAGGGCATAGGGAAGTAAAGATTTTCTCTATTTCTCTCCTCTTTCTCCTCTTCTTCTCTGCTACATGGCCTCTAAATGACCTGCAGGTGGTAACTGGATAGGATCTGCACATCTTAGAAGCCCAGATGAGAGCTGCCTCAGCAGAGCCCGTGAATGGAATAAACCAAGCAGGAGGTCTCCGCGGCTGGGTCAGGGTGACTGGCAACCCGACTCTAGGGTTGTTTATAGGAGATGATGACCCAGAGGAGAACGCTCCCTCCTGACTCTGGAGTTGAGATCAGAAAGGCAGCAGGAGACCAGGGCAGCCTCCCAGAGCCATCCATCCTCTGCAGGACGATGGGAGATTGCAGCTGACTCACTGTCTCCAGTAGGAGGTCAGGGATGAGGACGGCAAAAATCAAAACAGAACAAACCCACACAACCTAACAAAACACTGCTATTTACAAGCATTTGGATTTGGAGATCCTTGGCTGACCATTAGACACAACATATAAGCCTTAAAAAGTACAATTGTCAGCCCCCACCCCAGACAGTTTACATCAGAATTTTTAGAGGGCAGGTTAGGACATTGGTGACTTCTAAAAACTCCCCAAGGAATTCTAATGAGGGGGAAAGACTAAGAAAACCTGAGCTATTGCAAAGTAATTCAAACCTAGAATAACTAGTGGGTGACAACCTGGAAACTTCTAAAGTTGGAGCTGTTCATTCACAAAACACATCTCACACCTGTGTGATGCTTTACCTTTTCCAAAACATCTCAGATGCATAGTGAATTTGATCCTCACAGCACCCAAAAGGGAAACAGAAGAATAATTAGCCCTGTCTTATCCTTGAGGACGGGATTACCCGGAGTCAGCAGGTGATTTCCATGATCCCAAGTAACTGATGACACCGGCAATGAAACCTAGATTTCCTGGCTTCTAAGCCAGTGCTCTTCATTTACCACCTGGAACTCCAAGTGCCATGACCTTTCATGAATGACTTCTGCTCCAGTCTCTTCTTGCCCCACCCCTGCTCCATGAAAAATTGGAATATTTGGGGGGAAAGGGAATACAGATGTATGTAGTTGAATATGGGGAAGCCTCAGACATCTTCTGGAGGTAATCAAGCATTTGAAACAATGCCACTGCTGACGTTTATAGAACAGTGATATTCTATAAACATCATGTTAGAACCAACAACCTTGGGAGCCCCAACCACCTGTCCATGCTCAAGTTGTATCCAAAACCAATTAAATTGGAATCCCTAGAGATAGCCCAGGCTTTTGTATTTTCAAAGCCTTCCTGATATCTCAGGAAAAGTGAAGCAATGTAATGGAGCCTTGTGAGACTTTGAGACTTAAGGAGAGAGATGAACTGTTAACATTTGTAGAATATTTTGCTCTAGGATGTTGTTGAGATGCTGTTCTAGTACTGTGTGTGTTTATACACTTGCTTCCACATGTGGTTTCTTTATTTCCATACCATTTTAGTTATTCATAAACTGGCAGTGTTCTCTGCTTCTATATTGGATTGGCACCACATCTGTTATATCTCCCACAATGAGGCTTCTATCTGTTAGGATGCTTTCATTTGCAAGTAACAGGTAACCCAGCTCTTAACGTCTTAGGGCATTTGTTAGGCTACATGGGGAGAGTGCCAGGGTAGGGCAGCTTCATGGCTGATCAATCTAGTAGCTCAGTGACAGGTTTTTTTCACCTTACAATTTTTTCTTTGGTGTGTTAACTTTGTTCTTAGGCTTGAGCCATCATGGTCAAAATATAGTTTCCACTGTTGCAGGCATTACAACCATATCTGATCAAATGACAATATTATCTTTGCCCACTTTTTAAGAGCAAGTAACTTTTTCTCAGAACTCTCCTGGAAAACTTTTCAAATATCTCAATGGATTGAGTTGGGTCATATACATACCCTGAAAACTAACATTGGCAAGGGAACTGGGACTTGCCTCACTGGTTTAAATTTATCCAAAATAATGCCTGAGCTGGGATAGAATAACTTTTCCCAGGGAGTGGTTTTCTGAATAAAACTAGGGTTCTGTTGGCCAGGAAGGTGAAGTGGGCAGCTATTTGTTTACCAGCCAATCACATCTGATGAAATAGAAGAAGTTGGATTTGGATTTAGAAGTAAAATATCAGCACTTGTATTCAGTACTTTTGTGACTTTGGATAAGCCACAGTCTCTCTGAGTCTCAGTTTTCTCAGCTGCAAAATGGAAACTATAGTATCCATAAGACAGGACGGCTGTGAGCATAGGATGTGCTAATGTGCCTAGAAACTACTAGCCAATGCCTGAAACACATTAGGCACATAAAATATATTGATCCCAGAAACAGTTTGGCTGTGTCCCCACCCAAATCTCAAACTGTAGCTCCCATAATTCCCATATATCCTGGGAGCAACCCGGTGGCAGGTAATTGAATCATGGCGGTGGGTCTTTCTCCTGCTGTTCTTGTGATAGCGAATAAGTCTTATGAGACCTGATGGTGTTATAAAGAGGAGTTCCCCTGCATACACTCTCTCTCTTGCCTGCTGCCATGTAAGAAGTCCCTTTGCTCTTCCTTCATCTTCCACCATGATTGTGAGGCCTCTTCAGCCATGTGGAACTGTGAATCAATTAAACCTCTTTCATTTATAAACTACCCAGTCTCAGGTATGTCTTTATTAGCAGCATGAGAACAGACTAATAGAAATACCTATTTTCTCTTTTTTTGTTTCCTCTACTTCCTTCCTGCTTCTTTTCCTTTCATTGCAAGTTCTAAGTTAAACACCAAATTAAATAGTATGTTAATAAATACGAAGTCTGTAAGTAGTGGGAAATACTGATTGGAAGAGGAATAGAGGGAAATGGGAGAGAAAGTAGAGAAGAAAATTACAAAAATATACTAAAAAAATAACTTAGACTCATCTGACAAAAATCTGTTCTCAAAACCCTTTCTCCTTTTCCTTGGAAGTTTTCACCTATCAGATAGTTTTATTTTTAACTTTTTCAAGGGTAGGTGGGATTTCTTTGCCCTTCATTTTCCTTTCAGGGTTTGTTATATTTTACTTGCTAGCTTAAGAAAATGGGCCATTATATTTGAGACAGATTTTTAGACATAAATGCTTCAAAGACAAGTATTTTCTAAGACATGGTAACTGTAGAATGAAATTGAACAGTCACCTATATCCTACCCAACCTCTGCAAAGGAGATGATAGCCCATTTTTTTTACATAAATGCAGACAGAAATACTCAAGTGATTTATCTGTTTTCTGTTGCATACAATTATCATTTCTGGAATTCTGTGAAGTGTATTTCAAAGACGCTGGAGTATTACCACTACTCGTCTCCCTGTTCTTCTTACAGAAGGTGAATATTACAGATATACATTCACTGAGATACATGATATAAGTATCTCATGTCCTATCTCTGTTGATCTCATTGGACTGTTTCCTTCAGATATTCAGTAAACATAAGTCCCTAAACTCCAATAGATCTCTAAGGGCATGTGATGGTCTGTAATGCAAGATTGGAGGAGAAATGTTTGTTTTTAAACATTTCATCTGCGTCATTATGAGCCTTTCCTATTTCTTCTTTCTTCTCATTCTATTTTCTTTTTCTTGCTAATCTTCAGAACTTGACTTGGGAAAATGATGTCATATCAACCACTGACAAGTAGAGATGTAAGTTCATGCTATGTTAGTTCCCACAGAAATTCCCCTGTTAACGTTTATGTTGTCATTTTGTACGTAGTGGAATCCCATGTAACATCTTTTGAGAGGAAGAGATTGAAAGCCCACAACACATGGACACTGTTTTAAACCTCAATCCATTCCTAGTATCTGTTACTGTGATATTGCCCTCAAGAGAAAGTTGTTTTAGGATGAAAGCCTGGAATTGAAAAGCTGGAGCCATGGATAGCAGTGGAAGGGCAGCATGCTGGAGGGAATTCTTGGTCAAGGGTGAGGCAAAGTGTAATCAATGCATTACTTCCAAATCCCAAATTGAAGCCAGCTGGAAAAAAAGAAATCTGGGTGATGGGTGCCACATCACATAGAATCAAACATAGCCAGGGGGTAGATGAGGCAGAAGTAGATACAACTACGCAAATCACAGTCTAGAGACAAAGAGAGGCTAATATATTTTACGACATAGAAATCTCTTTGGGGGTCACCTCTTGTCTATCTTTCAGTAGCTGCGCTCAGCAAATATAGCCTGACATGTGGGTTCTTACCTCAGTAATTCTTATTTGCCACTCAGTGGAAGTTTTCAACGTTGTTCTTTTTAAAGCAGGCTAGTCCTCTGTCTAAATAATGAGGATCTGTTGTGCCCTGAGCCTTAAAACTAGAGGTACTACCAAGGAAAATAGCAGGTATGAACTAGATGCTAATATTTATTGAATGCAGGTCACGCCATGCATATGACTACAGACTACTTGTAGGATCCAATTGAATGTTCCATCCTGTGATTATCATCTCTATTTTGTAAATGAGGCAGTTGAGTTTCAGAAATTTCAAAATCCCTGCCCAAGGTACATGATGAGTAGGCCTCATCTCTGCCACAGCAAAGCCAGCATTCTTTATTGCTCCCATATGTCCCCAAACTTTTTGATCACTAGAATCACAGAGTATTTGTGAAAAATACAAATGCCTCAGAGCCTTTCCAACCTCCTAAATCAAAATCTCTAAGGGACAAACCTGAAAATCTGTATTTTAAATAGATACTTCAGTATTTGGAGGACAAGGCAAGTTTGGGAATCTTCCTCTAAGCCTTGGCTGTGGCTTAAAGAGTTTGCTTCTCAAGTGGGGTGCATCCTGGAGCCCTAGCCAGTAAGGCACTTCTCTGTTTTGCTGGTTGTACTGAGAGAAAATCTGTCTCCAGGACTACCTGGACAGAGCATTCAGAAGTGGATGCAAGAAACAGGGACAGAGGTAACAAATGTTGGCCTCCTTCATCCCTTTGCCTAATCTCTGCCCTATATCCTTTCCCACTCCCATTGCCCGCTTCTCGCTGATCTTCTGGAATCTTCGGCACTGGAGCTTGGCACACTCTTCCTTGGCCTGTCTCTCCCTCAATTTCCCTGTCTGGTGTCCTGAGTCCTCTGGTTACTGTGTCATGCCAAGAGGCATCAGGAGCAAGTCATCCCTGGTTCTTTTCTGCAGCAAAGAGATGTGTTTTCCCTCTCATTTTCTGGTGAGAGATAAGAATTAGTGGAATGCTGTGACTTCCTCCAACTTGTTTTTTTCTCTCTCAGATTCTTCATCATAAAAATAAGGTGGAAGATGGGAGAGAATTTGGAAAATGTGGTAAATTAGATGAGCTCCTATGGAGTCTTTTCAGTGCAACTTTCTGCAAATCTACAAATGTTATTTAGCAACAACAGGTGCCATCTCTCATGAGAAGAGAATGCAATTGCTATGTTAAACCTTAAAGAAATGAGAGCTTGGGCCTGGCACACTGGCTCACATCTATAATCCCAACACTTTGGAAGGCCAAGAAGGGTGAATCATGAGTTCAGGAGTTCGAGACCAGCCTAGCCAATATGGTGAAACCCCATGTCTACTAAAAATAGAAAAATTAGCTGGGCATGGTGGCACATGCCTGTAGTCCCAGCTACTCAGGAGGCTGAGGCAGAAGAATCACTTGAACCCGGGAAGTGGAAGTGGCAGTGAGCGAAGATTGCGTTACTGCACTCCAGCCTGGGCAACAAAGCGAGACTCCTTCTCAAAAAAACAAAACAAAATAAAACAAAAAAAGAAATGAGTTAGTTTTAAACATCCTGGTGTCAGTGAAAGTACCTGTAGACAAAAATTCAATTGGCATTAGGTACACAATGGTATCTTCAAAAACTTATAGGTTGCTGTATGGCTGATGATGTCATGCACTACAGCACTCAGGGAAAAGAGGTGATACGAAAGCAAGAATGTTAACAACATTTGCGGTTTCCTTGGTTCTTTATGGCTATAGCTCATGGACTTGGCCTATGCATTAATGGGACAGGGACTCCCATGGGGTGGTCTGAAGGAGACTGCAGCTTCCTTCCACTCCTTCCTTCTCAGTCTTCTACTTTTAGCTTGCCATAATGTCTGAAGTCTCACTATTCAATATTCATGCCTTTGAGGGAATTTAGGAATCCCATGCTAAATTGCAAGTACAGCAGCAGATGAATATTCTTTCACAATTTTTAGTAATAACAGGAGTTGGTTAAATCATTGGAATGAATTAGACTCACTGAGAATACTAGCGGAAATGGAAAGGATGCTTCTAGAATTGAGAGAATGCTGTGTTGCTAAACCAGGAATGTAGAAAGATACAGTGACAGGGATGTGGACATAACATCTTAACACTGCCTGTGAAAATATTAATCATTTACCAAATATCTCAGTTTCTCTCTCAGGAGAATTTCTTGGAATTAGAGCAATAATATCTATTAAGATCTGAAAACTTGAGCAAGGTCATAGAAGTGATTTTGATTCCCATTCATTCTTCTCCTTTTGGATTTATTTTGTGTTGCAGACTTTTCTCAGGCTAATAATAGTCCGGTCACCTTGCCTTTCATTAGTAGATTAATATAAAAGCAATTTTAAAAAATATCTTCAATGACTACATCAATACTAAAATTTATATTAATGTCACTAGAATATATTACTCTGGTTATGGCCCAGATCCTAAATGTTAATGGAGATAGCAAGAAACATTTTGGCAGGATTTTAAGACATTAGCATAAATTAATTTCTTCTTGCAACTTGCTTTTTTCCTCAGGAGGAAAGTGAGTAAGTGACTCCCTCTAGAGTGATTTCTTTGCTATTATATTATACCACATTTGCAAAGGAGATACTTTGGAATGGCAAAAAGAGAGAAAAGATTTAAAAAAGGAAATTAAAATAAATTTCTTTGAGTTTTAAGCCACAGTCTCTTCCTTTGACTAGGTATTTACGAGAATATTTTATTACAAGAAAGCACTGGTGTTTGTTTTGTTTTGTTTTCCCTTTTCTTCATTGCTATTTGGTTACCCTCAAATACAGTTTCTGTTGGGAAAGATAAGATAGGTGCACAATTATTTCTCTTTAGTTACTGATTTTCAGAGTGAAGAATCAGTGCAAAAGCTACCTCCAAAAGGACAATTTAGTTTTAGCTTAGTTTTGCTCTGATTTGTTGGATTTTATTAAGACACCCTGAGTTTTTATTGTCTTGAAACACCAAAAAAAATATTTTTTAGAAATAATATAAACCAAAAAGAAAACAGACATAGAGTGAGACTGCCTGGATTCACACCTCAGACCTGTCCTTGGTTAAATCTGTGATTAGGTCACAATGCTTCGTCTTTTTATGGTTCATTTTCCTCATCTGCAAAGTTGATATGATAATGGTATTTTAGCTGGAACTACTGCCCTTAGACCTGGGCAAGACCTGCCTTTTTTCTCATACTTTAGAAGTTCCCATATTACAATTAACACAAGTAAGCAAAGCGCTCAAGAGACTCGCCATAGAAATTAAGAGAGAGCCAGAGAAATTGAGGAAGAGACGGAAAGATATGCCAAGCATACCGTTGGCTTGTTTGTCACTCAGAATCCAGTGTCAGAACTGGCATAGTGCAACCTGTGCCTCTAAATATCTGTTCTCATGACTAACGCCATTCGGGCCCCAGGAGACTGCTGCTCCATGTTTGCCCTATGTCCTCAGTACAAAGGTTGCTATGTCCTAATGCTGTTAAGGCTCAAAGGGTCATGGTGATGCTGTCAGAGCTGGACACTCTGAGAATGCAGGTAGGAACTGGAAGGTAGAAGGACTTAGATGAGAGAGAAAACAAATCAACTTGTCAAACCTTTTCAGATCACATGAAGGGAATAGAAGGTTGAATGGGAATTTCATTTCCCAGTCGTGCTGATCATTCATTTTCTTCCTCCTCTTGGGTCAGTTTTCACAATTCTAGGGGTGTACGTTAGTGTAGCATTCAATAGTTATACATATTACTTAGAGGCTAAGTGATATGTTGCAATATTAAACAATTCATATTGCTCTGAATTTTGTATATATGTAGGAGCAGATATGAAATGTTTGAAGCACAATAATTTTTCTTTAAAATGGCAACTAGATGTACACTGAATTCCATTTTTGCAAACGATTTTGAAATATGTATAAGATTTAACTAAAATTAAACTATAAGAATATTTTATGTAAAAATGTTATTTAATTCTTAGATCATTTAGGATGATTATATATCAGAATCATAATAGAAACAGAAAATTTGAAAATACGGCTCAACAAAACCCAGAAACATAAATATAAATATAGAAATAGAATATTTTCAAAGAAGCCACGTGCTTAAATATTAGGGTACATGTACCCTAGAACTTAAAGTATAATAAAAAAAATATATATATATATTAAAAAAGTGAAAACAGTGAAAGAAAGGAGATCTTGTAACAATGGTTGAATTCAGACTTTGATAATATCTGGCTTTCAGTGATAAAAAAAAAACATGGTTGCATTACATGTTTTAAAAGACAAATGATAGTGCCAAAGAGTTAGACAATTACTAACAAATTAGGCACAAAAACGAACTGTGCTGAGTCCACTGAATTTATCAGTGATTAGTTTGCTGGCGACCTGGTCATGAGCAGTTTCCAGGCATTGTGGTGAGAGAGGCCAGTGTGCAATGGGTGGAAGAATGAATGGAATCTGAGGATGTGGAATTGGGTCCTTTTAAAAAAAGTATGGCTGGGAAGGAGAAGAGAAAACTAATTGTTGATGGGAAAGAAACGAGAAGAGGGCAATTCGAAGACGGAATTGGAAGAGAGAGAGAGAGAGGGGAGGAGGGAATGAGAGAGAGGGAGAAAGACAGAGAGAGGAGGTATGGGGTAGAGCAGCTATAAAAAGGTGGAAGGGAAGTTGTGTGAATCTTTATATTTCTTGGGAGAATGCAAGGGTATGGAAAGGGAGCCAGCCTAATAATGAATGCAGAAGTTTCCATCCTAGGCTTGTGTAGTGTAGAACAATCCATGGGTGTGGGTGGGGGTGTGTGGATAGGAACAATCACAGTTGCATTATCATTATGATTAGTAGGTGGAGATAAGGTAGAGAAAGTCTGAACAGGTAAATTGAGAGGGGAGAAGGTTTAAGAAAAAACTAGGTTTTCAAGAAATCAAGCCCTAAATGCAGATATTACCTGATGTCAAAGACATTTTCATAGAGTGGATACAATCACTATAAAACTTGAGGTTGGTCACTGAAATTCATAGGCGGAGAGACAAGTGCTCAAATCAGATGGCACTGAACCCCATACAGAATAGTTAGGATGCCTGTTTCCCCACTAAAGCTCTGATTTCTCTCTCTCTCTCACTGTCTCTCCTTCTCCCTCTCCCTCTGTGTGTGTGTCTCTCTCTCCATGTATGTGTATACATATATACATAAAAAATATATGTATACACATATACACACATAGAAAAGCAATTGCACAAGCACTTTCTTATTTCCAATGTAGCTAATGCATGTGTTAAGCAATACTTTTTACATTTTATTGATTTTTTTAAGAAGCCTGTCAAGGGTTGAATAAAAAATGGCCAGATAGTGATTTCTTTTTAAGATTTGCTGCAAAATCTTTGAAATGCAGGGGTGGGGAATGATAATGGGGACTGAAAAAGAAGGAATAATTGTCATCCTATAATCTTATATTCATATGTGACTTGGCTTTCTACCAACAAAAGGATTAGAAGAATGGCCAGCGAAACATAGATGTACAAGTCCAATATTATAGATTTAAGGAGAATCAGAGGATAGAAGAAACATCCCAGCAGTTTCTTCTTGAATATTAGTGTATCTGGCAGGCTGGGATAAGGTAGGTGTTTATTTTAAATTTTAAGATATTTTATGTTCCCTTCTTTACTCATAGGGTTGGTTTACTGACCACTCTCTTGGAGCCTTGAGCATGCCGGTTACCATTTTCAAGCTTCTTGTTCTCAGTCTGCAAAACAGGTACAGATATATGCCTCCCAGAATGCTGGGATGGCACATCTCATATTACACATAACACGTGAATACACATCAGAATCCTTTTTTTTAATGCTTTATCTTTTTTTTCCAACTTGAAAGCAGGGATAATGCAATTTGCCTCTGTGTATTCCTCATGTTGCATAGAGGTGTAAACAGTTTTGCAAGCATACAATACATATGTTCATTAACTATTTTGAAGCATCTTTGTTTGAAAAAGAAGGGCTACAGTTAATTCTCTTTTACACATTTTTTAAAAAACGGAGTCTAACCATATTCATATTTATTTCTTGAATCAAAAATTAGTCTGATGTGCAATGTGGAAATGAGTCATAATAATAACAACACTTTAAGAATTCTCAGATATATGTGTGCTCTCTTCTGAGAGGTGAAATGAATTGCTTAAATGTGAAAATTCAGTTCTGATGGGGCTAAAACCAGAACCTACTGCTAGGGATTCCTTGAAAATCATCCTGACTAAATCAAGATACAGGATTGAAGGAAGGGCACTAGAAGTGATATTGAAATGAATACAAAAATCTTAAGGATCTTGGGAGAAAATGCAAGGGATGGCAATCTAGAAGAAGCAATATTTATATATAAAGATCCTTATATAAAACTTGCAGTTTTCTCTTCATTCCAGCATTAGCAAATAAGTACCTTAAGTGAGAATAGCACAGAATCTGCACATTTTTCAAAATGAGAAGACTGTATTCTGTTTTCATTATTTTAGAAGAAAATTTTTGTGTGATTTACATGTATCCTTAAGAAATATCCCTTGAATTTGTGGGGAATATGTGTGCATTTATTTAATGAACTGAGGCATCATTCTACAGAGGAGGGAGAGACATTGCTGAGAGAAAATAATCATCCACCAATAAGAATTAATTTTAATTTCTCATCTCCTTTTTGATTAGTTCTTCTTTTATTCACATTTGTTTGTAGAGGAAAACATTTTAATCGTAGTATTAATTGACTCAGAAAAATTATGTAAAAAGACTTACAAATTTAGTTGTGAACTGTACATGGAAGCTTATTTCAAAGTATATGTTCGAATTCAAATGCTAGTGTTTAGAAATCTATTTAATAACTGATAATTTGACTGAATTGAACCATGTCATTATTATTTCTTGAGTGCTATTCAAAATAACCTTTTTTATTTTTATACATTTACTATAGAAAAATAGGAAACTTAGATAAACATGCTTTCAGCTTGAGATAATCACGAGATAGTCACTAGTAACATTTTTATATCTAGCCTTCCAAATAGATATGTAGTCAGATATATGCATTTCCTCTAAAATATAAGTTCCATGAGGCCATAAGTGGGCAATTGAATGGATGAATGCATATTTAACAGACTTAAATTAAAATCTACACACAATTGTAAACATACTGTTTTCTTATAAAATGTTTTTTACTAAGTATATGTCTATCACATACTTTTTAATGACTACATATAACCTTTTGATTTGTATCAAAAAACTTATCAGTCCCCAAATCTGAATATTTAGATTATGTTTAATTCTATTGCAATTTAAAACTACTGTAATTGATATTTTGTAAGTGACATCTTTGGCTATATTTACAATTATTATGTCAAAATTATTTTCTAGACTTGGGATACTGTATAAATGAGAAGCTTTTTAAAGATTTTTGATACACACCTTTGTGTAATGCTAAAACAGTTTGTAACAACTGAAATGATCACAGGCAGTGAATGGCAGGGCTTATTTTCTGACTCTTGCCAATGAATTATAATTTTAATATAATCTGATATTTTTAAAAATGAGATTTAATATTAGCCTGTAGTATGTGTAAACATTTTATTAATATATTTTAGGGTTACTAGTGTTTTCTTTTGAAGGTGTCAAAACTTTATTTTTCTCATATTAATTCACTAGCATTTTTTATATGTCAGAGATTGGTCATTTAGATTTTACTCTATCTCCCAATATTTTAATATTTTAATTTTATTTTACATTTAAAATTTTGTATACCTACTTGTAACAATTTTATTTATTTAATATTTTAATATTTACACACATGTATCTGTAACTCTTTGCAAATCATTGGCCTTTTAAGAAACTGCCTTTGGGGTCATATTTTGGAAGAAATGATGTTATACAAATGATATTATATTAACACTTCTATTTTCCTCTAAAGTTTTGTTTATAGATGAAATTGTTTTATATATTTAACAAACTATATTTTACTTTAACGCTTCTTTTCTTTACCTGTACATCTTGAACTCGCTGGAATTTACATTGTTATAAATGAGACCTTTTTTTTTTCATTGTATATTCTATGTAGTTATTGCTGGCATATAAGGAAGTGATGGATTTGATCTTTATTGTTTTTTCACCTGCAACTTGACTGAATGTTCTCATTGGTCAACTCTGTCATTACTTCCCATGTTCTTGCTTGGCCCAAAGCCAGTGTCCAAAGAAAGGTGCAAAGGGAAGTGCAGCCCATTGCTCTGGGCATCAGTACTGATGTGTTTTCCAGAGACGGTCATTGTATTTGATTTAAATCTATACTGATTGCCCCTGGTCCAACCTTAATAGTTAGTGGGGTCCACTCAGGCTCCATGTATGCCTCACAAGAGGGACTCTTCCTTTCATGCAGGGATCTGGGTGCTGATCAGCTGAACCTTCACCTTGGTCTTGCCAGCCCTGTTTCTTGCAGAAATTTCTTAAAATTTTGTGCATGTAAATGGCTTTTTTTTTTTTTTCTGCTTTCAGGCACAGGTATAGATTTTGGTATCTTTTTACATTCTTTTTATTTTATTAATGGGATTTGAGAAGTAGGGAGAATGTGGACTCTTTTTTTCCTTGAACCAGAAATCTTTAAAGTCAATTCCATTTGTTGGTTATCCTGTGCATCTTATAATTTAGAGTCGAAGGAGGGGAAACCAAAACACTTAAAATAGCAATGGTTGTTTCTAGAAGCCACATTTGCCTCTGCTCATGTCCATTTTCTGTTGCAGCACTCAGTAATGTTGTGGTATAGTTAATAAGCACTCTCTTTGACATAGACAAGGAATCAATGCATGTCATCTTCCACGGCGACTTCTCAATGTACGAGGCACACAGTCAAGGTAGGGAGAGCCTTGTGATCTTTTTTCTGGTGTAAATAGAAGTCACTGGGTCACCTATTCCAGGTGCATTTGCATCTGATCTTTATTTTTAATTAAAGAATGCAACTTTCAGGGCTACAGTTTTCATCGGTGACTTTCAGGTGTTTCAGGCAGAAAGGAGTTGCAGTGTCAAAGATAGGAAGGCTTTCCAGTCCTGCAGAAATGACAACTCACATGGGCTTAATGAACTATGTTGGCTGACTTTATGCAGTGCGATTGCCAACACCTTTACCACTCACTCACATAAGACCTTTAAAATGGTTCTTAGTGTTTCGAAGAGCCAGTCTCTTAGTAGTCAATACTGCATTCCTGAAGAGAATGGACTTAAAGGAGGAGAGCCTGCTGGTGAATCCTCTGGTGCATAAAGCCCGTGATCTATATGGTATGGCCATTTGACATGCAGACCAATAGAATGACTGGTTGTCATGAGTGGCTATCGGAGATTGCGGGTGGGGCAGGGTGACTGACTTCCTTGCCTTTGACAACAGAGATACAGGGATGCAGCATGTTTCGTATTCTCTTGCCACATTAGTGAGCAAGAGACTCACATCCACTCACCGGACTTCTCATAGTTCCTAGATTTCAGGTCACGCTCTAAGAACAGCCAAGTTTCGTCTCCTTTTTAACCATAAATAGAAGTACTAGGCTTGCGTGATAAACTCCTCTGGGCTCTAAGTCATTGCACACTGTTCTATGCTGAGCTTCAGATCTGCTGGGATATTTTCTGCTACATGAGTGCCTTCCATTCTGAATATTTTATACATTCTGCACAGGCTTGGCAGAATAAGGGCTTTCACCAGTGATGAATTCATAGGACACACATTGGCAGCTTTCCTGAACTGTTTACTTTCATAACATCATCAGCAATTAGCCTGTAAAGTAGAAATTTAAATGAAATCCACAAACAAACACGCCTTTGAATCAGCTAGTAACTGGAGAAGGGCCTAAAGAGATTGTATGTAATTAGGCAGGACAAGAGTTGAGAGGAAATTAATCAATCGGAGGAGCATAAAGAGCACTGAGTTCTATCACTATAGCTTTAAAAAATTCTATAATTCCAAAGGAAGAGAAAAGAGCGGCATACAATATGATAGAGCAAATCAATACGTATTTATCCTATTTATTTACACATTTACTCTTTACCTTAGAGCTGTGCTGATCGCTGGAGATACAAAAGAGAGGGAAGCAAGAGGTGTTATTTGTTTAGCACCTTCTGTGTAGCAGATGCTGTCATATTTATTTTCGAAGCACTTTATTATCTTTAGTTTTGAGAGTATTCTGCAAAGTAAGGATTTTATTTACAGGTGATGATTTTTGCAGATAAAGAGTCACTCAAGAACAGTGGTGTACAAAAGAATGTGGTGTGGACGTTATTGAGGGGGAAGTCCCACTGTTGGTGGGGCTGTGGCCTGTGGACATTAACTGCTGCCAGGGTTCAAAGAAAGGAGAGGTCAATATGGGTTGGAATAATCAAGAGAGGTTTCATGGAAGCTGGAGAAGTAAATATGACTCAACACATGGGTAGGAGATTAAGGAAGTGAGGGAGGCTAATGGAATGGGCTTTAGGAAGGTATTCTCTTTAGTTACTTTTTTGTCAGGTCATGTTTGCCTCTTAAAAGGATGACCTCTACAATGAGTGAAGAAGACTAGACAGGGATTGTTTGACAGGAATTGTTTGTGTGTGTGTGTGTGTGTGTGTGTGTTTGTGAGAGAGAGAGAGAGAGAGAGAGGGAGGGAGAGAGAGAGAGAGAGAGGGAGGGAGAGAGAGATAGAGAGGATTAAGAGCTTGTGGGAGCCATGGGTGGGATGGTGGTAGTTTAGATAGCACTGGAGAGACATCTGGGAACCATTCCTTCACAGGCTACGTGCATTAAGAGTGTTAAGTGCTACTCGACAGGGTTTCCAGCACACTTGCAACTATAAGGGAGCTGGCTTAGCTATAGCTGAAGTGTCTGATATGGGAATTTTCATTTAGGGGAAAATATAAGCATCTCCTACGAGAATGTCAAAAGTGCAGAATTTGTTTCAGAGTCAAGCATTAGAAAAAATCACAATGTTGTTTAACTCTGTTCTGGCAGATAACTTTATAATTTACAAAGATCTTTCAACTCCCTGTGTCTTCTTTAAATTTTAGCTTTGTAAAGATTCTGATGAGAAAGAGACAATATTTTTAAACCTATTTTACATATGATAAAACTAAGGTCCTGAGATATAATTTGATTTGGCTGAGAATACATATCCATATATCCTTTTTTATTCAAAATGAGCACCAATATTTCTATAAAGATGTTTGTAACAATCTAGCCAAGACATTATGTTATCATAGCATCCTAAGTAAATACCTATAATAGCATTTATTCATTGCACAATCATTACGACTTTGAATATTTTTTTCCAAGGGCAAAGTCTGTGCCTATTGCCATTGTGTTGCCATTACTCAGAAGTGCCTGGCATATGATAGATGCTCAGTAAATATCTATTGAATGAACTGAGGAATGGAGCCTTGCAAAAACAAAAAACACTGGTGCTATGAATTTGGTAAGTCACCAAGAAGTCTACCCAAAATAAGACTATCCTGTCATTTTTATTTTTTATTTTTAGAGATAGAGTCTCACTCTGTCACTCAGGCTGGAGTGCAGTGGCACTACAATAGCTCACTGTAGCCTCGAACTCCTGGGCTCAAGTGATCCTCCCACCTCAGCTTCGCAAGTAGCTGGGACTGCAAGTGTGCACCACTACACCTGGCTTATTCTATCATTTACACAAAGGAGGTGTGCAATGCCAGAGCTTTCCCTGCTCTTTGTGGCTCCATCGTATCAGTCGTCTTTGGCACAGGGTATAGGGTTGAAAACAAGTAAACTAGGTTTCATTTTCTAAGTAGGCAAGGTATTTTCTATGGACTGTCTTTCTTTCACTTTGGTTTGGAAAGGCAGACCCAAACTCTAAAGAGTCATGGTTTTCAGGCAGAAAAGGAAGAGGACTTGGTGAGAAGCAAGGACCGAGTGAAAGGTAATGACAGGTGGTGAGTGTTTATTGAGTGGATTTAATTGTCAGTTCTCAATCCCATTGATTAAGTTTGAAGCTCTAAGCTTTCATTAAGAGACAGGTATTTAACTTGCATGAATCAATGCTAATTTACTTTAGTTGAATATCTTACTTCATTAGTCTCTTAATATTTAAAACACTCCATGCATATCAGAAGCCCTCATGCCTTGATTAGGAAGCCAGTAAGCAGGCACGATCTGAGGACAGCAGCAAGAAAACCAACAGCACACTAAGACCTGCTCGTGGAAAGCCAATCCTACAGTACAACTGCCACTGTCACTACAGCTATGAACGTTATTTTGAGTCTTCAACTTGGAAAACAAATTTCAATGGTATTATAGTTAACTTCCTCTTAAAGCTTAGATATTCACAATTTTCTTAGTGAATTTTTGAGAATTGAGTAAAATCCTCTAGCCAGCCTTCGGGGATACTGTGGATGACCTAATCACAGCCAGGAGGACTGAATGCAGCCAGAAAGAAATAAGACATATTACATGAGCCCTACCATTTGCTCATCCCCCTTACTTTACAGCCACTATTGCCACAGACAAGTCTTTGCCAGGGATTATATTGTACAGTGTCTAATTCCAGGGTTGGGGAATGGAGTTGCATTGATGATTAGAGAATTGGCTTGGTACATAGCCAAGTACAAATGGCTGTAATTTCATGTTGGATTCTGCTGACACGCTCTTTTCTTCTTAGCTTCTGAACACCATCACCTCTGCCCCTCCTGGCCCCTGGCTTTCCTGCACGCTCTCATCTCCCAGCACATGATGTCAAAGAACCCTCAGGAATCGGTCTTCCAGACAGACATGAGCTAAAGATTCTGACATAACTGCTCAGGGGATTGGCTTCAAGGCATTAAATTTGCACAGGAAAAAAAAAAAAAAAAGCAAGGAAAATCAGATTTTAGAAACTGCAGTACCAGAGGGGATATGGGTTACTGGAGGATAGATGTGCTCAGTCTTCCTTTTTAAAACAGTAATTATGCATTATCTCTAATGCTGAGTGGCAAAGGTGAAATCCATGCAATAACTCGAGGACTTGACAAGTGAATCATGCTTGCTGATCTTCTGTTTTACACGATGCATTATATAGGGTTTGAACTCAGTAAATATTTTCCCTGAACGATGGCCCTCATGCCCTCCTTTTTCTCTCTGACTTTGAGTCATCAGCCATGATACCCAAGGAGTCTTCAGCTAGGTAGCAAGATGCATGATCTTGTTGGCCATCAAAAGGTTGAAGCAGAGAATGTGAGAAGCAGCCAGGCTGGGTGGGGGAAGAAAAGCTACTCTCTAATTATTTCTCAGCCACTGTGCTCCTCTCACTCCTCTTCTGGGACTGCTCCTTTTTTTTTTTTTTTGTAAGTAGTGGGATCAAAGTGACCGAGTGCCTCTTCTTGAATATTGTGGCAAAACCAGCCTTGTAAATCAGGGTTGTGGAATAGTCCTTACTTCACTGCTAAAGTCAAATAAGGTGCTAAAGCCCCAAACCTGAAATATGAAACAGGAATAGATCTTAAATGTAGCCACAAAAACTCCTCACATCTTTCCTTTTATTTTTTTGAGTGATCTAAATGAAGATCCAATGCAACAGTTACCTCTATGCAGTATTTTTCTAAGGACATGGGGTTTATTTAAATAAAGGCAACTTAAAAATCTGGATTCCAAATTTTCACTGTGTTTTCACTGTGTCATCAGAGGACTGAAGACATTTTAAAGACAGTTACTAAGTTTGAGTGGAAACTCAATTTAGTTCTTATATTCATTGTGGTTCCCATTGTCTTCTTCTTCCCATGCTTTAAATGGAAATGAATCAAAACAAGGGGATCAGACATAAATATCACAACAAAATCAATGTGCTGATTTGATCAGACAAGCATAAAATATACTTAGTATCAAAAATATTTTTTAAAATGTACAGACTGTGATGAGACAATATCAGTGTAATGAATATGCGTTGGATTTCAACTTTGTGCAAGCACTTGCATACATTATTTCATTTAGTACCCAGAACAACTCTGGGAAATAAAAATGGTAAAATAGAATGCATGGGTACTCATTTCACCAAGATTTTGAAATGCTTAAATAAGATAGCCACATGGATGGCAAAATTTCTTGTGCATAATGTAATTGATGCTTAATAACAATAATGTATTCCCTTTTGAACTTTACATGAAAGGAGACAGAGGCTTAATGACATCAGGTCACTTTCCCAAAGCCTTATTGCTGGTGAGTGGTGGCACAATAGTTCCAGGACCCATTTGTGAGGAAATAAGGCTTTTAGGACCCCAGATTTCTCTGACCCTGTCATAAAAATATTTTTCCAGCTCACAGAAAGCAGATGGGGTAAATAGAATAGTTAGGCAATAAAGACCTGCATATTTCTCTTCAGGATCAATGATACATCTGAAACAAGAGAAAAAAGCATATCTAAAAATTTCCTTTTAAATGTCACTTTTAGCTTTGGATTCAGGCTTAAGTCATTTTTTATGTGTCCCTTAATGATGTAAAGGGTGACCTGAGGAATGTATAAAAATATTCTCAGCAGCGTTATTCATAATGACCCAACTTAGAAAAAAGCAACAACAAGTATTCATCAACACGAAGGGGTACGCTTTAATATTTCATATAAGGAAATGTTTGCTCTATGCCGATGAAAATGAATGAGTATCTGCTAACCATTCATTACAAAAGTATGTGAAGGAATCTCAAAAATATGATAATAAGCAAAAAAAAGCCACAAACCAAAGATGCAGACTTTTGTATAATATTTCTGTATAATTATACAGAATTATATATAATTCCATTTGCTTAAGAGTCAAAAATAGGCAACACCATACTATATTATTAGAGATTCATACATAAATATTAAAACTATCATGGAAAACAAGAATGATTACCATCAAAGTCATGTCAGGGTTACTCCAGGATAAAGATGAGAGTTTAGATGAAGAACGGCGTGTTGAGTACTTATAGGGTGCAAGTAGTGTTCTATTTTTTGTCCTTGGAGGTGGTTTTAGAGATGTTTACTTTATGATAATTTATTAAACTGTGCATTTATATTTTATGCACTTTTTTGTATGCAGATCATATTTTATATTTCACAATAAAAAAAGGTTTCAACAGAAATAGGAACTTGTACTGAGTAGTCATAATTCTTGCATGAAAGAACTAATGGAAGGAGTTGGAATATATGGCTCCCACTCAATCTTCTGGCCCTCTTGTCCCATTGGAATGGATGCCAGTTCAGGCCGGGACAGCTGTGCAGCAGTGGTGACCCCATGCTGTCTGCCTCATCACATAGCAAGCTGAGCTGGTCATGGGGCTTGGGCCTCTGGGGAAATGCCTGGACATTTCCTTTATGCGGAAGCCAGGAAAAGAGCTGGAAATGATTTGGATAATGTTTGACACTGTATTTACGAGGTAATAAAAGGACAGTGAAACATTTTAGCTGGCCTGTCTCTCAGGATTCTGCAATTCCTCTCTCACTTCAATAGAAAGAACCAAGCTACATCCAGATATAAACAGAAAGCACTTTTATTTTCAGCCTATCCCAAAACATCAAGTGAGTCTCACTCTTCAACCCAGGCTGTTTCCATTTCATCATCAATAATAGTCACTTTGCAGTAGTTGCTGAGATTACTGTGAAGTCCTGCTCACCTGGAAAATTAAGTGTGTCTGCTCCTGATTTGCCTAGCCTAAGGGTTTGAGGGTAGATATGAGTTTGGAGTAAATCAGCTTGAGGGTAGCTGTCTAGGACAAAAGAAAGCTCTGCACTCAGAATGGGGAGTCAGGTGGAAACAGCAAAGGAGGCCAGGGGGTAGAGGTCAGAGACCCACAAGCATGGGTTAGGAAGCTGCTCACCCTGGGAATGTAAGATTGTCTCAAAAGTTAGGGCCTTAGGCTCCTTGTCTCAGGAAATACATGATACTGAGGTCCAGAATGAAGATTTGAGTGTGTGCAGAATATAAATAATTCCGGTGATACTTACTCTAAAAAGAGAAAATCCAGCAGTCAGCTTGAGTGTCTACACAATCTCCTGGGCTGCTCTGGTCAGTCAATTCTCATAAGCAGGGCTGATCCTTAATCATGTTATATTATTTAGAGTCAGGCATGTATTTCAAAAAAGACTGGAAGGAAACCAGGCGGGCTCTGGAGGGAGGTTTAATACTGCGTCAGAGAGGGCTGTGTTCACCCTGCCAGGAGGCACCTGCAGCAGAATTCTGAGAAGGAAAATAAAGTTGAAGAATTCAGTTTTTCCTCATTTGCTCTTTATGTTTAGAGTTGCTTCTGACTTTTTATTAAAGAAGATATTTCCACTGACTAGTAAACTGGCTTCGACATTTTGATGATCAATAGCTTATTTTGTTTGTTAAAGAGAAAATTGCAGAGCCACTTGCTCATTTTACTTTACTGAGCTCCTCACATCAATGCAGAAAGATTGGGTCCTCTGCCTTTTATAATTAGGTGTCTGCAGATGCTACAAAAATCTGACTAGTTGAAATACAAATAATTACAACCTGAATATAGTTTAACAGGAGGTCATGAAAGGTAGTGTGATGTTAAACAATTTCAGTAACTTGTTCATGCCAGCATTTCCTCATCCCTAAACTGGAGGTAACCACTTTTCTAAAATGGTTATGAGAATAAAACGAGATCTTTAATGTGTGTGTGTGTGCACAAGCATGTTTAATGTATATGTATGTATACAGTCATGTGCCCCATATATTTTGGTCACTGATGGACCACATATGACAGCGATCCCATGAGATTGTAATACCACATTTTTACTCTACCTTTTCTATGTTTACATACTTAAAAACCTACTACTTTGTTACAATTGCCTATAGTATTCAATACAGTAACATGCTGTACCGTTTTGTAGTACTGGAGTAATGAGCTACGCCATATACAGTATGTACATAGTTATTAGCTTAGGTGTATAGTAGGCTATACCATCGAGATTTCTGTAAGTTCACTATACGATGTTAGCACAATGACAAAATCACCTAATGATGCATTTCCCAGAACACAGCTCTATCATTAAGTGATGCATGGCATATGTATGTATGTATATATATAATATGATGTATTATACTATGGTTATTAATAAAAGCTGTGCTTCCCCCCCGCACTTCCCCAAAGGTTGGCATTCAATTAAAAACCTCACCTATAGGATTAAAAATAATACCAATTTTTATTTGAATATTTTGGAACATGAGATCTATGGTTTATGATGTAGGAATGATTTTTAAATGAATATGTATGAAGATAAATATTCTTAATTCTTAATTTAAATATTCTTAATGTCCTTAAACAAGGTCTTTTAAGTAGATCAGATGTTCTTTTTATAATTTGAAAAGGGAAAATACCCTTAATTTTGGTGGGCTGGGGAACATCAGGTAGCTGGACCGAGCAGGTCATAGCTCCTTTTGTAATTTACTTTTTCTTTTGATCAATTGAAATAAGTACATAGTTCAGAGCACAACTGTCCTGTGGACTTGTACATAAAGCTTACAGCAGCAGCCTGTTCTGTCCCACCTATCCCAGCACCTGAAGGCTGCTGTGATGAACTCTTTGCTAATTCTTCTGGATGTGACTCTACATCTCTAAATATCGTGCTTAGATGGTATTTCTTGATTTTATTAATTATTCATTTTGTTTAAGCATCAGTCACTAAATTTTTTCTCTGTGCATCCCAGTCACACACAGGCAAACAGCTTGTCACCCTCTCTAATATAGATTTTATAATTTTGATAATATCAGTGATTCTCAAATTTAGCATGTATCAGAATCATCTTGAGAGCTTGTTTAAATACAAATCTCTGGCTACTCCCTCTTTTGACTAAAAAAGGTGAATCTAGAAAATCAGCATTTCAACCATGCTTTCAGGAGATGTTGATGATGCTGCTTGGATGGTCTAGAGACCATACTTTGCGAATCACTGGGCGAGATAAACATTTTATCTTCACGTTGTAAATGTACTTGATAGCTGAGACGTGTAGTATGTCATAGTTTCTTTCTGTTTCTTATCACCCCCCCAAATTAATAATTGTCCTTTCCCATTTGATTGGTTTTCTATTCCTGTTATTAACTTATACATGAAATCTCTTTTAATGGCGTAACTCTTCTCTCAATATGTTCAAAGTCATCATCAGGTATTTTTCAATATCGTTTTTTTTTTTTTTTTTTTTTTTTTTTTTGGAGACAGAGTCTCACTCTGTCGCCCAGGCTGGAGTGCAGTGGCATGATCTTGGCTCGCTGCAACCTCCGCCTCCTGGGTTCAAGCGATTCTCCTGCCTCAGCCTCCCAAGGAGCTGGGATTACAGATGCGCAGCACCACGCCTGGCTAATTTTTGTATTTTCAGTACAGACAGGGTTTTGCCATGTTGGCCAGGCTGGCCAGGGTTTTGCCATGTTGGCCAGCCATGTTGGCCAGGCTGCCACTGTCGGCCTCCCAAAGTGCCGGGATTACAGGCATAAGCCGCCGCGCCCCACCCATCAGCTATTTTACAATATCATCTTATTAACAAATAAAGATCCCCAGAGTTTTTTGGCCTGGTCTATCGCACACTGCTGCCACGTTGGTTTCTCTGTCTACCCTAATCCTGGTGATTCTCTGGGCTTCTCCTTTGTGTCGTACATCCTACTCTCTAGTTCCTGTTTCTTTTAAATTTTTGTCTGATAATGTGAGTGTCTGAGAATGTCTTTTTTCCCCCCTTATTCTCATACCTCATCGAATGTTTGGCTGAATACAATTCTGTATGGAAAGAAATCTCTTTTTGAAAGCATTGGCACATGTATACATATGTAACAAACCTGCATGTTGTGCACATGTACCCTAGAACTTAAAGTATAATAAAAAAAAATTAAAAAAAAAAGAAAAAGCATTGGCCCATGATCTTCTGACTCCCAATGTTGCTACTGGGTAATCTGACACCATCTGGTTCTTGATTCTTTGTATGAAACCAGTTTTCTCTGTGAAGATTTTAGAATCTTTTCTTAGTCTGTAATGCTCTGAAACTTTACAATGATGCCACTGCTTATCTGTTGTGCTGTGCATGAAATGGGCCCTTCCAATCTAGGAACTTGAGAGATTCCCTCAAGTATATCCCATGGGTGATTTCCTACCACCACTTTCTTTGTTCTCTCTTTCTGTGACTCTTCTATTTGTATCTTGGACATACTGCAAAGGTTGCTGAATTTTCTGATCTTTTCTCTCCATTTTTCCAATTCTTTATATTTTAGTTCTATTTTCTGGGAGATTTCTTCAAGTTTACATTTTTTAATTTTAATTCTTAACATCTCTTGTTGGTTATTCTTTTAGTAGTCTTTTTGGATGCTGCCTGTTTTTACTTTATGGATGTAACATATTTTATTTGGGGGGGCTATTAATATAGATTTTAAATTTATTTTCCCTATACTATCTCTGTGTCCATCCTATTGCTTTTTGTCTGTTTTGGTTTGTGTCTTTTATAGTAATTTTTTTCTCAAATATGTGGTAATTGTTGACTATAAATTCCTATTTAGGAGTGGGTCACTAACAAGCCAACTGGATGCTATGTGCCCATAGGTGGAGTTATTTGTCTGTCACTGCCCAGAACCCTAGAGCTCTGTCTTCCTCTCTCTCTGGAGTGATAAGTGATGTGGTAGAAAGACCGTGGACTTCGTATGCAAAGATTTCTATATGTTGTCCTGAATCTCCTGCTAAGAAGCTGTATGAAGTTAAGCAGGCATCTTATTCTCTCAGTGTCAATTTGAATACCTAGAACAGTGCTTGTCACTTATTAGTCATGTGATAGATAATTGTTGAATAAGAAAATATCCTCAGCCGGGCACAGTGGCTCATGTCTGTAATCTCAGCACTTTGGAAGGCTAAGGCAAGAGGATCACTTGAGCTCAAGAGTTAGAGACCAGCCTGGGCAATACAGTTAGCCTCCATCTCTAGGAAAAAAATAATAATAATTAGCTGGGCATGGTGCCATGTGTCAGTAGTCTCAGCTACTCAGGAGACTGAAATGGGAGGATTGATTAATCCCAGGAGTTTGAGTTTGTAGCAAGCTATGATCATGCCACTGCACTCCAGCCTGGGCGACAGAGCAAGACCCTGTCTCTAAAAATATATACATATATGTATCCTCATCCAAGAAAAGTAGATCATAATACCTACCTCTTCATTTTCATTTTGTGGAGCCATTTACATAAAATAATATTTAAAAGTCCCTCTAAATTGTAAAATCCTACTAGAATTTCAGAGATTGTTATTAAAGAAGCACTAGCATGTATTGAATGGATGTAGCATTGTAGGACAGGCACTGTACTAGTCAACTTCACAGTATGGCATATTCTTCCCATTACATGTACAACTATGGATGCCACGTGTCTGTGATAGCAAAAGTGTCCTTGAAATACATGAAAAGCTCTCATGTAGAAGAGTAGGTGTGATTTAATGGAGTGTAGCCAGGTAGAGGGTATGTGGTGGTGATGCACATAGGATAAGATAGGTGATACGTATTTCAGTCTTCTATCAGGAGAAACTTTTGGTCAACTAGAGCTTTCAAAGACATGATCCGCTTTAATAGCTGGTAAGCTTCCTGTCCTTAAACATTTTAGAGCAGAACCTTCCAGACATGTTGCAAAGAAAATTGCCTGCTAGGGATATATTATGACATTAGACTAGATAATCTCTAAAATCTCTTCTGTCTTGAATATCATAGTTAATATAGAATTATAGATCTTAAAGCTACAATCATCATTCCAAAGGCTAGAAAATGGACATAGATGTTCTCAAATTTACCTGGGATGTTTTATAAACATCTTTGGAAGTGAATCAAGAAAGGAAAAATAATTCCCATTACACCTAAATCCATGGAGCTGATTCTGTCTCTAGAAAAAGGAAGTTGATGACTGCTTTGAAAGGTCAAAGTCCTCCCTCCAGGATAGTACTCCTTCACTGAGACCAGGTCTTCATTTAATATTTTCTTGAAGAAATGACAGGCACTTGGGGAGTGTGGACAAGAAGGATGGTGTGCTTCCAGTAAAGAGCAAGGTTTCTTCCTTGAACGGGCTCAACTGCCCAGAAGACAGGTTGATTTGCATTTTATCTGCAGTGCATCACTCGTTTATGTGCAACGCTGTAGCACTGCCAGCCTCTGCCTGGATACAGACTTGTCCTTTAGGAGGCTGCATTCATTTGTAACCATCCAGTGCTATTTAGTTGACAAGGCAGCATTTTCTTCCTCTTTTACCAATACCCCATGAAAAGAAACTTTACGGTGAGGTCTTCTTTCGCCTTTCGAGGTTACATAAGGTGGGAGCTAAAATGAGGAAATAACACTATATTTTTGTTTGAGCAAGAACTTGAAGGATAAAATATGCAAGAAATAAAAAGCAGAACCTTTAAAGATGGAGTTAAAGTTGCAGGAGGTGCAATTCTGGTAAAATAAGAGCAACTTTTCAATTCTGGTTGAAATCCAGGTAGAATATGTGGATTTAAAAAAAAGCTAAAAAGTTTTGAAGGCTTGGCAGTGTTATTTTCTGATTAATCCATTCTAATACCTGGTAGATTATGTATTGCAATAAAGAGTTATCTAATGTTTTAAAATTAAGCTTCCAATGATAACTTTGGCTCAGGTCTGAGGAAAAGTGGGAGAGTCCAAGTGGCTGCAGGTGACTGAAGAGTAGTGAATAGCAGCAGAATTTCCTAAGAGCAGTGAAGTATGCCCATCACTGGAGATTCTCTAGAGCAAAGTCCTCAGTCCTCATTTAGCATCTACCTCAATGTTCCCATCCAGTCCTATATTTTAAATTATTATCTAATGACTTTCAAACCTCTATCCCATGCCCAATATTTGCTTTGAATTTCAGAAGCATACTCCAGCTGTGTAATGGTTGTTACGTATGAATAAATCATATGATCTAAAAATTAGCATCTGTTTCTGGGAATAGGCAAGAGATTTGAAATTCTTATTCTTTAGTTCACCTCCATTGGGGTTCCTTATACATGAGCTGAAGATATTTATGCATGCCAAGTGAGAAGCCAAATAGCAAGGAGAATACTGCTTTGTTATAGATTGGCAATTACCTGACATAGCCTTAACATAACCCTTAACAGAGCCCTCTCTGTAAGACTGATTTGGAGAGTGCCACTTCATCCAGAGATACCCAGTGGAATGTTCTACATCCTCTTTGTTCCACACCTAAGATGGCTAAATCTTCAGATTAGATCCTATGCCAATCACCCAGGTTGCTACCCTGAAGAAGAGTGGGTGCCTGCCCCTAGCAATTAAGTCCTGCCCATATTTGTGTTTCAGACACCATGAGCACAAAAGTGGAGGAAAAGAAGACGGCATGGAGTTATGAACTTGAGTTTGCATGTGCGTTTCCCAACCTTTGGATGCCTTTCTTCCATTGCCTAATGAATTTCTACTCATTTGTCTAGATTAAGCTTAAATGTTATCTTCTCTGTGAAGATTTCCTGATATACCAAGCTTTGCTTACCCAGTGTGCTCCCTAATATGCTGCCTCTGAGCCTGTGGCCCTCGGACATCTTCTTCATGCTCCCTTACTCTTCTCTGCATGGTGGGAACTGACTCCTCCAGGCTCCTGTGTCAGCTGACGTAGGGCTGATACCAACCAATGAGCAGCTCTGGCAGAAAATGGGGGTTGGAAAGCAGAAACCAGGGTCTTGTCCTCCTTCCCTGCATTGAGTGGTTTTGGAGAAGTGGCTCTGACCCCTCTGAAATTCTAGCTCCTAGTAGACACGCTTGCTCTGGTTCCAGCTCCAGCTCCACGTGCTTGCTCTGGTTCCAACTCCAGCTCCGGTTACACCGCTGAATTAGTTTCCTAGGGCTGCAGTAACAGATTACTGCAAACTTACTGACTTAACATAAATGTATTCTCCTCTAGTTCTGGAAGTCAGACGGCTGAAGTCAAGGTGTCAGCGGGGCACTCCCTCCGACCGTTCTAGGGGAGACTCCAGTCTTGCCTCTTCCAGCTTCTGATGGACCCAGACCTTGTTTGGCTCATGGCAACACCACTCCAATCTCTACCTCTGTCTTCACATGGCCTTCTCCTCTTCTCTGTCTATGTCTTCTCTTTTGTCCCTTATAAGGATGATTGTCTTTGGATTTAGGGTCCACCTGAGTAATCTAGAATGATCTCATCTCAAAATCAATTTTTCTTTCTTTCTCTGTCTCTCTTTCTTTCTTGCTTGCTTGCTTGCTTTCTTCTTTTTTTGTGACAGGGTCTCACTCTGTTGCCTTGGCTGGTGTGCAGTAGCATAATCACAGCACACTGGAGACTGGACCTCCTGGGCTCAGGTGATCCTCCTAAGTAGCTGGGACTACAGGCATGCACTACTATGCCTGGTAAATTTTTTGTATTTTGAGTAGAGATGGGGTTTTGCTGTGTTGCCCATGCTGGTTTTGAACTCTTGGGCTCATGTGATCCAGCCCCCATGACCTCCCAAAGCACTGGGATTACAGGCATAAGCCACTATGCCCAGCCTCAAAATCTTTAATGACAATTTATGCCTGCAAAGACCCTTTTTCAAAATAAGGCAATATTCACTGGATCCAGGTATTAAGATAAGAATATACATATATGTGTGTGTGTGTGTGTGTGTGTGTGTGTGTGTGTGTGTGTATATATATTTTTTTTTTTTTTTTTTTTTTTTTTTTTTTTTGAGATGGAGTTTAGCTCTTATTGCCCAGGCTGGAGTGCAATGACGTAATCTCAGCTCACTGCAACTCCTGCCTCCCGGCTTCAAGTGATTCTCCTGCCTCAGCCTCCCCAGTAGCTGGGATGACAGGCATGTGCCACCATGCCCAGCTAATTTTGTGTTTTTAGTAGAGATGGGGTTTCTCCATGTTGGTCAGGTTGGTCTGGAACTCCTGACCTCAGGTGATCCGCCTGCCTCAGCCTCCCAAAGATGAATATATATTTTTAGGGGCCGCCATTTAACACACCACAACCACCTCTCTCTCTGTTTCTCCAGTCTTGAAGTGGTAGAGGCTGTCTGCAGTGAGTAATTTCCGGGCCACCTCACTGTCCACCATTTAACTTCAGAGATCCGCATCTTCTGAGTAATCAGCTATTTGCATCACATTTTCTCTGTTATAAATATTTGAGATGGTTCTACTGACATCCTGAAATATGTTAATTTTCATATGCTTCTATTAGACAATCTTCATACAACGTATTGTCACGATTTGTTGACATGTGTACATCCCCCAGCAGGCTATATAACCTTTTTACCACTTCTTTCTTTTTATCCCCAGTACTTAGTACAGTGCTTAGCTTGGAAAGAGTGTAATGAATAATGAATTATGAGTGCTGATCTGAAAATAAATGAGGGCAAGATGCTTAATAGATTTGAAATTTGGGATGAATGTATAAAGTGTCCATGGAACTATTGAAAGAAAAGTATTTGTGCCCTTCTACAAATCAGCAAGTCTTGAAGAGAAAAATGTTTGTGTGGGCTGGGGAATATTGGCTTTTATGAGCCCAATATGGATAAACAGCTCAAGACAGAGTGAGTGCAGCAGAATTTTTAAAATATTTTTAATACCATCTTATTTCTCAGTGTTTCACTCAAAACAATACTTAACATTCTTTTAGTGGCCACCCTGAGTAATTATTTTTTACAAAATATCTTCCAAACCTTCCCTCTTGTTACCCATAGTCAACCTTTCTAATCAACAACCAGCTAATTAGCACGAAGGGTTTTTATTTGATAATGAGTGTTTTGTGTGTATGTACCCGTTATTGGTCAATACGCCATGTCTTGTATGCAGTGTTGTCTGAGCAATCTTCTTGAATTAAGGTTCTTCATGCTCTGCTCTTTTTGTAAAAAGTTGCCAGCAGCTTTCCATTTTTTTTTTTTTTTTTTTAACCAAAAAGGTACAAATTTCTTGACTGGTTCTTAAATTTCTCCTTTCTAGTTGTGCACTGTCTTAGCCAGCCTGGGCTGCTATAACAAAATACCATAAACTGGGTGGTTTTAACAACAAATGTCTATTTCTCAGTTTTAGAGTTTGTTGGAAGTTTGAGATCAGGTTGTCAGCAAGGTTGGGTTTTGGTGAGGGTGGTGTTTCTGGTTTATAGACAACTGTCTTCTTGCTGTGTCATTACATGGAGGAAAGAGAGCTAGCTCTCTAGCCTCTTCTTATAAGGGCACTAATGCCATTCATGAAGACTCCACCCTCATGACCCAATCATCTCCAAAGTCTTCATCTCCAGTAATATCACTTGGGGATTAGAGTTTCAACACATGAATTTTAGGGGAACACAAACATTCAGTCCAGTGCATGTACCCTTATTTTCTTCCCTACTGTGCTGACATGCAGTGTATTTTTTACAATCCATCAACATCCCCATAATCTTTTGTGTAGGTACCTTTTCACCTTAACCCTCTACTTATGAGAAATTGTGACACCAATTCTGCTTGCACAAATTTTCTGTGTTTTAAAAGCCATTATAATGACCTGGTTTATACTTTTGGAGCTAGACAGATTTGGGTTTGAATCCAGGTTCTGTTTATTTATTGAGTGTGCATGAACATGATAAATTCATTATTCTCTTGTAACTTGTTTTCTCATCTATAAAAACTGGAAATATTCCTACCTATATTAGTGTTATTTCTGTGACTAAATGAGAAAATAGATGTGATTCGCTTGTCACATAAACATTAAAAATGATATTCTATTATATCAAAGATGTATTTCTAACTGGAAGTTTTTCTAATCTTCCAAGCAGGGTTCTGATATAGTTTGACTGTGTCCCCACCCAAATCTCATCTTGAATTGTAGTTCTCGTAATCCCCATGTGTCCTGGGAAGGACCTGATGGGAGGTAATTGAATCATGGGAGTGGTTACCCCATGCTGCTATTCTTGTGATAGTGAATGAGTTATTTTGAGATCTGATGCCTTTTTTTTTTTTTTTTTTTTTGAGACAGAGTCTCACTCTGTGACCCAGGCTGGAGTGCAGTGGCGCGATCTCAGCTCACTGCAACCTCTGCCTCCTGGGTTCAAGAGATTCTCCTGCCTCAGCCTCCTGAGTAGCTGGGATTTCATGCGCCTGCCATTACGCCCAGTTAATTATTTTGTATTTTTAGTAGAGACGTGGTTTCATTGTGTTGGCCGGGCTGCTCTTGAACTCCTGACCTGGTGATTCACCCGCCTCGTCCTCCCAAAGTTCTGGGATTACAGGCGTGAGCCACCGCACCCGGACAAGATCTGATGCTTTTATAAGGAGCTTTTCCCCTTTGGCTTGGCACTTCTTCTTCTTGCCACCATGTGAAAAAGGATGTGTTTGCTGCACCTTCCACCATGATTGTAAGTTTTCTGAGGCCTCCCCAGGGATGCTGAACTGTCAGTCAATTGAACCTCTTTCCTTTATAAATTACCCAGTCTCAGGAATTTTTATCTTTATTAACAGTGTGAGAACAGACTAATACAGATTCTTATTTTAAACTTTATTACATTTTCTTTTAATGCCCTATTAGTATTTAGATTACCTAATACTAAATTTATTAATTTTTAAAATCTAACCCACTCTACTATATTAATGCCTTCTTGAATAGAGTAGCTATGTTTAGAACAGTGTCATTTAGAACAATGAGCCCTCTGTCTGGCACATAGTAGGCACTCAATAAAAATTTATTGAATGAAATCAATTTTCAGTCCACTGAAGTGATGAATTGCAGTGTGCTCCTGCTCTGTGCATTTTGTTCTGAGGGGCTGTCTTTGGAACATCAGTCTCAGAATCTTAGGTAATGTAACCTCTGAAGCAGTAGTGTCTCAATCTTATTAAATTAATGAGATGCCTCAGAGGATTGGAAATAACTGGTATTTAATCATTCACTGGCTATCAAAAATCCTTTCCATTTTACTTGAGTAACTGACAAAATGCTAGTGTGAAAAGGTAAAAGGAGATTGGGCCTAGAGAGAAGTTTTCCGAGGTGTTGAGTACATGTCCTATAATGTCAGAAGCATCAATTTCTCTCATAAAAGCTGCTGCTGAGAGTGGGGTTTTCTCCAACCATTAATTATTTTGGGTTGCTAATCAGTTGTGAAGCAAATAATACCCTAAGCCATTTTCTTTTTTGCAAGTCAAAATGGTTTGGGTTTAAGGAATTTAACAATAAAATATTTTATTTATTTATTTAGAAATAAAAATACTTATCATTTATTCCCTTTTATTTACTCATTCATATTGGAAGAACCAAAAACATGACATTTGAAATTGAAATCACTTTTTCATTAGAGCCTGTAGTAATGCTTTGAGATAGTTTTGCTAATAGGATTTCTATTGCTCAAAGTATGTATGTTTATTTCAATGTCACAACTCTATTTACTTAATATTAATTCCTTAAAATTTTGGGCCATATACACAAATTATTCAATTATTATTGCTATTGCTTTTGTATTAAGACATATTAATTCTTCTTTTATGATGACTCTTGACGTCATTTTAGTGACTAGAGCACCCAGATTCAACCAAATGCCCCAGGATGCTGATCAGTTGTGCCACACCTGAGAGCAACCTACATAACACACAGGGGTGATGTACCCTCCAGTGGCTGCCCTGGGTGTTACCACCACAGTAAGACCACCAGGCGAGTCAAGGCAGCTATCGTGTAGACTACCAGGCTCTTCTCTCAGTGGCTTCACTGTACGACAGACAAGCAAATCTATGATGAAGGCCCTACTGGGTCATTCCGAGTGTTGCAACTGCATATGATGATGAGATGCCAGATGTTCATAGTAAATAAGGAAAGTGTTTGACTCATGACTAAACCTTAGACGTCTCTAAACAAATCAATGAGTTGTTACGCAGAAGGAGTTTAAGTCAGCGGAAAATACGTTTAGCATTTGGAGCCAAACAACCACCTCTCTTTCATCTTCTCCTTGGGGTAAAACATGAATGGATTGGCAGAATTTCATTGGCAGAGACATGATGCAGCATCTTAGGTGGTATCCTATTTAAGGTTTTATTTGATTTACCTCATGACCGTAACTTACTGAATGTTTTCTTAAATGTGATTCATATTGGAAGCTTTTATTCCTTTGAATCCTACCATTTCACAGAAATAGCTCTTTCAAACATTACCAATGGACTCTGCCCCCTTCCCCCACACATTCACGGCCTTCCCCGCTATAAACATCCCATACCAGAGTGGTTCATTTGTTTCAACCGATGAGCCTACACTGATGCATCATCATCACCCAGCATCCGTAGTTTACGCTAGGATTTGCTCTTGGTGTTGTACGTTCTATGGCTTTGGACAATGTAAAATGACACCATTATATCCACCATTATTGCATCTTCCAGGGTATTTTCACTGCCGTAAAAATTCTCTGTGCTACCATCTTTTCACCCACTAACCGTTTGACTTTTTCCATTGTTTTGTCTTTCTTCTTCTTCTTTTTTTTTTTTTTTTTTTTTTGAGATGTAGTCTCGCTCTGTCACCCAGGCTAGATTGCAGTGGTGCCATCTCGGCTCACTGCAAGCTCCGCCTCCCGGGTTCATGCCATTCTCCTGCCTCAGCCTCCCAAGTAGCTGGGACTACAGGCGCCCGCCACCACGCCCAGCTAATTTTTTTGTATTTTCAGTAGAGACCGTGTTAGCCAGGATGGTCTCCATCTCCCGACCTCGTGATCCACCCGTCTCGGCCTCCCAAAGTGCTGG
The DNA here is from genome assembly GCF_028878055.3 of Symphalangus syndactylus. NCBI lineage: Eukaryota > Metazoa > Chordata > Mammalia > Primates > Hylobatidae > Symphalangus > Symphalangus syndactylus. The sequence goes on along the minus strand of NC_072432.2, from coordinate 117,666,917 downwards.
GGTTACAGTCGTGAACCACCGTGCCTGGCCGTCTTTCTTCTTTTTTAATGGATTTATTGAGATTTGATTTGTACATTATAGAATTCAGCAAATTTAAGTATACAATTCAATAGCTTTAGTATATCTACATAGGTTGTACAGTCATCACCACTATCTAATTTTAGAATATTTTCATCACTCCAAAAAAAAAAAAAACCAATGCCAATTAACAGTACTCATTCTTCTCAGTTTCCTCTGTACCTAGGCAAACACTAATTTACTGTCTCAATACAACTGCCTATTCTGGACATTTCATATAAATGGAATCATACAATCTGTAGTCTTTTCTGACTGCCTTCTTTCATTTAACACAGTGTTTTCAAAGTTTATCCATGTTGTAGCAAATATCAGTACTTTGTTCCTTTTTACTGCTAAATAATATTTTATCGTTGGATATACTACACTTTGTTTATCTATTTCAATTGTTGGATATTTGGGTTATTTCCATTTTGGGGCCATCATGAATAATGCCACCTAGAACATTTATGCACAGTTTGTGTGGACAATATGTTTCTTCTCTCTCAGTAGATATCTATGAGTCTAATGCTGATTCATATGGTATCTATATGCTTAAAATTATGAGAAGCTACCAAAAGTATTTTGCAAATTGGCTCCACCAATGAGTTCTTATTTTCCAGTGTTAATATTGATCTTTTATTAGTTTGTAGCATTGGCTTCACTGCACAATTTTGCACTGATGACCATCTATTTTATTTACTACTTACTTATTGACTTTGAGAATACTTTAACATTGTTCTTGTTATTCTTTTTACTTTCTGTGACTCTATCCCCTCTCTGCATGCAGTGCTCCTGGCTCTCCTCTCTTTCTCTCAGCAATTGCACTTGTTATAGGGTACTTAACTTCTCATCGTGTAGAGATTGATCTCAAATCAGTTACCACTATGATTTTAAATCTCTACTTGAGTTGCAGTCTCACAATTCTGATTGTCCTCTGTTAAGTTTAGCCTAAAGCTGCCTCCTTCCATATTTTAAGTTCAACCTAAAGTTTTCTCCATACGTAGTTAATGGAAACCTACCTAAATGGGTGTGTAAAGAGACTAAACTATTTTTGTGCCAACCACCAAGGTTTGACCAATTAAAAGTTGCCAATTGTTTAAACCATGTTCAAATAAAGCAAACGCTGAGTTGTAACCAAAACAACTGTTTTTGCACCTCATTTCCGTTTTCTGTACCTCACTTTTCTTTATCTATCTATTAATCTTCTTCCACCATATGGCTGCGCTGGAGCCTCTCTGAGCCTACGCTGGCTCTGGAAGCTACCTGATTTGTGAATTGTACTTTGCTCAATTAAACTCTGTTAAATTGAATTTATTGAAGGTTTATCTTTCAACACCTCTCAGCATCTCCATATAGCTGTCTGGTTTCAAAAGCAGTATGTGCACAAGACAGCTCTTCACCTGCTCTGCAAAGCTGGTCTGCTTTCTGATCTCTCTCTCTTTCACTGCCTCTACTGTCCTTTCATGTTGGACTTGAAATTTCAGAGTCATTTTTTAAATTATTTCCTCTGCCTTGTCTCTTGTGCCCAGTTTGACAACTACCATCATTTTATGTGTTTATCCCCTTCAGAGATAGTTTGTTTCTCTGCAATAACTCCCCACTGCTCTATTTTGCTTAAGTCTCTTTATTGCTCATTTTGACTTCCATATAGTCTCCTTAATTGGCTGATCTGATTATTGTATTTTACATTCTCAGTTATTACTACATTTTACATCTGCATCTTATTTAAGAGGTCCTCTGTTAAAAGTCTTCTATATTATCCCCTAATAAAGACCAGATTTCTTAGCTTTGCATTGCAGCCTCCCATATATTTTCCTAGTTTTGTCTCCCACTGAGCTCCTACATAGAGCCCATGCTCCAGTCAGTCTCAGTTCTCTTTTGTTTATCAACCAAGGCTTGTATTTTCTTGCCTCCAATTTTGTTCATGCCTCTCCATGGGATGCCCTTCTGCTGAGTCTGCATAAGCCAATTCCTCAAGGCCCTAATAAAATGTGTCCTCCCCGACAATAATGCCTATGATCTCACTAGATCAAACTTACCACTTGTCCTTTCACCTCTCACAATGTCATTTTAAATTATGTATTGCAGTCACTTGGTGCATATCAAATCTTCCCTTCTTAAATCAATAGTTCTTGAGGGCAGAGGCCCTGGTATATTTATCACAATCAGAGCAACTATCATTTACTGAACGTTTACTGTGATTTAGGCACTGAGCTAAGTATTTAGTATGCAATATCTTCTTTAATTATCTAACAAATTCTCTGAAATAGACACCATTTTAAAATCCATATTTTAGAGGTGAGGCAATTAATGTTTAGAGAAGACAAGTAACTTCCCTAACGCTAACAAGCTTCCAAACGACAAAGCTAGAATTTTAGCCCAGACTGTCTGACTCTGGAGCCCATGCAATTAACTATGACCATATAATTTTCCCTACAACACCTAATTTAATAAATGCCAGTTAAATGAATAAAAAATAGTATGTGATTTTGGAAAGAAGCATAAGTCTTAACAGATAAACTTTAGTTCAAACTGAAAGTCTAACACTTGCTCGAAGTGAATTATTTATCATGTCTGAACTCTTTACTCATTCATAAGGTAGAGGAAGGAGATAATTCCCACCTCACAAGGGTACTATGAGGATAAAATGAAACAATGCATGTGATGGCCTCTACCAGCAAGCTCTCAATATGTATTAGTTGATAACAACAGAAACAAAATTTCATTTTTATTATTCTTCCTTGGACATGGCAAGATGAGAGACATGCCACCAGGAGTTGCCATAAAAATTTACCAAATTCAAATTCATCCCACCAGGAAATAAACTTTTTTTAATCTACTATGGAAAGTTATGCATAGTCTTTGACCTAAAATGGGAATACCAAACTATATGGTACTTCACAATAGAGTGCTGTTTTTACTTCATTATGTATCAGTATTTTGATATCTATTATCTATCTACGTATCTATGTATTTAATTATAACTAAATTGACAAGATAATCCTGTCATGGGTTACTAGGAGTGGCATGTGCATAATGCAATCTTTATTAAGATATTGACTTTCTTATCTAAGCTTCAACTCTGTTCTTATATCCCTCAAGTTGCCTCAAATATGCAAGTGACATTTGGTTTTCTTCTCTCTCATCTTGTTTCTTTCTTTCTTTTTTTTTTAATGGAGTTTTGCTCTTGTTGCCCAGGCTGGAGTGCTTCCCAGGTGCAAGCGATTCTCCTGCCTCAGCCTCTCGAGTAGCTGGGATTATAGGCATGCGCCACCACGCCTGGCTAATTTTTTGTTTTTGTTTTTGTTTTTGTTTTGAGTAGAGATGGGTTTTCTCCTTGTTGGTCAGGCTGGTCTCAAACTCCCGACCTCAGGAGATCCGCCCGCCTCAGCCTCCCAGAGTGCTGGGATTACAGGCTTGAGCCACTGTGCCTGGCTGGTTCATCTTGTTTCTTTATGCAAGTTGCTCCTCTTTGTCTCGCCAACCACAGTAATTCATCATAGCATTTCAAATTCTTCTAAATATTGGTGTCCACAAGAATATCGTCCCCTCTAGCAGGGCCTTTTATCAATGAAACTCAAATATTATACTAGCGTCTGAGTTTACACACACTGACTAAATTGTACTACTCTTTATTGTTATTCTTACTTTCACAAAATAAATGCTCTTTGACATTTCATAAGGTCCCATCACTAATCAGTGGTTGAAGGAATACTGAATTTCCAAAACTTGCTTGAGACATCTGGATAAAGACAGAAGTTCTCAAGCAGGGAGTGAGGAGGAGAAGGGGTGCTGAGTGTGACATAAAGACACAACCAGATTTTTCTGGTTGCTCCTGGCCATCCAAATATGAATAACGTTCATTAAGATGTCATTAAAAAGATTAACTTTATCACTATGTTCCCAAGTCAATGGTTCGGGAATTGTAGATGGAGAATTTTCAATGCAATTCCCATTCTGTTGACATTCAGGAAAAAAGTGCAGTATCTATCTTTGTAAATTACACTGACATACGAAATTCTTATGAGCTGTCTTGATTTATTTGTTTTGGGTTTTAAGTATTCTTTAAAACTCAATTTTCATATCCTGGAATGATTTCTTAATGGCAGGGTGCAATTTGGAAAATTGAATAATTTTTTAAAAGCTCTGTGCCTTAGAAAAATATCTGCACTAAACATCTCAATCATCTCTTCATCTCTATTTCAGTATTAGCAGCTAAAACATGTGAAAATTAAATCTTATTTAGTGTAATTTCAAGGAAGTCTCTGATACCACAAGGTGACATTTTCTGCGCTTGTGATTGCCTATAGAAAGAGTACTTCATTGATCTGGAGACATTATCGTTTTACAAGGTACCACAATGCAGAGTTAATTGCTCTATTCTTTTTTTTTTTTCTTTTTTTTTTTTTTGAGATGGAGTCTTGTTTTGTGGCCCAAGCTGGAGCGCGGTGGTATAATCTTGGCTCACTGCAAGCTCTGCCTCCCAGGTTCACCCTATTCTCCTGCCTCAGCCTCCCAAGTAGCTGGGACTACAGGCGCCCGCCACCACATCTGGCTAATTTTTTTGTATTTTTAGTAGAGACGGGGTTTCACTGTGTTAGCCAGGATGGTCTCGATCTCCTGACCTCGTGATCTGCCCGTCTCGGCCTCCCAAAGTGTTGGGATTACAGGCATGGGCCACCGCACCCAGCCTATTGCTCTATTCTTACTAGTCTTGGTGAGAAGCCTGTTGAAGAATCTTTATGCCAACTGTGCTATAGGTGAAAAAGGGATGGATGGAGGAGTACTAGTAGTGCTGCTAGTCAAGAAACAGTTTCCTATTCATGCTTATTAACTGTCTCCAAACCAATTACCTCCAACACCCTCATCAGGAATCAGTAAACTTTAATAGCACTCACCAAATTAACATAACACAGACACAGACCTAGGACAGTGGAGGAGGACCCCACAAACTTAAACTACTAATTTTTATTTAAGTCAATCATTGCAAAGTTTATTATGTCATCCGCCACCTGCTCATGAAGAGTAATTTCTCTCCATATCATCAATTGAACAGAATTATGTAATAAGGTAAATAATATGAGGAGTTCCCCTAAGTTTGAGACAAAATAAGATTTCTGTTACATTTATGTTTTTATTCTCTCTAAGAGTAGCAGAAAAGACTGATGCTGATATTAGAATGGTAGATGCTATGCATCCAAGCAAAATTCTGGACAAATAATAACTAGGACTAATGTAGTACTTAGCTGACTAAGCACATTTACAAACATCACTCAGTTGATATTCACTCCCTTGTCAGAAATTAGATGGAGCAGATGTCCACATTTCGGTGAACTAAAAATATTGAAGAGATTTACACACATTCATTAGAAATTAAATGGAAGATTTGGAACTTGAAACCAAGTTTTCTGACCATAGATCTTATTCTTTTTCCAGTATTTCACATTGTATCAGGAAGGAATAGAAACCTACATAGACAGACAATGCAAAAGGAGAATCTCTGTCCCCTGGGTAGGCTGAGCTGTTTTTGCTCAGAACATTTCCAGTGGTGTGTGCCCTACTAGGGATAGTGAGGAAAGCTGAAGAAAGGTGTCTCCTCCGAAGGAATGTAGAATACTAAAGCTCCTATAAAAATTAATTTAAAGAACAACTTGTGTCTCCTTGAAAATAATTTTATATTTAGGTAGTTAATTAAACATTGAGTTATCTATTTAACAAATGATTGAATTAAAAATTGCATTAAAACAATAAACAAAATGTTTTCTTTAAAGTTCTATTTGTGTTCTCTTTATATAAAACTTAAAAGGCCATATTAATCATAGTTTGCTCAAGGAAAGTGGAATAGAAAAAAATTCATTGCCAGAAATATTTAGTATTTGCTATAGACACTGGGGATACTGTAAAGAATGACATGATTCCCTTCAAGAGGCTCAGTCTTCAAGGACATAAGGACATGTGATTTATAAATTATGGTTTGATTTAGATGGCATGAGAAGACAACAATAGATGTACGGAGGATGGAGAGAGTAACAGTAGCTGGAAGTATCAAGGATGGCTTTTCTAAGGAGATACCATCTCCTTGGATTTTAAAGAAAGAAGAGAAGAATAGGATATTCACCAGAAGGCCATGGTCATTCCAGCCAAGAAACAATGGGGAATGGGACAGGTTGTTTATTTCTCCTGGTGCTTTATATTATAGTAATAAATCTTTGCATGGCATAGTAGTAAGATGGTTAGACTAAGCACTAGTACATCTGATTTCTAGTCCAAACTGCTTGTGACTTTGAGTCATTGGAAAAATAACTCCATCTCTCTGGGGCTCAGTGTGGAGTAGATTCATTCTTAGGTTTCTTTCATGTCTGATGCATCCACTTTAATGAATAAACCTGGCATTTAAGAACATAGACTCTAGAGTTAAAACAATATCTGTGTGTGAATTCCTCTGAGCACTTTATTATCACTTTAACTTAGGGAAGTTCCTTAATCTATCTGAGCCTTTTTGTCCTCATTGGTAACAAGAACATAATATAAACCTGAGGGAGTAATTGTAAGGATTATGTAAGATAATACAGGCTCACACCTGTAATTCCAGCACTTTGGGAGGCCGAGGCAGGTGGATCACCTGAGGTCAGGAGTTCAAGACCAGCTGGCCAGCATATAGTGAAACCCCATCTCTACTGAAAAATATAAAAATTAGCTGGGTGTGGTGGTGCATGCCTGTAGTCCTAGCTACTTCGGAAGCTGAGGCAGGAGGATAGCTTGAACCCAAGAGGTGGAGGTTGCAGTGAGCTGAGATTGCGCCATTGTACTCCAGCCTGGGTGACAGAGCAAGGCTCCATCTCTCAAAAAAAAAAACAGATAATGTGTAAAGTGAAAGATCATGACTCATATTTGCTGTAGTCATTACACTTTAAACTAACATTTAGGGAAGAATCGGAATACTTTGGGGGCAGCTAATGAACAATTAAATCGAGACTACTAGAATAAATTTTTGGGCTTAATAAAATATGTACTCATTGGTTCTACCCAAGTCACAGATAAAATAGCCTTAAGATACTAATAAAGGTACAATGGAGCCAGTCTCTTGGCCATCCCTGGCAGGTGAGTTCTGTTAAACTACAGAACATGTAAGACCAAGGTTGTGGATTTGATCTCCGTTAGGACACTTAAGTTTACATTGTTTCAGGTTTTCAACTATTGGCTGCTGCATGCCGTTGATCCATTGGGTGGTGAAATAAACTATATCAACTCAAACCTATCTCAAATCCCAAATCTCTCCCTTCTTCCAGGTCCAAAATCACTTGATTCAGGTCTCCCCTGGCTGTACTATCTAAATTTTCACCCCCTTTGGACATCCTTTTCTTGCTTTTTTTTTTTTTTTTTTTTTTTTTGCTTCTTCACACTTATCACTTTCTTTTCTACTATCGAATTTACTGAGTTATCACTTTTATTGTCTGTTTCCCCAATAGAAATATAAGCTCCCTGAAGGCAAGCAGTCATTTCTGTTACTGCTAATATATCCCTAGTGCTTTGATTAGTCACTGACACATCACAGACATGTTGAATAAAGACAAGTCACATGAAAATGGATGTGAGTCAGGAATCTGCCAAAACCTTCATCAAGAAGCAGGAAAGAGATACTTTATAAGAAGAAACAAAAGCCTACAAAAAGTAAATGTCATCTAACAGAAGCAAGCCTTTCAGCTGTGAGATGTTATTTTTCAAAGTTGAAGAGGTCTACAAAATCCTGTTTCATACCAGTCAGAGAAGCTGTTTTTGTAAAGGCACATGTGCAGAGAATATCAGCAAGCTTTAAAAATGAGAGGATCAGCCGGGCGCGGTAGCTCACGCCTGTAATCCCAGCACTATCGGAGGCCGAGACGGGCGGATCATGAGGTCAGGAGATGGAGACCATCCTGGCTAACACGGTCTCTACTAAAAATACAAAACCCCGTCTCTACTAAACCCCGTCTCTACTAAAAAATACAAAAAAATTACCTGGGCGTGGTGGCGGGTGCCTGTAGTCCCAGCTACTTGGGAGGCTGAGGCAGGAGAATGGCGTGAACCCAGGAGGCGAAGCTTGCAGTGAGCCGAGATGGCGCCACTGCACTCTAGCCTGGGCCACAAAGCGAGACTCCATCTCAAAAAAAAAAAAAAAAAAAAAAAAAAAAAAGGATCACCAGAGAAAAAAAGCAATGTCAATACTCATTATTCTTGAAATCCGTTAATTTGCCTGAACTGGTGGAAATTGCTGAAGACAAAAAATAAAACAACCTAAGTAGAATTGATATGGTAGATCATTGTATAATAAAGCAAGTAATTAGAAAACTTACAGATAGAAAACCGAGGTTTTCTAGACTCTGACACAGAGCAGCAGGCAGCATGGAGGCGCTAAACATCTATGTATTTTTTAACTGGCTGGGAAACTATGGGTTTCTGACATTAATAGCATCAGACCACCTTAGGAAGAATGGTTCTAGCTCTCATTCAATAGCTGGATGACCCTGTGCAAATTATCAAGGTTCTCCGAATCTGTTTCTTTCCCTGTAAAACAAAGAAGTTCCTACTTTACAGAGAGATTTTATGGAAAAAAATAAGACAGTATCTGTGTGGATTTTCAGCCTACAGTACTAACGTTTATTAAGTACTCAACAAATATGCTACAAATAATGGTATACACAGAATAACATTAAAAATTTTCCTCCGTTTCAGCAAAACACACGTGAAAGAAAAATTCATTAGATTGGTAATGATTTCAATGATATCACTTACAAAGTGTATTTGTTATTTAAGTGACCAAAAGTGGTTTTAGGCTAGGCATGGTGGTTGAATCCTGTAATCCCAGCCCTTTGAGAGGCTTTGAGAGGTCAGAGGATCGCTTGAGTCCAGTAGTTTGAGGCTGCAGGGAGCTATGATTGTGCTACTGCACTCCAGCTTGGGCAACAGAGCAAGATCCTAATTATTTAAAAGGATAAGAAAGGAAGGCTGGGCGCGGTGGCTCACGCCTGTAATCCCAGCACTTTGGGAGGCCGAGGCGGGCGGATCACAAGGTCAGGAGATCGAGACCATCCTGGCTAACACGGTGAAACCCCGTCTCTACTAAAAATACAAAAAAATTAGCCGGGAGAGGTGGCGGGTGCCTGTAGTCCCAGCTACGCGGGAGGCTGAGGCAGGAGAATGGCGTGAACCCCGGGCGGCGGAGCCTGCAGTGAGCCGAGATCGCGCCACTGCACTCCAGCCTGGGTGAAAGAGCGAGACTCCATCTCAAAAAAAAAAAAAAAAAAAAAAAAAAAAAGAAAGGAGGAAAGAAAGGGAGAAAAAGAAAAGAAAGAGAAAGAACCAAGTAAAAATCTGCAATTTTTTGAGAAAGGGCAATATGCTCAAAAGGAATGCGTCTATTTTTGTTACGTACTTTCCTTCCATCAGACCAAGGCCCCTCACACTACCCTTCCGAAGTCCTATTTAAATGAGTGGGTGTATCTTTTTAAAAGTTTTGAGAAAATTCAATGGGTGAATAAAAAAGAAAAAAGATGACTATCACCTAATCCCTCAACTATAAAATGGAATTTTACCCATTCCAGCACACACGAGAACAGAAAATGTCATGTCTCTAGTAATGTATTCTGTGTTAGAGCGATGGCTTATGACTCACATTTTATGACACAGAGGAAGTGAATTTAAATAATTCCATACATTGATAGAGTCATAAGATAGAATTTGTTAATAGAGAGGGTGTAAAAATTTTCTGTTTTAATTAAATTTGTGTAAATTTTAGTAAATAGGGTCAATGTATATATGAGTCTTGTGTTTTCACATGATTAAAATGGGGCCTATTAAATATCGATAGGGCTTAGCTTGGTGAAGGAAAATTCTCAGAAGAAATGAACAATTAAAAAAGAAAAAATAGGCTGGGTGCTGTGACTCACACCTGTAGTGCCAGTACTTTGGGAGGCCAAGATGGGAGGATTGCCTGAAGCCAGGAGTTCAAGACCAGCCTGGGCAACATGTGACCTTGTCTCTACCAAAAACTAAAAAATTAGTCAAGCTTGGTGGTCTGTGCTTGTAATCCCAGCTACTCGGGAGGCTGTGATGAGGGGATCCCTTCAGTCCAGGAGTTCAAAGTTACAGTGAGCTATAATTATGCCACTGCACTCTGGCCTGGGTGACAGAGTGAAACCCTGTCTCAAAACCAAAGAAAGAAAAAATAGAACTAACTTTAACTGTTTTCTATGTGGGAACAAGAGTAAAACTACGGTGAATCATATTTTTCAGAGCCTTTGATTAAATCAGTTTTAAAATTATTCTTGCAATTAGTCAAATGTATTGTGAAATATAAGATATTTTCTCTTGGTGTGGAGTGGGGAGAGCCAAAATTGTTTGTAAACCACTGCATTGGGGAATTGTAGTTAAGTGGTGTCAGTCTTACTTCTGGAAACTAGAGTAATCTCTCAGCATATCTGATGGCCTGTGACACCACAATAGAGGTACAGAGTAAAGCAGAAATACTGTATTTAAAGAAACGGTATTTTAATGAGTTCTAATCAGCTTTAGTGCACATTGCTCATGTCCCTTGATTAAAAATCATTGATTCAGGAACCTCCACTTTATAATGGAATCCAGCTATGAACCTCTGGTTAATCTTCCCCAATTTCTCAGTAAAATACCCAAGGAGGCAAAAATACATGAAACCACAGAAAAACCTATACTTAAGCCTTGCAGATAGCCTACCAGCCTCTATAAGGAATTAAGGGGAATCAAACTGAACCAGGTCAATGAAAACATCTGTGCCAAGTAAGAGTATTAAAACTACTTAGAAAATAGTTGCAATGTAATACCTGTAATCATAATGGTTATAATAGTTGTAATCAATTCCCCTCTGCCATACACACTTAAACATCCCAAATCTGTTACTGCCAGAAAATGGTCCCTCTGTGGTATGGGTGCTGCTTTTCAAACATCCAGGTTATTTTTGTCCTTTCTTTCATAAAGGAAGATATGTATTTGGGGCACCTAGAAAACTTGCATTTAAGGAGGGAATAAAGACTGATAGCATCTTAGGAGATTTAGTTTCTTCAATTAAATCTCTAATGTACTTTATGAATGATATTTGGGAATTCAGCCTTACATATGCAGACTATTCTAGCTTGACATAATGAGAATCAAGAAGCAAGACTCAGAAGAGGAAATTAGCTGAGAGCTGTGCCTGTCATCCTGTCCCCAGCTGTTAAACTGAAAAGAGAATTTGCCTATTATGCATGGTGGGGGGAGAACAGTGATAAAGGCAATCAATACATCTGCTTCTCTTTATTGGTAAATAAGCAAGCTGAAAAAAAAAATCCACTGCTTTTTAGGGTGGGGCAAGATTGGCATGACCATATGTCCTTGTTGATCTTTGAAAGTCTCAATTCACAATTGTTCTCATGTCTCATCTGTTTTCCGATTTATCCTGAATCTTTTTCATGTTTATTGAAGTATTCATATAAATAGTAATAGAGTAGGCCCACAGTTTGTGCTTTTATCTTTTGCTATGATCTTGTTTTCTAAAGTGGAAGATTATGCTGTGAAGAAAGTTTTCACTTCAACACATGAGTGTATACATTTTCCAAATTCGATGTAATTAACATCTTCCTCTTAAAGAGAATGTAGAGTATTCCCTGATAAAATACGTGAGGCTGGATTAGAGGAGCTAAGGACAACTAATTCCTCTGGTCTGAGTGGTGGTGGGAGAAGAATTAAAGACGTTGACCTTCCTGGCTGCTTGGTGCATCAGCCAGTTGGGACATGATGACTGTTCTCTATTTTTTATTTTTTTATGTGATCATCTGCTAATCTTTTAATTCTCTCATGGCCCAGAATTTATTAAATTTTAGTAAGCATTCTGTCTGAACTTTAAAAGAATATAAATTCTGTCATTATGGGATACAGTAATATGTCCATGATATCAAATTTAAAATTTTGTTGTCTAGATATTCTATGCTTACTCCCTAGTAGGTTTTTGTCTTTTTGTTAGATCAACTATTAAGAGAGTATGTGAATTTGTCTCTTTTATCATTATTTCAGTAATTTTTTTGTGTTATGTATTTTGTTTATTTTTAAATGTTTTATTTCCATAGGTTTTGGGGGAACAGGTGGTATTTGGTTACATGACTGAGTTCTTTAGTGGTGATTTGTGAGATTTTAGTGCACCCATCACCTAAGCAGTATACATTGAACCTAATTTGTAGTCTTTTATTCCTCAACTCCTTCCCACCCTTTCTCCTGAGTCTTCAAAGTCTATTTGTAGTCTTTTATCCCTTAACCCCTTCCCACCCTTTCTCCTGAGTCCCCAAAGTCCATTTTATCAATCTTATGCCTTTGCATCCTCATTGCTTAGCTCCCACTTATGAGTGAGAACATAACGATGTTTGTTTTCCATTCCTGAGATACTTCACTTAGAATAATAGTCTCTAATTTCATTCAGGTTGCTGTGAATGCCATTAATTCATTTCGTTTCATGGCTGAGTAGTATTCCATTGTATATATATATACACCACAGGTTTTTAATCCACTCGTTGATTGATGGGCATTTGGGCTGGCTCTATAGTTTTGCCGTTGCAAATTGTACTGCTATAAACATGCGTGTGCAAGTATCTTTTTTGTATAATGATCTTTTTTTTCTCTGGGTAGATACTTTTTTTTCTCCTCTGGGTAGTGGGATTACTGGATCAAATGGTAATTCTACTTTTAGTTCTTTAAGGAACCTCCACACTGTTTTCCATGTGGTTGTACTAATTTCCATTCCCACCAGCAGTGTAGAAGTGTTCCCTTCTATATATAGATGCCAACATCTATTATTTTTTGGTTTTTTGATTATAGCCGTTCTTGAGGGAGTGAAGCGGTATCACATTGTAGTTTTGATTTGCATTTCCCTGATCATTAGTGATGCTGAGCATTTTTAAATATGCTTCTTGGCCTTTCATATATCTTCTTTTGAGAATTGCCTATTTATGTCTTTAGCCCACTTTTTGATGGGATTGCTTTTTCTTGCTAATTTGTTTGAGTTCCTTGTAGATTCTAAATATTAGTCCATTGTTGGATGTATAGACTGTGAAGATTTTCTCCCCCTCTGTGGGTTGTCTGTTTACTCTGCTGACTGTTCCTTTTGCTGTGCAGAAGCTCTTTAGTTTGATTAAGCCCTACCTATTTTTGTTTTTGTTGAATCTGCTTTTGGATTCTTGGTCATGAAGTCTTTGCCTAAGCCAATGTCTAGAAGGGTTTTTCTGATGTTATCTTCTAGAATTTTTATAGTTTCAGGTCTTAGATCTAAGTCCTTGATCCATCTCGAGTTGATTTTTGTATAAGGTGAGAGATGAGGATCCAGTTTCATTCTCTCACATGTGGCTTACCAGTTATCCCAACACCATGTGTTGAATAGAGTGTCCTTACTCCACTTTATGCTTTTGTTTGCTTTGTTGAAAATCAGTTGGCTGTAAGTATTTGGGTTTATTTATGGGTTCTCTATTCTGTTCCATTGGTCTATGTGCCTGTTTTTGTACCAGTACCATGCAGTTTTGGTGACTATGGCCTTATAGTATAGTTTGAAATCATGTAATGCCTCCAGATTTGCTCTTTTTGGCTAGTCCTGCTTTGGCTATGCAGGCTCTTTTATGGTTCCATGTGAATTTTAGGATTGTTTTTTCTAGTTCTGTGATAAATGATGTGGTTTTTTGATGGGAATTACATTGAATTTGTAGATTGCTTATGGCAGTGTGGTCATTTTCATAATAGCGATTCTACCTATCCGTGAGTATAGAATGTGTTTCCATTTGTTTGTGTCATCTATGATTTCTTTCAGCAGTGTTTTGTAGTTTTTCTTATAGAGGTCTTTCACCACCTTGATTAGGTATATTCCTAAGCATTTCTTTTTTTTTTTTTTTTGCAGCTATTGTAAAAAGGTTGAATTCTTGATTTGATTCTCATCTTGGTTGCTGTTAGTGTGTAGCAGAGCTACTGGTTTATGTACATTGATTTCATATCCTGAAACTTTGCTGAATTCATTTATCAGTTCTAGAGGAGAATTCATTTTATCATTTCTGGAGGAGACTTTGGGGCTTTCTAGCTGAATTCATTTTATCATTTCTGGAGGAGACTTTAGGGCTTTCTAGGTAAACAATCATATTGTCAGCAGACAGTGAGAGTTTGACTTCCTTTTTACTGATTTGGATGCCCTTTATTTCTTTCTCTTGGCTGATTGCTCTGGCTAGGACTTCCAGTACTATGTTGAATAGAAGTGGTGAGAGTGGGCATCCTTGTCTTGTTCCAGTCCTCAGAGGGAATGCTTTCAACTTTTCCCCATTCGGTATTATGTTGGTTGTGAGTTTGTCATAGATGGCTTTTATTACATTGAGGTATGTCCCTTGTATGCCAATTTTGGTGAGGGTTTTAATCATGAAGGGATGCTAGATTTTGTCAAATGCTTTTTCTGCATCTATTGAGATTATCATGTGATTTTTGTTTTTAATTCTATTTTTGTGGTGTATCAGATTTATTGGCTTGCATATTTTGAACCATCCTGCTTCCTGGTATGAAACTCACTTGATCGTGGTGGATTACATTTTGGTGTGTTGTTGGATTCGGTTAGGTAGTATTTTGTTAAGGATTTTTGCATCTGTGTTAATCAGGGATATTGGTCTGTAGTTTTCTTTTTTTGTTATGTCCTTCTTGGTTTTGGTATTAGGGTGATACTGGCTTCATAGAATGATTTAGACAGAATTCCCTCTTTCTCTATCTTGTGGAATAGTGTCAATAGGATTGGTACCAATTCTTCTTTGGATGTCTGATAGAATTCAGCTACTGACTCCATCTGGTCCTGGACTTTTTTTGTTGGTAATTTTTTTTATTACAATTCCAATCTCACTGCTTTTTATTGGTCTGTTCAGGGTTTCTAATTCTTCCTCGTTTAAGCTAGGGAGGGATGTATCTTTCCAGGAATTTATCCATCTCCTCTAGGTTTTCTATTTTATACACGTAAAGGTGTTCACAGTAGCTTCGAATGATCTTTTGTATTTCTGTGGTGTCAGTTGTAATATCTCCCATTTCATTCTAATTCAATTTATTTGGATATTCTCTCTTCTTTGCTTGGTTAATGTTGCTAATGGTCTATCAATTGTATTTATCTTTTCAAATAACCATTTTTAAAGGGCTGGTTCCCTATGGAAATTCAGAGGAAACAATCCATTTCTTTACCATTTCTAGAGACCAGCTTGTGTTCCTTGCCTAGTGACCACTTCCAACTTCTTGATTCTGATGTCACATCTCTTGCTGATAATGCTAATCCTCCTGCCTCTCTCGTGTAAGGATTCCTCCTGATTCCATTGGGTCTGTCTGTATAATCCATGATAACCTTCCTATCTCAGGATCCTGAACTTAATCATATCCATTGTTATCTTTTACCATATAAGGCAACAACATATTTAACAGTTCTAAGATTAGGATGTACACATCTTTGGATGGACATTGTTCAGCTTGTTATAGGCTTTGTGTTGGTTTTGTGTTTGTGTTCTTTGATATTTAGATAGGATGAGGAGAATTCTATTTTGGTATTGTGTTCTAAGAGAGAGCCCCTTCTTAAGTGCTTTTCAAATACTTTCTCAGATCTCAAATTGAAGAACTGGTTGATTCGTATTTATGTCACTGTTTCTTTGATCCCCAAATTCTGAGAATAGTGATGAGGCACCTATATTCAGTTAAAGCACGAGGGACTTTTAGTTTCCATACCACGTTTTTGTAGAAATCTATCACTAGGGGCAAGCTTTCTGAAGCAAATTTTCTGTTCTGTGCTGTTTCTGCATAGGAAAGCTCCTCCAGCTTTTTCCCTTTCACTACTGTCAAAATGCAAGGTCCATGCCTCTGAAGGTGATAAACACCATGAAGATGACAATGATGATGATGACAACCACGACGACAATGATTATAGTGGCTACCACATATTGTGTGTTGATTTAAAACTATGCACCTTGATTAACACTTTGCATATATGGTTTCATTTCTTCCTTTCCACAAACCTATGAAATCAGTATCTTTATTATCATTTCTATCTTTGAGAAAAGGAAAGGCACAAAAATAATACTTACCTAGCTTCAGGTCACATGGAGTGGAAATAGCAAAAACAAATTTTTGCATGTTACCATGGTACAACTATATTCTTGTAGAAATAAGGGTCCATTTTCACAGTTTGCTGTAGCAAACCTCTCCCTGGGGTCTCCTAGCACAGTTGGGTCAGAATATTCTGCTATATATTAGTATCTTACCTTTGCCCTTGCAAATTGGGATTTGTTTTCCGTGTTCTGCTAGTAAGTCTTTTGTGAATGTATTTGGAATTATAATACTTTGCTGAGGGGAAGAGTTGTGAGTTGGCCCTTGGTGTGTCTCTAGTCAGCATATTCCTATTTATACTGAATTTAGGAGAAAACACCTCTATGTCTTAGAATATGTGGACAGCATTTTTTAGTTTCCAGTGCTGATACATATTTTCTCCTAATATTTTATATCCTCTGGTCATTTCAATATATCTTTAAGAGAAAGACTGAGACGTTTTTATTCTAGATGCCATCATTTTAGGAAGTCTTTTTTTTTGAGATGGAGTTTCACTCTTGTTGCCCAGGCTGGAATGCAATGGTGTGATCTCAGCTCACTGCAAACTCCGCCTCCCGAGTTCAAGCGATTCTCCTACCTTAGCCTCCTGAGTAGCTGGGATTACAGGCATGCACCACCATGCCCAGCTAATTTTTTGTATTTTTAGTAGAGACACGGTTTCCCCATGGTGGTCAGGCTGGTCTCGAGCTCCCGACCTCAGGTGATCCGCCCGTTTCCGCCTCCCAAAGTGTTGGGATTACAGGCATGAGCCACCACGGCCGGCCAGGAAGTCCCCTTAAGTTTCTGTTATAAAAGTTTGTTTAGGTATCTTAGTGAACTGCTGACCATCTCTGTCATTATTTCAAACTCTCAAACCCATGATGGTGTATTGTTTAGAATCACCTTAAATCTTTCTTTTTATTTGGATTTACAGGTACCTAATTTTAATTTGATTTGACATATTAGTTTGTAAGACATTTTTAAAAGACGTTTTAAAGAGTAGTTTTAGGTTAGCAGAAAAATTGAGCAGAATGTACAGAGAGTTCCCATCTGCTCCTGCCCGTACACAGGCACAGCCTCCCCACCATCAACATTCCCCACCAGAGTGGTGCATTTGCGACAATTGACGACCTATGCTGACACATTGTCACACAAAGACCATTGCTTATATTAGGGTTTACTCTGGATATTGTACATTCTATGGATTTGGACAAATGGATAATGACATATACTCACCATTACAGTATCATACAGAATAGATTCAGTACCCTAAAAAACTTCTGTGCTATGTCTATTCATCCCTCTCTCTCTACCAACCCCTGGCAACCACTGATCTTTTTATTAGCTCTATGGTTTTTACCTTTTCCAGAATATCATCCAGTTAGAAGTAAAAGATTTTCAACCAAATAAGCAAAACGCTTTCTTTGCCGGGCTACTAATTGTGATCTTCTCAGTCTGCTTTAAAAAAAAAAAAAACCAAGATAATTTAAATAGGCAAATGGATTTTCTATTTATACTTTAGTATTTAAGAAAGATCAAAGATATCCTGTGCATTATTAAGGAAGATACTTAAAATCCCTAGACTTTAGCCTCAGCTCTATTATGATAGGGTTGTGTGGCATTAACTTCCCTTTTTTTTTTAATACAATGACATTGAATCAGATAATCTCTTCCTCCTTTAAATTGGCCTAATTTTTAGTAGCAAGAGATTTATATTTAATCTCTTGCTACTAAAAAGAGAGTTTGCGTCGAGCACATGGAAATAAATTAAACAGTGTTTCTGCTTGAGACACTAGAAAGCAAAAGATAATAGTGTGAGGACTAATATTAGTGTTTAAACAGGTATTTTATAACCCACCATTTCATGTAAATGTCATAGAATTTGGTCATGGAGGAAACCTCCACTCTGAAAGCTCATGACCTTTCAAGGATAAGACAGAAAAAAAAATGGCATTGAGACAAACACGATTCGTTAGCACTTCTCAAGTTCTTATTAACACAGGTTTTCATTTTCACTAAAAGCCCTTGAAATCTTTGCAGCAGAAGATATTTGATTCGTCATAAAAGCATTTCACAACACACAGAGCTGATATAAGGGGACAGAGCGTCTAGGTGGAATTAAACCCAGGTCGGAAAGCTGAAATTTGTCGTCAGCTGTTCCCAACGCTTAACACATTATAAATTTATGCATTGCATATGGCAAGTGAGGGTGAAATGGAGACTTGAGCAAGCCAGACTTTCTGCACATAAGCATATTTTTTTCTTGCAGAAAAGAGAAAAATATAAAGGAATAGCATAAAAAAAGAGGTTCTTGGTGAGCAAAAACATTTTTATGTTTATTTAAAAATTAATTTCTGTGATGGAAAGGACATTAATTAAACATACTATGTATTTTTTATTTTTTATTTATTAGTGATTACAGTTTTCTTTGTATTCGATCCTTAAAATCTTCTGAGGGCCAATCTGGTGATTTCATGAGTCAGGTAAAAAGAAAGATTTGCTTGAATATATTTAAATCTCTACCAAAATCTAAGCATATAAGGCCTGAATCTGGAAATGATTTAAAAAAAAATCTGTGCTAGTTTAGACAAAGATATGCAAAGGAGAAAAATAGATCTTTGGACTGAAAATGACGTGTGGGTCAAGAAAAAGATATTTGTCATCTGTGCCTTGTGTTAATGAAAATGAGTGGTGGAGCGCTCCGGAGGGCATTCGATACCTTGAGGTCTTGCTGAGAATGCAGCTGCTGGCTCTATATATAGACTTAATTCTGTTGCTGAGGGAATAAAAGCATACATACCCTAGTAATGAGATTACTGGGACAGCTCCCAAATTGAGACAGCTGAGCCAAATCAATAGATGCATTTTTCTTCCCCTTAAATTTGCCGAGCCCATTAGAAAGGCCAATATACTTCATGGTTAGACCTCTGCAGCTTAGAGACTGCGTGTCAAGCTCCCCCTAGCATTTTGAAAATTAAAAATTTAAGTGCAAGTATCATTCTGAGATATAACCGCATCATTAAAATGACAATTTCCCTGAGATAAGTACTCCTACTTCTCCTTTAAAAATCCCCTTGTACAATTTGCGCATGTAAATTGTACATAGTTTTTTGACCAGTATTCTGGGAAGTGTACCATATGGTATACTGGGAAGTGTAGGGACTTTAAGTCACACAGATTGGAAGTTAAAATCCAAGCCACTACATGTCTTAGCTGTGTGTACTCAACTGTGTATACTCAGCTACAGATTAAAACAAATGTATAATCTTTCTCTCTGTGTAAAATTATAAAATTGGAGGAAACAAAATCTAGAAGTCATTTTAAGGAAATCATTAATGATGTGGATAAATATTCAGCTACAATGATATTCCTTGCAGCATTGTGTTTATAATTAAAAAATAAATTTAATAAGGGAGGGTGGCTTAAATAAACTACATATTTAAACAAAGCATTATTATTTAACTACTGACATGATAATTTAAAATAATATTTTATGTAATGGAAAGAGGCCCAAAATGTATTATTTAGTCAAAAAAAGAATCACCTAACATGTATGTTTTTTAGATATGACACCATTGTGTGTACGGTTTGTATATACACAAAACCTACACATTTATATACATTCACACATCATATTATACATAGAAAAGGACATCTACTAACTTGTAGACAGCAGTCAGTAGTGTGGTTATGGATGAGTATTGATTCTCCTTGTTGCTTTTCTGTCTTAATAAGTTATCTAAGATAAACATAATATTCATTTTATAAAGAATATAATTAATATTTCATGAAATAAGAAAGACTGAGACTCTCTTCAATGATACAAAGGAATATTATAGCACATAAATTGATGAGTATCACCACCCACTTATACAGAAATTCAATCTGCTTGCAGCGAGAAATCCCAAAGCACATATTGTGAAGCCCAGTAAGTGAGAGCAGCAGAATGAGAAGACATCAGTCCCAAACTGGGTCCCATGGAGGAGACAACAGTTAGCAAAACCTCCCCACGATTCATAGACTCTTTGGAAAGTCTGCCAAGCCATAGAGAGGGATGGGCAATTTTATCATAACAGACGAAGGTGGTACCTCTATCCTGGAGAGATATTCCACTCATAACCTCATCTCCTGTGGGCAGGCAGTAGAGTCAAATGGCTAAATACAAGGTCTGACACCGCATAGGTCTGCTTTAAGTCCTCACTTTGCTTCACTGTTAACTATGAACCTGTGACCTTGGCCAGCTTTGCCTCCCTGAAACTAGTTTCTTCATCTGTTAAAGGGGCGTAATAATAACAAGAATGATCTTTATCTTGATTACAGTTAATATTTACTCCGGGCTTACTAGATCCTAAGTTTTGCTAGTAACATCTCCCTGGAGATTCAGGGAGACTTGTCTGTAAGGTAATTAGCATAGTGACAAAGCACTTAACACATGCTCAGCAAATGCTAGTTCTCAATACAGCTACAGGCAGAGAAATGGTAATTATGCATTCACTTCGCAAGCTACCATTTGTATCTACAATTTGCAAAGTTCTATATTATAAAACAGGGAGGGGTTGAAAGATGAATAAGATACTTTCTCTTCTCCCAAGGAATCTACAGTTCTTGGGGGAGCAGGTTTAGGAGGAAATGCAGAGGAAGGTCTTGATACGTAAATAGCCAACCTCCTAAGACTAAAATGAACCAAGTCTGCTTGTTTTGAATTCCATGCTAATGACTTTTCAGTGGTATCATTCTTCCTGAGGTCTGGGGACAGATGGCTACCTAGACCTTCCAGCCCTATGTACGTATATATAAAAAAAAAGCAAATATTCAACTTCTATTTTGAAGTTTATCATAGAGTTGAAGTATTTCATTTGACACAGCTGTCTGACAGTAAACAAAAACAAAACCCAAAAAACTTAGTTGTCCAATGTAAAAAAGTTATTCTATTGTTTTGTTCTCTTTAAGAGGTATCATGGATTTTTAAAAATCACGTTTTTTTAAAAAAAGCACTTTCTTATTTCAAACATGAAAAAAGTCTGTAAGTAATTTGATATTTGAAGATTAAAGAGTCATATGACCTTATTTTAATTGTTCTCTTATCCTTTTCAAGCTATATTTACAGTCATTTGAGTCTTTCAGCAGCCTTGTGAGGTAGCAAAAAGCAGTGTTATTAGCCTAATTTTATTGATGATGCAAATGAGATATTCAAAGGTCAAGTAACTTTATTCAAGGTCATGTAATGTGACAAACTTGAGCTCAGGATCCAAGCTGCTTGATTGTCAGCCTTAAAGTATTTTATCTCCACTATATTCAAAACATATTGTAAGACACTTTTTTTTTTGACACGGAGTTTCGCTCTTGTTGCCCGGGTTGGAGTGCAATGGCACTATCTCAGCTCACTGCAGCCTCTGCCTCCCAGGTTCAAGCGATTCTCCTGCCTCAGCCTCCTGAGTAGCTGGGATTACAGGCACCCGCCCCCATGCCCAGCTAATTTTTTTTTTGTATTTTTAGTAGAGACGGGGTTTCACCATGTTGGCCAGGGTGGTCTCAAACTCCTGGCCTCAGAGAGTGATTCACACACCTCAGCCTCCAAAAGTGATGGGATTACAGGCGTGAGCCACTACTCCCGGCCTGTAAGATGCTTTGTATTTATGATTTACATAATTTTTATATTTGAAGAGACAGCATTGAAAGAGTACCTCCAATTTTTAGGCTGGCTCAGAGAGGTTTTGTGAAAAAGACGTTTTGCTATTTCACAAGCCTGCACTGCAGTTCACGCGTTACAGTAATTGCCTGCTGGACTCCACACATTGCCAGATCATTCATCTCCAGAGGTATCCTGCAATGCACAGAGGGGAATTTAAATCCTCCACAGTCTTGCTGGACCACAGATGCAGAACCAGAGGCTCAAAAGAGTCCTCCTTTCTATAATGTACTAAAGCACTCTGACAGCACGTTTTAGACTGATGCTATAGTTACTTGGTATTTACTGAAATGTTCTTTCTTTTTTAACACTGATGAGTATGGCCTGCAAATAAAACTAAAGCTGCTTTTCAAAAGGAGGGTGCAAATCACGTGTTAAAGTACTTTCGTAGTTAATAATGAATAAATCTGTGGGACTTTTAATATCTCCATTTGAATATAGGGAAATTGAGGTATTAGTTCTTAAATATTTTCCATATGGGGAGAAGATGTAGTTTTCAGTTGTAGGATTTAATATATCCACACAACTAAGAAAAAGAAATTATAAGTTTTTCCATTCTTTAAACTTCTACCAATTCTAGAAAGTTAAATAATTTATTCCAGAGGAAGACTGTTAATAAGCCCAAGAATTCTCATATAATCTAATGCTAATTTTTTATGATTTAACATAACCAAAATTACTACTTTATTAAATTTGTAATTAGTCTTTCTATGGTGATTAATAATAGAGTGGGTTTGTATACATTTTCTTCATTCAAAAATAGTAAACATGTTAAGATTTAATTTAAAAATGCCATCTACATATACTTAAGAAAAATTATATGTGCAGAAAAGACATCAAGAATAAAACAAACACTTTCAATCATACAACAAAAAAAGACAACTACTGTAAACATTTTTGGTGTATTTCAACTTGCAACTGAGTCTCTTTTGCTATCAGATCTTTTTATATATTTAAATCCTATATCTGTCTACATGTGTTATGTAAAATTCATATTATAATCAAGTCAGAGATTATATTGTATATGCCGTATTATATGCTGTTTTAGTTTTTTGTTTGTTTGTTTTTTTTTTTTTAGAGACAGAGTCTCACTCTGTCACCTAGGCTGGAGTGCAGTGGTGCGATCTCGGCTCATTGCAACCTCAGCCTCCCAAGTTCAAATGATTCTGCTGCCTCAGCCTCCTGAATAGCGCATACCAACACTCCTGGTTAATTTTTGTATTTTTAGTAGAGACGGGTTTCATCATGTTGGCCAGGCTGGTCTTGACCTCCAGATCTCAGGTGATCCTTCCGCCTCAGCCTCCCAAAGTGCTGGGATTACAAGTGTGAGTTACCGCGACTGGCCTATATGCGGGTTTTATTCTTGGCATAGAGTTTCTCCAATTTTTCTTCTCAAATTTGTGTTGCTAATGACAGTCAAAGGGAGATAAATAATCTTGGAGGTCTTGGTATAAAAGACTAACCAGGGCTGCCAAAAATAGACAATTGTTTCAAATTTTCTTTTTTTCTCTTTCATGTGAATTTTGCATTGCAATCCATATTATATTTGGGTTAGTTGTTTCATTGCCCCATAGATATATTTTAATAAAATTGGCAGTCTATGGAGATGAGCTATATTTATCCCATGGCCCATGCACCATCTCACACAGTGTCACATGTAAGGACAGGCATCCCCTTTAAAGAAGCGTAGACATCCACATACGGAGTGCCGTTTTACGTGTGATGCATAAATGAATCAACGAATGCAGTATAACTAAATAATGAATGATATAATTATTTTCAAATATTTTAATTAACAAAATTGTATATATTTATGGAGTAAAACATGATGTTTTAAAATATGCATATATTGTGGAATCGCTAAATCGAGCTAATTAATATATGTATTGCTTCACATACCTGTCATTTTTTGTGATGAGAATGCTCAAAATCTATTCTCTTGGCATTTTTCAATATATAATACATTGTTATTAACTATAGTCATCATGTTGTACAATAGATCTCTTCAACTTATTTCTCCCATCTAACTGAAATTTTGAATCTTTTGACCAGCATCTTCCCAACACAACACTCGCCACTGCCCCTGCCTTACCAGCCCAAATCAATGGTAACCACCATTCTATAAGTCTCAGTATTATGATCCTTAAAGATTTGCTGTCCTGGGTAAGTTACTCCTCCCTCTTTTTTGGTGCTTCAGTTTTCTTCTTTTTAAGCTTAGGGAGAAGAATTGTAAAATCCATTAATTTTAGTTTTAATTATAATGCCACTCCTCAGTTTTTAATATTTCTTACATTCCTCTTAGAGAAACACTCGAAATATTTCCTTCATGCAATTTTTTTTTTTAAAAAAGAGTAAGCAGACATCCCAAATCCCAGAATACCACAGGCATTGAAAAATGTTGGCTGTCCTTTGCATGTAAAAGACTGATTGCATTTTGCCCCGAATTGTGTTAGAACAGCATCTTATCACTGATATCTTGTTTTCATTGATATTAGGCGGCTGTTGTCATTGGCACATGGTATTTTCCCTTGACTGAAAGAAAATCTCGTGAGTGTCTAATTTAAAACTTTCAAACAGGAAGGAATTGTTTCCACCATGGATGGTCAAAAGGTCAGGATGGGTTTAGGGCTGTGTCTTCTGATGATTATTACCATGGTTACTAGAGGTTTGCAGGACACATTTAATGGAGAGCCAAGTGCCTCCTGCTGTGGAGCAGCCGGGATGCTCTGACAAGGGCATGACCTGAGGATGGAAATGGAGCCTACAGTGATCAGCCACTATTGAAACAAGGAATTGCCTATCAGGCTGCAGAAACAAATGCCTTCCCCTAGAGTTCCGCAAGGATCGATTCATCATAGGAAGCAAGACAGGTCACCCAGAGTGAGATCAGCAACTAGAGAGTCTGCTGCAGTTAATTGATACTAAAAGCAATTAAAAAAAACCTGCTTTGTAATTTTTAAAAATCTATCATGGAGATAATATTTGCTTCTAACCATTGAATCGTGAATTCTCATCAAGCTCAGTGTGTTAATCTTCTCTATGATACCCCTGATAGAATGCCCAGTGAGAAATTTCAGTTATCCTTGAGATTTTATCCATTCTATTTCTAAATACATGGACTTATAATTCTGTACTTCCCACAGTACTATGTGCTTTGCATGTGTTATATTATTTTGTCTTATAACTGCCTTGTGCAGTAGGTATTACTAGTTTCAGATGAGTCACACACGTAGTAGATTGAGAAACCAGTATTTCAATCCTGATCTCTTTGACTTTATGCTGATGTAATAGAGTACCATAGTATATATCCTTTTCTCATTCCAATCAATGAATGAATCCCATTACTTCTACCTCCTTAATATTTCTTGGTCCATTCACTTCTCTCCTTTCCTATAGCCATTGTTTAAGCATAGGCCTTCACTGATCCAACTGGAGTACAGCAAATGTCTCCTAAAGGCATGCATATCCACAGATTACCCTCTCATTGGGGTGATCTTTACAAATACAAAAATTATAAATCTGGTCAAGTTATTCCTTTGCTTAAAATTCTTCAACCCAAGCCTATTACATATATTATGAAATAATACAGTCCAAAGGTCTTAGCCTAGAGCAACAATATTATTATTTTTTGAGATGAAGTCTCACCCAAGCCTGAGTGTGCAGTGGTGCAATCTCTGCCCACTGCAATCTCCACCTCCCAGGTTCAAGCAATTCTCCTGCCTCAGCTTCCTGAGTAGCTGGGACTACAGGCATGCACCACCACACCCAGCTAATTTTTGTATTTTTAGTACAGATGAGGGTTTCACCATGTTGGCCAGGCTGGTCTCGAACTCCTGACCTCAAGCGATCTGCCTGCCTTGGCCTCCCAAAGTGCTGGGATTAAACAATATTCTTTAGGGTCGAACTACAACTTTTCTTTGTTGTCTCATATCACCTGAGTATAGCACACTCTTTTACGTATTTTGAAGTCTATGCTTAAGTGATTATGAAACAGTAAATAACACTAAGATGTTGTTGCTTATTAGGGGTGGGGTGAAGAGAGCATAGTTTATAGTGTAACATAGGAAGAAAACACTGAGGGATTTTTGTATCTTTGTTGTTGCTCTTGTTTGTTCACTTGTTTAAAATTAAAGGGAATTTTTGAATCATCGCAGCACACTCTGCTGAATTCCTGCCAGACGCCAAGAGTGGCTATAAAGCCCACCCACTGCAGCACCAGCAATCAGAAGCTGCCTGCACATTAGAAGGCAGCTGAGGCAAGCACTTTTGCACAGCACATATTGGAAGGATGCACAGTGGTGAATCTTCTTAAGTTCAGGAATAGCAGGACTGAGCTGAAGCACCCAAGAACAAACAGATAAATGCACAGAAATGGAGCTAATTATGTCTGTAGTTTAGATCTTGATACTTAAGCATTTGTAGATAATGGAAATGTTTTATTATTGTTAAATAAGGATTTATATGAGACAGTGTGGCTTTCACTACAGCTGATCAAGAATAAGTTTATTTAAAGTCATTCTTTTGTTTCTGTGAATCGGGATTTTTTTTTAAAGAGTCTTTAGAGGACTATTTGGCCATGAACATCAAGGGTGGCCTATCAGGAAATGTTAATTATAGTATTGCACAGTCAACGCAGGTGAATATACAATTGTGGTCTGTTGTGCACACATATTTTGGTTCATGTTTATATACTCCTAGTTTCTGTAAGTCATCTTATAATGTGGGTCTAATAGTTACCATGAAATTATTTTTATTGTATTTATTCCAAATTAAAGTAATGCATAGGATCTTTCAGTATTGCTAAGGAAATGTAGGAATATAGTGCTAATTCACCGACCACACAATATTCTGGAAATTGTGGTTGACAGACTAAGTAAGTAGAAGCCCCCTGTCCACTCCATGGCACGTATCATTTTATTTTCCTTTTTAACAGAATTGTGTATTAGCTTGCTAGGGCTGCCATAACAAAGTGTCACCAACTGGGCAGCTTAAACAGTAGGAAATTATTTTCTCACAGTTCTAGAGGCTGGAAGTCTAAGATCAAGATATTGGAAACATTGGTTCCTTCCAAGGTCTGTGAGGAAAAATCTGTTCCAAGCTTCTCTCTTGGGCCTGAAAATGACCATCTTCTCCCTGTCTCCTCACATAGTGCATGTCTGTCTTTGTGTCTAAATTTCCCCTTTTTATAAGGACACCAGTCATATTATTATAGATGAGGGTCCATGCTAACAAGCTTATTTTAACCTAATTGCCTCTGTAAAGACATTATCTCCAAATAAGGTCACATTCTGAAGTGCAAGTGGTAGTAACTCTAACACATATATATATATATATATATATATATATATATATATATATATATATATATATATTTTTTTTTTTTTTTTTTTTCCTAGGGTCACAATTCAACTCATAACAGAATAGAACCCGCGCAAAGAGACTGAACAATTATTCCTACTCTCATTGCATCTGTACACTGATTCTTTCTACTTGCAATCTTCTCCCTCTCATCCTTGCCTAGCAGATTCCTACTGACTTTTACAAAACTCAGATTAAATGTCTTTCTTAGGAGAAACTTCCTCTTGACTCCTAAGACAGAGTTGGTGATCTTTCTTCTGTGCTTTTATAAGATTTTTTTAAAACAAATATCATGATCTTAGCACACTTTTTTTATTCTGCTATTACTTGTCTGCTCCATGAGGGTGTTGACCCTCCCAGAACGGGGATAAAACCATCAGCTCAGAGCCTGGGACATAGCACAAGTGCTCCAACTGTCTGAAGGGTGAATGCCCTAGGGTCAGCAACGGGGAAGTCACCCCTGCTTGGATCAGCCCAGTCCCTTAGTTAGAAATCTTTTATTCCTATCAGAGCAAACAAAACAAAAATTCCTCCTGTATTACACATTTTCTCCCCAAATTTCTGCTCATGCATAAGCGTAAGAATAACATGAGGCATTGACTGGGTGCAGTGGCTCACACCTGTAATCCCAACACTTTGGGAGGCCAAGGTGAAACCCCGTCTCTACTATTAAAAATACAAAAATTAGCTGAGCATGATGGTGGGCGCCTGTAATCCCAGCTACTCGGGAGTCTGAGTCAGGAGAATCGCTTGAACCCTGGAGGCAGAGGTTGCAGTGAGCCGAGATGGCACTCTTGCACTCCAGCCTGGTGACAGAGCAAGACTCCATCTCAAAAAAATAAATGAATGAATGAAAAATAATCTGAGGCATTTACTAAGAATATATCTTCCTACATTCTTCCCCTGGAATTCTGATATAGTAGGTCTAGGTGAGTCCAAGAATATTATTTTTCCCAAACCACCATTGTTTTTGTTTTAATTCAACTGTCTATAATTGCATAGCATTTGTCTAGTCATTTTCTACATGGAACACTATTCTACATCTTTCCATAATAGGAACATGAATTTTCCCAGCAGAAAACATTGACCCCGTCCTTCCCAAGCGAATGCTTATATTTCCACTGCTGCCAAAGACAGTGGGTTGATGGACGGGTTGGTTCCCCTTGCTCCAATCCACCATCAGGTAAACAACAGCTATGTGGATGACCCAGCCCACAAACTAGCCTTTAACTTCCATGACTTCCTCAGTTCTAATAACTTCACCTAACTTGAGCTACCCATACACATAGCCATGGATCAACTGAAATTAATTGTTCCATTTCTGATCTTTTAAATATCACATTCTATGGGGGATGGCAATCTCTCATTTCATCATTAGTCGTTTCATTGCTATGGTTTTTTTTTTTCTCTCATAATGCCTTGAGTGCCTGGTGTATATACTTCTCATTTTTCATTTGTCTCCTGGATCTTCTGGCCCTTCCCTTCTCTTCTCTCCCCTCCCCTTCCATTCTTTTGTTTCCTCTTTCTTCCCCATTACCTCTCTTCCCTTTGCTCTTTCTCTTTTTTCTCTTCTTCCTCTCCCTCCCCTCTCCTTTTTCCTCCTCCTCCTTGTCCTCCTCCTTTTTGCACTTACATGACAATATCTCAACCCTGGATCAATCCAAAAGTAAGACTTCACATTTTCACCTAGGTTGCCAAATGCTATGAGGAAAATAGTACAAAACAAAAAACAAATCCTACCAGATGCAAACTGATTTTACTACAGGTTTGAATTTCTACACTGTGCTGAAACTCTAATACTATGGAAAATTATCCAATATTTTCCAGAAACATTTGTTTTCCTCTTCAGTGGCAGTCATTTCAAACCTTTTCCCCTTTGTTTAAAACTACTCTTGTATTTAAAAAGTGAGGAAATAAACAAATTCACAGAGCTCATCTTGTAATTTGTATGTATTTCTTTTCTAGTACTTCTCTCAGATTTTGGTTTTGAAATTATGATGGAATCCTGAAATAAGTGAGGAAACAATCTTTCTTTTTTAGGATAGTCTCTAGAAGCATTTTTAAAGGTTGACATTATAGTCTTTTTTTTTAATGCTTTTTCTTTAAATGTGGGCTTGGAGATTTTTGTGTGGGGAAGTTTTTAATTACAATTTTGCTAGATATAGGATTACTCAGATCTTTTTTAATCTTGTTTTAGTTTTAGTAACTTGTGTTTTTACAGTAATTTGTCTCTTTCAACAATTTTTTAGAATTACTGTCTTAAAGTTGTTTAATTAAAGTTTTAATTTCTTTAGGATCTATTTGTAGCAACTTTAATCGGATACGGGTAACTTGTATCTTCTCTCTTTCTTTGTGATCAGTCTTGCTAAAGATCTTTCAATTTTTTTAGACTTTTTAATGAACTATCTTTTGGCTTTTGATTTTTTTTGCACTTTGGAAAATTATAGGGCTGATCGCTCTCATAAAAGCAAGATTAATTCTAGCAATATATAAAAAGATTAATATATAATGAAAGTCAGTGTACTTTTCTACATTAATACAAAGCAGAGAAAAAAGATCAGTTATATCAATAGATGTCAAGACATTTTGTGATTCAATTCACTACTGATAATTTTGGCAAACTAGAAATGAAAGTAAACCTGCTTAAAGTAATAGAGAATCTGTAAAACCAAAGTAACCAACCAACCAAATTTCTGTAATGAACAAATTCTAAACTCACAATTAGTGTGAATTTAAAATTCTTCCTAAATTTGGAAATGAGTAAAGATGTCTAGTTCTACTTCTATTCAACATGGTATAGAGATCCTACTTATTGTTATAAAGTAAGAAAAAAAAGCAAAAGTTATAAGGCTTAAACAGTAAGATATAAAACTGGTGATATGATTGGATGTAGAATGAATCTACAAGTAAAATATTTGAATTCATCAGTGAATTAAGGTTGCAAGATACAAGCCAACGTAAGATTTTAAAAAACTACATATAAATAACAAATAAAAATGACATGAGTTATAATTTGTAACTGATAATGGTTTCAAAACTATCAAATATGTACAAGTAAGTCTAATGAAAACTGAAATATCTATACATTTGGAGACTCTAAAATGTTACTGATTTTTTTAAAGTCCAAAAACAGTGGGCATTAACCATTTCCATGGATTAGAATATTGTAGATGTCACAAAGATGTTTACTCTTCCAAAATTGTTCTATAAAATAAATGTAATCCAAATTAAAATATCAATAGCAATATTGACAAAATGATTATAAAATTTATTTGAGCATTCAATGGACAAGAATAACTAAAGCAGGTTTGAAAAATAACACCTGGGCAGGATTACATTCAAGATTCAAGACTTATTATAAAACTACCTTAAGTGAGGCAGTGTGGGATTGGCACAAATAGATCTTAGACCAGTGGAATAGAGTAGAACGGCCTAGAAATAGACATGTACATAAATGTGTTTATAAAATATCACCTAAAGTTGTTCATCAATCCATTCTGCTTTTAGTAAAGTATAATAGCTTTATCATACCATCCAATCAAGTTTAAATATAATTTATAGGCCAAGATGTTTAAATTTATTTCTCAGAATTTTAGTTTCTCAAATTGTACCATTCTAACAATAAAACATAATCTTTGAGTATTTTTCAAAATATTTGCTTAATATTTATTTAAAATACATTCATAACTTAGGGCTTGATTCATCAATATACTAGTAAATTTCTCTATAGTTAATAATTCATTGGGAACAAGCTATTCTGACTCTGCACCATCCATTATATCATCTTTTCAGATAACATTTGCAGATGTGTTAACATGTTTAAATTGGGTGAGTAATTAAATATATTCCAGATAATCATTAGATGGATAGTTTTTCTCCATTAATGACTTGCAGAGAAGTAGATAATCTACAGAATCATATTCATCAAGCACAAGTAATTATTATGTTAATATTTGCCTACATGAAGCTAAGTCTGAATCTATTAAAGATTAGAATGTGTATATTAATTTTCTTATTCACTGATTTTACCACCCTCACATGCTTTTTTAAAAAACTTAGCATCTCAGTAATGTTAGTTAGGGCACCTCCTTTCTTCCATTTGTTTTCTGAAAGTAAAAAAGACACAAACTAAATAAATTTTGTGGAATTTTTAATTTTTTTTAATATGATTGCCCTTGTCTGCTGAAAAACAAAAAGAGACCAGCATGCTATTTTCTCAAATCCTTTAATCACCAGAGAGGGTAGTTTAGTTTTGGGTGCCCTGTAATAATCTAGGGAAGATAACATATTTATTTCGCTAAACTTATCAGCTAGAAAGAGTTTTGAGAACCACAAGGTGAAAACATCTGTATGCGATGTCAACATTTTACACAGTTGGTGTTAGATGTAGGAATAGCATCACTACCATTGACACATAAATTGTACTATGCCTGGTTTTCTCTTTCTATTTTGAGACAGGATTTAAACATTGGTACATCTAAATCGTCAGGATTCTGCAGTAGAACTCTCCACACTGCAAGTTATATATTATAAGAGGATGAATATTTTAAAGCTGTAAGTAAGTAATTACTGAATTTATCAAACAAAGATTTGGCAGTCCTTACGACTGAAGCACCTTTTCCAAATCAAGGTTTCTATTTATATGTCTATTTTTTTAACCTAAAAAGATTATTATACCAACATGTTCACTAAGAGATTTTGAATTTTTTGATCCTGATACAAATAGACTATTGCTGCAAAGTGAATTCTATGCCTGGTGGGAAATATAATTTAAAAAAATATTTTCTGGGTTGATTCCAAGACACTAGGACATTCTTTTTGCCTTTTATTGCTCCTGTTTCTTCTTCCCCTCTCATCCTCTCCCCCCGGCTCCCCCTTCGTGGGCCACTTGATTGCTGGGATGAACAAACACAGCCCTGAGCCCTGTGATAACTTGCTATGCCCACTGTAATTTATCCTACTTGATTTTCGAACACCAGGTCTCTGTTCTGAGCTATTTCATTCATCAGCATTCTTCAACAAGATTTAATCCCAGGGCCAGCCCTATACATAGGCAAAGGAGATAACTGTTTATACTGTGTCCTACTAAAAGGCTTACCTATTTCCAAATAAAATGTATTATTAATTATGAAAAGACATAATATGTACTAACACTCTCACAGTGCTGATTACACACATTACAGGCATTGTTCTTTACAGGCTTTATGAACATTACCTCATTGAATACCTACAACAACCTTATGAGGCTAGTATGCCATCATTATTCTATTTACCCATGAGCAGCTGAAGTGCACAGAGGTTAAGAGTCATGCCCAAGTTCACACAGCTAGGAAGTGACAGATCAGGGTTTGAACTCAGGCAACCTGGTTTCAGCCAAAATTTTTAACTGCTGTGTTCTATTGCCTCTCGCCACTTGAGAAATATGTATTAAGTACCTACTATTTCCTCAGCTTTGTATTAAGTTCTGGAGTGAACACAATAGTTACAGTATCTGATCTTGCATGGACCAAAGATTAATGAGCATTGCAAACAAATTACGGAGGTCACTAAAAACTTGGTACCTTGAGCTAATGTGAAAGCATCTCTTCTGAGCCAAGCAAATATTATTACATAGAACATAGTAATTTTTGATGTATAACCATTTAAAAAAGAGAAAAATCCCCTGGAGCCAGCTATGATGAATGAACTCTGAGAGCAGTAATCAAGAACTAAGGCTGAAGAGCTCATGGGGATATATGAACTTGATCTAAGCCTTCGTGCATAGGGCCTGAGGTTATGATATCCATCCAGAAGGCGGTCTCCAGGATGCAGGCTCTGTGCACATGGGGAGCTGATATTGAGTCATCTATGTACCTTTTAGAGTCCTATCTGCAAAATAAATGGGGGGAGAATGAGTCTCCTGCAAGAAATCAGAGACCCTGGCTTGTGCCACACTCAGGTTGGGATTTTAATTCATACTTACTTGCATAGTGGAGCCCTTCCCCACCCCAAGCCACACATTAATCATTCTGGAACCAGCGAATTCCCTATGACCTTGGAAGGGGAAAGAAACATAAAAATAAACAAATTAAAATTCAATACTCAATAGGTGTTTTGAACATCTTGTCAGAGCTAAAGAGATTTTTTTTGTGGAAAAGATAGGATGTAAGAGCCATCTTGCTGATATGAGGGAAGAATGGGTGAAGAAGGGGACGATGAAGAAAAAATCAGAGCCAGGCAGTACAGTGAAAGCTACAAAGTCCTGAAGACATCAGTGGACCTCCAGAATACAACTTCTTTTGGACTTTTCAGTTATATAAATCAATAGTTTGCTTAACAGTTATCTTAAGCTACTTTGCTTTGGGTTTCTACCATTTGCAACCCAAATATCTAATACTCAGAATATTGTGTACTAAAGTTTTTTTTTCTTTCTTTTTTCTTTTTTGAGACGGAGTCTTGCTCTGTTGCCCAGGCTGGAGTGTAACGACGGATCTCGGCTTACTGCAGCCCCCACCTCCAAGCCTCAAGCTGTCCTTCCACCTCAGCCTCCCACATAGATGGGACTACAGCCGCATGCCACCATACCCAGCTAACTTTTTATTTTTGTAGAGACAAGTCTCACTATATTGCCTAGGCTAGTCTCAAACTCCTGAGTTCAAATAATCTTCCTATCTTGGCTTCCCAAAATGCTGGGATTATAGGCATGAGCCACCACACCCTATACTGAAGTTTTGACTACCTTCCAAAACATGAGTACTAACTCTAGGTCCTCTTTATAAAATGAAAAAAAATATATAATTGGTAAGGCTTTCTATTTTGATCATGGCAGATTAAGCTGTAACAAGCAGTCCTCTCAAATGATATTGGATTTCTACAACCATGTTGTATTCTCTTCTCACATTTTGACTACCAGGGTTGGCCCTGGCATGGCCTTGTGCTGTCTTTATTTTGGGACCAGGCTGAAAGAGCACCTCCTATCTGAGGCATCTCTTGTCCTGTGGCAGAAAACAAGGGGGTGGGGGGAGGAAAGCAGAACCAGAAGATAACTCTCGAAGCTTCAGCTCAAAAGTGGCATACATTACTTCTTCTCATATTTTATTGGTCAAAGCAAACTATATGGCCAAGCTTGATGTCAAAGTGGTGGGGAAGTATAATCCTCCAACAGAGAAAGTAGTATTTGGAAAAATAATAACATCTATTCACATTCTTGAAATAGAGTGTGAATAGATATTATTCTTTATGTATATTTGCATATGTATGTTATACTTTGCCATATAAGTAAAATCACAGATTTGAAAATATTAACACTATTCATTTAATCTACCTGAATTAATACAATATGCAGCAGGATCATGTTTGAAGATAGTCACCACACTCTGCAACCACAGACATTTTTCCCTGATTTGTCTAAAAATGCAGGAGGTTTACTACGTCTGAAGGCACCACTCCTACTTGCAGACACTGAGTGAAAAGCCAATAGTGTGTATTGATTTTTATCTTTAATTGCTTCTGTCATTGTTGCACTATTCGAGAAGTTTTTATCCACAGCTGTAATAATTGTCTTGCTTGTCTACCTCCCGGTGCAGCCCTCAGTGATTTTCTAGGGGGGACAATTTCACCCACATAATGCATGCCAACAGTCTTTCCACTCTTGGCCTCTCAATACTTCTATTTATTGAGTTTACACTCATATGCATTGACATCCCTTGTGCCATAGGACAGCCAGGTCTGAGGTAGATTCATATTATGCCTGAACAAATCCTTCTCACTGTAACCTTCTATTTTGTTAAACCAGATGTCTTATTCAGAGAGCTCCTACCTTTACTGAATGTTCTCCTTGGGGACTATTGGTGTCTTCAATGCTGATGAACCTCATTTGGCATTCTTAGTCCATCAGACTCCACAGAACAGAGGAGCTGGGTTCTCAGTCACTGTTCTTACAGCATACCCCATGACACACATTTACCAGTCTTGTCCCTGAAAGCAAGGTTCAGTGAAGGTTATTGAAACAAGTCACTTCTGTCAGACTAATCAGTGAAGGATCAGTTGTATTTTATCCTCAATTTATTGAGCGTCTGCTTATCTCACACTTACATAACTAGAAATAGCTACACAAGTGACTCTATCCTTAAAAAACAATCTGGTCCACGATGACTTGTCTCCAACCCTAAAGGAAAGTGACCTGCAGTTTATTATAGTTCTATCCAATCAGGATGTGCTCTGCAGGCAGGAATCTATGTGGGAAAAAAGTTTGGAGAAAGTAAAGGGAAATATTATTTTAATAATATGAGTCCTACAATGGGTTGAATTGTATCCCCTGTAAAGTTTAAGTCTAAGTTCTAACCCCCAGTACCTTGCAATGCAATCTTTGAATATAGGGTCAGTGCAGATGTAATTAGTCAGGTAAGATGAAGTCCTCCTGGAGTACAGTGGGTCCTAATACAGTATGATGGTATTATAAAAAGAGAAAATTTGGACACAGGCTTACATACAGGGAGGAGGAACAGTATGCAGACATGAAGATAGTCATCTGTAAGCCAAGGAGAGAGCTCAGAGATGGATCCTTCCCTCACTCCCTCAGAAGGAACCAACACTGCCAAAACCTTGATCTCAGACTTCCATATTTGTCTAGATACTCATCCCAAATCTTATATAATAGTTCTGAAATTATTTTCATTATAAACCACAAAAATCTTTGAAGAATTTAATATTTCCTTAACTAAAATACTCTATATTGTCCTACCTAGCTGAAAGTGGCCTAGAAGCCCTTTGTCATAACATAGGGTCATTTATTTGTTTGGAGAAAATAATGCTCGAATAAAAAATATGCATTAAATTTCTGAGAGGATTGCTAGGCTCCTAGGTTGGAGTGGTGAGTGGCTTTGAGATCTGTCCCAAGAGATGGAGATCCAACAGAAGAGAAAAAGAGAAACAGTTTTCAAGAGAAGGCTCTGAACTTTATATGCCCCTGCTAATAATTTAACTCACCGCAGCATTCCTCTGAATTCTTCTTTAGAGCTAAATCAGACAGTGTTATAGGCGTCCTCCTCAAGATTTCTATTTTAATTTCAACTTTGCCCACATGAATAGAAAGTTTGCCGAATTCTGTTGGATTTACCTCAATTTTTTAAAGCAAGCCGGGTGGAATATATTGTATTCCAAAAGAAGTATTGTCAAGGTTCGTAAGTGTTAAGGTTGTATTAGTAACTAGGACCTCATTTGCCTGAAGGTGTGAATATTGAAAACATGAGGTAGCATATTTATGTCTCTATAATTGGATCTTTACATTTATTTAAGGTAGGAAGTGAAGCAGCATCCCACAAGAATTACCCTCTTTTTGAAAATTATTTTGATCATCTTTTGTTTTTAGAATTTGTTTAATTATTTGGAAGTCATTCCTAAGCTTTAAATAAAACTGTAGCTAAAAATAGCAAATACTTTATATTCGAGATATTTTTATACCCAGATACTAAAGTTGTTCTAAATATCATCCTCTTTACAGAATACTTCACTATTTAAAATGTGAAAAACATCTGGGGGTGGCAGAAGACTACATTTTTTAATTAACAAAAGACTTTCCAAAGATGCATGCTACACAACCCCAATGTGTAACATTTTTGAGAACATTATTTTAAAGATGGAGAAAATAAAGTGGTTGCCAAGGTTAGGATAGGGAGGGATTGGCGTGGCTATAAAAGGGAGCACAAGGAAGTCTTGTGGTGATGGTACAGTGGAGAATCTGGTTTGGGTGGTGGTTAGGAATGTACACATGGTAATATTGCAAAAATACATGCTCACACTGAGTGCATGTATAACTGGTGAAATCTGAGTAAGTTTTTAAGCTTTATTGATTGTACCAGTGTCAACTTCCTGATTTTGATATTATACTGTTGTGTAAGAAGTTCACTTTGGTTGGGTGAAGAGCACGCAGGGATTTCCTGTACATTTTGCAAACTCCTATAAATCTATAATTATTTCAAAATAAAAAATTAAAACTATTGAACCAGTTGAAAGTACAAAGAAAAAGTGTCCTGGAAACTAATTAATTCCCTATCTTGGGTCAAGGATTCCATGAGAAGAATGTTATTCCTTCTGTACCTTGGGTCCTCTCTGACGCCTTCATGTTCCAATCCACTAGAAGTTGCTGCTATTTCCAACTCGTGTAAAATTCTTAGGAACTGTCAAATTACTTTAGTTGGGCCAGGAGATCATTTAGAACAAAGTTACATTAAAATTAAATGGACTCTTTACAAGGAAGTTGTAGCCTTCCCATTTATGAAGACATGTTCAATTTTCAACACACAATGACAACCCTGAGAGATGACTATTCTTATTGACCTTCTGTCTTGGCTCTGGATGTAGAAAACTGAAATCATTCTGGGTTGTTCAAACAGACAGGGTTTGATAAAGGGAGCTGAATACTTACAAAATCGTTAGACTGGAGAAGTAGAAATAAGAGGTTATAACTGAATGTTTAGATACAAATATTAGGAAACCATTTATGCTACTGCCACCACCCCTTCCACTGCCAGTAGAATGTGACTAGGCAGGAGAATGTGAGATCCAATCCTTACAAACATCCATGTCTAGGGGAGTTTGCTCATTCCCTGCCACAGATGCAGGTTTACGGTCTCTGGCTCCCTTCTGCCTCTTAAACTTCTTCAAGTGCATTTTCATCATTGAAACTTAGATATCATTCAGAGCTCAAGCTCAAGGGAGTCAGAAAGAGAAGTTTTAGACTTCCAGCCCCTGAGATACAGTCATGAAAGAAAAACAGATGAGAAAGGATATCAACTGCCAATAAACATATTGCATTTATGCCTAAGCATGTGGGAGTTATTTATATCCTTCTGCTCAAGGTCATCATGAAGGTCTGCTTGCAAAGATTCAAAAAATTGCAACCTCTGGCATAAATGGGTTAATCCTAGGAAAACTTTCCTTCAATAGCACAGCCCATCCAAATACAATTCCTGAGAATACTTGTTTTGGAAGCCTTGTGTTTCAGTAGTTCTTGGCCACTGCACAAACAGAAGGATCCATTTATCTATTTTAGCTTTCACTTTTTTCTCACATATTTCTCATACATTGCTCTGTTTATTCTTTTTTCTAAGCCCAAGTCACAGTCCTCCTCTTTCTCCACAAATGGTTCCTTATGTCTTCTGCAATTAAACTGTATTCCATTCCATTGTAATTAAATGCTAGTGGAGCCTTATCCACTGCCTCCTAATTGTGCCTTTGAGCCTTATTCAAGCTGGGTTTTCTAGCTTGTATGCTTACCCCTCACTGTCACTGATTTCCTGAATACCTCTTATTCACTGAATATTGTTACAGATGCTAAGCTCCTAGTCTCCTTCCTATGCCCTGTTATTATTCTACTACACGAATAGTCCTTAATTACTACAGACTCTTACTTTATTCCACATTGGCCACTCCACTTAGCCACCCACTAATACCTTGATTTTACCCTGGACTTACATCCCTCACTGATTTAACTTAAAGTCAGTTTCAATTAAAATCTCACTCTGGGACAAACTTGTTCCAGTTTGTCCAGGACTTTCCTTGCTTTAAAATGGAGCCCATTCAGTCCTGGGCAAATAAACAGAGCTAACCACCCTATTCTTGGGACACTGTAATACTTTTTAAAGAAGTTGAAAATCAATCTATGTTCCGTATATGTATTCCATATGTACATGTGAAAAATAATTAGATTTTAATAAGACGAGTTTGTTTCATCTGTTGTAGTCACTGTTGTCATTTATTCTATTAAACAATTCAGTAAAATCTGATAAAGTGTTGCACAGTCCTGAAAACTGGCTCGCTATTGATGGTACCTTAATTTTCCCCTAATCCAGGTATTTGCAATAATCTTAGCCTTGGTTAATTGTGACACATATGAGATGAACAGGATTTCCAGTATCATTAAAGTAGCGAGTTAAACGCTGCTTGTTTTTGTGAGTTGGGAAGACATATGGCATGCTATTAGTGATGTGGCTAACTTACATCGGGTTTTGTATTCTTGCTAACCTTCATTTTTCTACACTACGTAGATTAATGTTCATATTAGTGCCTTTGTAGTAAATGAAACTCCTACAAGCAAATGCAATATTCCTTGTACTTTTTCTTAAAAGATTCACACTTTAAACTTGGTACCCATGCAACTCCTCCTAATCCACTTTCCTTTTAGTGTTTCTGAAAGTACGATATTCGTATCACCTGCCACAATATCAACCAGGGTGTGCCTTGTTTTATCCCACGTGCCTGCATTTAACAAAATTCCAGGTGATTCCAATATCCAGCAATGTTTGTAACCCATCAGCAATATAAGTGGAGTAATATTTGTAGAGGAAAAAACTCAGTTTTGAAGCCATGCTTCCTACTGTACTAGAACTGTGATTTTGAGAAAATCACCTACTGATAGGGTTTGGCTCTGTATCCTCGCCCAGATCTCATGTCGAATTGTAATCCCCATGTCAGGGGAGGAACCTGGTGGGAGGTGATTGGATCATGGGGGCGGATTTTTCTCATGCTGTTCTCGTGATAGTGAGTTCTCATGACATCTGATGGTTTAAAAGTACGGCACTCTCTCCTCCCCACTGCTTTGCCATAAGACATGCTCGCTTCCCCTTTACTTTTCTGCCATCATTATAAGTTTCCTGAGGCCTTCCAGTCATGCTTCCTGTTAAGCCTGAGGAACTGTGAGGAAATGAAACCTCTATTCTTCTTAAATTAGTCTAGGTAGTTCTTAATAGCAGTCTGAGAATGGACTAGTACATCTACCTTCTCTGAATTTTAATTTCTAATCTGCAAAATTGAAAAGCATAATAGCTATCATAAGGCTTGTAGAAGTCAAGTGAAACATGTGAAACCTGAAATGTTTCATGGACTGTAAAGTTCAAGGGCTATTGTTAGCTGCTGACTTATTCATGATCCTTCTCTTCTTTTTCAGTAGAAATGCTAAAGAAAAGTTATTTCATGGTGTTTGCATCCTAGTTACTTGACTGCCTTTATTTAAGGTTGCATGGTTTTAAAAATAATACTGACCCATTAATTCAAGTCAGTTTCATGGGTATTTGGTCTGATTTGATTATTCAGTTTGGTTGAACTGGTTATGTGTGAAACTGCAGGCAGTTTTGATTAAAAAATTACTGTTACATTCAAACAAAATCAAGCATAACTCAAATATGAGACCTATATTGTTTTGTGGTGTTGATTGAGGCTATGCAGTATGTTACTGGGCAGGTACTTTCAGATTCCAGCTGTTTTAACATATGCCTATTACGAATTGGAAAAACCACTGCTAACAGTTGCTTCTGACTCAATGTGTCCTACCTGCTGCATTTGGACCATTTTTAATAAAGAACAAATTGCCCTAAGACCTTAATAAAACAACTACAATTAGTAGCACTGGTAAGATCTTTCTCTTTAGGAGACTTTCCCTAATTAACCAAAATTTATTCTGATTATTCCTTTATTCTTTCTCTTCTAGAGTAATTGTTTGCATGGATTTGATAAGAAACTCTATCTTCTTTCCATGTGTTCTTATTTTTCTCTCTTTTATTCCTATATATTGTAGATTATATCTAGTTTGAAGTACCTCAGAAAGTACTTACAGAATATACAGTAGGTGCAAGACAATGTTAAGTTCCAAACAATTGTATACTCGCATCGTTGTC
Organism: Symphalangus syndactylus; assembly: GCF_028878055.3. Classification (NCBI taxonomy): domain Eukaryota; kingdom Metazoa; phylum Chordata; class Mammalia; order Primates; family Hylobatidae; genus Symphalangus; species Symphalangus syndactylus. Next base: position 117,626,048 of record NC_072432.2, on the reverse strand, counting down.
TATGAGCTTATGATGTATTTGAAGAGATAAAATATACAGGTTAGTAAATATTCAGCAAAGCAGGATCAATGTGGTAAATCCCAGAGTTCAGAAAATTATGTTTTGGCCTGAGTCCGTCATTAACTTACGATGTAGCATAATGAAAGATTTTGGCTTGTCTGAAATCTTACAAAAAAGGCAGTTGTGGAGAATTGTTAAACCAGAGCAATCTGGTGTAGAAATTAGAGTCTTGAGGATTAAGAGATCAATAATTGTTAGTTGATCGAAGAAGACTGCAATGAAGATTTGTATTCAGATCCTGAAATGGAAAGAATGAAGAATAGGGGGAGAAAGAAACGAGCATCTACTAAATATGGTATTAAGTTGGTGTCTTTGCATTCTTTATCTCATTTAATCCTTCCAGTAATGCTAGGAGTTCAATATTACATTGAACCATATAAGTTCATGACTTTTGTAGGTTACTAACAGTCAATATGGGCAATTACGTATGTGTAATAACAATGCTATTATCCTTTTTAAGTAGATAAATAAACTTAGTCTTAGAAAAGTTAAAAAATTTGTTCAGGCTTAGATAATTATATCTGACTCCAAAATTCTTATTGTATTATTTCTTACCATGTTCCCTATGTTGAATTCATAATCCAGGCCTTATAAGGTCTACTCTTAAGATATCCAGAATCCACTGACTTCTCTCCATCTCCACTGTTAACATCTTAGTCTAGGCTGCAATAGTTTTTCCCAGATACTCTAATAGTCACCCCGCATCTATCTTGCTTCCCAAGAATCCATTCTCCACCCACCCTCCAGAGTGAGCCCCTAAAGACTCAAAGCAGAACCAGATCATGTCAGTCTCTGTTTAAAAAACACAAACAAGTTTGAAAAACAAAACAATGCCTCTGATGACTTCCCACTTTGAAACAAATTTAATTATTTTTACCACTGCTCCTGTCTACAGTTTAAATAGGATGGGATACACTGAGTTTTCAGATATTCTCTGTTGAATGAATAAAAAGTGAGGTATTTGTTAAAGAGAGTTTGAAAAATAAAGTAGAAGAGAGAAGGTGGGAACCAGAGCATTTTAACTTTATTCTCTTGGTCACTGGAACCTGTTGTGAGTCTATAACTAGGGAGGTATAGGGAAAAAAAAAAGTATCATCATGGAAGGATCAATTTGAAGACAGGGAATTAAAAGGGAGAGAAAAGAATAAGGAAGGCCAAGAAAACCAGTTGAAAAATTATCTCAGACTCCACTGGTTTATAATGGCTTGAGCAAAAGAAGAAGATGTTTGCAAAAACAAATGAACAAACAAAAAAACCCAAAAATAAAAAACAAGAAAAATATAGATTTGAGAATTTGAGTTTCTTGGCAACTAATAAAACAGAAAGGACAAAAGGCACTGTGAACTAAAGAAGGTTATAATTGTTTTTCTCCTCTGACCAGATGATGCTTGTACTAGTGACAAGTTAGAAGGGATAAAGCTTTTTTTTTTCCTTTCTCTGGAAAGATGAATTTTCATTTTTGATGCTTTTAGTTAAGTGGTAAAATGTAAAAATGAAAAAAAAAATATTAGAGGTATGAGACCAAGTCTTTTATCTCTTAAAGTCTTGAATATACCTCCGTTGTCACTGCTGGTACCCTAGTTCACACTTTCATTATTTTTGTTCTCTTGCCTGGGCAAAGGCAGTGATCTCCTTAGTTGTCTATGGGGCTCTACCTTGTCTTCAGAGTAATTCCTTACATGTAAATATGCATTTTCTGACTCAAAACTTCCAGTGGCCTCTGTTTGTGACCCCCTCCCCCGCCACCCCTGTGTTCCATTTTCCCAAAGCATCATGTCCCAAATCCTTAGCACAGAGTTCAGGGCACTTCCCTACCTGTCTCAAGCCTTTGCCATCTCTTACTGCTCTATCCCCCTGCCATGCGCAAGTTGTTATCAGCAATTGGTCTCCCCACTGCTTCCCACCTCATTCCTGACTCTAAGAGGCAGAGGCCAGCACCTTCACTCAAGAAGGCAAAAGAGGCCATGGCTATTCTTTTTGTATCAACTATGTAGAAGAAGAGTCAAATGCGTTACATTCCCTGCCCCCCTAAAAAATAAAGATTCTAACAGAGCTTCCAGGAAACAGCACAAGCCCAAGAGTCGAAAGGTAGAACTTAAAGGAAGTTAGAATATTTTATGATGCAAATGCTTTATTCCTAACACAGGATCTATTTCTATGCAAAAAGCTGCACAACATCAGAGGTCTTTCTAATTCTGCAGTACAGGGTAGGAGTGAGACTGGGGAAGACTTGACCTGCCGTGTAACTGTGGCTTTCATGGTTTTTCGACCTTGATACAGAGTAAAAAATTAAATTTTACAACATGAGCCAATATACTCATATGCACACATACAAACATATGTGTTATATACACATATATAAGCATGTATATGCATTTTATATGTGCATATATAAACAGCTATATGCCTATTTAAATGCATGCTATAGATGCACATGTGATATATATGAAAACTGTTTTACAAATAATACTTCTTACAGTATGTCATGTACTTTCTTTTGTATTCATTTCTATTTCCTATTTATATTTTATTTTCTATTTTCTATTTGAAATATTTTATTCTCTTCTGTTTGAAACATTATTATCGAGAGGCTCTGCTGACCAATGGGTTGACACCAGTGTAGTGAAGATCATTGCCTAAAGTGGTTATTAATCAACAAATGGCATGATTATTTGCACCTTTTGGACAGTGTTAACTGTGAAATCATGACTGGCTTTATTTCAGGATCAACTTTGTACATGTATTTACTTTCATTGTGTGAAATGAAGAGTCAATACAGAGAAATTACCTTGCCGTTTCCAGGTTACTTGTACCTAACTCACGTTGTGGAGCTCTGTTTTATCTACAAATTGTCATATTGCTTTGGCAGTGCAAACATTCAGTTTACCTTCTAAAACAGTGTGTTGGTAGAGGTGAGTTGTAACCCAGAGGCCTTCCGTCATCCACTGTTATCTCTGTTTTAGACATCATCCCATTCTCCTATCACTTTATAAAAGCAGCAGGGACCTTAGAGGTCATTTCTTTCAACCTATCATTTTATAGATGTGGGAACACAGGCATTAAAGATTAAGTGACTTGTTCCAAGTTATAGACTGTTGGCATCAGCGACAGGTCTGAAACCCAGATTTTTTGTTTCTTACTGCATTGGGTTTTCACTGTGTGATATTTTTCTCTCCTTGGATATTTAATAAATGTGAGTTGATTTGGGTGGCCACTGAGTAGGAAGAGAGGGCATAATAGAAAATAATTGCATTATCTTTATCCTGTGTTTTCCTCTAAGGAGGACTCAAGGTATCTGATGACTGGCAGGTTTTGTTAAAAATATTCATTATTTTTGTAAAACTGAAGCAGGTTGACTGGAAAACATTCACATATTAGGTCTCTAGTAAAGCTTTTATGTTCTCTTAGCTTCTATGATGACTCTGTTACTCTGTTATCTTAGGGCTGTCTTCCTTGAAGGCTTGAATTCTGGATTTCTCCTACTAGCTTTTCACAATTTGAAGACCAAAACATGGCATTAAAAAATGCAGGAATGCAAAAGGATGATTTAGAAGTTAGCAAGCATTTGGTAAACATCAGTGCCTTATATTTCTTCCTTTATCATTGTTTAGGGAAAAGGCATCCCTGTCCTCATCACCCCACCCCATACACAGCTCAACATGAAACTTTAGGAAAGAATGAAAGAAAGTATGATTGGCATCTCCTTCCAGCTGTTTCCTGAGGTCTAAGGCCCGATGACACACTCTGGTGCAACCAAAATGTAGTTGAAGAAATTTAAGGAGATGGCCAATGGCAAGAGGACACAGGTCTCTATCATTGGTAAAATTTAGAAATTGAATCCAAACTGGTCTGATTGCAAAGTCTAGTCTTTCCCTCTACTCCATGCTGTCTCAGATGGTTTCCTGCCTGGCTTGATTGTGACCCTAAAATTGAAGGACAAAGTTCCCCAAAATTATGACTTAGACTTTAAAGAAATAGAAAATTTAGAATACATCATAAATTGCTTTATTCAATTTGCTTCATAATTCCTGTTCATGTCTTCCCCTCTGTCTGGTCCTCTCATGGTAAATCTAATTTGTCTGTTTTTCTAACTCTAGGATGTATATCTCTAAAGATGGTTCTAAACTTTTGGGGAGTTTTACGTTCCTGCCCCAGAGTTCTTTTTTTTTTTTTTTTTTTTTTTTTTTTTTGAGACAGAGCTTTGCTCTTGTTGCCCGGGCTGGAGTGCAATGGCGCAATCTCGGCTCACTGCAACCTCTACCTCCCAGGTTCAAGCAGTTCTCCTGCCTCAGCCTCCCAAGTAGCTGGGATTACAGCAGTGCACCACCACACCTAGCTAATTTTTTGTATTTTCAGTAGAAACAGGGTTTTACCATGTTGGCCAGGCTGGTCTCGAACTCCTGACCTCAGGTGATCCACCCACCTCGGCCTCCCAAAGTGCTGGGGTTACAGGCATGAGGCACTACACCTGGCCCCTGCCCCATAGTTCTAAAGCTCCTGGGCTGAGCTCACTGCTGGAGTTATCCAGCTAGTCAAGAGCTCACTGTCTCTCCCATTCCCTAGTTTCTCCTTGATGTGAAGACTCCTTTGGTTTCTGCCATTTCTCCATTCCCCACACAGAAGTTTATGACCTATTTTCAGCTCATTTAAAGAGATTAGAATTCATTTTGTTAACCTTATGAGACTGAAGAGCTACCCCAGTTACCCATTCACTACCATTAACTTATGAAAATAAGTTTCAAAAACTTTAATAGTATAACTAAATGCTATTAATTATATATTAACTATTATATTTTAAAGTATAATAAAATACTTATTTGTCGTGCATTTCCTATATCTCTGTACACTGCATACATTATCTGATATAATCTTCAAAACTCCTTGAATAGATATTATCCTCATTTTACAGGTGAAAATATGGGCGAGGGAAGTAATTTAGAAAATGGCCTGCAAAGAAATTTGCCAAGTGGCTCAGCTAATAGGTACTAGAACCAAAATTTAATCTCTCTAATACCTGGTTTCAAAGTCAGGGTCTCCTTAATGCTGCATGACCTGTGAGCAAAGGCATCAATAGAACCTGCCATGCGCCCAGACTTAAAAGTTGTTACTGATACAGTGAAAATATTATACCATTTTCTTACTTAAAAGTCTCTAGTAGCATGTTTGTTTTTTAACCCCTACATTATAACTAAATTATCCCATCTGTTTTCAAAACCCTCTTGTATCTGGGCCCAACCTTTCTTTCAATTATAAGGATGACCTAACGGAGAGCTATTTTGTGTTCTCAGTGTCTATAGAGCTATTAGTGAAACAGGCGATTTTGACCTCCACCCTCCATCACTCTTTACTACAACCATGTAACTGCAGGCTTTGAACAGAAATTAGGGCCTGAGCAAAGAGACTGACTGACCAAGGCAGGCTCCATTCTGTTATTTTTCTCCAAAAACAAATACTTGTCTTTATGCAACGTATATTCACCCAGAGTCTTTTTTCCCCTTTGGATGAGACTCTTAAAACTTCCTTTGAAGAGACTCCTGAGTAGGGGTGGAGAATAGCTAAATCCTACCAGATCTCCTAAAGCACAAATCCACTTCTCAGATCAGACAAAGTCATGACCTCACAAGGTCTTTGTCACGCCCAACCTCAAACCTCTACACAAGTTCCTTGTACTTAATTAAACCTCAAGTCAACAAACTTCTTATTTTAGCTCTCACACACACACAGCTTGGAGTTTTCACTCCCATCCTTACAATAAGAAATAGACAATCTGTGAGCAATGACTTTTCTTGGACACATCAGATAACTCCAGACCCAAGGCCAAATGCCAACCCCAAAATCTGGAACGAGAAGGATATCCAGAGAGAGACAGTGACCATGATCTGCTTACTGGAAGGGAGACCACTGGAGCCATGAACTGGTAGAAAGACTCAATTTTGACACATTTCTGGAAGCTGTGTGTGGACTAACAGGAAAGTGAGGAACTCCAGGAGTCCCAGTTTGTGGGGAGCCGTGTGGGGACATTTTCCTGGGCTTTCTCATCAGGATCCACACCAGGTTTTCATAATGAGGATTCAAGAAAAATCCTGTTGACTATGGCAGGGTAATGGAAGAGATACCGTTGTGAAATACTCCTAGAATATTCTCCATAACAAAGGCCTGCCCTGCAATAGAGAAACCTTAGGCTTATTTCTGAAACTTAATCTCAGCAGGGAGAAGGAAATTCTTTTCCACCACACCAGTCATCTCCTACTTTCTGTCTTACCTCAGAGACAGAGAGAGAGAGAAAAAAAAAAAAAAAAAAAAATATATATATATATATATATATATTGAATTGAGGTCAGGACTTCAAAGAAATGGTTTGGGAACTCTGCAGCCAGGAAAGAAAGTAAGGGGAAGGGGTAAAAACTTATACAATTGGAAAAACACTTGTGAAGGTCACAGACAGGGACACAAGTCAACTAAAAGACCAAGAATTAATCATAATATTATAGAGCACTCCTCCTCTCCAAAACCTTTCCATTAAAATCTATAGGTCTTGACTATAATAACAGTGGATTCCAGCTGAAGGAGCTGCTAGATTCAGAGATTCTCTGAAGAAGAATATTTATTTGCAGGAGCTCAAAAGTATAAGGGAAGACAAAAACAAGGTTACCAGAGAAATTTGAAGCCTCTCGTACCTAAAGCTACAGAGAATATTAAACACAGCCTGACTTCTAGCCAGATCACATAAAGCCAAACATTAGGCCAGGCGTGGTGACTCACACCTGTAATTCCAGCACTTTGGGAGGCCAAGGCGAGTGGATCACCTGAGTTCAGGAGTTCGAGATCAGCCTGGCCAACATGGTGAAACCCCATCTCTACTAAAAATACAAAAATTAGCCAGGCGGGATGGGGGGCATCTGTAATCCCAGCTACTCGGGAGGCTGAGACAGGAGAATCACGTGAACCTGGGAGGTGGAGGTTACAGTAAGCCGAGATCACACCACTGCACTCCAGCCTGGGTGATAGAGCAAGACTCTATCTAAAACAGAAAAACAAACATTAAAGGCCCATTTACTTCAGTTCCTATTACCCAATACAATATATGTGGCATTCAACTAAAAATTACAAAGAATGCAAAAAGGCAAGAAAAAACACTGTCTGAAGTGACAAAACAATCATTAGAACCAGATTCATTGATGCAGATGTTAGAATTACCTAGAAAAAATTTAAAATAAAAATAATTTTTATATAAGGCTTTGTCTTAGTTCATTTGTGTTGCTATAACAAAACACCACAGCGTGGGTCATTTATAAATAATAGCAATATGATACAGCACGTTAACAGAATGAAGGACAGAAATCATATGATCATCTCAATGATGCATAAAAAGCATTTGAGAAAATTCATCCTTTCATAATAACAGCTTTCAGTAAATCAAGTATAGAAGTAAGGTATCTCAATCTAATAAAAGCCATATATGACAAACCTATGGCTAACACTCAATGGTGAAAAGCTGAAAGCTTTTTCTCTAAGATCAGAACCAAAAAAAGGATGCCCATTCTTGCCATTTATAGTCAACATAGTACTGGAAGTCCTAGCCAGAGCAATTAGATAAGAAAAAGAAATAAAAGATACTGCAGTCTGAAAGGAAGAAGTAAAATGGCCTCTGTTTGCAGGTGATATAATCTTAAATACAGAAATCCCTAAAGAATCCACCAAACTGTTAGAAATAAATGCAGTAAAGTTGCAGCATGCCCAAGTCAGCATGTAAAAATGAGTTGTGTTTCTATATACTAAAGATGAACTATGTGAAAGAGAAAGTAGGAAAATAATCCTCATTAAAATAGCTATGAAAACAATAAAATACTTAGGAATAAATTTACTTAAGGGTGGTGAAATAATCAGTACAGTGAAAACTGTAAAACATTGATGAAAGAAATTGAAAAAGATACAAATAAATGAAATAACATACCATGTTTTTAAATTGAAAGAATTAATTTACTCTTTCTTAAACTATTATGTTTTCTTACTGTTACTGATTATGTGATAAACCACATAGGTGTATCTATTCAATCTATTAATATCATGGGCTTATGTATTCGATGACTTTTTCTGGGGTCCCAAATATGAGTATAAAATAGAAATCAAGAGCCTACGAACTTCTGTTAAAAATTTTGGTCTCATGTATTTGCTGTGTGGTCTAAGATTTGCTGTGTCATTTAATAAAATTTCACTGGCCCCTCAGATTTCATATCTGCATAAAGGGACAGTAAGATAATACAGTAATTATGAGCATTATTGTAGCAAAGAGTTGAAATACACTTAAGTCAGGCACATAATAAGCGCTCAATAAATATTGGCCATTATTAGAAGCATGGAGTATGATTTTCCACAAAGACTTGGTTGAGACGTATAAGGAATACTACCAATAGGGAAAAAGAAAACTTCAAATTGGAATGCTAGAAGGCCTGACAATTTTACAACTTTACCAGCCAATCTGGGCTGAAATATTGACAAGTACAGTGAAGATTTTGTCCGGCTTTTCAGGATATTTTTTATTTTTCTTAGTTCAGACGGACTTGGGACACTCATATTTCACTTTTCTTCATTTCCCTGAGGTAAACAAAGGCTTCTGCCATAGAGTAATATCCGTGTCAGTATCAATATCAGTACCAATGTATAACTGGAAAAATCAAGCATCTCTTGACCTCTGGATCCAAGCATTAATGAAAGCTTTCAAGGAACCACTTATTCTTCATTACTTTAGTGTATCTGGAATTGCACTGAAGCATTACAGCAGGTTTTCTAATGACCCATTTTATCAGATTTATCTAGAGAAACAGAACCAATAGGATATATATTGATATATAAAAACAGGTTTATTATAAGGGATTGGTTCTTGCAATTATGAAGGCTGAGAAGTTCCCCAACCTGACATCTGCAAGCTGGAGGCCCAGAAAAGCCAATGCTATAATTCAACCTTAGCGCAAAGTCCTGGGAACCAGGAAAACTGATGGCGTAAGTCCTGTTTCAAGTCCAGAGGCCCAAGAACTAAGAGCACAGGTATCTGAGGGTGGGAGAACGTGGATGGCACAGCTCACACTGTGAGAGCAAATTTGCCCTTCCTCTATCTTATTGTTCGACCAGTCTCTCAACAGATCGAATGATGCCACATTGATGAAGGTGATGCCCATGTTGATGAAGGTCACCTGCATCAATGAGGGTGATGCCAATATTGATGATGCCAATCTGCATTGATGAGAGTTATGCCAATATTGATGATGTGCCATACACTCACATTGATGAGGGTGACCTTCTTTATTCAGTCTGCAGATTCAGATCTGGATTTCTTGTGGAAACACATGCAAAAACAACGTGTACCTGCTATCTGAATATCCCTCAGCCCAGTCAATCTAACACATAAAATTAACCAATGTACCAATATTCTTTTTGTTTTTCAAATCATTTTTTCTCCTTCACATTTAACACTTAACACATTTAATTATCTCATTGGTTTGTGCCTGTTATGAATCAGCATGTACCTGCTCTTAAGAAAAATGTGGAAGATTTGCAAAGGTCATTGATGATTTATCAAATCTAATGGAACCAGGTGAGGCATGGGCCAGAGCTGACAGACTGTACAGCTCCAACACAATTTGCATTTATTCTCTTGACATATAATGCATGGAGGACAACGTAAGTGCCTAAAGCCCTCTCCCCAAAATAGCCCCACATTGACGACTTACTGCAGGAAGGGAAAAATGAAGTTTTTATTCCATTCTTCAAAGGATGAACTGAAACAAAAGACTTTTACAATCTATATCAAAAACTCTGTGAGCCTAGGGCTGTCATTTTCAACGTCCCCTTGGGTGAATTCCTGGTTTTGAGAGTTCCATATCATCCCAATGATTAAGATATAGTATACCAATTTTGTAAAACTTAAGATGCAGTCTGTCATTTCTGACTTAACATCCCAGGAAAGATATTTTTATTTGGTAAATAATAGTGATTTATTACCATGAAAATCTCAGTAATCCCAGATTGGAACTGTTTTCCTTCTTCTGTAGCTACACTAATTCCAAGTCATTTTTCAATTCCCAATTTCTTCCTAAACCCTTACCTGATCTTTCTAAGCTAACTCTTTGAGCTTATAGAATGTATTTTTGGTGTCATTCATTGTCCATCAATAATTTTTATTTCTCTTGTATTAAATCAGGTTTAGCTCAAAGCTGCCTCCTTGCACATTTTAAGTTCAGCCTAAATGTTTCTCTTTACGTAGTAAACTGAAATCTAACTGGATCCATAAACAGACTGTAACCTACTCTTGTGCCAGTCATAGAGTTTTGGGCAATCAAAGCAGGCCAACTGTTCAAGTCATGTTCAAATAAGGCAAAGATAGAGCTGTAATCATTCTAGCCATTTTTTTTTCATAATCTCACTCCCATTTTCTGTACATCGTTTTCCTTTTGCCGTCCCTAAGTCTTCTTACACCATGTGGTTGTGCTGGTGTCTCTCTGAGCCTACCATGGCACAGGAGGCTGGCCGATTCATGAATCATTCTTTGCTCAGTGAAACTCTGTTAAATTTAATTGTCTAAAGTTCTTCTTTAAACACTGGTATTATTATTTAACTTTCCATGTGCTACATTCATGTTCATTTCATGCTGATTACTCTTCCATTAATCACTTAATGATCATTTTTTGGTCAAAAAATGTTTTTACAAAGCAATTTCTGCCTTCAAGTAATTCATAGGGTACTAATGGACCTATAAGTAGTGGATATATACATTACTGACACATAATGTACTGATGAATAGATAGATTCTGTATGTACACTTTGCATATAACTGAGACATGATAAGACATTGTAGAAATTCAGAAAACTGAGCTGTCAACTCCACTTGGAGGAGCAGGGCAGAGAATCCAGGGCATTCATGGAGAGTGGATGGCCTTCCTGGATTTGGGTCTGAATAGACCCAATAAGTGCATTGTACATAGTGAAAAGGTGGAAAGATATCCCAATCAAGAAATAATTAGGCTCAATTTGTATTTTGAATCATGAATAATTTCTACTTGCACTTATATTGTTCTAGAAACATTTGCATTCTGGCAATTTCAAGTTTTCTTAGAGGACTTAACAACACTTGGGCAGTAGATTTTATATAAGAAAGTTCCTAAGAAATATTTGGCGTCCTAATATTATTCTAAAGTGCCCTGGCTCAAGACTAAGATATGGTAAACTATGAAATATAAGCCAAACTTAAGAAGAGTCCAGCCTCAAAATATAATGTTGAAGTCAATAAAGATGCTATCTTCCACATTAGTTGGTAGGAAAACTGAGGTCTTCCTAATAAAATTAAAATCAAATATCTATATCTGTATCTGTAATCACCTAGGCATGGAAATACTTTTATTAGGATATTTCTCTGTTGAAGGAAATGCATCAGGTGACAATAGGGTGTCTGCATGACCTACTTTTCTACCTGCTGTATTGGTGGCATGTACAACCAGGCAGAAAAGCTGCAGCATAATACAATAACCTTGACTTTTCAGTCATTAGATGACAACAGGTCAACTTTGCCATTTGTCAAAAAGTAAGTTTCACAAACATAACACTAAGAAATAAAATTTAAAAAATAAAATTCACATAATGTTTGGAGGTGTCCTATCCCACAGGGTGGTAAGAAATTTAAAGCTAACCACATCCAGTGGTAGGATGGATTTAAAGAAGAGTCAACATTCAAGTCAACATGGATTTATTTTCTCCAAAGTTTCCTCTGAAAATATGCTAAGGGGAAAAAAACAAGAAGATGCTAAAAGGAGTGATTTACACATTTTATGTTAGCACTTCTGTATATGACATTAACTCTGCCAGAAAATATATACATTTAGGTTTCATATAATGCTTTTGATATTGATGGCCTGTAAAATTACATCAATAAAAAAATCAATGTATTAAAAATACTTAGGTGACAGGGAAATAGGTCATTGTCATTTTACAACTGCTTTTACTTTACAAATTCTAAATCCATTGTTGAAATGTGTCTATAGTTAGACAAAGAAATTTTTCTATGAATCTTTGAATAAGACCTTCTCACCATACCCACTCAGATTTTTATTTTTTTTTAGTGGAGAATGAATGTTGACAGAGAAAAGGTGTTAGATTCGGATATCTATTAAAACCATTACTAATTATTTCTAAAGTATTTTTTAATTCTAAAATTAAAAATTATTTTGGAAATGCATAGTCATTGGAGAATTTAGTCATGTTAAAGACATGCAAATATCTTGGCTAAAAATAGTAGAAGTACTCTCTGGCCCTGAGTGAACAAAGTGTAAGATTGCATGATGCTTTTTACTATTGTTCCTTAGAATGGAGCTTGATTTTAAAATATCCTGTGTTCAGAGGATTCTGCCTTCTGATGTGAACTATAAGATAACTGAATTCTGTCTCTAGAGTATTGCTTTCCTGAGTGACCCATCCCTTCCCAGTAGTGATTTATTTCCTAGAGGGCAGAAAGATCACAGAACGGGTTGCAAAATTATTTTGTGCTATTTTCTTCTTTTTGTTGTTGTTGTTTTGGGTGGAGTGCAGTGGTGAGATCTCGGCTCACTGCAACCTCTGCTTCGTGGGTTCGAGTGATCTGTAGTTTACTTTTCTTACAACTTAATAGTAAGAATATGATAGGGTGATGTACAGTCTACCCACCTGAACTGTCCCTAATATCTCCCCAAAAGATCACGCATTACCTCATTGGCTTCGGTCAGTCAGCATTCATCCTGTCTCAGATCAGGCCAACCATATTAATTTGCTCAGGCAGCCGTAACAAGGTACCACACCCTGGGTGGCTTCTACAATAAAAATTCGTTTTCTTACAATTGTGGAAGCTGGAAGTCTGAGATCAATGGGCCAGCAGGGTAGATTCCTTCTGAGGCTTCAACAGGCTTCTGATGCCTTGCAACAGCATCTTCTCCCTATGTCTTCACATGGTCTTTCTTCTGTCCATGTCTGAGTTCAAATTTTCTCTTCTTGTAAGGACATCAGTCATATTGGATTAGGGCCCACTGTAATGTGTTTTAACTTAACTGCTTTCTAAAGACACTTTTTTTTTTTTTGAGACGGAGTCTCGCTCTGTCACCCAGGCTGGAGTGCAGTGGCCTGATCTCAGCTCACTGCAAGCTCCGCCTCCCTGGTTCATGCCATTCTCCTGCCTCAGCCTCCCGAGTAGCTGGGACTACAGACGCCTGCCACCATGCCCGGCTAATTTTTTGTATTTTTACTGGAGACGGGGTTTCACCATGTTAGCCAGGATGGTCTCGATCTCCTGACCTCATGATCCGCCCGCCTCAGCCTCCCAAAGTGCTGGGATTACAGGCGTGAGCCACCGCACCCGGCCTAAAGACACTATCTTTAAATGCAGTCATGTTCTAAAGTACTGGAGGATTAGGAGTTCAATATATGAGGAAGACATCATCCATCCATGACACCACACTTAGTTGAGTGTACAGAAAACAATTTATAATTGAAAGGTGTGAGAACTGCTATTTCTGTCTTTCTCCCCTCACTCTCCCTTCCTGCATTTTTACTGGGGGCAGGTAGAAGGGCTATTTAAGTGACAGGATCTCACTCTATCTCCCAGGATGGAATGCAATGGCACCATCATAGCTCACTGCAGACTTGACCTCCTGGATTTAAGCTATCCTTCTGCCTTAGCCTCCTGTGTAGCTGGGACTACAGGCACACACCATGGTGCCCAACCAGAAAGACTGTATTTTTCCCTAAATAACAGCTCAATGGTGACAGCTTTTCTTTTCCTTCATGCATGCCAGCCTCCTTAAAAAGTGGGGGCTTCAGGCCAGGCGTGGTGGCTCACGCCTGTAATCCCAGCACTTTGGGAGGCCGAGGTGGGTGGATCACGAGGTCAAGAGATCAAGACCATCCTGGCCAACATGGTGAAACCCCGTCTCTACTAAAAATATAAAAATTAGCCTGGCATGGTGGCACGCACCTGTAGTCCCAGCTACTCGGGAGGCTGATGCAGGAGAACTGCTTGAATCCAGGAGGCAGAGGTTGCAGTGAGCTGAGATCGCGCCACTGCACTCCAGCTTGCCAATAGAGCGAGACTCTGTCTAAAAAAAAAAAAAAAAAAAAAAAAAAAGAGTGGGGGCTTCTTCCCACATACTTTGCTTCCAAACGATGGCTATCTTCCCATTCTGGCACCTTAAATTGTCCTCAGTATTCATTTGGATTCAGAGTTCCTGCTGAGACTGTGCTCGTTTTCTTCCCAGTACCGCTTGCCTCCAGGAGACATCTTGCAGGCCTCTCATTGATCCATCCCTTTGTGCCAGTAATTAGTTGCTTAATGAGGTGAAGAAGTGGCCAGTGAACACAGCCTCTAGCTTGGAAATCCGTCATGCCAAACAGTTTTATGTTTTCCCAGAATCTTGGATCCTTGAACAAAACTGATTTTATTCTTGATTGTTACTATGCTGATATTTGCAGCTAGGTCATGACCTTTAGGAATATAATAAAATTGTGAAAAATGGTATTTATCTCTGCTATTAACATATTACATAAACTTGGGAACCCTGATATTTTACATTATTTTTAAACAACTTTATTGAGATATAATTGACACAGATTAAAGTGTTCAAATGATAAATTTTGACATTTCCATACCAGTGAAGCCATTACCACAATCAGTAGAGTGAACATATCCATTACCTGCAGAATTTTACTCATGCTTTTGTTTTCTCACTCCTGCTTTGACCCACAGCCACTTCCCTGTCGCCACCACTGATTTGTTCCTATAGATGAGTTTGTGTTTTCTAGAAAATATATGAATGAAATCGTAGACTGTGTATTCTTTTTATCTGACTTTTTTCACTCAGTATAATCTGAGATTAATCCCCAGTGTTATATAGATGAATGGTATATTCTTTTAAGTTGTTAACTAGTACCTGGTTTTATGGCTTTACCCGATTTTTTAAATCTATTCATCTGTTGATAGGCACTTTGATCATTTCCGGTTTTTAGCCATTTCAAAACAAGTTGCTGTAAACCAACCCGTGCACTCCAGCTTGGGTAACAAAACGAGACTCAGTCTCTAAAAACAAAAAAACTGCCATAAACATTAATGTACAAATCTTTATACAGATATGTGTTTTCATTTCTCTTGAGTTAATAGGATGTGAATAAATGGGGTGGAATGGAAGAATCATGTTATAGATATACATAACTTTCTAAGAAAATATCAAAGTGTCTTCCAAACTGGTTGTATCATATAATAGTTTTCTATTGCCAGTAGCAAATTATAGAATTTGTGTAGGTTGAGTGTCCCTGGTCCAAAATGCTTGAGACCAGATGTGTTTTGGATTTCAGATTTTTTTTAGATTTTGGAATATTTGCATATACATAATGAGATATCTTGGGGGTGGAAACCAAGTCTAAACACAAAATTTATTTGTGCTTTATGGGCATCATATCCATATGCCCTAAAGGTAATTTCATACAATATTTTTAATTTTGTACACAAAATAACTGTGTACATTCACCATCAGAAAGCAAAGGTGTCAGTTGTTCAGTTGTGGAATTTTCCACTTGTGGTGTCATGTTGCCAATCAACAAGTTTTGAATTTTGAAGCATTTCGGATTTTGGATTTTCAGATTAGGGACTCTCAACCTGTACCAAAAAACTAGTAACCAAAGCAAAATCAAATTTATTATCTTATAGTTCTGTATGCCAGAAGTCTGGTACAAGTGCCATGAGACTAAGAACCAAGCTGTCGCCCAGGCTGCTTTCTTTTCTGGAGGCTCTGGGGGAGAGTCTGTTTTGTTGACTTTTCTAGCTTCCAGAGGCTGTTCATGTTCCTTAGCTCCTGGCACTCTTCCTCCATCTGTCTGATTGCTGTTATTTGCTTAAGCCAGTTACCCGATGTAAGTGTAGAAAAGTTAGTTTCCCTTCGGAATCCTCAACACTTGACCAACATAAGGATATTAATTTCAACCTAGCCCAGCCTTTCACATATTTTTGTTTAAGATTACATGAGAAAACAGCTGAAGTGCTTTGCAAGTTATTTAATATTGTACAAATACAAGGTAATGTTTTCTGTTTCAAATGTCTTATTTCACGGTTGGGGAATTTGAGGCTCTCATGGGTTAAGTGATGCATCCAAGGCTATAAAATATGTCCAGTGGCAGTGCCTGAATGGAGCACCACCTTCTATTTCCTCAGCCTCTGAAACGGGTACTATTTTATACACACACACACACATATACATATATATATATATATATACACACACACACACACTTTAAATTCTGGGATACATGATGTGCAGAACGTGCAGGTTTGTTACATGGGTATACATGTGCCATGGTGGTTTGCTGCACCCATCAACCCGTCATCTACATTAGATATTTCTCCTAATGCTATCCCTCCCCTTCACCCCCACCCACTGATAGGTCCCGGTGTGTGATGTTCCACTCCCTGTGCCCATACGTTCTCATTGTTCAACTCCCAATTATTTATTTATTTATTTATTTATTTATTTATTTATTTTGAGATGGAGTCTCACTCTGCAAGCTCCACCTCCCAGGTTCACGCCATTCTCCTGCCTCAGCCTCCCGAGTAGCTGGGACTACAGGTGCCCACCACCATGCCCAGCTAATTTTTTGTATTTTTAGTAGAGACGGTTTCATCACGTTGGTCAAGATGTTCTCGATCTCCTGACCTCGTGATCTGCTCACTTCAGCCTCCCAAAGTGCTGGGATTACAGGCGTGAGCCACCGCGCCCGGCCTTCAACTCCCACTTATGAGTGAGAACATGGGGTGTTTGGTTTTCTGTTCCTGTGTTAGTTTGCTGAGAATGATGGTTTCCAGCTTCATCCAGGTCCCTGCAAAGGACATGAACTCATCTTTTTTATGGCTACATAGTATTCCACAGTATATATGTGCCACATTTCTTTCTCCAGTCTATCATTGATGGGCATTTGGGTTGGTTCCAAGTCTTTACTATTGTGAATAGTGCTGCAATAAACACACGTGTGCATGTGACCTTATAGTAGAATGATTTATAATCCTTTGGGTATATACCCAGTATATGCAGATATTCCAGCAAAATACCATTTGCTGGGCCAAATGGTATTTCTGGTTCTAGATCCTTGAGGAGTCGTCACACTGTCTTCCACAATGATTGAACTAATTTACACTCCTACCAACAGTGAAAAGTGTTCCTAATTCTCCACATCCTCTCCAGCGTCTGTTGTTTCCTGACTTTTCAATGATCGCCATTCTAACTGGCATGAGATGGTATCTCATTGTGGTTTTGATTTGCATTTCTCTAATGACCAGTAATAATGAGCTATTTTTCATGATTGTTGGCTGGATTAATGTCTTCTTTTTAGAGGTGACTGTTCATATTTTTCGCTCACTTTTTGATAGGGTTGTTTGTTTTTTCTTGTAAATTTGTTTAAGTTCCTTGTAGATTCTGAATATTAGCCCTTTGTCAGATGGATAGATCACAAAAATTTTCTCCCATTCTGTAGGCTGCCTGTTCACTCTGATGATAGTTTCTTTTGCTGTGCAGAAGCTCTTTAGTTTAGTTAGATCCCATTTGTCAATTTTGGCTTTTGTTGCAATTGCTTTTAGTGTTTTAGTCATGAAGTGTTTGCCCATGCCTATGTCCTGAATGGTATTGCCTAGGTTTTCTTCTAGGACTTTTATGGTTTTAGGTCTTACGTTTAAGTCTTTAATCAATCTTGAGTTAATTTTTGCATAAGGTGTAATGAAGGGGTCCAGTTTCAGTTTTCTGCATATGGCTAGCCAGTTTTCCCAACATCATTTATTAAATAGGGAATCTTTTCCCCATTGCTTGTTTTTGTCAGGTTTGTCAAAGATCAGATGGTTGCAGATGTGTGGTGTTATTTCTAAGGCCCCTGTTCTGTTCCATTGGTCTATATATCTGTTTTGGTACCAGTGCCATGCTGTTGGGGTTACTGTAGCCTTATGGTATAGTTTGAAGTCAGATAGCATGATGAACAGGCACTTTTTTTTAACTATCGAAAATCCTAGAATAATTGCTCCAGATTGAGTATCTGGTAATAGTGATGTGGCCTCAGTTTCTAACATACCTGGGAAATTGGAAGGGAGACCTCATCTGAGAGAGTTGAAGCATGTCCTAAGGAGTGACTCAGGGCTGGGCCCAAGCGACTTGTGAGTGATTTAGGTCATCCTAATGCTTGAATGATGAACAACACTGTTTATACAGTGGTGGTGTTTTTTTTGTTGTTTTTGTTTGTTTGTTTTTTGCTTAATAGGCAAGCCACAATTATTCTTTCTAAAACAAAATATAAAATCCACTTTTAGGAAAGATTTCAAATACATATTTGTTGTTGTTGTTCACTTATTGCTTTTGTAATTGACATAAATTACTCTCCTGTGACTTGATTCAGCAAGGAAACTAATTTACACTTTTATTTTCTGGAAAACTTTCTGAAGCACCAATACTTGGTCTATATATTTGCTGCTTTGGTTTTTAATATATACTAGAGGTCTCTGAAACAGTACTGGATTCCTTCAGAAACTTTTCAGGAGCTTCCCGAAGGAAAATTGTTCATCTGGATTGGCACGGTGCTACTCCGAAATTGCAAGAGATCCTAGGAATCTATATTTAGACTTCATGAAATTTGATGCATGAGAATGCAAAGCAAAATTGCTTTTTCTCAATTTGTTCTGTCAGTATCAGCAACGCGAAAGTTACAATTAGGAATATGACTTCAGTAAAACTTCATTAATCCAAAGGCCACTAATTTGATATTTTTCATCACATGGGTTGAGGCTGAAGTTTACCTTTTCACTCTTGAAGACTATTGGGTTTGCTCTTTTTATAATCTTACAGAGGGCAAAAATTTAACTCAATTTAGAAAGAAGTGCAGAGAATCATTTGAAAGGATTTAGGAAAAATCCGAGGAAAGTGAAACAAGCCAGTAGCTGTCATTTCCTGTTGTCCAGGACCTAAGGAGCCCCCTCTCTCTCACTCACTGGCCCATCAATCCTCCTCAGAGACTCAGAGCCCACATTAAGATATACGATTTACTCTACCATTGAGATGTAAAAAGTTGCCTCTCCCTTGGAAATTAACATTTTGAAGGTCAACCAAAGCCATACTTTTTGAGATGAGGCTCAGGGAACGTAGTTTCTAATTTTTCCAGGGAGATAAACATTTTGTTAGAAGTTAACCTTTAAAACTTTTTCTCCTTTGACCGATTCAACAAATATACCCACAGTGTATCAGGAAGAGTGTTAACTGTTGCCAGTGAAGAAAGTAAACGCACAAAGACAGAGTCCTGAATTCACAGCCTTGATTGTGTAGTTCCTTCTGTACCCTTGACTTCTGTGGCAGGGTAAAGGGAAGGGTAGTGGTAGCATGTAGGTGCCACTGTAGCATTTCAGTCTTCTGCCTGGCTACCTTAGATGGTCGTGAATTTTAAAAGGCCGAACACACACACACACACACACACACACACACACACACACACACACACGTCAACCTTAAATAACGAGATTAAGAATATGTGATTAAATATACAGTTTATTCATGCAAAAAGCTTGAAGATGCCTGCCCAGGCAGCACAGACTCTAAAGACTGGGCATCACTGTTCTGAAGTGTAGAAGTTTGGGGTTGTCTATATAGGCAGGGTTTAGGGAAACTTAGCAGAATTTAGGGAAACTTAGCAGAATTTCAACATCTTTCTATAGAGGCTTACTGCATGGTTATAATGATCTGATTGGTCAAGGTGTTTTTTTTTTTTCCCCCCTCTCTTGGGAGAGGTATGTTTAACATTCCACACTGAAGATGTAACAGTCATGAAGTCTTTTGGGTCACCTGGTCTGAGTTAGGTACAGGATAGTAAGGGCAACAGTTAATCTATAACAAAGGTAAGTAATTAGAAGGGCAGGATGTCTGGGCTTTGGTCTTTCCTAGTCACTTACAAAACAAGAACACTGAGAAAGAGTAAATCTATAATCTAAGAAGAAGAAGATATAACTACATGCTCTATGACTCAGATCACACAATCACACATCTCTGAAGACTGAAAGTGTTTTAGGGGTTCCAACAGCTTTTAAATTTTATTTTCTAACATAGGAACACACAATTGCAGTGATAAGTAATAGTGAGATGATGATGAGGAAATGTGATAAATACACAGTCACTTCAAGAGCTCACGAGACAGGCGCATGAGCAGGTTATCATTGAGATGAGAGTTGAAGTGCACGATAAGGAGAAGCCCTTGTGAATAACGGACCCTAGAGCTATTCCTAGTGCAAGAACATGTGAGAAAATGTGGGGAGAAGAAGGCATGCGGTATGTCTGCCGAATCTAGGGAACTCTGGGAATTTCAGGGCAAAGAGTCCTTGGGAAAGGATAAAGAGCTAGGAAAGGATGGTGAAGACCAGTTCATAAAGGACCTTTTAAGTCTTGACAAAAGGATACTTGCTTTTATTTCAAAGGCAATAAATTTTAAGGTAGCTAGTTAAAAAAAATCAGTTTGAATTTAGATATATCACTCTGACAGGATTGTTAGGTGGTGATTTGAGGAAAAAATGCTAGCAGGAGTAAGCACTAAGGCCTCTATTGTAGTAACGCAGGTGGGTAATGAGCTGCCCTATGATGTAATCAACAAGAATGCACAGTAAGAGTGGATTGAGTTCTATGTGGGAGGCTGAGTTGCTTGCACTTGGGAATTGATATATTTAAGAGGTGAGGAAGAGGATGACTAGGTGAACTGGAGTTGGGTGTTGGAATGTAAATTCAGCTTGAATATACAGAAATGCATGTGGAAGTTTTCAAGTATACATATTCTGGTGCCCTGCTTTGACTCAATATTCTCAGATGAAGTTACTCATTCACAATATAAATATTTCCCAAAATTACAACAATTAATTTGAGGAGCAAAGTCTCAGAATATTTATTATTTTTCAAGAAATTTGAAGTGCATGTTGTCCGCCTACAGATAAATCCTGTATTGATTAAACATGCATTGTCTGTTTCCCCAGTTTTACTCTTTGCTTCAGTGTACAGACTATGACAGACACTGTTGTTGCCTAACCGGTACCCATTTCCAAGCACTGCTAGCCCTTGCTGCCTTCACACTGAGAATGGAAACTGCATAGTTCACTACCTTCCCTGCAGCAGTGGTGGCCATGTGGTACAATTTTTGGCAATGACACAAAACAAAATCTTCTGGGGGCTTCTCATTTCTGAAAAAAAAAAGAACAAATAAGTTTGGTACTATCTTTTCCTCTCTTCTTTTCACTTTGTTGAAATACCTGAAGTTGGGATTATCATCTCACATTCATGAGAACCCAAGGGACTCTGTAACTTCTATTGTTAAGCTGCTAGGACACTTCCAATTACCTGAAACTTTTCACTGGGTGAGAATTAAAAAAAAAAGCTCTTGTTTGTTGATGTCATGGTAGTCAGGTTTCTAGGTGTTGGCAGCTCTGTGTTATCATAATCTTCATCCCCGCCCAGAGCTTTAGCTACAACATATAATCACTTTAAAAGTTGCAATAAAGAATTCCATGAAAATAACCAGATTCACTAATAAAATATCCCCATCCTTCAAAAAATAATCTCTGATCCTGAGAAACATATGCAATAAACTATATCCCAAATTCATGGCTCAGATTCTCCAATTGTACTAACTGTGTAGGTGAATTGGATATAGCAGAAGTAGGGAAAATCAGCCCTGATAACTGGACATGTTATGGAATTGAAAGAAACTGAAAAATAATGGATTGGAGGTGGACAGGAGGATACAGCATAGTGACATCTGTGCCTCTAAGTATTTATTGAGGTCCACTGAAATAACCACATGATCTCATTTAATCTAAGAAAAGAGAAGAAAATGAAGACAAAAAGTTCTGATCAGCTATTTATGTCCTCCCCCGGTGTAGTCCTAGCAGAATCTGGGTGCTTCTGTAATAAAGATGATCTTAGAAAACATATGTATTAGTTAGATTTAACATAATGATGTTACATGACAAGCCGTTCCCAAACTCACTGGCTTAAAGCAAATGTTTTTTATTGCTCAGGAGTCTATGGGTCAGCTTGACAGTTTTCTAGACTCAATGGGGCCCCCCTCATATGTCTGTGATCAGTTGCAGGTCAGCTGGGCAGTTATGGTCATCTGAGCTGGACTTTTTCACAGGCCTGATGCCTTGGCTGGGATGACTGGACTAAGCTCTGATTCATGTGGTCTCTGACCCTCCACCCAGTGATCTTGATCATGTTCTCTTGGAGGCAGAGGTCCAAGAGAAACGGTGGAAGTGTGCAAGGTCGCTGAAGTCCTGAGCTTGGCTCAGTGTTCCATCTCTTTCTATTAACCAAAGCAAGTCACGAAGCCAGACTAAATGCAAGGAGTGGGGCAGTAATTAGTGTTCACTTGATGAAAGAAGCTGCAAGGTTACATTGGAAAGGATGTGGATGCAAGGAGGGGTGAAGAAACAGGCCATTTTTATCATTAATCTACTTCAGTAACCACATGTCAGAATGTAGAGTCGAATTAGATGATCTTTAAAAGTTCCTTTTAACCCTAGAGTAGAAACTAATGGAACTTGAAAGGAATTAACGGTTATATTTGTCTCAGAATGGTGTTTCCTGAAAGATTTTTAACCTCTGATGTCTCTGATAGCAATAATGGTTGATTTGTATTCTTAGGGATACATGTCCAAGTATATCAGTTTGGTCCTGCAAGAAGCAGACACCAAGATAGAATTAGATATACAATAGATTCACAGGAAATGCCTGAGAAAGAAAGGGAAAGCTTTCAAACTGTGGTGCTAGTCAGGTATCTGTGCAAAGAAAGAGGAAGAGAAGGATTAGGTAAGGACAGCCTCAGATCTCAGTCCAGTTCTGGAAAGAAAATGTTGGCCATGCCAATATGTAGGATTGGCCCAGTGCTAATATCTCTGCTAGGCTCACTTATCAGCTGGAAGTGAAACAGGGGAAGTGTGTCCCAGTGTGAATCTGAAGGTATATCTCAAAGTGTGGCAGCTGGAGGTTGCCAGTCACCTGTGCTCTCCACAGCAGATTCTCTTGAAGTGAGATCTGAGTGGATCAATCCCACAGCTACCACATAAGAAGAATATAAAATATAACGAATGTTCAAATATGGGTGGGACCAAATTATATCTGTATTGGTCATATTATTGTATTCAAGATCAAGGCTAGCTATAGGGATGGGTGCACTGGGCTCTTATATGAATGTGCACTCAAATTGTCAGTGGAGAGGGTACTATTAAGGAAAAAAAAATGCTCTTATGTGTTGTACATGGTCATAAAGATCTCTCCAACCAGCCTCTTCTACTCTCTACCTCCCAAACATGGTTGTTAAGTCTCACCTATTATTTATGCTGTGTTCTCTGTGATGTCTGCCATTTCTCCTCCACCTATCAGACACCCGAACTTCCGAGTTCTACCTGAGTACCACCTCTATGACTCCTCAAACAGCAAACCCCTCCCTTCAAATGCCTAAGAAATATCGTTACCTTATGACTGTTTTCCACTTAACGTGTATACCCATATGTATCCTTATAATATTAGTTAGCTTTCTATGTCACTTAGAATTTACATTATTTGAGAATAGGAACTATGAGCTTTTTTAGATTACTATATTTGTAATTTCTCTGCTTTTGTTTTGTTGGGTAATGTTGGGGGAGAAAAGGAAACAATAGCCACCTGAAGCCAACTGGAGATTTTCCATATAATCAGCTAAAACAGTGTATGTATGAAATGTAGGATAGAAAAGTAAAGATTGCTTGGTGTCTGGGAAGGAATTCCAAATCTTCAGACTATGCTTATCTGCAGATACAATCTGTGTACTGCTTATAGTCACAAAGGTACAATGTAGGGGGTATCTAATGGATTTGGGGGAACTGGTAGGTCTCTGTCTCCTGGAATTTCTCAGTTCCACACCCTTGTTGATTTTAGCTCACATTTCTGGACAGCTCTCCATCCCCACTGTCATCATCCCACTGGGGATGGATGAGTGTGACAGCTTCCTAATTTGTCTCGCTGCTTTCATTCCAGTCCATTACTTACATATCATCTAGAGTCATTTTATAAATTTATAAATCAGAAATGTGATTTATCTGTGTGAAACCATTATTGATTAGGAATCCGACAACATTCAGATTCCAGATATTTGGCATATGATCATTTTCTCTTAGAAGTTTCCAGTATTTTCTTTATATACTATATTAAAGTATTATAACGCAGCAGACCTTTTAAATCTGGAAACTCATTTCTTCAACTCTAGGAATTTTCCTATATTATTGCTTTTATGACTTTTCCCTCTCCTTTTTCTTTGTTTTAAAATTCTACTGGAATAAACTTTCAGTGTTCTTCAATTTTAATCCTGATTTCCATCCTACAATATCCTTACTAAGGAGATGGAAATTATGTACTAGATAGTTATTCCCCAAACTAGCTTTTGAGGGGTTGGTTTGAACAAGCTTTACCCCAGGGGCTATTTTTAACATACTTTACTTTCCAATTAATTGACAGGCTATAATAAATTTTACTTTTTTTCTCTGTCCCTTCAATAGTTCCATACACCTTATCTTGAACTGATAGGCTTGATAAGAGCTTAACTTAAAAATTCACCCAGAAATACGTTCATGTCATTTTATATTTCCTTCAAAGCAGTGAAATAAACCGGGTGGTTAGAAGTGGGGGTAAAATGCAATGTAATATAAATTTAGAAAGTATGTCAGGTCCTACTTCTGTGTCAAGGATAAAAAGTGAATCTAAGATTCAGAAAGGGGTTATTCAGTAATTGACACAGAGAGCTCCCTAAAGTCCAAGTCACTTGTCATTTAGTTATGGAATTCAGAAATTCTAATCAACAGCATAAACTCCAGGGAAAGTAACTCTCACCTATTCATTGTAGAACTAACAAGAAGTAATAAGATTTCTGGAATGTAGTCGGTGAGAGGAAGAAAACAGAGAGAGGGAGGGAGGAAACCAGTGATCAGGCAGCATGGGGTAATGGGAAAATCATTGGATTAGAAACTAAATTCTGGTTCCGCACTGTGACTGAGGGCAAGACAACACTGTCTGCCTGAGCCTCAGGATCTTTCATAAAATATGAGAATAAAATAAACCATAATATTTGCCTCATCATTGAAAAGTATACATTTCAATTACAAATTAATAGTTATGATTGAGGAATTATTCTAATTTGGAGTAGAATCCATAATACGGAAATGCTAATTGTATTGTTTCATATATCTTTTTTTTTTCAGATTAGAAAACTGTCAATAAATAAAAGGGAAGGATCTGGAAGTAGATAAAACAAAAACTTCTAAATGATGGCCCATTAAGCATAAACACAATTTAGTTGAGAATTTACGATGACCATATAGAGAGAAATTGATGTCTTCAAAAATTGCAGTGACCTTTTTCAAGAATAGTTGGGAGAAAATAGTATGAGTTTAACAAATTGAAGCATCTACTTGTGATTCTTTGTACTCTCACTTGTCTGTGATGATCTAGGGAATATTTTACCCAAGACAGAAACAGGCAGTGTGTAAGTTCTGAAGAATATTTCTTACAATAATTAAAAAATTAACCAAGTGTTGTTAGCTAATGAAAAACATTATTAGAGAGGCTGTAAAGTTTTATTTAATGAACTGATGACCCACTTGGCTGGTATCATTAGGATACTATGTGGTAGCTAACAAGTCTAGGCAGACTCTGGGGAAACCCTCTAGCTCTAAGAACCTTTAATAGAATATAGGTTAATCATTACCTTCTAAACCATTCCCCAAGTAAATTATATTTAGAATATTAGAACATTTGTGATTTACACCTCTGTATCTTTCTATATGCTGTTGCCTCTGGACAAGTGTTCTCCTTTATTCTTTACCCAATCTTCGTACCTTCAAAACTCAACATATGTCATTTCTCAGATAAGCTTTTACTGATGTCTTCTTTTTATTTAAATACAAGCCCTCTGTGCTCACATACCACCACCTACCTGGTATGATACCTATTACACTCTGGAAATGGTGGGTCATTACTGTGTGTCATCCCATGGACTATACAAGCACAAGGATAGGATCTCATATGATTACATTTTCCCAGTTTCTAGCACACTATCTTTGTATGCTAGTAATCCAGATTAAACCAAGGAAGTAAATAAAAAGAGCGTGGAATTTATAATAGGAAGACCCGGAGTTGAGCTGAAGTTCAGTTCATTTCTAGCTATCTTACTTTGGAGAAATCAGTTAATCCCTCAGATGATCAGTCTTTCAGTTCTCAAATGGAAATACCAATAATAACTTTGTTACATACTTATTGAGATGCAAATATGAGATTATATAAAGCCATTTTGTAAGCACAAAATGTTATATTAACATTAACATAATTGTTCTACAGAAGGAAAGAGGTGTCAAGACTTCTTGATCTCATGACAACATGCAAATGCTGGTATCAAATGCCTGTGTATTTTAAAAGCCTCAGATCCCTCTACAAACATGTTTCCAAACAAATTACATTATGGAACATAAAACTCTCCAAACACCTTATTAACAACACTGGAGAAGAAAGGGATGTTTGGGTACAGTGTGGGGCAAGAGTGAACTTAATCTGCAACCACTGTCAGTGAAGGGGAATAGGAACAGAGAAGCCAGAAGTGGTATAGATTGATTTTACCAATCTTTAGACAGATAATTAGAAAACATTTCCATAAAGCGTTTGAGTAAAGAAATTCCTACTCAGAAGTCATAAATATGATCATAAATCACTAATAAACTAGTGTTGGTGTTTTTTTTTTTTTGGTTGTAGACTAAAAACACCCAGCAACTTCTGAAAAAGATGACATGAATTATGGTTTATGGTTGCTTTGAAATAAAATTATTTTGTCAGTATTCATCTATGTGTAAAGAGGTTGTGAGTAAGAGCCATTGGATATGCATTCAGAAGATCTGAAAGCAAACTCCATGTAGAAGTAAAAAAATGAAGAATGGCATTTATTTTATTTATCTAAACAGCCAAGTCAGGACTTCTTAGGGATGGGATGGAGAATTTCATAGCAGACCATTGTTCCCACTGAGACAAACTAGACAAGTCAGGTAAGATACAATTTTTATAGATTTAATAATGTCAGAGAACCACAGAACTATGAGGACTACAGAGTAATGTTCTAGGGAGAGAAACACTTTTAGAAGGTGAAATTAAGACTTTCAGTTTTTTGTGGACATTATCTGATTCTGTCCATGGAGGTTGAAACTGAGACTCGGAGTGCAGCCCAGGCTGTGAACCAGAGGCAATCTTAGCAGTCATGAAGGGTTTCAGGGACAGATTTAGAGGTGTGAAAGTCCTCAAACAGATGGCTAGTTTCCCTTTTAATACATTTGCTGCACTCCAAATCTGCATGGGAGAGGAGGCTAAAGAATTAAGCCCAGATCTCAGAAACGCTGAGTGGAATTTTTCAGTCTCGTTATTCAGCAAACAAATATGTACTAGGGACAGTACACACGTACTGAAAATAAGAGAAGAGAGCTAAAATCCCCGCCCCCCGTGATGGTAAACTGACATGGATACAAAACTCCTGTTTCTTTGTTCATAGAGGTACTTGAATATCTGGATATAGCTACAATCTTAAAATCCAAGCTTGACCTCTAGAAGCCAATCATTGCTGTAGACAAAGAAGCCAGAGGGATGTCTGACATTTGCTCAGAACTTGAGTGATAAAATTGGAAAGTTGAGGGCCTTTTAACACAGCTGGTCTCCTCCTCAAGACCATTGTCAAATTCTAATATGTGGGATGGGAGACTAAAGCACTAAGCTGCAAACCTTGTGAAAATCAGAGCAGAGATTCCTGCAGCTTCTCACTGCTGAGGAGACAAAAACTCACAATGATTGCAACTGAAATCCCTGAAGGGCTATATCCTAGGAAGAGCTACAAAGAAGAAGTTGGCCGCATCTTAACAAACTGCAACACGGTGTTAGCTGGAGTATTCTTTGTGGACATTATTCTGATTCTGTCCATGGAGTTGAAACTGAGACTCGAAGTGCAGCCCAGGCTGTGAACCAGAGGCAATCTTAGCAGTCATGAAGGGTTTCAGGGACAGATTTACAGGTGTGAAAGTCCTCAAACAGATGGCTTTGAAATAATCAGTCTCCTCTTAACCATTTAATGGAATAAAGGAGAACCCTCTCTTGTGGAAGATAAAACCATTGAAAGTATCTACAATTTTTTAACCCATTATGTGTCATTCAATAAAAATTCCTAGATATATGAGGAGATAGGATCATAGGACTAAACTCTAAGATGAAATTGACCATAGAAATAATCCAACAAGGAATCGATATATCAAAGTTAGCACACTAGTTCTTTAACTGATCAGGATTTTCAAAAAATGAAAAGAGAAAAATGGAAAGAGTGCAGAATTTCAACATAGAATTGGAATCTCTATAGAAAATCAAGTGGATATTCTTAAACTGAAAAATAGAATTTCTGAATGGATGAGTTTAACAGCAAATTAAACATACCAGAAGACAGAGTAATGACCAAGAGGAACAGCTGATACAAAATACCCAAAATGCAGAGAGGAATATGAGTTGAAAAAATAGAGCACAGTGTAAGAGACATATGAGTCATGCTCAAAAAGTGTAACATGTGTACTTGGTATTTGGGTGGGAAAGAAGAGAAAATGGAAAGCAAATAGTTTTTAAGGAAACGATTGTTGAAAAAATTTCAAAATTTATGAAAAAACATCAGCCTATGGCTTCAGATAACTTAGGGAAAGCCAGGTTGGCAAATATGCATTAAACAATAGGCACATGATAGTCAAATTGTTAAAAAACAAAGAGAAAGAGAAAATTTTAAAAGTAGTCATAGGAAAAAACAGCACATTAACTGTAAAGGATCAACTGACATTTGATTTTTCTGTAAAAGAAGTAAGAAAAAATACAATGACATCTTAAAAGTGCTGAAACATGAATAATTGCCAACCTAGAATTTTACACCCAGCAAATATATACTTCAAAGATGAAGGGGAAAGAAAAGACATATTCAGAATAAAACCAAGTAAATTTGTCACCAGCAGACCTACATTAAACAAAATACAAGAGAGGTCTACAGGAATAATTAATGATTTCAATGGAAATATGGAAAAGCAGGAAAGAATGAGAAGCCTGTTAGAGTATATATGTGAATAAATTGAGGAAATTGACTGCGGAAAAGAAAACTCCTAATGTCTGTGAAGATCTAGAACTAGAAATACCATTTGATCCAGTGATCCCATTACTGGGTATATACCCAAAGGATTATAAATCATGCTAATATAAAGACACATGCACACATATATTTGTTGTGGCACTGTTCACAATAACAAAGACTTGGAACAAACCCACATGTCCATCAGTGATAGACTGGATAAAGAAAATGTGGCACATACACACCATGGAATACTATGCAGCCATGCAAAAGGATGAGTTCATGTCCTTTGCAGGGACATGGATGAAGCTGGAAATCATCATTCTCACCAAACTAACACAGGAACAGAAAACCAAACACCACATGTTCTCACTCATAGGTGGGAATTGAACAATGAAAACACTTGGACACAGGGCAGGGAACATTACACCCTGGGGCCTGTCATGGGATGGGGGGCAGGTGGAGGGATAGCATTAGGAGAAATACCTAATGTAAATGATGAGTTAATGGGTGAAGCAAACCAACATGGCAGATGTATACCTATGTAACAAACCTGCACGTTGTGTACATGTACCCTAGAACTTAAAATATAATTTAAAAAATATGTAGAATTAAAATGTGCGATAAATATAACATGAAATGCATAAGGGGTAATTTGAGTTAAAGTATCGTAAGTTCCAGATTTATTAGGAGATGATAAAAGTAATATTTATACTGCATTATACTCACTCAAAAATGCCTGCTATAATATATGTAGTAACCACAATGTTTGCTATGGTATATGTAGTAACCACTAAAAAAGAATGAAACAGAAAATAACTAAGAAGTTAATAAGAGCAAAATGGAATGATGAAAATAACTTTTAATATAAAATATAAAATGAGAAAAAATAAAATTAAAATAATTGGGTCAAATAGAGAACAAGCAGTAAAGTGGTAGATAGAAGCAGAAGTAAATAAGTAATTAAATTTAGTATTAATGTTTTAAGGACTTATGTTTAAACACATTAAACATAAAGATAATAAATGGATTAAAATAACTATATTCCATGCAATATATAATAAAAGAAAGCTCTAGTAGCTTTGCTAATATCAAACAAAATAGACTTTAAGGTAAGAAATCTTACTAAAAATAAAGGGATATATTTCATAATAACTGGGTAAATCTGTCAAAAAAAATCAATATTTTAAATTTGTATGCCTTCAATGGTGCATCTTTATGATATGTAAAGCAAAAAATATTAACATAATTTAAAGGAGAAATAGACAAACCAAACTGATAGACATACTTTAACAAACATTATAGCTTATAGAACAAGTAGTCAAAACTCTGATAATATAGAAGAAATTAACCACACATTAAGTAAACTTGCTCTGATTTATCTATTTATGCCTGAGGTTGCAATTTTTTGAATTTTTGCAATCAGACTTGGGCGATGACCTTGAGCAGTAGGATACAAATAACTTCCACACGCTTAGCATTCCAATAATGGAACACTAGGCATTTAACATGAAGCACACCCCATAAAAATCACAATAGAATTCACATTCTTTTCTTTTCATTTTTGTTTTTCCACTTTTATTTTAGGTTTGGAGGTACATGTGCAGGTTTGTTACATGAGTAAATTACATGTCACAGGGGTTTAGTTTACAAATGATTTTTTTATCCAGATAATGAGCATAGTACCCAATAGTCAGTTTTTCAACCCTCATCCTCCTTCCACCCTGTACCCTCAAGTAGGCCCTGGTATCTATTGTTTCCCTCTTTGTATACATGTATACTCAATGTTTAACTCTCACTTATGAGTGAAAGCAGATGGTATTTCTTTTTTGTTGTTGTTTCTGCATTAATTCACTTAGGATAATGGCCTCCAGATGCATCCATGTTGCTGCAAAGGACATGATTTCATTCTTTTTTATGGCTGCAAGTATTCTGTCATGTATATGTAGTACATTTTCTTTATCCAGTCGACCATAGATAAACATCTAGATTGATTCTATGTATTTGTTGCTATGAATAGTGCTGTGATGAACATATGCAGGCATGTATCTTTTTAGTAGAATGACATTATTTCTTTTAGTATGTAGCCAATAATGGGATTGCTGGGTCAAATGGTAGTTCTATTTTAAATTCCTTGAGAAATCTCCAAAGTGCTTTCAATAGTGGCTAAAATAATTTACATTCCCACTAGCAGCATGTAAGTGTTTCCTTTTATGTATAACCTTGTCGACATCTTATTTTCTAATATTTTAATGATAGCCATTCTGACTGGTGTGAGATGGTATCTCACTGTAGTTTTGACTTGCATTTCTCTAACGATTAGTGATACTGAGCATTTTTTCATGTGTTTGTTGGCCATGTGTATGTCTTCTTTTGAAAAGCATCATTTATGTTTCTTGCCCTTTTTTTAAAGGGGTTGTTTGCTTTTTGCTGTTTTTATTTGTTTAAGTTCTTTATAAATTCTGGATATTAGACCTTTGTTGGATGCATACTTTGCGAACATTTTCTCCTACTCTGTATGCTGTTTGTTTACTCTTTTGACAGTTTCTTTTGATGTGCAGAAGCTCTTAGTTTAATTAGATCCCACCTTTCTATTTTTGTTTTTGTGGCAACTTTTGTTTTGTTTTGTTTTGTTGCCACATGTTTGTCTATTTTTTGTTGTTCTTGCTTTTGGAGACTTCATGAACTATCTGCCAAGGCCTATGTTCAGAAAATATGACCCAGGTTTTCTCCTAGTGTTTTTATAGTTTACATTTAAATCCTTAATACATCTTGAGTTAATTTTTTTCTGTGATGAAAGAAGGGGCTCATTTTCAATCTTCCGCATATGGCTAGCCAGCTATCGCAGCACTATGTGTTGAATAGGGGATCTTTTCCTCATTGTCGACTTCGTTGAAGATCAGATGGTTGTAGGTGTGCCACTTAATTTCTGTATTCTTTGACTGTATCAGTTGGTCTATGTGTCTGTTTTTGTGCCAGTATCATGCTGTTTTGGTAACTGTAGCCTTGCAGGATGCATTGAAGTCGGGTAGTGTGATGCCTCTCCAGCTTTGCTGTTTATGCTTAGGATTGCTTTGGCTATTCAGGTTCTTTTTTGGTTCCACATAAATTTTAGAATATTTGATTCTCAAAAAGGATATTTTGATAGGAATAGCATTGAGTCTGTAAGTTGCTTTGGAGAGTATATCTATTATAACAATATTGATTCTTCCTCTCCAGGAGTGTGAAATGTTTTTCCAATTTCTTGGTGTCACCTCTGATTTCTTTCAGCAATGTTTTGTATTTCTCATTGTGGAGATATTTCACCTTTCTGGTTAGCTGAGTTCCTAGGTATTTTATTCTTTTTGTGGCTATTACGAATGGGGTTGTGTTCTTGGTTTTGCTGTCAGCTTGGGCAATATGGGTATATAGAAATCCTACTGATTCAAAATTCAGATTATTTTCAAGTACACATAAAACATTTACTAAAACCATCATGTGCTGAACCATAAAGAAAGCTTTAACAAATATCAAAGGATTAATATTCAGAGGATGAGGTCTGATCTTCAGGGAAATCAAGCTAGAAATAAATAATTAAAAATAACTTAAAATCTTTTGACTTTGTGAGGCTGAGGTGGGAGGATTGCTTGAGCACAGGAGACTGAGGCTGCAGTGAGCCATGATTATACCACTGCACTCCAGCCTGGGTGACAGGCTGTGTCTAAAAAAATAAAAAATAAAATAAAAATTGGGCCAGGCACAGTGGCTCATGCCTGTAATCCCAGCACACTGCCGAGGTTGGTGGATCACTTGAGGCCAGGGGTTTGAGACCAGCCTGGACAACATGGCGAAAACCCGTCTCTACCAAAAACACAAAAATTAGCTGTGCATGGCGGTGAATGTCCATAATCCCAGCTACTCAGGAGGCTGAGGCATGAGAATTGCTTGAGCCCAGGAGGCAGAGGCTACAGTGTGCCATTGTACTCCAGCCTGGGTGACAGAGGGAAACTGTCAAAAAGAAAGAGAAAAAATTGAAAAATAAATAAAATCTCCAAACTTAGAAATTTAACAATGCATTTCTTAGTAATTTGTGGACCAAAGAAGTTACAACCAAAATTATAGAATATTTTGAATTCAATTTCAGGAAAGATATAACCTTTTTAAAAAAGCAAATTGTGGAACTCAACTAAGGCTCAGAGGCAAATTTTTAGTGTTGCATAACTATATTAGGAAGGAAAGAAAGCAAAGTACTCACAAAGCTAAACTAAATAAAATAGAAGAAAAATAGTAAAGTTAAAAGCAGAAATAAATAAAATTAGAGTACAATAGTAAAAAGCAACAAGGTTATAAACTGACTCTTTTAAAAATTAATAACATTGATAAATACCTAGAAAGGGCAATTAACAAAAAGGAAGAATGGGTAAAAAGGAAGAAAGGAAGAAAGTAGGGAAGAAAGAAAAGGAAAAAGGAAAGAAGAGAGAGGAAACATACGTTATCAATAGTAAGAACGAGTATTACCACATTTCCTATACACATTTAAAGTGGTAACAGGATGTTAGAAACAACTTTTTGCCAGTAAATTTGACAATTTGGATGAAACAGATAAATTGCTTAAGAAAAAACTAACATAAACTGAAAGTAATAGGAAAAAAATCTCTAGCCTAATATTTAGTAAAGAAATTGAATCTGTTGCTAAATACCTTCCATACATACCAAATAACAATAAACCAAAACATACTCATATAACTTTGCCAGTATTCTTTCAATACTTAAGGAAAAGAAAAATACCAATATTAAAACATTCTTTCAAAGTATAGAAACATAGGGAATACTCCCCGACTCTTTTTATGAGGCCAATAGAACCATCATCCACAGACTTGATAAGGATGTTATAAACCAATAGTTCTCAGGGATATAGATGCAATAATTCTAACAAAATTTTAGCTCAGTGAATCCAGTAAAATATATATTAAAAAAGAATATATCTTGAATAAACTAGTCTTATTCCAGGAATATGAGAGTAAGCTAATGTTTGAAAATCAATCAATGTTTTCTTTCATATTAGCAGAAAAATGTTTGTGGGCAGTGGGGATCAAATGATATTTTCTTCATCTGAAGATAAACATTTGAGTAATGTCAATACTATTCACAGTAAAACAGCAACAATAACAAGCCAAAGAGACAGCAACAACAACAACAACAAACAAGGAAAATAAATTCTCAAGAAACAAGGAAAAAGAAAAAGCATTTCCTTATTCTGGTAAATATGAATGAATTTCTCATTATGTTTATATAAACCAAACCTAATGAATACACACAGTGTAAGTCGAGTTATAGAAATACCATTTGACCCAGGAATCCCATTACTAGGTATATATCTAAAGGATTATAAATCATGCTGCTATAAAGACACATGCACACGTATGTTTACTGCAGCACTATTCACAATAGCAAAGACTTGGAACCAAGCCAAATGTCCAACAATGATAAACTGGATTAAGAAAATGTGGCATATATACACCATGGAATACTATGCAGCCATAAAAATGATGAGCTCATGTCCTTTGTAGGGACATGGATGAAGCTGGAAACCATCATTCTCAGCAAACTATTGCAAGGACAAAAAAACAAACACCGCATGTTCTCACTCATAGGTGGGAACTGAACAATGAGAACACATGGACACAGGAAGGGGAACATCACACTCCGGGGACTGTTGTGGGGTGGAGGGAAGGGAGGGATAGCATTAGGAGATATACCTAATGTTAAATGACGAGTCAATGGGTGCAGCACACCAACATGGCACATGTATACATATGTAACTAACCTGCACGTTGTGCACATGTACCCTGAAACTTAAAGTATAATTAAAAAAAAATTCTAAACCAAGGAAAAGTAATCTGTAGTGTTAGAATTCAGAGAAGTAGTTACCATTGGTCTTTATTGGCTTGGGCTGTCCAGAGTGAGTGGTTTCAGCAGCAGAACTTTATTTTTCACAGTTCTGGAGACTGAGAAGTCCAAGATCGAGGTGCCAGCAAGGCAGATTTCATTCTGAAGCCTCTTGGCTTGCATGTGGCTGCCATCTTGCTGTGTACTCTCACAACCTCTTCTTGCTCTGTATGTGGAGGGAAAGACAGCAAGTACTCTTTTGTTTCTTCTTATCAGAGTACTAATTCCATCATAAGGGCCTCATCTACTAAATATTAGTATTGTATCCAAATACCATCACATTGCAGGTTAGGGTTTCAACATATAAATTTGAGGATTGGAGAAAAGCATTCAATCCCTAATACCATTTTCAAGAGAAAAATAATGACTGGAAATGGGTAAATGCAAGCTTCTATACTGTTAGCCAAGTTCTGATTCTTGAAACTGGTCACCGGTTACATGGATGTGAACACTAAAAATACATTACTTGTCCACTTACAATCTGTGCACATTTAGGTGTGTGTGCTAAAGAAAACAAAAACAAATAAACAAACAAAAAACACCCTAGCTGAGTGAGGTGGTGCACATCTGTAGTCCCAGGTACTTGAGAGGCTGTGGTGGGAGAATCACTAGAGCCCAGGATTTTGAGGCCAGCCTGGACAACATAGTGAGACCCCATCTCTAAAAATCAATAAAATATATAAAATTAAAAACTCTACAGGATGTCGTTTTTATATATATTACAAATTCATAACTTCTTGCTTTTTTTTAGACTTAGGAAATGTGCCAAGGCAATCTGCATCAATTCTGATCACTTTTCCTACCTTGGAATAGGCTTATTTTGTATTTCTTAAAATGTCATCCAGGCTTCCAAACATGAAGCCTTATTTTGGATATGATTTATGAAAATTTAACACATGCAATAATTTTTTACAGGTTATAATTAAAAAGAACAGGACTTAGCAGGAACTTAATTTCCAAGTGGCCTTTGTGCAAAATACTGAACCATTCTATTTCATGGCCTGAACCCCTACGTGTTGCTCAGTTTGTGTGTGTAGGGAAAAGTACCCTAGAGACAGGCAAACTGGGCTGTTGTTCTCACACTTCTCTGGTCTTATTTTCCCCGGAAAATTGTAAAGTAGTTACTGCTTTTATTGTCCTTTTAGGAGGAAAACCATGATGTTAGCAAATTGTCCTTGACCAATTTTCATGGACCTATAAGAGAGAAATTGAGGGAAACTTGTTCTGGAGCTGATAACCAAGTGATTTTTATTTGTAATCTTCCCCCTACCCACCCTCTTAAAGGCATGAGCCAGGAAGTGAAGACAGAAAGTGGGCCTTCATCCCTGGAAACTCTGGGTCCTGGTTTGGGACTGTAGGACTCTGTCTGTGCTGTTTGGTACCAGCTGAATGTGACGTCGTGCAGTGTCCGAATGATACTGCGTTGATGCTGTCTTGTTTTTCAAAAGATATTTATAAGCTGCATAACAAAGGCTGCTAAACGATTCTTCCTAGTTGGAACTAAAGTGGAAGGCAACAAGAGAGGCAATTTTCTCCTTTCTTAATGACCATGACCCATGAGTTTAAAATAACTTGGGCTATTAATCACTAATCAGATTTTCCGGATTGCCAAGTCGATATTTATCATAGTGTAAATTCTGTATAATTGTGCAGATTCCCATCATCCTTTGGGGGAATATATAATAATAAAGCATCTTTAATATCTGTTTTGGTTCAGTACTTTAACTCTTGAATTGCCCTTTGATGGTCCACTATAGTTTGCTCTTCTCTCTCAAATCAGTTCCCTTCTCACCAGATGCGTACGTTCTGATTCATTATTCACCCTTAGATCTCACCTAAAGCTATCTAAATGACTCTGTTTTGCTTTCCTCTGCCCATGGCTCCACCTTTCTTCCCCAGTCCCCAACTCCAGGTCTAGCTTTATACAATTCAGATAAGATCATGTCACTGTCTTGGTAAAAATCCTTCTGCATCTCCTCATGGCTTTCGGGAGGAAATTCCATCTGACTTTGAACATACGGCCTTTAATTCCTTGGCCTTTGCCCAGTGACCATGCTCAATGACCTTGGCCAATCCACTGTGCTTTTTGCACCTCAGTTCCCTCCTTTGCAACACTGAAATAATGAAGTTCCTACCTCATAGGGCTATGGTGAGGTTAAGATAAGATAAGGCGTATAATATATTTAGCTTAGTGCTTCATGTGCAGGCTGAAGGTGGAAGGCAAAACAGGAGGCATGTGTCTTCACATGGCAGAAAAGTAGAAAAGGGCAACCCATTCCCTAAAGCTTTTTATAAGGGCCTACTCCCCATCCATGAGAGCTTCTTTCTCATTACTTAATTGGCTCCTAAAGTTCCCATCTCTTAATACTGTTGTCTTGGAGATTGTTTCAATATGAGTTTTGGAGGGACACAGACGTAGACCATAGCAAGGGCAATTTTAGTTCCTTTTAATCGTGATACATTTTTGTACTTTCTGAAAAACATACAATAAAGAAATATTACTTATTTAACCATAAAGTTAATAGGGTTATTTTTATGTGGGAAACAGAAAACACACACAAACATACAAATAATACAAACAGGAGTTTGTAAGACTTCTGAATGAGACGGCAACATGAGCAGAAAACTTCATGTATTTCTCTAAATGGCTCTCTCCCTATTTTTTCCACCCTCTTCACAGTACCTTAATGAAATTATCAACAAAATATAATGAGGAAAAACCATCATCAATAGTTTGATAAGAGATAGGAGTGATCCATATTCCTGAAAAGTTAAGAAATCTGCAGGATAGAGTACAAAAGTACTCGGGTTTAAAGGAAGACAGGGCTGACATGCACTATTCACTCTTGAGAGTGTTCTGTTACAGGAAATATACAGAGGAGACCACAGTAGACTCCAACTTCAGTATCTTATCTGGAGCAATGAAAGCCTGTGGCTGAGGCAGATCATAGGCATGACACTGTACACACTGGTAGGCTCAAAGTCACCATGAGGCCTCTGTGCTCATGTAGCACCTACAAGTGGGAAGAGAGGATGGCAGAGAGGGAAAGTAGTCATTATATGAAAAAGATACTTGCACACACATGTTTATTGCAACACAATTTGTGATTTCAACAATATGGAACCAGCCCAAATGCCCACCAATCAATGAGCGGATAAAGACAGTGTGATACACACACACACACACACACACACACACACACACACACACACAATGGAATACCACTCAGCCATAAAAAGGAATGAATTAATGGCATTCACAGCAACCTGGATGAAATTGGAGACTATTATGCTAAGTGAAGTAACTCAGGAATGGAAAACCAAACATCATATATTCTCAGTATAA